>NC_141801.1:6446148-7696564 GCF_057944985.1 Cucurbita pepo subsp. pepo
GCCCCCAACCGTGCCCCCCACACACTCCCGTGTGCGCTCGTCCCGCACACCCCTGTACCCGCACCCCCACCCCCCTCGCGCAGCACACGCCAAGCCCCATCCTATGCTATGTGCGATACATGCCCTACCAACACCTCATGCACCCTTACACACTCATAATGTCCAACAACACCCTCCAACACTCATAATGTCACGGTCATGCTCGTCCACTGCATATTGCCCATGACCGCATGCCCATGACAAGCCCAACCCTTTATGTCTTTTCATATTCTAGTGTTTTACTTTTGTATTTCTAGGAAGTATGACGTTTCAGAAATATCATGTCTAGGCCTGTCAGACATGAAATGTCTCAGAATGTACTATAGGAGGATACGACCAGTTGTCAACTTCTCCCTACCCAAGGTTATATACTGTAAGCCGTTGTTATTTCTCTCTTGCTTGCTTATATAACGTCTCTTTCAAAAATCTCTCTTTTGAAAATCTCTCTCTGACATGAAAATCTCTCTTTCGAAAATCTCTCTCTGACATGTTATTTCTCTCTTGCTTGCTTATATAACGTCTCTTTCAAAAATCTCTCTTTCAAAAATATCATGTCTAGGCCTGTCAGACATGAAATGTCTCAGAATGTACTATAGGAGGATACGACCAGTTGTCAACTTCTCCCTACCCAAGGTTATATACTGTAAGCCGTTGTTATTTCTCTCTTGCTTGCTTATATAACATCTCTTTCAGAATGTACTATAGGAGGATACGACCAGTTGTCAACTTCTCCCTACCCAAGGTTATATACTGTAAGCCGTTGTTATTTCTCTCTTGCTTGCTTATATAACGTCTCTTTCAAAAATCTCTCTTTCGAAAATCTCTCTCTGCCCTCACTTTCTAAAACCTTCTCTTAAAATCGAGGCCAGAGGCTCGAGCATACGTTGCTTGGCCATAGGCGATGCAAGAATGAATTAGCTTAGCTCACTTGTCATTGAAAAGTGAGTGCCTCACAATCGCAAGTCTGCTGCCATTAAAAGTGCGATTGTGACAAGTGGTATCATTGCTTTGTAAGCTCCGTGAAATAGCAAAGACCGAGAACATGTCGACGACAAAGTCGACACCCAAAGCACAAGCCGACCGGCTTACTCTAATAGAGGAGGAAATGTTGTTCCTCAAAAAAGTCCCTAACACCATTCGCTTCCTGGAAGCACGGGTGAAAGAATTGAGTGGAAAAGTCGTAGAGATCAACGCAATGGGTAACCGCCTGGATGGGTTGCCAATCGCAGAACTGATGTTTCGAGTGACCTCACTCGAAGAAAAGGTTGCTCCTACGAGCAGCCCAAGACCGTCTGGTAGCCCCGATAACTCTATCGCACACATGAAATGAGATGATGGGACCTATCTTTCATTCCGTTTTCCCTACGGTGCTGTCCTAACGGGTAATTTTGGACGTGTACCATATATTCTAACACAACCCATACATGCGAGTATGGGCTCACCAGCTAGTTCGCACACTATTGGGTCACTTTCCTTATCCGGTGGAAATACTCTGGGAGCCCCTTAGGCCGGACACCCGCTAGAACTAGTAACCGTCACAGCAGCGCTATGCAAAGCATAACGATCGTTGTCCTGCCATTGGATGTACGTGTTTATACCCTCGTGATGGGATAGGGGTATCCCCCCAAATGCATGAGCACACATAATGCATGAGGTCCCAAAACTTTTCCATTTTCATTATCCTTTAATACAACCCCACTAGCATCAATATCGCCACTATCATCAATATCGCCACTATCATCAATATCGCCACTATCATCAATATCGTCACTATCATCCATATCGTCACTATCATCAATAAGAAAACCCTTAGGGTTGTTATCCGGGAACTTGTTCAGAAATACTGTAATGAAAGGAAGATAGGAGTTTGTCGCTAGGTATTTGACCAAATAGGATCGTCCAGTTCCTATAGAACCTATTAGAACAAGGTTTCCAAATCTTGCTTCTAGATCTTCGATCGTAAGAGGTAATTTAATTCTAGCTTATCTCTTGGTTGATCCAAATTTCGTATAAGGAGATGTTAATTACTTTGATTCAAGGGTTCTTGCTTCAACAAAAGCTTGGATCGTTGGGCTGAGGATTAGGGTTGCCTTATCAGTATTCTTCCATCAATTTCTCTTATCCATATCACTCCGGTATGTAACCTAACCTTAAGGTTTCATGAACGTATTTTACTCCTATCGTTACATTTCGTTTTGTGCATCCTTCTTGTATCTTATCTCAAACATATCCTTGAACACATCATACCGTAATTATTATCATACAATTCACATATTATAACATATACATAACATATAGGAAACATATTGATCCACAGACAATTCACACATATCAATATATATGACACGTGCAAAACCACAGGGCACATGTCAACCTCAAATATAACCATGCCGATAGTAAGGTCACTTACCTGGCTAGCCTAAGTCGTTGTCACGAATATATCTTTAATGAAAGTTTGATTCTGTCCTTTGAAATCCGAGTCAACCTATGTGAGCCCATGACATCAGTTTCAAGTTTGAAATCTACAAAATTATTTCTCCAATTTACATAGGTCCATTGTTAAAAGTATTGAAATGTTATATGTCTATAATTATATTTTTATTAAAAATCTTATTTTCCATGGTTACTATTATATCAAAAAAAAAAAAAAAATAGATACAACTATTTAAGTTATTCGGGGCTTTACTACTCTCTGTATTTACCTTTCACTCTTTTTTGTGGTTTTTATACCTTACCCTCTATATTTACCTCACTCTTTATTTAGTTTGTGGTTTTTAATTTTCTTTCCCTCTTTATTTAGTTTGTGGTTTTTAATTTCCTAATCTTCTGTGGACTTTACTACTCTCTGTATTTACCTTTCCCTCCCTATTTAGTTTGTGGGTTTTAATTATTTTTTGATCTGTTGCCTCTTAATTTTATTCTCATGTATTCCAAATTTTTAGTGGATCTCTGTTTCCAAATATTTCCTTATCTCAGTGTTTACTATTTGGAAGTTTTCTTGCCCATTCTATCTTTAATCTATTCAGTTGCCTACTGATAAAAATTTAATCCAACTTGATTTACTAGAAGGGTATAAATGATTGACCTTTAGTTTCTAACTCAAAGCTAAACCATTATAATAATCCAATGAAGAACTATAATTGGTCGTGATTTCTTTAATATAAAAGAAATGAAGATTTAATATATATCAATAATCTATGTTTACCTAAATCTCTAGTGAATCTTAATGGGTAAAGGCTATTCTCTTTTTTTTTTTTTCCTCAAGTAAATCTGACCATTATTGTTTTTCTTTTTCTTTTTTGTGGTTAGGTTACTTTTTGGTGGCGTAAGAATGGGTTGAGGAGAGATAATTGTGGGAAGGGATGAGAGGTGAGCGGAGAGAAATGGGGAAAGATTGTTTTTTTTTTTTTTTAATTTTTTTTATTTGTTTATTTCTTTATTTATTTTTGGGCTATTATATTATGTAGCTCTAAAAGAAACTTTAGTCCCTGAAAGTGTTTTAATTTTGGAATAACTCGGGTCCTTATTCTAAGAGTTCTTTGTGTCTTCAAGTACCCCTAAGTAAAAATTCTTAACAAGTATACCCTAATCCGTATGAGTCATAAACATTTATTTGCATGCATAAAACTTTCAATAGCCTATCACTTTGTATTCATAAAATCTTTGATTCCTTATAAGGTGTCTTGTCAGATAGTTAGGTATTTTAAATCTTAATTCATACTCCAAAAGGGTCTTTTGGTCATTTACCCCCAAATCTTGGTTTAATTCTTCAACATATTCTAGAGGTCACTTTGGTCATAAACTAGTGGTACATAATTATAAGGGCATTTTAGTCATTTTACACCTACACTTGGTTTAGCCCGTTATCATAACCTAATGGTCACCAAATTTCGTACATAATCTTATCATGCCATATTGAGTCTTCTTCTAAAATTTCATGGACAATATAATTCATCTAAGGTTTGTGGCTCAGGCACTTTATTGAAATAAATGTTCACGTGTACAATAAGGTTGGAAAACTTACATAGTTGCTCACTTTTTTTTTTTTTTTTTTTTTTACTATGATTCCATCTACTGGATCAATATATATGACACGTGCAAAACTACAGGGCACTTGTCAACATCAAATATAACCATGCCAATAGTAAGGTCACTTACCTGGCTAGCCTAAGTCGTTGTCACGAATATATCTTTAATGAAAATTTGATTCCGTCCTTTGAAATCCAAGTCAACCTATGTGAGAGTTCTAGAATAGGAAAACAAAAAGTAGAAAAGTCTAATGTTCGAAATAGGGATTTAAAGTGTTGTTGATGTCAAGGGGTAGGACACTATAGTAGAGATTGCTCAACTGCAAGAATTATGACAATCAAGGAGGGAGAAATTGTTATGGATGATGAGACACATGACGACATAAATGAGGAAACTGATGAGAGTGAAGAGTTTAGTGAAGAGGACCCTACACATATATCTTTGGTTACTCGACGAGCTCTAAACACCCACATTAAGGAGGACGGGCTAGACCAACGGGAGAACTTATTTTAAACTCGGTGTCTTGTTCAATTTGTACCTTGTAGTGTTGTCATTGATAGCGGTAGTTGCACCAATGTTGTGAGTTCCATTCTGGTCAAAAGACTTAATTTAAAGACACAACTACATCCACGACCCTACAAGCTTCAATGGTTGAATGATCATGGGGAAGTACGGGTAACTCAACAAGCTCTTGTTTCTTTTACTATTGAAAAATATGTTGATGATGTTTTATGTGATGTTGTATCCATTCATGTTGGAGATTTACTACTGGGGAGGCCTTGACAATTTGATCGTTGGGTAATGTATGATGGGTATGCAAATCGATACTCTTTTACTCACAACGGTAGAAAAACTACTCTTATTCCATTGTCTCCAAAAGATGTATTTATTGATCATTGCATACTTGAAAAGAAAAGGCAAGAGGCTTGTAACGACCCGGAATTTTCTACTTAATATAAGGTCGCTACTATATACGTACCATAAACATTAAATGCGAAATACTTCATTTAAATTCCATAAAACATAACCTTTATCTTTGGACTTACGTGTTTCGAAAACATCTTTAAAACGACACAACAAAAGACTAAATATAATGAATAAGAGTTTAAGTTTAAAAAACATCCTATTCTAGCTTAAGACTAAGAAAATAAATACCACTACCCTATGCATGCGCCATGGTCTCGAGTTGTGATGCCGTCATCAGCCGTATAGGAGTGCCTTGCCTTAACCTGAAAAAGTAAAGTAGCACGAGGCTTGAGTATTTCTAGAATACTCAGTTTGTGACCCCCTATCGGGGTTATGCAACAATCACATGCAATGAAATGATGGGACCTAAAGTAGCACGAGGCTTGAGTATTTCGTTTCGTTTCGTTTTCCCTACGGTGAAACCTAACCTAACCTTAACGTTTCATGAACGTATCTTACTCCTATCGTTACATTTCATTTTGTCCATCCTTCTCATATCCTATCTCAAACATCTCCTAGAGCACATTGTACCATAATTATTATCATACAATCCACATATTATAACATAACATAACATATAGGAAGCATATCGATCCACAGACAATTCACACATATCAATATATATGACAAGTGCAGAACCACAGGGCACGTGTCAACATCAAATATAACCATGCCGATAGTAAGGTCACTTACCTGGCCAGTTTAAGTCATTGTCACGAATATATCTTTAATTAAAGTTCGATTCCGTCCTTTGAAATCCAAGTCAACCTATATGAGCCCATGACATTAGTTTCAGGTTTGAACTCTACAACATTATTTCTCTAATTTACATTGGTCCATTGTTCAAAGTCTGAAATGTTATATATCTATAATTATATTTTTATTAAAAATCTTATTTTTCATACGGTTGTATAAGAAAAAAGTAGATACAGTTTTTTCAAGTTATTCTGGGCTTTACTACCTCTGTAAACTCTCTGTATTTATCCTCTGTGTTTACCTTTTTTTTCCTCTATATTTAGTTTGTGGTTTTTAATTCCCTAATCTTCTTTTTTTTTTTTTACCTGTTTTCTTTTAATTCTGTTGTCATGCCTTCCAAATTTTCCTATCTTAGTGTTTCCTATTCAAAAGTTTTATTGGCCATTCTATCTATTCATTTGGCTACTGATAAAAATTTAATCTAATATTACTAATCTGACCTGATTAACTAGAATCGTATAAATGATTGACATTTAGTTTCTAACTCAAAGCTAGATCATTGTAATAATTCAATGAAGATCTAGTTGTGATTTCTAAAAAAATAGATAAAAGAAAATAAAGATTTAATATATACCTTGTTGATCAGATCTATCTTCACCTAAATACTAAGGTGAATCTCAACTAAGTAAAGGTCATTCTCATTTTTTTTTTCTCAAATAAATCTTACAATTATTGATTTTCTGTTTCTTTTTTTTGCAGTAACGGTTACTTTCTCGCATAAGGATAGGTTGAGGAGAGATAATTGTTGGGAGGGATGAGAGGTTAGTGGAGAGAAGTGGGGAAAAGTTTTTTTTTTTAATTAATTAATTAATTAATTTTTTTATTATTATTATTTTAACTATTTTTATAACTATTTTTATTCGTTTATTTCTTTATTTATTTTTGGGCTAGGATAAGGCGGATGCAAAAACAGAGATTGAAAAAGAATCAAGTGAAAAAAAAAGAGCTTGAGTGAAAAGCAAGAGAGTAACACTCAGCCTAGAGAAAAAAAAGAGAGAAAAGCCAAATCAGTAAGCTTGTATGTTAGATCGAGGCTAGGAATGTTTTGCTCTCTAACCAAACTATTCTTGTACTTATGTGCAAGGGGTCTTGTTACTTTACTAACATGCTTAACCCTTCTTTGCCTAGTGATTTTATTGTGCTTTTGCAAGAGTTTGAAAAGATTTATTTTAAAGATTTATTTTTCGAGGAGATGCCTAGTAGTTTGCCACCACTTAGAGGGATTGAACACAAGATTGACTTCATTCCTGGTGCGCCCATTCCAAACCGACCAAGCTTATAGGACTAATCCAAAGGAGGCTGAAGAGATACAAAGGCAAGTAAGTGAACTCTTTGCTAAAGGGTATGTACGTGAAAGTTGGAGTCCTTGTTCTGTTCCAGTTGTTCTTGTACCTAAGAAAGATGGTTCTTGGCGTATGTGTGTTGATTGTAGGCTATAAACAAGATAACTATAAAGTATAGGCATCCAATTCCCAGATTAGATGATATGCTTGATGAATTGCATGGATGTAGTATTTTTACTAAGATTGATTTAAAATCGGGTTATCATCAAATTCGCATGCATATTGGGGATGAGTGGAAAACAGCTTTTAAAACCAAGTATGGTCTTTATTCGGTTGGTTATGCCTTTTGGATTAACTAATGCACCTAGTACATTCATGAGACTAATGAACCATGTCTTACGAGAATACTTAGGTAAGTTTGTGGTTGTTTATTTTGATGACATCCTTGTTTACTCTAAATCTTTAGATGATCATATTACCCATGTACGCAATGTTTTGACTACTTTAAGAAACGAATGTTTGTATGTAAATTTAAAGAAATGTAGCTTTTGCATGGACAAAGTTAACTTTCTTGGGTTTGTAGTTTCCTCTAATGGTGTTGAGGTTGATGAGGAGAAAGTGAAGGCTATAAAAGATTGGCCTACACCTAAAAATGTAAGTGAGTTAAGAAGTTTTCATGGTCTTGCAAGTTTCTACTATAGGTTCATTAAGAATTTTAGTACAATTGTTTCACCTTTGAATGAACTTGTTAAGAAAAATGTATCATTTATATGGGAAAAAGATCAAGAACTTGCTTTTAATACTTTGAAAGAAAAATTGAGTTCTACTCTCTTACTTGCATTACCTAATTTTGAGTCAACTTTTGAAATTGAATGTGATGCTATTTGAAATTGAATGTGATGCTAGTGGAGTAGAGATAGGTGCTGTATTAATGCAAAATCAAAGACCTTTAATGTTCTTTAGTGAGAAGTTGATTGGTGCATTTTTTAGGTATCCAACTTATGACAAAGAGCTGTATGCTTTGGTTCGTGCATTGCAAACCTGGCAACATTATCTTTGGCCTAAGGAGTTCGTTATTCATACGGATCATGAAAGTTTAAAGCATTTGAGAGTACAAAATAAACTCAACCGGCAACATGCTAAGTGGTTAGAATTTATTGAAACATTCCCTTATGTCATAAAATATAAACAAGGTAAGGAGAACATTGTTGCATATGCTTTATCACGAAGGTATGTCCTCCTCAATACTTTGAATGCTAAGTTGTTGGGTTTTGAACACATAAAGGATTTGTATCAACATGACATGTTCTTTGCTCCTTTTGTTGAATCTTGTGAAAAAGGACTCGTTGTAGATAATTACTTGTTGTTAGATGGATTTTTGTTCCGAAAAGGCAAACTTTGCATACCATCTTGTTCCATACGTGAGCTACTTGTGAGGGAAGCTCATGGAGGTGGATTAATGGCACACCATGGAGTTTCTAAAACTTATGATATGCTCTCTGAACATTTTTTTTTTTTTGGCCTAAAATGAGACATGATGTTAATAAAGTTTGTGCTCGTTGCATAGCATGTTATTAGCTAAGTCTAGGCTTCAACCACATGGTTTATACTCCTCATTACCTATTCCTAATGGTCCTTGGATTGATAGCATCTTTGTTGTGGTCTGAACAATGGATTTTGTTTTAGGTTTACCTAGGACTAGGAAAGGTTATGATAGCATCTTTGTTGTGGTTGATCGATTTAGTAAAATGGCTCATTTTATTCCTTGTCACAAAATTGATGATGCAGTTGTACGATTGCATGGCATTCCTAAAAGCATCGTTAGTGATTGTGATGTAAAAATTTTAAGCCACTTTTGGCGTGTTTTATGGGGTAAGTTAGGAACTAAGCTAGTATATTCAACTACTTGTCATCCTCGAACGGATGGACAAACCGGAGTTGTTAACATAACCATGACTACTCTGCTTGGGGCTATTATTGATAAGAATCTTAAGACTTGGGAGGATTGTTTGCCATTTATAGAATTTGCATATAATAGGGTTGTTCATAACACTATTAAATGCACACTTTTTGAAATTGTTTATGGCTTTAATCCTTTAACCCCCATTGACTTGTTACCTATGCCGTCAAAAGAGTATGAATTTTGATGCAAATGCCAAGGTTGAGTTTGTTCATAAACTGCACAAGCAAGTAAAAGAACAAATTGAGAAGCAAAATTCCAAGGTTGCCACCCGAATTAATAAAGGACACAAGATTGTCATCTTCAAGCCAAAAGATTGGGTTTGGGTGCATTTCAGAAAAGAAAGATTTCCTACTCAAAGAAAATCTAAGCTTTTACCACAAGGAGATGGACCGTTTCAAGTTCTTGAGCGTATCAACAACAATGCTTATAAAATTGATTTACGAGGTAAGTATGGTGTTAGTGCAACTTTTAATGTTGTTGATTTGAGTCCTTTTGATGTAGGTGATGGATGGGATTCGAGGACGAATCCTTCTCTCCTTCTCAAGAGGGGGAGAATGATATGAATCACGACCAAGGAATTTTCATACCTCAAGGTCCAATTACAAGGACGAGAGCCAAGAAGCTACCACAAACCTTGTAGACTTATATTCAAACTATGGTGAACTCATCAAAGGAAATTCTAGAAGACGTTGGAGACCTCCATTATATGTTGTGTAAAGTTGAGCTTCAAGAAATAGATGCATTAAATAACGCACTTTAAGTTGTATTTAATGAACTCAACTAAAATTTATGGAACTAGTCCAAGGATGACAGATAAGCACATTTCATTCATTGCACTATTTATTGTTTTTAATAGGAGTTAAGGTTATGTTGTAACCTACCTAGGTTACCATATTCCACCATTAACTAGCCATTTTAATATGGAGGTTACGGGTATTTCTCATTTACTAGTAAATTTAATTTGGAAGTTATGTGTCATATAGGTTAAGGTTGTAAAGACTATATAAAGCCTCCTATTCTTTTATCAGGGACATCACATTTTTTGATTAAAAAGGAATAGAATTTCTATTTTTTTAGTCGGTTGAAAGCTAAGATCTTCTTTGCAAATTCTTGGGTTTAGAACTTGCATACTAGAGTCATTCAAGTGGTAGTGATCAAACCTCTTGTGGAGTGATTCGAATCACGAGTTTAGAAACGAGTTTTCTTTACTCTTGATCTTGATCATCAAGGTAATTCGTTTCATACTTTTCCTTGGGTTGATTCCATATCAGAGTTCTTCTACTTTCTTAACTTGGATATTTCAAAATTCAGTCCTTCTCCATGACTTATCCGGTAGTTCTTATTCTTAGAAATCAAGTTGTGTTTGGTAGTACATATATAAAAAAATTACCAATATTATTCCACTCCTTGGATCACACTAACAATGAAAAAACGGTCTAATCATCTCCAAATCCTCCATTTTCTTGTCATGTTTTTCTTTTAATTCTGTTCTCAATTGTTTTTAGCCAATTTTAATCTATTGTTTTTTTTTTCTTTTAAAAAATGCTATTGTTGTTGTAACACAACAATGATATCTAAAATCTAAATAATTGCAAAAGATAAAGGATATCTAACCTACCCATAACTTTTCATCTCTTTCCTCTTGACGGTCATTTTCCATTTTTCTCTCCCAAAATCTTTCATCTTTTCATTACCCATTTTTCTCTCCCCAAAATTTGTCATCTTTTTCTTCCGTTTTATTTCTTTCTTTTTTTTTTTCTTGCAAGATAGCTTATCAATTTCGGGTTGGAGGAGGTGTTGGGGAGAAGTTGTAATGGTGGGGAGAGTGGAATCATTTATTATTATTATTTTTAATTATTATTTACTTTCTATAGGTACAAGGAATAGTAATAAAACAAAAATTAAGAAGAAAGAACACTATAGCTTTGAATTCACGAACTAATAATGTAAAACCCTAATTTTGTCATTTCTAAAAATGTACGGAACTGTATTTGGTTAATAATTTCAAAATTTAGATAAATGTCAAAATTTATGGATTTAGAAATATTTGAGAATTAAAAAAAAAAATTGTTGTCACACTAACTTTGAGACATTTTTCGTCCAGCTACAATTCTCGACATTTTTACCTTATTTTAAACCATTCTGAAAACCTAATTTCTCTTCCCATACTCTTTCTATATACACAAGAAATTTTACCAAACAAAAATTAGGAAGAAAAAAACCATGTAGCATTGAATTAAAGACCTAATAGTGTGAAACCAATTTGCAAAAACCCTAATCGAGTAATTTCTAAAACTTGACGAAAAACCTAAGTTCCGGTTAATACTTTTAAAAGTTATTGGGATGAAAGAAAAGTTGATGAATGGCCATCTTTGCAACATGTTTCGTCAAACTATAGTTGGCGACACTTAGACGTGATTTTAAGCCGTTCCTAAAACCATCTATCTTGTGCTAGACTCTTTCTATATACCCAACAAATTGTTCTAAAGCAAAAGTTAAACATAAAAAAAACCCTGTAGCATTGAATTAAGTACCTAACTATAATCTTGTCATTTCTAATAATGGATGAAAGAACTGAGTTACAAATGTTAAAATTTGATTACTTTCAAACACGCAAAGAGTAAAAAAAAATATATAGTTTTGCTCTCGAGCAATCTTTTCAAATTTTTTTGTCAAACTACAATTGGCGACAATTTGATGTGATTTTAAGCAATTTCCAAACCGCAATTTTTAGTGCTAGACTCTTTCTATATACACAAAGAAATCGAACCGAAGCAAAAATTGAAGAAAAAACTTTGTAACATTGAATTAAGGACATGACAGTGTGAAACCTTAACGTGAAAATCCTAATCTCGTCATTTCTAATAATTTGTAATAATTGTAGTGACAAAAGTTAAAATTTAATGATTTTGAAACATACAGCACTAGAAACAAAATTAATAGTTTCACTTTGGGACAATCTTTGTAAAATTGGTTAGGCTATAATTGGGGACATTTTGACATGATTTTAAAAAGTTCCCAAAACAAATTTCTCATGCTTGACTCTTTCTATATACACAAGAAATTGTGCAAAAGAAAAATTTTAAAGAAACAAAACGCAGTAGATTTGAATTAAGGATAGGACAATGCGAAACTAAAGCGTGAAAACCCTAATTGGGTCATTTCTAAAATCATGTCAAAATGTCACCAAAGTTAAAATTTGTTGACTCTTTACGACATGATTTTAATATTTCAAAATTTCACGCTTCACGGGTATTTCTCATTTACTAGCAAATTTAAAATGACCCGATTTGAATTAAGGATAGGTCAAAGTTTCTCATGCTTGACTCTTTACGACATTTTTCATCCAGCTCAAATTGGAGACATTTTGATGTGATTTTAATAAGTTCCAAATACCTATTTCTCATGCTAGACTCTTACTGTATACACAATAATTATTACCAAAGAAAAAATTAAGAAGAAAAAAGCCTAAAACTTTGAATTAATGACCTGACAGTAACGAGAAAACCCTAATCACGTCATTTCTAAAAATCGACGAAAAGAATGAGTTCGGTCCAATATTTTGAAAAGTTATGGTAATGAAAGTTAAAATTTGATGTATGAGAAGCAAAAACACAAAAAAAAAAAAAAAATGGTTTCAATGTCAGGCCATGTTTGTGATATTTTTCATCCCGTTACAGTTGGTGATTTACTTGATTTTAAGCATTTTCAAAAAAAAAAATATATATCTTAGTGATGGACTCTTTCTATACACGCAAGAAATAATACTCCAACATAAATTAAGAAGAAAAAACCTTATAGCATTGAATTAGTTTCTTAACAATGTGAACCTTTAGAAAACCTTAATTACGGCATTTCTAAAAATTGACGGAAAAAACTTAGTTCTCATCAATATGTTGAAACATTATGTGGGTAAAGGTTAAAATTTGTTAATTTTGAAATGCATGAGAAGCAAAAACACAAAATAGTTGTTTCACTTTGGGGCCATTCTTTAGATATTTTTAGTTAAGTTACCATCGACAAAACTTTGACCTAATTTTAATAAGTTCCAAAAACTAAATTTATCATGCTAGACTTTTTCTTATACATGCAAGAAGTAGTACTAAATAAAAAATTCAGAAGAAAAAAAATCATGTATCACTGAATTTACGACCTGACAATGAGTAAACATAACACGAAAACTTTAATCACGTCGTTTCAAAAATCGATGAAAAAAAATTAAGTTTTGGTAAATATTTTGAAAACTTACGGTGAAGAAAGTTAAAGTTTGATGACTACTAAACGAACTAGAAGTAAAAGGAAAAAAAAAATAGTTTCACTATTGGACATTTTTTTTGGTTTTTTCGTTAGGTTACAATTAGCGAAATTTTTACATGATTTTTAACCATTACAAAAATTAAATTTATGCTACTCTTTCTGTATGTACAAGAAATAGTACGAAAAGTAAAAATTAATAAGAAGAAAACCCTTTAACATTGAATTAACAACCTGACAATGGGAAAACCATAATTGTGTGGTTTTCAAAAATCGACGAAAAAAATGAAGTTATGGTAAGTATTTAGAAAAGTAATTGTGACGAAAGTAAAGATTGATAATTTTGAAATATATGATAAGTAATAAAAAAAACTATAAAAAAAAAAAAAGTTTCCTTGTTGGGTCATTTTTTAAGATATTTTTCATCACGTTACAATTGCAAAACTTTAACTTGATTTTAAGCAGTTCCTAAAATCGAACTTCTCGTACTCGACTCTTTTTATGAGTAAGAGAAATAGTAATATAACAAAAATTCGGAAGAAAAAAACATGTAGTATTGGCTCAAAAACCCTAATCGCAAGGTTTCAAAAAACAGATTAAAAAACTTAATTTCCGTCAATATTTTAAAAAGTTATGGTGAGGTTACACAATTGGCGAAACTTTGACGTAATTTTAAGCAGTTTCAATGTATCATTGAATTTATGACATGGCAATACGAAACTCTAACACAAAAACTCTAATAACGTCGTTAAAAATAATCGACAAAAAACTGAGTTCCGATCAATATTTTGATATGTAAAGGTGAAGAAAGTAAAAATTTGATGATTTTGAGATGTATGAGAAGAAATATATATATATAGTTTACTGTCCGGTAATTTTTGCGATATTTTTCGTTAGGTTACAATTTGTGAAATTTGACGTGATTTTAAGCAATTCTGAAAACAAAATTTTTCGTGCTAGGCTCTCTCTATATGTACAAGAAATAGTAGTTCAACAAAATTTAAGAAGAACAAAATCGTAATAAAGCACGTCTAAGTGTGGCCCACTGTTGCCGGACGATCGTAAGAATCTTGTACAATTAAATATAGAAAGCTAACAAATTATAAGAATCAACACGACTTTGATATCATGCTCCTAAAGACATCCAACATAATTGATAATCTAAACTAAATGACTGTGATTTTAAGAACCGCCTTCCCAAAAACATCCATCTTTATCATCCAAATTAAAGAACCGTAACAAAATTAAAGATTAAGAAGGTGCTTATGATGTAAGTTTCATATTTCTACGAGGATGTAAGTTTCAGAGTGTATCATATTAACTTCTTTCTTAATTTAAGAAGGTGCTTTTAGCCGTGAGAAACCCCTCATTTGCAAACTCCAAATCTATCTCGATCTTCTCTCTAAAACTCTACAAGAAATTTAGAAAAAGAAAATCCTTTGTTCCTATAGTTTAATTGATTTCAAATTTGTTCCTATAATTTAATTCATTTCAAACCTGTCTATTCAAGCACATCAATATTTGTTGTAAAGTTTTATTTTTAATTTCATAAAATATATAAGGCTCAAATGGTCAATTTGACTTTGTCTTCGGTAGAGATTAGAGGGGATCGGGAATAAATCTCGGTCACAAACGTCTTTTGTCGGGAGACTATAAATACCCACAATATGTTATTAAATGAGATTGGTGACCAAAATACCCTTCCGGGGTTGACTTTGACCATTTTTTCTAATTTTCCACTATTTTTCTTTTTATATCTTTTTTGAGTTTCTCAGATATTTCTAAACATTTTTCTCTTCTACCTCATCTCAAATTATTTTTATAATATCCTCAATAAAATCTCGGAAATTCAACTTAAAGGAAAAAAATTAGGTTCTGAGCATCTTGCAGCCCCGGTGTTACACGAAGTCTTCCATTTTGTCCTCTCTATTCTTTATTTACTTGGTTAAATTTTCCCTTTTTTTCTCTTTGTATTTATTCTTAATTTTTTACCAAATCTTCCTTTGTTATGTATTTTTTTTTATTAAACTTTTCCATCTCCTCTCTGTATTTGTGTTTTTGCCTAAACATATATTCCTATTTTTTTAAAAAAAAAATTACCGTACTTTGGGTCCGATTTTTTTTTCCTTTCCTAAAAATATAATATTTTTTTAATTCTGCTTACATCACACCATGCCATTTTCAAACTATTCTAATTTTCTATTAGATATGTAAAATATTTTCTAAAGATAATAAAAAGATATCTAACTTATGGACAACTTTTCTATCTATTTAAAAAGGAGGAAAGAAAAAGACATCCAACTTACTCGTAACTTTTCTATTTCTTTCCTCTTTCCTCTCTTGTTAAGCAATTTTTCTCTCTCCAAAATCTGTCATCACATTTGTTTTTTTTTAGTGAAAAATTTAATTTCTTATTCTAAAAAGTTAATTATCATATATCTCACACATTTAATCAATATAATATTTGTTATCCTTTTAGCAAAAACATTAACTTAGTCATATTATAAATTGATAGGTGCTGACTCTGAATAAGTTAGGAAGATTTATAGGTGCTGACTCTGAATAAGTTAGGAGTTCTTAGGTGGATGATTTGCTAGAATTAACAATATGAACACACAAAAAAGGTATATATATATATAGAATAATCTGAAGTGAGAAACTCCATTATGAAAGTAGTTCTTAAAAAATAGCCAATGAATAAAAAGAGCCAATTATATTGGTTACCAAAAATAAAGCAAAACTTTTTCAAAACTATGCTTGGAGCAAAAGGATGACTCTCTACAAATGCCCCAAAGTTTAGATACAAATTTCTTATTGTTGCGGCAGTTGTTGATGCTACAAATGTCCCAAGATTCAAATACATTGATATGAATCCAATAACTGATCACTTACATGTATCCGAACGAGCAATTACAAGAAGCAATATAAAGAATATTCAAGTATCAAATCAAGAAAATAATAGACTAACTGACATTGGAAAGTGATTAGAAAACTTGTCATTAGTAATTGAACTACCAATTAAGACAATTTATGAATGCCTTAATTTATTCAATTTGCATTGAATAGCATTTATTCAGTGATTTGTAGTTGGTGGTTGAACTTTATTATATTAAAGTTATCTTGTGGACCTATTTATAGACATGTAATATTCAATTTTGAAATCATGGTAGAATACAAAAACCTTGTGGTTGAAATCCTTTGGGTGGTATGTTTCTTTCAAACCTTGGTTTAGGTTTGATGTTAAAAATCGATTCATTGGATTAGCCATGATCAAGCTAATTCTGGAGTGAGTCGTCTTGGTATCTAAGAGTGACCATCATAGATTCCAAGTTCGATCTAAGAGTCATTCATCTTCTAACCAGCTCTTGGTTGGAATCAATCCGTTAAGTCAACTTTCTCTATGAACGTTTTGCAAGAATTCTAGAAAGACCTCTAACTTTGCAAAATCTAGCATTGTATGGCGCTTATCAATTATTATCGTTGTTGCTGCTACTGCGTTGTTACGGTTGTTGTTTATACTTTTAATCTCCCCTATTTCTCTTTTAACACAATTTAATGGTCTATATTAATATCTACTTTTTGTCGAAGTTTTCTAATTTTCTTTTTTCTTTCCTCGTTTTCCTTTTTCCTATTAAAAAATTAGAACTAAAGAACCAAAATTGGTAATTAATTATCTGATTAAAAAGGTGGTAAACTTGTTTCTAATATAATTACAAAAATTATGATTATATTATTTAGAAAAAAATTCTAATTCATACCTAGGTTTTTTATTTTACTCCCGTGTTACAACATTTAAAAAAAAAAAAAATTATACGACTTGCCAAGTTATAATGAAAAATAGACATTTTCTATATTAAAAACACATTTTATTGGACAACAATTAAAACGGGAATGAATAGAAATAAAAATATTCAACTAAACATATAAGAATTATATTTATATTGTATATTAAAATATTATATTTATGAATTTTAACATGGTATTTAATTATTGAAAAATTATATGTATTGAGCATTAATGATAATGAAATTATACGTCCCTATTAATTATACTCATCATAAATCATAAATTTAAATTCAGAAGTGAAGAAAAAGATTAAAATTAGATAATTTATACTTAAGAATTACCAAATAATGACAAAAATATAAATTGAACTTTTTTTTTTCTTTCTATTATTTATTTATTTTAGAACAACTAAGGTGTGGGCCCTCCTCGCTTGCTTTGGTTCTGCTTCCGTGGTGACCAAGAAGGAAGAGCTTGAGCTCAACCAGCCATTGATAATCACTTTTGTTTGTGGTTCCCAATCGGGAGATTCCGGTCCGGTGTAGGGGACACCTTCTTCATGATCTAGGGGTACAATGTAGCCTGCGCTAAGCAGGGAGAGCTCCTCTTTGGCTCCATCTGTCCACATTCTTCCTTTACAGAGGGGAATTCGGGCTTGGTTGTTCTGTGTAGTCAATTCGCTCCCTCTATAAACAGAGTCAATGAGCTCGGGAAGAGAAGTAGAGCCCTCGGTCAACCAAGAGAGGTCCAGCCCTTCCTTCTCATTCATCATTCAATTCGTTGCGTTCTTCTTTTGAGCGGATCCGTCAGCTTACAGCCAACCAACCAATCCTATTGATCCTGACCTATAAAGGGAATGAGGTAAGAATCAATCAAATGAAAGAGGAAATAGAAAACGGAATTGAGAAGAAAGAACGTCATTCCTATCTTCCGAAGCAGCTTTACCGAGTTGGAGAGGTTCAGTAGTTAGGTTTCATTCATCTTTCGTCTTTCTCCTTTATTAGTGTATTTAGGATCATGAATGTTGAATTAGATTCTTCAATCAATTCATTCATTGACTCGACTCCCTTATTCTTTCACTGTAAAGTCTCATTTTTAGTCTCCCTTCTTTCTTGAACTGTAAACTCTCTTTCTCTCATTAATGTTTCTTCTTTCCTTCCTTAATGCAATAACTGATGGTAATATTGGTGAAGCAGTGAGACCCTACGGGCGAATGAGCGAAGCAGTGAGACCAAGAGGGAGAGGAGTGATGGATCATGAATCTTGCTTTCGGCTTGACTTCCTGTTCAGGTTCCGGTTCAGTAGTTCCATCTGGTTTAGTAGTGATTGATAATGAATCTTTGTTACAGTCGAGGAAAAGAGTGAAATGAAAGAAAAAATAGGGGGAGGAGCGAAGCAACGAGACCGTAAAATAGCTTGACCTCGTTCAATCAGTCCAGGAGAGGCTACAGCACAGGTAGGTAAGGGCGAAGTCATCATAAGTGGTTGACTAGGTGAAGGCAAATTCATCGTTTTTCGCTCGTCTTTCATGCGTGCCTGTATGATAAGTTATTAGTTCGTCTTATAGAATGGAAGACGGAATGAGATTTGCATCTTATTGTAGGTCGGTCATCTGTTCAATCTGGAATTCCATCTCTCCTTTGGTTTCTGGTACTGGTTTGACTTGAGTTCCTTTCCTTTGTTCAAATCAATATCTATGTCAGGCTTCCCTTCCCGGTTGTCCTGTCCTGTTCAATCTGTTGTTCTTCTCTGTCCAATCAAATATCCCGGTCGAGCTGGGTTGGCTGGTACATCAATCGGCATATTGCTTGTTTGGTACACATATCTTTCAATGTCAATCAAGTTCTCGAATTCATTCCCCTTGCCTTTTGAGCTGAGCTGAGGAAAAGGTTCATCATTTCTATTTTCTGAGCTTTACAAGCTTTAAGAGAGAATAGGGAGTCAGTAAAGGAAGAGGCTATAAGTAGGCCGTTAGCTATTGCTAGTTGGGCTGCTCGCCTTTATCCGGCTTGGCTTCGCTATCGCTCATGACTTGTATTGTGGTCGGCCTAAAAAGTAGTATTCCTACCATAAAAGAATGTCGATTATCTAGTGTGTTAGTTAAGTTTCGCCAGAAGCAAGCAAGACGAGTTCGCCCCTATCTCTAAAGTTCGTAGACAAGGCTCGTTCCGTTCTTGACTTAGGAGCTGGTGTAGTACTCACCCCTATCTCTAAAGGGGCTTATGCACTCTACTCGCTGTCATATAAAGGAGCGTTAGAGCGAGCGAGGGAAGCCTTTCAATTTCGGGGCTTCCCCCCTTTTCCCTTATCCCTCACCCTACCCTTTCATTTCTGCTTAAGCTTCCCCGGTTTTGGGGATTAATTGATTGGATACCCGAGAACCATAATCTTTCCTAGGAACTGCTTCTACGACGATAGATAGGGGTCAGGTTTGTTTGGCATCTATGCCCCCTGCCCTCCAAACAGTATGGGAGCCTTTCAGCTCGTACTGCTCACACTCCTAAATCTTCACGGCACCTCCTCCACCATAGCGAGGCCTACTTCCACTTCCAAATTCGCTTTCAACAACACCACGAAAAAAGTCAACTACGGTAGCCCACTGATCTGTTCATAGGTTCAATCCAATCCCTTGGCCTCTCGGAAGCGAGAAAAAAGCGAGCAGCAAGCCCTTTACTACCCTTATTATAATAAGAAGGTCAGCTTCATAGCTCCAACCTATACAAGGGGCAAGCCAAACCCTATTGAAGGAAGGGCTGAATGAATAGCCTTATCTTATTATTAGAGAAAGGGGAGCTTATTATAAGACTAACAAGGTTTGGAACCCTATACTCCCCAACAACAACAACAAGGGTGCTTGCGGGCATCAAAGCCCTTCATTATTATTAGTTAGTAAGAGATGGGGCGGAGGGCGCACAACCCCTGATCTGCTCCTTTCTTTCCTGAGTGTTGTGTTTCCCACTAAGCTCTTCGATCCTGCCTTGCGTGACGGCTTCGCTATCGCTCATGACTGGTATATGGATCTCTTTATTTATGTAGTGGTCGGGGCCTGATAGAAGCTTGTCCCGAAGCGACTAGTTGCTTCCCAAATGCCTCTTTCTTGACTATAGTATGGTCTAGTCTTTCTTTCCAATGCCTCCTTTCCTTTTCTTTCCTTTCTTGCCGCGGAGAGTAAGCAAGCGACCTTGCTTGCATTCTAAGGGGAGCAATTTTGCGAGTCTACGAAGCTTCTAAGGACAAAATTTACGGCTAAGGAATGGGAAATCTGACATGAAGGAATGGGAAATCTGACATGAAGGAATGGGAAATCTGATGCATATTCTATGACCTTTTACTTCAAGTCCCGGTTAAGCCTTGGCTAAACCTTGGAAATCTTAGTGCCATATGGGGCGTGAGTCCGTTCAAAAAAAGGTCTTAGATCTCTTTGTGGATGGAGGCTATCTGCGCTCAGACCCGTTGAGAGATCCCGATCCTTATCTTAGGCGGGATGACCTACTCGAGAGAGTACGAAACATCGGTATAAAAGATTGAACTATGTTTTTTACAAGGTGGAATCAAAAGATAGACAGAACTACATGGATGGGGTTTGATTCCGAGGTAGAACCAGATATGTAGGCAAGTGAAATACAAAAAAGAAAGAAAGAAAGAAAGAGGACGCTCTTTTAATGTTTTACCCCTATGCTGGATACAAAAGATTTTCTTTCAGCGGCTCGGCTGTAAAGGAGAGGATCAGCAATGGAATTGTGAGACCAATATAATGGGTTCAGGGGAAGGGAATAGAGAAAGATACCCGGTTATAGGTTTAAAGATTAGAGAGTCATGCTCCACACCTTTATGTATAAACCATTCCGGCCGGAGTCTCCCTATACCAAACCGACTCGCCTTCAACTCAATCAATGAAAAGATATATGAGTTAGGTTTAAAGATTGATATCAGACAATGATTCGATATTTGAGTTACACAATCGAATGAAAAGATATGAGTTTACACAATTCCCTCCCTCCTTTACCTCTGACGGGAGTGTTTGTGCTTCCCGAGGAAAAGCTGTACCTATTATTATAATGTCTTTGAAAAAGCTGTACCTATTAGAATGGCTCTGAAAAGCTAGCTGTACCTATTCTATACCTTTACCTATTCTATACATACTACGGGTGGTGAGAGGCAGGCAGCCCTCGTAGCTCGATTGCTAAACAGGCGGTTTTCTGGGGGGAGTGGGCCTAGGAGGTCTCCAACGAAAAATCAATGTGTAAATTAATATGATGCAATAGTACGGTGCTTTTCCCTCTAAGCTGGAACGACGGCTGGCGGATTTCTTTCTATCTGGGATGATTTAGTCAGGGCAAAGGATGAATCCGAGGTATATTAAGGTTCGGTATTTGACTCTGGGGACTACGTGATCTATTGTCTCTATTCTCTATTGGGTACTTTTTCTTTCTTTCGGCCCTGACACCCTTTCTTCTCCTCCCTTAGCCTGACTTCGCCCTCTCTCTCTTTCTTGTTGACAGTTCAATCCGAGTTGGTTACAGGGGAAAGCATGTAAAGGAAAAGTGAAATGGTAGCTACTTTTTCCCTTTCTGGTCGGTCTGGTGTGGTGTCATTGACTGAATTTCTCTTCACATCCCTCCTATTGGTCTCATTGACTCAAGCAAGATTCATTCTCCTTCCAGTCAGTCGGTAAAAGAAAATTAGTCAAAGGATTGAAGGAAGGAGAATTAATAGGAGTAGCTCGACCGTAAAGCAGCTAATTCATTGGTTCTTCCTCTTTCATTCTCACTCTAAACTCAGATATAGGAAAAGGTTTAAAAGGTTGAGTCAGTCTTTCAAAGTAGCTAATTAATTTCTTCTTTCACTGTTCAGGAGCAAAGCAATGAGACCAATAGGGAGAGGCAGGCGTGAAGTCAGTCTCTTTCCTCTCATTCATCTCTTTTCATTTACTCGACAAAAGGTCATAGAAGTTCCGTTTCCGGTTCTGGTTCTTCAAATAGAGCTTTACCTCGTTCAACAACAAGGATTGAATATGCAAGTTAAGGAGCGAAGCCACGAAACCGAGTGAGTTCAGGAAATGAAATTGTGAAACCGAGTTGAAGAGGGGTGAAACAGCTCGACCGAGAGGGAGAGGGGTGAAAGAGCTCGACCAAAGGGAGAGGGGCAGGGGCGAAGCCCTGAGACCCGTAGGCCGAAGAGGCGAAGACACGAGAACGAGTTGTAGAGGTTCAGGAAATGGAATTTTGAAACCTGCAGGTGATTCAGTTTACAGTTAAAAAGAAGAAATAGATGATTGGGCTGCAAGGAATTTCCTCTACCTTCTTTTATTCATAAGGTAAATAGGAGAGAAGGTCATAGCGGTTCCGGATCCAGATTGAATTCATTTATTGGATGGGAAATATCTGATTCTTCTTCTTAATCGTCAGGTGATTGAGGTTGATTTCATTTCGTCTTTCTTTACAGTTCAAGACTAAATGGGTAGGCGACTCAGGAAAGAACAGATTCTCGACTGGAAAATAGTTCAACAACCCTTGTTTACAAGAGAGGGAATTAATTAGATTAGCTGCTTTACCTTCTTCAATGAAAGAATAAATATAGGGAATATCGTCAAAGAAAAGGTTCTTCTCATACAGCCAACCTATTTACCAAGTGTTTGAAGGGAAAGAAAAGCAAACAAAGAGACCAAACAAACACCGACCTCTTCTCTTCCTGTTTAAGTTCAAGGATAGCAGTCTGGAAGATGCTTTAACCTATTTACCTCGGTTACTGTTCAAGAAGGGACAGGCGAATAAATGGAATTATAAAACCGATAGGTTCAGCAGTTTACAAGATCGAATATGAATTGATGACTCTACTGGAAAGAAAGGATAGGTGATTGATTGAGCTGCAAGGAATTGACTCTCATTCTTCTTTCGGCTTGACTTCCTTAATTCAAGACTAAATAGGTTAAGGAGCCGAACATCCTTTCATTTTCTTTGACCTTGTCTTTGAAGGGAAGGCGTGAAAGAAGGTGAACGAGAGAACAGGAACCGGAGCTCACTTTAAAAAGAGTAAATATTCGCTGGGAGTTCGTTTTGCTTTCATTTGCATTTCCAAATCTCATGTCAAGGCGAAACTGAAAGAAGAAGAATTGAGAATCAATAGAAAAACAGATAAGGAGAAAGAAAGAATCGGAATTGATAAGGATTGGCAAGAGGAGCGAGGACAGAGCATTAGAAGTAGCAGTAGCAGGGTCAAGCAAGGTAGCATTCATTCCCTGTAGCAGCACTCTAGTATTTAGTCAATTCTTTAACAGGCCTAGAATCACTCTCGAGAAAAGGCCGGATTTACATATGTTTGTATGCAAGCAAGACCGCTCCTGTAGTTCAAGGCAGGTAAGGGCTGCTCATGAGGGGGGGCACCATCACTCTGTCTCTCTCGAAGGCAGGTTAAGTCAAGTGCCAAGTGTCAGGGTAGTGCATTAAGGAGCAGCAACTATCGCATCAGCTAGAGCTGCATTAGGCATTGGAAAGGTGCTTACTTAATTCCGAGAGTTTAGGCTTGAAGTGAAGAGCGGGAGAGGATTTCATTGACTCAACTGTAAAGGAGAGAGGGAAGCATACGTAGGACAGTAGGCCCGAAAGCTGTTAGTTAGCAAGTAGGGGTTGCGCTGTATTGCTAAGAGGCTTTCCTTGTTTTTCACTTGTTCAATACCGGTACGCTATGAGCAAAGCGAATAGAGGAAGGCCCAAACCGTTCCATGAGTACCAACTACCATGGAATCTTGTAGCAACTATGTTGTAGTGAGGGGTAGTTGACTTCGTCATCTATTCTTTCGGAGGTAGGTAGTTCTGAGGGAGTCCCATGCGATGCGTATATATCAAGAGGACTACGGCCTCCTCTCAGGGAGTTCAGTCTCATTAATCTTTCATTTGATTCTACCTTTGTAAACTCTGTCTGAGTCTTCTGACTTTGACTCTCCCTTCATTCGTCAGGATAGATAGTCAAAGGGTCGAAGACATGAAACCGAGAAAAGAAAGGGAGGAGAGGGGTGAAACCGCGAGACCAAAGGGAGAGGGTTGAGGTTGATTCCGCTTTTCTTCTCTTTCTGTTCTGTCTCATTCTTGTTGAGTCTTGAAAAGCTACTAAGGAGTTCAAGAAGGTGAATGAGTTTACCCTGAAAGAAATAGGTGTAGGAGCGAAGCAACGAAAACGAGAAGAGGCACGAAGCGATAAGACTGTAAAGGAGAGGAGAGGAGTGAAGGTTCAGTAGTGAAAGAAGGTTCAGGGGCAGGATCATGAATCTTTCATTTTCTTCTTCAATCAATGAATTAGCTTACTCGACTCCCTCCCTTCTATTTACCTCGTGTTTGAATAAATAGGTGAATGAGTTTACCGAGTTCAATCAGTCAAAGGCAAAGCTGAATAAGTAGTGAGAGCAGCTACCTTGTTTACAGTTCAATTAGGTGAAGGAGAAAGAAAGAAACAAACACACACCTCTTCCTGTATAAGAAAGCAGTAAGGATACCAGAAGATGCTAAACACCTATTTACCTCGGTTACTGTGAAAGAAGAGAATAAAACAAAGCTAGCAAAGGCTAAGAAAGAGAGAGAGGAGCGAAGACGAGTTGGAGAGGTTCCAGGGTTCAGTTTCATTCATCTCTATCTTTACGTTATGTGTAGTAGTTCACTCTCATTAATCTTTCTCTTTCGTCTTTCCTTACTGTAAAGTCTCATTCAAATAGCTTTACCGAGTTGAAGAGTGAAATCTGGAGAATGAATCTTCTCTTGCTTCAGTCTTTCAATTCTTTTATCTTTTCTTTACTCAACTGTAAACAAGGGGGTTTCATTCACTACTTCTCTTTCTTTCCTGTTACGTCTCAGTCATCGGAGAGTCTTAGTTTACAGTTCCATCAGATCAGGTCATAAAGGATCCGCAATGGAATTGTTCAACCAAACGAGTTTACGAAAGGGGCAGGGTCAGGTTCCGGAGTTCCGTTTCATCTCTTTTCTTTTCTTTCCTGTAAAGAAAGGGATCAAGAATCAATAGGAGTAAGTAGCTCGACTGTCAAGTTCAGGGAAGGGCATATCGCGGAAGGAGCTCTTAAGTTTGGTTCTCCCTATTCTTGAACTGTAAAGAATCCTTCATCTTTCTTTCTATTCTATTTACCGAGTCTTTGAATAAATGGGTTCAGGAGCGAAGCGAAGCAATGAGACCTATAAAGAATGAGCTTGACCTTTCATACAGCCCCTTTACTTACCTTACCTTGTGTTTGAGTGAAAGAAGATGAATGAGTTTACTGTTCAAGAATGAATCAATAGGTATAGGTTCAGGGCGAGTCCATGAATTAGATTAGCTGCCTTACCTCGTTCAAGAAGGTAAATAGGTTGTTCAGTTCGTAAACTAGAATGAATCTTGAGTCTTCCTCAGCCCTTCTAGTTCAGTCTCATTCATAAGCTTTCGTCTTTGTTTATTCTTCGTTCAATCAGGGACAGGATCAAGTGTTGAGTTATGGAGTCTGCTCCCTGTATTTATAGCTTGGTCAATGGCTATATCCGGTAAAGCTATATTTGGTAAAGCCATATTTATAGATAGTGTAATGAGGTTGAATATCTGTCTGGTGCTCTGGTAGTTCTGGATGATCTTCTCAACACCTGCTCAGGTGCAACTTGCTCCACGTCTGGTTCTTCAGCAATAGGATCAGGAGTTTCTTGAGCTTCTGTTGTACCATCACTGTGTGAATTTTCTTGCCACTCAAATTCAACTCCCACTTGCTTCGTAGTCTCAGAGTTTATCTTCTCTCTGTCCTTGTACATGACATTTTCATCAAAGGTCACATCACAGTGTCTTAGGATCTTCATATTTTTCTCATCCCAAAACCTATACCCGAACATGTCAGAGCCATAGCCTATGAAGTAGCATTTCACAGCCTTAGCATCAAGCTTATCTCTCTTCTCTAGATCAACATGAACATACGCAGTACAGCCAAAGGTTCTCAAGTGAGAGTACTTGAGTTCTTTTCCTGTCCATACTTCTTCGGGCAATTTGAACTTCAAGGGTACTGACGGTCCTCTATTAATCAAATATGCTGTTGTGTTCACAGCATCAGCCCAGAATGTCTTTGGCAATCCAGAATGAATCCTCATGCTTCTTGCTCGCTCATTCAAGGTTCTGTTCATCCTTTCTGCAATACCATTTTGTCTTGCCTTACCGGGAATTGTTCTTATTAATCTAATTCCCTCAGCTGCACAAAATGTTATAAACTCTGATTTGTTGTACTCTCCTCCATTGTCAGACCTCAGGCATTTGATCTTCAAGCCGGTCTGATTTTCAACTTCAGCTTTCCACTTCTTGAAGGTGGTAAACACATCTGACTTGTGTTTCAGAAAGTAAACCCATACCTTCCTGCTGAAGTCATCGATGAAGGTGACGTAGTACCTTGATCCACCAAGTGATGAAACTGGAGATGGTCCCCAGACGTCTGTATGGACCATTTCCAACCGCACTTTCTTCGGTTCTCTGGCAGCCTTTGTGAAACTAACTCGTTTCTGTTTGCCCATAACGCAGCTCTCACAAAGACCCATATCAACAGATTTTAAGCCTTCTACAGCTCCTTTCGCAGTCAGCATCTTCATTCCTTTGACGCTCATATGTCCAAGTCTATTGTGCCATAGACTTGAATTAGAAGCACTCTCAGCAGCAGCAGTCATGTTTATACACTCTGCAGTAGTGTATAAGGTTCCGGATTTTGTGCCATGCGCAACAACCATGGCGCCCTTCACAATCTTCCAGGAACTCTTTCCAAACTCTGCTGCATAGCCTGTGCTATCCAACTGACCAATAGAGATCAGGTTCTTCTTGAGACCAGGAATGTATCTGACATCTTGTAATGTCCATTGATTTCCTGCTGGAGTTTGTATGGAGACATCTCCCTTTCCTTCAATCTCCAAGGTTTTATTGTCGGCAAGATACACCTTCCCGAAATTTCCTGAGTTGAAATTTCGAAACAATTCCTTACTTGGAGACGAATGGAACGATGCACCTGAATCCAAAATCCAGGATTCAGCTGGGCTATCCACAATAAGGATTAAAACGTCCTCAGCATCTTCTGTTGTGTATATAGAATCATCATCATCTTCAGATTTATGATTCTGCTTCTTCTTAGCTTTGTACAATCTGTCCGAAAGTGTTCTTTTCCCCCACAGCTCCAACACGTTACGTTGGGTTTGTTTGGAGATTTTCCCCGGTTCTTTGATTTTGAACGCCCATGTTTGTTTGAGCTCTTTGATTTGCTTCTTCCCCTTCGATCAACACTGAGAGCATTGCCTGATGAATCTCCAGTTTCCCGTTTGCGAACACTTTCGCTGAGAACTACATCTCGAATTTCATCAAACTTCAGTTTATCAGATCCTCGGGAACTGCTGATTGCGGCAACAACAGTATCCCATGACTCGGGTAAGGATGACATCAAAATCAACGCTTTAATTTCATCTTCGAAATTAATTTCCACCGAACCCAGTTGACTTATGATCATATTGAATTCATTTATATGATCCGCAACACGTCCACCTTCAGACATCTGTAGATTGAACAATCTACGCATCAAATACACCTTGTTCATAGCCGACGGTTTTTCATACATATTTGACAGCGCCTTCATCAGATCTGACGTTGTCTTCTCCTTGATGATGTTAAACGCCACGTTTCTGGATAGCGTCAACCGGATCATCCCTAAGGCTTGTCGATCCTTGAGCTTCCACTGTTCCGTGGTCATGGTATCCGGCTTCACCCCCAACAGAGGTTCGTGAAGATCTTTCTGGTACAGATAATCTTCAATCTGCATCTTCCAGAAACCGAAATCGGATCCATCGAACTTCTCAATTCCAATCTTTGAACTTTCCATCTTCACAGATCGTGGTGAATTTTGCCTTGCTCTGATACCAGTTGTTAGGATCGATACCAGTTGTTAGGATCGCACACGCTCGATCTAGATGAACACAAAGAAAAGGATAGAGAGAATTTGCAAGGAGAACTCTGGTTAAAAGGATTTTGTATTGATGACTTCAGGTATGTACAACAAGAGAGAGAGTACAGAGAATAGAAAAAGTACATTTTCAAAGCTCTACCGGACCAGATATATATATGGTTTAGTTTACTATATATAGCTTTACCAGATTTAGTCATCTACTATATATATAGCTATTTACCAGATATAGCTTTATCGGATATAGCTTTACCATATATAGCTTTACTATATATAGCTTTACCAAATATAGCTTTACCGGATATAACCGTTGACCAAGCTATAAATAAGTATCAGGCTCCATAGCCTAACAACCTATACATGAGAGAGTCAATTCAATCCGTAACCTCGTAAACTATTGTATTGGTCTGACAATTCCATTGGCCTATATCTCTAATAAGGAGTTTCGTCTCCCTTCTCTTTCCCTTCTTTCTTTCTTTCACTGTCAAGTCGTCTTCAATTCTTCTTTCGTTTCGTCTTTCCTTTCAACACTTTAAGGTTCAGTAGTGATTTCGTTTACCTCGTTCAATCAGTCTCAGTCTCATTCATCTTTCTTGTCTTGCTTGTGTCTTCTTCTTCTTTCAATTCTCTTGTAAAGCTGCTAATTCATTTTCTCTCATGTTTTTATTCCGGTTTCACTATCTCTTTTCTTTCACGAGTGGGTGTTTGTTTGGTCAGGTAATAAAGTCTAAGGTTCTAGTTTTCGGGTCAGTTGCTTCTCTTCCGTTCTTTTTCTTCCTCTTTTCTGACTCTCATCTTTCTTGTACTCTATTCGTTCCTTGAAGGTCCACAACAGGTAACATAAATTAAATGAACAAGTTGCTTTTGTATGAGAGTGAGGGCCGAAGCTCGTATGGATACATTACTTCATTGTTCTATGTTCTATGAGGCCTTGCACTAAGCAAGTACTCTCCGAGGGTCGTGACGTGTAAAGCTCCGGTCTTTGCCAACCGTCGTAAGAACAACAAAATCGATTGTGTCTTCGATACTATAACTATAGGCGGGACCAGTTGTAGGATGATCGCCGAGTGGCGTTCTACTCGATTAGGCGAATGCGAGTGAGGGATAAGCTTTACCCATTCGCTAGGAGGGAAACTCGGGAAGAGTGAAGGCAGAAATAGATGGTTCAAACCCCTTTGGAAACTATTAGTCAAGCGTCCCATATATATTGAGGGACTCCATATCATTCATTATTAAAGCGACAAGGTAACCTTAAATCGATAAACAGGAATGCGTTTCCTAATAATAATGAGCAATGCTGGTAACAGCAAATGGTTACTAACCCCTCATCAAAGAGTATGGCATATCCGACGAGACGGCAAGACGCTTGGACAAGTTACGCGATGAACCGTACCTGTATCTCTAGGCGCTATTCTGTCTTATTATGTATGTGGATCATGTTTTACTTTTCGGGTTCCAAACCTCCCCCTTCTCTAATAGGGTAAAGTCAAGACCCATGCCTAGGGATATACAAGCGCCATTCTTCAGATGGATTCACTGTTCAATAGTGATTGTAGCCGGGATAAGCAGGCACGAACTTCTGTATAGCGCCCTAGTTTGTTAGTACAAGTAGCTAAGAGGGCTGGGAAGTACGACTTGCGTCAAACTTGTGAAAGAATACTTGCAGCGCACCTGCTGAACAAGGCTCCTTGAAAGTCTTTCGGGGATTACCAGTTCCGGACACACCATTGTACTTCTAGGGGAGGGTATAAGATAGCGGAAGGCCACAGCGTGAGTGTTCTGCACAATACGGTCGGGTATGCCACCAGAATAAATGAGGCACACAAGAAAGACTAGCGCGATCTCGATTTAATGCCAGCCTGGAAGTGATTTGCTAAGTCGGGTAGCGGCCGCCTATTGTAGAATCGTCATAACCTAGCTTTACTATCATGTGTGTAAAGATTGACTGTTATAGGCATACTTTTAACCGTTTGGCAAGTCAAGGGACCCTGAAATCCGCTCCTTAGCTATAAGGTTCCAGAGTCATGCAGAATAGACACTAACCGTCCGAACATTACTTGACTATTAATTAATTGGACCTTCAACCTTTCACCTTTCATAGATCTAGGAAAGAAAGGTTGTTTTGGTTTGGGAAGTGCGTTGAGACTGGGCACGTGCGAGAAGTAATAAAGAAAGCAAAGGGAAGAGGAGTTGAGCAGGGAACAATGGGCATCCTAGGAATAGGAGTTTAGCAGTAGAGTAGAATAATTAGGAGTAGGATTTTAGCAGTAGATAGAGTAGAAGTGAAGTAAAGGACTGCAGTTTAGCAGTAGAGTAGAGGTAGAGTATAAGAATTAGGAATTAGGAGTTTAGAACAGAGGAGGGAGCACAGACTCAGACAGAGTTTACAATTCGAGAGTTAATTCATTAGCAGCAGCTTTATCAATAGAATAGGTGTAGGTGCAGGAGCTTATGCTCAGCTTAGTTACATAACATACAAACAAGGTGAAGTAAAAGAGTTCCTTCCAGCAGTCTCATTACATTAACATTAATCCTCAAATACCGGTAAAGAAAGTCAGGAGAAAGACTCACTCTCAACAATACACTTTACTTTACCTATACAAAGAATATAACAAACTAGAAACAAACAGACAGAGACCGTAAACTTAGTTAGTTCAACCCTTCCGTCTGCGAGTCCATTAATTAGCTACTTGACTTTAGCAGTCAGTCAAAGAGTGAAAGCAAGAAAGGAGAAAAGAAAGAGTTGTGCAAGTATAGGTAACCTAATAGAATAGAAGAAGTATCTGAAAGCTAATAGAATACTATAAGTATAGGTCAGCTAATAGAATACAGTAAGTATCTGAAAGCTAATAGAATAGAATAAGTATTACAAAGCTAATAGAATAGAATAAGTATTAGAAAGAAGGAAGAATGGGTAAGTAGGTCAGGTCAGGCAATGGAATTGCTTTACCGAGAGGTTCCGGAGTTCATTCAATCAGGAATAGGTGAAGCATAACAAAGTCAAACTAATTAACCTTTTACTTCTTTGACTGCTTGCCTTACCTCATTCTCGCATGCATATTCTATGAATTCTCCTTCACTCCTACACCTTATCAAAGAGAGAGAAGCATTTCATTCTATTCTCTTTGCACTCTGTATGTAACCTAACCTATCCTAATAGCCTTTCTTTACTGTTGGAAAGCCTAAAGCAAGATGAAAGAGAACTCCTGCTGCTGCTCAATCACTACTCTACTCCTTTATCTTTCTTCTACTTTACAGTTCGTCAAGGTAGTGTCGAGAGTCAACTAAGGATTCCTTCACTACTGAACGACTATCTTATCTGAGTTTACAGTCTTTGTTTGAAAGAGGGGAGACTCTCTCTAAAGCTCATTCACCTATCATCGGTCGAGCTCTTTCACTCCTCTCCTTTACAGTCGAGCCGTTTCTTCGCTCCTTTTCTTTCTTTAACTATTCTTTTACTCTGTATGTAAACTCAATCCAATCACTAAACTCAATCCAATCACTACTTGCTGAACTGACTCCCCGAGGTAAAAGGTGTTTGTGCCCACTCGCTTGGGTTGAATTACTGTTCTCTGTTCTTTCCGGAACTTTCAACTGGCTGGGGAATCTTAGCTCTGTCTCTGATCTTTCTCCTTACTTAATTCTTCTGATTGTGTGAGTTAATCTATTCTATTCTTGAACAGTAAATCAGGTAAACTCCTTAGTCCTTCTGCCGAACTACTGATTGTATTGTGATTATTTCTTCTTTCCCTAGGTATAGATTACACGCCCTTCTTCCAAACCCTTACTTAATATTAGACGAAAAGCGCAGCCTAAGGAACCTTGCACGGAACGGGCCCTCCTCTTTCTTTCGTACTCCCTGTAAGTTTGTTCGCGATCATCACGATCATTTTGACGTTTCTGAAGGGTGACTTATCTGTCAACTTTTCCACTATCACTCCCTAAAAACCAAACTCTGCCTTACGTAAAGTTGCCAGAGTACGCTTAACCTTGGGATTTGAAGCAGTCTCATTATATTAACATTTAGCCTCAAATACCGGTAAAGAAAGTCAAGAGAAAGACTAGCCAAACGGGTCGGGTCGACAAGAGGTTTAATCACTGGCCATTTTGATCCTTTGGAACAACTCTTTGAATTTCTAAGGAATTATTGTCGGAAGAAGGCAAGTTAAGGCTGGAAGTAGTGTTCTCACTGTTGGCTCTTTAATCAATCAGTCATTTTTTGTCAAATATTCCCCTCTCTTGAGGAGAAGAAGCAAAAGTGATTAACTATACCAACCAACCTTCAAAAATTATACCAGCACAAAGAGGTAACTTACCAAGCAAGGGCGTTCCGAGATCAATGCTATCAAGAAGAGGGAATGGTATTAGGTATAACCTATAAGCTTACAATCTTTGTCGTCCAGCAAAATCCCTTCCGCTAAGCAATCCTGGGCGCTTGCTAAGGCCTTATTATGAATCATTGACTAGACACAGAACGTGCAATTTGGCTCAAGGAGGGTGGTGATCCTCACTCTTCATGCTGTGAACCATTTCTAGTACTTGCTTGGCTCAGCTAACCTAGCCACTACTTCATCTCCTATTCGAGTTTGCAATCGGCTCAACAGATCTCATTGAATTCGAATATCACTGCAGAAGTAGCTGGGAAGAGGGATGGTACTTTTTTTTGGCACATTTTTTTGGAGCAGATGTTACCCAAGCATGCCTTATTAAGTTATTCAAGAGTAAGAAGATGTTTCACTCAACTTTCTTATGCCTTATTCCCGAAATTGAGAATTAGAGGCTTATATAATTCTATAAGATTTGTGAATAAATCCCTGCTAACTGACTGAGAGCTGAGAGGGATCTTTGACTCTCTTGTTGGAACCTCATCAGACAGCATTTGTTAAGGGCAGGAGCGTCGATTGAGAATGTTATTTTGTGCATTTATTTTCGCATTCACTGGTTCTTTATTTCCATAGAGACAAAAAGAAAGAAAGCCTATGACTCACTGTCTTGAGATATGGTGATGTGGGTTTTGAGAGATGAATTTTCATGAGAGGTGGTTGATTGCATCTTCTTTGAGATCTTGATTAATTACCTTAGATTATTCAAAGTCTGAGGAAGGGTCCCATACCTTTTGACTTGAGGCCCAGAGCTACAACCTTGGGTGTGCTGGCAGCATTGAAAAACCAGATAAGCATCCTCCTCCGATATCTTTCAAACTTTTGTTAGACTGATGTCTTCTTATTTGCGAGAAGCAGCTAGTGCACTAAAAAAAAGTAATAGGGAAGGGAGCAGCTTTAGCTGGTAAAAAGTGGTTAGCCCCAGTCGTAAGGGGAATTAGGTCCCGTTGTGACAATGACCTTTAATCCTATGGATTCTTTTGCCTATCATAGAGGCCAAACATACAACATACGAGTCGTTGTGTATGAATGCCCAGAAAATCTTGTCTGTGGAATATTCGGAAAAGAAGAGAGAAATTCTTTCTCGTTCACCACAAGCTCTATATAAAAATCTCTCTCTGTGTCCTACCAGTTCGCTAAGTGGTCTTGCAACAAAAAAGCCGGCCATTAGCACCTCACTTATTGTTGTCTTCCAGAAAAGAAAATGATGGATTCTTATTCAAAACTTAGTGGGAACCTTGATCCTTGATCTTTGCTATGGAGGAATCACTCCATAATGAAATACGCTTTTTCACCTAACAGAAAAGATAGTCCGAAAGTCATCGGACAAGCTTAACGAATAGGTGATTGAGAAGCCGAGACGGGGTGAAGAGTAAGGAAGTTCCGTTATAGTGACCCACTCTTTCACTTTATATATATCTTTCACCTCGGTAATTACCTAACGAGAGAGAGCCGATGCCAAAGTCACCCTTTACGCGAGGGAACGCCAGACAGACTGACCTCTACTAACTACGTTTGATATATACATACTCTAAGCGTCAGAGAGGAGAGACAGACTATACTGACGGTATAGTGCCCCCACCAGAGAAGGCTGCTTCATGCTAGGCGTCCGTCCGGACCTACTATGCCCGAGCCGCATTTCCGGTACAGACGCTATATCCACTAAGGCGGAATCCCACTTCATCCTACGAACTATACCTGATGAGATAAAGGCATTCTAGAACAATTCGACGACTTGAAGAAAACAAGAAAACGATAGTGATCGGTTTGCACGGGGGGAATGTTGAAAACAATCTGATTGGAAGTGGCTTAAGAGTGAGGGCAATCGTCAAACAATCTGATTGGAAGTGGCTTAAGAGTGAGGGCAATCGTCATAGTCAGCCAACGAGCAATCCCAAGAAAGCCAGCTACCTAGCCTTTACCCATCGATAGCTTAAACTGAGGAATAAGAATAGGAAAAACAAACAAACAAACCTCCCCCTATTTCAATGTTATTATTCTGTCTCTTTCTTATGTCCCGTATTAAAGCCACTCGAAGTCGAATGCCTCACCCTCACCTACTTCGTCGCACCAACTCCCTCAAACACAAGGGAGCGGGCACTGCTCTCAGCCTGTCGTAACAACAAAACGAAACTACATACCGGAAGATCATTCATTACCTTATAACTAGAACAGAATATAGACATTGGTACAACAAGGGGTTCGAGAGACCTCGAGCGACACATCGTAATTTATGCTAACCTCAGCGTACCATCGGAGAGACTTTAGCCACTAACCCCTGGATGGAAGGGAAGAATAAGGCGATGGAAGGGAAGAATAAGGCGATCAAGAAAGTACTCCCCCTAAACAGGAGAAAATGTCCGAAGAAGACCTTTGAATTACAAACAAACCGAAGGCCCTACTTTGCCCTATAAATAATGAAGGCCCGTACGACACCCGACGTTAACACTCCCAAATCAGGAAATGCTAACCACAGTTTCCATGGTAACGGGAATACGCCAGACAGACGGCTCAAGCATACAAAGAGAGTGGGCGCTTCCATCGCTTAGATTTAGGGTGATATGATAGGGCGCACCACAGACAGATATGAAAAATGACTGCTCAATCGAGAGGTCAAAGACAGAGACATAGTACCAGTTCCATCTCTAATCTTTGAGCGGGGTTCAAAACCAATAAAATAAAGAAACAAATCTATTCGCCGAGCAAAAGGAGAGAGAGTGATTCGAACCCTCGATAGTTATTTGTTTCGAACTATACCGGTTTTCAAGACCGGAGCTATCAACCACTCAGCCATCTCTCCGAAAGATAATTTCTATTTGATTTATATTCCATCCCATCGAGTAGAACATTGACATATAAGTTGATACAATCTATCCTGTTGGCCAATCCCACCTTGCGACCTTCATCCCCCTTCGAATGACCAAAGTAAACTCCCCTAATATCTCGTCAGCAGCATATTTATCTGACGCTGATTGATAGTGAAGGGCGGGCGGTAAGAAGCCCTATTCAAGCTCATTCTAGAGAACGATCCTTGCCTACTTCCTTTCCAACTACCTTACCTTAGCTCTTTGGGAAGGGGGATTGATTGGTTGGATGTGCCTAAATAAGGCAAAACCTTCTAAAAGGCCCAGCATGAGGTATAATCTGAGCATGAATAAATGTGAACCAGTCAGAGTGCATGGATGGAAAGTGAGAAGCCATTCCTTGTATAGGTCCGCACGGGGCCGGAAGAGAGGGTGAATCCCCAACTCGTTGTAAGGCTTAGTGGATTCGACTATGTAGGGGAAGTCTTACAAGACAGCCTAGAGCGATTAGGATGTATAGGGGACTCGTTAGGGACAGAGCATCTTCGAAGCAACATCGAATTCCATTGATTATGGATCACCTTCTTACTTAAACTGAAAGCTCTCAAGGGGAAAGAGTGCCCTCCCGGCTAAGGAGGAATGAACTCAAAGCCCCACTACGAATGTCCACGGTATTAAAAGGGGAACGCAAGACGGAGTCCCTCCAACGCTAGAGCAAAGGAATGAACCTATTTCCCTCCTAAATAAAAGAGTGAAATGAACCTCAAAATAGGGAGAAGAGTCAACTCTCATTAATTTCATATGCTTTGGTTACTGTTCAAGAATCAATAGGAAAAGCAAGAAGAGATTCGAGACCCTAAAGGATAGGTGAAGGGGAAGATCAAGATCAAGAAGGAATCTTGAGGATTGACTGACAGTTCACTCTCATTGATTCTTCGATAGTCTTGACTTCCGGTTCCGAATTTCATTTCCTTTTTGTTCAGGTGAAGGAGTCAGGTAAGTAGCTGCGAGAAAGATCAGTGAAAGAGTTAATTCATCTTTACAAAGTCTTGACAGGAGAGGAAAAGAGTCTTTGTTTGAATCATTCTCCATACAGTGAAGGAGCGAAGACAGAGTGAAAGAAGGTTCATGAGTTTACTGTTCCAGAAGGTGAAGGAAGAAGAAAGAAAGGGCCGAAGACGGGGTTCAGGTTAATAAAGAAATCAGGTAACAGGGAAATAGGTAAAGCAGCTGCTAATGAATGGACTACTACTGGAAAGGTTCAGGAGTGAAAGAAAGAAGGTGATTGAGCTTCTCTTTCTTGACTTGATCTTTGGCTTTTACCTTATGGCCTGTTCTGTCTCATTCATCGAGAGTTGAGTCTTGACTGACTGTTCTGGATAATGATTGATTCTTTCTTGCAGGCAGGAGAGGAAAAGAGCTACTGAATCAACCCATTTACCGAGGGAAAGAAGTCATAGTCCAGCCAGCCAGGAGGTTCAAGAACGATTTCATATGCTCTTCTCATTCATCTTCCTTTCATTTCTTTCGTCTTTCAAGCAGAATCAAAGAAAAGAAAAGAGCTACTGAATGAACCGAACCCAGTTACCGAGGAAAAGAATGTTTGAGGGTGAAGGAGAGTCCATGCATTAAATCAAAACCCTATCGAGTTCAAGAATAAATAGGAAGGAGAGAAGCAAGGAAGGAAGAAAAGGTTAATAAAGAGAAGAAAGAATGTTTTACTGTTTCGGGGGTGCAGCAAGAGGGAGAGAAGTTCAATCAGGTTCAGAATAAATAGGGACAAGTGATTGAGTTCAATCTAGTTACGGTTCAGGATTTCATGAAAGAAGGAAAAAGCTGTCGGTTTCTTCTTCTATGACCTGGGAAAGAAAAGAAAAGAGAACGAGTTCCAGAAGGGAATGAGGGAATCTTAGCTAGCCTATCCCATTTACCGAGTGTTTGACGAGACAAATACATTCTATTCTTATTATGACTGACTCTCATCTTCTTTTACAGTTCTAGAAGAAATGAATTAGCTGCTTTACAATGAATAAATAGGGTCAGGATCAAGAATCGATAGTCTTTCCTATCCCGTCTTGACTAACTGGTCCGTCTCATTCATCTTGCCCTTCTTTCTTGAACGGAAACTAAACTCGGATAGGTTCAGTAGTTCAGTCGAATTAATCTTTTGTCTTTCCTTGATTCATAAGGTTCAGGAGTGAGAGAAGGTGTAGGTTCATGTTTTCTCTTTCGTCTTTCCTTTCTTTTTCAGGGAATATCGGTTCAGTAGTTCAATCTGGTTCAGGTTCAGGTTCCGGAGTTCAGTCGAAGGTGAATGAGCTTCTCTTTCTTCGATCATCTCCTTTCTTGCACTGTAACCTCGGTCTCTTTGCTTTTCTTTCCTTCACCTTCTTTCACTGTATGTAAACAAGGTTATTGTGTCTCAGAATTCCATTGCCTCTCCCAAGCCGAAAGACAGATCTATCTCATCACAGCACTTGCTTTCCCTTTTCTATCGTCACAGCACTTGCTTTCCTTCTATCGAAACACTGAGAACTTGCTTTCCCTTTTCTATCGAAACTGAGAAGTAGGGCGAAAAGAGGGAATTCTCTAATCCGATAGCCTTACAATAAAGAAGCTTGCTTAACGCACTAGCTTTGAGTTCCGACTTATAAGCTTAGAAGTTCAAAACCAAAAGACAAAGTGCATCACTCTCACGCTCGTCAGTAAAGTGAATTATTCGCCTTTTATATATAAAGGAGTGTTTGTTGTGTACTAAGTAGACTTGCTTACCGTAACCGCAAAGAACAAACGGTTCTATTTATTTCACCTTATCCATAACCATAAGGGCCGCCTTTCGAACGGTATAAGTTATGACTTCGCTTCCGAAAGAAAAGAGAGATTTGACTCTGATTCACCAGCATCCACTACGAAGGAATTTCTTCACTTACCGCCTGCTCTTATTCCCCTTATTCCCATAGTTGAGCGCGGAAACAAGAACTTTCTTTCTCTCATGCCCTTTACCTTAAATAACGGAGTGATAGTCAAACCCCAGCCAGTGAAAGAATAGTTAGTTCAACCCCAGTGAATGAAGTCAGAACCTAGATTAAAGCTATCTTGTGATCATAATATAATTGCTTTAGAGTGAAAGAAATGATCAGATCAAGAATGAATAAGGAGTCTTTACAAGGAAGAGTCCATTCATTAGCGGCTTTACCTTGGGAAAGAGTGAAATCAGTCAAAGGGTCATGAGTTTACCGAGTTTACTGTGAAAGAAAGGATCAGATCAAGAATTAAACACCTATTTACCGACTGGCAAGGGAAGGGAATATCGTAAGCCGGGGAAGGAGCTTGGCCGAGGCGAAGGTTTGAGGTTTCTTCTTCTTCTCATCCAACCTATGTGAAAGAGTGAAATCAAGGATCAGAGAAAGAATAGGTTCATGAATCTTTCTGGTTGAGTAGCTCAAGGAATAGGGGTTCAGGGGAAGGAGTTAAGGTTGAGTCTTCCTCTTCCGTCTCAATCATCGAGAGTTGAGGATTGACTGACTATTCAGGATGACGAATAAAAGGAGTTCAAGCAAGGCAAGCCAGCCAATTCTGTCTCATTCTTGTTTCGTCTTGACTGACAGTTCCGGAGAAGGAATCAAGAGTATTCTTCTTTGACAGTGTAATCCGGGAGAGTCAATTCTGGTTTTGGCTTTCTCCTTATGATTTACTCGAATGTTACCATTTTCGCTAGTTGTTTTTTATTGATTTTTTGTTTTTTTTTTTTTTTTTTTTTTTGTGAATAATTATAGATTGATTTGTGTTTGTTTGTGAACTTTTAATATATTTTATCTAACATTGTATCCGAATAATTATAAATTATGGATAAATAAAAGTTAAAAAAAAAATTGACAACCCAACCCGGACCCAACCGGAACCCAACCCGAAAATAGAGGGTTGGGTTATGAAAAGTTTTGGGTTGGGTCAAAAAAATTCGTCAACCCAACCCAACCCGGACCATGTACACCCCTACTCGACGTGAACCTAAATCGAGTCCAACAGGAGGCAATGAATTTATGACACAAGATTGAGATACTCACTCGTGATAAAGCCAAAATGGAGAAGCAAAAATGGAAGTTGAAAATGTCGTTATGGACTTGCGTAGGGAATTGAGTAAACTTAACGAAGCTATGACGTCTGAGTCGAGCATGGCTGAGAACGGGAGAAATGAGGAGTTGATGTCTCAAATGGGTTGTTCTCGAGAAGCTCCAAATGAAGTCTCATTAGAAAAGGACAAGCTCAGTTTGTCGCTCGAGGACAAGGAGAGGAAATTGAAGAAACCACGATTGAGCTCGAGAAAATGAAAACAGTAGAGGTGGAATCATTGAATATAGAATCTAAGTTTATGGGGGAGTTTTGTTGGGAATAAACTTAAATAAAAAGGGGATTTTTAATTTTTCTTAATTTTAGTAAGCTTTGAAACTCATCGTTGAAAGAAAAGGACAAAAGGAAAATTGAAAGGTCAATAACTATTTCACTAATAGTGGGTTAGAAAGTGATGACACATGGGATAACCATTTTTAGCCTTTAAAAACCTATAAATTTGTTTGTTTTCCATTGTAAAGCAGAGCAAAAGTGTAGGAACAAAAGTACAGAGCAATAGATAAGGGTTTTCATAATTCTTTCTCCTCGTTTCTCCCCTCTCGACATCTCCTTCACAGTTTCGTGGGTGTGATTTCAACAAATTGGTATCAGAGGGAGCCTTTATTTCTACAGATATTACAATTCATGTTTAATGTTATCATGATATGAAAGAATGTTAGGTAGTACTCTAATCATGTCCAGACCCAAACCTCCCACCACGGTGGTTTTTTAGGCCCATGATTTCTTCTTCTAGATTGGATGCCATGTGTCACGGTCTTGCTCGTCCAGGGCGTGTTGCCCATGGCCGCATGCCCATGAGAAGCCAAACCCTTGTCATGTTTTTTCATTCTAGTGTTTTTCCTTTTGTAATTCTAGGGCGTATGACGCCTCAAAAATATCATGTCTAGGCCTACCAGACATAAAATGGCTCAGAATGTACTATAGGGGGATATGACTAGTTGTCAACTTCTCCCTACCCAAGGTTATATATGCTAAGCCATTGTTATCTTTCTCTTGCTTGCTTATATAACGTCTCTTTCCAAAATCTCTCTTTCTAAAATCTCTCTCTCTCCTTGTTTTCTAAAACCTTCTTTTAAAACCGAGGCTAGAGGCTCGATCATACGTGCTTGGCCGTAGGCGACGCAAGAACAAATTGGCTTAGCTCACTTGTCATTGGAAAGTGAGTGCCACACAATCGCTAGTCCGCTGCCTTCGAAAGTGCGATTGTGTCAAGTGGTATCAGAGCTTTGTTAGCTCTGTAACATCGTAAAGACCGAAATCATGTCGGCGACAAAGTTGACACCCAAAGCACAAGCCTACCGGCTTACGCTAATAGAGGAGGAAATGCTGTTCCTCAAGGAAGTCCCTGACACCCTCCGCTTCCTAGAAGCACAGGTGACCGAATTGAGTGGGAAAGTCGTGGAAATCGACGCAATGGGCAACCGCCTGGATGGGTTGCCAATCGCAGAACTGATGTTTCGAGTGACCTCGCTCGAAGAAAGAGTTGCTCCTACGAGCAGCCCAAAACCGTCTGGTAGTTCGGTTAGCTCTGTCGCGCACAAAGAGGGACGTGGCGAAGAGTTCGACGTGCTACAAAATACAATGATGAGTTTGTTCAATGGATTAGCTGATGAATTCAGAACAACAATAGACAAAATCCAAGAAAGGATGGTCTCCATGAGCACTCGAATTGAAGTGACCATGAAAGCCATGGAAGGTGTCACGGCTGGGCAAACTAATGCAGGATCCAACAAACTAAGGTTCCCAGACCCTAGAGCCTTCAAAGGGAATCGGGACGCCAAGGAGTTGGAAAACTTCATCTTTGATGTCGAACAGTACTTCAAAGCCACAACGGCTTGTACTGACGACAAGAAGGTGACTGTAGCCTCGATGTATCTCATAGACGACGCCAAACTGTGGTAGCGTACAAAGGTGCAAGACATCGAGGATGGATTGTGCACCATCGACTCATGGAAGGACCTCAAGAAAGAGTTGAGGGAACAATTCCTCCCCGAAAACGCAGAACATATAGCAATAGAGAAAATAGTAGCCCTGAAACATACTGGAAACATACGAGACTATGTCAGACAATTCTCAACCCTGATGCTGGATATCAGGGGCACAGTAGAGAAGGACAAGGTGTTCTTCTTTATAAATGGGTTACAGTCGTGGGCCAAAACAAAGTTACATGAGAACAAGGTCCAAACCCTAGCTGCCGCAATGGCCTGCGCCGAGAGACTCCTAGACTGTGGGAACGAAGCGGGATCCCAAAGAAGAATGACACCGGCCCCAAACACTAGGGCAAAACATACAAGCCACCAGGTCATCGAAATGGAAGCCCCAACAGACCAAACGGAGGTAACGACAGACTAAGCAGATGGACGGATAAACCTCCTCAGAACAATCAAGCGGGGACATCTCGAGGACCTTACCATCAAAGGAACCACCCGACGACACCTTTACAATGCATGCTGTGTAAAGGTCCCCACAAAGTATCCTAGTGTCCTCATCCGGCCTCTCTCACGGCGCTCTAAGTGTCCATTCAAGAGAGCAATGACGCAAGGGTCGAGACTATGCTAGACAAGAAGGAAGATCACGACAACCCCCGAATGGGCGCACTTAAATTCTTGTCAGCCCTCCAACGGAAAGTCAAATCGAAGGAGATAATAGAGAAAGGGCTCATGTTCGTAGATGCGACAATAAATTCTCGACCGAGCAAGAGCACTCTGATAGACTCAGGAGTGACCCACAACTTCATTGCCAATAAGGAAGCCCGAAGATTGGGACTCACCATAGGAAAGGACCCGGGGAAAATGAAAGCTGTCAACTCCGAGACCTTGCCTATTGTGGGAGTTTCCAAAGGAGTCCCCTTCAAAATAGGGATTGGACAGGAGAGCTAGACCTTGTCATGGTTCGTATGGACGACTTCGATGTGGTACTTGGGATGGAGTTCCTCCTAGAACACAAAGTCATCCCAAAACCACTAGCGAAATGCTTGGTGATCACCGACCGCAGCCCCACAGTAATACCTGCAAGCATCAAGCAACCAGGTAATCTTCAGATGATCTCGGCCATACAACTGAAAAGGGGACTCGCACGAGAGGAACCTACATTCATGGCCATACCACTGATGGAAGAAGCGACCACCGAAGAAACTGTCCCAGAGGAAATCAAAGAAGTACTAAACAGCTATGCCGATATAATGCCAGAGAGCCTACCCCAAACACTACCACCTTGTCGAGGCATTGACCATGAAATCGAACTCCTCCCCGGGGTTAAACCACCAGCGAAGAATGCATATCAGATGGCTCTGCCCGAGCTAACCGAATTGCGGAAACAACTGGATGAGTTGCTGAAGGTGGGATTCATTCACCCGGTAAAGGCACCTTACGGAGCCCCCGTACTGTTCCAGAGAAGAAGGATGGGACGTTGCGTCTGTGCATAGACTATAGAGCCTTAAACAAGGTGACGGTACGCCACAAATATCCGCTGCCGATAATATCCAACTTGTACGACCAACTTCACGGGGCCAAGTACTTCACGAAGTTGGACTTACGATCAGGGTATTACCAAGTACGTATTGCCGAAGGGGACGAACCCAAGACGACATGCGTAACAAGATATGGGGCTTTCGAATTCCTAGTAATGCCCTTTGGCTTGACAAACGCCCCAGCTACTTTCTGCACGTTGATGAACCAAGTTTTCTACGAATACTTGGATCAGTTCGTCATAGTATACCTCGACGACATCGTTGTTTACAGCACAACTCTAGAGGAACACAAAGTGCACTTGAAGCTGGTGTTTGACAAGCTACAGCAGAACCAACTGTACGTGAAGAAAGAGAAATGTGCATTCGCACAAACATGCATCAACTTCCTTGGACATGTCGTCAAATGTGGACAAATTAGTATGGATAGCTACAAGATAAAAGCTATCCAAGAATGGAAAGTTCCTACTTCCGTTTCTAAGGTGTGGTCCTTCTTAGGACTAGCCAACTAGTATAGGCAGTTCGTCGAAGGGTTTTCACGACGAGCCACCCCATTGACAGAGCTGTTGAAGAAATACCACCCTTGGTCGTGGTTGAATGATTGTCAAATGGCCTTTGAAAATCTGAAAAACAACCATGACGAGGGGTCTTGTCCTCGGGTTGGTAGATGTTACAAAGCCATTTGAAATAGAAACAGATGCTTCCGACTTTGCTCTAGGTGGGGTCCTTATTCAGGAAGGCCACCCCATCGCTTATGAAAGTCGAAAGCTCAACGATGCCGAACGGAGATACACTGTCTCCGAGAAAGAAATGCTGCCTGTAGTCCACTGCCTTCGAGTCTGGAGACAGTATCTCATGGGATCACAGTTCGTAGTGAAGACGGATAACAGCGCCATTTGCCACTTCTTTGATCAACCAAAATTAACGGCAAAACAAGCCCGGTGGCAAGAGTCGTTGGCCGAATTCAACTTCAAGTTCGAACACAAAGTAGGAAGGAGTAATCAAGCAGCCGACGCACTGAGTCGGAAGGGCGAATATGCGGGTCTTGTGCATGTTAGCCCATATTCATTCAAGTAAGATCGATGGATCGATGCGCGACATCATCAAGGAACAGTTACTTAAAGACCCATCGGCCAAAGCCGTCGTCGAACTAGCTAAAGCTGGGAAAACACGACAGTTTTGGGTTGAGGGAGACCTCCTGATGACCAAAGGAAACATATTGTATGTCCCAAGAACGGGGGAACTGAGGAAGAAGCTCATTCAGGAATGTCATGATATCTTATGGGCCGGACACCCTAGGTGGCAAAGAACATACGCCCTAATAAAGAAGGGGTACTTCTGGCCAAACATGCGAGACGACATCATGCAATACACCAAGACGTGCCTCGTTTGTCAACAGGACAAAGTTGACAAAGCCAAAGTCTCAGGACTCTTGGAACCTCTACTTGTGCCAACAAGACCCTGGGAAAGTGTATCTCTGGACTTCATAACACACCTCTCAAAAGTCGGGGAATATGACGCCATCTTGGTTATCGTAGACCGATACTCAAAATATGCGACATTCATCCCCACTCTCAAATTAGGCTCGGCGGAACTCACAGCCCAACTATTTTTCAAACACGTTGTAAAGTTATGGGGCATTCCGTCGAGCATCATCAGTAATAGGGATGGCAGATTCATTGGGAGATTCTGGACTGAGTTATTCGCCTTCTTGGGAACAACCTTAACATCTCCTCAAGTTATCACCCTCAAACCGATGGACAGACAGAACGGTTCAATTGCTTGCTCGAAGAATACTTACGTCACTTCGTCGACGCTCGCCAGAAGAACTGGATACAACTGTTAGATGTCGCCCAATTTTGCTTCAATTGCCAAACAAGCTCGTCTATGGAAAAGAGTCCCTTCGAAATTGTAAGTGGACGACAACCGGCCTTACCCCATATTATTGATCATCCTTATGCAGGAAAAAAACCCTCAAGCTCACAACTTTACAAGAGAATGGAAGCAGACGACAGCTATAGCCCGAGCATATTTAGAGAAGGCTTCCAAGCATATGAAAAATGGGCGGACAAGAAGCGTCGCCCCCTTCAATTTCGAGCAGGAGATCAAGTTCTCATCAAGCTCAGACCAGAACAGATCAGATTTCGCAACCGAAAGGACCAGAGACTAGTTCAAAAATATGAAGGCCCCGGTTGAAGTCCTTAAAAAGATCGGGGCTACCTCCAACCAAGTTGCACTACCCGCATGGATGAAAATCCACCCAGTAATTCATGTGAGCAACTTGAAGCCCTACCACCCTGACCCAGACGACGACCAACGAAATGCAATTACAAGACCGAGCATCGATCTGAAGCAAAAAGAAACAAAAGAAGTAGAGGAGATCCTAGCCGACAGGGTTAGGAAGATAGGATGACCTGTACGGACGATTCGTGAATTTCTTGTCAAATGGAAGAATCTCCCTACAGAGGAAACCAGCTGGGAACGCGTCGAAGATCTAAACTCCGCCGCCACCCACATCGCAAGGTTTGAAAGTAGTCAGTTGACAGGGACGTCAACCAATTAGGTGGGGGAGGATGTCACGGTCATGCTCGTCCAAGGCGTGTTGCCCATGGCCGCATGCCCATGACAAGCCAAACCCTTGTCATGTCTTTTCATTCTAGTGTTTTTCCTTTTGTAATTCTAGGGCGTATGACGCCTCAAAAATATCATGTCTAGGCCTGCCAGACATAAAATCGCTCAGAATGTACTATAGGGGGATATGACTAATTGTCAACTTCTCCCTACCCAAGGTTATATATGCTAAGCCGTTGTTATCTTTCTCTTGCTTGCTTATATAACGTCTCTTTCCAAAATCTCTCTTTCTAAAATCTCTCTCTCTCCTCGTTTTCTAAAACATTCTTTTAAAACCGAGGCTAGAGGCTCGATCATACGTCACTTGGCCGTAGGCGACGCAAGAACAAATTGGCTTAGCTCACTTGTCGTTGGAAAGTGAGTGTCGCACAATCGCTAGTCCGCTGCCTTCGAAAGTGCGATTGTGTCACCATGCACCATGTTTTTCTTAGCAAGAGTTTGGCCTCATATTTCCCTCACCTAGATGAGATGTCCTGCACCATATTATGGGTACCCTATTCACGATTTGTAGGATGCCATGTTTACGTTTTGCACCGATCATGTGACCTTTTTTTTTATAAGAATCACGGTGTTCCAAATGTTCCAATTGGACCTACTACACGATCCCAGGCCAAGAAGATTCAACAAGCATTCATTCTTCATCTACAAAATTGGATAGGCTTGGTTCAACTATCATTTCATGTGTTACAAACCGATTCAATTGAGGAAGGACCATTTGGAGCTTCAAAAGTGAATATTTGCACGGTTGAAGTAGCAGATGAAGTTGCAAGCATCATTTCGTGAGTTGTTAGAAAACTTTATTTATTATTTTTAATTTCATAAAGTTTGTAATGGTCAAATTGACTTCATCTTTTGTTAGAAAAATTGAGTTCTGAAATCGAGACTTTCACCCTTAGAAATTCGAGCATCATCTTTTAAGACTTTCACCCTTAGAAATTCAAGCATCATCTTTGTCATTTCTAAGTTTCATGCACTTCTTGTGATAGATTGCATCTGAGCCATTCAAGTAAGGCTTGATTAAGTTCGTGTTGAACACAACTCTCTTGGTGGGAAACACTCGCACTCTTTATTAAGACCAATCGAGAAGATAACATAAGACATTTTGTAGAATACTACTTTGTATTGATTGGGATTTCTTGGGATGAAAAACTAGGTAGGGTGGAAGGATATTTATACTATACCCTAAGCAATCTAGACCTAACAAATCTAGATCTTTTTTCTAAAATATCGAGATCTCTTTCCTAAAATGTCTAGTATCTTTCCTAAAATGTCTAGTATCTTTCCTAAAATCTCTACTAAAATAAATATATAATGGACTTAAAATTATTGGGCTTGACTCTATTGGACTAATGATGATATTTTAACACTCCCTCTCAGCACTAGTCCTTAATCGCCGCACCATGTTGAGCTGACAGCGAAAACTCTCATGTTTGTCAGTATTTAGCCCTTTTGTAAACAAGTCCACCACTTGGTCATCCATCTTGATCTGCTGCATCTCGATTTCTTCCTTTAGGACCTTGTCTCTAATGAAATGGTAGTGCACCTCCACATGCTTTGTTCTAGCATGAAACATCAGATTTTCTGCTAGGCGAATCGTAGATTCGTTGTCGTAATGAAGTGATATTGGATAGTCAATTTTATGGTGCAAATCTTCCATCAAGAGTTTTAACCATGTACTAGTTGTCGGTATGTCGTTTCATCATTCAACTCTTTGCCTTCATGTGCACAAATCTTGGCATTTGTCTCCATCGATGTTGAAACTTACTTGCACTCTAACATGCTGAACTTCTGAAGCATATCTCTTGTATACTTCTGTTGGCAGAGAAACAATCCTTCATCTATGCGATCAACTTCTAGGCCTAAGAAGTGCTTAAGCTCTCCTAGCTTTTTCATCTGAAAGCGTACCTATAAATTTTCTCTTGTTTGATAAATTTCTCTTTCGTTGTCCCTGGTAATAATCAAATCGTCCACATAGACCAACACAATTGCCAAATTTCCTTCTCTTTATTTGATGAACAGGCTTGAGTCTGCATGCGCAACTGAATAACCGCTTTAGGTAAGAAATTCAGCTATATTACCATACCAAGCTCTCGATGCTTGCTTCAATCCATAAAGAGCTTTTCTAAGCAATACATGATTAGAATTAGCAGTTTTTAGTTAAAGTGATCTTTTTTTTTTTTTTTTTTTTTTTTTTTTTTTTTTTTTTTTTTTTTTTTTAAAGCCACACAATTAATTCGGGTGGAATGGACACGTCGGTTGGAAGGGCTTTAATCCAGTTGCCACTCATTTCCATTTTTAGCTTATATTTGTTTTTTAAATATGCCCAATGGATGAGAAACATATGATCCAGTATTCACCAATACATTTGTCTCTCTCTTGGGTTTTTCCTATTTTTTCTTCTTCCAACCATCGACTATTTTTCCTCCCACAATTTTCTCTTCACATTTACAAGTGGTATCAGAGTCTGGTTTAGTCCACCAGTGGTATATCATTGGGAGGAGCTAACTTTATCAAAAGTCAAGTTGAATACTTCAATTGGTTAGAATGTCGATCTAACAACGCACATGTTTTAGCTTCAAGCAGAAGAAAATGCAAAGCGCGAAAATACAGGCTTGGGGAGGGAATCAAATCCCATCAGATTGGGAGCAGCGAGTGCGAGAGTAAGCAGTAAGAAGTAATGGAAATCTCGTTGGCGCACGTGCGGGAAAGAAAGGTCAGTTGTTGATGTGTTCGTTTCATTTTTATCAAATTCGCTTGATTGAGTCACCTCTTGCCTGTCAATATCAATGTCACTTGGATCTTCAGGCGCATTAACATTTGATTGAATTTGTGTAGTTTTCTCCCCCATCTTTGAGCTATAATTTCTTCCTCCATTGCTTTCTGCCAAACCGAGTTTTGTGATGTATCTTCATATGTCTCTGGTTCGTAAACTCTATCTTCTACAATAGTTGTGTTTGCATACTTAGGATGGATTCTATTTGATTGCCTAAGTTGTTGATGTGTCGTTTCATTTTTATCAGATTCGTTTGATTGAGTCACCTCTTGCTTGTCAATATCATTGTCACTTGGATCTTCAAGCGCATTAACATTTGATTGAATTTGCGTAGTTTGCTCCCTCATCTTCTGTTGTAGAATTTCTTCAATGATTGAATCCGGTAAGACTTTCTTCTCCGAGGACCACCATAAAGATGCTTCATCGAAAACTACATCTCTTGATGTATAGTATTTTCCACTTGTTGGATCACAGCACTTCCATCCTTTCCTTTGATTGTCGTATCCAACAAATATACACTTGATTGGTTTCTTGTCAAACTTGCTAAGACATAATACATAGCAAACGCAACCAAATACTCGGAAGTAACTAACTGTAGGTTTCATGTCACATTGCTTTCGACAAATTTTTTCTTGTACAAATAATCTCTGGACATGTGGCCCTTCTTCCCGCAACTGTAGCAATTACCTTCAAATCTCTTTCCTTGAGAACTCTTGTTTTCATTCTTCTGAGCTCTCTTAGATTTGTGCAGTTCCTTGATGACTTCTTCTTTTGTTGTCGTTTTTGTATCCACGTTTGGTAGACGGCTTATTATTGCTCCGACTTTCACTTGTGTAGAGTGCTTCTTCTTCACCCTCAATGTGATGCCTCCCATTTGTTTAGCCATGACTTCTTGGCTGGCTAACAAATTTTCAAACTCTACAAGTGATGGTTGAGTGGGTCATCCTTGTCTAGCAATAATGAAGCTTCTATATTCTGGTCGCAATCCGTGGATAATGATCCTCTTCATTTGATCTTCTCCAATTGCAGACTTCGGGTCTAGTTTAGTAATCTCTCAACAGATCGACTTGACCTTGTGGAAGTACTGAGCAATCATCATGTCACGTTGTGAAATTGATAATAGCTTGTTATCTAGAAGTTGTAGCCTCGTATGTTCTTCTTGGAGAACAACATCACGAACATGTCCCATGCTTCTTTCGATATCTTGTCATCCCGAATATGTTCTAACATCTCTTCTTCGATTGTGGTCTTCAAGGCAAACATTGCTTTGCTTGCTTTGATTCTCCATTTACGCAAGGCGTCGTTAGAATCTTCTACTGGCGGCATAGTTTCACTCTCGCCAACGATCTCCTAAAGATCCTGCCCTTGTAAATAGGACATCATGCATGTTGCCCACGTATTGTAGTTGTTGTTGTTGAGTTTCTTGATTTCTCCTACGATTTGGAAGTCACCCATCGTGTTGACAATGCCTCAGTAATACCAAACAAGCTTTTTTGACACAAGACTTGTAGAGTCACAAACTACTCACTAATAATCTCAATAAATCGTCTCTGATGTGGAAGATCAGACAGAGCTGTAGGCACAGAGCATACTAAGAATTCCAAGAGATCAGACAACCTATACTAACCTCGCTCTGATACCAGATTGTTGAACACAACTCTCTGTTGGAAAGACTCACACTCTTTATTAAGACCAATCGAGGAGAGAACACAAGATACTTTGTAGAATATACTATTGCTTGGGATTTCTTGGGATAGTAGGGTGGAGGGGTATTTATACTATACCCTACTCAATCTACACCTAACAAATCTAAATCTTTTTCCTAAAATATCGAGATCTCTTTCCTAAAATATCTAGTATCTTTCATAAAATCTCTACTAAAATAAATATACAATGGGCTCGTACAATTATTGGACTTGACTCTATTGGGCTAGTGATGATATTTTAACAGTTCGATTGTGGACTAACTCAATTTAGAACAAGGTTCCAAATCTTGCTTGGGCTAGTGATGATATTTTAACAGTTCGATTGTGGACTAACTCAATTTAGAACAAGGTTCCAAATCTTGCTTCTAGATCTTCAATCTTAGGAGGTAATCTAATTCTAGGCTTATCTGTTGGTTGATCCGAATTTTGTATAAGGAGATGTTAATTTCTTTGATTCGAGGGTTCTTGCTTCAACAAAAGCTTGGATCGTTGGGCTGAGGACTAGGGTTGCCTTATCAGTAAACTTCCCACGCCCTCTCCATACCCTCATGACTCATTCTCTCAAACCATCCAATGCACTACACTTTTGCTCTGTAGTACCTATACATTGAAAAAACATATCCAAGTGTTCAAACGATCAACAATGTGTCTTAGTTCTTCCTTCAGAGAGTGTGTAGAATCGAGAACATGTTGGGCCTTCGATGTTGTTGTGCAAGTGATAAAAAAACAAATAGTGGCCAAAGTTGGGCATGTGGTCATTGGAGAGGAGGGTTGTGATATATGGAAACCAGGTGTAGAAGACAAAGCCCACGCATTGAAGGTCGGGTTGAAATTGTTTTTGGGTGACTCATAACCAAGTGGAAACTCGACGACCCAAAAACCAAACTCGTGTGTGCGTAGCCCATGACCCAACGGACAACACCCATTTGGCCCACTTGCCATCATGACCCAAGCATGCACGTGTTGCCTTGAGATTTGACTTGCAGACGTTGACCCACGTGTATCCTGTTTCCGACGCAGCTCGTCTCGACTCTGGCACGGCATGGTGGCTCTGATGGCTTGAAAATGACTTATTCGGCTTGATATTCAATTCTAGTACTATTTCCTACACTTTTTATCCTTTCGAAGCTGTTTTTGATCTTATTGATAATATGTCGTAAGGGTGTGATATGGGTCTCACGATGATTTTTGATGTCCCAGACAATAGACTCAATTTTGGGACCTACCCAAAAAATTTGAGGAAGAAGCAACTTCGAAAAGCTCGTACAAAGTGATCCCAAACATGGTCGAATAGGTAAACTATTTATGGACCGATTGTTAGTCATTGTTTGGATTGGTTCACCCCTATTTAGACCAGTTCTCACAATTATTTTTATAGCTCGAGAAAGTAGACTCAAATTGGAAGCAACCCAAGAAATTTGAGGAAGAAATAGCTTAAAAGGTCATTGAAAGCAATCCCGAACACGGGTCAAGAGGGAAAGCATTGAATTGACGACCTTTTCTCACTGTGTGGGCTGGTTCACCCCTATTTAGATGGGTTCTCATGAAATTAGAAACTATACATAATTTTTAGCCTACCTTATAAATTTGAAAGGTAAACAACTTTGGAAATGTCGAAAACCACGAGCTCAAACATACATGAGCAAGTAAGTAGCCATATGGAGTAAGTATCAAGTAGTACTTGTATGAGTCGATTAGGAATACAGGCATATGATTACAAATCAAGGGGAGAAACGCTCAAAGTAGAGCTGGGGAGATAGATTTTCAGACGACAGCGCAACAGTTCTCACGCGCATCTTCTTCCTTTCAGTGGAAGAAGATGATGACATAGCCAGTTCAAGTGAACTGCCCACGCCAACCCAAAACGTAACCCTCCCCTTCTGGGAGAGTTATAGTGAAAAGCTTTATGGTTCCAGAAATTAGACATTCTAAGGGAGTCTGTCAAAGAAAACTTGGAGTGATTCGAGTATCAAATGCTCGAGAACAAAGGTATTGAACATCAATGATGAGATAAGTAGTCATCTTGGAATTTTCTTAAAAAAATACTTGTAGGAATAGTTTGAATTTCCATATGAACCTTAAGTTGAGTATGAATTAAGGGAAAATGAAAGAAAAACACTAAGAATCGTGAGTTAAGGCCCATAACCGAGCGATTTGGAGATTCTATTACCGTTAAAATGACCCACTAAACTAACTTCGCTGCTCATTAAGTTTTAAAAGTGAGTATAACATGACATTTTAAGGGTATATATGAAATTTGGTGGTCATTGGATAAGGAGAAGTGCCTAAACCAAGAAAGGATGCAAAATTGCTAAAATACCCCTATAACGATTTACCTTGGTTCAAGTTCCAAATGACCTTCAAATACCATGAAATTTTATTATAGATCTCATTTCATGATGATCAAGGATTATGTAAAGTTTCAAGAAACCTTGTACGTAGATTTTTAGATTGAATCACTTGGAATGTAAGAAGCCTTGGATGCATGTTCAGACTACGTCACTTGAAACATATGAAACCTTGGGCGTATGAATTCAGATTATGCCGCTTGGAATGTATGAAGTCTTGGGCATAGATTTTCAGACTGTGTTGCTTTAAACGTAAGAAGCCCTAGGTGTAGGTTTAAGACTACACCGCTTGAAACGTACTAAGTCTTGGATGTAGGTTTCAGACTGTATCAAAGGGAACACATGAAGCTTGGATGCAGGTTCAGACTACATCGCTTGGAACGCATGAAGTCTTGGACAAAGGTTAAAACTGTGTGCCTTGGAACGAATAAAGCGTTGAACACAGGTTGTTAGGTTCATGAGTTGTATTGTAAGTTCTAGGGAGAGTGTCTAAGGCAACAAACTAAGAACAAAACAAAAACTTGAGAAGGAACCAAGAACAATACTAAGGTCAAGATCAAGAATAAGAACTAGAACATGGATTCAGATTCAAGTTCTCGACACTAAAAACCCAGAACCTCAGAATTAAAGTTCTCAGAGAAGAACTAAGGTTAAGACCTCAAAACCCTGAACCAAGATCTTTGGGCTAGATCATGAAAAGAACTCAGAACTCAAGAACAAAACCTAAAGCCTAAGCTCTTGGGACAAGAATAAGAACCTGTCAAGAAAGAACGTGGTACTCTAGCATATCGATGACTGACAAACTCTTTTGTGTTCACTCCTTGGATTTCATGTTTTTCAGGTACAAGAAGCTGGTCAAGGATTGGATCGGATCCTGGAGTAGACGCCATAGTCAAGTCTCACCCTAGCCTCCAACCTCGTTTTTGTTTTAATATTTTTGTGTTTCAAACTGCTTATGTATAAACTCTATTTCTATATAACATAAAAAAGTACATCTGCCCTTTTACACTAGTCAACCCCAATTGTAATATGTACTTCGGACAAAATCAAAATACTAGGCCGTGACAAGAAATTTGTTAGGACTGACGTAATGACTAAGACTTTTAAAAGCTTACAAGTACTTTTAGCATGATAAACGATCTCCCTACCAATAGTTATATATTGTGAGCTGTTGTTGTAGCTTTTTACTTGCATATATAACACAAATTTCAATTTCTCAAATCTTGCTTTCAAAACCTTTGTTTCGAAATTTCTCTGCCCTCGTTTTCTAAAACTTTCTTCTTGAACCAGGGCCAGAGGCTCGAGCATACGTTGCTTGGCTGTAGGCGACGCAAGAACGAATTGGCTTAACTCACTTGTTGTTGGAAAGTGAGTGTCACACAATTGCAAGTCTACTCTCATGAAGAGTAGGATGGTGACCAAATAAAATTAGCAAAATAGAGCACCTTGTTATTACAAGTTTCAATCATGATTTTTATTTTTATTTATTTATTTATTTATTTATTTTTTTTTTTTTTTTTTTTTTTTTTTTTTTTTTTTTTGAGATCTAACTATATTGAAGATGTCACAATGATTTTTTAAAAAATCATTAAAAAAGAAACGAAAATATTTTTCACAAATGACCCAATATGTTATGAAATAACCCTTTCTTTTTCTTTAGCGGCTTAGCCCTTCGGTTCTTTGCCAAAACATTACCCTCTCTCTCTCCCCCTCTCGCTCTGATCTATGGCGGCCTCGTCTTCGTCGGCATCACCCTACACTTCCGATTCATCGTCTTCCTCTTCTCGTCGTCGCCGTCGCCGTAGAAATCGCCGTGAAAAAGATCGGGACGCTCTTAGGATTCGCAAGAAGTCTCGCTCTCATTCTAAGCGTCGTCGCAGGCACCGCCGCTCCTCCTCCAATTCTTTATCTTCCTCCGACTCCGAATCCGATTACTCCCGGTAACCTCAGCAACTTTAATAGTTTTTCTCCTATTATGCTTTTCCTTTGTTGTTTCTGATCTTTTGTTTCCTTGCTCCTTGTTTGATTGCTGCTGATTAGAGTTTGGATTGGGAGATTTAGGTTTTTTGAGGAACTCTGTTAAGCCTTTTCTGATTTTTTTTTTTTTTTTTTTTTTTTTGATTTCCCGATTTTCTACTGGAAGTCATGCGATTTATAGCCCTTTCTGATTTGTTCTATTTTGGTTTTCCCGACCTCTTACAGGAAGTCATGCGATTTATGTAATCTTAGTTATGATAGGTTGTTAGTGATTATTGATCGGAAAGAGAACCTTAGCTCTTGGTTCAGAATTGAAATGTATGCCTTTCTCTGTTTAGAAAGCTAAGAATTTAGGACTCATCTTGTGTATTTCCTACCCTTTTAAAAAGAAGAACAAAAATGTGATCGCGTCATGTTTTTATGTTACATTTAAACTTTTCAATATTTATATATTTTCTTTAAATAACAATGATAAAATAATACTGTATGTTCTTGAAATATTAACTGAAACAAGAAATGAGATTTTGTTGTTTTTAAATTCGTAACAAATAAAACGTTAGTAATATCTGTAATAAACGAGAAACAAAGAAACAAGAATTTAAATTTTGTTTTCCCCCAAATTTGTACACTGTGTTGGGTGCATTTGTTAAAAATGGGGACTGAGAAATATAGAATAGTTACTGAACCGTTTTATTTTTCAATGTTAGAAAACAAGTAAAAATGAAAACTTTACCAAGTGATGTAATTGCTTTCTGTTTCTTCATTGGAATTTATTTTATGTAATGGCTTAATTATGCTAGATGTACTTCATATTTTGGCTGGTTTCCTAATTTATACCTTCTAAGATCATGTTTTTCAGTGAGTGGTATTCTGGTTTCCTAGACAACTATTTTTTCATAGCACATCTCATGAACCTAAGATAGTTCTTACTTATCCTTGTATATACATGTAGAAGCCATAGCTCTTCTCAAAGCGAGCCTGAAATGTCAGGCCGTTCAAAGCGGCATAAGAAGAATGATGGAACGAAGAAGGTAGATGCTTTAAATAGTAATTTATATCTTTGGATTTATGTGTTGGCTTTGTAGTTCCACTTGTGGATTTTCACCTTGTTATTGTCACTCTTTTTTGTGCATCTTTGTATAAGGAGAGGGAGCGAAGTAAGAGTCGTCACCATAAAAGGCGTAAGCATAAAGCTAAAGAGGTAGACCACTTGTCTGTTTGTGTACTATTTTTCCCTTTGTTGTTGTTAATGTTGTGCTTTCAATGAACTGAGAAATGTTACGGAAATCACCTCGCTGGCATCATGTCTTTTACCTGTATCTACCTCTAGGCACTTCAGAACATATAGTGATAAAGTAGATGTAACTTTTAACACATGTATTCAATGTTTTAGATTTTAATTCAGAAGAGGTGAGATGTAAGCTTCGAGGTAGTATGATAAGCCTCAGTTTAAATTAAAATATAAATGAACATATTGTGATAAAGATTTTAAGAAGATATTTAAGTTTCAATCTAAAATGTTTTTTTGTCCTGGGTAGTAAAAGTATTAACAACCTGAATTACAATAACTCAATTGTTTAAAGAATAAGCATCAAATTAATATTATTCTCCTAATCATTTCATGAGGTGTTAAGACTCCAAGCATCAGTGTGTTCAAATAGAGCGCAAGCCCTAATTCAGAAAATTAAATTATAAAAAAAGGTAGAGGAGCAAGCCTCATGTATGCTAGGCCTAACCACGTGCAATCTAAAGAAAGCATAAGCATTGAGGCTAAAATGTTGAGCCTCTAAGAAAGACAAGCATGCAATCGTTAGACAAAAGATGAAAGTAATGATCTATTTGCCAAATTATCATAATTTTTTTAGTCATGCAATCTTTAGACTACATCTATGATTTGTTTCTGAATTGGATATAGTGTTAGACGTTTGTATGACTATTTACTGATTGATTCTTTGAACTTGGAGTTGGGGTCTGTGGCATGATGATCGGGCTGTTGATTGATTTGCCTGCTGGTTTGTTGTGCGGATTTGTCCTGGCAATCGGAGTCGATTTATAGAAACAGCCAGAAGAGAGAAGTAGCAGCCCTGTGCAGCTGTCTAAGGTTACCTTAACACCATTGTTTATTTTCAGTTCTCTTCTTTTTTGGCATCTCAAATGTCAAATTTACAGTTACTTCATGTATTTGCAGTTTTTAGCGCGGGAGGATGATGGTACTCGACGGAGTGCTGTCTCTGGCAAAAAGGTGAAAGATCCGCCTTTTCTTTCTATGTTTCGACATGTTATTGTTAAAACATCTTTGCCTTGTCCAAAAATACTTCTCACTCATCAAATTTTGGGATTTAAAAATGATTTTTTAAAAGGTCAAATGCGAAGTGTCACAAGTACATAGAATGTTGCTGCCATTGATAATTTAGTTTTCACTATTATTATTATTTTTGCAGATATTGTTGAAACTTGATAAATCAAAGGAAGACAAAGCTGAGGAAAACAAACGAAATGAATTGCTGAAGTTCTTGAACTCTAGCTTTGACTAATGGGTTGGGTATCCTTGAAATGAAGGAAAGAGGCAAATGATAGAAGAATGGAATATTAGCTGCTGCTGCTGCAAGAAAAAATCAGTACAACCAATAGCTGTGTTGAATAAGTTGTAGAGACATTCAAGCTTGTGAGCTTTCTTCTTCCCTTGATTGATGTTTTGACGCATATGGATTGAGATCTATTTTAATTATGAAAAGGAATTGAAATTGATTTTGCCTGTTTGATTTTATTTGATTGGTTGGGATGGAATGAATGACTGATTGATTATTAGTTAAGATTAGATTATGGTAACATTAATCTTTGTATTTGCATAAATTATTGTGTTTTTTAGGATATACATGAGAGTGACTCACCCTTATCGAAAACATGTGTACACATAAGTATACATAAGTAGATTATCGGTTCTTTGAGAAGTTTATGTGAATTCTTAACTTGTATTAGGTAATATGTGGACATTATAGATTGTAATTTTCCTCAATGAACTTATGGTTAGATGCCCTGATAATTCGAGGGGTCCGAGAAGCTTCCTAAGGTGGATGTTGAGGTCCCAAAAGTGTTGGATTCTGTTGGGAGTGGGTAACGGCTTAGTGTACCTTTGTTGTGAGGCATAATAATGTAGTTATTGTATTTGGGAACTAGAATTCTCTGATCTTTGCAACCACAGTATCTTGTCTTAGAGACATTAGATTGGACTGCACAGTATCTTTTCCTTCCCGTTTTTGTTGGACGAAACAAGAGGATATTGATGGTTCACGTACTGCTTCCGAGACTAACGGTAGGGTTTAGGATATTCAATACTCTATGTTAAACGTAAGCCTAGGTCCCTCGTAATATCTGTTCAAATTGCACTCAAGTCAATATGCTCCTCAATCTACATGCTCACAAGGTTGAGCCTAAGGTAAGTCTATTAAGTATGGTGGAGCTTTTTTTTTTTTTTTTTTTTTTTTTGTTTGTTTGTTTGTTTGTCTAATATACGTACTTCACACCTAGCTATTTACTGAGTTCCAACTCGAGGATTTTCCCTAGTGGGGTTATGTTGTAACTATCTACTGCATTGCTTTTTCACACGAAAATAGTAATTAGTCTGTTGCATTGCTCTTTCAAGCAAAGACAGTAACTTGCTTGTTCACGCTCCCTCTTGGGCTAGAACAGTAACTATTTGTCGCTCGCTCTTTTGAGTGGAGACAGTAACTAACTGGGCTATCCCACTAGGCACAACGGAAACTATGTAACGACCTTAGATTTCTACTAACCTAAAGTTGCTATTGTCATCATTACCTATGTTTTTATGCGGAAAAAACATTTAAAACGTTATCGTGAAACATAATTTTCATCTTAAAGCATAACTTCAACTTAAAACGCTCTCATGGACTTACGTATAGAAAACAAATTTAAAACAAGATAAGGACTAATAATAAATGAAGCAAATGAAGCAAGTAAAACATTTAATGAAAAACACCCTATAAGAAAATAAAATAATATTAATATCGATGCATGTGTCATGGTCTCTGATTACGCCATATAGGGGTGTCTTGCTTACATGAAATAGAAGTAGCACATGATCGAGGGGCTTATTGTTAAAAACCATTATATTGGTGACCGCCAGTCCAAACAAAATTAGATAGATGTGTAGTACTTCCCTACACACGACCCACACGTGCGTACGTGGATCCCCAGACAGTTTGCACCCCCTAGACCAATCATAGTCGAGCTAGTTGTCCGTAGCGATGTCTATAGGTCACCAAACCCCTAAGGATCATGTGAGACATGATTATCATCATCATCATAGTGTAAGCGTCCATACTCATCATCGTAAAAGGAGAAGTAACCCGCTGTATATGTTCATACAAAATGCAAGAAGTCCTTACAGTTTCTCATCTTTAAAACATCTTTCTGACACAACCCTAAGATTTGTTCACATATTAAAGTAATATACGTGGATTGGTCTTTGTACATTCATCATCATTAACATTAACTAGGGTTGTGTCTTAGGAAAAATCATCTTCATAATGCAGCATGACATTTAAAATATGCATTTCATCTTAACGTGGAATAATGTCCTATTAAGAAATTTCACAATCTTACATCTCACCTCATATATCATATAATATAGTCTTCATCATAAATATAAAGCATAAATGACATGGGTAGGAGCCACTAGGCACATGTCGTCATACATCAATAGTAGTCCAACCTATCCAATAGTAAGGTCACTTACTTGGTTGGCTATAGCCGGCGTTTCCCTAAATTCGAGTACACTTGTCTTCCATCCCTCAAAGTTGCTCCAAGTATCACCGGGAGTCATTTCCTATTAGGAGGTCCATCTCATTTAACTTGAATTTGCGAAAAAGAGCATTATATTGACCTCAATTACCTTAATAAGGGTCAAAATCAGCTCAAGTAGGGTAAAAAAACGTAAGGATTGGTGTCAAAATTTTCAACCCGAGCTGAATAAGCTGTTTTTTAGCCAAAAGACTGTGCAAAGCCGAGCCGAAGGAGCCGGCGTCTGCAGTAGTGACACATATTACCGAGGGGTGCTTACACACATGCAGAACGTGAAGCGGGTTGAGGTGCAGATTCGAGTTGCTGTCTCGGGCGCGTGGGCTGCAGGTGTTTAGGTCGTGGGTTCATGCTGCAAATGGGTCGTGTCTTCGTCTTTTGGGCTAATGGCTACTAGGCTTAATTGGAATTTTATTATTGCTCGTGTCACATACTCAAGTTTCACGTATATTAGAGGAACAGTCTTTAACTATTTTTAATTACTGAAGAATCTATCACGACTAACTCAATTTTGAATTTTAGAAAAGTGGCTCGTTTTAATCAACTAGGCTTAGAAAGATGGGAACAACCCTTATACTTGCTTTCATGACCCTTACAGAGTCATGCAAATACGATCCAAAAGTTGCTACGAGGCCCATAAATCTGATGGTGTGAATCACGATAAACCATAGGATATCCACTTTAAACATCATAGCCTAGTAAAAACCTCCCATAGACGAAATTTCTTCTAGCCAGTTGTTTTATTAAATTCATGATATTTATTAATGAACATAAATTTAAATAAAGTTCTAATCATATTAAAAAGTGTTTATAAGGAAATAATTTAATTAAAAAAATAAATAATAAATTTAAAAAAATAGATAATTGAGTATTTGAAAAAAATAACATTGAAGTTCATAACAACAAGAATAGCCTATAAAATTTGACAATTTGAACAATAGTCGTGAAAACAACATTTTACACAAATTCATGCCGATTCAAATGAGTTTTAGCCTTCCACGTCACGCCAATTTAGGCTCAAGAAGTTCCCACGAGGATTTTGAGCTCCAAAGTGCGTCAATCTTGACTAGCCTTCAAAGGTTGATTTGTGAAGGTTTGGGGAAGATTGAAGTCGGTGACGAACTCACCAAGAACTACAGTTTCATGCTTTCAATCTTTCATGATTTGTCAACCTTCACCTACGACATAGTTCTCAATGTTATTTATAAGTTTTATTCGATTTCAGATCTAACTCGAATTTTTTATCCTATAAACTAAAAACTGAACCGAATCACTTTGGGTCCAGAAAAAATAACCCAACCCAACCCAACGACTATAATTCGAGTTGGGATGGTCCGGATTCTCGGGTTAGATATACACTTTAATGGGGATAGAAAAAGTGGAGAGAGCAAGCAATAATGATTTGGGGGAGAACTCTTTTAATTACAATGGACAATAATTAGAAAATAACTTAATGGAAAAATATGTAAAATCAACCGTTTGGGCAAAGCTTTATACATATAGTTATTATTATTTCTTTTTATTTCTTGAAATTTAATGGGTATTATCGTCATTTCGCAACATATACCCCCGCCCCTTCTATATAAACGAGGGTTTTTGCGGATTAGAGATTTACAGTGAGTTCTTCAGAAATTCATTGGAAATTCAAGTTTGCGCCGTTTCATTTCAATATTTTAGAAATTAGCGTGTTTTCTTCTAAGTTTTGTTCATATTTCGCGCAGAGATCTTCTTGGAAATATGTTTCTCATTAGAATCGTTTCCAGGATTTTATCTGCGCGGACAGCGAAATCATCCTTTCTGCTTGAGCCTTCTCTTTCTATTTTCAATGGAGATGCGCTCCAATGTAACTGGATTACATTAATTTTCTTCCATCCCCTATTATTTTTTTCTGTTTTGAATTTTGTGTTTGATTATCTTGCATGAGATTTCGAATCCATCATTTTTCAAATGATTAAATCTCTGGTGATTTCTTTGCTTCAATCAGAGTATCGACGCATTTCACTTGAGTTTTCTCATGAATTAGGTTTTCAGAGGGAAAAACGAATGGAAATCGATGATTTACAAGAGGAGATGAATGTTTCAAGGGATCTGAATTCCTTGGCTGACATCAATTTGTTAGTTCGTTTCGTGGATGAATTTCATTTACACAAACTGAGAGTGCAAAGAAATCTTCCGATATATAGGATTACGATTCGATTGTTTGTGTAGATTGTTAATCCCTGATGATTTCCAAGTTTTGTTGTGAATTAGTTTGTGAGAAGGAAGAAAACGAATAAAAACTGAAGAGATCTGAACATAAGAATTGGTATTTACTAAATTGAATGTGTTCGTTCACCCTCTCTTTCTGTTTGGAGGATGATATTGATATGATAATTTACGTTGAAACATTTATTATTTTTGAGGTTTGAAGAGCCAGAAACAAACAAACAAACAAACAAACAACAACGAAACCATGTTTAGCTGGTGAGGTGAACATTCCCTTCAATTAAACAGTGATTAAAGGTCAAGACAATGCTGCATATCTGATCAAAAACGGCACTCATTTGGTGAACAGGAGATTGATAGCCAGGCTTGTCTTTGAAGCCCAGGTCGCAGGTAGCTACATCGCTCATGGCAGCAGCAACCCATGTCCTGACATCGTTAAAGGCTTTGAATTCCAAAGCAGTGACAGAATCTTCGATTTGGTCAGTAGCATCTTGATAATTCTCCAAGCAGTCCGTCAAGCATTCATCCACGAAACTGTCTACGGATGAGTCGTTTTGAAGTTTGTCTATGGTTTGATATATGTTGGTAACATTCTGTGCTGCAATGTTCAATGCGATTTGGGTTAATCCATAGAGATCTGCATCATTGCTATTTGGTGCTGCTTGTAAGATTGCTTTGCACAGGTCGTTGTAAGAGGTTTTGCTGCAGGCTTTGATGATCAGATCATCGTCTCCCTGTGCTTGGAAGGAACAGAGGGAAACCACCAAAACAGCCACAGCGAGTGAAATGGGGTTCATCTTTTTTTGTCTGTTTTTTTTTATTGAATTGGGATGGAAGCCTGGAATTTTTGTAGATGGAGATGAATTGAGTTTGTTGATGGGGTGTGTGTGTGTGTTTATAATGGTGGTGTGGTGGATTTGTTTGGCCCTCAGAGAGAGAGAGAGAGGGGCGGATGGCCTTTGGACTTGCTGTGGTTAACCGCTGTTTTTGGGGTGTTTTTTTTGTTCCATTTTTGTAAGCCTATTGTTTGTTTGCCGGGTTTTTAGATTTTTTCTTTTTTTTTTTTTCTTTTTTTTTCTTTTTTAATTCTTAAAACAAATTTCTCTTAATTGTTTTAATTAATTTGTTTTTACAGTTTTTTTTTTTTTTTTTTTTTTTTTTTTATTGAGTTTCATTTAAGAAAACTTAATAGCATTTTTAATATATATAGCTGCTTTAATCCTGATATATAAATTTTGTTATATAGTTTTAATAAAAATAAATGCCCTAAGGTCCAACTCTTTCTTTTTTTTCGACTACTTTATTTTAATATCATTTACTCTCGACTAAATTTTCACATTCACAGAATGATATTTCCTTAACATGTTAGATACCAAAAAGTAATTTAAATTTTATGTACAAAATAGAAAAAAGTTATTTGAACGATTCAAGAAAATAGTCTTTTGTTGAATGTAATTACAAAGCAAGCTAATCTCCCATCGATGATGAGAGCAAGCTAGCACACACCACATTGTCCCATCAGAGATAGAATTTTAGTTATGTACTAATTAGGCAGAGTAAGCTACTAAGTTTAAGAACAAAAAAAAGTAAGTTGACCTCAGAGATGAGATTTGTCATTGATCTGTCACTCTTGAAGACTTGCAACATAAAAAATGGGTGAACTACTCCCCCCTTCCCCGACATAACAAATGAGTGAACTACTCCCTCCCAACCCCACCCCCATACCTAGAGTGTGTCCGTGCTAAAGTATCGCTTAAAACTTCAAGGCACCCCAGATACTAAGATAGTAGTAGAGACTAGGCCTGAATTTCCTAGAGCCCAAAGTAAAGCTCATGGATATTTACTAGGTTAAAGATGTGATGAATGGTAGATTGCTTACTGAGTATATTGATATACTCACCCCTTTCCTTTTTCTTTTTCTAGTGTTCGTAGGCTGCCAATCGAGGCGGAAGAGTGTTTGAGAGTTGTACAGTCATAGAGAAGATTGTTTCGGAGAGAGTGTCGGAAGAGTGTTTGAGAGTTGTACAGTCATAGAGAAGATTGTTTCGGAGAGAGTGTTTGAGAGTTGTACAGTCATAGAGAAGGTTGTTTCGGAGCGTCTGTCCCTTGTGATTTCATGTTTGAATCATTTGTATTTTGTTTTGTCATTGTATCCCAAACTATTTTCACCTTTGTAATAAATTTGAACAATACCTTCTTATTATAATTTTTATTTTGAATTTAATTTTGATATTGGTTTTATTTTAATTTAAAATTTGTTGGATTTTATCCTTTATTTTATTTTATTTTACTTTTTCTCTTATTTGCCTTTGTCTTTGTCTTTTTAGTCACGATTAGGGTTTTGAAGCCTCAAAATTTGGGTCGTGACACAATTATTGGATTATAAAGAAAGATTAAATATTTCATAGTTGTCTTACACAAACTTATTGTATATGATACCCTCGTTCATATGTATCGAACGATTTGGATACAATTATTTATAATAATTACAAAGTGGGTCGTATCAATAGTGTTACTAAGACATGACACTCAACTTCATCCATATACTATATTCCCCTTAGGTTAAACAAAAGAGAACATCTTGTTTTCCCACAAGACCCCCAAGAAGTTGGGAAAAGATGGAAAAAATGAATACAAGCTTGGAAAGACAAAGACTTAGCTCATTAAAATGTGTGCTACCTGTCACAATCGCTCTTTTCTTACCGACGGACTTACGATTGTCATTAAAAGATTTTAGAAAATGAGGGCAGAGAGATTTTCGAAAGAAAGTTTGAAAGCAAGATTTAGTGAGAGATTGAAAACAGTGTTATATAGCATGCAAGCAAAGGCAACAACAACGGCTTAGCAGCATATAACTATTCAGGTAGGGAGAAGTTGACAACTAGTCATATCCCCTATGGTACATTTTGGGGCATTTTAGCCTGTAGACACGATTTTGGTGAACAGTCATACATCCCCATACTGACCCAATATAAAATGGTAAAGACTAGGATGAAAGCATGTAAAAAGGATTTGGAACGGACATGCAACCATGGACAACATGTCCTGGACAAGCAAGATCGGGATATCTATCATGCGGCCATTAACAAACACGCTTTGGACAAGCATGACTGTGACATTACCTACCCATATCTCCACCACCATTTGGATATGCCCCAAATTGCTTCAATCCTCTTCACCTACTCTCTCCTTTCATGACATACATTTTTCTTTTTACTCTAATTTCTAACTAAAGTTGGTTGTGAAGCCCTCAAGCAAGCTAAGGGCAACAACAAACCGCCCTCTTTTAATCTCAAAAGTCAAATATACACTTTCAAATATTTCAATGAAACTAAATAACAAATCCAAAAATAAAACTGTTGGATGATGGAAGTCCCACATCGACTAATTTAGGGAATGATCATGGGTTTATAAGTGAGGAATACTAACTCCATTGGTGTGAGGCCTTTTGGGGAAACCCAAAGCAAAGCCATGAGAGCTTATGCTCAAAGTGGACAATATCATACCATTGTGGAGAGTCGTGTTCGTCTAACAAAAACAACTATGACCATTAGACGACACACCACGAGCAGCCATTGATACCAGAAAGAACAAGAACGTCTAACAAAAACAACTATGACCATTAGACGACACACCACGAGCAGCCATTGATACCAGAAAGAACAAGAAGGAGAAAATTAATAAGAATTAATAGGAGAAGAGGACGGAGTTCGGGTTGCTAGGCTAGAGAAGGATAAAGAGGAAGGAGTTTCGTGAACCTAACAATAATAGAACGTTGAAAAAGATTTAGTTGCTATTTTTATGTTTTATGCTCAAAGTGGACAATATCATACCATTGTGGAGAGTCGTGTTCGTCTAACAAAAACAACTATGACCATTAGACGACACACCACGAGCAGCCATTGATACCAGAAAGAACAAGAACGTCTAACAAAAACAACTATGACCATTAGACGACACACCACGAGCAGCCATTGATACCAGAAAGAACAAGAAGGAGAAAATTAATAAGAATTAATAGGAGAAGAGGACGGAGTTCGGGTTGCTAGGCTAGAGAAGGATAAAGAGGAAGGAGTTTCGTGAACCTAACAATAATAGAACGTTGAAAAAGATTTAGTTGCTATTTTTATGTTTTAGTGTCTGAATATCAGATCACTTAATATTTTACTTGATTTTATTTTTTTTATTATTATTATTTTTTCAAAACTATGTTATATGCTTTTAGAAAAATTAATGAATACTAAATTTTACCTAACAAGTTTGGTAATTAAAAATTTATTTTTAATAATTTTGATTTTTTTAATAATCTAACATTATACCTTATCAATATAATTTTGAACAACATGTGGCTTATAGATGGGAGGATCCTGTTCAAGTAATAACCTATTAGATTTATTTATATATATGGATTTGGTTGGGTGTCTTATCTTAGAAACACTATCGATACGATCTATTTTATAATTGCTCGTATGATTTGACCCAAATCGTATTTATGTCATTGGTTAATCTATATAAACCTAGAGAATTCTTTTAAAAAAATTTAATGGGTAAAGATATTATTAAAATTTAAATAAATTTAAGACAAAAGTAAAATTTAAAAAGTTAATTAATTTATTTATTTATTAATTTAGCCTTTTATTTAAAATAAAATAGTGTTTATTTTATTTATTTATTATTATTATTTTTTTTTTTTTTGAAGTTTGGTCCGCTTTTAAGGATGAACCAAGAAAACTCCGAAGTCTTGAGAACCCCATTTATTGGCCTTCATCTCCTCACCTAAATTCGCACTGTTTTCTACGTTCGATCTCTGCGTCTTCATTCAATCCACCTTCCGCTCCATCAAAGACGAACAATCCAAAGCAGAGAGTGAAAAAATCAAGAACAATTTCAACCCATCGCCATGGACTCGATCCAGCACAGAACCGTGAGCGTCAATGGCATAAACATGCACATAGCCGAGAAGGGCGAAGGCCCAATTGTGCTTCTCATCCATGGTTTCCCAGAGCTTTGGTATTCATGGCGCCATCAGATTTTGGCGTTGAGCTCACAGGGGTATCGCGCTGTGGCGCCGGACCTTCGTGGGTATGGCGATTCTGATGCTCCTGATTCGCTTTCTAGCTACTCTATTATGCATATTGTTGGGGATCTTGTTGCTCTTGTTGAGATTCTTGGAGTTAAGGAGGTTTTTGTTGTGGCGCATGACTGGGGCGCAATGATCGCATGGTGTTTGTGTTTATTCCGACCTGACATTGTTAAGGCTTTTGTGTGTCTGAGTGTGCCGTTTAGGCCTAGGCATCCCAAGATAAAGCCTGTTGAGAGCATGAGGAAGTTTTTTGGAGATGATTATTACATTTGCAGATTCCAGGTTGATTTCTTTTTGTATATGTAGAATTCTTGCTTGCTGTTTGTTCATAAAGATTGGGATTTGTCTGTGTTTTTGCCATGGTAATTATAATGCACCAAAAACACTTCACACACTCGTAAGTAAGTTCTTTCGATAGAATATATAATGAGTGAGTGCTCCAAGATATTGTACTGTGGTACTGAAGGTTAGGAATCACGGTTCTTCACAATGGCATGATATTGTCCACTTTGAGCATTAGCTTCCATGGCTTTGCTTTGGGCTTCCCCGAGAGGCCTCATACCAATGGAGATGTATTCCTTGTTTATAAACTCATGATCGCTCTAGTTTTCTTGAGATCATGTCCCTTTTTTTGTTGCTTTCTGTTTGGGGGAAGGGATCTGCATAAGAAATTTGTATTTGTTTCAGAATCCAGGAGAGATTGAAGAGGAGATGGCGGTGGTGGGTGCCAAAGAAGTGGTAAGAGGCATTTTGACAACAAGAAAAACAGGCCCTCCCATTTTCCCTAAAGGACAAGCCTTTCAAGTCAGGCCTGGATCCTCAACTCCCTTGCCCTCTTGGCTTTCAGAAGAAGATCTTTCTTACTTTGCCTCCAAGTTTGAATCCAAGGGCTTCACTGGACCACTCAACTATTACAGATCAATGGACTTGTAAGTCACCAATTACACAAACTGCTGAGTTCTTGGTTTCAATTTTATGTCGTAAATGCTACAAGATCTCGTACATTATAATAACCTGTAAAATTTAGATTAGGAGCTTGGGTGTTTGATTTGTATATGGAATTTGGTGTAGAAACTGGGAGCTGACAGCCCCATGGACAGGGGTGCAAGTGAAAGTGCCAGTGAAGTTCGTAGTTGGGGATGTGGATATGGTGTATACGACACCAGGGGTTAAGGAGTATGTGAATGGAGGAGGTTTCAAGAAAGATGTGCCATATTTGCAAGAAGTTGTGGTAATGGAAGGAGTTGGGCATTTCCTGACACAGGAGAAGCCTGAAGAGGTTAGCTCTCACATCCTTGACTTCATCAAAAAGTTCTAGTCGCTTCTACAAACCAGAACAGAACAGTGTGTTTTTCAGTTAATTAGGGTGCTTGTTTTTGCTTTTTGTCCAGACATGTGGATCGAAAATACATGTTTTAGACCAGTTAAGTTACACTCGTCTCGTATGATCTTTACTCTTACAAGTAATTTGGATGTCTGATGAAGATTTAGATGGATGTTTGGTAGGTGGTTGTTTAGAATATGTATACTGTATGAAACCTTATCGTGTTGAATGGAACAAAAATATGTTGGGTGTTTGTTGTTTTTCATGGTTGAGATTAGGAGTTGTTCTTCCTTGGAGAAAAGTCATACCAACATATTCTCCCTTTTTTCCATTATCATTCTCTTGGATTATTGGTTTAATTTGTACTTAGACATGTCTATTTCATCGGTGATTGTTATGTATTTTTTGTGCATGTATCCTTGTTTTTTTGTTTAAACAAATCGCATTGGAATACAATTCTTCCACAAATTTTTTTACTGTAACGCAGCAGGGTTGATAACCACAATTATAATCATTACACATATGCAAATAACATAATGACAAGTACTGGAAAAAAAAAAAAAAAAAAAAAAAAAAAAAAAAAAAAATCTCGTAGACGAAAATACAGGATGCAAATCTTGTTGAGTCACTTGTTGCCTTAGTGGAAGGGGGTGGCGATCGCAGGATGGGGTATTCAGGCTTGGATACCTACGACACCTAGAGAGGTTGATGGAATTGCAACTTGTGCGTCGACTTAAAAAGTACACAGTAATTGTCGAGATGCTCGGACTTGTGAGTAGTGGTTTTGAGTGGAACAAAGAGTTTAAATGCATATGCCACAAGGGAAACATTGGAAGAGGATATGCCAAAAACGTCAACAAGTAGGCATACTGAGATTGGAACGTTGTCACGACTAGACAAGAGAAATAGATCTTCATTTCATTTAGAAATGATTGACATTTGACATTGTACGGACAAATGGATATGCAAACAACTCAATTGCAAAAACTTATTGATCAGATTTATTTGTAACAATTTAGATTCCAAAAGATTAAGGTATAAGTCTTAAATGTTTTAGAGCATAGAAATTACCTAAATAAAAATAAAGTTATAGATATTAGAAATATAATCCAACCAATATTATTTGGTTAGATGAAATAGATAAAAGAAGAATGGTACTTTATTAGAGATGTTAATATGATTTTAATGAAAATCAAGGTAACTTGCTCATATTTCAATGAAACTCAAATCAAATGGACATCACACAATGTCTAGCCAAAGGAACTCAACAAAAGTCTGGCTGAATGCCATTGAATCAATTCCTAATCAACAATATTATGACAAAACAGTCAACTGAAGTAAAAACTAAAATCTAGCAAAATTTCGATATCAAGAGTTCAGAAAAACACACACAGTTTGAATTAGCTTGGAAAATATGATGGAATCAAACCCTGTATCCCCTGCTGTTTCTCTTTCCTCTTGCCCTCTCGAACTTCCTTCCCTTGGACCTCACATACGGCTTGGAGTGGCTGTGGGGCACACCTGGTGCTGGACCAAAATGCTTCACGGCCTCTCTGGAGTTCTTAGAACCTCTAAGGAGAACCTGCAGATGAACCCAAAAATAATAAAAATGGAGCCAACAGATTATTCAAATCCCTGTATACATCTAAATCATAGCCTGAAACTCTCTGATTTTTCCCCACATTCATCAAGAATGTGAAAGTTGTGGCCTAAAAATAACTTGGAACATAAAAATATTCATACCGTGTTCTGACCCAGAGGAGCCCTCAAAGCAAGCTGATCAAATGTCAAACACTCCCCACCAGCCTTCTCAATCCTTGCCCTTGCTGTCTCTGTAAATCTCAGAGCAGCGACTTTCAATGCTGGAACTTCATAGACGCGAATATCGTCAGTAATAGTCCCAACAACAACGGCAATTTTGCTTTCCTATTACATTACCAACAAATATAAGAGGTTTTAGACGTCCCAGCATGCACAATCGGTTACAAACAACCAAAATGAACTTACAATATTACATGATGAAGAAACTAACCTTTCCTTTCATGAACTGGATAAGCCTAGAGAGAGAAAGTGGAGGCTTGTTGACCCTGCTCATGAACAAGCGCTTGAGAATCACAGCATTGAAATTGCTTCCAGTACGACGAACAAGGAAGCGGTAAAGCTGAAAAGGAAAGCGAGAAATCACTTCATTAGTCAATACAAGTTGGGTAAAACATGTGTTTTTGCAGGCAAACAGAACAACTCTATTCAAGAAAATGCCCACACAATAAGCTTCTTTCCAGATCACATAGAGAACTAACATTAGATATTACAAAATTGCACACAAACAGACATGATTAGAAGACTCCAAGAGAAAGTCAAACCAAAAAGTAAAAAACTTCAAAATTCTAAAGGCATATGTTCAGAGTCCTTATGATCTGAAAAAGAAATAACAAATTGAACAGTTTAAAAGGGCTTCATTGCAGAAGGGAGAAAATGATCTAACTTCATAGAAATATTTCTATTTGTATGGAAAAAATAACAAAAGCATAAACCAAAGATATAATGTACACCCATCCCACTCAAGTGAAACAAATGCAAATGAGCACAAAAACTTAAACCTTGGAGTCAGTTCCCTCAGAACTATTAAAGAAAAGATTAATCACGAAGTGATCAGTATTAGCATGGTCAAGTTAATCATCACTGGGAACCTTTTAATTTTCCGAAGGAAACAAAACAAAAGATTTAAAGTATGGCAAATTGTTATCAATATATAATTACATTTAGTGCCTAAGAAGGGAAATAATATAGGTAGCATGGCATTCTATGCATTCAATATAAGAACAGCTAAGCAAACGCAGTTACAGAAGGCGTTAACATGTGTACATACTAACTTCAACAGTTAAAACATGATACCGATAATAGTTAAAAAGCAAAAAAAAAAAGAGAATGTAACTGAACTTAAGGCTCAGATATTGTGGGTAAAAGACTATTCCCCGACCTACAAAAGGTCTCATCATGAGCTGGGATTCACAGATATCATCAAAGCAGAAAGACCAGCCATCTGACCAATTCATTCGAAAAACAAAATTAGGCATCCACAAACAGATTAGACAAGCACAAGAAATATAGAGCAAAACAAAACGTGGAAGGAGAATCAAATAAGGGGGAAAAAGATGACTCTTCTATAAGAAACCCAAAAAAACCAACCGAGTGACATTTCAATTGACTTTCAGTGGGAGCGGCATTATACCACCTTCAGAGACATTTCAACACAATACTATAACTACACAAGCTCCGCAATCAAAATCCAAAAGAAACCAAACCCTTAAACAATCAAGCATATGATATTTTAAGCACCGGTAGATGAAACGAAAGTGGCTATGAATGGGAAATCGCGCTTAGGAAGTACCTTGACAAGTAACTTGAGGTAGATATCATCAGATTTGGGCGCGGTCCTCTTGGTCTTCTTGCTCTTACCTCCCGCTACGAGATCAATACCCTAACCACCGCAAGGAAAGAGAAACACAAAAATCAGGCATAGAAGGAAGAAACTTAAACAAAGGAGGCAGTGAATGAGTAGAAATTTAGAAGGTACCATTGCAGCTAGCCGAGTTTGCGAGACGCTTGGTGCAGCTGGCCGAAGGATGACGAAGGTGGAAATCAGGGTTTTTAAACCCATTTTATAGTGCTGGATAGCCCTGTGTCATTAGAATGGGCTGGATCCAGGCCCAAAATGATTAAGCCCATGGTCCACAAATTTTTGTTGCATAATTAACAAATTTATATTAATTTAATAGCAACTAATATAATGGAACATAATTATTAATATTGATAGTTAAATAAAAAAAAAAACATAAAAACTATGACATGCTAATTAAATTATTAAAATTATTTTAATATTTTGACTTAAAAATAAACCGATTAATTATATAATAAAATTATTCGAGAATCAAACACAGATATTATTAATTTATGTGAACTTTCTCATGCAACATCAAGCATAATTATCTTCGATCTTTATGGATTTTAATCCCAATTTCGAACTAAAACCTCCAATAAAATTATCTCTAAAGGGTCGTTTGAGGTGTTTCGTTGAGTTATGAGGCGGGGGATTCATAAGCTTTTGAAGTTAATAAGCCGTGCAGTTAATAATTCACTGTGTTGGGATGTTGAGTTTTGATGTCTTAGTTGCGTTGAGTTCTAAAGTCGAAGTTTGTATTTAGGATGTTGGGTTGCGTTGAATTTTGAAGTTTGAGTTTAGAAAATCAGTGTTAGAAAATCAGTGTTTGCTTAAAGTTCTAAAGTCTAAATTTTCTAAAGTCTAAATTTAATTAATTCATGGTTTGAACATTGAGTTTAGTCATTCGATTGGAACTAAATTTGAATCAATAACATAATTTATATGTCAACTAAAGTCATGGAACTGAAGTCATGGAAGTTAGGTTGCTCGTTTATTCCTACCTAACAATTGTATGCAATATCTCATCGTCACCTATGTTGGAAATATCTACGAGGTGCAATCTATCGCTCTCATTTAAGTCCACAATTTGTTCAAGTTGGTCCACTACCTTCTTTCCTCTTGTGACCATTAAATTTCTGTCCTACCGTCCTACCTCGATGCAAAGTCTTGCAATTGAGTTGTTTGCATATTCATTGTTATCCATATAATTCTAGTCATTGTTCTTTTCCTCTTTTCTAGTCATAACGATGTCCGGGGCCAATAGACATATGGGTTGGCATTTCCGACGTGTTCTCTTCCAACACCTACCTTGTGGTATTATTGAAAATTTGAAAATTCTGAAATTTGTTCGAAATATTTTTATTAAACAAACTTGCTCATGTATCTTCATTCGAGCTACATATTAAATCTCATTCCCCATGGAAAGGGACCTCTTGAAAATGGGAGGAAAACATCAATAAAACACCAAGAAATAGGGCTTATGGATACAACATTCACAAGAAACTGCAAAAGGATATTAACTACAACTCTGAAATTGGTTCCTCAATAAGCATATAAATATGGAGACATAAAAGTAACTCAAAAACGTGCAAAGAACGAACAAATCCTCGAATCACAATCGTTCCATCTGCAGTCGAAATAAGATATTTTCATTTGAGACGAAGAAACGTGGGAGTGAACTATGACGTACCTTCCATAGACCGTCGTTAAGGTAATGCATATTGTCCACACCGATCCCTTTGTTTATCGCCTTTCTGCAAATTACACACCAGTCATTTTCTTAAGCTTAAAGCATATATATAAAACTGTGGCTATATCGACACCGCGACAGCGGGACATTATAAGCTTAATTTTGAAACGCTAAACAAATTAATTATCAAATAGGTTTTAGGGTCTCACATTTCCTTTGCTGACATCTTAGTGAAGCCAATGGCAAGAGCATGTTCCTTACCTTCTGCCATTATTGCCTGAAAATGTTTGGTTCTGTATCAGAATGTATTCATCAAACAACAACCTTAAAATCTACTAAACCCAACAGACACTAACTGTATCACCAATGAAGAATTCGAGTCGGTGGATAAGAGTGCAAAAAAAGTTTACCACAGGTGTGTCGGATTCGACTGCATCATCCAACGCACCCCCCCCAAGGGATGTATTATGTTAGCTCCAGCAAGGACGAACTTTATAGCACCTCTGTCTACTTGCAATTTCTTCATGATATTAGGATCTGCAGACCAAATGGATGGATACATATCATATTCTGGAACGAATGTAGTAACACAAATAGCTCCTACAAAGATCTCTCGACCCCTCGAAAAAGTTCTACCATTCCTCTTGAACCGAACTCACATCGGTCTACCCTTATCCTGAAAGGAACAGTTCATAAGGATCAACTAATTCATAGAGTGAAAGCCCTTGTTACGCACCACAACAACCCCAAACATGCTAAAGCACCGACTTCAAAGAGAGTAAGTGAGCAAACAGTCCACAAGAAATGTTTTACATCCTTCGCTTACCACCGGCAAGGATCATACTATTGCGAGCACAAGACAAAAGGAGAATGTTGCCGTAAACGATCCTGGTAAACTTGGCGAGCAAAGAACTTCACTTAAAGGATTTTAACCTCCCAAAAGGAAGCAAACTGAAGCCACTAACAAGGAGAAGGAGAGCAGAGGGTTTGGAAGAGAGATCAACAAGAGAAGCCCTCGTATGAATTAGGATTCCAAATCCAAATATCCCTTCTCCTCGAATAGACCACGATGAGGATCATGGTGTTCCAAATATTCCAACCAAAAAGTTACTAATCATGGCCACAATAAGGGCAAAATGGCGGAACGATCCTGGACATTTTAAGGGTAGTGAGGAGTAACTTAGCAATCATGGCCACTAAACTAGTGGGTATTTGAAGAGTTATAAATATCCCACAAATTAGTAGGTAAAAGGCAAATTTTTTATTAATGAAATTGAGCTCAAGGTGTGACTTTCACGCTTAGAAATTTGAGCATCATCTTTGTCATTTCTAAGTTTCAAACAATTCTTGTAATGCATTACATCCGAGCCATTCAATCAAGCCTTGATCAAGTTCGATTGTGAAGTGACTCAATAAAGAGGTGATAATTTCTTTGATTCAAGGGTTTTTGCTTTAACGAAAGCTTGAATCATTGGATTGAGAATTTGTATCACAGTGGGTAATGAAACCACCGAGGTAGAGACTCAATTCCAAGTTTGTTGCTAAAGTATTCTTTGAAAGAGTCTAGAAATTACACCCTATTAGGATCTTTGATTACCAGGCTGCATTTGTTGGCAATAAACAACTTGTTTAAAGAAACCGAGCTTTCATTGAGAAGAGCGAAGTATATACAAGGGCATACAAAAAACAAGCTCACAATACGAGTCCTCAACCAGCTAAGCTACGAAATTAAACCAAAATCCAAAAAAATAACACCGAGTTGATAATTAGAAAACGACCATTTGACAGACAGCCATAAAAAACACATTGGACCACACAACCAAGTCTGAGATTGGCTCTTGGCTTTGGTTTTTGTTGTCGTACAAAAACAAAAAAATTTGACTATGCTATGATGAAAACTTGGCAACAAGTTATCTTTCAGTCTTTGAAATGTTGACTTAACAGTTCACAGCTCAATCGAATTTTTGAGGAACTTATCTAAACATCGAAACTCCTTTATCTCTGTCATCCTCAGACTCTATTCCTTGGGCAAAAGTAAAGTCCAAAATTATCATCTACTGCGTGTGCTAAGCCATAGCTTCTTGAATCCATACCCTCCCATGAAAATGAAATCCTTATATAATGTAGACTAACCAAGATTGCCTTGGTGAAGATTTCAAATCGAATAAGAGGGCATAGTAGATTGGAGTTTCGGAAAGGATTGCTTGAACAAGATCAAGGTATTTGTAAGGCCAATACACATGAGAAACAGAGATGAGAAGCCAACTAATCAGCAACATTGTGGCTCAGGAACGATAATAGCAACCTATAAAAAATGCTTAAAACTTTTATATTGGAGTTTGGGGCTTAGGGGTTGGAGTCGTGTTGAGACCTCGAATTTTCAGCTTTCACTGTGAGATGCAGCTTTTGCAGTTCAAAAGGCCGATTTTAGGTTGCTTCGGCCTGTTGTTGTGTTGCAATCTGTGTCGTTTGTTCTTCGATGTTTTATCTTAGTCTCTTGTAATATTTGGACTTCTGTTCTTTACTTAGGTGTTTTGTTTCCTTCTCACTCCCTTTAGGAGTTCGTATCCTCAATTGTTGGGACCAAATGCAACAAAATTCTCTATAAAGCTTAGATGAAAAAAGCCAAATGAGCTCTATTGTCTCCTAGTAAGATCTCACTCTAATCCTAACAAAATATTCAATAAAAACAGCCCAAAATATAATATCATGCATGCCAAAGACAACCACATTTTCGAGAAAATTCATCCGAGGGCTGAGCCTTCAAACTGCCAGCATTAAGAAACGGAAGGTGTCTTGCTTGGATGAACATATCCCATAGAAGCGTTTTACAATGTTGAGCTACTTTCTTTACCTACTAATCTAGTCATGGTCACAGCATATGTGACAAGAAGAGCATAGAAAGAGGAACAAGGGATCTATGCCTCAAGTGGCATAAACCACACTTCAATCTTCCATTCAGGAAATAAAAATAAACTTTTTGAAAAAAAAAAGAACTATGGGAAATGGCGACTTAGGTGTGAAAAGTATAAACAATGTAGGAACATGAAGATGGTAAGAGAAATAAAGTATCCCCCGAACCGAGGCCAAGAGAGGTCAAAATACCCCCAATAAGACTTGGCTTGGCTCCCTTTCCATGTCTCCGCCTAATCCCTTTCAATCCAAATACACCACAAAGGTTGTACTTTCATTCTACAAACATACTGTGGCTTCACCGCCCCATCTCCAACCGATAAGAATGACGAATGAAAAGTTAGCTAACTTCTAAAAGGACCATAGATAATTTATCTTTTTCTTAGAATTTTCAAAATCACTTCAGACTATGTAACTATGAAAAGTGTTTTTAGTTGGCTGAAATCATTTTCACCATTCCACAAATCATACGAAACGCATCCTTGTCTCCTTCCAAATTGATAAGGATCACGGTGTTCCAAATGTTCCAACTGGACTTATTACACGATCCAAGGCCAAGAAGATTCAACAAGCATTCATTCTTTATCTACAAAATTGGATAGACTCAGTTCAATCGTTATTTCATGTGTTACAAGCTGATTCGATTGAGAAAGAACCCTTTAGAGCTTCGGAAGTGAATATGTGCACAGTTAAAGTAGCGGGTGATGTTGCTATAACTAGCACTCGATGGATGGATAATTTGTTAGAAAACTTTATTTATTATTTTAATTCCATAATTTCTTGTAGTGGGAAAAAGGGTGGGAATTTACTTGTCAAAGTGGTCATAACATTTATTTTATTTTTGTGGAGATTTAAAGGGTAGTGGGACTAACTCACCAATCATGGCCACTAACGCATTTGAAGAGTGGAATATTTATTTTATGGATAGACTATAAATACCCACAAAATACTAGGTAAAAATCAGATTTGTGATGAATGAAATCAAGATCTCAAATTGAGACTTTCACCCTTAGAATTTGAGCATCATCGATGTCATTTCTAAGTTTCAAGCAATTCTTGTGATAGATTGCATCTAAGTCATTCAATCAAGCCTTGATCAAGTTCGATTGTGAAGTGACTCAAATCTTCCTTTTAGATCTTTGATCTTAAGAGGTAATCTAATTCTAGCCTTATATCTTGGTTGATCCAAATTTTGTATAAGGAAGTGTTGATTTCTTTGATGGTTCTTGCTTCAACAAAAGCTTGGATCGTTGGATTAGGGTTGACTTATCACAAATTATCACAAATTATGCAAATTAGCCATTAAAGGAATACCACTCAAATGAGAGGAGAGTTCAAAGGATTGAGAAGAGAATATTAAATAGATGTTACTAAAAAGATCAAATGTAGCCCTGAGAGAAAGAAAACATTACATTGGTGAAGCAACCTTAGGGTAGGCATGTAGGGGCCATCACGGATATTAAAAAAGAGTGGCACATTGTTCACAACAACCAGATTGAGATGGTTCTGACTATAAGAGTATTCCAAAAACGTCCAATATGAGCCTCATATGTTCATTAACATAAACAGAACAAATAAATAGAGGCCAGCAGATTTCTAACCACTTAGTTACAATCAGAGGAGCTTTCTTAGGAAGCAAATCATCCAAAACGGGTTCTAGTCCTGGATACTGCAATAAGAAGACATCAAATAGATGATGGCATCAATTTCAATCTCGTTAATATGATTATGAGATTCAAATACCTAAGCTAATACTCACTTCTTCTGCTATACTTTGTCGAATTCTCCGTTCTACCGATGCCTTCACTTGATTCTGAGCAGACACTTCTTCGGTAGAAAACCTAAAATGAATCAGAAATTTGAAGGATTTATAGAAACAACACCACTCCAAAAATTGAACTAAGAGAGTTCAAATTCATAAATCGCATGTGTCAATATTTCCAAAATGTTGAAATTCAGACACAACAGTTCATCCACAGCTGCCGAAAAACACAATAAAATAGGAACAGAAGTAAAAAAAAAAAAAAAAAAAAGAAGAGGAGAATCAAACAAAGGAACTCACCATTGAAACGAGAAAGAAGAAAGCTATTTGAAGCAGAATCGAGAGAGCAGTAACAAGAAAATAAGATAAGAAATGAAGAAATCCAACCATTTCCTGGTAATTTTGAACCCCAATAAACAAAACCCAGAAATATTGTTCCAGGATCATTGAACAAAAACATGAAATCATAGTCGAATAAGGAGGAATATTGGAAATGGGAGAGAGCTCACTTTTTGAACATGATGCCGCAAGGGTAATTGAAGAGAACGGTTGTAAATGTGAAAGAATGTAAGATTATTAAATTGAGTTGGGAGAGGAGTCCAACGAGAATAGGTGGGGGAAATCGGAAGAAAGAGGGAGCGGAAGGTGAGAAGAGAAAAGAGTTAACCGACGGGCGGGCAGGGGGTGCGTGAGTATTATGCACTTGGGCCTGAAATTTGGGCTGTATTTTGGGAGTGGTTGGGTTATTGTAGGCTTTATGATAGCCTTCGGGAGGGGAGGGGAGGCGGTGCGGTAGTATCTACCAACACCTACACTAAACTCGTATGTGCTGAAAATATGGGGCTTATATACTGAATTTGATTACCTAAACTCTCCTCTTTCGGGCGTGGGAAATCTGGGTTTGGAGTTTATAGCTTCATAGGTTACACCTTTTAGTTTATAGCTTTATGGCTTTTAACCTATTGCAACATTTTATTTTAAACCAAGTTATCAACTTCAACTGTGATACATGTGTTCTACACCATTCCAACCCAACTCAGATAGAACAATTCCAACCCAACTCAGATAGAACAATTCCAACCCAACTCAGATCACACTGCCCTATTCAAAACCCTTGTTGACATAATAATTAAAATCAATATCGTCAATTCCTCGTATATGCTTTTAATTCAACCTCAACATAAACCAACATTTTAGGTTTAATGCCTTGAATTGATCCTGTTTTAAAAATTATTATTTATGTTTAATAATAATTATTAGATCAATAGTACCATATTAGTATACTAATATTTTGAATATGTAAATACGTATTATTAAATCATATTAGGATTGCATGTCACATGAATTATTTTTAATTTGGTTTGTACGTTATATGATGATAAATCATTCTCCAAGAATGAACTCATACACGTGGCTTTCAACCACTAAAAAGAAAGTTAAGAAGCCCATCTAAAGGATTCATTTCTATATATTCATCAGATCACTTATTTCTATATATTCATCAGATCAGGTTCCAACTCAATACAGTACTAATATCTAAAAGTATCTCAGTGAGTTGAGACTTCTTTATGAATATATTTAATAGTGAGGAGGATTATAGAGATGCACACATACCCATTCCAAATCCCTTCAGGCACTGAAATTTGCGTTTCCAATCCTATATTGTTTAATAATATTAGAGAATAAACCATTACTGCACAATCCAATGCTTACTCGCGACTTGGGATCTATGAGGGACAGTGTTTCACTTCAACTTGGGATGAATTTAGTTGTGCTCAAATATACATTCTAAAATTCACAGGCACAAAGTTAAGCAAGCTAAGGAAGATATTAAATGAAAGATGAAGACATTTTGGGTGAAATATGGTATTACTTAAGGAGTTGCGTCAAAAATCAAATCATGACAAAATGAGACAAAGAGAGTCCGCAACCTAAATCAGTACAACCAAAAGGCATCAGATAGCGCAGCGCAGCGCAGACACTAACCTAAACGGCAGCCAAAATATATATATTGTAATAAACTACTAACTGAAAACATAACATACGGGAAGGGAAAAAAAAAAAAAAAAAAAAAAAGCCTTGAAAAGATGTTACCGGGGCTTCGCTACTAGAGACATCAAAATTAATCCACTTCCTCCATCTTGCTGCCCTCTGCATCGGCGTCCGCATCCTCAAGAGGAGGCATGTCAGCATCGGCTTCTCCAGCTTCCTCATCAATGCTCAATCCAAGCTTCAACATCCTGTGGATTCTGTTTCCGAAGGTGTTTGGGTCGTCCAGGCTGAAGCCGGAAGTGAGGAGGGAAGTCTCGAAGAGGAGGAGAACGAGGTCCTTGATGGATTTGTCGTTCTTGTCCACATCCGCCCTCTTCCTCAGTTCTTCCATGATGGGGTTCTCGGGGTTGATTTCCATTGTCTTCTTGCTAGACATGTAACCAGCCATGCTGTTGTCCTTCAGTGCTTGAGCCTTCATGATTCTTTCCATGTTGGCTGTCCATCCATATTCACCAGTTACCAAACAGCAGGGAGAATCCACGACACGGTCACTGACAACCACCTTCTCAACTCTGTCGCCCAAAACATCCTTTATCACCTTGCAAAGCCCCTCAAACTTCTCCTTCAAAGCTTCCTTCTTCTTCTTTTCATCTTCGCTCTCATCCAGTTTCAGACCTTCCTTGGTTGCTGATACGAGCTTTTTGCCTTCAAATTCCTTCAGCTGACCAACTGCATACTCGTCAATAGCATCAACCATGAACAGAACTTCGTAACCCTTCTTCTTCAGCTTTTCGAGGAAAGGAGAGTTCTCCACAGCCTTCTTGCTTTCACCAGTGATGTAGAAGATGTCCTCCTGGCCCTCCTTCATTCTGGTCACATAATCCTTCAGGCTGGTCAACTCATCACCACTCTTGGTCGAGTGGAAACGGAGAAGTTCAGCAATCTTAGGCCTGTTCTGGGAATCTTCATGGATACCGAGCTTCAAGTTCTTGGAGAAGGCCTCGTAAAACTTGTTGTAGTCTTCTTTGTTCTCAGCGATCTCAAAGAAGAGCTCAAGGCACTTCTTCACCAAGTTCTTGCGGATGACCTTCAAGATCTTGTTCTGTTGCAACATTTCTCTAGAAATGTTAAGAGGAAGATCCTCAGAATCAACAATTCCCTTAACGAAGCCAAGGTATTCAGGAATCAACTCCTCGCAGTTGTCCATGATGAAGACACGGCGGACATACAACTTAATGTTATTCGGCTTCTTCTTTGTGTCAAATAGATCAAAAGGAGCCCTCTTGGGAACAAAGAGGATGGCCTTGAATTCCAATTGACCTTCGACAGAGAAGTGCTTAACAGCAAGGTGCTCCTCCCAGTCATTGGTAAGGCTCTTGTAGAAAGCAGCATACTCTTCCTTCGTAATCTCTTCTGGCTTCCTCATCCAGATAGGCTTCTGTTTGTTCACCAAGGACCACTCGTGAGAAACTTCCTTGATCTTCTTCTTCTTCTTTTCTTCCTTCTCCTTCTCCTCATCAACTTCCTCAACCTTGCCTTCCTCGTCCTTCTTCTCATCCTCATCCTCATCATCAGAGATTTCCTTCTCAGTGGTCTTCTCAACCCAGAGAGAAATTGGGTAGCTAATAAACTCAGAATGCTTCTTGATCAAGTCCTTGAGACGACGCTCCTCAAGATATTCAAGCTGGTCTTCCTTAAGGTGCAGGGTAATCTTAGTACCTCGGCCAAGATTCTCGCCAGATGTGTCCCTGGTGACTGTGAACGAACCCCCAGCTTGGGACTCCCATACATACTGCTCATCATCATTGTGTTTAGTGGTAACAATGACCTTTTCAGCCACAAGGTAGGCAGAGTAGAAACCAACTCCAAACTGTCCAATCATGCTCACATCAGCACCAGCTGCAATGGCTTCCATGAATTCCTTGGTCCCAGATCTTGCAATGGTACCAAGATTGTTCACCAAATCTAATAACATAGACATGCTCCAGAAATGAGTTTATATCATATGAAAAATTAAAATGACAACTCTAAATATAAGCTGTAGAATGCAATCACTCACCAGCCTTGGTCATCCCAATACCGCTGTCAATAATCGTCAATGTATTGTTTGCCTTATCAGGAATGATGTGGATAAAGAGCTCAGGCTGAGCATCTAGCTTACTCTTGTCAGTCAAGCTCTCAAATCGGATCTTATCAAGAGCCTGAAATAAAATTCCAGATCGTAAATTACAACAATAATAATTGGGGAAATTTCTGTCTTCATTATCCTAGATAATACATGAATCTAAAATCATTCAGCACCCTTTACGCAAGAAAACGTGCTTTCGTTATGGAAAAATGAAAGAAATCATTCAACTACCCAACAAGGCTTCAAATATAATTCGTTACGTAGCCAGGAAAATTAGAAATAGTAAGATGTCAATGATGCAGGAAAAATCGGAAGAAACAATCGTTCAATTAAAAAGCACATCACTAAAAATCCGACGAGCGTGTCTATAATCGAAATGAAACCAAGGAAATCCAGAATACGAATCAAATTTCATACTATACACGCAAAATCTCCTTAAGAACAGTAAAAAGAATGAATATCAAAATTAAAACGAAAGAAAAGAAAAGATAATGAGATTTACGTCGGAAGAATTGCTGATAAGTTCACGAAGGAAGATCTCCTTGTTGCTGTAAAAGGTGTTGATAATTAGACTGAGGAGCTGATTAATCTCGGCCTGGAATGCAAACGTTTCAGTATCCGCCATTGTAAGAGACGATAAACTGAACCGATCGAAGAACAGCAATGTAGGAAAATGGAAATGGAGGCTAGCAAGTAGAAGTCAAGATCTACGGAGGAACCGCAAGTTTATAAAGGGTTTACTAGGGTTTCTGGAACCTTCCACGAGTATGATTTTTTTTTTTTTTTTTTATTTTAAAGTATTATTATTAGTATGATTATTCCTTGCGTGGCTTTAAGGAAAAATTCGAGAAAATGGGGTTTGGGAAAGCCTATTTCAGGACAGGGACAAGACAATCCGAAGCCCAGGCATTGAAAACCCGCAGCCAAACAAGGCTGTGAGGATTCCTTTTATTATTAATTATTTTTATTATTATTATTGAAGTTCAGAAAATTGTGAATTAATAAAAACTCATAATATACTAAATTAAAGAGGAAGGTTAATTTATGGTCCTTGCTCCAAAGTCGGCTTCCATTCACGACTATCTCCACGTAACTGAAAAAATTAGTAAATATGGAGTGAGTATAAACTCAATAAGTAGTCCACTAGGCTCTTCATTGTGACTTTAAACTTGGATGTTAACTTTTATTGAGTTTTCAGGGACTTGGCACGTAGAGTTTATCTTGTTATATGTTACTTACTGATCCTGAAAATCTTTTCGTAGAGTAATCTTTGGTTCTCTCTCGTGAACACATGAATAGTGCTATTGTGATCGTGTCATCCTGTTAATAAATTCTGATGTATAACGACAGATAAAATAAATAAATAAATAAAATAAGTTCACAATTTAATTAATCAATTAATTAAAAAAAAAAAAAAAGAAAAAGAAAACTTTATTAACCAACCATTCTCAAAGTCTAAGCAATTCTTGCCAAACAAAATAATAATAATAATAAATAAAGAAATAGATAATAATAAATAAATAAATAAACCTTAAAGTTTACTCAAATTGAGCGAGAGAAAAAAAAAAATTGTCCTCTAGACTTACCTCAAAGATTAGAAATTTATTAAATATTTAATAAATTTGAGTAACTTAATGTTTAAATAATTTTGTAAATTTAAAGTTGAAATTGATGTTATGAGCTCACATAGGTTTTGTTGAGATCTTACGGTTGAAGTTAGATAATTGAATGATGTATGATGTAAAGGGAATGAACTCTTCATCCATAGCAAAAGAATAGAATTGTGGTTCGTTTTTATTTTATTAAGAATTAAAACAAAATAATAAATAGGAGAGCAAGAACTCTCCTTTGTAGAAACCTTAGGCAAGACTTTTTGAAGTATTTCAACATTCTTTATATCCACAAAATCTTCCTTATTAATGACTCGAACCAGGCTAGGACTTGGTGCAAGTTTCTTAAAATAAAATTCAAAAGGATTGGAGAAAGTTAAGGCTTGTGGTAGCCTCTCGAAGAAAATCACAAAGGTATTAGAGAAGGAGAGGCTAGGGTTGTAGGAGTCTTAAAATAAATAAAATCCAAAGGGAGGGGAGAAAGTTAAGGCTTGTGACTCTTGAAATCTCTAAAGTATTGGAGAAGGAGAGGCCAGGGCTTGTGGGCTTGTGGGAGTCTCTTACCATAAAATCCAAAGGTAGTGGAGAAAGTTAAGGCTTGTGGTAGCCTTTGGAAAGAAAATCCCAACGGTACTGGAGAAGGAGAGTTTCGAGAGAATCATCTGTATAGGTAGTTGTGGTAGCCTCTTGAAAGAAAATCAATCCCAAAGGTATTGGAGAGGGAGAGTTTCAAGAGAATCATCTGTACAGGTAGTTTCATTCTTCTAGTCACTTGTAGATACATGTATAGATACATGTATAAGGACATGTTTGAATAGATACAGGTAGGTTCTTTAGTTCATAATTAATTAGGTGCATGTCTTTTGGATAATGAATGATATTTTGGATAGTGAATGGTATTGGGGAATGTCCCAAATTACCTCTCTACATATGTATGTTGGCATTTGGAAGAGGTAGAAAATCAATTAAGCAATCCTTCATAGTTATACAAAGTTATTTTCTCTCTAAGAATTCTACCAAATTTCTCTGTTATCACCAACAACTGGTATCAGAGCGATCTTGCAGCAAGAATGACAACAGAAAGACAAGTTGATAACTATGTTCAGCCTGCCATCCCGAAATTTGATGGTCACTATGATCATTGGGCGATGTTGATGGAAATTTTTCTCAGATCAAAGGAGTTCTTTGATATGGTGGAGGCGGGTTATGTAGAGCCAAATGAAGGCGAGGTACTCTAGCTGTTCAACAACAACGGTTGGCAGCATCGAAGTTGAAGGACCTGAAGGTCAAGAACTACTTATTCCAGTCCATTGATCGGATTATCTTGGAAACGATGTTTCAGAAGAAGACATCCAAGAAAATTTGGGATTCAATGAGGAGGAAGTATCTATTAGGATAGCACAACAACGCACACACTCTATCTAAATGAACATAAAGAACATGATAGAGAAAATGCAAGGAGAATATTGGCTAAAAGATTTGTATTGATGACTCCAAGTATGTACCGTAAGAGAGAATACAGAGACTATAGAAAGTATGTACCGGAAGAAAGAATATAGAGAATATAGAAAGTATATTTTCAAACCTATATATATATATATGGTTTAGCTTACTATATATAGCTTTACCATATAATCATCTACTATATATAACTATCTATCATATATATATAGCTTTACCAAATATAACTTTTTACCATACATATAGATTTACTATTTATGACAATTTCGTCATTTACCAAATATAGTTTTACTATGTACATCCGTTGACTAAGCTATAAATAAGCAGTAGGCTCCATAACCTAACAGTATCGAGGCTTAACGAGAGTAAAGCATGTTAACTTCAAGCAGTTAGAATAGACTTTGAAATTCTCCAAATGCAAAAGAGAGAAACGGTGAATGATTATATTGACAAGGTTATGAGTCTTGCAAGTAAAATGAGGATGCATGGTAATTCAATCACGGATGTTGCGGTTGTAGAAAAGATTTTGCGATCTCTAACTCCAAAGTTCGATTACATTATATGTTCTATTGAAGAAGCAAACAATGTCAAAGAGATGCAAATAGATGAACTTCAAAGCTCCTTGCTCGTGCATGAGCAGAAGCTTAATCGCACGAGTGCAATAGAGGAGATGACAACCTTAAAGATATCCACACCAGGTGAAACTTCAAGCTCTAGAGGTAGAGGACAAAGAAGAGGCAGAGGTCATGGAAGAAGCAGTAAAAAAAAAGTGGAGATGTTGGCAGGTCAGCAGATCTAGTCAGAGACGATTATGACAACAAAGGCAAGAGACATTTTGACAAGTCTCAGGTGGAATGCTACAGATGTGAACGCTTTCAAGAATGAATATTATATGAGGCTCCAAAACAAGAAAAGAAATCAATCCAACTTTATGGTGAAAAGAGAAGAAGAAACATTGTTAATGTCATCCCATGCTATGAAGGTTGCAGATCAAGGTGTGTGGGTCGTAGACTCTAGATGCAGCAACCATATGACAGGTTGTAAGAAATTCTTTTCAATTATGGATGAATATTTTCGTACTACTGTTTATCTTGACAACAATGCAACCGTCCAAGTGATGGGAAAAAAACCGTAGATATCAAGACTAGAAATGGCTTCGTAGAGTCGATTTCTATGTTTTACATTCCTGATTTGAAGGTCAACTTGCTTAGTATCGGTCAATTGCAAGAAAAGGGGGATGTGATCACATTCCAAAATAATGAACGTGAGATTTATGACTCCAGAAGAAGATCGATTGCTAAGATGCAGATGACCACTAACCGCTTATATTCATTGACGTTAAATATCATTGCCAGAAATTTGATGGTGCAGAAGGAAGATACCAACTGGCTTTGGCATTTTAGGTATGGTCATCTATATTTTAAAGGGTTAAATTGTCTTCAAAGAAATGGTGACTGGGTTGCCAGACATCACTCCTCCAACATAAATTTGTGAGAGCTGCGCGGTAGCAAAGCATGAAAGAGATTCATTTCCTTCTAGAAAATCGAGAGGAGCTCAAACAATTTTGAAATTGGTGCATTCAAACATATGTGGTCCGATCTCTCCAGCATCAAGTGGTAACAAGAAATATTTCATGACTCTCATTGATGATTTAAGTAGAAAAACATGGACTCATTCCAAATTAGAAGCCTTTGATTGCTTCAAGAAATTTTGTGCTACTATGAAGACTAAAACTGAAAGAAGAGTGAAGGCTTTAAGAACTAACAGAAGTGGAGAGTTTTTCTCTTACGAGTTTACGAAATTTTGTGAGAAGCGCATAAGGAGGCAGTTGACAGCAGCATATACACCACAACAAAATGGTGTGGCTGAAAGGAAGAATAGAACCACTCTCAACATGGTTCGATGTTTGCTAAATAAAGAAGAAGTTTCGAAGGAATTCTAGCCAAAAGCTGTTGTGTGGTCTGTTCACATTCTCAACCGAAGCCCTACTTTCTTTGTTAAAGATATGACTCCACAAGAAGCATGGAGTGGAAAAAAGCCTGCATTAGACCACTTTAGAATCTTTAGGTGCATAACATATGCACACGTTCCTGACGAGAAAAAGAAGAAACTTGAAGACAAGAGTTTGAAGTGTGTGTTCCTTGGAGTAAGCAAGATTCTAAATTGTACAAGCTCTATGATCCTTTAACAAAGAAGGTGGTGGTAAGTCGTGATGTAATCTTTGATGAAAAGAAGACTTGGACATGGGAAGAAAAGATCACTGTGAATCAGTAGATTCCCGTAAATCTTGCAGAAGAACAAGCTGAAGCCCCTATCCAGCCTCACTATGAGAATGGAGAGAGATCTCATGCTTAACAAGATCCAGTAGAAGAAGAAGATCATGATCACAATTAAAGAAATCCAAGAACAAGAAGGATACCAACTTGAATGATTGTTTATGAGATGGACTATGACTCAAGTGATAGTGCTTATTTTACCTTCTTTATGGATAGTGATCCATTGTCTATGAAGAAGCCGTAAAAGAGAAGAAATGGAGAGAAGCCATGGAGAATGAAATCAAATCCATAGAGAAGAATAAGACTTGGAAGCTCACTGATCTTCCTAAGGGTACAAAACAATGGGAGTAAAATGGGTTTTCAAAACCAAGTTAAATGAAAATGGTGAGGTGGATAAGTACAAGGCATGTTTAGTTGCAAAAGAATACAAGCAGAAGTATGGAGTTAATTATAAAAAGGTATTTGTACTAGTAGCACGTCAAGATACTATAAGGCTTATAATTTCAATTGCAGCAAAAAAATCATGGTCTATTTATCAACTTGATGTAAAATCGACCTTCTTACATGGAGAGCTTCAAGAAGAGGTATATGTGGAGCAACCAGAAGGTTTTGTTCAAAAAGGTAAAGAGGAAAAAGTGTACAAGTTGAAGAAAGCTCTGTACGGTTTGAAGCAAGTTTCGAGAGCATGGTACAGTCGCATTGATTCTCATTTTGAAAAGATGGATTCTCTAAACGCCCATATGAACATACGTTGTATGTGAAAACTGAAAAGGGAGGTAATATTCTCATTATTTGATTATATGTTGATGATTTAATATTTACTGGTAATAATGAAAAAATGTTAGAACTTTTTAAGAAGAGCATGATGAAGGTATTTGAAATGACAGATCTTGGTTTGATGCGATATTTTCTTGGAGTAGAAGTTACTCAAACTGCTGCTGGTAACTTTATATGTCAGAAGAAATATGCTTAAGAGTTGCTTAAAAGATTTAAAATGGATGGGCGTACATTTGGAACTCCATCAGAATTGGGTTTGAAGTTACACAAGGATATTGAAGGGCAAGAGGTTGATAATAGGCACTCCAAGCAAATTGTGGGAAGTTTGATGTACTTAACTTGAACAAGACCAGTCATGTATGCGGTTAGTATGATAAGTCGCTACATGGAGTGCTCCAACGAAAAAACATCTCGGGGGTATTCTACAAAAAAAAAAAAAAAAAAAAAAGATGATTTGAGGATGGTTGGCTCTACAGATAGCGACTATGCAGGTGATATAGATGATCGTAAAAGTACTTCGGAAGTATTTTCATAATGAGTTCAAGAGCTATTTACTGGTCTTCAAAGAAGCAACCTATTATAACACTCTCAGCTACAGAAGCAGAGTTTGTGGCTACAGAAGCAGAGTTTGTGGCAGCAACAACATGCTCGTGCCAAGCAATTTGGTTAAGAAAGTGTTGGGTTTTATGTCCTAAAACTCATAGTTTGTAAACAAAGATATATTCTATTTTCAATAAAGTTATTATTGATGTTTATTCAGTAAAAATTGTTAATGAATAAAGTGAACTTTACGATCATTAATCTAAATCCAATAAACTAAGAACACTCTGGCTATAGTATGATTACTTGAACTATATGTAGAGACATAAGAGTGGATCAAGTTCAAGTATATAGTCAAAATGATCTATAGTATAAGGATAAGGCTGAGTACCTTATTCTGGGGATACTATGGATGCGGCCCACTTTTGTATATGATATAAACAATGTGATCACTAAATTGTGCATGTGGAGACATGTGAGTGGGGGCGTCCTATGCAATGAGTATTGCATAAGATCGGACCATGAAGAAAACCACTCTCACTTTATAAAGTCGTTTACTGTTGAGACTGATTTTCTTTTCATTCGATAATCTAGGTAACTCGGTTTTAATCCTGAGGTAACCATGAACTCCTGTTTATTCGGAATTATCCTTAGATTTGCATGGGTGAGAGTGGCTCTAGTTCGCCGACTCAACAGGCCTCCCATTTCAGGGGTAAGACTGGGTGAATGGCTGGGGACGTGGGGTGCAAGACGGAATTCACTCCTACCCACTTTTAGGGATAGAAGAAAGGTAGTTCCCTTAAGCACTGACTCCAGGTCTTGAACAAGGGGCCCCACCCTCTCATTGGCCTAAGAGGGATTCGGTTTACTGGTTGGACCACAAACCAATTGTTCATTAGAGGATCCGTGAGACATGAGGAACAAGAAGTAACTTCAGGGGTAAAACGGTAAATTGACCCAGCTCTAGTTACGAACAACCTGTGAAGGATCGACTTACTAATCATGGTTATATCATATGGACAGAAATATATCTATAGTGAGGGGAGTGCAACTACTAGGCTATAGTGGAGTGTCCTACTAGTTAACGAATGTTGGTTAACCAGGTTAATGAGTTTAATCGGTTAATCTTGGATCGTTGGAGCCCATGATCTATATCCATTAGGTCCCTCTACTAGCTCATATCGGACTAAACCATAGAACAGTGTGACGAGTGAGTTCGAAGTGTTCGAATTCAAATTAGGGAATATGCGTTACATATATACGATATATTTAACCGCAATTTTGTTTTATTTACGAATTAAACGAAAAGAGAGAATATGAGATATTTAAATAAGATTTAAATATCTTAATCAATTATGTGTCGGAATTGATTGGGATTGACATTTGAATTAATATTAAATATTAATTAAATAGTTTAATTAATCATTTAATGTTACTTTAATTTGAAATTCATTATTCAAATTAATTGTTTGAATTAAAATGAAGAAAGTCAAAATGTTGACTTTCATCTAATGGAAAAATCCATGTTAGTGGAATTTTGAGGTGTCAAAATTTGGTTTAACCACACTTGCATGTTTGCCAAATAAACCCCACAAGTTTGAGTGGAATTTTGAGTGTCAAAATTTGGTTAACTCAAACATGCATACTTGTCACATAATCCCAAACATTTGAGTGGAATTTTGAGTGTCAAAATATGCATGCTTGTCACATAATCCCAAACATTTGAGTGGAATTTTAAGTGTCAAAATTTGGTGATCTCAAGTTTGCATGAACATGCAAACTTGACTCTTTAAATAGAGTGATCATGATACTTGGAAGGGATTCTTCATCTTGATGAAAAACCTTGAGATAAACCTCTCACAAACACTCTCTTTCACATATACAAAATCCCTCCCAAGTTTAGTCACTCACCGGATTCCACAATCCCGTTCTAAGGCCGGACGATAGTGGAGAAGACACTAGTGGTGGTTCGAAACCGGTTCTTGAGGCAAAAGGAGTTTGAACTACAAAAGGTTAGTATTTAAACTCATTAAGTTTTAATACTTATGAACATGCTAGTTATTTACAATAATTGATGTTCTAAAAGTGCCTAAGATCCAAATTGCTTCCGCATGTGTTATATTAACACCATCAATTGGTATCAGAGCAAGTTTTAGGCACTTTATTTACATTAATTTGATCATGGTGGGTACCATTTCATGCATGAAATTTGTGGTTGCCAAAGTGGATGGTTTTGGTTTTGGCATTTTTTTATGCTTCGATTTGATACAATTATTGTAATAAGTGTATGGGCTTTAATGAATGAAGAAAGGTCTGTAATTTTTATGGATATTAGAGTCCATTTTAGGTTGTAATTGATCGAAAATGGAAGAGATAAGCAAGCTGAACCGAAGAAGATGGATGAGGCGGTTCGGGTGTTTTTTCTGTCGTTGGGGACCGATTGAACGTTTTTAAGGGTTGGTTTGTCCAGTTCGTGATCCTCGGGAGCGGCTCAAGTTATTTTTAATTATTAATGTAATAATTTAGTTAATTGCTTGCTTTAAAATGCCAAAACCAACCCACTTTAGTGTGTTTAATTAATTATGCATTATGAATGTATGTTTTAATTAAATAGAAAATGTATATGCATAAAGTATGTCATATAGATTTAAAATCCCACCATAGGCTAAGCATGTTTCATGCATTCCAAGTATGTTATAAGTGTTATAATGTATAGTATGCATGTCTTAGGGTTCCATGAGTGATAGATATAAATTGTTATATTATTGCATGGAATGGATGATTATATAAATTGTTATATAAAGCATGTTATAGGTTATTTTCAACGTCATAAAATGAGGTAGACGTTAAAATCTATAATAAAGATAAGTGCATGCTCACTAAGGGTTAAGAACCGAGCACGATCAATTTTAACAGTTAAAAAGGGTCGATGTCTTATAAAATTGCGGTTACGAGAAAGCTCACCTGGCACGATCTTGTCTAAGGCTGAAGGTACTTAAGTTGACGGTTTACGGAACACCTACTACCTGGAGATCGGACCAGTACTTGAGCTTAGTTAGCCCAGTTTTATGAGCATGCTTAAGTGATGTAAGATTTAGAAAAATCACCTAGACTTAAGTTATATTTAATTAGCCGGAATATACTTAAGTAATGAGTATACCCAACCATCTAAAATACTTAGTGGGAGGAAAAAGGTGTATAAGATACATCGTTTTCTCTTCACGCTCTCTGTAAAATTCACATCGTGAGATTCATGCTCGGCCTCGTGTCGCCCTGGGAGCGTCCTCCATTCGGAAGGTATTTGCATGAGTCAATAACAAGGTGAATTGAGAAAGTATTTATAGTAAGTGGGAGAAGGAAGTCAACACGTCCTATGGTCTCCACCACTAAGTTGCACCGTGAGATTCCCATGTTCCGCCTGCATGTTGCCCTAGAGCAACTACCCATTCAGAGGGTTGTAACATGGGAGTGGGAACAACGCAAACTCCAGAAATGGATAGGATTTCTTAGGTCCATTCCCAACTTTGGCTTTTTCATTCGATAGCGTTGTTGGGACCGATTTCTGAGGTCTGAAATTGGTGGGTCACACTTGCGAAGAATTACTAAGAGTTGTATATTCTTGACCAAAATAGCGATAACTAAAACACTATAGGAACAAGAGTTATTCTGGAATTAGTGTTTAAGTCAAGAATGTCTTTGTAATACCCGAATTTTTAGATAAATAAATTAAAAAATAAAAATAACAACATAGGGGCAAAAGGGTCATTTTGCCCCTACTCTTATCCAAGGGGTCTAGTTGTTTGGGCTCCAAGAAGAAAGAGGGAGAAAAGAAAAGAAAAAGAGAGAGAATGGAGAAAGGAGAAGAAGGTAGGGTTTGGGAGAGAGGAAGAACAGAGATGACAAATCGCCATAGGAGATCGGGTCAGAACCGACGCCAGAGAACCGAGTCCCCAATCTAAACCGTCAAATAGTTCGAGGCAAGGTGCTCTCACGAATCGCACCTTCCTATTTCGACAAAACGTTCAAGAACTTCAGGTTAGTCCACGAGTATCAACATTGAGAAGTCATCAAGATTTTCGTGTGCTAGCAACGTTTTGTGTTGATCCTTGGGCTCTTACCCTCAACAGCGCTATCTGTTTAAGTTCTGGAGTGGAGGCGGCCAAGATCGACGTTCGAATCGGAGTTTAAAGATAACGTGATTTTCGGTAAGAACTCGTGTTTTTCTCCGAATTTGAACTCAAATAATAAGATCTATGATCATCAGAAAAATTTAAGGAAATTCTTTCGAAGGAGTAGAATATGAGATCTACAACTTTCGTGAAGAAACTTTGTTGATATGGATTACGGATTGAAAGATAAGAAAATCGGAAGAAAATGGATCGAAAACGCAAAACTCACGGTTTCTGGAAAATTTGGAAAAAATGCAGGAGAGAGAAGGCATCGCCGCCACGCGTCAGCCGCCGTACGGAGGAGCGCGGTAGGACCGACGACCGACACGTGGCGACCGCTGGCTGGAGAAATGCATCAGGCATGCGCAACCGGGTCGGCCCGAGTCCGAACCAGCGCTCCGCACGCGAACCGTACCGCCCGAGACCGCTCCGACCTATCCAAACCGACCCGTCTCGACCCGTGACTGCACAGAAAGAAGCGCGTGGACACGCGCGCGTAGAAAGCCGCGCGTAAAACACCCTCCAGAGCGCGTGCAGGCGCGTGTAAGCGCGTGGGTGATCTTTTTCCCTCCGTTCGACCTCCATTTGCTTGTTTTGCGCCCCGATTTCAACTATGATCCTATTTTTATGTGAATTAGGACCTATCAAGGAAATTCCAGAATTTTTGGAATCTTTTCCGGCAAATAATTCGAGCTTGGGAAGGCACGCGTCAACCAAGTAAGTAGCCATTTGGATTCCCACGAGCAGTACTTGTAGGAACCGCTAGGAACAAGCATGCATGCTACCACCTATGAAATTAGCTAGCCGGACTTAGCGTGTTATTATAGAAACTGCGAATATATGATGATTATGGAAAGCTAGATACAAAATGTGTATTAAATCTGTTTTGGTTGAGACTCTGATAATGTATGTATTTATGAGGAGGTTGGGAAACTTGTGAAATCTGCGCTCCGGGTAAAGATGGACGTTATCTTCCCGTTGAGCATGTTTGATAATTTTGCATGAACTGCTGCGTGTAAACTCTATTGTATGATGATTGCTTATATTATCTTTCTTGATGAATAGGAAGAAACTATGAGCTTAGATTAGGACGCTTATGGCTAAGTAGGCTAGACGAGACCCTAGATTGGGGGACCTCTAGAATACCGTGCAATTAGACCCGCGAAATGATTACCGGCGGAACCAGAACCAGAATTCCAAACCCGATAGGTTTGTGACACCAGGCACGAGAATCCTAGAGAAACACGAATCTAAGTTTAAGGCACCAAGTTCCACCCTAGAAAGAATAATAGGTCACCACGGTAACTGTAGGTAGCCCGCTAGAGTTGAGCAGTGAAGATAGTGTCATCAGAACCTCCACTTCCCTCTCTCCTCCGATACCATACCGTCGAGACAGAGCTCCGGTACGGTGATCGTTGAGCTTTGCAGATCCGGATAGGGAAGTGTGACAGGTGCCCAGACCTAGTGGTGATAGCTAAGGGGTCTTCTGAACAGGACTCCTGGGCCGTAGAAACCCGTCCCTGAGCGGGGGACGTGGAGCCACTTAGGATGACTCAGTAGCTGACCGGCACATAGGGGGTCGCACCCCGTTTTGTGGATGTATGGTCCCGTGTGAGGGTCGTCAGTTAACCTCCACGGATGATGTTCAGAGAGAGAGTCACGTATTCAGATCCAGCCATACGATCCCCTCAGATTTGCTTATGAGGTCGCGCCTCACCTCAGGACACTGATCATTTCACTGCATAAGATGGGCAAGCCTTTTATGATACAGAAAGGAGGGTTGTAGCTTAGATCACTCTCCTTAGAAACCCGAGAAAGATCGTGGTTACCTACCAAGATAAGGATGCGAAAAGAGCCTACAAGTAGGCTGCTTACTGAGTATATTTTTATACTCACCCCTTTCTTCCCTTTTTTCAGGTACCAGTCGATACGGGGAGGTGTTCGAGAGCTGTGCGGTCACAGAGGGGTGTCGTTCCGGAGCGTCAGTCCTTGGTCGGTCTTTTAGAGTCCTTTGTTCGTTTTCATATTTAGAGTCTTTTGTATTTTTCTTCATAATTGTATTTTCCATTTGAAATATTTGATTTTAATTTTGTATTTCATTTTTACATTTGCAATTTCCTTTGTAATATTTTCGAAACAAATCTTCTTTCTCTTTTGTTTTAATTGAATGGTATTTTTATCCTTTTACTTTGCTTTTCTTTTCTTTTATTTTCTTTTTGTTTGTTTTCGATTTCGTCCTTTTAGTCACGAGTTCGATTCTTCGAAGCCTCGAAAATCGGGTCGTGACAGTCTTGGTTTAGTGAATGAGTGATTGACTGCCCCTCGGTAGCAGTTGCTCCAACTCACTAAAGTATCGTTGCAAATTAATAATGATTTGGGTACATTATTACATTTGCTAAAACTGATTGGATTAAACAGGATTAAGTCAAATCACTAATAGAATTTTCTTTATATCACAGCATGACAAACTCAATAGTACAATTACTCGCTTCTGAGAAATTAAACGGCGACAACTACACAACTTGGAAATCAAACCTAAACACAATACTGGTCATTGATGATTTAAAGTTTGTTTTAACTAAGGAGTATCCTCCAAACCCAAACTCAAATGCAAACCGAACAACTCGGGATGCATATGACAGATGGATAAAGGCAAATGACAAAGTCCGAGTGTACATTCTATCCAGCATATCTGATGTTTTGGCTAAGAAACACGATGTTATGGGTACTGCTAAAGAGATTATGGAATCTCTAAAAGGGATGTTTGGACAACCGTCCTTCTCCCTTAGACATGAAGCCATAAAATACATTTACAACTGCCGTATGAAAGAAGGGACCTCAGTTAGAGAACATGTCCTGGACATGATGGTCCATTTCAATGTGGCAGAAGAAAATGAAGCTGTCATTAATGAGAAGAATCAAGTCAGTTTTATCATGATGTCTCTTCCCAAGAGCTTCTTCCAGTTCCGCACCAATGTGGTTATGAACAAAATAGAATATAACTTGATTGCTCTTCTCAATGAGCTACAGACTTATCAGTCCCTCTTAACAAACAAGGGACAAACAGGAGAAGCAAATGTTGCTATCTCCAAGAAATTACCACGAGGATCGTCCTCCAAAAATAAGTCTGAACCTTCAACTTCTAAAAGTGTTTTGATGAAGAAGAAGGGAAAAGGTCAAAATAAGATTCCTACTAACCGCAAGAACAAGGTTCAAAAAGCAGATAAAGGAAAATGTTTCCATTGCAACGAAAACGGGCACTGGAAGAGAAACTGCCCAAAATACCTTGCAGAGAAGAAAGCCGAAAAGACACAACAAGGTAAATATGATTTACTCGTTGTAGAAATGTGTTTAGTAGAGTATGACAACTCAACTTGGATACTAGATTCAGGGGCGACTAATCATATTTGTTCTTTTTACCAGGAAACTAGCTCCTGGAGAATGCTTGCGGACGGCGAGATAACACTCAGGGTTGGAACAGGAGAGGTTATCTCAGCAAGATCAGTAGGAAATTTAAAGTTGTTTTTTGGAGATAGATTCATTATATTAGATAATGTACTTTTTGTTCCTGGAATGAAAAGAAATCTAATATCCATCTCTTGTTTATTAGAACAGTTGTATAAAGTATCTTTTGAAATCAATGAAGTGTTCATTTGCAAAAGAGGTATTCATATTTGTTCTGCAAAACTAGAAAACAACTTATATATGTTAAAACCGAGCAAAACAAAAGCTATTTTAAATACTGAGATGTTTAAAACAGCTGAAACTCAAAACAAACGACAAAAGATTTCTCCTAATACCTATCTTTGGCACTTAAGACTAGGCCACATTAATCTCAATAGGATTGAGAGATTGGTTAAAAGAGGACTTCTAAATAAGTTAGAAGACAATTCTTTACCTCCATGTGAGTCTTGTCTTGAGGGTAAAATGACTAAACGATCATTTTGCGAAAAAGGTTATAGAGCCAAAGAAATCTTAGAACTCGTGCATACAGATCTCTATGGTCCAATGAATGTCAAAGCACGAGGAGGGTATGAATATTTCATCAGTTTTATTGATGATTATTCAAGGTATGGCTATCTTTACCTAATGCATCACAAGTCCGAAGCTCTTGAAAAATTCAGTGAGTATAAGACTGAGGTTGAGAATCCATTAGGTAAAACTATTAAAACACTTCGATCAGATCGAGGAGGAGAGTACATGGATTTAAGATTTTAGGACTATATGATAGAACATGGAATAAGGTCTCAACTCTCAGCCCCTGGTATGCCTCAACAAAATGGTGTATCAGAAAGGAGAAATAGAACTCTATTAGACATGGTTCGGTCTATGATGAGTTTCGCTCAATTACCCGATCCGTTTTGGGGATATGTAGTGGAGACTGCTACATACATTTTGAACATGGTTCCTACTAAGAGTGTTTCAGAAACACCTTATGAGTTATGGAAAGGGCGTAAAGGTAGTTTACGTCACTTCAGAATTTGGGGATGTCCAGCACATGTGTTGTTGCAAAATCCCAAGAAATTAGAACGTCGTTCAAAATTATGTCTATTCATAGGATACCCCAAAGAGACGAAAGGTGGTTTGTTTTATGATCCTCAAGAAAATAGAGTGTTTGTATCAACGAACGCTACATTCTTAGAGGAAGACCACGTAAGAAATCATCAACCTCGTAGCAAACTAGTATTAAGTGAGATTTCTAAAGAAGCTACTGATAAAACAACAAGAGTTGTTGATCAAGCTGGTCCTTCAACCAGAGTTGTTGATGGAGCTGACACTTCTGGTCAATCACATCCTTCTCAAAAGTTGAGAATGCCTTGATGTAGTGGGAGGGTTATAACTCAACCCGATCGTTACTTGGGTTTGATAGAAACTCAAGTCATCATACTTGATGATGGCGTTGAGGATCCATTGTCCTATAAACAGGCAATGAATGATGTAGATAGAGATCAGTGGATTAAAGCCATGAATCTTGAAATGGAGTCAATGTACTTCAATTCAGTCTGGGAACTTGTAGATCAACCAGATGGAGTAAAACCTATTGGTTGCAAATGGATCTATAAGAGGAAATGAGACCAAACCGGTAAGGTACAGACCTCTAAAGCACGACTAGTAGCAAAGGGTTATACCCAAAGAGAGGGGGTGGACTATGAAGAAACCTTCTCACCTGTTGCTATGCTTAAATCAATTAGAATACTCTTGTCTATTGCCACATTTTATGATTATGAAATTTGGCAAATGGATGTTAAGACAGCTTTTCTAAACGGCGATCTTGAAGAGAGTATCTATATGGCTCAACCAGAGGGGTTCATTGAACAGGATCACGAGCAAAGGGTTTGCAAGCTTAAAAGATCCATTTATGGGTTGAAGCAAGCATCTCGATCCTGGAACATAAAGTTTGATACTGCGATCAAATCTTATGGCTTTAAACAGAATGTTGACGAACCTTGTGTTTATAAAAGAATAGTCAACTCTACAGTAGCTTTCTTGGTGTTGTACGTTGACGATATCCTACTCATTGGAAATGATGTGGGAATTCTGACTGACATTAAGCATTGGCTGGCGACACAATTCCAAATGAAAGATTTGGGAGAGGCTCAGTTTGTTCTTGGAATCCAAATTGTTCGGAATCGCAAGAACAAAACACTAGCATTGTCTCAAGCATCGTACATCGACAAAATGTTGATTCGATATAAGATGCAGGACTCCAACAAAGGATTATTACCTTTCAGGCATGGAGTTCATTTGTCGAAGGAACAAAGTCCTAAGACACCTCAAGAAGTTGAGGATATGAAACACATTCCCTATGCATCAGCGGTCGGTAGTCTGATGTATGCCATGCTATGTACCCGACCCGACATATGCTATGCTGTGGGAATTGTCAGCAGATATCAGTCCAATCCGGGACGTGCTCATTGGACTGCCGTTAAGAATATCCTCAAGTATCTTAGGAGAACGAGGGACTATATGCTAATGTACGGTGCTAAGAATCTGATCCTTACAGGGTACACTAACTCAGATTTCAGACCGATGTAGATTCGAGGAAATCGACATCAGGATCTGTCTTCACTCTGAACGAAGGAGCAATAATATGGAGAAGCATAAAGCAAGGTTGCATTGCTGATTCCACCATGGAGGCTGAGTATGTTGCTGCTTGTGAAGCAGCGAAAGAATCTGTATGGCTTAGGAAGTTCTTAACTGATTTGGAAGTCGTTCCAAATATGCATCTTCCCGTCACTCTTTATTGTGACAGTGGAGCAGTTGCAAATTCAAAAGAACCAAGAAGCCATAAGCGAGGAAAACATATTGAGCGCAAATATCATCTCATAAGGGAGATTGTGCAACGAGGAGATGTGATCGTCACACAGATAGCTTCAGAACACAACATTGCTGATCAATTTACAAAGCCCCTCACGGCTAAAGTGTTTGAAGGGCACCTAGTGAGCTAGGACTACGAGTTATGTAATCTAGGGCAAGTGGGAGAAAAGGCATGAGTATGTGATGCCCTAGTTTATTGTATTTCTCTCTACTCAACGTTATAAAATCCCACTAGAGTTTTAGTCCAAGTGGGAGATTGTTGGGTTTTATGTCCTAAAACTCATAGTTTGTAAACAAAGATATATTCTATTTTCAATAAAGTTATTATTGATGTTTATTCAGTAAAAATTGTTATTGAATAAAGTGAACTTTACGATCATTAATCTAAATCCAATAAACTAAGAACACTCTGGCTATAGTATGATTACTTGAACTATATGTAGAGACATAAGAGTGGATCAAGTTCAAGTATATAGTCAAAATGATCTATAGTATAAGGATAAGGCTGAGTACCTTATTCTGGGGATACTATGGGCGCGGCCCACTTTTGTATATGATATAAACAATGTGATCACTAAATTGTGCATGTGGAGACATGTGAGTGGGGGCGGCCTATGCAATGAGTATTGCATAAGATCGGACCATGAAGAAAACCACTCTCACTTTATAAAGTCGTTTACTGTTGAGACTGATTTTCTTTTCATTCGATAACCTAGGTAACTCGGTTTTAATCCTGAGGTAACCATGAACTCCTGTTTATTCGGAATTATCCTTAGATTTGCATGGGTGAGAGTGGCTCTAGTTCGCCGACTCAACAGGCCTCCCATTTCAGGGGTAAGACTGGGTGAATGGCTGGGGACGTGGGGTGCAAGACGGAATTCACTCCTACCCACTTTTAGGGATAGAAGAAAGGTAGTTCCCTTAAGCACTGACTCCAGGTCTTGAACAAGGGGCCCCACCCTCTCATTGGCCTAAGAGGGATTCGGTTTACTGGTTGGACCACAAACCAATTGTTCATTAGAGGATCCGTGAGACATGAGGAACAAGAAGTAACTTCAGGGGTAAAACGGTAAATTGACCCAGCTCTAGTTACGAACAACCTGTGAAGGATCGACTTACTAATCATGGTTATATCATATGGACAGAAATATATCTATAGTGAGGGGAGTGCAACTACTAGGCTATAGTGGAGTGTCCTACTAGTTAACGAATGTTGGTTAACCAGGTTAATGAGTTTAATCGGTTAATCTTGGATCGTTGGAGCCCATGATCTATATCCATTAGGTCCCTCTACTAGCTCATATCGGACTAAACCATAGAACAGTGTGACGAGTGAGTTCGAAGTGTTCGAATTCAAATTAGGGAATATGCATTACATATATACGATATATTTAACCGCAATTTTGTTTTATTTACGAATTAAACGAAAAGAGAGAATATGAGATATTTAAATAAGATTTAAATATCTTAATCAATTATGTGTCGGAATTGATTGGGATTGACATTTGAATTAATATTAAATATTAATTAAATAGTTTAATTAATCATTTAATGTTACTTTAATTTGAAATTCATTATTCAAATTAATTGTTTGAATTAAAATGAAGAAAGTCAAAATGTTGACTTTCATCTAATGGAAAAATCCATGTTAGTGGAATTTTGAGGTGTCAAAATTTGGTTTAACCACACTTGCATGTTTGCCAAATAAACCCCACAAGTTTGAGTGGAATTTTGAGTGTCAAAATTTGGTTAACTCAAACATGCATACTTGTCACATAATCCCAAACATTTGAGTGGAATTTTGAGTGTCAAAATATGCATGCTTGTCACATAATCCCAAACATTTGAGTGGAATTTTAAGTGTCAAAATTTGGTGATCTCAAGTTTGCATGAACATGCAAACTTGACTCTTTAAATAGAGTGATCATGATACTTGGAAGGGATTCTTCATCTTGATGAAAAACCTTGAGATAAACCTCTCACAAACACTCTCTTTCACATATACAAAATCCCTCCCAAGTTTAGTCACTCACCGGATTCCACAATCCCGTTCTAAGGCCGGACGATAGTGGAGAAGACACTAGTGGTGGTTCGAAACCGGTTCTTGAGGCAAAAGGAGTTTGAACTACAAAAGGTTAGTATTTAAACTCATTAAGTTTTAATACTTATGAACATGCTAGTTATTTACAATAATTGATGTTCTAAAAGTGCCTAAGATCCAAATTGCTTCCGCATGTGTTATATTAACACCATCAGAAAGATGCTTGAAATTCTTAATCAGAAGTAACTAGATACGACGGTTAGATATTGTGATAATATGTCAACTATTAAGTTGTCTAAAAATCCTAGCTTGGCACGAAAGGAGTAAACATATCGATGTTCGATTTCATTTCTTGTGTGATTTGTGTAAAGAAGACATTATTGAACACAATTTTTCCGAAGTGATGAACAAGTCGCAGACCAATTCACAAAGCCCTTGAAACAATTCGAGAAGCATAGAAGAAAGATGGAGGTGTGCAGAATCCAAGATGTAGTTGAAGAAGATGAAGTGAAGTTCTAAACTGATCTCTGCAGAATTCCGTTTAAGGGAGGGTGTTGAAGGGTCACTTGTAGATACATGTATAAGGACATGTTTGAATAGATACACGTAGGTTGTTTAGTTCATAATTAATTAGGTGCATGTCTTGTGGATAATGAATGGTCCTAGGGAATGTCCCAAATTACCCTATATATATATATATACAGAATCAATCCCAAAGATATTAGAGAAGGAAAGTTTCGAGAGAATCATCTGTATAGGTAGTTTCATTCTTCTTATACATTGGGAGAGATTTGTTTCTATTGACTCAATATGAATGGAATCATGGAGAATCTTGTTAAATAATATATTTAAATATCTAATATATTAAAATATAATATCTTATACAAATCACATTTAAATATTATAAAATATCATAGTATCATTTAATTAATTTGAATCTTGTTCAAATTTCAAATTTTAAATAATTTTTACTTTAATATATTTTAATATTTAATGTATCAAATACAATAAATGTATTTTTTTTTCATTTTAATATATCTAAAATATTAATATAGTGGACCTTGTGCACCTATCAATACAAAATTAATTAAGTAAACTATTTAATTAATCAATTTTCATTTATTAACTATAAGTCACTCCACTATAGACTTAGAGTTGCACTTTGATGCATGGTAAGATAAGTTATGTCCATACTCTTATGCATGGTAAGATAAGTTATGTCCATTGAAGAAGAATGAAACTTCATTGTTATAAATTTTGGGTTGATTATTAATATATTTTAAGATTTTTTACTTATTGTAAAGTTACATTTACATTAGTGGCTAACTATAGTAATAAAGTATACATCATCACTAATTATGGTTATAAAATATAAATGTTACAAACTCTTGAAATACCTAATGGAAGATCAAGTGTTTCATTTTGAACTTATATAAAGCCATGTATGTTTTATTTTGAACTTATATATGTAGTTTAGGTTGCATGTAGAATTATTCAAGCTCGACATGATCAATCTTACTTGTGGGTGGAGTGATTTGAATCTCAAACAAGTGTTCTTTCCTTGAAATATTTGATCAACAAGAATCATTCAAGCTAGACATGATCGATCTTGCTTGTGGAGTGATTTGAATCTCAAACAAGTGTTCTTGCCTTGAGATATTCGATCAACAAGATAATCTAAATCGTATTCCCTTGTAGTAATTCATTATCATTTGACATCAGAGCTTTCCATTGGGCTAATTCCATATCATAATCCTTCCCTTCTTGGTCCAATCTTATACAAACTCATTGTATATGATAGCACCACTCACATATCTTCACATGAACGATTTGGATCAAATCATTTGTAACGATTACAAAATAGACTGTATGAATAGTGTTACCAGGATTAGGTACTACCTTATCCATATACTATAGATCTTTTAGCTTATTACTTGAATACGAATCATTTTATATGTCAACCACATACAGTTCAAGATTATATTAATAATCTTGGATTTTCATACGATGTATAATATTAAATTATAAATAAAACAATAAAATTATTATTAAAAATAAAATAATTAATTATGAGGCGTAAGAACATAAATGCCAACAAAATCCAACTTTCATTATCAATACATTGGTGACATCAGCTTAAGCCAATCAGATAAGTAACTTTACTGTTCGAGTTAGATAAGTAACCTTGCTGTTCGAGTTAGCCAATCGGCTTAAGCCGGTACATGCACCATATTATTTATGCAATGTGTATGTGTTCTATGTACTAAATGTATGCATGTGATATCCATTACCCTTGTAACAACGGCTAAAAAAAGTTAATAAAATGATAAATAAAGCAAAATCAATTAATTAATTAATCAATTAAAAAGAGAGAAAAAAAAAAAAAAAAAAAAAAAAAAGAGAAAGCCATTCGAAAAAACAAATAATTCCCTCCATTCTTAATAAATAATAATCAAAGTTATTATTATTTTTTTTTTTGGCAAAAAAAAAAAAAAAAAAAAAAAAAAAAAAAAACAACATATAAAATGGATAGTAATGTAACAAAAACTACGAGTCTTTTGTGAGTATTCTCCATTTTTGTTTCAAGACTACTTTTTCGTATCTTTATGAATCAAATAATATCTCTATGATATTTTAACCAATCTTCTCAAATGAGACCATCCGTAGTTGCTGCAAAAAAAACAAAACAAAAATTGCCTCTAATGATGTTTATCGAGAGATATTGCAAATTCACAGGACGAGAGATTTCACTCTGCTATGAAGGTAAATTATATTTCGAGATCTTCCTTTTTCTTTTTCTTATATCCTAATATTTGCCATTATTTAGATTTTAGTTAGCATTTTACTAACTTATCGGAAATCATGCCAGTATCAATAACATTTTATAACATACAATATCTTAAGTTATTGACGTCTGGAAACGATTGAGGTAGCACTACAAGAACTATAAAAATAGTGAAAAGTTGGAAAAAAAAAAAAAGCGTAAAAGGTGAGTTATCACCTACCAAAGCTAAAATACATCAAAATGGGGTTGTAGGCTTCAACATACCTCGCTCGTGCCAAGCGGTAGGTCCAGAGGAGGGTACTTTCGAGCTAGGCCTAGGCCGTTAAGGGTAGCGCGTTGAGATGACTAGGTGGTATCGCCTTGTGGGAATGAGTAGAGGTCTCCTAAACAGGGTCTTTGTGCTGTAAATGAGGGACCACACAATTGAACGTAGTAATTGGCTGACACATAGTCGCTCCCCTAAATCTAGAGTGACTATATGACCCTGTGGAAGGGTTTGCCAATTAACCTTCCACATATGATGATCAGACTAGTAGATGTCATTTTGTCCTACCAAATTTTATTAAGGTAGCGCTCCAACACAAGAGGTTGGTCATTCATTATAGACAAAGCAAGCTACTTGAGTCAAATTACAGACAGGTTAAACAACCTGCATAGACCCTGAGGGGGTAAGAATGAGACAAGAGAACTGTTCGAAACTTCGAGGCTTCTTTAGAGACTCAAATGATCAGGTCTGAACTTTCTAAGTCTCAAAGAAAAGCTCGTGGTAACTAATTATATTAAGGATGCGATGATAGCCTACAAGTAAGTTGTTTAAGGAGTATTTTTATACTCACCCCATTCTCCTTTTTTTTTTTTTTTTTTTTTTTTTTTCTTCTTCTTCTATTAGTTGAGGTAAGGGAGTACTCGAGAACTACGCGGTCATTGTGGATGTCGTCCCAGACATCAATCTTATCGGTTTATTTGGGTCTTTTGTATTTTATTTGATTTTGTATTCGGAACCCATTCTTAATTTGCAAATAATTATTTAACAAAGTATTTATTTATTTTTAAATTCTATAAATAGTACATTTTATCTATGAATTTCTTTATTTCATTATTTTCTTCTTATCAATACATTTAAAAAAAAATAATTTTCATAAATTTATTTTTTACCTATGAATTTGGCTAAAATATTTTGTTAAAAAAAATGAAACTCAAGAGAGAAACAACGAAGCCCAATAAGGCCCAAGCCCACGAACTAGTTTGTTTCTCATGCAACAATTACACCTGAATCTATTCTCCCAATTTCTAAACTCATTTATACCTCTCTGAAGATCGGTTGATGAAATTTTCGCCTTCAGTTTTTGTGAGCTCAGGCGATTCCACTCGAAATGGCGATCCTCGAACAAGACCAGTTGGCTTCATTGACCACAGATCGCATCATTCGATCTCCTCGTCTTCTAGAAAACGAGATTCGGATCTTCAAGGTCTCAGAATTTCTACTTTTTTGTTCATGTTCTGCGCCACAATACATCTTAATTAGGTCGAAGTTCCTCCGATGATGTTGTATAAATAGTGTGCGAGTATGTGTTTGGTGCCCTTGATTTTTGTGGGCGAGAGGTTGGATTGACAGAATATTTGTTTTAATGAGCTCAATTATGTGATGAATTTCGACTTCCTAATTTTGTATGCATCTTGTGATATATAAAATGTTTGATGGATATTGCCGTTTTTTGTTGATGAATGGTGATGGTATCTGATTTTGTTCGAATTTTGGGTTTTGAAGGAAGAGATGTAAAGGACGAATTTGGAGTGGTTTTCTTTCAAGGAAAAAATGTAAACGAGGACCAGGAGAAGATTAAACATAATAAGCAGCTACCTTACTCGGGAATATAGTTGAGTTAATTTCTCTCTTCCCATGTAGATTACATCTGTTCAATCATTCGGTCGGTCAATATAGTTAGAAATTGTATTAGTAGTTTTGAAAGTTGTGATTGAGTGAGTTGTAATATTTAGGGAATTTTGCAACCATTTACATCCGATGTAAAAGAAGTAGCTATTTTCAGAAAGAAGCAAACGTGAGAGTAACTAAGAACAATGAATCAATAAGAGAAAATAACTTTAAAAAACAGTGAACAAACACATGTTTTTATTTGTATTAGTTATAGAGAACATATTGCTGTTCTTAATACCAAATTTCAACCAAACACCCCCAATTTTTAATACGTCGTGTTTTTGTTATGACGAGATAGAGTTCATTATTTAAGTCAGTAGATCACGAATTTTATTCTATAAAAGAAATTTGGGGTATAACTTCTACCACTCTGGGTTTTATTCAATTTGAGTTGTTTATTTTATTTCAAGTTTTTATGTGCCTGAAATTTAACTCTACATATGATTTTGATGCTACCAGATTCTGGAAATGAACCCAGAAGATGAAGCTGAAGAGATGGTGCAAATATTGATCTTGACTCACAAAGAAATCGAAAATGTGTTGCGTTAAACGCCCCTACTCGCCAGGTGAGTTACTATTCTGCTTTTATAGATAACCTTATAGCTATCAGAGAAATAGCAATGAAACTCTAGAGAATTCTATTGCTCTATTTCCCAATGTAGTGGTGCTTTAATTCTTTAGGGATCAGGTTATGTATGCCATTTTTTACATATTCAAACAGGTATGGATATTTTGCGGGCTCCTCTCTTCAGAGATCCAACTTTTTTCTATTTTAGGACGCAGTGTTGTGATGGTCTGGTTACCTGGTTTTTATGATGTTGTTATGGTGTAGCACTATCACTAGTGCATTAGACTGAGATTAGTTGGTTACATTTTAAAATCTAACTTCATGGTGCATTTAAAGACACTTTGTTCTTTATTGTGAAAATGTCATACTTGAATCAATTTATGGCTCATGCTTTTTTTTTTTTAACTAGATGAGAGTTCTGATTCGTTCTATTCATTTAAGCTCTGGACCATGTGAAATCCCAGTGTGTTTTGTTTTGACTCCAGACAATCTTTTGACCTGTTGATGGGATTGTTGATTCCAACAAATTAAAACCTCGTGATTTAGTTGACAGTTACCTGATCTTGGACACACTCTACCTGATCTTGGACACACTCTACCATCTGGGTACGATTCTAGAGTCGAGGCAATGGATGTTGATGAAAAACATTAGAGGGCTGGAGAAGCAGGCAAGTCTCTAGCTTTCTCTAGGCATGCCTTATATGAACAATGAACATGCATTTGTTTTCGTCACATAATTGAGCATGTATCTACCCATTTATCATACAATTCCACACCTTATTTTTATGCATAACTTTCATTTTAGACCATAAAATTCAATTTTAGTGATTAGAAGGTTGAATGTATAATTTCAAGCGTGTTATCTTCTTATTCTTCGTGTTATTTTACTTGCCTATTCTTCGTCATTCGAATAGTATACACCCAAAAGCGAAACAAAGATGATAAAATAATGCATGCCATATATTATATTATAGTATATTGTATTTTGGGATTGGGGGCATACAGTTGATGTAAATTAGCTTAGAATATAAAAAAGAAAAAGAGAAGTATTGCGAGCAGAAAAAGATGGGATTCCTTCAGCACTTGACTTCCTTCAACCCATAGGCAATATAGATAAATGTAGGATCAGTCGCCCCTTCTTTGTAGTATGCAAAAACCAGAGCTGCATCATCATGCATGCCTTCCCCCACAAAGCTGCATTCAATTCAACCCATTTGAGCTTAATAACCAAACTTCTTGATGTGTCCTAACAATAAACAAAGTTTGAACTTACAATTGGAGGTCATTGATCTTGCTCAGCAGGAACTTGGTTGCCTCTGGAATGTGCTTCTTAAACACCTCTTGTTTCTCTTCATCCAGTTTGGGAGTTAGAAGCTTTATGTATCTTTTCATGTATGTGATAAACTGCTTCTTGTCAAATGGAGGTTGTTCCTGCCAATATATATGCCCACGCACACAACACTCCTCTCTTACCCATTCATTCAAAACCAAACTATATACCAATGAAATGAAAAACACAACTCTTTCTTACCTGAAGTCTGAAGGTGTCGACAATATCCACAACCTTCACAGCTTCTTCATCCACGCATTCATCTTCTTCACCTCCTTCTGCAGACGGGTTCGCCCCAATGTCTACGTCCACTGCTCCTTGTACAATCCACTGTTATCCAAATGCCAAATTACCCAGAATAAGAAACTCCAGACAAATAAACAAAACACAGGGATTAAACTCGTGTCGGTATCGAAAAAACTTCATCTATGATTCGTTATTAGTTGAATCAATAGACTTGCAGATTACTAGAAGAATATGTCAGTTTCCTTACCTTTCCTTCCACTTCCCACAACATCTCATTCTCAATCTCCTTGTATGGGAAGGAGTCTGACAGAAGTTCATCACCTGAGTTCATTAATGGAGAGTCTAGTCAAGCACACAAACAGAACACCTAAAAGCTCCAAACTAATCCAAACTTCACCATTGAATGATCCAATACATAAAGAAGGATAAAATTTCTTGGGGGAGCAAGATTGGGAGCAACAGTAAGAGCGAAACAGAAACGAAGAAGGATGCAAAGGGGGAATTGAAGAAGGAGAGGGGGAAGTACCTGTAAGTTGGTCCTGGTAGACGATCATGGTTGCAAACAAAATTGGAGGAGGGAGAGAATGGAAGAATAAAGGGAGAGTGGAAAAGGTGAAGAAAGAAAGAGAGCGTAAGGAGAACGCTAGGGGCGGTGAATGTTTATAGGCACAGAGAAGGAAGAAACCGAATCGAAGTGGGATTCTGAATTTGGTCCTTAATATACAAAATTGATATTCAAAACACTAACAAAAACTAGTAATCTCTTAAGATTTGCCATTTAAAATGGTGTATTATAATTATTCTTTTAATAGATTTGTTAGGATTTAGTCAATATAAGAATATGTGACACATCTAATATAATATTCTTTTAAAATATGATATATTATTAATAAAAAAGTTATTTTTATGAAAGCAATAATAAAATTAAAAAACAAATATTGTAACCAAGATAAGATTCACATTTGAAAAAAAAGGATAAGATGGTATATTTACAACATACGATTGGTGTGTGTATATCCCTCTAACATTTATAGAACGGATGGAATTAATAAACGATAAAAATGGCAAACTTTACAAATAATAAACTTAACAACCCACTAACGTTTAGAGGTCCTAACAACCAAAAAATGATCTAATCTAATCGTCCAAACAATTTCTGCTTTGAACTAAATTGCATAAAAGTATTAGACACATACCTATTGATTCACGCAATTTTATGAATGCATCCAACTTTATTAGTTTTGTTGTAGATATAATATCTACAACTTGTTCTTGTGTGACACAATGCTTCAACTCAATAATTCCATCTCTGGTCAAATCAGGCAAGAAATGAAATCTCACATCAATGTGTTTGCTGCGTCCATGCATGATTGGATTCTTAGATAGCTTAATGGTAGAATTGTTATCACATAACATAGTGATACACTTGTCTTAAAAATAACCAAGTTTTTCCAAAACTCTCCTCATCCTCACTCCTCGACAAGCACAAGAGGCAGCTGCCACAAACTTTACTTTAGTAGTGGACAAAGCAACTACATGTTTCTTGGAGGACCAACACACAACTCCATCACTTAGTAGAAACACATAACCAAAAGTACTTTTCATATCATCTATATCTCCTCCATAATCACTGTCAATATATGCTATCAACTCTCTATTACCCACTCTTCGATAAAGGACTTCCAAGTCTACATTACCTTTTGAGTCATAGTTACACCTCTCAAATCATTCTTTAATAAAATGTGCTTCAATTCAACTGTACCATGCACCTGGGGCTTGTTTAAGGCCATATAATGCCTTCTTCAATCTATACACCTTGTACTCTTTACCTTTTTTCTCATAACCTTGTGGTTGCTCAACAAACACGGCTTCATTTAACTAGTGCAAACACCTCGGTATAGTCTATACCATGTTGTCGTGCATACCCTTTTGCCACCAACCTAGCCTTATACTTGTCAACTTCGCCATTTTTGTTAAGTTTAGTTTTAAAAACCCTTCACTCCAATCTTCTTCCTTCTTTTAGGCAAATCTGCCCATTCACAAGTTTTATTTTTTTCAATGGCTTCTATCTTCAAGTCCATTGCAACTCTCCATTTTGAGCTTTGAACAACTTCTTCAAAAGTAGTCGGATCTGTAGTTGTGGTTAATAGAACTAAATTGATGTGTTCGGCTTCTTCAGAAAATTTTCCTTCGCTCACATAATCTTTCATCCACAATGGTGCTCTTTTGTTCCTCCCTTCTGGTATACTTTCTTCAGATGTTGAAGAATTTTCTTCAGATGACTCACTAGAAGATATATTAACTTCCTTTCCTTCTTCTACTACCACCTCCTCTTCAAATTCTTCCTCACTTTGGTCATATTCTCTTCCTTGTGTCTTACTATCTTCCCTTTTGAATGTATCAAGTCTGGCTTATTCATTACTTTTTTTTTCCATCCCAACACTTATTTTCTTAAAAAATCACCTTTCTTGGACATTGGATCATAGAGTCTATATGTTTTAGACTCTTCACTTATCCTTAAGAGCAGGCACTGAAATTTTTTGTCATCCAACTTCTTTCTCTTCTCGTCTGATACATGAACATGATTAATGCATCCAAAAACTCGAAAATAATCAACATTAGGTTTTACACCACTCCAAGCCTCCTCAGGAGTCATATATTTCACTACCATTGTAGGACTTCTGTTGAGCACATGCACTGTCCCGTTTACTGCTTCTGGCAAAAAATTCTTTGGAACTTGCTTCTTTGATAATATACTTCTAACCATATTCATGATTGTTCTGTTCTTGTGCTCAGTGTCACGGTCATGTTTGTTCAAGGCATGTTCCCATGGCCGCATGCCCGTTACATGTCAAAACTATTGCCTTGTATCACTTTATTGTTTTCCTTTATTGCTTTTGATAAGGCAACCCTAATCCTCAGCCCAACAATCCAAGCTTTTGTTGAAGCAAGAACCCTTGAGTCAAAGTAATTAACACCTCCTTATACAAAGTTCGGATCAACCAAGAGATAAGACTAGAATTAGATTACCTCTTACGATCGAAGATTTAGAAGCAAGATTTGGAAAGATTTGGAAACCTTGTTCTAAATTGAGTCACTCTACAATCGAACTTGATCAAGGCTTGATAGAAGGGCTCGGCCACAAGAATTGCTTGAAACTTAGAAATGACAAATATGATGCTCGGATTTCTAAGGGAAACGTCTCAACTTGAGATCTGAATTACGATGAATCTGATTTTTATATATCACATATTGTGGGTAGACCATTTGACCCTTACCTATTTTAGAAATTAAAAATAATACTTTCCAACAAATGCTGATGTGCGTGAGTGGCTAAGGCGATAGGTTTGAAATCAATTAGGCTCTCCTCACGTAGGTTCGAATTCTGTTGTTGACATTTTTGAATCTTCATGTCATTTTTTTAATCTACTTGACAATAGGTCTATTTGGAACATCGTGATTCTTATCATTTTCTCCCTCTTCAAAAAGGATTCGTCCTCGAATCAGAAAAATCATCACCTTCTTTCCTTCACCTCCTTTTGCAATGTTTTGATCAAATCTGCTAAATTTCACCGACTTTGCATGTATATGATTCAGTTTGCTTTGATCCTTCACATACTTCAAGCTTTCTCTCAGGATCAAAGTGGATCACAAATTTTCTAGGCCATAAATAGTGCTGCCACACATGCAATATAGGAACTAAAGCAAATAATTCTTTATCATAGGAAGGATACTTCAATTTAGTTTTTCACTAAAATATATTAAGTGCTCCTCATCTTGAATTGAATGAGAACAACACTCACATCTATCGCATTCAATTTCAAAAGTTTTATCAAAGCTAGCAAAAATAAATAATGGTGCATTGCTTAATTTCTTCCTAAGAGAATTGAAGCGCATTCTCTTGCATTTCCCCCCATTTAAACACAACATTATTTTTCATTAAGTCATTCAATGGTGCAGTTTCTCTTTTATAGAAGCTTTTTGGTGTTGGCAAATCTCTAATGACTTTAACTTTCTCTTTATCTACTCCTATTCCTATTCTGTTTTTACCAACTATGAAGCCAAGGACTTTTTTCATGTAAAAACTACACTTATTAAAATTAAAATTTAATCAAAACTAACTCAACATGCTCCACATACTCAAGCAAAATCTTCAAATAAATTATAATATCATCAATATAAACAATAACATGCTTTTTCAGATATTTTCTCAAAACATTATATATTAAGCGCATAGGTGTACTAGGAGCATTAGTTAACCCAAAAGGCATAACAAGCCATTCATACAATCCAAACTTAATTTTGAAAGTTGTTTCCATTCATCTCCTACATGCATTCTAATTTGATGATATCCAGATTTCAAAATAATCTTTATAAATAGACATGAATCATGCAATAAATCAAGCATATCGTCTAGCTTAGGAATAGGATGTCGATACTTTACAGTAATTTTGTTGATGACTCTATTATCCATCCCCATGCACCAAGTTTCATCTTTCTTTGGCATCAATAAGTCTCGTACAGAACATGAACTCAAACTTTCTCGTATATAGCCCTTCTCCATGACCTCCTCCACTTGCTTTTGAATTTCTTTAGTCTCAGTTGGATTGACTCTATAAGCTGGCTTATTAGGAATGATAGAACCCGGAATGAAGTCTACTTGATGTTCATTACCTCTAGGGAGGTAGTTCTTTAGGTACTTTATCTTGAAATATGTCTTCAAATTCCTGTAAAAGAGATTGAAACACACTAGGCAAAGACAAATTGTTATTGTTAGAGATCAAATATCACTCTCCTTGTACATAAGTACAAAGATTGATTTTTGTGAAAACCCTTGACCTCTCCAACTCTAGTCAAACCACTCTCTCTCTTTCTTTCTTCAATTTCATCTCTTTTTTCTTTTTTCTTTTTTTTTTCTTTGATTTTTCTCTATTTTTTCACTCAACTCTTATTTTTCTTTCAAACTCTTTTTCCTCAAACTCTTTATTCTTTTCCTCCAACTTTAATTGATCAGCAAATACATTTGTAGAACTCAAAGGTACAAGAGTGGTTTTTCTACCATCTTTTACAAAAGAATACCTATTCAAATAGCCATCATACATAACCCTCCTGTCAAATTGCCATGGTCGGCCAAGCAATATGTCTCCAGCGTGCATTGGTAACACATCACAAAAAACTTCATCTTTATATTTTCCCAAAATAAAAGATATTAAAGCTTGGAAAACTACCTTCATTGTTCCACTATCATTGAGCCATTGGAGCTTGTAAGGTTTAGGATGATCTTGAGTTGGAATTTGCAATCTTTTGATCAACATGGTACTTGCAACATTGGTGCAACTTCCACTATCAATGACAAAACTACAAGCAGTCTCCTTAACTAAACACCGCGTGTGGAACAAGTTGTCTCTTTGATCATCAACATCATTCTCCGTAACTTGAGTTTTAACAAGTCTTCCGTTTTCCTCATTCTTCTAGACTTCTTTAACTAGATCATTGATCTCCCCTCCATTTTCCTCGTCTTGGTTCATGATTGTACAATAGTAGTTATATATGCTTAGGACCTCACACACTCAACTTACTGATTTTACACTCAGGAACACTCGTGTTTAACACACAAGGTAGGCTACTTGGAAAAGTGACTAATTTATGATCAAGGTAGGTAATATGGATAAAGCAATTCTGATAGTAGCGAACTATTCAAGACAATCAAGACAAGGTCATTATGTAGTAACAACAAAATAAAATAAGAAACAATCAAATAAATAAGGGACAAATATATTTTTGGATATAATTGCTCACCGAAAAAAAAATTAATTCCAAAGAGAATGGTCGTGAAGATTTGAGAGAGATTAACTTTCCTTTTTACAGAATTCGGGAAAATTTAGAAGTTACCTTCGAGCTTATATAATGAAAGAAAAATATCGAACACAACAATTCTAGATTTATATTCTTTAGGAAAAAATGAGAATTGAAATTTATTTGATCTTCAAATGAACGTGTAAAAGGTCTAATGATAAGGATTTATAAATACTAAGAACAATATGATAAGGATTTTTTTTTTTTTTTGTTTTTTCTTTCAAGATCTAAATATGATAGAACAATAAGAACAAAGTATAAAGATAATGAAGAAGGATAGAAATGGCAGCAAGAAAATAAATGGACAGATTTAAAGAAAAGATAAACAATAGCAGAAACGAAAGATAAAATCAATTCTAGAGTCGGCCACAAAGATGTAAACCTACGCTCTGATACCAAATTGATAACGCAACCCTAATCCTTAGCTCAACGATCCAAGCTTTTGTTGAAGCAAGAACCCTTGAATCAAAGTAATTAACACCTCCTTAAAATTTGGATCAACCAAGAGATAATGCTAGAATTAGATTACCTCTTACGATCGAAGATCTAGAAGCAAGATTTGGAAACCTTGTTCTAAATTGACTCACTCCACAATTGAACTTGATCAAGACTTGATTGAATGGCTTGGGTGCAATTCTACCATAAGAATTGCTCGAATTTCTAAGGGAAACGTCTCAATTTGAGATCTGAATTACATTCATCCATGAATCTGATTTTTACGTAACATATTGTGGGTACTTATAGTCTCCCGACAAAAGACGTTTGTGGCTGGGATTTATTCCCGATCCCCTTTAATCTCCACAAAAGACGAAGTCAAATTGACCATTTGACCCTTACATATTTTAGAAATTAAAAATAATAATTTCCAACAAATGTTGATGTGCTTGAGTGACTAAGGTGATAGGTTTGAAATCAATTAGGCTCTCCCCGCGTAGGTTCGAATTATGTTGTTGACATTTTTGAATCTTCATGACATTTTTTGAATCTTCTTGACAATAGGTCCATTTGGAACATCGTGATTCTTATCAGCTTTCATGATGTATAATTTCCTTGTCTTTTCTAAGTGCATGATGTTTCGGTAGAATCATGTCTACACATGCTAAACATAAAATGCCCCAGAATGTATTATAGGGGGATGCGACCAGTTTTCAAATTCTTCCTACCCGGAAAGTTATATGCTATTTAAGTCATTGTGTTGCTTTTTACTTGTAGTCATGTAGCATTGTTTTCAAATATTACTCTCAATCCTGCTTTCAAAATCTCTCTGCCCCTTCTAAAACCTTCTTTTCAAATGGGGGCTAGAGGCTTGAACATACGTTGCCCAACCGTAGGCGACACAATCCTAAGTTGGCTTGACTCACTTAGTGTTGAGAGTGAGTGTCGCATAATCATCAAATCCGCTGCCAAAAAGTGCAATTGTGACTGTTGGTATAAGAGTCAAGTTGATAGTCATGATTAAGATCATGTATAAAGTTTCAAATCGTTCGGAGGTCACTAATGATAAGAATCTTCAAAAATGTCAATAACATAATTCGAACCTACGCGGGGAGAGCTTAATTGATTTCAAACCTATCACCTTAGCCACTCAAGCACATCAACATTTGTTAAAAAATATTATTTTTAATTTCTAAAATATGTAAGAGTCAAATGGTCAATTTGACTTCATCTTTTGTGGAGATTTAAAGGGGATTGGGAATAAATCCCGGCCACAAACGTCTTTTGTCGGGAGACTATAAGTACCCACAATATGTTATGTAAAAATCAGATTGGTGAATGAATGAAATTGAGATCTTGAATTGAGACGTTTTCCTTAGAAATTCGAGCATCAATTTTGCCATTTCTAAGTTTCAAGCAATTCTTGTGGTAGAATTGCATCCGAGCCATTCAATCAAGCCTTGATTAAGTTCGATTGTGAAGTGACTCAATTTAGAACAAGGTTCCAATTCTTGCTTCTAGATCTTCGATCGTAAGGGGTAATCTAATTCTAGTCTTATCTCTTGGATTCAAGGATTCTTGCTTGAACAAAAGTTTGGATCGTTGAGCTGAGGATTAGGGTTGCCTTATCAATTTGATATTAGAGCGTAGGTTGCATCTTTGTGGCCGACTCTAGAATTGATTTGATCTTTAATTTCTGCTATTGTTTATCGTTTTTTTAAATCTGTCCATTTACTTTCTTGCTATCATTTCCATCATTCTTCATTATCTTTCCACTTTGTTCTTATTTCCATCCTATTTAGATCTTGAAAGAAAAAAAAAAAAAAATCCTTATCATATTGTTCTTGATATTGTATTTATAAATCCTTATCATTAGACCATTTGCACGTTTATTTGAAGATCAAATAAACTTCAATTCTCATTTTTTCCTAAAGCATATAAATATGAAATTGTTGTGTTCGATATTTTTCTTTCATTATTTAAACTCGAAGGTAACTTCTAAATTTTCCCGAATTCTGTGAAATGGAAAGTTAGATCGTTCTCAAATCTTCACGACCATTCTCTTTGGAATTCATTTTTTTTCAGCGAGCAATTATATCCAAAAATATATTTGTCCCTTATTTATTTGTTCGTTTCTTGTTTTATTTTGTTGTTACTACATAATGATCTTGTCTTGATTGCCTCGCTACTATCAGAATTGCTTTATCCATATTACCTACCTTGATCATAAATTAGTCACTTTTCCAAATAGCCTATCTTTGTGTGTTAAACACGAGTGTTCCTGAGTGTAAAATCAGTGAGTTGAGTCTGTGAGGTCCTAAGCAGATATAACTACTATTGTACAATCATAAACCAAGACGAGGAAAATGGAGAAAAAATCAATGATCTAGTTGAAGAAGTCCAGAAGAATGAGGAGGAACGGGAAGATGGGATTCATTTGGCACTTATAACAAGAAGACTTGTTAAAACTCAAGTTATGGAGAATGATGTTGACGATTAAAGAGACACCTTATTCCACACGTGGTGTTTAGTCAAGGGGACTGCTTGTAGTCTTGTCATTGATAGTGGAAGTTGCACCAATGTTGTAAATACCATGTTGATAAAAAAGTTGCAAATTCCAACTCAAGATCATCCTAAACCTTACAATCTCCAATGGCTATGATAGTGGAACAATGAAGATAGTTTCCCAAGCTTTAATATCTTTTACTTTGAGAACATATAAAGATGAAGTTCATTGTGATGTGTTACCAGTGCATGTTGGAGACATATTGCTTGGCCGACCATGGGAATTTGATAGGAGGATTATGTATGATGGCTATTTGAATAGGTATTCTTTTGTAAAAGATGGTAGAAAAACCACTCTTGTACCTTTGAGTTCTGCAAATGTATTTGTTGATCAATTAAAGTTGGAAGAAAAAAAGAAAGAGTTTGAGGAAAAAGAGTTGAAAGAAAAACAAGAGTTGAGTGAAAAAATAGGGAAAAAAAAAGTGAAAAGAAATGAAAAAAAAGATGAAGTTGAAGAAAGAAAGTGAGAGAGTTGTTTGGCTAGAGTTGGAGAGGTCCGGAAGTTTTTACAAAAATCAATCTTTATATTTATGTACAAGGATATTTGGTCTCCAACGATAACAATTTGTCTTTGCCTAGTGTGTTTCAATTTCTTTTACAGGAATTTGAAGACATGTTGCAAGATGAAGTACCTAAAGAACTACCTCCCATTAAAGGTACTGAACATCAAGTAGACTTCATTCCGGGTTCTATCATTCCTAATAAGCGAATTTATAGAGTCAATCCAACTGAGACTAAAGAAATTCAAAGGCAAGTTGAGGAACTCAGGGAGAAGGGCTATATATGAGAAAGTTTGAGTCCATGTTCTATACGAGACTTGTTGGTGCCAAAGAAAGATGAAACTTGGCGCATGGGCATGGATAATAGAGTCATCAACAAAATTAGTGTAAAGTATCGACATCCTATTCCTAGGCTAGACGATATGCTTGATTTATTGCATGATTCATGTCTATTTATAAAGATTATTTTGAAATCTAGATATCATCAAATTAGAATGCATGTAGGAGATGAATGGAAAACAACTTTCAAAATTAAGTTTGGATGGCATGAATGACTTGTTATGCCTTTTAGGTTAACTAATGCTCCTAGTACATCTATGCGCTTAATATATAATGTTTTGAGAAAATATCTGAAAAATCATGTTATTGTTTATATTGATGATATTATAATTTATTTGAAGATTTTGCTTGAGTATGTGGAGCATGTTAAGTTAGTTTTGATTATACAAAGAAAAGAGAAATTTAATTTTAATAAGCGCAGTTTTTGCATGGAAAAAGTTCTTGGCAAAGTTGGTAAAAACAGAGTGGGAGTGGGAGTGGGAGTGGGAGTGGGAGTGGGAGTGGGGTCGGAGTGGGAGTCGGGGGTCGGGGGTCGGGAGTCGGGGGTCGGAGTAGGGAATAGGGAGTAGGGAGTTGTTGGCTTTTTGGCCTTTGATCTCACTTTAATTAATTTCAATTAATTAATTGATGTTTTGATGATACCAAACCTACTTTTTAATTATTAACTATTTTCAGTATTTTGAACTGTCCACAGTATAAGGTCGGGAATAACGATTTCAACGACTTTTCAATTACTCAAATCAGAGCTAAAAAGTTGTTGGCTTTTTGGCCTTTGATCTCACTTTAATTAATTTCAATTAATTAATTGATGTTTTGATGATACCAAACCTACTTTTTAATTATTAACTATTTTCAGTATTTTGAACTGTCCACAGTATAAGGTCGGGAATAACGATTTCAACGACTTTTCAATTACTCAAATCAGAGCTAAAAAGTTGTTGGCTTTTTGGCCTTTGATCTCACTTTAATTAATTTCAATTAATTAATTGATGTTTTGATGATACCAAACCTACTTTTTAATTATTAACTATTTTCAGTATTTTGAACTGTCCACAGTATAAGGTCGGGAATAACGATTTCAACGACTTTTCAATTACTCAAATCAGAGCTAAAACGAAGAAATTATAATAACATACCCGATGTGATGATGTGTCAGCAAAATCAAAATGATAGACAAATCAAAATATATTTAAGTATGACATTTATAATTTTGGGAGAGTAAGAAATGGTGGAGTTTTTTTTTCTTATTATTATATTTTTAAATAAAGTTATTTTTACAAAATATAAATTTGAATCTAACCGTTACTCACATCGATTTTTATTATTACTATATTATATTATTATATTTTAAAATTTTAATAGTTACTCACATAGTTTTTATTATTATTATATTATTATATTTATAATAAATTTTGAATTTCATTTGACCGTTACTCACTTAACTTTTTATTATTATTATATTATATTACTATTATATTAAAATTTTGAAATAAATGAATTTAGAAAATTTTCTTTATTTATTTACTTTTAATCTCCACCTTCCATTATTCCTAACACAATCCAATGGTCAATATTCAATCCTACATTTTGCCACTTTTCTCCTCTATATAAACTCATCTTTTCTCACATTTTAAAATACACAACTTACATACATTCTCCAATCCTCATTTGTTCAAAGTCTCCAATTGTTTGTTGCTCTCTCCAAGCTTACAAGTTTATTTCTTTTTATCTTATTTTTGAGAGCGATTATTATTGTATTGTGAGGAAATAGTTGTGAGTATCACAAATTGTAAATCTACTCTTTGAGAGAGTTGTGGTGTGTTATTATCAAACTCAAATACTTGTATCGGTTTGATCTTGCGCCGTGGAAAGGATTGAGTTTGCTCTTGAACTCGTAAAAAGAGCGGTGTAGCGGTTTGGTTAGATCTGTGGAAAGAGTCGAGAAAGTTCTTTATTCAAATTCCCAAGAGGCGTTTGGGGAGTGGAGTAGGTCGAGTTTGACCGAACCACTATAAAACTACGGTGTCATTTTCTCTAACTCTTTCCTATTTAATTTCAAAATTATTATTGTGATTTATTGCATGTTCTACTTGATTATTGTTTTGACTTGAATTACTTTCTTATAGTAATTATCATATTCTACTTATTTGTAAAAAGTTTCATCATTAGAAAAATTAATCACGTTTAAACACTTTTATCGTTAAAACCCTATTCACCCCCCCTCTAGGGTTGCCATACCGATCCAACAATTGGTATCAGAGCAGGTTGCTCCTATAGATTTTTTATCTAAACTTTATTGTTCGAGCTTATGACAAACCACGTGTTAAAAATGGTTTTAGTGAAGGACAATCAACTTCTAGGCCACCTTATTTTGATGGAACAAATTATACATGTTGGAAAGCTAGAATGAAAATTTATTTGCAATCTGTTGATTATCAATTGTGGTTAAATGTTAGTAATGGTCCTTATATTCCAATAAAAATTGTTAATAATATTGAGGTGCCTAAATTAGAAAATGAATTTGATGAGCATGATATGAAAAAATGTTCTTTGAATGCTAGTGCTATCAATTGTCTGTATAATTTGGAAAACTCTTGAAGTAACTCATGAGGGAACTAATCAAGTTAAAGAAACAAAAATTAGCATGTTAGTTCATAATTATGAACTATTTAAAAGGGAGGAAAATGAACATATTGGTGATATGTTTACTAGATTTACTAATATTTTAAATGTTTTGAAAAATCTTGGAAAAGTATATTCTACTTCCGAAAATGTAAGAAAAAATTCTTAGGTCTCTGCCTAAAAGTTGGGAGGCAAAAGTGATGGCGATTCAAGAAGCAAAGGATCTCACAAAGCTTCCTTTGGATGAACTCGTTGGTTCTCTAATGACACATGAGATTACCATGAAGGGGCACATGGAAGAAGAATCCAAAAAGAAGAAAAGTATAGCCCTCAAGTCCATCAAAGTTGACTCTGAAGATGAGAACGTCCGTGGAAGTGATGAAAAAGTAGCAAATTTTTGCTTCATGGCTCATAGTGACAAAGAGGATGAACAAGAAGATGAGGTAACTCTTGAATCTCTTTCTTATCATGAATTATTTAAACTTGTTGATGAGATGACAATTGATTTAGAAAAACTTAGTTCAAAGTATGTTGTGCTTAAAAAGAAATATAAATATAAGACTTCAATTATTGAAAATAAGTCTTTACTAAATGAAATTTCTTGTTTAAAAGAGAAGATCATAATATTGTTAAAATTGATGTACCTTGTGAAAAGCATGTATTTGATTGTGATGAGAAAAATGCATTAATTGATAAAGTCAAGTCTCTTGAGCATGATTGTTGTGAAAAAGATAAATTAATTAAATTGCTCAAAGAAAATAATTTGCAAGAACTTGGTAGGGTTAAGGAGTCTATTAAAATGTTAACAATAGGTGCTAAAAAATTAGATAAAATACTTGGAGGAGGTAAGTCATATGGTGATAAAAGAGGATTAGGCTATATTGATGAATGTTCTACACCTTCAAGTTTCTAAAACAATATTTGTTAAAGCATCCCCTATCTTGTCTAAATCTAACAGTAAATTTGTATCTAAGTATGATAAATCTAGATTTGTGCCTATATGTCATCATTGTAGCGTTGAAGGTCATATTAGACTTAAATGCTTTAAATTGAAAAATTCTCAAAACATTCATTTAGGAAGAAAAGTTTCTCAAAATACAAAGTTTAACCATGTTTTAGAAAATAATTTTTCGAATAAAAATAGAATACACAAATTTAGTCCAAGAAATAAATTATTGCATAATGTTGTTTGTTTCTCATGTGGTAAGTTTGGACATAAAGATTATTCTTGTTACTTATCCAAATACAATGTCTTTAATATGAATGCAAATATGAAATGGATTCCTAAATTTGTGAATACTAACTTTCTAGGACCCAAACAAGTATGGGTACCAAAATGTCAATTTTGAATATCTTTGTTTTTAGGTTTGTTTGAAAGCCTCCAAGAAAAATAAGTGGTACTTGATAGTGGTTGCTCAAGACACATGACGGGTAATCCATCCAAGTTTGTGAATCTTTCCAAGAAGGATGGTGGCTTAGTAACCTTTGCTGATAATAAGAAGGGTAAAATAATTGGTAAGGGTACTATAGGTAATGACTCTTGTACTCTCATTGAAAATGTATTGTTAGTTGATGGTTTAAAGCATGACTTACTTAGCATTAGTCAATTATGTGATAAAGGTTTTAGAGTTGTATTTGATAAGAATAATTGCATAATTGAAAATGCTAGTGATATAAAAGTTTTGTTTGTAGGAAATAGAGATGATAATGTGTATACTATTGATTTGAATGATTGTCCTACAAATGATAAATGTCTTTCGGTTTTGCTGGATAACTCTTGGCTATGGCATAGAAGACTAGGACATGCTAGTATGTACTTGATTTCAAATATTTCAAAAAATTCATTAGTTAGAGGTGTTCCTCAACTTAAATTTGAAAAAGATAAAATTTGTGACGCTTGTCAAATGGGTGAGCAAATTAAGTCTTCTTTCAAATCTAAAAATATGATTTCTACTATTAGACCTCTTCAACTACTCCATATGGACTTATTTGGCCCTTTTAAAATAGTTAGTTAGGGAGGAAATTATTATGCTTTTGTGATAGTGGATGATTTTTCAAGATTTACTTGGATTTTGATGATAAAACATAGAAAGATGTTTTGAAAAGATTTGCTAGTTTTGTAAGAAGAGTTCAAAATGAAAAAGGGTTTTTAATTACTAAAATTATGAGTGACCATAGAGGAGAATTTGATAGTGTTGCCTTTGAAAAATTTTGTGAAGATAATGTTTTTTCTCATGACTTCTCCTCTCCGAGGACTCCTCAACAAAACGGTGTGGTTGAAAGGAAAAATCGTACTTTACAAGAATTTGCTAGATCAATGTTAAATGAGTATGATTTACCTAAATATTTTTGGCCGGAAGCCGTTAATACCGCTTGTTATATTTTAAATAGAGTTTTAATTAGACCTTCATTAAATAAAACTCCTTATAAACTTTGGCATAACAAAATTCCAAATGTTGGGTATTTCAAAGTTTTTGGTGGTAAATGTTTTATCTTGGAAAGTTTGATTCAAAAACGGATATTGGTATTTTTCTTGGCTATTCATCTACTAGAGCTTCTAGAATTTTCAATAAGAGAACTCTAGTTATTGAAGAATCTATGCCTGTGGTATTTGATGAATCATGAATCTTGCAATAATATTTCTAATGAGTCTATTTGTAGTGATGATTTAGAAAGAAATTTTGGAGATTTACTCGTTAGTGACAACGACAAAGAAATGGTTACGAGTAAAGAAGAGGTGAGCTTAAAGGAAGAAGGTTCTTTATCAATGCCAAAAGAATGGAGGTATGCCTTGTCTCATCCCAAGAACTTGATTCTTGGTGATCTCGAACAAGGTGTGAAAACTCGCTCTTCTATTAATTTATTTAATAATCTTGCTTTTGTTTCTCAAATTGAACCAAAAAGTCTTAAGGATGCCGAAAATGATGAGTTTTGGATTTTAGCCAAGAAGAGCTAAATCAATTTGAAAGGAACAAAGTTTGGGAATTAATCCCTAGGCCATCTAATACTTCTATTATTGGAACCAAATGGGTTTTTAGAAATCAAATGGATGAAAATGGGAATATCAGTAGAAATAAAGTTAGGCTTGTAGCTCAAGGTTATTGTCAAGAGGAAGACATAGATTATGAAGAAACTTTTGCACCCGTTGCTAGATTAGAAGCTATTAGAATGTTACTTGCTTTTGCTTCTTACAAAAATTTTGTATTATATCAAATGGATGTGAAAAGTGCATTTTTGAATGGTTATATTATGGAGGAAGTTTATGTAGAACAACCTCCCGGATTTGAAAACGTAGAATTTCCTCATCATGTCTATAAGTTGAAAAAGGCTCTTAATGGCTTAAAACAAGCTCCAAGAGCTTGGTATGATAGACTTAGTAATTTTCTGATTGGGAATGATTTTAAAATGGGCAAACTCGACACTACACTCTTTATTAAGATTAAAGAAAACGATATGCTATTAGTGCAAATATATGTGGATGATATCATATTTGGTTGTACTAATCCTTCTTTATGTGAAGAATTTTCTAAATGTATGCATAGTGAATTTGAGATGAGTATGATGGGAGAACTTAGTTTCTTTCTTGGACTTCAAATCAAACAACTCAAGGAGGGTATCTTCATCAATCAAGAGAAATGCACTAAAGATTTGCTCAAAAGATTCAAGTTCAATGGAGGTAAGATTGCAAGAACTCCCATGAGCACATCCACTAAGCTTGACAAGGATGAAAAAGGTAAAAGTGTGGATATTAAAGCTTATCGAGGTATGATTGGATCTTTACTTTACTTGACCGCTAGTAGACCCGATATTATGTTTAGTGTGTGTCTTTGTGCTAGATTTCAATCTTGTCCTAAGGAATCTCATTTACATGCGATTAAGAGTATATTTAAATATTTGCTTGGAACTATTGATTTAGGAGTGTGGTATCCTAGAAATGTTGAATTTAAATTGGTAGGATATTCTGATGCGGATTTTGCCGGAAGCTTACTTGATCGTAAAAGTACTAGTATTTCTTGGTAGTTCCTTAGTTTCTTGGTTTAGTAAAAAGCAAAATTCGGTTGCCTTATCTACTACCGAAGCGGAATATATTGCGGTTGCTAGTTGTTGTGCTCAAATTCTTTGGATGAAAGAAACTTTTTGTGATTTTGGATTAAAGTTTCATAGTGTGCCTATATTTTGTGATAATACAAATGCTATTAATTTAACTAAAAATCCTATTCATCATTCTAGAACTAAACATATTGACATTAGACATCATTTTATTAGAGAGTATGTGCAAAATGGACATATTATTTTTTATTTTGTAAACTCTAATAATCAACTAGCCGATATTTTCACCAAGCCATTGAATGAAGAAATTTTTTGCAAAAATAGGCTTGAGCTTGGTATTATTCGTTGTGATATATCTTAAATTTTATAATTTTTTAATGCATGTTTTTATTGTGATATATCTTAAATTTTATAATTTTTTAATGCATGTTTTTATGGGGAGCCATTATGTCATTCTTAAATGTATTCTCTTTCAATTGTTCTTTTTGATGATTACAAAGGGGAGAAAATTAAGAAAAATATGCTCTCAGTTTGTTGTTTTATTATTTATGAATCATTTACTTGTTTGATGTTTCATAATTTCTTGAGGCATTAATAGAGGGGGAGAATATGCTTGAGTAAAATTTATGATAATATATTAGCATGTATTGATATTATTACATGGATGGTTTTTATGAATTTTTCTTGAAATGGTTTGTCATCATAAAAAAGGGGGAGATGGTTGGCTTTTTGGCCCTTGATCTCACTTTAATTGATGTTTTGATGATAACAAACCTACTTTTTAATTATTAACTATTTTCAGTATTTTGAACTGTCCACAGTATAAGGTCGGGAATAACGATTTCAACGACCTTTCAATTACTCAAATCAGAGCTAAAACGAAGAAATTACAATCGAGACAACATACCCGACGTGATGATGTGTCACCAAAATCAAAATGATGGACAAATCAAAATATATCAAAGTATGACATTTATAATTTTGGGAGAGTAAAAAATGGTGGAGTTTTTTTTTTCTTATTATTATATTTTTAAATAAAGTTATTTTTACAAAATATAAATTTAAATATAACCGTTACTCACATCGATTTTTATTATTACTATATTATATTATTATATTTATAATAAATTTTGAATTTCATTTGACCGTTACTCACATAACTTTTTATTATTATTATATTATATTACTATTATATTAAAATTTTGAAATAAATGAATTTAGAAAATTTTCTTATTTATTTACTTTTAATCTCCACCTCCCATTATTCATAACACAATCCAATGGTCAATATTCAATTCTACATTTTGCCACTTTTCTCCCCTATATAAACTCATCTTTTCCCACATTTTAAAATACACAACTTACATACATTCTCCAATCGTCATTTGTTCAAAGTCTCCAATTGTTTGTTGCTCTCTTCAAGCTTACAAGTTTATTTCTTTTCATCTTATTCTTGAGAGCGATTATTATTGTATTGTGAGGAAATAGTTGTGAGTATCCCAAATTGTAAATCTACTCTTTGAGAGAGTTGTGGTGTGTTATTATCAAACTTAAATACTTGTATCGGTTTGATCTTGCGCCGTGGAAAGGATTGAGTTTGCTCTTGAACTCGTAAAAAGAGCGGTGTAGCGGTTTGGCTCAGATCCGTTGAAAGAGTCGAGAAAGTTCTTTATTCAAATTCCCAAGAGGCGCTTGGGGAGTGGAGTAGGTCGAGTTTGACCGAACCACTATAAAACTACGTTGTCATTTTCTCTAACTCTTTCCTATTTAATTTCAAAATTATTATTGTGATTTATTGCATGTTCTACTCGATTATTGTTTTGACTTGAATTACTTTCTTATAGTAATTATCATCTTCTACTTATTTGTAAAAAGTTTCATCATTAGAAAAATTAATCACGTTTAAACACTTTTATCGTTAAAACCCTATTCACCCCCCTCTAGGGTTGCCATACCGATCCAACAGGAGTAGGGAGTAGGGAGTAGGGAGTAGGGAGTAGGGAGTAGGGAGTAGGGAGTAGGGAGTAGGGAGTAGGGAGCTGCACTGTTGAATAATAAAAAATAATGTTGTTTTTAAAGGGCTGAAATGCAAGAGAATGAATTCAATTTTCTTAGGAATAAATTAAGCAATGCACCATTATTTATTTTGGCTAGCTTTGATAAAACGGTTGAAATTGAATGTGATGTATGTGGTTTGGGCATAAGTGTTGTTTTAATTCAAGATGGAAAGCACTTAATATATTTTAGTGAAAAACTAAATAGGAAACATTGAAGCTTTAGTTCAATGATAAAGAATTATTTGTTTTAGTTCATATATTGCATGTGTGGCAACACTACTTATGGCCTAGAGAATTTGTGATCCACTCTGATCATGAAAACTTGAAGTATGTGAAGGGTCAAAGCTCGTAGACCTACAAGGAGGGTGGAATTTATCGAAACATATTCGTATTTCATCAAATATAAGCAAGGTAATGATAATATGGTAACTGATGTGTTATCTAAAAGGTACGATTTATTCTTCTCTTAGTGCAAAAATTCTTGAACTTGAACATATTACCAAATTATATAGAGATGACCAATATTTCAGAACTATTTATGCATCTTATCTTGCAAAGCTGTGGATGATTATTATTTATTTCATAGATTTTTTATGCTTTGTATTCCTAAATGCTCTATAAAAGATTTGCTTTTGAGAGAAGTACATGGTGGTGCCTTAATGAGACATCTTAGGATTAATAAAGTTTATAAGATGTTGCATAAACACTTCTTTTGGTCGAAGATGAAGCACTATGTCCATAAGTTTTGTAGCAAATGTTTTAAAGGCAAAGAAACTAAATCTAGATCACAACCAAACGGATTGTATACTCATTTGAATGTACCTAACAAACATTGGACTAATATATCTATGAAATTTGTTCTTGGATGCATGTTGTTAATTTATTCTTTAAGTAGTTTATGGATTTAATACACTTGATGAAGCAGACAGATTTGATCAAAACATTACAAAAGGAGGTGAAGGAAAGAAGATGACAGATTTGATCAAAACATTGCAAAATGAGATGAAGGAAAGAAGCAGGTAGATTTGATCAAAACATTGCAAAATGAGGTGAAGGAAAGAAGATGATGATTTTTCTGATCCTATTGTCAAGAAGATTAAAAAAAATGTCATGAATATTCAAAAATGTCAACAACATAATTCGAACCGTGTGAAGGAAAGAAGGTATTAAAAAATGTCAACAACATAATTCGAACCGGAGAAGGTGGTGATTTTTCTGATCCTATTGTCAAGAAGATTCAAAAAATGTCATGAAGATTCAAAAATTTCAACAACATAATTCGAACCTACGCGGGGAGAGCTTAATTGATTTCAAACCTATCACTTTAGCCACTTAGCACATTTGGAAAATATTATTTTTAATTTCTAAAATATGTAAGGGTCAAATGGTCAATTTGACTTCGTCTTTTGTGGAGATTAAAGGGGATCGGGAAGAAATCCCAGCCACAAACGTCTTTTATCGGGAGACTATAAGTACCCACAATATGTTGGGTAAAAATCAAATTGGTGAATGAATGAAATTGAGATCTCGAATTAAGATGTTTTCCTTAGAAATCCAAGCATCAATTTTGTCATTTCTTTCAAGCAATTCTTGTGGTAGAATTGCATCCGAGCCATTCAATCAAGCCTTGATATAGTTCGATTGTGGAGTGACTCAATTTAGAACAAGGTTCCAATTCTTGCTTCTAGATCTTCGATAAGAGGTAATCTAATCCTAGCCTCTCTTAGTTGATCCAAATTTCGTATAAGGAGGTGTTAATTACTTTGATTTGATTCAATGGTTCTTGCTTTAACAAAATCTTGGATCGTTGGGCTGAGGACTAGGGTTGCCTTATCAACTAAGGTCGTGAACCATAGGTTTATAATATAAGGGCATTATGGTCATTTTACACTGATACTTGTTTTAGCTACTTAATCTTATCCATCACCGCAGACAGTAATATATGCTCAAATTTAAAATTACATGGACAACAAAATTTATTTGGTGGGTTATTTTAACTTTACTTGATTCTCGAGCAAAATGCTTGGTTTGGGCCCTTAGTTCATAGTTCTCAATGTTTTTCTATATTCCCTTAATTCATAAACTTAAATCTCACGTTGAAATTCAAGTGATTCTTACCGGTATTTCTTAAGAAAAGTCCAAAATGGCTATTTACCTCTTTTCTCAAACTTCTGGTACTTGATTTCCTAAAATATTTTCTTTGAGAATTATTTAGAATCAATCTAAAGAGGTTTAATTTGATGAAAAACGTAGAAGGGGTTGGTTTTTGGGCTAACTGGCCACGTCATCGTCTTCTTCCGCGTGTAGGGGAAGAAGACGCGCACACCAATGTCACTCCACCTGAAATGGTATTTTCTAGCCCATTTTAGGGCATTTTCCCGTCAATTCTTTCATGAAACTTAAAGATAGGGTGTCAAGGAAGAGTTAGTGTCTGGTATCTCATCTTTTTGTGGACGGTAACCTAAGTTATCAATTCCCAAAGTTTGTCGAAGTCTCGATTATTCGCGGGAGATGACCAAGAGGAACTCGTTATTAGATACGACTATTGAGACATTTTTAGGCCACAATTTCAAACGAGAATTTCTCCTTATACTCCTCTCAAGATAAAAGGAATTAAATTGGAAGGACAACTTTGTATTGGTGCGGCCAATTTTGAATTCCAACCTCGGTCTACAACTCAACTCAGAATGCAAAGTTTGGTAGACCTCAACTCAGAATGCAAAGTTTGATCCTCCTAGGTAGCTTGATCTCGAATGAATTAACCCTTAAATCCTTCATCATATATGCTCTATTTAGTTTTCTAAGACTAGCGAAAGCCTCAAATTTGAATAAAATGGGCTATAAACAAGAGTTTGAGTTTTACTCCTAAAACACTTACCTGATATTGAATTTCAATAATGGGACACACTCCTATAGTTATTGTCCTTCAAGGTCTTCTATGGAAATGTCCCTTGGACGTGCAGAAATTGATTGAGTTAGGTCTCACACGACGAATTCATGTGTAGCCTTGAATTTTCAAAGCTCATTTAGACCCCCTTCAATGGTTGATCGAATTGGGAATTTTTTGGCGCTTGCTTCCTTCATCAGACCTGTGGACAATCATATTTAGAGGGTACAAAAACAAGTTTGAAAGTAAATTGTGGACCATAACTCTCGAATTTTGAAGGAACTCAAGAACTTGAAACCCAAAAATGAAAAACTTATAACTCGAGATTGAAGGATTAGTGTTGCTTGCTTCTCATTCCAAATGAACGCACATGGCTCATAAATGATAAGAGAAGGATCCACTTCCTTTGAAACATCCACAATCACCATGATTTCGCGGTTGATCATTTTGGATTTTTTTGTTTAGTTTTGAATTTTCACAGTTGGTTGTGGTGAGTTGTGGACATTCTAGATCATATCTAATTTTGAGGGAGATCCAATGGCTAGATTTCAAGATACAGTAGATTACGTACATAAGGGTATCTCAATCATATGATTTTCCTACCCTTAGAGAGAAAAGTCCTTCCCTTTTTGGCCGATTGTGGGCGAGGAGGGATTCAAATCCCCAACACCATGGTTCGTATCCACGTGCTCTAATCCTTTGAGCTAGGGGGCCCACCCTGTCTCTATTGGATTCAAACCCCGACATAAGAACGCATTCCAAAATGTGAAGTGAGAGAGAAAGTTGGAGAGAATGAGTTTTTTTTTTTTTTTTTTTTTTTTTTTTTCATATTGAATATTGAAAAATAATAAGAATTAGAGGTGTTAAACTTTTTATCACCCGTCCAACTATTTTTCCACGGCGGATCTGATTTGGTGGTTAGACAATTTATTTATTCTTTTAAATTTTAGGAATATTTTGATACTTTGCTAATTTCTAAATATTTTAATATTATTTTCTTGAAAAAATCATTTTTTAAAAAAAAAAATTCTTACCTTTTTGTTGGTCATTTTTTCTTCTTGGAGCACCTTGAGGTTCCTTCTCCACAAGAAATTAACTTTCCTTTCTAAAATTTATACAACTCATTTAAACTATGTCCTTACTGGAGGCCTTATTATCTTTGGGTATTACGAGGCGATAAAACTAGGCCGTTTTCATATTGATTTGGGTAGAACTTTCCAATAGACTGAGCACCATAATATCGTGAGTGGTGATTAGTGGTTATGAGACAATGCTCCTATTATTAGATTAGCTCAAGAAACTAGTCTCGAGTGTCCTAGAAATATGAGTTTGAGGTTAAAACGTAGATGCCCTAAGAACTTACTAAAGCTCCACGACACCCAATGAAATTTAAGAAAACTTACAAGGCCGCTAATAGCGTAATGGTATCACCAAAGCCCAACTACCTTCTATTCCCTTTGGTACGTCAGTACTTCAAGTCTTACTGTTGATAAGGATCACGGTGTTCCAACTGGACTTATTACACGATTCAAAGCCAAGAAGATTCAACAAGCATTCATTCTTCATCTACAAAATTGGATAGACTCGGTTCAACCATTATTTCATGTGTTTACAAGTTGATTTGATTGAGGGAGCACCATTTAGATATTCATGAGTTGTTAATATTTGCACCGTTGAAGTAGTGGATGAAGTTGCAAGCATCATTACATGAGTTGTTAGAAAACTTTATTTATTTTTAATTTCATAAAGTTTGTAATGTTCAAATGGTAAAATTGACTTCGTCTTTTGTTAAGATTTGAGGGGATTGGGATTAAATCCCAACCACTAACTTCTTTTATGAGGAGACTATAAATACCCACAAATTATTGTGTAAAAATCAGATGTGTGATGAATGAAATTGATCTCTCAAATTGAGACGTTCCCTCTTAGAAATTCGAGCATATCTTTGTCGTTTCTAAGTTTCAGGCAATTCTTGTGATTGTGAATTCTTGTGATTGTGAAGTGACTCAATTTAGAACAAGGTCCTAAGAGATAAATCTATCTCTGAATTTTATATAAGGAGGTGTTGAGATAAATTTAATGCCTTATCTCTTAATTGAATTTTATATAAGGAGGTGTTAATTGTTGGGCTGAAGATTTGTAATAGCCCAAAAAAATATTAATAATAAATGAATAAAATCATAAATAAACAAATAAAAATAATTATAAAAAAAAATTAAATAACAACCATAGTAATAAAAGAAATAAATATACAAATAAAAATAATTATAAAAAAACTAGTTAAATAACAACCATAGTAATAAATAAATAAATAAACAAATATAAAAACTTTTTCCCACCTCTCTCCACTAACCCAGAGTAATATTTTTCCACCTCTCTCCACTAAACTCTTATCCCTTCTCACAATTATCTCTCCTCAACCAATCCTTACGCCAGATTAACCGTTACTGCAAAAAGAAACTTAAAAACAATAATGGTCAGATTTGAGAAGGATTTGAGAAGGATTTGAGAAGGCCTAAAATGGCTTTCAACATATAGATTGCAAATTTAGAATCCTACCTCAAATTTCCTATTCTTTTATAGTTATTGTTATAAGAACTTAATTTAGGATCAAATCTTCTTATATATTTTATCAGATCCGGTAATCATCAGACCCCATATCCAACTGATTAGATTTTTGTTAGCGTTCTAAGTTATAGGAAATAAAGGTTAGATTCAATAAAATTTTAGTTCTATAAACTGGAAGATAATAGTCAAATAATCGACTTAAAATGGGCAGTAATATTGGTTTACACCATTGAAAATCTATTTAAATAATTAAAATAATTACCGGGGGAGATTCAGGAAAGATTTGTTGAACCTAATTTAACAATAAAATAGGAAATATAAGAGGACAAGGAACTCCATTAAATTTTGTCTAACACTAAATATCATAATTTTACGAGGCCAATGTAAATTAGAGAAATAATTTTATAGAGTTCAAACTTGAAACTGATGTCATGAGCTCACATAGGTTGACTTGGATTTCAAAGGACGGAATCGAACTTACATTAAGGATATATTCGTGACAACGACTTAAGCTAACCAGGTAAGTGACCTTACTATCGGCATGGTTATATTTGATATTGACACGTGCCCTGTGGTTTTGCACGTGTCATATATATTGATATGTGTGAATTATCTGTGGATCGATATGCTTCTTATATGTTATGTGTATATTATACTATGTGAATTGTATGATAATAATTGCGGTACGATGTGTTCAAGGATATGTTTGAGATATGGTACAAGAAGGATGCACAAAATGAAATGTAACGATAGGAATAAAATACGTTCATGAAACGTTAAGGTTAGGTTACATACTGGAGTGATATGGATAAGAGAGATTGAGGGAAGAATACGGTTAGGTTACGGGTAGAAAGGGATAGGTTTGTGATAGATTGATAGAACGATAGCGTTAGGATGGATAGAACGGTAGCGTTAGGATGGATAGAATGGTAGCGTTAGGATACGTTCTTGTGATGATATGTGTAACGACCCAAAATTTTCTACTTAATTTAAGGTTGCTACTGTATACGTACCATAAACATTGAATGCGGAAGACTTCATTTAAATTCCATAAAACATAACCTTTAACTTAAAACACAGCCATGGACTTACGTGTTTCGAAAACATCTTTAAAACGACACAACAAAAGGCCCGAAATAAAATAAATAAGCGTTTAAGTTTAAAACATCCTATTCTATCCTAAGTCTAAGAAATTAAATACTACTATCCTATGTATGTGTCATGATCTCGAGTTGCGATGTCGTCGTCAGTCGTACAGGATTGTCTTGCCTTACCCTGAAAAATGTAGTAGTACATGGCTTGAGTATTTAAAGAAATACTCAGTAAGTGACCCCACTATTGGGGTTAAATGCAACAATCACATGCAATGAAATGTTGAGACCTATCTTTTGTTTCGTTTTGTTTCGTTTTCCCAACGGTGCTGTCCTAACGGATAATCGTGGACGTATACCATATACTCTATACACAACCCATACGTGCGAGTATGGGCTCACCAGCTAGTTCGCACACCGCTAGGCCACTGTCCTTATCCGGTGGGCATACTCTGGGAGACCCTTATGCCGGGACCCGTTAAAACTAGAACCGTCACGACAGCGCTATGCAATGCATAACGATCGTTGTCCTGCCATTGGATGTACGCGTCCGTACCCTCGTGATGGGATGGGGGTATCCCCCCAGATGCATGAACACACATAATGCATGAGGTCCCCCTATTTCTACATTTATCTTTAATGACCATAACCCCCCTGTCACGTTCCAGGCTTCATGTCATTCTCATTTTCATTTCACATTTCATACACATTTCTATCGGGGTTATGTTTCCAGACAGTTTACCATGTTTCATGTCATACAATTCATGCTATTCACATTCACATATTCCATACAAACATGTCATAATCATTCAAGGACCTCATATCGTTACATGCATTACACATCACATCAGACTAAAAGCATACATCGCATACATTCACGTTCACATAACTACGTACTTAAGCACAATAATCTAGCAGACAATGTATCATATCATAAACAAGTCATAACGTAAACACTTCATAGTCATATCGTTCTCTAACTTACCATAGTCTTAACGTTCTTATACCTATCACAGACATATCATTACGTAATGTACCTTAGTCATATCGTCACAAGAACGTTCGCTAATGCTATCGTTCTATCAATCTATCACAAACCTATCCCTTTCTACCCATAACCTAACCATATTCTTTCATCAATCTCTCCTATCCATAGCACTCCGGTATGTAACCTAACATTAACGTTTCATGAACGTATCTTACTCCTATCGTTACATTTCGTCTTGTGCATCATTCTCGTATCCTACATATCCTTGAGCACATCGTACCATAATTATTATCATACAAACCACATATTATAACATAACATATAAGAAGCATATCGATCCACAGACAATTCACACATATCAATATATATGACACGTGCAGAACCACAAGACACGTGTCAATATCAAATATAACCATGTCGATAGTAAGGCCACTTACCTGGCTAGCTTAAGTCGTTGTCACAAATATATCTTTAATGAAAGTTCAATTCCGTCCTTTGAAATCCAAGTCAACCTATTTGAGCTCATGACATCAATTTCAAGTTTAAACTCTATAAAATTATTTCTCTAATTTACATTTATAAAATTATTTCTCTAATTTACATTAGTCATCGTAAAATTCTGATATTTCGTGTTAGACAAAATTTAAAGGAGCTCACTGATATTTCCTGTTTCATTGTTAAATCCTGTTCAACAAATCTTTCCTCAATCTCTCTCTCTAATTATTTTGATTATGTAATTAGGTTTTTCAATTGTGTAAACAGATATTACTGGCCAATTGTAAGGCCAATTGTAAGGCCAATTGTAAGGCCAATTGTAAGGCCAATTGTAAGTTGATTGTTTGGCTACGATCTTCTAGTTTATAGATCTGCCCACTCAAATTTTATTGAATCTAACCTTATAACCTTATTTTGTATAACTTAAAATGCTAACAAAAATATGAAAGAAGATTTGATCCTAAATTAATTTCTTATAACCATAACTATAAAAGAAAAGGAAATCTGAGATAGGATTTTACCGAACAAAAATCTCTAAATCTATAATATGTTGAAAGCCCATTTTACTTCATTTTTATTTTAAATTTTAAATTTTAAATTTAATTAATTAATTATTTATTATTATTATTATTTTAACTATTTTTATTTCTTTATTTCTTTATTTATTTTTGGGCTATTACAATATGACTATGGTACGTTCATGTAATGATATGTCTGTGATAGGTATAAGAACGTTAAGGCTATGATAAGTTAGAGAACGGTATGACTACGAAGTGTTTACGTTATGACTTGTTTATGATATGATACATTGTGATGTAATATGTCATGGTATGATATGTATATGATGAAATGTTATGTTAAAAGCATAGAACGTTATGTTAGGTCTCTTAAATTGTGTGTATACAACATGATATGAATGACATGAAATCACGGTAAATGGCATGAAATATAACCTCGTTAGAAATTATGTATGATTTGAGATAATTTGATAATTGAAGAATGAGAAACGATATGAAAAATGATATGATATGTACATAATTGCTAGCGGGGTTGTATTAAAAGATAATGAAAATGGAAAAGTTTTGGGACCTCATGCATTATGTGTGCTCATGCATTTGGGGGGATACCCCTATCCCATCACGAGGGTACGGACGCGTACATCCAATGGCAGGACAATGATCATTATGCTTTGCATAGCGCTGCCGTGACGATTACCAGTTCTAGCGGGTGTCCGGCCTAAGGGGCTCCCAGAGTATGCCCACCGGATAAGGAAAGTGGTCCAGCGGTGTGCGAACTAGCTGGTGAGCCCATACTCGCACGTATGGGCTGTGTGTAGAGTATATGGTACACGTCCAAAATTACCCGTAGGACAGCACCGTAGGGGAAACGGAATGAAAGATAGGTCCCATCATCTCATTGCATGTGATTGTTGCAATTAACCCCAACAGTGGGGTCACTTACTAAGTATTTCTTTAAATACTCAAGCCATGTGCTACTACATTTTTCAGGTTAAGGCAAGGCATTCCTGTACAGCTGACGACAGCATCGCAATTCGAGACCATGGCACATGCGTAGATAGTGGTATTCTTAGACTTAGGCTAGAATATGATGTTTTTAACTTAAACTCTTATTCATTTTATTTAGTCTTTTGTTGTGTCGTTTTAAAGATGTTTTCGAAACACGTAAGTGATGGTGTTACTATAACACATGCGGAAGCAATTTTGATCTTAGGCACTTTTAGAACATCAATTATAGTAAATAACTAGCATGTTCATAAGTATTAAAACTTCATGAGTTTAGATACTAACCTTTTGTAGTTCAAACTTCTTTTTCCTCACAAACCGGTTTCGAACCATCACTAGTGTCTTCTCCACTATTCTCCGGCCTTAGAACGGGATTGTAGAATCCAGTGAGTGACTAAACTTGGGAGGGATTTTGTATATATGAAGAGAGTGTTTGTGAGAGGTTTTTTCTCAAGGTTTTTCACCAAGAAGAAGACCTCCCATCTACCATGATCACTCTATTTAAAGAGTATGTTTGCATGTTCATGCAAATTTGAGATCACCAAATTTTGACACTTAAAATTTCACTCAAATGTTTGGGATTATGTGGCAAGCATGCATGTTTGAGTTAACCAAATTTTGACACTCAAAATTTCACTCAAACTTGTGGGGTTTATTTGGCAAACATGCAAGTTTGGTTAAACCAAATTTTGACACCTCAAAATTCCACTAACATGGATTTTTCCATGAAATGAAGTCAACATTTTGACTTTCTACATTTTAATTCAACAATTAATTTGAATAATGAATTTCAAATTAAAGTAAGAGTAAATGATTAATTAAACTATTTAATTAATATTTAATATTAATTCAAATGCCAATCCCAATCAATTCAGACACATAATTGATTAAGATATTTAAATCTTATTTAAATATCTCACATTCTCTCCTTTTGTTTAATTCGTAAATAAAACAAAAATGCGGTTAAATATATCGTATATATGTAGCGCATATTCCCTAATTTGAATTCGAACACTTCAAACTCACTCGTCACACTGTTCTATGGTTTAGTCCGATATGAGATAGCAGAGGGACCTAATGGACCTATAGATCATGGGCTCCAATGATCCAAGATTAACCGACTAAACTCATTAACCTTGTTAACCAACATTCGTTAACTACTAGGACACTCCACTATAGCCTAGTAGTTGCACTCCCCTCACTATAGATATATTTTTGTCCATTTGATATAACCATGATTAGTAAGTCGATCCTTCACAGGTTGTTCGTAACTAGAGCTAGGTCAATTTACCGTTTTACCCCTAAAGTTACTTCTTGTTCCTTATGTCTCACTGATCCTCTAATGAACAATTGGTTTGTGGTCCAACCAGTAAACCGACTCCCTCTCAGGCCAATGAGAGGGTGGGGCCCCTTGTTCAAGACCTGGAGTCAGTGCTTAAGGGAACTACCTCTCTTCTATCCCTAAAAGTGGGTAGAAGTAAATTCCATCTTGCACCCCACGTCCCCAGCCATTCACCCAGTCTTACCCCTGAAATGGGAGGCCTATTGAGTCGTCGAACTAGAGCCACTCTCACCCATGCAAATCTAAGGATAATTTCGAATAAACAGGAGTTCATGGTTAGCTCAGGATTAAAACCGAGTTACCTAGGTTATCGAATGAAAAGAAAATCAGTCTCAACAGTAAACGATATTATAAAGTGAGAGTGACTTTCTTCATGGTCCGATCTTATGCAATACTCATTGCATAGGACACCCCCACTCACATGTCTCCACATGAACAATTTAGTGATCACATTGTTTATATCATATACAAAAGTGGGCCGCATCCATAGTGTCCCAGAATAAGGTACTCAGCCTTATCCGTATACTATAGATCATTTTGACTATATACTTGAACTTGATCCACTCTTATGTCTCTACATATAGTTCAAGTAATCATACTATAGCCAGAGTGTTCTTAGTTTATTGGATTTGGATTAATGATCGTAAAGTTCACTTTATTCAATAACAATCTTTACTGAATAAACAATAATAATAACTTTATTGAAAATAGAATATGTTTTTGTCTACAAACTATGAGTTTTAGGACATAAAACCCAACAAAACTCCCACTTGGACTAAAACTCTAGTGGGGTTTTATAACGTTGAGTAGAGAGAAATACAATAAACTAGGGCATCACATACTCATGCCTTTTCTCCCACTTGCCCTAGATTACATAACTCGTAGTCCTAGACTCACTAGGTGTCCTTCAAACACTTTAGCCGTTAGGGGCTTTGTAAATGGATCAACAATGTTGTGCTCTGAAGCTATCTGTGTGACGATCACATCTCCTCGTTGCACAATCTCCCTTATGAGATGATATTTGCGCTCAATATGTTTTCCTCGCTTATGGCTTCTTGGTTTTTTTGAATTTGCAACTGCTCCACTGTTATCACAGTAAAGAGTGACGGGAAGATGCATACTTGGAACGACTTCCAAATCAGTTAAGAACTTCCTAAGCCATACAGATTCTTTCGCTGCTTCACAAGCAGCAACATACTCAGCCTCCATGGTGGAATCAGCAATGCAACCTTGCTTTATGCTTCTCCATATTATTGCTCCTCCGTTCAGAGTGAAGACAGATCCTGATGTCGATTTCCTCGAATCTACATCGGTCTGAAAATCTGAGTAAGTGTACCCTGTAAGGATCAGATCCTTAGCACCGTACATTAGCATATAGTCCCTCGTTCTCCTAAGATACTTGAGGATATTCTTAACGGCAGTCCAGTGAGCACGTCCCGGATTGGACTGATATCTGCTGACAATTCCCACAGCACAGCATATGTCGGGTCGGGTACATAGCATGGCATACATCAGACTGCCGACCGCTGATGCATAGGGAATGTGTCTCATATCCTCAACTTCTTGAGGTGTCTTAGGACTTTGTTCCTTCGACAAATGAACTCCATGCCTGAAAGGTAATAATCCTTTCTTGGAGTCCTGCATCTTATGTCGAATCAACATTTTGTCGATGTACGATGCCTGAGACAATGCTAGTGTCTTGTTCTTGCGATTTCGAACAATTTGGATTCCAATAACAAACTGAGCCTCTCCCAAATCTTTCATTTGGAATTGTGTCGCTAGCCAATGCTTAATGTCAGTAAGAAATCCCACATCATTTCCAATGAGTAGGATATCGTCAACGTACATCACTAGGAAAGCTACTGTAGAGTTGACTATCCTTTTATAAACATAAGGTTCGTCAACATTCTGTTTAAAGCCATAAGATTTGATCGCAGTATCAAACTTTATATTCCAGGATCGAGATGCTTGCTTCAACCTATAAATGGATCTTTTAAGCTTGCAAACCCTTTGCTCGTGATCCTGTTCAATGAACCCCTCTAGTTGAGCCATATAGATACTCTCTTCAAGATTGCCGTTTAGAAAGACTGTCTTAACATCCATTTGCCAAATTTCATAATCATAAAATGTGGCAATAGACATGAGTATTCTAATCGATTTAAGCATAGCAACAGGAGAGAAGGTTTCTTCATAGTCCACCCCCTCTCTTTGGGTATAACCCTTTGCTACTAGTCGAGCTTTAAAGGTCTGTACCTTACCGGTTTGGTCTCGTTTCCTCTTATAGATCCATTTGCAACCAATAGGTTTTACCCCATTTGGTTGATCTACAAGTTCTCAAACTGAATTGAAGTACATTGACTCCATTTCAAGATTCATGGCTTTAATCCACTGATCTCTATCTTCATCATTCATTGCCTGTTTATAGGTCAATGGATCCTCAACGCCATCATCAGGTATGATGACTTGAGTTTCTGCCAAACCTAAGTAACGATCGGGTTGAGTTATAACCCTCCCACTACGTCGAGATATTCTCAACTCTTGAGAAGGATGTGATTGACCAGAAGTGTCAGCTCCATCAACAACTCTTGTTGAAGAACCAGCTTGATCAACAACTCTTGTTGTTTTATCAGTAGCTTCTTTAGAAATCTCACTTAATACTAGTTTGCTACGAGGTTGATGATTTCTTACGTGGTCTTCCTCTAAGAATGTAGCGTTTGTTGATACAAACACTCTATTTTCTTGAGGGTCATAAAACAAACCACCTTTCGTCTCTTTGGGGTATCGTACGAATAGACATAATTTTGAACGACGTTCTAATTTCTTGGGGTTTTGCAACAACACATGTGCTAGACATCCCCAAATTCTGAAGTGACGTAAACTACCTTTACGCCCTTTTCATAACTCATAAGGTGTTTCTGAAACACTCTTAGTAGGAACCATGTTCAAAATGTATGTAGCAGTCTCCACTGCATATCCCCAAAACGGATCGGGTAATTGAGCGAAACTCATCATAGACCGAACCATGTCTAATAGAGTTCTATTTCTCCTTTCTGATACACCATTTTGTTGAGGCATACCAGGGGCTGAGAGTTGAGACCTTATTCCATGTTCTATCATATAGTCCTGAAATCTTAAGTCCATGTACTCTCCTCCTCGATCTGATCGAAGTGTTTTAATAGTTTTACCTAATAGATTCTCAACCTCAGTCTTATACTCTCTGAATTTTTCAAGAGCTTCGAACTTGTGATGCATTAGGTAAAGATAGTCATATCTTGAATAATCATCAATAAAACTGATGAAATATTCATACCCTCCTCGTGCTTTGACATTCATTGGACCACAGAGATCTGTATGCACGAGTTCTAAGATTTCTTTGGCTCTATAACCTTTTTCGGAAAAAGATCGTTTAGTCATTTTTCCCTCAAGACAAGACTCACATGGAGGTAAAGAGTTGTCTTCTAACTCATTTAGAAGTCCTCTTTTGACCAATCACTCAATCCTATTGAGATTAATGTGGCATAGTCTTAAGTGCCAAAGATAGGTATTAGGAGAAATCTTTGTCGTTTATTTTGAGTTTCAGTTGTTTTAAACATCTCGGTATTTAAAATAGCTTTTGTTTTGCTCGATTTTAACATATATAAGTTGTTTTCTAGTTTTATAAAACAAATATGAATACCTCTTTTGAAAATGAACACTTCATTGATTTCAAAAGATACTTTATACAATTGTTCTAATAAACAAGAGATAGATATTAGATTCCTTTTCATTTCAGGAACAAAAAGTACATTATCTAATATAATGAATCTATCTCCAAAAAACAACTTTAAATTTTCTACTGATCTTACTGAGACAACCTCTCCTGTTCCAACCCTGAGTGTTATCTTGCCGTCCGTAAGCATTCTCCAGGAGCTAGTTTCCTGGTAAAAAGAACAAATATGATTAGTCGCCCCTGAATCTAGTATCCAAGTTGAGTTGTCATACTCTACTAAACATATTTCTACAACGAGTAAATCATATTTACCTTGTGTCTTTTCAGCTTTCTTCTCTGCAAGGTATTTTGGGCAGTTTCTCTTCCAGTGCCCGTTTTCGTTGCAATGGAAACATTTTCCTTTATCTGCTTTTTGAACCTTGTGTTTGCGGTTAGTAGGAATCTTATTTTTCCCTTTACCCTTCTTCTTCATCAAAACACTTTTAGAAGTTGAAGGTCCAGACTTATTTTTGGAGGACGATCCTCGTAGTAATTTCTTGGAGATAGCAACATTTGCTTCTCTTGTTTGTTCCTTGTTCATTAAGAGGGACTGATAAGTCTGTAGCTCATTGAGAAGAGCAGTCAAGTTATATTCTATTTTGTTCATAACCACATTGGTGCGGAACTGGAAGAAGCTCTTCGGAAGAGACATCATGATAAAACTAACTTGACTCTTCTCATCAATGACAGCTTCATTTTCTTCTGCCACATTGAAATGGACCATCATGTCCAGGACATGTTCTCTAACTGAGGTTCCTTCTTTCATACGGCAGTTGTAAATGTATTTTATGGCTTCATGTCTAAGGGAGAAGGACGGTTGTCCAAACATCCCTTTTAGAGATTCCATAATCTCTTTAGCAGTACCCATAACATCGTGTTTCTTAGCCAAAACATCATATATGCTGGCTAGAATGTACACTCGGGCTTTATCATTTGCCTTTATCCATCTGTCATACGCATCCCGAACTGTTCGGTTTGCATTTGAGCTGGGGTTTGGAGGACAATCCTCAGTTAAAACAAACTTTAAATCATCAATGACCAGTATTGTGTTTAGGTTTGACTTCCAAGTTGTGTAGTTGTCGCCGTTTAATTTCTCAAAAGCGAGTAATTGTACTATTGAGTTTGTCATGCTGTGATATAAAGAAAATTCTATTAGTGATTTGACTTAATCCTGTTTAATCCAATCAGTTTTAGCAAATGTAATAATGTACCCAAATCATTATTAATTTGCAACGATACTTTAGTGAGTTAAGGCAACTGCTACCGAGGGGCAGTCAATCACTCATTCACTAAACCAAGACATTCCTGACTTAAACACTATTCCCAGAATAACTCTTGTTCCTATAGTGTTCTTAGTTATCGCTATTTTGGTCAAGAATATACCAACTCTTAGTATTTCTTCGTAAGTGTGACCCGCCATTTTCAGACCTCATAGATCGGTCCCAACAATGCTATCGAATGAAAAAGTCAAAGTTGGGAACGGACCTAAGAAATCCTATCCATTTCTGGAGTTTGCGTTGTTTCGACTCCCATGTTACGACCCTCCAAATGGGTAGTTGCTCTAGGGCAACATGCAGGTGGAACATGGGAACCTCACGGTGCAACCTAGTGGTGGAGACCATAGGACGTATTTGACATACTTCCTTCTCCCACTTACTATAAATACTTTCTCTATTCACCTTGTTAGACTCATGCAAATACCTTCCGAATGGAGGACGCTCCCAGGGCGACACGAGGCCGAGCATGAATCTCACTGTGTGAATTTTACTGAGAGTGTGAAAAGAAAACGATGTATCTTATACACCTTTTCCTCCCACTAAGTATTTTAGATGGTTGGGTATACTCATTACTTAAGTATATTCCGGCTAATTAAATATAACTTAAGTCTAGGTGATTTTTCTAAATCTTACATCACTTGAGCATGCTTATAAAACTGGGCTAACTAAGCTCAAGTACTGGTCTGATCTCCAGGTAGTAGGTGTTCCGTAAACCGTCAACTTAAGTACCTCCAGCCTTAGACAAGATCGTGCCAGGTGAGCTTTCTCGTAACCGCAATTTCGTAAGACATCGACCTATTTTAACTATTAAAATTGATTGTGCTAGGGTCTTAACCCTAAGTGAGCAAGCACTTATCTTTATTATAGATTTTAACGTCTATCTCGTTTTATGACGTTGAAAATAACCTATAACATGCATCTAACATGCTTTATATAACAATTATATAATCAACCATTCCATGCAATAATATAACAATTTATATCTATCACTCATGGAACCCTAAACATGCATACTATACATTATAACACTTATAACACACTTGGAATGCATGAAACATGCTTAGCCTATGGTGGGAATTTAAATCTATATGACATACTTTATGCATATACATTTTCTATTTAATTAAAACATACATTCATAATGCATAATTAATTAAACACACTAAAGTGGGTTGGTTTTGGCATTTTAAAGCAAGCATTTAACTAAATTATTACATTAATAATTAAAAATAACTTGAGCCGCTCCCGAGGATCACGAACTGGGCGAACCAACCCTTAAAAACGTTGAATCGGACCCCAACGGCAGAAAAAACACCCGAACCGCCTCTTCCATCTTCTTCGGTTCAGCTTGCTATCTCTTCCATTTTCGATCAATTACAACCTAAAATGGACTCTAATGACTCCATAAAAATGACAGACCTTTCTTCATTCATTAAAGCCTATACACATTAGGCTTATTACAATAATTGTATCAAATGGAAGCATAAAAAAAAATGCCAAAACCAAAACCATCCACTTTAGCAACCACAAATTTCATTCATGAAATGGTACCCACCATAATCAAATTAATGTAAATAAAGTGCCTCAAACTTGCTCTGATACCAATTGATGGTGTTACTATAACACATGCGAAAGCAATTTGGATCTTAGACACTTTTAGAACATCAATTATAGTAAATAACTAGCATGTTCATAAGTATTAAAACTTAATGAGTTTAGATACTAACCTTTTGTAGTTCAAACTTCTTTTTCCTCACAAACCGGTTTCGAACTATCACTAGTGTCTTCTCCACTATCCTCCGGCCTTAGAACGGGATTGTGGAATCCGGTGAGTGACTAAACTTGGGAGGGATTTTGTATATATGAAGAGAGTGTTTGTGAGAGGTTTTTTCTCAAGGTTTTTCACCAAGAAGAAGAAGACTTTCCATGTACCATGATCACTCTATTTAAAGAGTATGTTTGCATGTTCATGCAAATTTGAGATCACCAAATTTTGACACTTAAAATTCCACTCAAATGTTTGGGATTATGTGGCAAGCATGCATGTTTGAGTTAACCAGGGGTTCATTTGGCAAACATGCAAGTTTGGTTAAACCAAATTTTGACACCTCAAAATTCCACTAACATGGATTTTTCCATGAAATGAAGTCAACATTTTGACTTTCTTCATTTTAATTCAACAATTAATTTGAATAATGAATTTCAAATTAAAGTAACATTAAATGGTTAATTAAACTATTTAATTAATATTTAATATTAATTCAAATGTCAATCCCAATCAATTCCGACACATAATTGATTAAGATATTTAAATCTTATTTAAATATCTCAGATTCTCTCCTTTTGTTTAATTCGTAAATAAAACAAAAATGCGGTTAAATATATCGTATATATGTAGCGCATATTCCCTAATTTGAATTCGAACACTTCAAACTCACTCGTCACACTGTTCTATGGTTTAGTCCGATATGAGATAGCAGAGGGACCTAATGGACCTATAGATCATGGGCTCCAATGATCCAAGATTAACCGACTAAACTCATTAACCTTGTTAACCAACATTCGTTAACTACTAGGACACTCCACTATAGCCTAGTAGTTGCACTCCCCTCACTATAGATATATTTTTGTCCATTTGATATAACCATGATTAGTAAGTCGATCCTTCACAGGTTGTTCGTAACTAGAGCTAGGTCAATTTACCGTTTTACCCCTAAAGTTACTTCTTGTTCCTTATGTCTCACTGATCCTCTAATGAACAATTGGTTTGTGGTCCAACCAGTAAACCGACTCCCTCTCAGGCCAATGAGAGGGTGGGGCCCCTTGTTCAAGACCTGGAGTCAGTGCTTAAGGGAACTACCTCTCTTCTATCCCTAAAAGTGGGTAGAAGTAAATTCCATCTTGCACCCCACGTCCCCAGCCATTCACCCAGTCTTACCCCTGAAATGGGAGGCCTATTGAGTCGTCGAACTAGAGCCACTCTCACCCATGCAAATCTAAGGATAATTTCGAATAAACAGGAGTTCATGGTTAGCTCAGGATTAAAACCGAGTTACCTAGGTTATCGAATGAAAAGAAAATCAGTCTCAACAGTAAACGATATTATAAAGTGAGAGTGGCTTTCTTCATGGTCCGATCTTATGCAATACTCATTGCATAGGACACCCCCACTCACATGTCTCCACATGAACAATTTAGTGATCACATTGTTTATATCATATACAAAAGTGGGCCGCATCCATAGTGTCCCAGAATAAGGTACTCAGCCTTATCCGTATACTATAGATCATTTTGACTATATACTTGAACTTGATCCACTCTTATGTCTCTACATATAGTTCAAGTAATCATACTATAGCCAGAGTGTTCTTAGTTTATTGGATTTGGATTAATGATCGTAAAGTTCACTTTATTCAATAACAATCTTTACTGAATAAACAATAATAATAACTTTATTGAAAATAGAATATGTTTTTGTTTACAAACTATGAGTTTTAGGACATAAAACCCAACAGTAAGTCCATGGTAGTGTTTTAAGATAAAGGTTATATTTTATGGAATTTAAATGAAGTCTTCCGCATTCAATGTTATGTTACGTATATAGTAGCGACCTAAAATTAAGTAGAAAATTTCGAGTCGTTGCAGGATTAGTGTTTCCTTATCAATTGTCATGGTTGTCACCAGAGTAATTGATAAGGCAACCGTAATCCTTAGCCAATTTGGTATCAGAACAATTGATAAGAAGCCAATTTGGTATCTTCAGCCCATTGATACCAAATTGGTTGAGAATTAGGGTTGCTTTATCAATTGCTCTCATTCTAAATTGGCTTATCCATTGCTCTCATAGCAATGGATTAGAATAAGTCAATCATAATCTTAAGCCCAATGATACAAGCTTTTGTTGAAACAAGAACCCTTAAATCAAAGAAATTAACATCAGCCCAACGATCGAAACTTTTGTTAAAGCAAGAACCCTTAAATCAAAGAAATTAACACCTCCCTATACAAAATTTGGATCAATTAAGAGAAAAGACTAGAATTAGATTACCTCTTACGATCAGAGAGAAGCAAGATTTAAATCAAAGAAATTAACACCTCCCTCTACAAAATTTGGATCAATTAAGAGAAAAGACTAGAATTAGATTACCTCTTACGATCAGAGAGAAGCAAGATTTAAATCAAAGAAATTAACACCTCCCTCTACAAAATTTGGATCAACTAAGAGAAAAGACTAGAATTAGATTACCTCTTACGATCAGAGAGAAACAAGATTTAAATCAAAGAAATTAACACCTCCCTCTACAAAATTTGGATCAACTAAGAGAAAAAACTAGAATTAGATTACCTCTTACGATCAAAGAGGAGCAAGATTCGAAACCTTATTCTAAATTAAATCACTCCACAATCGAACTTGATCAAGACTTGATTGAATGACTTAGATGCAATCTACAACAAAAATTGCTTGGAACTTAGAAACGGCAAAGATGATGCTCGGATTTTTAAGGGGGGAACATCTCAATTTGAGAGATCAATTTCATTCATCACAAATCTGACTTTTACATTATAATTTGTGGGTATTTATAGTATCCCCACAAAAGAAGTTATTTCTAAGGGGGAACGTCTCAATTTGAGAGATCAATTTCATTTATCACAAATCTGACTTTTACATTATAATTTGTGGGTATTTATAGTCTCCCCACAAAAGAAGGTAGTGGCCGGGATTTAATCCCGATCCCCTTAAATCTCCACAAAAACGAAGTCAATTTGACCATTTGACCATTACAAACTTTATGAAATTAAAAATAAATAAAGTTTTGTAGCAACTCATGAAATGATGCTTGCAACTTCATCCGCTACTTCAACTATGCAAATATTCACGTCTGAAGTTTCAAATGGTATTTCCTCAATCGAATTAGCTTGTAACACATGAAATGATGGTCGAACCGAGCCTATCCAATTTTGTAGATGAAGAATGAATGCTTGTTGAATCTTCTTGGCCTTGGATCGTGTAATAGGTCCAATTGAAACACTGTGATCCTTATCAGTAGTGCCCTTGCCAAGTAGTAGGAATCGAGGAACCTTAACATCAAGCTTGGCCCAGGTCAAATTGGATGACTCGCCGTGGCTATTTGGGGAGTTACTATTGTGTGTAGAAAGGGATCGTGAGCCTACGCCGCAATTTTGTAAACTCGTCTTGAAAGGGGACAAGGGACTACATAAGTAACTTAGCTCATGATGTTGAAATAGGACAAAGGCCGAGATCATGATTCCATAAATCGGTTCTGGGAGGGGACAAGGGACTGCATGGGTAGTTAACTCAAGATTAATGCCCCCAGCGTGTGTGGAAACGAATCCATGCTTCCTGAACATGGTAGTGCCATCGTAAATCTGTCGAAGATAGGGGATAAACCACACCACTAAACTTAGTATCGACCGACCCACGGGGTTGCTCATTCAGATTTAGTATGACTTTATGGTTTTATGTCAAGGGTCGTTAGCTAACTTTACGAAGATAGGGTCGCTAGCTAACTTTACGAAGATAATGTTCTAATGAGATGATGTTATGTAATGACCCTAAATTTCCTTAACCTATGGTCGGTACCATACATATAACCTAAACATTTAATGCATAATTAATTTTCTTGAACCCTTATCATAACTTCAACATTAATTTGCATGTCTTACCTTGGAATAAAACTAATACAAAGAAAATAAACAAAGGAAAACCATACATAATGAGACGTCCTATACTAACCTATATGCTATTAAATGGAAATACAATTCAATCTATATTAACCCACACTACTCATAGAAATGAAAGTTCAATTTAAACTAACTTATACTATTAAATGAAAATACAATTCAACCTATACTAACCTATACTACTAAACGAAATGCGAATCTATCCTATTCATGTGTTACAGTCTCGAATTGTGATGCCTCCGTCAGCCTTACAAGGTCGCATTACCTTTATCTAAAAATATAGTAGCATGAGGCTTGAGTATTTAAGAATACTCAGTAAGCGACCCCCTATCGAGGTTATAATGCAAGAACATTTGAGTGCAATGCAATGCATTTTTTGCCCTTATGGAGCCACTTTTGACACTTTCGAGGGTATTTTAAGTCACTAAGGCTACGTTTTAGCCAATTTAAAGTACTTCGAGTCAAAAGTTTGGGTCAATTGATGTCCTTAGGTGAATTAAATTAGTTAACATGTTATAACACAATGTTGTGGGAATCCTTAGGTGGAATAGAACATCAAGGAGCAAATTCGAGCTAGCATTAAAAAAGTGTAATGACTCTGGCTTAGGAAGTGGTTCTATTGTTGGACATCCACAGGCTTGGTTCACCCTATGCCCCGTACGTGTCATATTTTATGAAGTTACAGTGTTTGATGTATGTTGTATTATGTGACAATTTATGGTATGATATGGTTATGCTGTGAAATCAACGATGTTATGATAATAATATTATATGATGCATAAACCTCCATATATCATGCCACGTATATTATATTAGCATGTTCACACTATGTCTATGAGATATTGATAAACCATGTATGTTAACCATGAAAGATATGTCCAATATACGTATGCTTATCTCATAGGAGCATTATGCCATGAAGAGAAATTGATGTATGATTTGCATCATAAGTATGTACCATGATTTGAAATTATGGAATCTAATTCATTTTGTACATCACGTGTATCGGGGTACTTCCCTATTATGATTAGTACGGATGCATACACTACGATACTATGTAAACCATGATATTATGTGCGCTCCTTTCTCTCTATGGCTTCTAGTAGCATGATTGTATGTTAGCTCGCAGACAGGCTCAGGGGTTACATATACGAGCCGACTTACTGGGTCCATGCGTGTGTGTGTGGGCTGTGTGTAGAGAAGTATTACACGTCCAACCCTGCCTATCTATAAAATAGAGACAAAAACCATGATATTTATAGAAAGAAAGTCTCTCCAAGATTACATGTGATTTCATTTCTCGACACCTACAATGGGGCTATTTACTAAGTATTTTTATATATTCAAGTCACGCGCTACATCTTTTCTAGGTAAAGGTAAGACACCCATATATGGATGACAATATCTTTGTAGAGGCAATGGAAGTGAAACTAAGGTAGACGCATTTGTATTTGATGTAGTAGCCCTTAGATTAGATCGATTAGAGAGTTGCATTATTTTAAACTCTTACTATTTCAATTCCACCCTCTTAGCACCAATGTCACTTTTATTTGTAAATTAATTTTGTGAACGTTTAAATCCATAACAATCTTTACATGTAAATATTTTAAATTAATTTTTGTACATATTAGCCATATCATATATATTTTATTAGAAAAAAAATAGAATCGTTACAGAACTCATACATATCGAGCTTAGGTGTTATAACTTTTGGACTAAATTTGCATTTCAACCAAATATCAGTTATAAAATAATAATAATAATTGTGTTTATAAAATTAATTGGTTGAATGTGCAATGAATATTGGCATATCGAGAAATCAGAGAACAAAAGGAATACGAATTTCATTGACTTCCACCAATGGTGACTCTCACACTGTACAAAAGCTTTAATGACATTGACATCTAGGGACTAAAACAAAAGGCTTTTTTTTTTTTTTTTTTTTTTTTTTTAATTGAATTTTAGAAAAATGAATTTAATTCTTATAATTTGAGAATTTTTTCTAGAATACGAGTAGTGTTGGGAATCACGATCCTCCACCATATATGATATTGTCTCTTTGAGCATAAGCTCTCATGGCTTTACTTTGAGTTTCTCCGATCTCATACCAATGGATGGTTTTGCTCCGGCTTTCCTAGCCTCGTATCAATAGATAGCTTGGCTATGTGCTTCCCCAGCCTCATACCAATGGATAGTATTCTTTAGTATAACATTTTAATTTGAGATTTTAATAAAAAAAAATAAAAAAAGATTCATATTAATAATGGTAAATTATAGTTTTACATATTTGAGATTTCTTTTAATTTATGAATATTTGGACATTAAAATTGAATTAATGTCTTAAGAGGACATTAAACCCACATAGTTTCTCAATTGTATTCCATAGGTTTGTAAAAATGCGATATATTCATACCTATAGTAATATTTACTCGAGTTAAAAGTAAACCATATATATTAAATTTGGATGAAAATTAAATAAGTAAATATATATATTATAATATTACATTTGAATAAGATTTAAATAAGAGATGGTAAGAGATTTAAATTAATAATGTGATAGACTAAATTAATGGTAACTAAATATTATAAGTATTATTTTGATATGATATTAGGTAGTATTAGGTTTAGTCAAATAACACTTGTTCTAAAATCACTAAAAAAAATATTAGTGTATTATGAGTGATTTATAAATTTATAGTAGGTTGTTAAATAAATTTTTTTTATATACTTTAATATTAGGTCTATCTCTTTTTATTTTCATTAAGACAAATTGAGAAAAATATGTAATATAATTTAAACCGTTAATTATTGAAAAATGTTCTTAAGATCTATCGTTAATAATAATTAAATTGGTCGAAAAAAAATATATATGATTGATGAATGACAAATATTTCCTAGTTGACATGTTAGATTAGAGGGGTACATGGATTGGGCTGGGTTAGGGAAATTTTTCTTAACCTATCTAAAAGTCTGAGTTCTTTGGATTGGTAACCCAATCTTACCCGAAATTGTTTCACAACCCAATTCAACTCAACCCTCTATTTTCGAGGGTTATTTACAAACACAAATTATTGATCAATAAAATCACAATAAGAAGTAAGAGCAATTTATTACTTTAAAATAAGGGAAATAGCATACAATAATAAATAATAAGTTCAAAACTTCTACTTTAAGTATTAAATAACTTCTAAAAGAATTTAAAATCTTTCTGCATGTACTAAATATTGATTCAGGAGCTAGAGTAGATATTGGAACGACCAAAACATTTTAAACAATTTTTTATAAAATTGAAAATCATTTACTTTCCACCAACACTACAATTATCTTAAATTTCGAACTAGATAAATATCAATTTCTTTAATTCTAATACATTTTGCTCTTTTTTTTTTTTTTTTCTTCATTTGTATAGTGATAATATTAATACTAAGCCGTGCAAATTCACTTATCGCCGTGCAAATTCACTTCATCAATTTTTCTTCATTTATATAGTGATAATATTAATACTAAGCCGTGCAAATTCACTTCATTAAATGTCTATATACTCATGGAATTAGAAGTGAGTCTTGATCCTCGATAATATTAATACTAAGCCGTGCAAATTCACTTATCGCCGTGCAAATTCACTTCATCAATTTTTCTTCATTTATATAGTGATAATATTAATACTAAGCCGTGCAAATTCACTTCATCAAATGTCTATATACTCATGGAATTAGAAGTGAGTCTTGATTCAAATTGATGATCACTTTATTATCATTGATCAATTAGATTGTTTGGTCCATCCACTATTTAAAAAAATAGAATAGAATATCAATTTTCATAGGTTTAATGACTAAGAATTCATTGTGATACAAACTAAAATTTGTATTAAATTTGATCAACAATATAAGGTAATAATATCCACAAGGTTGATTATGGATATGGGAAAATGAGATGTACATGGAAATTGGGCATTGGGATTACGATGAAATGATGAAGTGTTTGGGGCTCTTAAGATTTAGTTCAGGGATAACATTTGTGTCCCATCATGAATTACATGAATGAGGGAACTGAAAATCAACTCCTTTTTAAACTTCTATTTTGAAACTAGAAATTTTTAAGCTTTAGGAGTAACTTTTGAAACTAGACACAGTAACAGCACGTAAAACTTTTCTGATCATTACTCTGATCATCACTGTTTGGGCTCTCTGCCTCTCTTCTCTTATCAAGTCACAAAATTGAAATTTGATAAAATAATCACGACCACAGCAAAAGTCAAGGAGGCAAGGTTCTTAACTACAATAAGTAAAAGCCATTAATACAACCAACGCATGCCCTCTCCACCAACTTCAATTAAATCTTGATGTTGAAGTAATCAGGGTCAAAATGATGCAGTCTTACATAACCATCTTCACCTCCACTTGAAAAACTACAAAGGAAAAAACCAAAGCCCATGAAAATGATAAACATTTCAAATACCAACCAATACTACTACAGCATACATACCTCTTCCCATCAGGATTGAAAGCCAGAGCATTAATGGGTCCAAAATGCCCTTTCACACCTCCGATCTCTTCTTGAAGTACCTATCACACAAAAAGAGAAATATAATACTGCAACCCAACTACTAACTCTAATTCTATAAGGTCAAAAGGAAAGTGAGGCACAAGAGCCCACCTTATCATAGAATTTAGCTTCAAACTTCCCTGCACGATGATCGGTTGTCGTCACTGCTGAAGCATCCTGACCACCACCAAGCACCACCTGAAACACAACAAAAAAAAAGCCAATCTGAGCCGAAAGACATTTAAAACATCACCTCAATCAGACAGTCAAGCATAAAACAGATTATCAGCCTCAAACGGAACTGTCAGTGCTACATTTTGGCAATTCAGGATACATACATGATCAAGAAGTGGAGACATTGTAACAGCATTGACTGGGCGTTCTGTCACATAGGTCTTGATAAGTGTCAACGTTCTAGTATCCCACAGCTGAATTCAAATTAAAAAGAAAAAGAAGTATATTAAACCACCAAAATATAAAAGATGACAACGCATTTTAGTCAATCAGTCAGATATTAAAAATAAAAGAGGGGAGGAAGAAGAATTGGAGAGATGTACGGTACCCTTGCAGACTTGTCCAAAGAACCAGTTACAAAATGCGAACCATCAGAGGATTTTGTAAGGGAAGTTATTGTTTTCTTATGGCCCGTCTCCTTGTCTGATTCTTTTAAAAGTTTACCTGTCTGTAGTTCAATTAAATATTTAGTGAGAAACAAGTCAAATTAACCAAGAAACATAAAAAAAAAAATAATGCATTTCTCATGGAAGAGCAATATCATACATTAGAACAATGGATTTATGCAAAAGAGAATTTTCTTCCCAACAGAATCACTATAAGCTAATTAGAAAGGAGTGAGAAGTAATGTCCCAATCAAAATAGCTTCTAGGGTAAATATTTGAGAACAGTAAAGATCGGGGTTAGAAGGAATGAATCTATCCCTTCGTTTTCATAATAAGGATCTTTGGAGAAGAGGAGCAATTTCTTTCCAATTTAACTCAATAGCCACTGGCAAGGCTAGTGACATTTAAATTGACGATCTTAATATAAGAGTTTTCTTCCATGTCTATCAACCATACTATAGAAGAAGCTAGTGTTTTCATCTTCATCAAACCAGAATGATTTACATTTTTGTTAACGTGAAATTACATTCTTCAAAATTAGGTATTGGAGATGGGGCTTGATGACATCTCCAAAGCCTCTTTCGAAGGCATTTAAAGGGGAGATGTCTTGTTGAGTTGTCGACCATATGGGAGAAGGTGGTTATGGAACATTTGGTTGGAAAGGAATCGAAAGGAATTGAAGTGTCTTCATAGATAAGTCTTGCTTGAGTCTTTTTTTTTTTCCCTTTCTTTTTAATGTCATATCATTTTTCATCTAAAAAGGGTCCCTAGGGACAATTTTTAGGAAGATGTTGTAAAATTCTTCCTGGTTCAATATTTTCAGCAGAGGGTTTGATTTCTTCAATACTATTATGAATGTTCTTAAAAAAAAAAATCCCAAAGAGATCGTCTAAATATCAAGCCTTTTATGTCTAGTAACAATGTACTCCCCCCTTTAGATCAAAGTGCCAGACTTTTTAGCCCTCATTTTATCAACTTCATGCATCAACTATAGTTATCTAAATATAAGTTGCTTATAAAATGCAATGTCTGTTTTATTCATGTCCGACCTTTTAGCCCTCATTTTATCAACTCGTGCATCAACCATAGTCATCTAAATATAAGTTGCTTATAAAATGCAATGTCTGCTTTATTCATGTGAGACAGAAAAATGATGATGTATGAACATTGCCTTGACACAAGACACCCTAAATTGTATCACAATCATTACCTCAGAATCCCAAATGCGAATAACAGCATCTTCTCCTGCACTTATAATGGTTTTATTTAGAGGCCCCCAAACAGCTCTGTTGATTCTTCCCTGAGGACCCTTCAGAAGAAGCACAGATTCACCAGTCTCTGCAGCATATCAGAAACACTTTAATAAGCATATATTATTCTTCTAGAGCCAAAAATAAAATATCCATTTTAATCAAACTTGATTAATAGAACATTGTCCACTGGAAAGATTTCCTTTTTTTATACACAAGAAACCAAACTTCCTTTGAGAAAATTGAAAGAAAATACAAAGCCATACAAAAAAGAAAAAGACAAGCCCACTACCAAAACCCACCCAAAACTAATTGATTCCAATCCAAAAGAACAATGTCAAGCAAAAAAAAAATAAGTCCAATCAACGGCCAACCACAAAGACAAGTTAAACCTAATTGCCTCCCAAAGCTCCCCAACAAACCTCACAGCCCATCCAAAGATTCCATTGTTCCTCTCAAGCCAGATTCCCCACAAAGTAACAAAAAAAGCAAGTCTGCCACAAAAATCTTCCTTTATGGTGAAAAGAACTCAAGAAAACTTCCTCAAAAATAGAACAAGATCCCATGTTACGACTAGAACCACCTCAAGGGTCCTAAATAACTGACCCCAAAGAAGCAAAGAAAGGGACAATCCCATAAAACATGATTGAGGTCCTCGTCCTACCTCTAGCAAAGAACAAACCATTGTGGGTGCAACACAAAAGAAGAAAGCTTTTCTAAGTAGTCCTAAGTGTCCCCTCCATTCATGCAAAACATGTCAGGTGAAAATTTTCACTTTCTTAGAAATTTTGACCTTCCAGGGAGGAGAAAGCAGAGGCCCTTTGGGAAGGAGATATGACACAAAGAATATAAAAAAAAAATTGAAAAATAACAAGAGAAACCCTCAGAAGGCTTTAGAGCTCCCACCCTAGAATCTCTTCTCCCATGATGAGTCACTTGATCAAAGGTAATAGATAGGAGACTGACAGCTTCAATTGCCTCTCAATCAGTGAAGGGTTGGCAAAAACCCAAGGAATGCAACGAGACACCAACAAAAGAGAGCAAAACAAGGATACTGAATGCAACCTTTTATCAGATAAATGATAAAGATGAGGAAACAAGGCACCTGAAATAAATGCAATCCATCACCAATAGAAAATATAACAGACTAAGAGAATAGAGGAAAACCCAAAGCAATGGAATACAAGAGGTTTTTGCAAGAACACTTCAACCTACTACCTAAAATCCACGCTTTGAGAGAGCACCATACTTGCTCACAAAAACCCTCTACCATAAGATAGGACAGTCGACACCTGAAATAAATGCCAAAACCATTTTGCCAAATGAAGCTCATTAAGTGAAACCCCACTACCCTCCTCCACACCATCTCACAAGATATTCCTCTATAATCTTTTGATGTTCTTACCAACTGAGACAGGCAAACTAATAATGAAACGAGAGTAAATGGAATCCCACTCAACATTAGAGGCAATCAACATCAACCCCCCTTTAGAGAGAATAATAAATAAATAGAATAAAATAAAAGGCCTTTTTTTCCACAGCAAAATGCATTTCTAAATCTTCTACACCACTGAGTTCCAAAAATACACCAATCTCAAGATACGCCACAAGAGAAAACCAAGGTAAGAACAAGGAAGTTGACTCACTTCATACCTCACCATAGTCGCCTAAAATGTCAACTTAGATATCTCATAATTTACATCAAAGATGGAACTTTTCGAATGAATTATTTTAGGTTGAAATGGCTCAAGGTTCAAAAAAATCCATATAGATTCCTAAAGGAATTATCCACCGAACAAATGAAGAGGGTGTCATCTGTGAGATGAAGGCATATCAAGTGCAGGTTATCCAATCCCACCTTAAGACCCTCCACCAAACACTTCTCCACTTCAGCCGACACTAACTGACTGAGGACATCCAGCACAAAAATGAATGGGGGCAAAGGACTTATAAATCTCACAGTCATGAAAGACATCCACAACAAAAATGAACGAACAATATAATATAAACTAGTCACAAGACTTATGGGCCTGAAGTCTTTAACTTGGTTAGCTTTTTATATTTTGGGATCAGGCACACATAAGTCTCACAGCCTCAATCATAACTGCATAAATGAAACATTTCTTTCAAAGCTTGCATATAACCACCTACGCCAATTACTTATCATAAGGGAAAACAAGCACCAACATCAATTAAGCACAAACAAATCGTGCAGTAATCTTAAAGTATCATCTACTCTTAATATCATATCATCTACTCTTAATATCGTATCATCTACTCTTAAACCCTAAGTTTCTTCTTTCCTCAAACCTAGTTTAAATTTATTGCGAGTAAAATACACATTGAAAACTTTGAATGGTTAAAAAGGAAGTCCTGTTACTCGGCAGTAAAATAGTTTTCATTTAGCTGCATCGAGCTTCCTACAAAGAAGGATACTGAAATAAGGAATAATCATGAAGAACGCCACCAAATACCTTATCGCATGCATACAACTCAAGTACATGATTGATATTTCAAAATAGTGCAACTGCATCACATGCCTAGTATTATAACTAATCTCTAAAGAGAAAGTCAAAGACACCTGGAATTGAATGGAACAACGAACAATGATGGTTCATAAGAACCTAATTGAGACGCTTAGAAAAATCATAGAGATTTAAAAACAAAAAATACAAAAATAAATGAAAGGAGAACCATATCTTACGTTCCGAGGGGTTTCTGGCAATGCGTTTAACGTGAATAGCAGAGGGCAATTCCATGAAAGGATCGGTGGTAATCACAGCAAGCTTATCGCCGACAGAGAAATCAACCGCCCTAGCAGGTGAGTCAAAATTGAAAGAGAACAGTTGTTGTCCAGTTTGCACATTCCACAGTTTAGCCGTCTGATCCGCACTGCCGGTGATGAGCCGCATTGAATCTCCTGAAATTTAAGCAGCATCGTATGAAAAGCTGTCTCAGATTCCTCAATTAGCCAATCCGAACGAACATATAGTAAAAAAAAATAAGAAGAAGAAGGTGAAGCATACTAGAGACATCGCAGCACCAAACGGCACCATTATGACCACGATAAGTCCCCAATCGCTCGCCGTTGTCGGCGAACCAGACGGTGGGATTGTGATCCTTGGCGCAGGAGAAAAGGAGATCGCCATCCCGGTTGTACTTAAGGAAAGTCAATGGCCGTTCATGGCCTTTCATCAAAATTGGTCGCATTTTCGCTGAAATTCAAAGAAAGAAGCAGATGGTTGAAGGGATTGAGCCGGAGGTCGACGTTTGTTCGTCCCGACGGATGATTGTGAGGAAGTGTAAGGATTTTAGGGTTAGGGTTTTAAAATTGGACTTGGAATTGGGCCGACGTTTAATGGGGTTAACGTGAGAGGGTAACGGTTCGGCTCGGTCCATAGGCGATCCAAACCGGGTATCTGGTTTAATTTCCTTTCGGTTCATTTCTTGCGGATTAGTTTTTATGGACGAAAATGTTGGAGGTCTGAGTTGTACAAAAAAAAATTAAACGCTCAAACTATAATTAATCTAAACACATCATCTCGGTGGGCTAGTTTAGGTATATGTGGTCCAACGAAAGGTGACGTAAATTTGAATTGGCTGACTCACTCAGTAGTGAGAGTGAGTGTCACACAATCACATATAAAACGTCCCAAAGAATTGCAATTGTGACAGTTGGTATCATAGTCGAGTTCAGCTTTAGGAAACTTCTCGGAAAACATGTCCACAATAAAGTAATTGAATAAGCCCCACGTCGACCGATTGGTCTACATCGAGGAGCATATCCAATGCTTGCAGGAAGTCCTCAACAATATTTGATACAAGACCAATGCGATTGACATAGTAGCTGGTCGTTTGGATGAGCTCATCCAATAATTGATGTACAGAGTGAAAAATCTAGAAGAGAAAGCCACAAAAATTGTGGTCTCAAGCATGGAGATAGCTCAACGGGCTTTGCCCTAAAATTGAGGAGCATGTCAACGACATAAATATCTCCCAAAAAGTCATCGTCCCGATAGTCATAGAATTCTCTGAAGATGTCAAAGCAGCACTGATGTGGTTAGGGCTGAAATGGTCTGACCATGAGCAGTGAAGAACCAACTCCCTGCCAGAAGACTAGTCCAGTTCAATAAGGTTTAAGGTGCTTGAACTCAAACCCTTCTGTGGGGCTTGAGATGCCAAACTCGAAGAAAATTTTATCATTGACCTCAAACAATACATTTGAGCTACAAACACCGTGACGAAAGAAGCCAAGATCACGTGAGCAACGATGCACTTAGCTGAAGATGCAAAGTTGTGGTTCAGATCAAAATATTTGGATATCCAGGGAGGGTCAATGCATCGTGGACACATGGGAAAGATTGAAACAAAAACTCCGTTCCCAATTCTTCTTGGAAAATGTTGAGACCTAGCCAAGAGGAAATTGAGACGTTGAAACACAGAGAATATTTGGGAGTGCATTAAGCCGGTGAGCCGCAAATCCATGATCTTTCCTTAGCCTACGCTGCTGTAGAACGATTGTTTTGACTTGAGCAGTGATCTGCCTCAATGTGTAAGGCGAAATGTCTTCCTCAAGTGGAAGCACTATGAATAACCCATCTAATTCTCAATGTGTAGGGTAGGTGAGAGAATTGGGACGCTAGCTCGTGAAGAGGACCCTATTATAACCAATATAATCGAGCCCCTCTGACCTGTTTCATATGTAGGGGACCCCATAAAGTATTCGATTGTCCTAATAAAGCAGCCTTCCGAGCATTCCAGACGACATTGGACACAGGAGCTGAACCCAGTCTCGAGCCAGTTGAAGTGGGGACAACATCGTCCGAGAACAGCGACAACCCTGTATGGGGGCCCTAAAGTTTCTATTGGTGCTCCGTAAAATCATAGTCGAGTCAAACGAGCCAGTTGAAAGAGGACTTATGTATGTAGAGGCGTAGGTGAACCACAAGGCGACCAAGAGCACTATGGTTGACTCTAAAGCCATCTACAACTTTATGACCGAAGCCAAAGCCAAACGACGGAATATAAACTAGACAATTCCAAACTGTGCATTCTTAGTGGGTGGAAAATACTTGATAAAAAATTTCTCTGCTAGACGATTCCAAGAATCAATTGCTTTGGGTGTCAAGGTGTTCAACCATGATTTTGCAACATCCATCAAAAGAGTAAGGGAATAAGCTATGATAGATTACATCCATGTCCTCCTCCTTGAAATAAAAATGAGTCACTCACTCCCAAAAAAACGACTTTAGATATAGGTGGGGATCATTAGTAGTCAATGAAATTACCCAATGGTTTGCAACATTTGAAACATCAGGTCTTTAACTCAAAAGTAGTAGTTTGAATTTCGGGTCTGATTATGCATGAATTTAATTCCTCCACTACTGGGTGTGCATATACTCAATTACTCTTTCCCTGTCGGTTGGGATTTATACCCTAAAGCGTGTAATTAATTATTTAATTTATAACAATAATTTTTATTATTTTATTATTTTATTTGTAATTTAATTATTATCCATGCTATGAAAATCTAAGGTAATTAATGTAATCTTAAACTGTATGTGGTTGACATGATGTCTAGCTTACTTAACCACGTGTGTTGCATTCTCAAACTCTAGATTTGGTTAGGCTCCAAGATCTCTTTGATATATGTTTTGTTATGCCATGCTAAACCTTTGCTCCGTCGACCTCTCCTAAAAGTTCTCTCTATTTCAGAGTCCAAAATGAATTCCAAACAAGCAGTGGGTTCATACACCAAATTCTGCCGAACAAAATTCAGCTTATTGTGTCTTCTTTTGACTCCAACTCATTGTAATTCTATAAGTAATGTAATTAAATTAAACTCGATGTTTGGTGAAGGTATATAGTAAAATAGTGTAAAAATGGACAAATATAAGTGGAAGTATTGTCACCTAATTTATGCGAATTAAAATATATATATGTTATAAGAAGGAGTTTATGATTTTCATGGACCCGGTTCACTCCCATCAAACACGGGACTGAGAGAAGAAAAAAATAAGAGAGTGGCAGAAATCAAAGTCTGAGATTGTCCAAGCCTCAGCACGGAACTCAGGTAACCCTATCGCTCCTCTTCCTCTACGTCTACTTCTCATCCGTTCTCTCCACTACCCATGATTCAATCACCATTCATCCTTCCAACATTTCTGCAATTTGGCTACAATTTCCCTTTCTTCCTTTACTTTCTTACACTAATCTTTCGCTTTGATTTCCTCTCTGCTTTTCCACTTGAGATCTATATTTTTGTAACCCATGTCGCCTCCTGCACGATGATTTATACGTTTCTCATGGGGTTTTCTAGAGATTTTAATTGACTATACAGTTCTCTTGATCTAAACTGGCCCATCTTTTGTGTAGATCTTAATATTGATTTCATGAAAATTGGTGGATAATGGCAACCTATGCGGGTAAAGGAGCCCTCTCCAATGGATCTGTTTACATCTGCAACCTGCCCTTTGGGACCGATGAGAATATGCTTGCTGAATATTTTGGTACAATTGGGTTATTGAAGGTTCGGAGTTTAGCCACAATTTTGTTCACCCTTTTTCACTTTCTATACACATTGGATTTTGCTTTTATTGTTCTTATAATAACTGTTGGACATTTTTTGCTTAATCTTCAAAGAAAGACAAGCGAACAGGTAGACCGAAAATCTGGTTGTATCGTGATAAATCGACGAATGAGCCTAAAGGAGATGCTACTGTGACATATGAGGATCCACATGCAGCTTTAGCGGCTGTTGAATGGTTTGACAATAAGGATTTTCATGGTAACATCATTGAAGTTCATATAGCAGAGTCCAAAAGTAAAGATGATGTCTCGTTTAATGTGGGGGTCGATCCGATTGTTGTTGGTGATACTCTTGATTTTGAGGAAAATGTTGGGGGTGGTATGAATGGGGGCGGTGGAAGGGGGAGAGGTCGTGGTGATGCTCCTCCAGGAAAAGCATGGCAACAAGAGGGAGATTGGCTGTGTCCAAATACAAGGTCTGTGATGTGATATTGGTGAGCAGCTTCTTCTTGCTTCTTTCAATCTTGGCTGGATTCTATGTTCTATTTAGTATTGTTGAAATGGTTTCTCATGCTCTATCCTACTGGCAGTTGTACCAATGTTAATTTTGCATTTCGTGGTGTGTGTAACCGGTGTGGAAGTGCCCGACCTTCTGGTGCTGCTGGCAGTGGTGCAGGCTCTATAGGTCGTGGCAGGGGCCGTGGCACTGGCAACCAGGAATCAGGAAGCAATAGTCGTCCAGTTGGTGGCCCTACTGGTCTCTTTGGTCCAAATGACTGGCCGTGTCCAATGTAAATATAATCTTCCTTTTACTTATATGCCATCGCCCTATTATACGTGCATCAGTTTTAGCTTGTAGGATTGTCTTACCTTCGCGTTTTCGTTTCTGCAATTTTATCATTTGGTATATTAGGAATTTGAGTCTGATTTTGTAAAACCTACCAAATTAATTGGTTTCTTTTTTCAATGCAACTATATGGATCAAAGTAGATTATATTGATGTTTTAAAAAGAATAAAAAGATGGATTATATATAGTTAGAAGATATAATCCCACATCCAAAATAATAATAAAAAAAAAAAGACGAAGAAGATGGTTCGGTGTAGAATCAAACGACAGGAAGTTCTTTTCAATATTTGATTTCACACATCTTTATATACGCCCTTTACTTTTGGTTTAATCTTAAGGAATAGAATAAGCATTAAAGACAGTGACACATCTGAATTTATGAAGTTATCTTGCTTTACATGGATACTTTCTTGTTTCTTTCAGAATGTGTTCTTTTAATTAAATATTTTGAATATCATGGGATGGGGAAGGAGGCATCTCTAATGTTAATGTTAATGTTAATTTGAAGTTTCGGGAGAAGTGTTCTATCGTACGGTTATTTGTTTCTTTAATCTTGTTCTCTGCTTGGATAACACTGCTTGCTTGTGTAACTGGTTGATATTGGTGCTTCCTTCTGCTTTATGTTCCAGGTGTGGTAACATCAATTGGGCAAAGCGCTCGAAATGCAATATTTGTAACACGAACAAACCGGGTCACAATGAGGGTGGCGTGAGGTATAACATGAACTCTTTTGTGTATTTCCCAAGAGAAATAATGCAACTTTTTATTTGATCAAAATATGGTCTAGGCTTTTCTAACAAATTGATGTGAATTTGACTTTTGAGATTGAGTTCTGAGCTTAATCAATTAAATTTAAAGCAAATTGATGGGTTCATCTGCGGTTTCCTGAACTTTAATTTTGGTATATCTTGGAATAGCTTAGAAACTGGAAATCTATACTTGTTGTTACTACCCTGAAATGAATACTTATAGCCTACTATAAAATTTCTCTTATTTTGAATTATAATTGAACAGAGGAGGGCGCGGTGGAGGTTACAAAGAACTTGATGAAGAAGAGTTGGAGGAGACTAAACGACGTCGGCGTGAAGCTGAAGAAGTAAGATGCTGAAACCATGATTTTGAGAAAACGAAAACAGTTTTTGGATTGTGATATGATCGTTTCATTACAATATCAGGATGATGGTGAGATGTATGACGAGTTTGGAAACCTTAAGAAGAAGTTTCGTGCCAAATCCCAGCAAATGGAAGCCGGTCAGATAATACCAGGTGCTGGGCGGGCTGGATGGGAATTCGAAGAACTAGGTACGTGTCGGTTGACTAACACCGTGCTATTGTCCTTGAAAAAGTCGATCATAATTCTTTGTGCTATTGTACGTATTTACATCTTTGGCAAACTTACATTTTCAGGTGTAGTTGAGAAGGATAGAAGGGAGAGAAGTAGAGACCAAGGAAGGGAATGGAATGACCGAGACAGAGACGGAGACCGAGATGGTAGCAGAAATAAAGAAAGAGAACCTAGGGAAAGACATCGGAGTCGAAGCAGAGAGCGGGACAGGGGTCGAGATCGTGATCGTGATCGAGATCGAGACTATGATTTCGAGCGAGATAAAGAACATGGAAGGGAGAAGGAGCACCGGAGCAGGCACCGGTATTGAAGAGCTTGGATTAAAACTTTATGGCCGAACCTGGTGGGTCTCATTTTTTATGAAAGATATTCTATTTTTGGTATTATTGTGATTACATCTTCTTGGCGCATTTAAGAATTCTATCAGAATACGAATTGAATTTGCAAAGCAATTGGAATTGTTTGGCTGCCTTTTCACCACCAACTCCAAACTTGTAATCAAGTTCACAGATTAGCAAACTTAGGCGATCTTATTTATATGTACATGACTCTCGAAAAGACTCTTGAAAATAGACATTAGAAATCGAAAAGACACTTGTAACTGCTCGACTCTCGAGCTTCTGCCAACGACTGTTATCGACTGTTATCTCACTTTCAATCTGAAATCATTAATTCCTGTAAACTATATACCATGTGTCAAAATTACCAGCTTCCTAGGGCTTCTAATTTGATGATTTTATGGCTCTAAGTGAGCTTCTACTTCTCAGTAACTAGCTGGATGATGACACTCATCACATAGCTCTATGTGGTACTGCTATTTGGGCCCTCTTCGACTCTCGAGGTCTAGTACTTGACTCCGTTGGCGTATGGCTACACCCATTTGGGTTCCTATATGGTTTTAGGGTTGGTTCAGTTACCCTAACTTGTTTATCTTTGCTCGTGTCCCTCACTTAAGTAATAAGGTATTTGTGAAGTGCGACCTCTCATGCTTCCAACTACTGACTTGCTAAAACATCAGGAAAAATATCACTCGATACTGATCAACTAAGATGGATGAGTTGGTGAATCCCTAATAGTCCACATAATGTCAACATACCTAAAAGGGTGGGACCCTCATGTCTGTCATGCTATTACCCATTTGTTGTCTCTCACCTCTTGTGGGCAAGTTCCCAATCATTGAATAGTTGGAGATCCCTTAATCATACTACATGAGGCATATCAATGGCACATTATGTTTAGAGCACGGTCCTATGTACCCAAACTCTTAAAAGGCTACAAATGACTGTGGACCACTAGCCTTGTGATAGGTTAACTAACAAGGGCTATGTCTCGATTACCAATCTCCACATCATCATAAAACTCGTGGAGAGTGACACCCCGTAAATGATATCACCAATATACATTCCTCCTGTCACAACCCAATTTTTGAACTTATCTAAAACATAGATTGGACTGAGGTTGACTCGACGTATAAAAAAAATTTAGTAATTGTTTTTTGCAAAATACAACAAAGGAAGTTTGAAACATAATATACATATTTATGTTATATCAAAATAAAGTTCATACATGAGTAGTTAAAAATTAAGGAACGAACATAAAAACCTTAAAAAGACTAGGGTAAGGTTTGTCTATGACACCTTCTCCAGAGTACGCTCTCGTCCTCGACCAACTCCTTGTACCTGAAAACATGGAAAACATGGTGTGAGTATAAAGACTTAGTGAGTAACCTACTTGTAGGCTCTTAATCATATTCTTAGGGTGTGCTAGGATTACCACATTTTTTCTCATCCTCACCTTGTCATTGTCCTTTGTCCTTATCCTTGGTTCTTGTTTCTTACATGGTACCTAGAAACGTTTAAGCGTTAATGACCTTGGCTTATGTAGTGCTACTTTAGGGCATAAAAGCATGGTAACCATACTTATCTTATTTCATGTCCTTGAGGTAGCAATATGATTGCCAGGAAATCAAATGCGGCCTAAACTCACTTTTTGATCCTTGGCCTTAGGGAACACATTGATTACTTAAAAAATAAAAAACTACCTAATACTTACTTCTTTGTTGGGTAGTGTCCATCGGGATTTTCTTAAGGCGTATCTCAAGGTAGAATCCTAATTATTTGAAAAATCAAGTGCCAACCTAAAACTCATCATGAGTAGAGAACCCTCTTGGTTGTTTGAAAACTAAGGGCTATCCAGAAGACAATGTTGTATGAAGTCCATGATACATCTTATACTTTCCACTTTAGAAGTACGAAGATATATCAAGACTTAAAGAGTAGCTACTGGTGCCTGTGAATGAAGAGAGCCATATCAAAGTTTGTGAGTCTATCGTCGCATGTTGGATGTCCCGGTCATGCATATCTAGGACGTGTTATCCATGGTCGCATGCCCGTTCCAAACCTCTTTTACATGTTTTCATCTTAGATAGGCCTTTACTATTTCATGCTGTGTCAATATGGGGGTGTGACCGTTCACAAAAATCATGAAGACACCCGCCAGGGCTAAAATGCCCCAAAATGTACTATAGAGGAATATGATAGTTGTCACTTCTTCCTACCCGGGTTATATGCTATCAAAATTCATTGTTGCCTACTTGCTTTTAGCTTATAACATTTCTTTTTTTTCAAATTGTTTTCAACGTATATCCTTGATCACGTTTTCTAAAACATTCTCTCAAACGTGCCTCGAGGCTCGAGTATACGCCAATGTTTTCTGTGAAATCTGAATTTCTCACGGTTAACTTGTTCACTGGGTTAGAACAAGTGTCACACACTCGCTGTCCCGCTGCCGTAAGAGTGCAATGGTGACACGTAGCAAGCTGCCCAACAAAGCATGGGGCTAGATTTTTTCTTATTTTAATCTCCGTTTGCCCGTTTTGTTTCTTGATTTCAATGTTAATCCTATTTGTGCTTGAATTAGAACCCTCTTGTGATGTTTTAGAATTTTTTATGACTTTTTTGTGAGCAATTAGACTCAGGAAGACACGTGACTATCAAGAGATATCTTAGTAACACATGAATGTTATTAAAACCAAATCCTAGGTAGATAGATTTGATATGACCTAAGCTTAGAACGATTGGATAAGCATGAGAATAGTCACTCTTCTTGTAACGACCCGAAATTTTCTACTTAATTTAAGGTCGCTACTGTATACATACCATAAACATTGAATGCAGAAGGCTTCATTTAAATTCCATAAAACATAACCTTTATCTTAAAACACAGCCATGTACTTACGTGTTTCGAAAACATTTTTAAAACGACATAACAAAAGACTAAATAAAATGAATAAGAGTTTAAGTTTAAAAAACATCCTATTCTAGCTTAAGACTAATAAAATAAATACCACTACCCTATGCATTTGCGCCATGGTCTCGAGTTGCGATGCCGTCGTCAGTCGTACAGGAATGTCTTGCCTTAACCTGAAAAAGTAAAGTAGCACGAGACTTGAGTATTTCTAGAATACTCAGTAAGTGACCCCCTATCGGGGTTATGCAACAATCACATGCAATGAAATGGTGGTACCTATCTTTCGTTTCGTTTCGTTTCGTTTCCCCTACGGTGTACCCCTAACAGGTAATCGTGGACATGTACCATATATTTTACACGTAGCCCATACGTGCGAGTATGGGCTCATCAGCTAGTTCACACACTACTGGGCCACTGTCCCTAGCCGGTGGGCATGCTCTAGGAGCCCTTATACCGGGACCCGTTAAAACTAGAACCGTCACGGCAGCGCTATGCAGGGCATAACGATCGTTGTCCTGCCATTGAATGTACGCGTCCGTACCCTCGTGATGGGATAGGGGTATCCCCCCAAATGCATGAACACACAATATGCATGAGGTCCCACTAGTCCTACAATTATCATTAATGAACATAACCCCGTGTCACGTTTTCATGCTTACATGTCATTCTCATTCTCATTTCGTTACATATCATACATATTCCTAGCGGGGTTATGTTTCATGCAATTTACCGTATTTTATGTCATACAATTCAAACAGTTACATTCAAATACTCATACAAACAAGCCATAATCGTACAAGGGCCACACATCGTCACATGCATAACATATCACATCAACTAAGCAACATACATAACATACATTCACGTTCACATGATTTCGTACTTAAGCACATTAAGCTAGCATACAATTTAATGACACGTGCATATCCACGGGCACGTGCCAACATACAGCAAATAACGCGTAACCTACGACGGGTGAGCCACTTACCTGGTTGGCCTTAGCCGAAGTATTCCCTAATTTTTTTAACGTAAGCTCCCGTTTCTCGAGAACTACATCAAGTGTTGTCAAGGTTTGCTTCCTATCGCATCGTTCGTCACCTTTTGTTAGTATTTCACATTTTAATTAATAATATTGAGTTCTATGTTTTCATTGTTTCTAAATGATATAGGATAATAAAACTTAAAACTTAAATTAAAGATATGTTAATATTATTAATATTTCAAGAGATTTGGATAATTCAACCTTTCATATTACATTTTTCTTTCCTTACTTTATTTATTTTATCTGTTATATTTTAATTTTGTTTACAGTACTTGTCATCTGAACCCGTACTTTCCATTTTCAAACGATTCTAATTTTCTTTTCTTTCTTAAAGTCTTCTCTTTTGTTTTTTTTTTCTTTTAATTCTAATTCTTTTAAGCATTCAATTCTACCTCCATATCTAATTATTTTAAGCAATTTAAATCTAATTCTTTTATTCAGTTTCTCCTCCTCTTCCTTTCTTTCTCTTTTTTTCATTTTTTCCCCTCTTTTCATCAGGTTTTCCAAATCTTAGTTTTTTTTATTTGAAATTGTTTTCCCCATCTTTCTTTTCCTTATCTTCTCCAATCGTCCTTTTCCCTATCTTCCTCTCTTTCTTATCTATCTTTTTTTTTTTTTTTTTTTTTTTTTTTTTTTTTTTTTCTGACAAATTTTAATGGACTCTTGATAGTATAGATAATTTCTAAGATCATTGCAACAGATAATTTATAAATTTCTAACTTAAATATAAATAATCGCTACTATTCTTCGTAGAGGAAAAGGTAAATCTCTTCGTAGAGGAAAATCTGACTACTAACCTTTTCAAATGACATCTCTCTTCCTTTATTTGTCTACGATCTCATTATCTGCCTTCTCCTGTATCTCTCCATCATTATTGTCTAACCATCTCTCTATCATTATTGTCTAACCATCTCTCTATCATTATTGTCTAACCATCTCTCCATCATTATTGTCTAACTACCTCTCTCTCCATTGTATGCATTTTTTTTACTCCCGAGAATATTTCTTCCAGTTTCTGTTTTGTTTACTGAATGAGGGAGGTATTTTAGGGGAGGGGCTGAGAGATTAAAGGAGAGGGATCAATTTTTTTTTTTTGTTATTTATATTTTAATATATATATTAAACCATTTCTTTATTTTGTTATATATATATATATATTAAACCTAACGGAGCATCACACTTCTTATTGGCAAAACTGAAGTACTCCATGCATAATGTATCAGAGATTGTTTTTCTACCGCTTGAACATAGTCATGTTGAAATGGAGGATGAGAATTTGTGTACCTCTGCTCTAGATACTTGATGGATGTTATCACCCTGTAGAGCATGTGTGATTGTATGCATGATTTGCTGTGCAATAACTCCAAGTGATCGAATGTGTGATTCTCCCTATAGAGTGTAAGAAGTGGAAATAGAATAAGACTAGCGTGTGACATCAATTTGGCTAGATAATGATCTAGGATGGAACAACTCCAATAGTCTCAAAGCATTTGAATTGTGAGAGATGATCAGAGGATGTAGCCCTAGTGTTCCTGACTGAACCAGACTCGAGGAGTTGGAACCTAGAAACCTGGAGACGTGAATCTATGTCAAGGCTATCAAACCTGGAGATGTTAACCTCACATGAATAACAAGCAGTCTAGCACTCACCATGTTGTCCCCACCTAATAGAGAGAGTTTTTTGGGGTAGCACCTCAACATCGGATACCGATTATCGTTGCGTAGGCTAAGCTAGCTACCTTAGTCTGTGAACCACAAGACCCTCCACCTAGAACCTAGAGTAAACCCCGTGGTCACTTGCTAAGTCATGGATGTGATGAGAATATATAAGTAGGTTACCTACGGGGTATATTTATATACTCAACCCTTTCTACATTTTCTTTTTCACGATTCAATTTTGTTTTTGTTTTTGTTTTTTGTTTTTTTTTTTTTTTTGTGATTTTCTATTTTTTTAGATTTTAATATCATTTTCTACTTAATTTGATTCAACTTGGTTGGTGTAAGTGTTTTCGACCATCTTTCCAGATCTATCGTAGCTTTACTTTCTGGTCCAATTTAACTCTAGATTTCTTCACACAAGTTATGCAAAATCCTCCAAAAAAAAAATATATATATATATAATAACCCAACTCTAGAGGAATCTTCCAAATTTGAAGAAAAATAGAGAATATAAGTGGGAAGTTCTTACCTCTAAATTTTTATATCCTCAAATTTTTTAGCGATTTTCATGAAGGGATTGTGGATGGAAGATACCTCCTCGTGGCTGAGGGTTGCTCTTTTCAAACTTCTTGTAATACCCGGTGTTCCATAAAACGCAATAAATGAAAAAAAAAAAAAAAAAAAAAAAAACAGAGAGACAAACTGTGTTGTACACGATGTCGTACACTGGCAACCACATTGTGTAGAGTAGGGCCCATTGGTGAGAGAGAATTTCCATCCTCCTATTTTCGAGGTCAACTTGGAGTAGGGTGGACAAAAGTGTTTTAAGGGTGGGGAGATAGCTTTCTTTGCTTCAAAAGATAGAGCCCCTTAGAGGTGTTCCTTTGCCTCTTTTACTTGTTTCGACATAATTTTGATCGAGGGTCACATCCAACATTTCGTATTAAAGCTTTGAGAATGTCGAAACAAATGTCGTCACCATACAAAGTCACCGAAAGAGAAGTAACAACGCTAAAGAGAGGAAATAAGGGGAAGTGTAACACTCCAGTACCCGTTACTCACGAAGAGTAACTACGCAACATGATCGATAAAAATGCATGTCAACTTACAAGCACAAGTTGTGTGGGATGTCATTGAGCAATGTGACATTGAGGAGTGTAAGGACAGGATGGCTCTTGCCGCCATCTACCAAGTAGTCCCGAAGGACATTCTTCTCATGTTGGCAAAGAAGGACTCGGCAAAGGCAGAGTGAGACGTTGCAAACAATGCATGTGGGTGTGGAACATGTCAAGGAAGCAAAAATGCAATCTTTGAAGAGTGAGTTTGAGGCTATCCACATGAAGGGCTGTGAGTCAATTTGTCATAAAGTTAACGACGATTGTTAGTGACATCCATTCATTAGGCGACATGGTGGAGGAGATCTTCGTCATCAAGAAGTTCCTTCGAGCTGTTCCCCCAGATTCATGCAAATTGGTACCTCCATCGAGCAATTCGACGACCTCAAGAACATGTCAGTTGAGGAGGTTGTTGGTCGTCTTAAGGTCCATGAGGAGAGACTTCGTGGTTATGAAGACAAAGAGAAGGAGAAACACCTCTGACTCACACATGAGGAGTGGCTCGCACGGACGAAAAAGAATGATGCGACTAACTTTTTTTTTTTCAAGTACGAGGGGACGTGACAATCATAACAAGGAAAATAGGGGTCTTGAACGTGGTCGTGGACATGGCCTCGAATGTGGTGGCAGAGGAGGACGTGACAAAACGTCACAAACCCATGAAAATTCCAACCCTTGGAAGACAAGAGTATGATCAAGTGTTACTTTGTGAAAAATATGGGCACTATGTGGTAAAGTGCTGCAAGAAGGAGTGCAATGAGGAGGCAAACCTCACATTCACGCAGGATTAAGAGCCTGCACTGATGTTGGCCAAGAAGATGTCCAACATGTTGATGCTCAACGTAGAGAAGGTTATGGTGAACCTTCTCACAAAAGGAGAAGACCGAGTGGAGGCCAACATGTGGTACCTTGACAACGGAGCAAGCAATCACATGACCGGAGATCGAACAAAGTTCAAGGAGCTTGAGGAGAAGCTCATTGGAAACATGAAGTTTGGCGATGGATCAATTGTATCGATTCAAGGCAAAGGATCCATCTTGTTCCAGTGCAAGAATGGTGACTAACATTTATTGACTAAGATATACTATATCCAAAACTTGAAGAGTAATATTATTAGTCTTGGTCAGATGACGGAAGAAGGAAGCAAAATGGAGTTAGTTGGCTCGTTCCTTAAGATGTTCGACAAAAATGGAACCTTGTTGATGAAGATAAAACGATCGCATAACCGCCTATATAGGATACTATTGGAGACCAGCCAGCCCATCTCTCTATTGACAAACTTTCAAACGCTCAAAATGATGGGAGAGAAGAAGATGGCTACAGGACTACTCAAAATCATGCACCCGAACCAGCTATGTGAAAGTTGTTTGGTCTCCAAACAAGCAAGACTATCGTTCCCAGCACAAACCAGTTTTCGTGCTGAGTGACCACTGCAACTGGTTCATGTAGATTGTGTGGCCCGATCACCCCATCATCGATTGCTAGTAATAAGTATTTTCTCTTACTTGTTGACGATTATAGTCGTTGGATGTCGGTGTACATGCTCAAAGAAAAAGGAGATGCATTATGTGCATTCAAGAAATTCAAAAGAATCATTGAAAACGGATTTGATCACATGCTGAAAACCTTGCGCACCGATCGAGATGGCGAGTTCTTGTGAAGGACTCTTGGCAATTTATTTGGGATTAATTTAGTTTTTTATTTTTTTATATTATTTTTTATAATAAACTTGAAGTAATTAAATTTGGGCCAGTCACGGAAAAATATTAGCTAGGAGGCATCCTTTGAATTACCAATTTTTTATATCGTAATTTAATATTGTGGATACGTGTAAATTAGTAATTGGTTGTTAATTTCATTTTATCAAAATTTATTATCCATTAACCATAAATCTAAAGTCATGCACAAAATAAGTTAATTTTTTATTCTTTTAAAAAAAAAAGTAGTATTTATGAAATATAATTTTGAAAAATATTGATAAGATAAGGAATCAACTATAAGGGGAATAAGATTCGGATTACCTTGTTGATCGAATATCTCAAGGCAAGAACATTGTTTGAGATTCGAATCACTCCACAAGCAAGATCGATCATGTCTAGCTTGAATGACTCTTGTTGATCAAATATCTCAAACACTTGTTTGAGATTCGAATCACTCCACAAGCAAGATTGATCATGTCGAGTTTAAATGATTCTACATGCAATCTAAACTACATAGAATTGCAAAGAAACTTAGCCATTGGCTAAAAAGAGCACAAATGCTTCTTTTAATATATTTTCCAAGTCTTCCTACAAATACAACATACATGGCTTTATATAGCCTCAAAATGAAACTAGTAAAGCATTCCAAGAGTTGTAACATTCATACTTAATGGCCATAATTAACCATTATGTAAATGTAACCGAAATTAAATAAAAAGCCTTAAAATAAATTACTCTAAATTGTAACCCACCAAAATTTACAACAATCAAACTTCATTCTTCTTCAATGTAGTATGAATTGAAACATCTTTTGATAATTTTGACAACCTTCTCTTCACATCTTCATTGAAGTATATTGTATGATTGATGTCTCTTGGTTCATATCATTCTCCACTTCTTCAAGAGGATTCGTCCTCGAATCTATTGGTGTGCATTATTAGTTGTCTTCAACCATTAATTCATCAATTGGGATCCTTCAATGATCCCAACAAAAACAAATTTTTTAATGAATATGAACCCACTCAAAGTTTAATTAATATTAATTAACATGTGAAAGATAAATAAAAGGAAAATCAATTTTGTTGGTTGAAAAATATTATTTTATTGAAATATATTTTATATAACCTTTCAAACCTTTTACCTTATTTTCAAAAGATTTGATTAATATTATATTTTATTTCTAGTATTTAGTCGGTAGTGTATCCTATTTAAATTTTGTGAACATCAATAAAAATTGAATTTTTTATCCTATTTATATTTTTTTGGATGTTCAATCCCACCTCATTCTTAACATGATATCAGAGCATCGTTAACATATTTTTAAATCCTATCAACGGCTCGATTTGTTGATCTACACGAGGGTGCGGATACTTCATCTCCTCTTAATATATATATATATATATATTTTTTATCACATAAAACTATGATTTATGTAATATAAAAAATGTCAAGAATTGTGATAGAGGACCCACAAACAATAATTGAAAATGAGTTGAGGAAAATAAATAATTATTGTACAAATATTTTATGAATAATTCTTTTAAAAATTTATTTATTGATGGAAAGTAGAAAGGGAAACTTGCCTTTTGGATGCCTTGAAAGGTGCATACCCACATCACACATTGGCCAATAAACCCAAAAATGTCTCTATATGCAAAACTACCATTTAACCTATAAATGAGATTACAGTGTAAATCAATTAGAATGTTGGACAAAAAAATTGATGTGACGGTGGTTGGGAATGACATGGCAACGACTCACATCCTTGCCTGAAATAAGTTTGAAATAACGAACTTTTTGTCAAACATTCTAACGGATTTTTACTCAAAAGGGCAGTTTTGGAATTATTAAAATGCCAAGTTTTGTTATATTCTCCCCATGTTTACCTGTGTGGCAGTTTGGGCGAGGTGAATTAATAAGCTTCCATGCATCAAATTTATGTAATAACGCACCTAAATCCAAGATGACAAAGGTAGCTCTCTAGATTATTAAGAGTATAACTTAAAATTATTTTATATAATTTAACCTATAAATTTACACGGTAATTTAAACTTTAGATGAATGAGAGGGGTAAAACTGATAAAAATGAGATAAGTTGGTCGTACAATTTTGGCGATTACAAAAATCAAGGAGTATCTCCCTCTCCTTTAGTGTCTTTCCAGTTCTATCGTTCGGGAACAAACACTTTATCTAATTCTTTTGAATCCCGACCCGATTTATAGAGTGTTTTATTTAAAATTTAGTAGGGTGGGAAATCAAATGTGGAATTCAAAAAGATGTTATGTTATTAATGAAGCTCAAGTGGATTATTTTTATATGTATGCAAGTTGTTTTAGGAAAAGGAGAACAAAAAAAGAAAATCCTCCAAAAGTTCATTTGCCCTTAACTGAGTAATCTCCCAGCTTCACGCTCTCAGCCTAGTAGGGCCCCATGCCCCAGAAGCAGATGCGCCATCCTCTACACAGATTCCATGACTCAATACACGTACTCTGGTTAGCAACCCACGCCTGAACCACCACTTACGCATCGACCTGAGTCATGAGTGTGCCTCTCTCTAGCCGTCCCTAAGTCACCTCCACAATCTGCCTCGAGTGTGTCTTGGCTGAGTGCCCTGTGATTTTTTTATTTATTTATTTTCTTCACGTCATTCCGAATTAGTTAATTTGATTTTTTGTTACACAATTTGACCTATCCACCCACCTACATAATTTTAGCTAGCCAGCTATGTTTAGAGACGAGTGGCCCAAGTTTGATAAAAAGAGGTAGACGAATGTGAACTACCAGGACGGGAGTGAGTCCAAGCCACCAACCTAGTTGTACAAAAGATTAAGGTGGGAAGGCACTAATAGCCAATAGGCTCGACTGAATAAAAGAAGTTGCGAACTTAGGGAGGAATTTGAGGATAATGGTTAATAGTTGAGCAAGTTTAGTCTTTTATTTAGTAAAATTTACTAGTTTTTAAATTGAGGAGAAGGAAGCAAAAGTAAAGACGTTGAAGACCGAGTTTAAGGCTATTCGTACTAAGGATGGTGAGTCAATAAACGACTTTGTCATTAAGTTAACAACGATTGTCACTGACATCCATTGATTAGGTGACAAGGTGGAGGAGATCTCCATCATCAAGAAGTTCCTTCGAGTTGTCCCCCCGAGACTCATGCAAATTGTTAGCTCTATTGAGTAGTTCGATGGCCTTAAGAACATGTCGGCTGAGGAGTTCTTTGATCAACTTAAGCTCCATGAGGAGAGGCTTCATGCCGACGACAGAGAGGAGGAAAAGTATATCTTACTAACACATGAGGAGTAGCTCGCACATACGAAAAAGAAAGGTGTGATTGATTCTTCCTTTTTAGATATGAAGGGACATGATGGTCACAATGAGAAAAGTAAAGGTCGTGGGCATGGTTACCGTCACATTCGTGAATGTAGTTGCAGAGGTCTTGACAATACTGCATAAACCCATGACAATGTCAATCCCAGGAAGGACAAGGGTATGATCAAGTGCTACTCTGGTGGAAAATATGGGCACTATGCGGTAGAGTGTTGCAAGAAGAAACATGATGAGAAGGCAAATCAATTGTACCTAGTCAACGAAGAGAAGGTTATGGCAAACCTTATCAGAAAAAGGAGAAGATCGAGTTGAAACCAATATGTGGTACCTAGACAACGGATCAAGCAATCACATGACCAAAAATCAAGCAAAGTTTAAGGAACTTGATGAGAAGCTCATTTGAAAAGTAAAGTTGGACGACAGATCAATTGTACCGATCCAAAGCAAATGATTCATCTTGTTCCAGTGCAAGAACAATGACCAACGTCTATCGACCAAGGTAAATTATATCCAAAACTTGGAGATTAATATTATCAGCCTTGGTCAAATGACAAAAGAAGGCAACAGAGTGGAGTTAGCTGGCTCGTTCCTTAAGATGTTCGATAGAAATAGAGCCTTGTTAATAAAGGTAAAACGATCACATCATCGCCTGTACAAGATACTATTGGAGACTAGCTAGCCCACCCCTCTATTGACGGCACTCACAAACCTAGCTTGGTTATTGCATGCAAGACTTGGTCACGTGAACTTTCAGACATTCAAAATGGTGGGAGAGAAGAAGATGGCTATGATGGTACCCAAAATTATACGCCTTAACCAACTATGTGAAAGTTGCCTTAGTCTCCAAACAAACAAGATTGTTGTTCCTAACTCAAACAAGTTTTTGTGCTGAGCACTACAACTTGTTCATGCATATTTATGTCGTTTGAAAAGAACCTTAGGTCTACTTAAACATACTTAAATATTAGCATAATCAACCAGCTGTTTCTTAAGAGTTTGGTGATTTTGTATTGGGCATTTTGTAATTAAATGGATGTTCAAAGATATTTTGGTAATTTTCCCTTAAGTTTTCCTTGGCTTTGTTTGATTGTATATTCCATGATGTCATTAGGGCTCCTAATGATTCTAAGTCTTATTCTAGGTGGTAGTGCTTACTTATCCTCATTGCGGTGCCCCTCGGCCTCGCTAGTTCTGCCTTGGTTTTGAGTTTTTTCATGACCTACCTTATTGTCTCGTTCTTTCCTTTGTGGGCAGTCAAGGCTCTTGTGACTCTCTCCTTCACAATTGGAACATTCATTGGTTCTTGCCAAGTATTCTCAAGTATTCTCCGTTACTGATTCTTGTATGCCTCTCTTAGACCCATACTCACTCTTATGGCTTACTTATATGAACCAAGAGACATCAATCATACAATATACTTCAATGAAGATGTGAAGAAAAGGTTGTCAAAATTATCAAAAGATGTTTCAATTCATGCTACGTTGAAGAAGAAATGAAGTTTGATTGTTGCAAATTTTGGGTGGGTTACAATTTAGAATAATTTAGAGTTATTGTATTTTAAGACCTTTTATTTAATTTAGGTTACATTTACATAATGGCTAATTATGATCATTAAGTATGAATGTTACAACTTTTGGTATGCCTTTAATAGTTTCATTTTGAGGCTATATAAAGCCATGTATGTTGTATTTGTAAGCAGACTTGAAAATATAGTAAAAGAAGCATTTGTGCTTTTCTTTAGCCAATGGCTAAGTTAAGTTTCTTTGCAATTCTATGTAGTTTAGGTTGCATGTAGAATCATTCAAGCTAGACATGATTGATCTTGCTTGTGGAGTGATTCGAATCTCAAACAAGTGTTTGAGATATTTGATCAACAAGAATCATTCAAGCTAGACATGATCGATCTTGCTTGTGGAGTGATTCGAATCTCAAACAATGTTTTTCAATTATGAAAGAATACATAGGAAGTGGGTGACATGATTTTCAATTATGAAAGAATACATAGGAAGGTCTTAAGGTTGTCTTAAAACTTATCTAAAACAATAACTCTATAATCATGCAACCTTGTTTGGATTTATGCTCAACTCTCCTAATCTTCTTGATTTAGAAACTTAGTAGAAGACCAATGGTTGGTTGTTTTTGGTGCACCAAAAATTTGTTTCGAAACCAAACTTGAATATACATTAGTGGTTGATTTTCGGGTATCATGGTCTTCAGCAAAGTCAGCATCATAGTATCCAACTAACTTGCAGTCTTTGCTTCTTTGATACAAAAGACCATAGTCGATTGTAGTCTTGACATATATCAAAATTCGTTGAGCCACATCTAACAGAGGTGTCAAGTCATATTGTGTCTCTGGCACTTCATCTTCTATAATAGTTGTATTGGTTTAGTTTGGATTTTGCTTTAGGATTCTTTCTAACTATCTAAGTTGTTGAGGTGTCATTTCTTCTTCACCAAGTTCACTTGATTGAGATACTTCTTGCTCACCAACATTAGTGTCACTCGGATCTCTAGACACATCAGCACTTAAGCAAATGTGTATAGTTTGCTCCCCCATTTTCTGTGGAAGAATTTTTCAATGTTGTCCAAGCTTGATAGTATTTCCTTCTTCGAGGGTCACCCCGCTTCCATTGCACCACTCTGGTCATCAATCATGTGTTTTGAGCATCCTGAGTCAATGATCCAATTATTTTCATAATCGATATGCTCTTCCATCATTTCCATGAGTGCTACCTCGTCTTCTCCTATGACAGATATTGTCTTTGCATCCCATTCATCCTCCATCTTCAAGTTGGAGGATGTCACATTACTTTCAACAGACTTTTTCTTGGACCAACAATCCCTGGACATGTGATCATTTTTCCCGCAATTGTAGCAAATACCTTCAAATCTCTTCCCTTGAGAGCTCTTGTTGTCATTCTTCTAAGCTCTCCTTGGTTGTGCAGTTTCTTGGTGGCTTCTTCCTTTGTCACCATTTTTGTATCTACGTTTGATAGACGAATAATGTTACCCCGACTTTTACTTGTGTAGAGTGCTCCTTGTTCACCCTTTAATGTAATGTCTCCCATTTGTTTAGTCATGACTTCTTAACTGGCTAACATATTTTCGAACTCTACAAGTGATGGCTGACTGGGCCATCCTGGTACAATAATAATAAAACTTCTATATTTTGGTCACAATCTATGAATAATGATCCTCTTCATTCGAACTTCTCCAATGACGGACTTTGAGTCTAGTTTAGTAATCTCCTAGCAGGTCGACTCGACCCTGTGGAAGTACTAAACAATTGTCATGTCATGTTGTGAAATTGATAACAACTCGTTCTCTAGAAGTTGTAGCCTCATATCGTTCTTCTTTGAGAACAACATTTAGATGTGTCTCATGCTTCTTTCAGTGTCTTGTCATCCCAAATATACTGTAACATTTCTTTGCCTGCTTTGATTCTCCATTTGCACAAGGTGCCATTATAATCCTCCTCTAGCAGCATAGTTTCACTTCTGCCAATGATCTCACAAAGATCCTATCCTTGTAAATAGGAAATCATGCATGTTACCCACATGTTGTGGTTGTTGTTCAGTTTCTTGATTCCTCCAATGATTTGGAAGTCACCCATCGTGTTGGCTATATCTTAGTAATACCAAACAAGCTCTTTAGACATGAAACTTGCGGAGTCACAGACTACTTATGACACAAAGAAACTCACCACTAATAATCTCAAGAAATCGTTTCTGATGTGGAAGATCTGAAAAAACTGCAACCACAAAGCATACTAAGAATTCCAAGAGATCAGACAACCTACACAAACCTTGCTCTGATACCAACTTTATTAACACCAATTGAGAAGAGATTACAAGACACTTTGCTTATGATTTCTTGGGATGAAAACCTTGTAGGGTAGAGGGGTATTTATAGGAGGGGCTAGACAATTTATTTCTAAAATGGCTAATAATTTATTCTTAAAATACTTAAGTATCTTTATTTCTAAAATACCTAAGTTATTTTCCTACAATATCAAAGTATATTTATTCCTAAAATACATGTACATTGTGCTCCTACAATTATTGGTCTTGACCCTATTGGGCTAGTTATGATATTTTAAACGATGCTCCTTCAATAATGCGTGACAAGCTTGCTACTAAATGTCTTTCTAGGCTCCCTTAATAGTGCCTACTCGCTATTAAGTGCAATCGAAGCTCCCTTAACAATACCCCCTCTACTATACCACTAATCATAGTTAGATAATCTCACATCTCTCTATATTAATTAGATCCTCGCTAGTCGACGCAAGTTCATGATTAGGGGTGTAAAGTAACGATCCGAAATTTTGTACTTAATTTAAGGTCGCTACTGTATACGTACCATAAACATTGAATGCGGAGGACTTCATTTAAATTCCATAAAACATAACCTTTAACTTAAAACATAGCAATGACCTTACGTGTTTTGAAAACATCTTTAAAACGATACAACAAAAGACCCGAAATAAAATAAATAAGCGTTTAAGTTTAAAACATCCTATTCTAGCCTAAGTCTAAGAAAATAAATACCACTATCCTATGCATGTGCCATGATCTCGAGTTGCGATGTCGTCGTCAGCCGTACAGGAATGCCTTGCCTTAACCTGAAAAATGTAGTAGCACATGACTTAAGTGACCCCACTATTGGGATTAAATGCAACAATTACATACAATGAGATGATGGGACCTATCTTTCATTCCGTTTTACCTACGGTGCTGTCCTAACGGGTAATTTTGGACGTGTACCATAGACTCTATACATAGCCCAGAGCATGGGCTCACCAGCTAGTTCGCACACTGCTGGGCCACTTTCCTTATCCGGTGGGCATACTTTGGGAGCCCCTTAGGCCGGACGCCGCTAGAACTAGTAACCGTCACGGCAGCGCTATGCAAAGCATAACGATCGTTGTCCTTCCATTGGATGTACGCATCCGTACCCTCGTGATGGGATAGGGGTATCCCCCAAATGCATGAGCACACATAATGCATGAGGTCCCAAAACTTTTCCATTTTCATTATCCTTTAATACAACCCCGCTAGCATTATGTACATATCATATCATTTTTCATATCGTTTCAGATATCGTTCGTCATTCATGTCATATCGTTTTTTATTCTTCAGTTCTCAAATCCTACATAATTCTAACAAGGTTATATTTCATGCCATTTATCGTAATTTCATGTCATTCATATCATGCTGTATACACACAATTTAAGAGACCTAACATAACGTTTTAAGCTTTTAACATAACATTTCATCATATACACATCATACAATGACATATTGCATCACAATGTATCATATCATAAACAAGTCATAACGTAAACACTTCGTAGTCATATCGTTCTCTAACTTATCATAGTCTTAACGTTCTTATACCTATCACAGACATATCATTACGTGAACGTACCTTAGTCATCTCATCACAAGAACTTAACCTAACGCTATCGTTCTATCGATCCTAACACTATTGTTCTATCAATCTATCACAAACCTATCCCTTTCTACCCGTAACCTAACCGTATTCTTCCATCAATCTCTCTTATCCATATCACTCCGGTATGTAACCTAACCTTAACGTTTCATGAACGTATTTTACTCCTATCGTTACATTTCGTTTTGTGCATCCTTCTTGTATCCTATCTCAAACATATCCTTGAACACATTGTACCGTAATTATTATCATACAATTCACATATTATAACATATACATAACATATAGGAAGCATATCGATCCACAGACAATTCACACATATCAATATATATGACACGTGTAGAACCACAGGGCACGTGTCAACATCAAATATAACCATGCCGATAATAAGGTCACTTACCTGGTTAGCTCAAGTTGTTGTACGTATATATCCTTGATGAAAGTTCGATTCCGTCTTTTGAAATCCAAGTCAACCTATGTGAGCCCATGACATTAGTTTCAAGTTTGAACTCTATGAAATTATTTCTCTAATTTACATGGTTAAAATTGTGATATTTACTGTTAGACAAAATTTAATGGAGTTTCATGCCCTCAAATATTTCCGGTTTTATTTTTAAATTTTGTTCAACAAATCTTCCCTCAATCTTCCCTCCTCCCTCTTTTTAATTATTTTCATTCTGTAAATAGATTTTCACTTTCCTAAACATTTTCAATTTGTAAATAAGATATTACTCTAACTCTATATTTATTTATTTTCATTCCGTAAACAGATATGATTGGCCAATTTTAATCATTGTTTGGCTATTGACAAATTTATGAATCTCACAACTAAAATTTTATTGATTCTAACCTTATTACCTATAACTTACCATGCTAACAAAAAATCTAATTAATTGAATATGGTAAAATATGAAAGAAGATTTTATTCTAAATTAATTTCTTATAACCATAACTAGGAAGGAAGAAATAAATATGAGATACGATTTTACTGTAATAACAGACCAAAATCTCTCCAGGTAAATCTGCATCATATCTTTTGGTTGAAATACCATTTTACTTTTTCTCAAATTTGACACTTTTTTTTGTTTATTTTTTGATGAACTGTGTGAGTTCAGGAAAGAGGATGTTGTTGGGATGAGAAGTTGGTGGAGAGAGGTTTATTTTTATTTTAAAGTAATTCTTCTTAATTATTTATTTATGAATTATTATTATTATTATTATTTTGAGCGTATATGTTTTTTTATAATTATTTTTATTTATTTATTATTATTATTATTATTATTATTATTTGGGCTATTACAACTTACTTTTCAAAGCTTCCAATTACAGGCTCTAGGATTGATCTAATAGGTATGAGATCAAGTCATCCTAATAGCAATCTTGTGATCTCCCTAATAGGTTCCAATACATGTTTACTACGCTAATCGGAAGGTTGCACCTAATAGGCTCATTATTTCACGTAATTTTAGGCTCTAAATATTGTAAGACAGGCTCCCCATTAAATACAATCAAAGCTGAATACTAATTGACCCTTATCATCAGCAACCGGAGTTTTGCTCTAACTGTCCCTAACCAACCTATATATCCTCAAGTTACCCTAAACATGGCTTATAAACCAAAGAATAGTGGTTCATAAAGCTAAAGCTCAATCATCATGCATAAATATCTTTAGGTCACATAGTAAGCCATCCAACGTTAAACACTTGATAACTCAATGGCCGCAGTTGTGACTTAAAAGACGGAAGTATAGTAATTATATGGCTGACTCTCTATCATGCTTATCAATCTGCTAACTCACGTGGTAATCAATCATCATCCATACATGGACGAACATATAGGCTTAATCACATAGTATGTTTTCTAGAAATTTCTACCTATTATTATGCAAATCGTAAAATATAATCATGCTAGCCAGAGTCTCAATGGTTCAATCAAGTTAGATCCTAGTTAAATCATCTAATTGTAGTCAACATTCAATTTTCAATTTTATAAAGTTCAAACACTCGAGTAATTCTAAATTGAATTAAAAGAATACAAATTGTGATAGTGAATTGAAAATCAAACTACGAAGGTCCTTGTCAATTCCTCCTTTCATTATGTCTAAACTAGCTAGTGCATTAGAGCTCATCCTCACACAAGTTTCAACCTTATATGGTCCTTGTCAACTCATCTTCAGCCGTTTGTACACACTTACAAGTATGCTTCTAGTGCCATGCTTGTCACGACCCGATTTCTAAACATTTTGAATCACGAATTGCAACGCGGGGCTAAATCGACGATGAGAAAATAAGGTAAAATTTATCGCATTTTAAATTAAAGAACTTAAGAGTATTTAAAACGTAAAACATCATGCGTTATATTTTTACATTATCTAAAATAAAGTTTTAGTTTAAATAGTACAGGGGAATGAAGTTCAAAACTAAGCAACAAAACTACACAAAATACTAGAGACTTTGGGTTATAGGTTTAACTCTCTATGACACATGCTTTAGATCTATTATAGTCATTGAGTAGCATTTTGTTATTAGCAAAAACTAGAGTGAGTATAAAACTCAATAAGTAGCCTACTCGTAGGCTCTTAATCGTATCCATACTAGTTGCAAGGGTAGCAAACTCTTATCTTTATCATAAGTCATAAGTCATGTTATAGTTTCTGTATCGACCTTGGTTCTTAAGTTTTCATCATGTGTTTTGAATACATAACATAGTAGTGTTATGAGGACCTTAGTCTTGGGGTTCATAAGTATAGTTCTATTCGGAGGACCTTGGCCCTGGCGTTTTGAGTCCACAAGTATGGTGATATAAAACTCTTGGAAATTTGATATAACAACCTTGTTGAATAACAAGATATTTAAATCTAAATTATCTAAAAACCTAAAAACGATAAATAATCAACCTAAGGAAAATTTTTGCAATGAAATACTTGAATCATGATTTGAATCACTTCACAAGACAGCTTGATCAAGACTACTTGAATGACTCTATCATTCAAATCTAAACAAGAAATGCAAAGTTACAAGCCCATGACTTAACAAGCCTAATATGAATCTTTCATTCTAATCTCCAAAATCTTGATACTAAAGCAATAATATGTATGTCTAGTTATAGCCTTAAAAATAAACCTTAAAGTAACCTAGGGTCGATTGAAAGGTTGTAATTCTCATGTTCATCAATACCATAATGACCACGAGCTAGTGGTAACTTATAACCTTAAAAATAATCATCTAAAACTAAAAAAAAAAAAATACAATAAACCTTCTTCAATTTGAAAATTAATACTCTAAGCTAACCTAAAGTTTGTAACTATTTTAGTTATTTATTATTTACAGCTTGTTAAAGGGTTATATTGGTAAAGCTATATATAGTAAAGGGTTAAATCTAGTAAAGCTATATATAGTAAAGTCTTTAAAAATGTACTTTCTAAATTTTCTGTATTCTCTATTAATGTTGGTAGTCATCCATGCAAAACATTTAGCCAATATTCTCTTTACATTTTCTCTATCCTGTTCTTTGTGTTCATCTAGATTGAGTGTGTGCGTTGTTGTGCGATCCTAACAACTGGTATTAGAGCTAAGCGGAAGTCACCATGATCTGTGAAGATGGAAAATTCAAAGATTGGAATTGAGAAGTTCGATGGATCCGATTTCGGGTTCTAGAAGATGCAGATTGAAGATTATCTGTATAAAAAAGATCTTCACGAACCCCTGTTGGGGTTGAAGCCGGATACCATGACCACGAAAAAGTGGAAGCTCAAGGATTGACAAGCCTTAGGGCTGGTCCGGTTGACAACGTCAGATCTGTTGAAGGCGCTGTCGAATATGTACGAAAAACCGTCGGCTATGAACAAGGTGTATTTGATGCGGAGATTATAGATGTTTGAAGGTGGATCTGTTGCTGATCATATAAATGAATTCAATATGATCGTAAGTCAATTGAGTTCGGTGGAAATTAATTTCGATGATGAAATTAAAGCGTTGATTTTGATGTCATCTTTACATGAGTCATGGGATACTATTGTTGCCGCAATCAGCAGTTCCCGAGGATCTGATAAATTGAAGTTTGATAAAATTCGAGATGTAGTTCTTAGCGAAAGTATTCGCAAACGAGAAATTGGAGATTCATCAAGCAATGCTCTTAATGTTGATTGAAGGGGAAGAAGTAAATCAAAAAGTTCAAACAAACATGGGCGATCAAAATCAAAGAACCGAGGAAAATCTTCAAACAAATCCAACGTAACGTGTTGGAGCTGTGGAGAAAAAGGACACTTCCGGACAGATTGTACAAAATTGAAGAAGAAGCAAAATCATAAATCTGAAGATGATGATGATTCTATATATACAACAGAAGATACTAAAGACACTTTAATCCTTAGCGCTGAATCCTAGATTTTAAATTCAGGTGCATCCTAAAATTATGAAAAATGATGATGAAAATACCCGTGACCAGGACTATAAGATGTTTTAAGACCCAAATGAATTTCATAAGTTATAACACCTTAGATGAGACTTACTCATGATTTATGAATAGTTTTAGAAGTTTTTAAAAGTTTTTAAATACTTGTTTAGGCATAAGCCTATTCTTAAGGGAAATAAAAAAGTCATTCATCTTTATGTTATGAATGACTTTTATATATATATTTATGAAATGTTCCCGATTTATGATATTGGATTAAGGCTTGAGAATTAATGATAAGACTTATACCATGGTTGTCCCTTCAAAATTAACCTTTGAAATAAGAACTTAAGAACTCACTAAACACTCTAAAGACAATAACAAGAAGAAGGTACGACTTGAAGACTACTAGATACATTTTTGAAACCAAAACCGAAGTTCTTAGACTAAGAATCTAAGAATCCCTAGACCTCCTACGATATAGCATACTCATGACTCAGACTACATCACTTGAAATGCATGCAACTTTAGATGTAGGTTGCAGATTATGCCACTTGGAACATATAAAGTTATAGGCATAGGTATTTAGACTATGCTCCTTGGAACATATGAAGCCTTAGGCTTAGGTTTTCAAACTGTTTCACTTGGAACATGAGAAGCCTTGAACGCAGGTTTCAGACTACATCGCTTAGAAAGTAAGAAGCCTTAGGTGTAGGTTTCAGACTATATCATAGGGAACACATAAAGTCTTAGATGCAAGTTTAGACTATGTTGTTTGGAATATATGAAACCTTAAACATGGATTTTCAGACTATCTCGCTTGAAACTAAGAGTTAATACAAGAACAAGAACTAGGATAAAGATTCTAGTTCCCATGATTAAGAACCTAGACCTTCATAACTATGGTCAATTAGAACAAGTCAAGAAACCGAGAACCGAAGACTTATTGGTTCGATATAGCAACTCTAGGGGTGAGTAGAATTTTAACCAACCAAGACCAAAAAAACTAATAGGACCAAGTCAATGAGATTAATGTGGTGTTGCTGAACCCAACTTTATATAAGAAATTTTCTAAAATCTTTTCTAAATAATATATTAAGATATAATATCTTATTCAAATCATATTTAAATATTATAAAATATTTTAATATATATTTAATTAATTTGACTATGAAATGTATCAATGTATTAAATAAGTTTTTTTTAATATATTAAATATTAATTTAAACCCTCCCAATTAAATATATTTTTTTATATTTATTTAATATATGTAATATATTAAATATTAATTTAAACCATTTAAAATTTTATTTTAATTAAATTAAACATTCTAGTTTTAGTACGAGCTAGCAACGAAACCTTATGAACCTACCGATTATAAGCTTCAATGATACAAAATTAATTAATTTAACTTTTAGTTAATCAACTTTCATTCATTAACTATATGTCACTCTACTATAGACCTAGGGTTTCACTATTATAGATGGTATGACAAGTTATATCTATAGATGTAATTACTACAAGCGCAAGTTGTAAGTCGCAAGTCGCAAGTCAACCATTCACGAGTTGTTCATAATTACAATTAAGTCAAAAGTCTATTTTACCCCTGTAATTACATATTTCACCTTAAGTACAATTTGTTTATCTTTCAATCATAAACCAATACTTAAGAGAACAACTCATCTACTTTCTTCATATGGAAAATAGTGAATTCTATCTCATGTTATTATGTTCTCAACACCCTATCGGGTCAAGTTCCCAAAATGGTAAGTATATTGAATCGGCTATAAGAGTCATTTTCACCCATGCAAATTAAAGGACAAGTCTTTACAGACTAGAGTTCATAAGATCGAGTCAGATATGATCATCACGCGAAATATTAATCATCTCAGTTAACAGATTTATGAAAAGATTAAATATTCCTTGGTCTAATCTTATACAAACTCATTATATATGATACCCCCACTTACATGTCTTCACGGGAACGATTTGGATCAAATCATTCGTAACATTAGAAAGTGGGTCGTATTAATAGTTTTATAACTTTGAAGTATTTTGTTTTAAAAGTTAAAATTTGGTAATTATAGTTTGATGATATTATTACAACAAGGACTCACTAACCTAAAAAGGAAACATACAAAAATTGAAGTGGGAAGAAAAGGAAATGGAGAGAGAAAGGAAGTTAAATAAATGAAAAAGCCACGTCATAGGTGAAGGTGCCAGCGTGGCTTGAACTGTGCCGCCTAAACGTCTGGCTATTGTGGAACTGGAACTAGCAACTGCAACAAATATCCAACTCTTAAAAAAAGCTAACCCTGGTTAGCTCCCTCCACCCAACTCTGGTTAAAAAATAAACCACAACAAATTAAATTAATTTAATAAAATCCCACAAAACGACAACTGCAACCCGCCGTATAAAACTTGCCTGAATTTCTAAAGCAACAGTCCACACACAGATCATTTTCAGCTTCCTCCTTCCCCTGCGATTCGCAGCTCTCCGACCCACTACTTTTCCGATCCATTTGCTCTTTCTTTCTCTTCCGCCATGGCTGTTTCTTCTCACGCTGCACTCATTGGTTCGGCCTCCTTCGAGGGCCGCTGCGATCCTAATTCCGGCGTTGCAGCTTGTCTTCGGACGCACAGCTATGCCCGATTTGCCCAACCCAAATCGGTGAAAGGGACGTTGGCGTCTCACGCCTTATCTTCTTCCCGGATTTTTAAGTTCCCGCCGAATTTCCTCAGGCAACTCAGTAACAAGGCGCGAAGGAACTGCAGCAATATTGGCGTTGCACAGGTTGTTGCGGCTTCGTGGTCGAACAACTCCCCTCCTTCTCCCTCGGCGGCGGCGGCGGCGGCGGCGGCGGCTACTTCCGTCGACGCCGCTGCCGCTGCCTCAGTGCCTGCCGCGTCTGATGCGGTGGCACTGGAAGGTTGCGTTGGGAATGAGAGTTTGAAGGTGGAGGAGGATTTAGGTGATTCCAGAACCTCTGTCTTCGATTCCGATGGGAGTGTTGCTATCCACGCTGGTAAGGTTTAGTTAGAAATTTGACTTTGTCTTTGATTCTTTGAGATTCTTACAATGAACTTTTTCTTTCTTTTCCTTTTTGTTGTTTTTAGGAATATTTTTATTATTTACATGTAATTGAATGTTTCGGTGCGGATTTCAGGCGAACGATTTGGTCGTGGTAGAGTTGACGACGCTATTACGACGCCGGTGGTTAATACTTCCGCTTATTTCTTCAAGAAAACTGCTGATCTCATTGATTTCAAGGTACTTATTAGCATTCCATGATGATTCAAAACGGTTGACTTCAACTCTGTAGCTTTTATTATCATTTTCTCCCTACTAGTCTAGCATTGTTTTGCTCGTTATACATGCATCAAAATTGAAGAAAAAAAAAAAAAAAACGATATATAAAGATGTCTGGATTCGTTCTTACTCTTTTAGACATTGGATCCTGGCAGGAGAAGCGCGCTGTAAGTTTCGAGTATGGGCGCTATGGAAATCCGACGACAATTGTTGCGGAGGAGAAGATAAGGTTTTGTTTATGAACTAGTTTGTTTCTTTTGTAATCCTTACCGAATAGAATTGAGTGTTGTAAGTTGTTTTTGGTTTTGAATCAGTGCTTTAGAAGGGGCTGAATCTACCCTGATTGTGGCCTCAGGCATGTGTGCCAGCACGATGATGTTTCTGGCGTTGGTTCCTGCTGGAGGGCATATCGTGACGACCACAGATTGCTATAGGAAGACAAGGATTTTTATTGAAACCATTCTTCCCAAAATGGGAATCACGGTATTATTGTACCTTTAGCTTCATTCTGTTTATCTTATTCATCTTCTTTCGGTGGTTTAGTTAATCATTACGCTAAGATTAGTGTTATTTAACATTTTTCTGTCTCATTCAATGATTGGACACCAACTCGATCTGTCTTGCATGGAAATAGTCTTTTCCCTTATGTATGCATTAATTTAACTGTGACAGAATAATTTTGTTTTTATTCTGAGTAATATTTGAACTTGTTTTCTGCTTGGACATTGGCGGAAAAGTAAGTAAACTGCCCTCCCCTGATAAAATTGTGTGTACAGGGTGCGAACAAGTTACCTTTAGGTTTCTAGAACTGAGTAAAATAATTAAGCAGCTTTAGTTGATTGGGGGCAAGTCTATCAGGTGCCATGCCGCAGCCTTAGTTCATACTTTTCCTTTCATCCTTATTAAATATTTTTGTTTTCGCATCTAAATAGAATTCATGAAGAACAAGAATATGAGAAAATGCTAATTAAGGAACATAGAGCAAACAAATTACTAGAATTATAAAGTTTCCTTAAAAATGTAATAGATTCTGTTAACAATCATTCTCTTGTTTATTTGTAGTGATTATATAAGATCTGAATTTTTATTATTGTCGATATTTTTCCAACTATATGGGATTTCTTATCTCTAAAAAAGAAAATTGGATGGATTTGTTTATAAGTTGGTGTTGCTTGATTTGTAGTGGAACTGGTTGGTTGGAAAGCTCTATTCTTAGATCCATTTTTCTTTTTTTATGTTGTAACTGTAACTATAACTTGGAATGGCAGGCTACGACCATTGATCCTGCGGATATGAACAGCCTTGAAGTAGCCCTGAAAGAAAATAAAGTGACCATTTATCAACCCTTTTTTTAATCGTTTTTATGGGTTTTATGTTTGGTATTAATGGAAATTGATGTTAACCTGTATTTTCCTTCCATGTAGGTTTCTATTTTCTTCACTGAATCCCCAACCAATCCATTTCTGAGATGTGTTGACATTAAACTCGTTTCAGAGCTTTGTCACCAACATGGAGCATTGGTTTGTATAGATGGTACCTTTGCAACAGCATTGAACCAGAAAGCGCTTTCACTCGGGGCCGACTTGGTTATTCACTCTGCTACGAAGTATCTTGGGGGTCATAATGATGTAAGTGATTCTTTTTATTTGAGTAATCTGGATTTAAATTATTAATTAATTAAGAGCTTTATGAGCAATTTCCCTTAAGAAGGAATTTACCAAGCATTGTCTTTTAGGTCATTGCTGGTTGTGTAAGCGGTTCTCTGAAACTGGTTTCTGAGATTCGAAACCTTCATCATGTAATAGGTGGCACTTTAAATCCAGTGAGTCCTTCTCTTATCCTATTTAATTCCTGCATCCTTTTTGTTTTTGATTATGGAGTGATGTTCATGCATGATTGAATTCTCCATTGGTTTTCTGCGCTCGTTTCGATCCTTTTTTTTTTTTCTTGTCAAGCCTTACTGTCTAATTAATTCTGATATCTTCATCTTACAGAATGCTGCATACTTACTTATACGAGGCATGAAGACATTGCATCTTCGTGTTCAGCAGCAGAATTCCTCAGCTTTGAGGATGGCAAAGCTTTTAGAGGCTCATCCTAAGGTATGCAATTTAATTTATCAAGCTGCAGTGCTTTATTACAAGGAAAAACACAACTGCATATTGTTTCGTACGTTTAATTTACTACCTAATGTTAACCAACGCGGTGCAAGGGAACAATAGTAGTTTAATTATTGATGCTTTTGAGGCATCTGATGGTAGAGTATACGACTCATACACGTGTTGAGAAATTAGCAGATGTAGCATATTCAAACTGAGTTAATCTCATTAATCAAACTTATTCATTAACTGGATTTAATCATGTGGTTGTGAATTCTTTTACCTTATACAATGTGACATTATGCAGATCAAATGTGTTTACTACCCTGGGCTACCAAGTCATCCTGAGCATAATCTTGCCAAAAGACAGATGAGTGGTTTCGGGGGCGTAGTTAGTTTCGAGGTTAGAAAATGACAAAACCCTTTTACTTTGCTAGGTTTAGGCTTAGGTTTAGTTCATGAATTTGTTCATTCTGGTGTGCAGGTTGATGGGGATTTAACGACCACCATAAAATTCATTGATTCGTTAAAAATTCCATATATTGCTCCATCATTTGGTGGGTGCGAGAGTATCATAGACCAGCCAGCAATAATGTCATATTGGTAAATATCCAATTCTGAACTTTGGTTAAACACATTTATTTAGTATGTGGGTGGCGGAAGTAATTAAGTTTTTGGTGATGGAAATGAAATAGGGATCTTAACCAAACAGAGAGGCTCAAGTATGGGATAAAGGACAATTTGGTGCGGTTCAGCATTGGAATTGAAGAGTTTGAGGATTTGAAGGCCGATATTCTGCAGGGTCTTGAGGCCATTTAAAGCCAAAGCCAAAGCCTAAGCCAAAGCCTAAGCCTAAGCCTAAGCCTAAGCCTAAGCCTAAGCCTAAGCCTAAGCCTAAGCCTAAGCCTAAGCCTAAGCCTAAGCCTAAGCCTAAGCCTAAGCCTAAGCCTAAGCCTAAGCCTAAGCCTAAGCCTAAGCCTAAGCCTAAGCCTAAGCCTAAGCCTAAGCCTAAGCCTAAGCCTAAGCCTAAGCCTAAGCCTAAGCCTAAGCCTAAGCCTGCCAAAACCAATGAACCTACACCTCTCTTTCTATTTAGATATATCATCTTTTTTGCTTTGTCAATTGGGATTTGCCAACTCTTCTGGTATTGTCGGCGACGGCGACGTTGATTTGATGGAAATGGTGCCAAGGGCGAAAAAGTGACCCCCCAGGCATTTGTGGTGGTTGGTGTTCTTCTTATAACCAATTATTCAAAATCATGGTAGGCCATTGCTTTCTATTGCCTAAAGTTAACAATATCAGGTTCTGAAATTTCGTTCTATGATATAAATTTTAATAATTTATTTTTAAGAATTTCAAATTTGCCAGTTTTAGTAAATACCGAGTACTTGGAGAAATTAAGCCTAATTGTATGTTTTGAAGTCAATACTTCACCAATGTCATTTTTCAGAGAAAAAAAAAAAAAAAAACATAATTCTGCCAAGTTAAAGTTTTTGCAGTCTTCTTTCTTTTGAATTTTTAAATTTTTATTCTGGAAAATTCTACATTATCTTTATCATAATTATGTATTTGTGATTTTATTTTTGAATAAATTACAAATTTATAAAATGTTAGACTAAGTTCTTATAGTTTGTTATTTTTAGATTTGATCAGATTAGGAAGATTACTTAAATTTTTATGGATGTTATAGGGATATTGTTGTTGGGCTAATTTAAGAAGCCCAAAGCAAAGCCATATCATACCATTGTAGAGAGCCGTGTTCGTATAACATGGTATCAGAGTCATGTCCTAAACTTAGTCGTGCCAATAGATTGGTAACTCCTCAAATATCGAACAAAGAACTCCAAAAGAAAAGGAGCCAAGCCTCCTCGAATTGGTGAATAGAAAGAAAGAAAGAAAAGGAAAAGAGAGAGAAGAAGATGTTGGTTGAGGTATTATTGAGGAAGTCAGAGAGTAAAAATCAGCTCCAAAGCCTAATATAGGGGTCTGAATTGGTGTAGGCTTACCATATTATGCCCAGTTTTGAAGTTTGGTAGGAGTGGAGTTCATTTTGAGAGTCATCTTAACATCACTCAATTCTTGAGCAAAATGTTCAATTTTGGGTCTTTTTAACTCAATTGATACTTAACTGAAGGATTTTATTGAAATCCAAGTGATAGTTCAACATGGCTACTTACCTCTTGTCTTGTGTTTGGAATCTCGTTTCTCAAGCTTTCGGTGCTCGTTTTCTCTAAATTTTCTTTGACAACTTCTTTAGGGAGTTTAGTTTGTGGAACCATTTAAAATTTTATGAGAAACACCTAAAAAAGGGCTCAATTTGGATGAAAAACCAAGGAGAGACAGACTTTTGGGTTGAGGTGGCCGATTCGGTTGAACTGGCCACGTCATCGTCTTCTTCCTCTAGTAGAGGAAACATGCACGCCTAGTCGCCACCGCCAAAATAGCTCTCCCCAACCCATTTTAGGGCATTTCTCCTTTCAATTCCTTCATTCCTTCATGAAACTTAAAATTCCTTCATGAAACTTAAAAAGATGGAAAGCCTTTTTTTGTGGGCTATAGGATAAATTATCGGCTTCCAAAGTTGGTTGAAAACTCAATTTTTCGTAAGAGCAAACCCAAAGGAAATTTTGTTATTAAGACTAATGAGGGGCTCTTAGGCCACGTTTCATTCGCAAGAATTTCTCTTTATACTTCTCTCCAACTAGAGGAATAGATTTGGAAGAGCGATTTGGCGCGGATGTAGCCAATTTCCCAAATTTCCACTTCGGTCTGCAACTCAACTTAGAACGTAAAGTTGGATCCTTCTCGGTTAAGAATGGATGGAGAAATCTCTCATTCTATTCAATGATACAATTGGCTATTATATAGCGTTACAGAATCAAATCTGATATGACTAAATCTAATTCAAATAACTCAATCAAAATCTAATCTAATCCAAATAATCATATCTAATCTAATCCTAACCATTCCTCTCAACACAAATAGTAATCAGTTTACTAAATCTAATCTAATCTAAATAACCAAATCTAATCTAATCTAACCCTAACAATCCCTCCCAACACAAATAGTAATCAGTTTATATCTACATCTAATCCTAACAATCTCTCCCTTAAACTGAACACAAATAGTAATCAGTTAATATCTACGACCTCATAACTGACTTCCACCCTGAGGTAACTTCATCAATTCTAAATAACCAAATCTGTTTATTGCTCCAAGTCCATGGCTTGTGATATGAACCAAGAGCCATCAATCATCAATATACTTGAATATGTGAAGAAAAAGTTGTCAAAATTATCAAAAGATGTTTCAATTCATGCCACATTGAAGAAGAATGAAGTTTGATTGTTATAAATTTTGGGTGGGCTACAATTTAGAGTTATTGTATTTTAAGACTTTTTATTTCATTTAGGTTACAATTACTTAAGGGCTAATTATGACCATTAAGTATGAATGTAGCCATTAAGCATGGATGTTACCACTCTTGAAATGTCTTCAATAGTTTCATTTTTGAGGCTATATAAAGCCATGTATGTTGGATTTGTAATTGGACTTGGAAAATATTATTAAAGAAGCATTTGTGCTGTTCTTTAGCCAATGGCTAAGTTTCTTTGCAATTCTATGTAGTTTAGGTTGCATGTAGAATCATTCAAGCTCGACATGATCAATCTTGCTTGTGGAGTGATTCGAATCTCAATCAAGTGTTCTTGTGTTGAGATATTCGATCAACAAGAATCATTCAAGCTAGACATGATCGATCTTGCTTGTGGAGTGATTCGAATCTCAAACAAGTGTTCTTGCCTTGAGATATTCGATCAACAAGGTAATCCGAATCTTATTTCCCTTGTATTGATTCCTTATCATATATCAGCTTGCCTCCATTTCTCACTCTTCAATGCGTCTTTAGATCAATGTGTCTTCAAAGTTTACAGGTTCAGTAGTGGTAAACATGGTCGAGTGAACTTCATCATCTTCTTTACAAAAAACTTCTCCTATCGCATAGTCTCTCATCCAGACTGCTCCATCATCTTCTTCACAAAAATCTTCTCCTATTGCATAGTCACTCATCCAGACTGTTGGTCTCTTATTCCTCGCCTTATTCGAGCTAGGAGAGCTTGCTTCTTCCAAAGAGCCAGAGGAAACATAACTTAAACTCTTACCATCTAGCTTAGTTCTCCGAGCTGCCTCCTCTTTTTGTCTCTGAATCAACTCGAGCTCACGATATAGTTCTTCTTTCTTCCGCTGCAACTCCAAAGCTAATCATCGCTTAGCTTTTTCTACCCTTCTCCTATTCTCTTCCAGCATTTTATCTAGCTCTTCTCTTTTTTTTTTCGTGCTTGTTCTTCTTTTTGTCTTGTAGCAGTAAGAGCGACTTCTTTCTCTTTCTCAAGCTGCACATCAACATCATCATACAACTTCTTGCGTCCTTCCTCCATTCGCCTCTATATTTCTAATTTAGTCTCTTCAGAGTTTCGCCTTTCTTCAACATTCTTCTGAATTAATTCTTCCATCCTCGTAGCTGCATCTTCTTCTAACTTCTTTTTGCTGTCACATGTGACCTCCTTGTCTTTTATCTCCTCTGCTTTTGCTACCTCCATCGCCATATTTTGAACCTCCAAGTCTTCGTCTTTTATTTTCAAACATTTGTCAACCAATGGCTTCATCTTTGCATGAACTGAGAACATGCGATTCGCCATCATTTGTGTGTTCATTATCAGGCCCCTTTGTTGATGATAGATTTTGCAGGTTCCTTCTTTGATTAAGATCACCAAGCGCTTCTCCTATAATTGCCCTATGCTTAGCAAATTGTTGGTGAGATTGGGGGACATAGTAGATATTTGTCACGGTTTGTGTGATACCTTCAACTTTGAATCTGACACTGCCTCTTCCTTCAACTGCCAATTTTGAGCTATTTCCCAATATGACAGTGTGTTTGAAACTTTCGTCAAGCTCAACGAACCATGTTTTGTCCCCTGTCATATGATTTGAGCACCCGGAATCGAGAAACCAAATGCCTTCTTTTTCAACTTTACTTTTCTTTGTGTACGCCATCAATAGCAATTCTTCCTCCTTGTCAAATTTAGCATAATTGACAGCTTCTTTTTCTAAGTCCGAACATTCAAGTTGATAATGTCCTTGCTTTCCACATCGAAAACAGTTGATGGCCGACCGGTTCACAAAAGATCTACCTCTTCCCCATCCTCTAGTGTAACCTCTTCCTCTCTGCAATGTCCCTTTGTCTCTTTCTTGTCCATACCTGGGTACATTCTCTACCTGCAGAACCTGCTCTTCACTCCTCTTATCAATCACCTTTTGTTCATGTACAAGCAAAGATGCCTGTAATTCATCGACTGTTAATTGGTCAAAGTCCTTGGATTCTTCAATTGAGCATACTACGAAGTTGAATTTATCGGTGAGACTTCGAAGTATTTTCTTAACAATTTTGACATCCGACATATCTTCTCCGCAATTCCTCATGTCATTAGCAGTAGACATAACTCTTGAAAAATACTCAGAAACACCTTCTCCTGCTTTCATCTCTAAAGTTTCGAATGTTCTGCGAAGTCGTTGTAGCTGGGCTCGCTTCACTCTAGCATTTCCTTGGTACTTGAGTTTCATTGAATTCCACAATTGGTTGGAAGTATCCTTTTGAATGATAGTTTTCAGAATACTCTTGTCAATGGATTGAAAGAGATAATTCTTTGCTCTGAGATCTTTGAGCCTTGCTTCATTGATTTCCTTTTGCTGGGCTGCACTTAGTGGTTCGTTTCCTTTTGGTTCCTCAAAACCAGATTGAATAGCACTCCAATATTCCTTTGAACGCAAGAGATTTTCCATGACCAAACTCCAATGCTCGTAGTCTCCATCGAATTTAAGAACACATGTTGTAGCAAAGCTTCCTGAATCACTTGCCATTTGTTTAGTGTTTTTCCTCTCAAACACTCAATTTGTGTATTTCTCTTCTCAGGTCCAATTAGGCTCTGATACCAAATGTTAAGAATGGACGAAGAAATCTCTCATTCTATTCAATGATAAAATTAGCTATTATATAGCGTTACAGAATCAAATCCGATATGACTAAATCTGGTATGACTAAATCTAATCCAAATAACCAAATCTAATCTACTCCTAACATTCTCAACAGCTCGATTCTGGACGAATTAATCCTCGACACCCGATAAGATTAATTTAGTCCCTTAAGACTAATGGAAACCTTAATTTTGAGCATCATGGACAATAAACAAGAATTTGAGTTCTACCCAAAATCTTACCCGTACTTAATTTCTCCAATTAGGCACATTCTTAGAGTTAATACTCTTCGTGGTCTTCTATTGAAACATCCCTTGGAAGCACAGGGATGGGTCTCGTAAGGTGAATTTGCTTGTAGCCTTGAATTGAATTCCAAGCTTTCCTTCAAGCTCCTTCAATGGCGCACAGAATTGGGAAAATAGGTTTGGGGTAATTTTTAGCGTTTCCTTTCTTCACCTAATTTGTGGGCAATCTTATTTAGAAGGTGTAGGATCAAATTTGGAGGTAAATAGTGGATTGTAGCTCTTGAATTTGAGTTGAATTCGAGAACTCGATATCCAAAAATGAAAAGCTTATAACTCTCGATTGAAGGCTATGGCTTGTTTCTTTCTCCAAACGATTGCATATCGTTCATAATTTATAGAAGAAGGATGCAACAGCTGAATTTTGAGATACCTTGCTTCGTTTCAAATTTCAACCACTGGATGGGATGAGTTATGAACGTTCTAGATTGTGCCCAATTTTCGGAGAAAATCCAATGGCTCAATGTTGAGATACCGTGGATTATTTGCAGAGGGGTACTGTGGAGGATCAGATTTGGTCAGTAGGGGCAATTTCGTAATTCTCTATAGCTTTAGGGGCATTTTGGTAATTTACAATTGGATAGTCAATAATCCACGATGTTCGGGACCTCCATTCTCGAGCTTTCGGTATCCAAATTACTTCAAAAAAAATTTGACAAATTTCTTATTGTACCTAGTTTCTGGAACCATAAAACTTTTCATGAGAATCGGTCTCGAAGAGTGTAGCACCCAAAGTAAATTTAAAGGTGGTTCAAAGGACCCAAGGAAAGGAACTAAGCAATCAAGCAACAACAATATCATTTTTTCAATTTTTAAGAAACTTTCTAGATTTTTTAATTTCTTATCGAGAAGGAATTTCAACGTCCTTAAGAAGAGAAAATGACCAATAAGTGGTAAAGAATTTTTTTCAGAAAAATGATAATAAAATAATAAAAGTGGCAAATTACAAAAACGCCCCTAAAATTTCACTTAATTACAAAACTGCCATTGAAGAAAATCTGAATGGAGAGTTGGATTTCATAGCTGTCCATTATTACAAAATCAATCGTATCTTCACGTCCAACTGTTGGATTGATTTGAAGTTTGAGTATGTTCAAGAAGACTCGATGTTATTTAGATTTAATGGTTGAAATTTAAAAAATATCGGCAGCCAGCCTCATCAAAGTAGATATTTTTTATGCGAAATCCAAAAAGTTTAAAATTAAAAAAAAAAAAAAAGAAAAAGAAAAAAGAGAGAGCAAATTAAGCATGTTTTGGGCAATGTTTTAAGACAAGAACAGAGTGATGAGAATTCCTAAAACCTAGTTTGAAACTTTTAGATTATGGTTTTTCTTCGGCAGGTTTCTTCTAAATTTGAGGGCTATGGTTAATCATTTTCCTTCCTACCAACTCCTACACGTTCCATATGGAATTTCCAACAAGTTTCATGAAGAAATCGATTCCTAAAAAGCTCTAGAATCGGCTACCCAACAAAACAATTTTGGATTTATTTCGTCGAAGAACATGTTTTTCAACGAAAATTTATGGAACAATTAATGGCAGTGCAAGCTTGATCTATAAATAAGAAGTTCTGGGTAATGTTTCAAGACAAGAATCGAGTGATGAGGATTCCTAAAGCTCGAGTTTGAAGCTTTTAGATTATGGATTTTTCTTCCTCGGATTTCTTCTAAATTCGAGGGCTGTGGTTAATCATTTTCCATCCTACTAACTCCTACACATTCCATATGGGATTTCCAACAAATTTCTTGAAGAAATCAGACATTGAAAAGCTCTAGAATCGACTATCCAATAAAAAGTTTCTAGATTTATTATGGTGAGAAATATGTTTTCCGGAAAACTTTGGAAGGATATAACTCGAACTATAGACCATGACAAGGTATGAACTTGGTCTCTACTTCTTCCTTGAAACTTTATCTAAACATTTTGGGAAGACATCGAGTCCATTCGAGGTCTATATACAGCTGTACAAGGGCAAAATCAGAGGTATATGGTAAGGAAAAATCATGATTTTTCCAGCAACCAAGGAAGAAGATAAAGTCCAAAGTCAATCGTCAAATTTAGACCAATAAAAGCCAAAGGTAGCCATATGTTGACCTTTCTACACTTTTTGATCAATTTCAACTCTTTCGGTTCTTATAAATTTCTTTATGATTCCTAAAACTAGAGTCAAAGATGAATCTAATAAAGAAAATTTGGAATAATTTGGATACCGAAAGCTCGAGAACGAAGATCCCGAACATCAACGACGAAGTAGCCACCTTGGACTTTTCTTAAGAAATACTTGTATGGATCACTTTTATTTTTGTATGAACCCTAAACCAAGTATGAATTAAGGTTATATGAAATAAAAACTCAAAGAACCGTGAGCTAAGGCCCTAAACCAATCAAATTGCTAGGAATTTAAGCGTTAAAATAACGAACTACATGAACTCCGTCGCCTATGAAATTTTAATGTTGAGCATATTATAGGATGTTGAGGTTATATATGAAATTTGGTAGTCATTGGATGATATGAACCAAGAGACATCAATCATACAATATACTTCAATGAAGATGTGAAGAAAATATTGTTGAAATTATCAAAAGATATTTCAATTCATGCCACATTGAAGCAGAATGAAGTTTAATGTTATAAATTTTGGTGGATTACAATTTAGAGTAATTTAGAGTTATTGTATTTCATTAATGTATTTTAAGACTTTTTATTTACTTTAGGTTACAATTACATAAGGGTTAATTATGACCATTAAGTATGAATGTTACAACTTTTAGAATGCCTTTAAAGTTTCATTTTGAGGCTATATAAAGCCATGTATGTTAGTATTTGTAAGTAGACTTAGAAAATGTAGTAAAAAGAAGCATTTGTGCTTTCTTTAGCCAATGGCTAAGTTTTTTTTGCAATTCTATGTAGCTTAGGTTGCATGGAGAATCATTCAAGCTCGACATGATCAATCTTGCTTGTGGAGTGATTCGAATCTCAAACCAATATTCTTGCGTTGAGATATTTGATCAACAAGAATCATTCAAGCTAGACATGATCAATCTTGCTTGTGAAGTGATTCGAATCTCAAACAATGTTCTTGCATTGAGATATTTGATCAACAAGGTAATCCGAATCTTACTCCCCTTGTAGTGATTTCCACATATCATTGGATAAGGACAAGTAAAAAAAAAAAAAAAAAAAAGTGTAAAAATGACCATAATAATGCCTCTAAGGATATCTACCTACGGGTTCATGACCTAGATGACCTCCAAATGCTATGAAACTCAGTAGTAGAGCTTATCTTATAATGTTGATTTTGTGAAGTTTAAAAGCCATTGGACATGTTAAGTAGCAAAACCAAGAATGATGGGTAAAATGACCAAAATGCCCTCAAGATTACTTATAATATTTCAAGGTCTAGACGTGCTCCAATTACCTACTATTTTCTATAAGGCCTATTCTAAAATACATGTGGATAAGTTCAAGATTTCAAGTTGATTGGAGCAATTTTTTAGCCTAAACCAAGATAGAACCTAAGAATCGCTTAAAGGAAACACCTCAAGACCCTTCTAGAACTCTTTAAATAATTCATGATGACCCTATGTGATATGGAAATCAACCCAAGGGAAAGTATGGAACGGATTACCTTGATGATCAAGATCAAGAGTAAAGAAAACTCGTTTCTAAACTCGTGATTCGAAGCACTCCACAAGAGGTTTGATTAATACCACTTGAATGACTCTACATACAAGTTCTAAACCCAAGAATTTGCAAAGAAAGTTTAGCTTTCTAAAATAGAAATTTTATTCTTAATTCCAAAATCTGATGTCTAAGTCTAATCAAAGAAAAGAGGCTTTATATAGCCTTTACAAACCTTAACCTATGTGATACATAACTCCAAAATTAAATGGGCTGAGAAATACCCATAACCTCCATATTAAAATGGCTAGTTAACGGTGGAATACAGTAACCCATGTGGGTTACAATATAACCTTAACTCCTATATTTAAAACTAGCTTAAATATGAAAACAAATAGTTAAACTATAATTAAATAATGAAAATAATAAAATGTGCTTATTAGTCATCCTTGGACTATTTGATAAATTCAACGGAGTTCATTAAATGCAACTTAAAGTGCAATTAATTCATCTCTGTCTTGAAGCTCAACTTTGCATAACATATAAGGGAGGTCTCCAACGTCTTCTAGAATTTCCTTTGATGAGCTCATCATAGCATGAATATAACTGTATAAGGTTTGTTGTAGCTTCTTGGCTCTCGTTCTTGTAATTGGACCTTGAGGTATGGAAATTCCTTGGTCGTTGTTCATATCACTATGAATTTGTAGAATAACTCATGCTTGTTATTTTAATGGGTTCATATATGTATGTTACAACTTATGCCTCAAATTATGAACCATAGAAACTTACAAGATTGAGAACCAAGAACAATACCACGCAAGGTTTACAACAATCAACGTAAGAAGAATGTTAGGTACCACTCAAGGATAAGGGACCAAGGTCCTCATACACAAAAACTCAAGAATGATAGATAATACTCTAATCTTGTCCAATTGTGACTCATGATGATATGAACCACGACCAAGGAATTTCCATACCTCAAGGTCCAATTACAAGGACGAGAGCCAAGAAGCTACAACAAACCTTATACAGTTATATTCAAGCTATGATGAGCTCATCAAAGGAAATTCTAGAAGACGTTGGAGACCTCCATTATATGTTATGCAAAGTTGAGCTTCAAGACAGAGATGAATTAAATGCACTTTAAGTTGCATTTAATGAACTCCGTTGAATTTATCAAATAGTCCAAGGATGACTAATAAGCACATTTTATTATTTACATTATTTAATTATAGTTTAACTATTTGTTTTCATATTTAAGCTAGTTTTAAATATAGGAGTAAAGGTTATATTGTAACTCACATAGGTTACTATATTCCACCGTTAACTAGCCATTTTAATATGGAGGTTATGGGTATTTCTCATTTACTAGCCCATTTAATTTTGGAGTTATGTATCACATAGGTTAAGGTTTGTAAAGGCTATATAAAGCCTTCTTTTCTTTGATTAGACATCAGATTTTGGAATTAAGAATAGAATTTCTATTTTAGCTGTGTTGAGAGCTAAACTTTCTTTGCAAATTCTTGTGTTTAGAACTTGCATGTAGAGTCATTCAAGTGGTATTGATCAAACCTCTTGTGGAGTGATTCGAATCACGAGTTTAGAAACGAGTTTTCTTTACTCTTGATCTTGATCATCAAGGTAATTCGTTCCATACTTTCCCTTGGGTTGATTACCATATCATTTTGGTATCAGAGCTGCAGGCTCAAGATAGGATATATGTTTCCTTTGCATTTTTTTTTTCAATTTGATTTTTATTTACTTTCATGTTTTTAGATTTTAATCGACCCACAGTTCAAAATTCAATCTTTGCTCTATTCAAAATTTTGAGAGGTGAGATTGAGAGCTTCATTTGTGTAAATGAGTGCAAACAGAGTGGCCTAAAAAAAAAATCCTTGAGTGTATACACATGAGAGATTGTTGTGAGGGCCTTTGTATTTTCATATCTTATGTTTTGCAGCAAAGTTTCACAAATAGATTCGAGGACGAATCCTCTTGAAGAAGTGGAGAATGATATGAACCAAGAGACATCATTCATACAATATACTTCAATGAAGATGTGAAGAAAATGTTGTCAAAATTATCAAAAGAGGTTGCAATTCATGTCACATTGAAGAGGAATGAAGTTTGATGGTTATAAATTTTGGTGGGTTACAATTTAGAGTAATTTAGAGTTATTGTATTTTAAGACATTTTATTTACTTTAGGTTACATTTACATCATGGCTAATTATGACCATTAAGTATGAATGTTACAACTTTTGGAATGCCTTTAATAGTTTCATTTTGAGGCTATATAAAGTCATGTATGTTGTATTTGTAAGGTAGACTTGGAAAATATAGTAAAAGAAGCATTTGTGCTTTTCTTTAGCCACGGCTAAGTTTCTTTGCAACTCTATGTAGTTTAGGTTGCATGTAGAATCATTCAAGCTTGACATGATCAATCTTGCTTGTGGAGTGATTCGAATCTCAATCAAGTGTTCTTGTCTTGAGATATTTGATCAACAAGAATCATTGAAGCTAGACATGATCGATCTTGCTTCTGGAGTGATTCGAATCTCAAACAAAGTGTTCTTGGCTTTAGATATTTGATCAACAAGGTAATCCGAATCTTACCCCCCTTGTAGTTGATTTCCTTATCTTATCACATGACCTCCCACCACGCGGTACTTTTAGAGGCCAATGTTTCAACTCCTAGGTGGGATACTCTGCACCATGTTTTTCTTGCAGGATGTCATGTTTAGCCTCATATTTCCCTCACCTAAATAAGATGCCTGCACCATGTTATGAGCACTCAAAGATTTGCAAGATTCCACATTCCTATGTGCACCGATCACGTGACCTTTATGTTCTTTCATGGGGAGTAATCTAGGGCCACGATGAATAAAGAAGAGAGTAAATTATCTTAGCCACAAATCAAGAACCTCCTAAGATCTCCCACGGTACAACATGCTCATGACTTAAACTACACTGCTTGAAACGCATGAAGCCTTGAACGTAGGTGTTCAGACTATGCCGCTTAGAAAGTATGAAGCCTTGAGCGATATTCATATTGTATCATGGGGTAAGCCCTAGATGCAGGATTAGACTACATCGCTTGGAATGTAAGAAGCCTTGGATGTAGGTTTTTAGACTATGCCACTTGAACGCATGAAGCCTTGTGTATAGGCTTCCAGATCTTATCGAAGGGCAAGCCCTAAGGTGCAGGTTTAGACTACGTCGCTTGAATGCATGAAATCTTGGACATAGGTTGTCAGGTTCATGACTGATACTATAAATCCTAGGGGGGTGTCTTGGAGAATGAATCAAGAATAGAACAAGAACCTGGAAAGTACCAAGAACACGATAAAGATAAGGACTAGAACATAGATCAAGATCCAAGTTCTAAGGACAAGAACTAAGAGCCATAGTACTAAGGCCCTTAGAAGATAACCAAGGTTTTAGAATCTAAGGACCAAGGTCCTCAATATAAATCATGATAAGAACCCTAAGTCAAGAACAGAACTAAGGGGCATGAGTACTTACAACAAGAATCAGAACAAGACAAGAAAGAGTGTGGTACCCTAGCATATCAAGGACACGATTAAGAGCCTACAAGTTTACTTACTAAGTCTTGTACTCATTCCTTATTTTCCATTTTTTTTTTCAGGTAATAAAGAGTTGGTTGAGGTTGGGAGCTGACTCTGGAGCAGGTGCCATAGACAAGCCTTACGCGTCGTCCTCAACACTTTTGTTTTAAAACGTTTTGTGTCCGTTCCTTATTTTGTGTTTTAAGTGTTGTATTGTGTTGTGTTTTAAATATTTATGCATGAATTTTATTTTGATATAATATAAATGTACTAGATGTTATGTTTTAAATTCCATTTGTTTTATTTCGCAAAAAATTTACCCGTCTTTTTGGAGTCATCGAGTTAGCTCCGTCCTTACATTGGATAAGGTTAAGTAGCTAAACCAAGTAACGGTGTAAAATGACCATAATGCCCTAAGGTAACTTATATTCGCTTCAAGATCTAAATGACCTCCAAATGCTATGAAACTTTGTAGAAGGTCCTATTTTATGATGATTCATGATATGATAAAGTTTTAAGGGACTGAAACATGTTTATAGGTTAAACCAAGAATTAGGGGGTAATGACCAAAATGCCCCTAGAACCTATTAAGGTATTTCAAGGTCTAAACACCCTCCAAATGACTTACTACTTACTTCTTATAAGGCCTATTCCTAAGGGCATAAAGGTATGTTCAAGATTTCAAGTCGATCAGAATAAGTTTGAAACATAAACCAAGTTAGGACCTAAGAGACGTTTAAAGGAATATCTCAAGTAATTTTTTCCAAAACTCGAAACTCTTCTAGAATTATCTAAAGAACTCTTTATGCCTCCATGAAATTCTGAATGACACATGTATGTTACTGTAATTGTATAGCTCAAGAATTCATGATACGACTATGCTTCCAAAAAAATTACGAACCTTACAAATTACATAATGTTCAAGTTTGAGAACCAAGGAAAATAGTACACAAGCTCTAATAACTACCAAGGTAAGAAGAATGCTAGGTACCACTCAAGGATAAGGGACCAAGGTCCTTAGAAATAGAAACTCAAGAAACTCAAGAAACTTCTAAAACCTCTCACGGTACAACATGTTCATGACTCAAAATACGCTGCATGGAACGTATGAAGCCTTAAGCGTAGGTGTTCAGGTGTCGCTTGGAACGTAAGAAGGTTTGGATGTCGGTTTTCAGACCGTATCACAGGGCAAGCTTGAGATGCGGGTTCAGGCTATCTCTCTTGGAACGTATGAAGCTTTGGATACAAATTGTCAGGTTCATGATTGATACCGTAAATCCTAGGGAGAGTGTCTTGGAGAACGAACCAAGAAAAAAACTAACGAAGAAAGAGAGAACGACAAGGACTAGAACAAGTTTCAAGATCCAAGTTCATAAGGAAAGAAAGAGTGTGGTACCTAGCATATCAAGGACACGATTAAGAGCCTACAAGTAGGTTACTTATTGAATCTTCGTACACATTCCATATTTTCATGTTTTTCAGGTAAAGAAGGAGCTGATCGAGATCGGGAGCGGACTCTGGAGCAGGTGCTATAGACAAGCCTCACCCATCTTTCTCCACACCGTTTTACTTTAAATATTTTCTGCCTGTTTCTTATTTTGTCTTTTAACTATTATATTGTGTTTTAACTACTTCTGTATGAACACTATTTTGATATATTTTAAATATAATGCATATTATGTTTTAAATTCCTTTTGTTTTATTTTGCAAAAAAATTGTTCGTCATTATCATCGAGTCCCTGTCCGTACAAAGAGGGTTAAAATTAATAAAAGTTGAGGGAGGATCACGGTTCCGTTTGACATGGTCTGTTCAACTGAACTAGCCACGTCATTGTCTTCTTCCTCTAGAAGGAAGAAGACGCACTCGACCATGGTTTTCGTCGCCTAAAATACACTCCTCCATGACTCCATCCATGTTGTTTCACACCTCGATTTTGTAACACCAAAAAATAAAGGATTTAGCCACAATAAGAATAAGCCACCCATGTAAGACCCAAAGGATCAAAACGGAAGAAGTTCAAAGGATTAAGCCAGGACAAGGGACTTAAGCAAGTCACTCCTACACCCTAAAAAATAACCTTAGGAGTTAAGGCCTTTGGAAAAGGAATGGAAAGGGAAAAGTAAGCGAAAAGGACGAAAAAGTCGTTTTTTCCAATTTCTAAGATACTTTTCGGATTTTTAGTTCCTTATCTAGAAGAGATTTTAAGATGCTCAAGAAGGGAAAATGACCAATAAGGGATGAAAATTTTTTAGAAAAATTATGATTTTTCAGGAAAATAATAATAAAGTATTCAAAAAGTAACAAATTACCCAAGTACCCCGGGAAGAATGGATAATTATAGAAATGCCACTCTAAACAGAATCAGAGAATCTAAAATGACCTCTGCACAAAACGCTTGGAAACTCAAATCTTTGTTATTGGATCTCCTCCAAAATTAGATATAATCTATAACACACACATATCATCACATCCAATGACTAGTATTCAAAACCGAGGTCGGTAAGGTTCTAACTAGATCAGATATTTCCAACAGATTATCCAAAAAGTTCAATCTCCAAATCACGAAGATTCTGGAGGTTTCAAGGTCGGTGGTAGATTTCACTATAAAGCTAAAGTTGGGACAATAGTTTGGAACAAGAATCGAGCAAGGTCGAGCACTCAATCGAAGACAATAAGCGTTTAAATTTTGGGTCTCCTACTCTCAGATTTTTTCCAAATTCGAGAGTAATTCTCTACCATTTCTCTTCAAGTTTGTTCCTACAGTTTCTAAACAAGATTACCCACAAGTTCTATGAAGGAATAGAGTGTTGAAAGTGCCTAGAAACCATTCCCCCAATCAAATCCGCTATTGAAGAACTTCAAGAAAACTTGAAAGCCCAATCCGAAGATACACGATAATTTGTTGAGCAAGGACAATTCCATTAAGTTTCTGCACCTCCAAAGGAGTATTTCCATAGAAGACTATGAATAGAAATAACCTTGGGAGTGTACCCAATTGAAGGAAATTCGTTTCAAGTAGAATTTGGGGGGAAGTGTCAAATTCTTATCTACGACCCCTTTACCTTCAAATTGAGGACTCCTTTAGCTTCAGAGGAAGACATTGAGTAACTTTGATAAAGGATCGAGAGCTGAAACGTCGTAGAATAAGCTAACCGAGAGATAAAAAATCTGGCATTTCGGGTGAGTTGCATACCGAGAACGATTTATGGAACCCAAACTCAAAGAAGTTCTTCCAAACCAATTCCTTTAGTTTGAGAAAAGGAAATGAAAGAGGTTCCATAAAGAAATTGGGCCTTGAAAACCCCTAGTTTCGGCTACCCAATAAAAAATCCTCTGTTTTGCTCCGGTGAGAAAATTATTTTTGGACAAACTTTGGAGGCGAATAGCTTAGGCTACAATCTATGATAAGGTATGAAATCAATCCCTAGCCCTTCCTTGTAACACCATCTTTAAGTTTTATGAAGAAATCGTGGAGAGAAACAGCGAGATCGAAGTTTTGAAAGGCGAGTTTCAAAGGGCGGCGTAAATGGGCGCGCGCATCTTCTTCCTGTCCGAAGGAAGAAGATGGTGACGTGGTCTGTTCAGTTGAACTGGCCAAGTCAACCCAAGATCCGACCTTCCCTCGGTTTTTCTTAATTTTAACCCTCTTCTAGACCATTTCAAATATTTTTTTTTTTAAAAAAAAGAACTTTATGGTTTCAGAAACTAGACACAATAAGAAGTCTGTGGAAGGAAATTTGAAGTAATTCGGATACCGGAAGCTCAAGAACGGAGGTCCCGAACGTTGATGACGAGGTAAGTAGCCACGTTGACATTTTGTTAAGAAATATTGGTAGAAATCGCTTGAATTTTCATATGAACCCTAAACCAAGTATGAGTTAAGGATAAATGAAAGAAAAACCCAAAGAATCATCATTTAAATCCCCGAACTAATCAAATTTCTCGTGATTTAAGTAACGTTAAAATAACCCACTAAATGAACTCTTCTGCCAATGAAAGTTTAATGCTGAGTATGATATAGCATGTTGAGGTTTTATATGAAATCTGGTGGTCATTGGATAAGGATAGTAGGTAAACCAAGAAACAGTGTAAAATGACCATAATGCTCGTAAGGTCATCCATCTTTGGTTCATGACCTAGATGACCCCAAATATTATCAAATTCTGTAAGTAGTTCTTAGTTTATGATGTTTGATGATGTGTTGAAGTTTGAAAGCCATTAAGTAGCACAACCAAGAATTATGGCTAAAATGACCATAATGCCCCTAAGGAAGACTACCTCCAGGTTAAGCCCTAAATGACCTCCAAATATTATGAAATGTTGTATGAATTCTTATCTCAGGAGGTTGTATAAGTTAATGAAGTTCGGGAGTCATTAGAAAATATTAGATAGCAGAACCAAGATATGGAGAAAAACGTACATCACGATCCATATGACTTTACCTCCTAGGATGACTAACGAGGTATCTGTAAAATAAGAGATTCCCCACAAGTACACTTGGTTGATAATAAGATTCTACATGCACAAGATCATGCTGGGCTATTCCTAAGAAGAACTTTTAAGTTCCAAGCTTGACCAAATACATTATGCATAAAACCTAGTGATAAGATAAGAAATCACTACAAGGGGAATAAGATTCGGATTATCTTGTTGATCGAATATCTCAAGGCAAGAACATTGTTTGAGATTCGAATCACTCCACAAGCAAGATCGATCATGTCTAGCTTGAATGATTCTTGTTGATCAAATATCTCAAGGCAAGAATACTTGTTTGAGATTCGAATCACTCCACAAGCAAGATTGATCATGTCGAGCTTGAATGATTCTACATGCAACCTAAACTACATAGAATTTCAAGAAAACTTAGCCATTGGCTAAAGAAAGCACAAATGCTTCTTTTACTATATTTTCCAAGTCTCCCTATAAATACAACATACATGGCTTTAGATAGCCTCAAAATGAAACTACTAAAGGTATTCCAAGAGTTGTAACATTCATACTTAATGGCCATAATTAACCATTATGTAATTGTAACCTAAAGTGAATTAAAAGTCTTAAAATACATTAATGAAATACAATAAATCTAAATTATTTTAAATTGTAATCCACCCAAAATTTATAACATGACACTTCATTCTTCTTCAATGTGGCATGAATTGAAATATCTTTTGATAATTTCAACAATATTTTATTCACATCTTCGTTGAAGCATATTGTATATCGATGTCTCTTGGTTCATATCACCTAGTATCACCAAGAATCCAAGAAAACACCTAGGCTAATGCAAATATCATGCTTAACAAGTTGCTAGGATCCATGCTCGAAGTAACCCTTATCTCCCATCACGAAGTGTACCACGAGGCCCTATTCCTTTATAGGTGGGATGCCTTGCTATATATACCATGAGCAGGATGCCATGATGGGCTTATTAATTCCCTCACCTAAATTGAGATGTCCTGCATCACGATTTGTCAGCATGATGCCACGATTATGACGACGCCACTTATGCATTCATGGGGAGAAAATTAAGGGTTACATTGGAAGAGTTTTTAGGGCTAAAATATGATACATGACATAAAAACCTCTAAGGTTTAGTTCTTGAAAACAAAACAAGTAGTCATATCCTAGCGGAAGGTCTAGACATGCTCCAAATTACCAACTATTTTCTATAAGGCCTATTTTAAAAGACATGAGGATAAGTTCAAGATTTCAAGTTGATTGGAGCAAGTTTGGAACCTAAAACAAGATAGAATTTAAGAAACACCTAAAGGAAAGACCTCAAGATTCAAGACCCTTCTAGAACCCTCTAAGGAATATTATGAATCTATGACCTTCTAGAGTAACTCATGCTAGTTATTATGATTGGTTCATGTGATTACGAATGCATGTGACAACTTATGTCTCAAGGAATTATGAACCTTGTGAACTTATAAGATTGAGAACTAAGAACAATACTGAACAAGCTCTACAATTACCAAGGAAAAAAGAATGCTAGGTACAATTCAAGGATAAGGGACAAAGGTCTTCAGACTCAGAAACTCAAGAACGCTGGGTAATACTCTAAGCATGTCCAATTGTGACCTATAACCTCCCACCACGCGGTGCTTCCAGAGGCCATATTTACTCTTCTAGGTGGGATGTCCAGCACCATGTTTCCTTTGCAGGATGTCATGTTTGGCCTCATGTTTCCCTCGCCTAGATGAGATTCCCTACAACATGTTATGGGTACCTAATGATTTGTAGGATGCCATGTTCATGTATGCACCAATCACGTGACCTTTATGGTCTATGCCATGTTCATGCGTACATTGATCACGTGACCTTTATGATCTATCATGGGGAGTAATCTAGGGTCACGATGGATAAGAAAAGAGTAAGTTACCTTAGCCAAGAATCAAGAACCTCCTAAGACCTCCCACGGTGATAAGCGCCTACAATGCTGGAATTTGCAAAGCTAGAGGTCCTTCTAGGTTGCATAATAGTTGCATGGTTATTTCTTCCTCTCCATCTACCATCAACTTGTCTTTCTTGTACTACTATACCTTCATCTTCTTGTAATGTTCGTTCTTGTCTTTGTTGTTGCGCCCTTCTTTCTTGTCTATCTTCCATCATCATTTCCATCAAACCTTGAATTGTTTGAAGAATGGTTGTATTAAGATCTGGTACTGGTGGTACTGCTTCTCCATTATGTGACATTTTGTTATCAAGGGACCTCTCCACACTTCTCACAAAAATTTCACTCAGGGACACTCGTGTTTAATACTCAAAGGTAGGCTTTTGGTACTAGGTCAAGAATGTAAATACTGACTTTTTTTTTTTCTTTTTTCTTTTGGGATAATCTGAGAGAGAAAAATAAATAATAATAAAAATAAAGATATTTCACCTCTAGAGCGGCCAAAGAACGTCAACCAAATGCTCTGATACCAAATGATAAGCGCCTACAATGCTGGAATTTGCAAAGCTAGAGGTCCTTCTAGAATCCTTGCAAAACGCTCACAGAGAAAGCTAACTTAACGGATTAATTCCAACCAAGAGCTGGTTAGAAGATGAATGACTCTTAGATCGAACTTGGAATCTATGATGGTCACTCTTAGATACCAAGACAATTCACTTCAGAATTAGCTTGATCAAAACTAATTCAATGAATCGGTTTAAACATCAAACCTAAAGCAAGATTTGAAAAAGAATAACACCAAAAGGGTATCAAGAAAACACAAAGGTTTTTTTTTTTTTTTCTGTATTCAACCATTCATCCAAACATGAATATTACATGCCTTTAAATAGGCCCAAAAGATAACCCTAACATAAGGTTCAGCCACCAACTACAAATCACTAATAAATGGTATTAAATACAAATTGAAGAAAATAAGGCATTCATACAAACTATTAATAAATGCTATTAAATATAAATTGAAGAAAATAAGGCATTCATAAATTGTCTTAATTGGTAGTTCAACTACCAATGGCAAGTCTTCTAATCACTTTCCAATATCAACCACTCCATTATTTTCTTGATTTGATTCTTGAATCTTCTTTGTATTGCTTCTTATAATTGCTCGTTCGGGTACATGGAAGTGATCAGTTGTTGGATTCATATCACACGGTATATCATGTTCATGAATTAGACTACGGTGCTTGGAACGCATGAAGCCATGAGCATAGGTATTAAGACTGTGTCACTTGAACGCATGAAGCCTCGGACACAGGTTGACAGGTTTATGATTAGTACCGCAATATTCTAAGGGGAGTGTCTTGGAGGACGAATTAAGAAACAAAACAAGACCTTACGACAAGAACAAGAACAAGAACAAGAAAAGAAAGAGTGTGGTACCCTAGACATGATCGATCTTGCTTGTGGAGTGATTCGAATCTCAAACAATGTTCTTGCCTTGAGATATTCGATCAACAAGGTAATCCGAATCTTATTCCCCTTATAGTTGATTCCTTATCTTATCACGGTGCCATAGACAAACCTCACCTGTCATCCTTCAACCCTTTTTGTATCGTTCCTTATTTTGTGTTAACTATTTTGTTGTGTTTTAAATACTTTGTATAAACTTTATTTTCATATAATATAAATATAATGTATGTTATGTTTTAAATTTGGTTTGATTTATTTTGCAAAAAGTTTTAACCATCTCTTTGGAGTCATTGAATCAGCCCGGTTCTTACATATTTCTTCAAGAAACTTAAAGACGGTGTTACAAGGAAGAGCCAGAGGTTTATTTCATACCTTCTCGTGGATCATTCCAAAAGTTATTCACCTCCAAAGTTTATTGGAAAACTGATTTCTCACCCGAGTTCAAAACAGAGTGATAAGATAAGGAATTCACTCCACAAGCAAGATCGATCATGTCTAGCTTGAATGATTCTTGTTGATCAAATATCTGAAGGCAAGAACACTTGCTTGAGATTCGAATCACTCCACAAGCAAGATTTTCGAGCTTGAATGATTCTACATGCAACCTAAACTACATAGAATTGCAAAGAAACTTAGCCATTGGCTAAAGAAAAAGCACAAATGCTCATTTTACTATATTTTTCAAGTCTGCTTACAAATACAACATACAAGGCTTTTATATAGCCTCAAAAATGAAACTATTAAAGGCCTTCCAAGAGTTGTAACATTCATACTTTATGCCCATAATTAGTCCTGATGTAAATGTAACCGAAATTAAATAAAAAGTCTTAAAATACAATAACTCTAAATTACTCTAAATTGTAGCCCACCCAAAATTTACAACAATCAAACTTCATTCTTCTTCAATGTAGCATGAATTGAAACATCTTTTGATAATTTTGACAACCTTTTCTTCACATCTTCATTGAAGTATATTGTATGATTGATGTCTCTTGGTTCATATCACAGAGGATTTCTTATTGAGTAGTTAATTCTAGAGGTTTTCAAGGCTCAATTTCTTCATGGAACATCCTCTTTATTCTTCCCTTGAGCTAAAAGAATTTTTTTTGGAGGAACACCTTTGAGTTTTCTTGGGTAGCTCGTTCCACAACGTTTTAGCTCTCGATTCCTTTATCAAAGTTACTTAACTTGGTCCTCTGAAACTAAAAGAATGCTCAAGTTGAAGAAAAATGGACCGTAGATAGGAATTCGATACTTACCCAAAATTGTACCTGAAACTGATTTTCTTCAATTGGGCACGTTCGTGAGGTTAATTCTTTTCGTGGTCTTCTATGGAAATACTTCTTAGAGGTGCATAAACTTAATGAGATTGGTTTCATTGGACGAATTGGCTTTTATGTTGGATTGGATTTTCAAGTTTTCTTTGAAGCTCTTCAAAGGCGGCCACTATTGGGGGACTAGGTTCTAAATTCTGTTAGCATTTGGTTCCTTCATAAAACTTTGGGATAATCTGGTTTAGAAACTATAGAAACAAATTTGATGGGAAATGGTGGGGCAATTGCTCTCCAATTTGAAAGAAATCCAAGAGTAGGAGATTCAAGTCCCAGCACAGCTTCCTAATGGAATATTAAGATATTGAAAAAAAGAGGTGATATGATAAGGAATCAACTACAAGGGGAATAAGATTCGGATTACCTTGTTGATCGAATATCTCAAGGCAAGAACACTTGATTGAGATTCGAATCACTCCACAAGCAAGATCGATCATGTCTAGCTTGAATGATTCTTGTTGATCAAATATCTCAAACACTTGTTTGAGATTCGAATCACTCCACAAGCAAGATTGATCATGTCGAGCTTGAATGATTCTACATGCAACCTAAACTACATAGAATTGCAAAGAAACTTAGCCATTGGCTAAAGAAGAGCACAAATGCTTCTTTTACTATATTTTCCAAGTCTACCTTACAAATACAACATACATGGCTTTATATAGCCTCAAAATGAAACTATTAAAGGCATTCCAAAAGTTGTAACATTCATACTTAATGGCCATAATTAGCCATTATGTAAATGTAACCTAAAGTAAATAAAATGTCTTAAAATACAATAACTCTAAATTACTCTAAATTGTAACTCACCCAAAATTTATAACCATCAAACTTCATTCCTCTTCAATGTGACATGAATTGCAACCTCTTTTGATAATTTTGACAACATTTTCTTCATATCTTCATTGAAGTATATTGTATGAATGATGTCTCTTGGTTCATATCAAGAGGGTAGCTTTTTGGAAATGCCTTAGAATGCAAGGGAAAACCGTCAATTGTACCCCAATGCAAGGGAAAACCGTCGATTGTTATTAATTTTGGGTGGGTTACAATTGAGAGTTATTGTATTTCATTAATGTATTTTAAGACTTTTTTATTTATTTAGGTTACATTTACCTAATGACTAATTATGGCCATAAAACATAATGTTACAACTCTTGGAATGCCTTTAATAGTTTCATTTTTTAGGCTATATAAAGTCTTGTATGTTGTATTCGTAAGAAGACTTGGAAAATATGGTAGAAGAAGCATTTGTGCTTTCTTTAGCCAATGACTAAGTTTCTTTGCAATTCTATGTAGTTTAGGTTGCATGTATAATCATTCAAGCTCGACATGATCAATCTTGCTTGTGGAATGATTCGAATCTCAATCAAGTGTTCTTGCGTTGAGATATTTGATCAACAAGAATGATTCAAGCTAGACATGATCGATCTTGCTTGTGGAGTGATTCGAATCTCAAACAATGTTCTTGCCTTGAGATATTCGATCAACAAGGTAATTCGAATCTTACTCCCCTTGTAGTGATTTCCACGTATCAATTTTTTTTTTTTGTACTAGTTTGCGAACGTACGTGTCGAAATCATCGAATTTGAATGTTTCCCACAAAAATACAAAAAAATAAATAAATAAATAAAATAAAATCGACCATGACTCAGTCTTTTCGCGTTGATGCTACGCTTAGCTAAAGGTTCACTAATTGACCAGTTTGTCCATACATCCTCAAAATCTCATTCTAAATACGAGATCTCCGCCTACACAAGAAAATTGTTGGTAAAACTTCAAAATGACACTTTCTTTTGATCTAAATTTTTTCCTCTCGTTATCATTAAAGAAAGACAACGAAAAATTTCAGGGTAGAAACCTTCTTGAGAATTTCTCTTAAGATTCAAACTCATAGCTGATGATAGTACTAGAATAGATATTTTTTGTTTCCTTCTCATACGCACTCATACATTTGTTTATCGATCAATCTCTAATTCTAATCTTCCTCCCCAATCAGATATTATGGTGTTGGTATAGATCGAAATTTCGTTATAGTCCAATTCTAACTGGTAATAGATACCGGGGCTTTGCAATATTTGACTGATCATAATTCTATATAGTCCATTTACTATAGAAGTTCCCAGGGAATTCATTAAAGGAATGTTTCCAATTAAAATGGTTCCTTCTCTATATTTTTAATAATAATAAAAATAAAAAATTGTTTCCCTTTCCTCATTATTGTTTGTATTTGTATTGTTCGAAAGTGTCAACTTGATTTGGTTCCTCATTAAGGTCTCATCTTTGTAGACGAATTCCATATACAAATTTGCCTATTTCCCCACAAAATCAAGAAATTTGTAATATTTCTTCTCTTTCGCTACCTACCCCAATTCTAGTAAATTCTTGGAGTCAAAATCAAGACATGAAACTGGTTAAAAACTCCACCCTATCCCAATGCAAATAAAATGCACTAGTAAATCACATGGATCTAGGAACGACTTCCTGTATTTGATTTGTGGTCAAGCTAGAGTTTGAGGATTTGGTAACTTTCATAGGAAACATTGTCAAATAGGCTTTTCTCTTGGTATACCTTATCTAGTACAGCCCAAAACTAATGCTCCTATAACCATAACAAAAAAGACATCACAACCCTTTCAATGCCTTGTACTATCAAGAGTGGGCTTAACAAAATTCTCTTATAAAAATTAGTATTGTATAAGTATGGTGGATATCCTCAGATGCCATAAAACTTGGGATACTTGAAAATCAAACTTAAAATGATAGTCTTGAAACTTTAACTATGGTAATACCTTTTAACCAGGTTGACATTGCTAGGAAAAATTGATTGGTAATTTTCTACAACAATTTGTTTATGTTGAGCTTCCTGAGTGCATTCGTGTACCTTAAGGAGGATTACCACAAAACTTCTAGTTGATTTAGAGACAATGTCCCACTCTAATCCTCGTGTATCCTCCACCCAAGTTCATCTTAAATCATGGTTTCTTAAATTTAAGGTATCTTGACAATCTCATATCTTATACCGTAGTCCCACTCCATATACCTCTAAAATTTTGACCATGATCGTAATGCCTCGTCCAAACTGTGGCTCGATACTTTTAAATCACCTCACAACTTCCCTAATTGGTTGTATTATTATTATTATTATTATTAAATTTTCAGCTCGTATTAAGGCAGGAAAGTTTTTTTACATCTCAGTACTTCCAAAGCTCAGCTTCCATTAAAGGCACTTATGTCATTCACCAATCAATTTAAGTATACATGTTTTAAACTTTTATGGTCTTAACTCAATTTTTTTTTTTTTTACTGATACTTTTAATTTCATCTTTTCATACTTTCAAGTTATAAAACTTTCTTTAGACACTACCACATTTAATATCTATAGTATACTATAAGATATTGACATCTATCAAGCTTCTTAGGTCATTTTATTTCATCTGAAACTACTTACTCTTCAGTATTCATTGGTACATTCATTCCCATCTCTATGGTCATATGACTGTGTAGTTTATCTATGTTTGAGACGTCTAACTAAAACATATGATCTTGCTTAGCTATTTTCACAGCAACACAACACTAACATTTAGTACCTTACTAAAACTATAGCTACTCATTCACAGCAACAATCTCAGTAAATCTAACATCATCAATACAATAATTTACATTCACATTCCATGCAAGGTAAAACATACCGTATTCTAAATTGTAATGACTCGAAATTTTCTACTTAATTTAAGGTCGCTACTATATACGTACCATAAACATTAAATGCGGAAGACTTCATTTAAATTCCATAAAACATAACATTTATCTTAAAACACAGCCATGGACTTACGTATTTCGAAAACATCTTTAAAACGACACAACAAAAGACTAAATAAAAGGAATAAGAGTTTAAGTTAAAAACATCCTAGTCTAGCCTAAGTGATATGAACTAAGAGACATCAATCATGCAATATGCTTCAATGAAGATGTGAACAAAATATTGTTGAAATTATCAAAAGATATTTCAATTCATGTCACATTGAAAAAGAATGAAGTTTCATGTGATAAATTTTGGGTGGATTACAATTTAGAGTTATTGTATTTCATTAATGTAGTTTAAGAGTTTTTATTTACTTTAGGTTACAATTACATAATGGTTAATTATGGCTATTAAGTATGAATGTTACAACTCTTGGAGTGCCTTTAATAGTTTCATTTTGAGGTTATATAAAGCCATGTATGTTGTATTTGTAAGTAGACTTGGAAAATATAGTAAAAGAAGCATTTGTGCTTTTCTTTAGCCAATGGCTAAGTTTCTTTGCAATTCTATGTAGTTTAGGTTGCATGTAAAATCATTCAAGGTCGACATGATCAATATCTTGCTTGTGGAGTGATTCGAATCTCAATCAAGTGTTCTTGCGTTGAGATATTTGATCAACAAGAATGATTCAAGCTAGACATGATCGATCTTGCTTGTGGAGTGATTCGAATCTCAAACAATGTTCTTGTCTTGAGATATTCAATCAACAAGATAATCCGAATCTTACTCCCCTTGTAGTGATTCCTTATCTTATCACTAAGTCTAAGAAAAACAAATACCACTACCCTATGCATGTGCCATGATCTCGAGTTGCGATGCCGTCGTCAACCATACAGGAATGCCTTGCCTTAACCTGAAAAAGTAAAGTAGCACGAGGCTTGAGTATTTCTAGAATACTCAGTAAGTAACCCCCTAATGGGGTTATGCAACAATCACATGCAATGAAATGATGGGACCTATCTTTCGGTTCATTTTGTTTCGTTTCGTTTCGTTTTGTTTCGTTTCGTTTCGTTTCGTTTCATTTTTCCTACGGTGTAATCCTAACAGGTAATTGTGGACGTGTACCTATACTCTACACGCAGCCCATACGTGCGAGTATGGGCTCACCAGCTAGTTCGCACACTGCTGGGCCACTGTCCCTAGCCGGTGGGCATGCTCTGGGAGCCCTTATACTGGGACCCGTTAAAACTAGAACCGTCACGGCAGCGCTATGCAAAGCATAACGATCGTTGTCCTGCCATTGGATGTACGCGTTCGTACCCTCGTGATGGGATAGGGGTATCCCCCCAAATGCATGAGCACACAATATGCATGAGGTCACGGCAATATGCATGCTCTGGGAGCCCTTATACTGGGACCCGTTAAAACTAGAACCGTCACGGCAGCGCTATGCAAAGCATAACGATCGTTGTCCTGCCATTGGATGTACGCGTTCGTACCCTCGTGATGGGATAGGGGTATCCCCCCAAATGCATGAGCACACAATATGCATGAGGTCCCACTAGTCCTACAGTTATCATTAATGAACATAACCCCCTGTCACGTTTTCATGCTTACATGTCATTCTCATTCTCATTTCTTTACATATCATACATATTCCTAACGGGGTTATGTTTCATGCAATTTACCGTATTTCATGTCATACAACTCATGCAGTTACATTCAAATATTCATACAAACAAGCCATAATTGTTCAAGGACCACACATCGTTACATGCATTACACATCACATCAGACTAAAAGCATACATTCACGTTCACATAACTACGTACTTAAGCACAATAATCTAGCATACATTACATCATATCATAAACAAGTCCTAACGTAAACACTTCATAGCCATATCATTCTCTAACTTACCATAGCCTTAACGTTCTTATACCTATCACAGACATATCATTACGTAACGTACCTTAGTCATATCATCACCAGAACGTATCCTAACGCCATCATTCTATCAATCTATCACAAACCTATCCCTCTCTACCCATAACCTAACCGTATTCTTTCATCAATCTCTCCTATCCATAGCACTCCGGTATGTAACCTAACCTTAACGTTTCATGAACGTATCTTACTCCTATCGTTACATTTCATTTTGTGCATCCTTCTCGTATCCTATCTTAAACATCTCCTAGAGCACATCGTACCATAATTATTATCATACAATCCACATATTATAACATAACATAACATATAGGAAGCATATCGATCCACAGACAATTCACACATATCAATATATATATGACATGTGCAGAACCACAGGGCACGTGTCAACATCAAATATAACCATGCCGATAGTAAGGTCACTTACCTGGTTAGCTTAAGTAGTTGTCACGAATATATCCTTAATGAAAGTTCGATTCCGTCCTTTGAAATCCATGTCAACCTACGTGAGTCCAAGACATCAGTTTCAAGTTTCAACTCTATAAAATTATTTCTCTCATTTAAATGGTTAAAATTCTGATATTTACCGTTAGACAAAATTTAAGGGAGTTCCATGCCCTCTAATATTTCCTGTTTTATTTTTAAATTGTGTTCAACAAATCTTTCCTCAATCTTCCCTCTTCTTCTGTAATTATTTTTAAGGAGGTATTATTCAATTTTGTTAATCTATTCCTACTTCTAAATCTTCCCTTTTTATTATTATTATTATTTTTCTTTCCAGTTAACAGTATTCTGAATTTCTATCTCTATTTCATTTTTTCTTATTTCCTTTAGTAGATCTAAAATATAATTGGTTGTGATTTCCTAAACTCATAACGAATTCTTTTCATTTAATCTCTAATTCAAAACTAAATAGTTGTAACCAAATTAATATTATTTAATAAAATAAAAGAAAGATTTAACATACGACTACTGACCTCTTCAAATGACATATCTCCTCGGGCGGAACTAAGTATGCTTAAACCTTTTGTTTTTTTTCTATTTGTTTTGGTAGGAAGGAAGAAATTCTGGGTAAATTTGCGGTTGTTTTTACAGAAAAGAAATTACTGATTTGTTGCCAGAATTATTTTTAGGGAAGGAGTGGTGAGAGATTGAAGGAAGGAGGAGGGATCCGTTACCAAATGTTTTTCTTCTTTTAATTTTAATTTTTATTTATTTATTTATTTTTATTATTTTAACTTTTTTTTTTATAATTATTTTTATTTGTTTATTTGTTTTTGGGCTATTACATAAATTATAATAAATATAGAATTAAGCTAACATGAATGCAGTAAATTATAATACGATCAATCGAGTAAAAGTCCAATTATGAGTTATATTTTATAATGACCAAGCAATAACAACATACACAATCAACAACATTTCATTTTCTTATCTTATGCAAGACATACCTGACGGAGACGGGGCACCGACGGTGGGACCATGGAACATGCCAAGCCTACATCGTAGGCTAGTCTACAAGATCTATAACCTAGAGCTCTAATACCAACTGTAACAACCCAAAATTTTCTACTTAATTCAAGGTCGCTACTGTATACATACCATAAACATTGAATGCGGAAGACTTCATTTAAATTTCATAAAACATAACCTTTAACTTAAAACACAGCCATGGACTTATGTGGTTCGAAAACATCTTTAAAATGACACAACAAAAGACCCGAAATAAAATAAATAAGCATTTAAGTTTAAAACATCATATTCTATCCGAAGTCTAAGAAAATAAATACCACTATCTTATGCATGTGCCATGATCTCGAGTTGCGTTGCCGTCGTCAGCCGTATAGGAATGCGTTGCCTTAACCTGAAAAATGTAGTAGCACATGGCTTGAGTATTTAAAGAAATACTCAGTAAGTGACCCCACTATTGGGGTTAAATGCAACAATCACATGCAATGAAATGATGGGACTTATCGTTTCGTTTCGCTTCATTTCATTTTCCCTACGGTGTTGTCCTAACGGGTAATTGTGGACGTGTAGCATATACTCTACACACAGCCCATACGTGCGAGTATGGGCTCACCAGCTAGTTCGCACACCACTGAGCCACAGTCCTTAGCTGGTGGGCATACTCTGGGAGCCCCTTATGCCGAGACCTGTTAAAACTAGAACCATCACGGCAGCGCTATGCAATCCATAACGATCGTTGTCCTGCCATTGAATGTACGCGTCCGTACCCTCGTGATGGGATGGGGGTATCCCCCCAGATGCATGAACACACATAATGCATGAGGTCCCCCTATTTCTACATTTATTTTTAATGACCATAACCCCCTGTCACGTTCCAGGCTTCATGTAATTCTCATTTTCATTTCACATTTCATACACATTTCTATCGGGGTTATGGTTCCCGACAGTTTACCGTGTTTCATGTCATACAATTCATGCTGTTCACATTCACATATTCCATACAAACATGCCATAATCATTCAAGGACCTCATATCGTTACATGCATTACACATCACATCAGACTAAAAGCATACATGCATACATTCACGTTCACATAACTACCTTCTTAAGCACAATAATCTAGCATACATGTATCATATCATAAACAAGTCATAACGTAAACACTTCATAGTCATATCGTTCTCTAACTTACCATAGGCTTAACGTTCTTATACCTATCACAGACATATCATTACGTAACGTACCTTAGTCATATCGTCACAGTAACGTATCCTAACGCTATCATTCTATCAATCTATCACAAACCTATCCCTTTCTACCCATAACCTAACCGTATTCTTTCATCAATCTCTCCTATCCGTAGCACTCCGGTACATAACCTAACCTTAACGTTTCATGAACGTATCTTACTCTGATCGTTACATTTCATTTTGTGCATCCCTCTCGTATCCTATCTCAAACATATCCTTGAGTACATCGTACCATAATTATTATCCTACAATCCACATATTATAACATAACAAACATATAGGAAGCATATCGATCCACAGACAATTCTCACATATCAATATATATGACACGTGCAGAACCACAGGGCACGTGTCAACATCAAAATATAACCATGTCGATAGTAAGGTCACTTACCTGGTTAACTTAAGTCGTTGTCACGAATATATCTTTAATGAAAGTTCAATTCCGTCCTTTGAAATCCGGGCCAACCTATATGAGCCCATGACATTAGTTTCGGGTTTGAACTCTACAACATTATTTCTCTAATTTACATTGGTCCATTGTTAGAAGTCTTTAAGTGTTATATATCTATAATTATAGTTTTATTAGAAATCTTATTTTTCATGGTTACTGATATGAACCACGAGCAAGGAATTTCCATACCTCAAGGTCCAATTACAAGGACGAGAGCCAAGAAGCTACAACAAACCTTATACAGTTATATTCAAGCTATAGTGAGATCATCAAAGGAAATTCTAGAAGACGTTGGAGACCTCCCTTATATGTTATGCAAAGTTGAGCTTCAAGACAGAGATGAATTAAATGCACTTTAAGTTGCATTTAATGAACTTCGCTGAATTTATCAAATAGTCCAAGGATGACTAATAAGCACATTTTATTATTTGCATTATTTAATTATAGTTTAACTATTTGTTGTCATATTTAAGCTAGTTTTAAATATAGAAGTTAAGGTTATATTGTAACCTACCTAGGTTACTATATTCCACCATTAACTAGCCATTTTAATATGGAGGTTATGGGTATTTCTCATTAATCTCTTGATTTCTATGCTTATAATCAATGTTCTTACTATCCTTTTTCCATGTAGAAGTAGAATTGGGAAAAGTTTTAGAAGAATACCATTGAGACCTTCGTTGGATTTGCCTCTCGATCTTAATTGCAATGTGCAACAACTCCTCAATATTAGAATAAGGCTGTAAATCAGTCTTGTCTACAATCTCTGTGTTTAACCCATTAAGAAACCGCGCCATGAGAGCCTCCATGTCCTCATCGAGATCATGTCGATCCATCAATGTATCCATCTCCTTGTAATAATCTTCCATAGATTTGCGTCCTTGTTTCAATGCTTGAAGCTTTTGCGCCATGTCTCGTTGAAAATATTGTGGAACAAAACGCTTCCTCATGGACTCGTTGAACTCGTACCATGAATCAATTTGTGCCTCAAGGTTTCTTCTCCTACTTGAGATCAATTTATCCCACCAAATTTAAGCATATTGTTTGAATTGAGCAATGCATAACAATACCTTTTTTTTATCACTAAAATTATGACAGTTGAACACCGACTCCACCGTTTTCTCCCATTCAAGGTACTCCTCTGGATCGGTTTTGCCATAAAACTTGGGAAGTTTTAATTTGATGCTTCCCACGTTACGATCAATTCTATCATCATAAGGAACTCGTTGTTGTAAATTATGATGCCTTCTTCCATGATCTCTCCCTCGCATCAAGCCATGACCAACCGCATGTGGATTATCCTCGTGGTCATCAGAATTGTCGCCCTCATATGTATCGGTTGATTTTGAATTGTCGCCCTCAAAGGTTGTGGAATCCTCTGTCGAGCTTGATTTTGAATCTCCAATCTTCCTATTCGATCAGTCAACTCTTCTATTTCTCGAATTAGTCTTTCCATGGTTCGTTGTTGTGCTTCTCTCAATCGTGCATCAGTAATGTTAGTATTGTCGTCTGGATTTTCCATGCTACAAAAGAAAGGTAAAAGAAAAAAAGGACCTCACAAGCGCTCCCTCACGTGTATTCACTCGTAAATATAGTTCACTCGTGTTTAGCACTCAACACTCGAATCAATGTGTCACTCCCTTACAAACTCACCCTCACAATTGAGCACACATAAATCACATTCCAAAAAACAAATTGGGATGTGAGACAAACTATGTTATACAGCTAAATGCAATTCAAAGTGAATAGACAGCACACTCAACATATAAACAAGGGTATTGAAGGAGGAATCCGAATAACGACAAAGAAACGAATTAAAGAAAGAAAATGATTATGGACTAATTTAGACTTAGTAACATATGAGAGTTACATATAATAATCAAGAGGAAAAAAGAAAGCCATTTAATGATATGGAAATCAACCCAAGGGAAAGTATGGAACAGATTACCTTGATGATCAAGATCAAGAGTAAAGAAAACTCGTTTCTAAACTCGTGATTCGAATCACTCCACAAGAGGTTTGATCAATACCACTTGAATGACTCTACATGCAAGTTCTAAACACAAGAATTTGCAAAGAAACTTTAGCTCTCAACAAAGCTAAAATAGAAATTTTATTCTTAATTCCAAAATCTGATGTCTAATCAAAGAAAAGAAGGCTTTATATAGCCTTTACAACCTTAACCTATGTCATACATAACTCTCAAATTAAATGGGCTAGTAAATGAGAAATACCCATACCCTCCATATTAAAATGGCTAGTTAATGGTGGAATATAGTAACCTAGGTGGGTTACAATATAATCTTAACTTCAATATTTAAAACTAGCTTAAATATGCCAAAGAAATAGTTAATCTATAATTAAATAATGCAATTAATCAAATGTGCTTATTAGTCATCTTTGGACTAGTTTCATAAATTCAGCGGAGTTCATTAAATGGAACTTTAACATATAAGGGAGGTCTCCAACGTCTTCTAGAATTTCCTTTGATGAGCTCACCATAGCTTGAATATAACTGTATAAGGTTTGTTGTAGCTTCTTGGCTCTCGTCCTTGTAATTGGACCTTGAGGTATGGAAATTCCTTGGTCGTGGTTCATATCATTTAACATCAATAAGCTTTCTTTCTTTCAATGGTTTTTTTTTTTTTTTTCCTTCTGATTGGCAAAATCTAATCAATTTACCAACAAGAAAATTGTTTTAGAAGATCTTAAAGAAGAACAAAGTGTTGATAAGATCGAGATCTAACACTTTAAAGAACATAAGAATTTTTTTTTTTTTTTTTTTTTTGTTATATATTTTTGTGATAAAACATGAACATTCTACCCAATCTGAGAAAAAAAAAATTATAAGAGAATTAAAAGAGATAAGCTCAATGAAACATATATCCGATCTTGAGCCTGAAGCTCTGATACCAAATGATATGGAAATCAACCCAAGGGAAAGTATGGAACGGATTACCTTGATGATCAAGATCAAGAGTAAAGAAAACTCGTTTCTAAACTCGTGATTCGAATCACTCCATAAGAGGTTTGGTCAATACCACTTGAATGACTCTACATGCAAGTTCTAAACACAAGAATTTGTAAAGAAAGTTTAGCTCTCAACAAAGCTAAAATAGAAATTCTATTCTTAATTCCAAAATCTGATGTCTAATCAAAGAAAAGAAGGCTTTATATAGCCTTTACCACCTTAACCTATGTCATACATAACTCCCAAATTAAATGGGCTAGTAAACGAGAAATACCCATAACCTCCATATTAAAATGGCTAGTTAATGGTGGAATATAGTAACCTAGGTGGGTTACAATATAACCGTAACTTCTATATTTAAAACTAGCTTAAATATGACAAACAAATAGTTAATCTATAATTAAATAACGCAATTAATCAAATGTGCTTATTAGTCATCCTTGGACTAGTTTCATAAATTTAGTGGAGTTCATTAAATGCAACTTAAAATGCATTTATAAATGCTATATAAAGCCTTCTTTTCTCATTTACTAGCCGATTTAATTTGTTGTCATATTTAAGCTAGTTTTAAATATAGAAGTTAAGGTTATTATTGTAACCCACCTAGGTTACTATATTCCACCATTAACGAGTCATTTTAATATGGAGGTTATGGGTATTTCTCATTTACTAGCTCATTTAATTTGGGAGTTATGTATCACATAGGTTAAGGTTGTAAAGGCTATATAAAGCCTTCTTTTCTTTGATTATACATCAGATTTTGGAATTAAGAATAGAATTTCTATTTTAGCTTTGTTGAGAGCTAAACTTTCTTTGCAAATTCTTGTGTTTAGAACTTGCATGTAGAGTCATTCAAGTGTATTGATCAAACCTCTTGTGGAGTGATTCGAATCACGAGTTTAGAAACGAGTTTTCTTTACTCTTGATCTTGATCATCAAGGTAATCCGTTCCATACTTTCCCTTGGGTTGATTTCCATATCATTTGGTATCAGAGAAAATTCGCATACCATCAAATTCGCATGCATATTGGGAATGAGTGGAAAACAGCTTTTAAAACCAAGTATGATCTTTATGAATGGTTGGTTATGCCTTTTGGATTAACTAATGCACCTAGTACATTCATGAGACTAATGAACCATGTTTTACGAGAATACTTAGGTAAGTTTGTGGTTGTTTATTTTGATGACATCCTTGTTTACTCTAAATTTTAGATGATCATATTACCCATGTACACAATGTTTTGACTACTTTAAGAAACGAATGTGTGTAAATTTTAAGAAATGTAGCTTTTGCATGGAAAAAGTTAACTTTATTGGGTTTGTAGTTTCATCCAATGGTTTGAGGTTGATGAGGAGAAAGTGAAGGCTATAAAAGATTGGCCTACACTTAAAAATGTAAGTGAGGTAAGAAGTTTTCATGGTCTTGCAAGTTTCTACCGTAGGTTCATTAAGAATTTTAGTACAATTGCTTCACCCTTGAATGAACTTGTTAAGAAAAATGTATCCTTTATATGGGAAAAAGATCAAGAACTTGCTTTTAATATTTGAAAGAAAAATTGAGTTATGCTCCCATGCTTGCATTACCTAATTTTGATTCTACTTTTGAAATTGAATGTGATGCGAGTGGAGTAGGGATAGGTGTTGTATTAATGCAAAATCAAAGACCTTTAATGTTCTTTAGTGAGAAGTTGACTGGTGCATCTTTGAAGTATCCAACTTATGACAAAGAGCTTTATGCTTTGGTTCGTGCATTCAACCTGGCAACATTATCTTTGGCCTAAGGAGTTTATTATTCATACGGATCATGAAAGTTTAAAGCATTTGAGAGTACAAAATAAACTCAATAGACGACATGCTAAGTGGTTAGAATTTATTGAAACATTCCCTTATGTCATAAAATATAAACAATCACGAAGGTATGTCCTCCTCAATACTTTGAATGCTAGGTTGTTGGGTTTTGAACACATAAAGGATTTGTATCAACATGACATGTTCTTTGCTCCTTTTGTTGAATCTTGTGAAAAAGGACTCATTGTGGATAATTACTTGTTGTTAGATGGATTTTTGTTCCGAAAAGGCAAACTTTGCATACCATCTTGTTCCATCCGTGAGCTACTTGTGAGGGAAGCTCATGGAGGTGGTTTAATGGCACACCATGGCGTTTCTAAAACTTATGATATGCTCTCTGAACATTTTTTTTTTTTTTTTTGCCTAAAATGAGACATGATGTTCATAAAGTTTGTGCTCGTTGCATAGCATGTAAACAAGCTAAGTCTAGGCTTCAACCACATGGTTTATACTCCCCATTACCGGTTCCTAATGGTCCATGGATTGATATATCAATGGATTTTGTTTTAGGTTTACCTAGGACTATGAAAGGTTATGATAGCATTTTTGTTGTGGTTGATTGATTTAGTAAAATGGCTCATTTTATTCCTTGTCACAAAATTGATGATGCAAAACATATTGCTAATTTGTTCTTTCGGGAAGTTGTACGATTGCATGGCATTCCTAAAAGCATCGTTAGTGATCGTGATGTAAAATTTTTAAGCCACTTTTGGCGTGTTTTATGGGGTAAGTTAGGAACTAAGCTAGTATATTCAACTACTTGTCATCCTCAAATGGATGGACAAACTGAAGTTGTTAACAGAACCATAACTGCTATGCTTAGGGCTATTATTGATAAGAATCTTAAGACTTGGGAGGATTGTTTGTCATTTATAGAATTTGCATATAATAGGATTGTTCACAGCAGTACTAAATGCACACCTTTTGAAATTGTTTATGGCTTTAATCCCTTAACCCCCATTGACTTGTTACCTATACCGTCACAAGAGTTCGTGAATTTTGATGCAAATGCCAAGGTTGAGTTTGTTCATAAACTGCACAAGCAAGTAAAAGAACAAATTGAGAAACAAAATTCCAAGTTTGCCACCCGAATTAATAAAGGACGCAAGATTGTCATCTTCAAGCCAGGAGATTGGGTTTGGGTGCATTTCCAAAAGGAAAGATTTCCTACTCAAAGAAAATCTAAGATTTTACCACGAGGAGATGGACCTTTTCAAATTCTTGAGCGCATCAACAACAATGCTTATAAAATTGATTTACCAGGTAAGTACGGTGTTAGTGCAACTTTTAATGTTGTTGATTTGAGTCCTTTTGATGTAGGTTATGGCTTGGATTCGAGGACGAATCTTTCTCAAGAGGGAGAGAATGATATGAACCACGAGCAAGGAATTTCCATACCTCAAGGTCCAATTACAAGGACGAGAGCCAAGAAGCTACAACAAACCTGTTGGGTTTTATGTCCTAAAACTCATAGTTTGTAAACAAAGATATATTCTTGATAAAGTTATTATTGATGAAGTATGTCCTAAACTCCATTTTCAATAAAGTTATTATTGATGTTTATTTAGTAAAAATTGTTATTGAATAAAGTGAACTTTACAATCATTAATCTAAATCCAATAAACTAAGAACACTCTGGCTATAGTATGATTACTTGAACTATATGTAGAGACATAAGAATGGATCAAGTTCAAGTATATAGTCAAAATGATCTTTGATTAGACATCAGATTTTGGAATTAAGAATAGAATTTCTATTTTAGCTTTGTTGAGAGCTAAACTTTATTTGCAAATTCTTGTGTTTAGAACTTGCATGTAGAGTCATTCAAGTGTATTGATCAAACCTCTTGTGGAGTGATTCGAATCACGAGTTTAGAAACGAGTTTTCTTTACTCTTGATCTTGATTATCAAGGTAATCCGTTCCATACTTTCCCTTGGGTTGATTTCCATATCAGTTACTGTTGTATAAGAAAGTAGATACAGCTAATTCAAGTTATTTTGGGCTTTACTACTCTCTGTATTTACCTTTCCCTCTATATTTAGTTTGTGGTTTTTAATTTCCTAACCTCCTTCCTTTTTATCTATGCCTTTTCATTATATTCTCATGTATTCCAAATTTCTAGTGGATCTCTGTTTTCAAATCTTTTCTTTATCTCAATGTTTCCTATTCAGAAGTTTTCTGGATTATTCTATCTTTAATCTATTCATTTGGCTACTGATAAAAATTTAATATAATATTACTAATTGACGTGATTGACTAAAATCGTATAAATGATTGACATTTAGTTTCTAACTCAAAGCTAGATCATTGTAATAATTCAATGAAAATCTAACTCTAATTGGTTGTGATTTCTAAAAAATAGGATAAAAGAAAATGAAAATTTAATATATACCTTATTGATCCGATCACGTAAATCTCCGGTGAATCTCAACTAGGTAAAGGTCATTCTCTTTTTTTCTTTTCTCAAGTAGATCTAACAATTATTGTTTTTCCTTTTCTTTTTGCATTACGGGTAAGGATGGGTTGAGGAGAGATAATTATAGTAAAGGATGAGAGGTTAGTGGAGAGAAGTGGGGAAAATTTTTTTTTTTTTTTTCTTTAAATAAATAAATTAATAATTATTATTATTATTTTAACTATTTTTATAATTATTTTTATTTGTTTATTTATTTATTTGGGCTATTACAGTACTTTTACTATCATGATCAAGCATTAGCCACTGCAATCTGTGATTAAAAGCATCTCTCGCTACACAAATTCTTTCACTTATTTAATCTTTTTCGAATTTTAAATATTTTATTTTAATAGATTATTATCATTTTTTTAAAAAAAAAAGAGCTTTATATTATAATTGAAAAATAGTTCTAATTAAATAAAAAGAACCCTAACAAGAATTTATTTTGTGCAGCCAACATATAATATATATATATATATATATATATATATATATATATATATATATATAAATAAATATATATATTCTCAAGAAAAAGGTATGGTCCAATTCTTGTTGAAAAGTGTAGGTCGATCTGAATTATTGTGATGCAAATGTCAGAATCTATGGTTGTTTTGGTGGTCGGGCCATACAAACATTTGGATCACCCAAATTGGAGACCCTTTTTAGTTTAGACTGAACAATAATGAAGATGAAGAACTGAGGTAAGAGGCATCTCCTATGAGCATCATGCATATCTCTTTTGATATTCTTTGAGTAAAATGGAAGAACAGATATGTTCAATATTAATAAGTTGAAAGCTACCCACTAGAATGCCCTATAAATTCTCCCAGAAACCATTTCCTGAATCATTGCACCACTCAAGAGTAGGCCACTGTGTATGATTCAAAGTTGTCTTCTCAACTGATGGAGGAGAGGCCTTGCAAACAAAAAGAATCCATCACCTCAATTCTCTCCTTTCCATCTACCGAATCCAACGCTATAGCCACCTGGCGTGCAAATGACAAAAATCTCCGCTATACCATGTTAAGAATGAGAAATAGAAATAGTATCGAAAGTCTAAGAAACAGTAGTGGGATCAAAAAAGATTTGGAGATAGAGCTCCAAACATCATATGAAAGAAAACGATGGGTGGTTTTCTAAATTCTTTGTAGGAACCCGACAACCACACGAGCAACTCTACAGAATTGGCTGCAAAAAAGCTCAGATATTTTACAAACAAGTATCTCATTTATTCTCTTTCCCCACCATACATCATTACCTTCCTTTTCCATGCAAACCCTAAACCAATATTTTACTTAATTTTCTTTCTAATCTTAATTAATGTTCACAGATTCCATCAACAAACAACAAACACACCTACTTTCACCTTCATTTTGGACCCGACCCAATAAAATGTATGAACCAAGAAATATCAATCATAAAATATACTTTCATGTGAAGAATGAAAAAAATGCTGTTGAAATTATCAATTCATGTCTAAGAATGAAGCTTCATTGTTATAAATTGTAGGTGGATTACAATTTAGAGTTATTATATTTCATTAATATATTTTAAAACTAAAAGTTACGTTTACATCTTGGCTAATTATGGTCCTAAAGTATAAATGTTACAAACTCTTGAAATATCATGTAAGGTCAATAGTTTTATTTTGAGACTATATGAAGCGATGTATGTTATATTTGGAAGCAGACTAAACCATGTATGTTATATTTGTAAGCAGGCTTGAAAAATACAGTAATAGTTCCTTTAGACAATTACTAAATTTATTTACAATTTTATGTAATTTAAGTTGCATGTAGAATTATTCAAGTGGTATTGATCAAATTCTTGTGGAGTGATTCGAATCACGAGTTTAGAAACGAGTTTTCTTTACTCTTGATCTTGATTATCAAAGTAATTTGTTCCAAACTTTCATCGGGTTGATTCCATATCAATACCTTAACCTCATTACTTCTCGTAATAAACAAAGAAAAAATTACTCAAATTTTTTACTTTTTTCTTTTTGAATTGTCCTCATTTTGGACCTAAAGTCAGTAGTATAAAATATTTACTTTTATTGATTTATAAAAATTTTATTTTTGCTCTATTGGAATGAAATTTTCGTTCATATTTCTCTTTGGAAGCTGTAATCTAACGATGAACAAAAGCGAGAAGAAACAACAAAATTATGTATATAATATGTAAAAGTTGTGCCTAATTTTGTTTGAGACCAAAGAAATTGAAAAGCAAAAAAATAAAAGTAAATAATAATAATAATGAAAATGAGTTAAAACATTCATCCACTCGAATAAATTTGGCAGACATAACATGGTTTGTCTGTACTTCAACGGTACGTACAGCATAAGAAGCTTACCTTTTTAATATTGTTTCCTTAAAAACTCTTCCAAAACCAGCTCTAACAAATTAATTATGTATTATTTCATGAACTCACCACACTTGGAACCAATTACAATAGGGGGAGAGAAAGATAGTAATAAATTACAAAGATACAAATGGTGATGATTTACACGTCGGTTCTAGTTCCCGAAGGGGCAACCGTGACAGTTTGGCGTTCGGTTTCCAACACACGGTTACGATGGATCCTGTCGATGTAATCTTTAGCTTTTCGGTCGATGCCAGGCTCTGCAACCCAACGGTGGCATTTGTCTGCATCGCTTGGCCACACCTTTGTAGGGCACGAGAGCTCGTCCTGCTCATAATGCTCTCCTTTTCGAGCCCTCTTTGATTTGAAGAAGCCAAAGAAGGAGAAGGAAGAGTGAGATTTCTTGTGCTTGTTGCCTCCCATGGGTACCTGGTTGGGGAAATGAATGGAAAAGTATTGAGTGTTGGGTTTGAAGTGGGAAGGTGGGGGATCCCTTTTTATAGTGGAAAAGAGAACTAATTGTTGTTACTTTGAGGCAACAATCACTTTTTTCTTTCCTCCATTGCTTGGAGCCATATTGACCGAAGGAATCATTTGACAAACACTTTGAATTCCAACTTACTATTCCTCTCTTTCTAATCTCCCAATTCCAATTCCACACACAAACTCTCTTTTTTTTTCTTTTTTTTTTTGTCCCCTAATTTTCATCCTTCCATATGAATTTAAACAAAAATAAGACTTCCATCAAATTCTGCTTCGGTTAGGGTAAATCATAACCAATATAACGTGATAGCAACTCTTTGTCAAAATGTGTAAAATGAGTATACATCTGATGATATAGGTAGAGAAGAATGGATACATGAATAAATCAAGACCACATCCGAATGAGAACGATCACAAGAATAAGATAACAAATAAAGACTTAAAAGAATTGAAAGTTACTAACAATATGCACTTTTCTTTTCAGCAACTTAATCAACTTATGCATTCAATACAAGAAAAAATATTAAAATTCAATTATTTTTAAAAAATAAAAAGGTTTTAATTATGAATTTTCTATCAATTTTTCTTCTTCTTTTATCTTTACGTTTTGGCTTTATCAAAATCATTAAAATTATATTAAAAAATTAAAATCAACATATAATTTTCATTAAAGTCTTGATATATTTTTTAATTTAATTAGGCAATAAACACATGAAAGCAAACAAAAAGAAAAAAATATATATATATATATTCCATGCCCACTTATTTTTCTCTCACTCATACTTAAATAATATGTATTAAATTATTATAACGATTTTGTGCAAGCTCGACAAATTCCATAATACACTTTGTTTACGCAACTGTAGAGACCATGAAACATCCAAGTAATTACGTGTTCCTTAATATAGAAGAGTTTTCATGCACTCTGTTCCAACAAGGTTGTGTGCTGTAACACGAACAAGGACATAAATTCAAATTATTTATTGATTCCTTTTACATTTGGTCTAAAACATTGGTAGAAAACATAGAAGGTTCGAACGGAGAGAAAGTTAAAAGGAAACTTCCTTTAATTTGACTTTTTGATTTTTCTTATAGTTTATCTAGATCCATCTGTTAAGGACCATCGCTGTTAAAATTTTAGTACGGTCTTGATCTACTATTGTTATTGTCGAACAAGAATACACCTTTTTAAAATTTTACGATCCATGACTCGTATCGATATACATAAAACATGTACTTAGCTGTGAGGCATTATAAAATAAATAAATAAATAAAGAAATAAAGAAGAACTCGTAAAGGAGGGAATATAATTTGGTGGAGAAAAAAAAGGGGTTTTATGTGTTGGGAGGTAAATAAAAAATGGGGGCTTTCCGTTAGTTTGAAGCAAAAGTAAGATTCCCTTCTTTACATATATTTAAAATAATATTCCTCCCAACCCGCTCTCTTCTCTCTCTAAACCATTCAAATTAGAATATTTTGGTGTAATAGATCTAGTTGGAACAATTAGAACACTTAAAACACTGTGATCCTTCTCACTTTACTTACCGTTTGGGTGTTGGCAGATCACTAATGACTTTAATTTTCTCTTTATTTACTTCTACTTTAAAAGTGAACTTTTTCCCCGTCGCAAAAACTACCCCTAATAAAATTAAAATGAAAATTTTGTTTTCTATGTGTAATCAAAATTGACTCCACAGGGGCGAGCAAAGTCTTCAAATGAATTAAAATATTATCAATATACACAATAACATACTTTCCCGTATATTTTCTCAAAACATTATATAGTAAGCACATAAATGTACCGGAAGCATTAGCTAACTCAAAAGACATAACAAGTCATTCATACCATTCAAACTTAATTTTAAAAGTGGTTTTTCATTCATCTTCTCCATTCTAATTTGATGATATCTAGATTTTTAAACAATCTTTATAAATAGATATGAACCATGCAATTCATCAACCATATCGTCTAGCATAGTAATAGAATGCCGATACTTTACCGTGATTTTGTTGATGGCTCTACAATCCACACACATGTGCCCAGTTTCCTCTTTCTCTAATACCAATAAGACTTGTGTAGAACATGGACTCAAATTTTCTCGTATATGGAATGACGCTTCCAAACCAAGTTCCATGAACTCCTCCACTTGTCTTTGAATTTCTTTAGTCTCAGTTGGATTGACTATATAAGCTGGCTTATTAGGAATGACAGCCCCCGGAATGAAGTCTATGTTATGTTTAATACCTCTAATGGAAGGTAGTTCTTTAAGTACTTCATCACGAAACACGTCCTCAAATTCCTGTAAAAGAGATTGAAAAACACTGGGCAAAAACAAATTGTAATAATTAGAGACCAAAAATTCTTCCTTGTAAGCAAGTACAAAGATGGTATTTTGTGAAAACATTGTCCTTCTCACCTCTCCTACTCTAGCCAAACAATTTACTTTTTTTTTTTTTTTTTTCAATTTCATCTCTTTTTTCATTCTTCTTTTCATTTATTTTATCTTTGATTTTTCTCTATTTTTCCCTCACTTATTGTTTTTCTTTCGATTCTTTTTCCTCAAACTCTTTTTTTCCAACTTTAATTGATCAACAAATACATTTGTAGAACTCAAAGGTACAAGAGTAGTTTTTCTACCATCTTTTACAAAAGAATACATATTCAAATAACCATCATACATGATCTTCCTATCAAATTGCCAAGGTCGGCCAAGTAATATGTCTCCAGATGCATTGAAAATACATCACAAAGAACTTCATCTTTATATTTTCCCAAACTAAAAGATATTAAAGCTTGGGAACCTACCTTTATTCCACTATCATTGAGTCATTGAAGCTTGTAAAGTTTAGGATGGTGTTGGGTTGGAATTTGCAACCTTTTGATCAGCATGGTTGATATGAACCAAAAGACATCAAGCATACAATATACTTCAATGAAGATGTGAAGAAAAGGTTGTCAAAATTATCAAAAGATGTTTCAATTCATGTCACATTGAAGAAGAATGAAGTTTGATTGTTATAAATTTTGGGTGGGTTACAATTTAGAGTAATTTAGAGTTATTGTATTTTAGACTTTTTATTTACTTTAGGTTACATTCACATGATGGCTAATTATGGCCATAAAGTATGAATGTTACAACTCTTGAAATGTCTTTAATAGTTTCATTTTGAGGCTATATAAAGCCATGTATGTTGTATTTGTAGGTAGACTTGGAAAATATAGTGAAAAGAAGCATTTGTGCTTTTCTTTAGCCAATGGCTAAGTTTCTTTGCAATTCTATGTAGTTAGGTTGCATGTAGAATCATTCAAGCTCGACATAATCAACTACAAATTGTCTTCATAAAATTCAACCACTAATAAATGCTATTAAATACAAATGGAAGAAAAGCATTCATAAATTGTCTTAATTGGTAATTCAACTACATGGCAAGTCTTCTAATCACTTTCCAATGTCAGCCACTCCATTATTTTCTTGATTTGATACTCGAATCTTCTTTGTATTGCTTCTTGTAATTGCTTGTTTGGGTACATGGAAGTGATCAGTTGTTGGATTCATATCATCCCCCTTTCTTTAAAAGGATCTGTCCTCAAATCAAATTCTTCATTCTTTTCGGACAAGAACTGAATATTGTTTTTTTTTTTCTCTACTAATATATTTTTTTTCTCACCTTTTTTTTCTTTCTTGGTTTTCACTCATCCTTTGCCCCTCACTTTTCTCTTTTTTTTCACTCTTATCTCTCTCTTTTACTGATAAGAATCACGGTGTTCCAAATGGACCTATTGCCAAGAGAGAGCTCAATTGATTTCAAACCTGTCGCATTAGCCACTCAAGCACGTCAACATTTGTTAGAAAAAACTAGGTTTAATTTCATAAATTATGTAAAAGTCAAATGGTCAATTTGACTTATTGTTTGTGGAGATTAAAGGGGATCGGGAATAAATTCCGTCCATAAACATCTCGAATAAATCCCGTCCACAAACGTCTTTTGTTGGGAGACTATAAATACCCACAATATGTTATGTAAAATTCAGATTCGTGGATGAATGTAATTCAGATCTCAAATTGAGACGTTTCCCTTCGAAATCCGAGCATCATATTTGCCATTTCTAAGTTTCAAGCAATCCTTGTGGTAGAATTGCACCCAAGCCATTCAATCAAGCCTTGATCAAATTCGATTGTGGAGTGACTCAATTTAGAACAAGGTTTCCAAATCTTGCTTCTAGATCTTCGATCATAAGAGGTAATCTAATTCTAGCCTTATCTCTTGGTTCATTCAAATTTCGTATAAGGAGGTGTTAATTACTTTGATTCAAGGGTTCTTGCTTCAACAAAAGCTTGGATCGTTGGGCTGAGGATTAAGATTGCCTTATCAGTTTGGTATCAGACCGTAGGTTGCATCTTTGTGGCCTACTCTAGAATTAATTTTATCTTTAATTTCCGCTATTGTTTATCGTCTCTTTACATCTTTCATTTATTTTCTTACTGTCATTTCCAACGTTCTTCATTATCTTTTACTTTGTTCTTAGTGTCCTCTTAAAGATCATATTTAGATCTTGAAAGGAAAAAAAAAAAATCCTTATCATATTGTTCTTAATAAATCCTTATCATTAGAACATTTGAACATTTATTTGAAGATCAAATTAATTTCAATTCTCATTTTTTCCTAAAGCATATAAATCAGAAATTATAGTGTTCGATCTTCACAACCATTCTTTGTCCCTTATTTATTTGTTCATTTCTTGTTTTATTTTGTTGTTACTACATAATTACCTTGTCTAGATTGTCTTGAATAACTCGCTACTATTAGAATTGCTTTATCCATATTACCTACCTTGATCAGAAATTGGTCACTTTCCTAAATAGCCTTACCTTTGTGTGTTAAACACGAGTGTTCCTTAGTGTAAAATGAATGAGTTGAGTATGCGATAAGATAAGGAAATCACTACAAGGGGAGTAAGATTCGGATTACCTTGTTGATCGAATATCCTCGAGACAAGAACATTGTTTGAGATTCGAATCACTCCACAAGCAAGATCGATCATGTCTAGCTTGAATGATTCTTGTTGATCAAATATCTCAAGGCAAGAACACTTGCTTGAGATTCGAATCACTCCACAAACAAGATTGATCATGTCGAGCTTGAATGATTCTACATGCAACCTAAACTACATAGAATTGCAAAGAAACTTAGCCATTGGCTAAAGAAAGCACAAATGCTTCTTTTACTATATTTTCCCAGTCTGCTTGCAAATACAACATACATGGCTTTATACAGCCTCAAAATGAAACTATTAAAGGCATTCAAAGAGTTGTAACATTCATACTTGATGACCATAATTAACCATTATGTAATTGTAACCTAAGGTAAATAAAAGCTCTTAAGCTACATTAATGAAATACAATAACTCTAAATTGTAATCCACACAAAATTTTATCACATGAAACTTCATTCTTCTTCAATGTGGCATGAATTGAAATATTCTTTTGATAATTTCAACAATATTTTCTTCACATCTCCATTGAAGCATATTGTGTATGATTGATGTCTCTTTGTTCATATAATTCTCCACTTCTTCAAGAGGATTCGTCCTCGAATCTATTTGTGAAACTTTTCTGCAAAAAATAAGTTATGGAAATACGAAGGACCTCACAACGCTCTCTCACGAGTATACACTCAAGGAATTTTAGGCCACTCTTTTTACACTCGTTTACACAAATGAAGCTCTCATTCTCCCCTCTCAAAATTTTAAATAGAGCAAAGATTGAATTTTGAACTCTCGGTCGATTGAAAATTAAAAAGATAAAAATAAATAAAAATCAAATTGAGAAGAAATGCAAAGGAAACATATATCCGATCTTGAGCCTGAAGCTCTGATACCAAATGATAAGATAAGGAATCAACTACAAGGGGAGTAAGATTCGGATTACCTTGTTGATCAAATATTCCCAAGACAAGAACATTGTTTGAGATTCGAATCACTCCACAAGCAAGATCGATCATGTCTAGCTTGAATGATTCTTGTTGATCAAATATCTCAAGGCAATAACACTTGCTTGAGATTCGAATCACTCCACAAGCAAGATTGATCATGTCGAGCTTGAATGATTCTACATGCAACCTAAACTACATAGAATTGCAAAGAAACTTAGCCATTGGCTAAAGAAAGCACAAATGCTTCTTTTACTATATTTTCCCAGTCTGCTTGCAAATACAACATACATGGCTTTATACAGCCTCAAAATGAAACTATTAAAGGCATTCCAAGAGTTGTAACATTCATACTTGATGGCCATAATTAACCATTATGTAATTGTAACCTAAGGTTGATCGTTTCTTACACCTTTTTCTCGGCTCGACAATCTCTGGATAATGGCCATATTTTTGACATTTTTAACAATGGACGTTTGAATTATATCCTTGGTCGTGTACTTGATTGCGTCCTTTTCCACGCCAATTTGCTTGGCTCGACTGTCTCTCTCCTTATAATTTTCTTCATAACTGTTACCTTGACCACATTGACCATTTCCGCGACTTCCACGACCTCTATCTTGAACATTTTGAGAGTAGAGTATCTTTTCATCCTTATTGATGCCTTAGTTTGAAGCGCTTGTTCGAGTGTCTCCTCTTTCTTCTTCTTACGTTGTTCGTGTGCCTCGAGAGAACCGACGAGCTCATCGACCGTAAACTTTCTTAGATCCTTTGACTCTTCTATGACACATACAACATTCTCAAAGTTGTCTGTTAACGACCTCAAGATCTTCTCCACAACTCGTGTCTCGGGTAACATTTCTCCTTTTCGATTTAAGTTATTTGCCACGGTCTGTACGCGCGTGATGTAGTCAGATACATTTTCAGACTCCTTCATCTTCATGCTCTCCAACTCGCCACGCAGAGTCTGGAGATGCACTTGCTTGACTCGGTCGGTTCCTTTGAACACCTTTTCTAAAGTGTCCCACACTTTTTTTTGAAGCAATTGCCCTTGCAATCTTCTCAAAGCTCGACTCGTCAATGGCCTGGAACAGCATGTATAATGTTGCCTTATCCTTTGATCGTAATTCTTTTAGCGCCTTGTTTTGCGCTATCATCTAACCCGTGGTATCCTTTGGTTCTTCGAAACCTTCTTCAACCACCTCCCATGCGTCTTGAGAACCGAGAAGAGCTTTCATTTGAATGCTCAAATTCTCGTAGTTCGTCTTCATTAATCACGGTAGCGGCATTTGACCCATCCTATTCGTAGAAATAAAGGCTCCTGGCTCTTATACCAATTTGTAGAAATAAAGGCTCCTGATACCAATTTGTTGAAATAACACTCACGAAACTGTGAAGGAGATGTCGAGAGGGGAAAGATAAGGAGAAAGAATTCTGAAAACCCTTATCTATTGCTCTGTACTTTTGTTCTTACACTACACTTTTGCTCTCTGCTCATTTGATTTCTTGCTCTGGGAAAACAAACTAATTTATAGGTTTCCTAAAGGCTAAAACTGGCTATCCCATGTGCCATCACTTTCTAACCCACTATTCCGAAATAGTTATTGTGTGATGTCTCACATTGGTTGGGAAGGAGAACAAACCACCATTCATAAGGGTGTGGAAACTTTCCCCTCGCAGACGCGTTTGAAAGCCTGGAGGGCAAGCCCGAAAGGGAAAGTCCAAAGAGGACAATATCTGTTAGCGGTGGATCTGGGCCGTTACAAATGATATCAGAGCCAGATACCGGACGATGTGCCAGCCTTCTCGTTGTTTCTCGAAGGGGGGTAGACACGAGGTGGTGTGCCAGTAAAGACGCTGGGCCCTAAAGGGGGGTGGATTTGGGGGCGGTCCCACATCGATTGGAGGAAGGAAAGAGTGTCAGCGAGAACGCTGGCCTCGAAGGGAGGTGGATTGTGATGTCCCACATTAGAGGAAGCCCGTATCTGCTAGTAGTGGATCTAGGCCATTACATATTGACCTTTCAATTTTCCTTTTGGCCTTTGTGCGGTACCTTCCTTGAGTTTTCAATCATAAACTGTTTATGTATTTCTTATATTGTTCTTGAGACCTAATTGCATCATGCATCCTTTAGCTTATGAACTCATCATAGTAACAAGCGTTAAGCAGCTAAACTAATGCCCCTGTAACTCTATATGATATTTCAAAGTTTAGACATGCTCCAAATGACTTGCATCATTTTGAATGTCTCTAATTCTAAACGGAAAACTTTGGTTTCAGCTCTTTTATGGAAGATGGATAAATTCTCTTACATGTAAGATGTAAAGAAAAAAGAAATGCCTACCACCCATACATAACATCTATCTCAGCCTGCCAGCCTTTTCTTTTCTGAATCCATTAAAAAGAACCTGCTTTATAGATGATCCCTATAAGATTCTAACCATGTGTATTTTCAAGATTCCAAGTTCATTAAACAAAGTTTGGAACCTAAATAAGTTACTCTTCTAAAACCCTCTAAAGAACCATAAAAAAGAATAGGTATTAAACAAAGTTTGGAACCTAAATAAGTTACTCTTCTAAAACCCTCTAAAGAACCATAAAAAAGAATAGGTCTAATACAAAATTTGGAGGTCTAGATCATGAAAGGCAGATTACCTTAAGGGCATTATAGTCACTTTACTATTATTTGGTTTAGCAATTATCCTTATCCCACCAAATTTCATTGGCATAAGAGTTGATTTAATAGATTATTTTAAGAGTCTATTTAGGACCTTTGTTTTTGAGCTTCTGATATCTGAATTACTTCACCTCTGTTCTTGAGCTTCTGATATCTGAATTACTTCACCTCTGTTCTTGAACTTCTGATATCTGAATTACTTCTTCACCTCTGTTCTTGAGCTTCTGATATCTGAATTACTTCTTCACCTATGTTCTTGAGCTTCTGATATCTGAATTACTTCACCTCTGTTCTTGAGCTTCTGATATCTGAATTACTTTACCTATGTTCTTGAGCTTCTGATATTTGAATTACTTTGTTTTTGAGCTTATGATATCTGAATTACTTCACCTCTGTTCTTGAGCTTCTGATATCTGAATTACTTTACCTATGTTCTTGAGCTTCTGATATTTGAATTACTTTGTTTTTTAGCTTCTGATATCTGAATTACTTCACCTCGATTCTTGAGCTTCTGCTATTTGAATTACTTCACCTTTGTTCTTGAGCTTTACTTCACCTCTGTTCTTGAGCTTTTGATATCTGAATTATTTCAATTTTTCTTTCACAAATTTCTAATTGTGTCTAATTTCTGGAACAAACCGAAATGGCCACATCATCATGCAACCGTGGCCACTGGTGCTTGAAAATACTCCTCCATAGCTCCATTCATGGCATCTCCCCTCCCAAACAAACATTTATTCCAAATTTAATTTTTCGTAGAATATTCCAAACTAAAGACTTCGATTTTTGCTATGAAGAGTTCGATTTTACTAAGGCAATTTACATGAACACAAACTAATTGATGATTTATTAATGAAGAAAATAAAAAAAATAAAAAAATAAAAAAACAAATAAACAATTAGGGATCCAAATCCAAACAATAAAAAAATAAAAAATTAAATTTAAAAGAAAGAAAATATATAAAATGAGGCCCACACACAACTCAAACCAAATTGAAGAGAGAAAAAGAAAAAGAATTAAGAAAAGAAAAAGAATTAAGAAAAGAAAAGGGCTTACAATTACATGATCAACAATACAATTACATTAACAATAATCAATTACCAACTCCCGCCTTGGGTTTGGTCATCCCTGAAACGTACGGTACTCCGGTGGCTTTAATCCATCTATCCCCCAATATGAACCTCCCCGGAGTAAAGTCCACCGCGTGCTGCGGCGTAATGCTCTTGATTCCCCTCCACTTCACCCTCTTCGACTTCCCCGACCCCGGCCCGTAGTTGTTGAACTCCGTGTAAAAGCATGTCCTCAGCCCCCAGTCCCCCGCCCACGGCAGCCACCCTTCCGGCTCTATTATGTCATCTATGTATGATTCCATTATGATCGTTCTAGAATATTCCTTCCACGGCCGCCCTAGGTACGACCGGAACTGCTTCTTCACCGGAACTAGATCCGCATCCGGCTTGAACTTTGAATTTTGGATGATCAGGGCCGAGGGCTGCCTCCGCTCCTTCCGCCCGTGCGCCGTCACGATGTTTTGTTGGTTCGGCAGCGGCTTGCGCACCAAGAAGCTGCAGTTTTGGAACACGGCCGCTGCGTCCCCGAACACGAAGTCGATCGTGCCGGAGATGGTGCAGTCACGGTAGAATTGACGCATGGTGTGTACGTAGAGGGTGTCTTGGTATCCATGCATCTCGCAATTGAAGAATACTACTTTGTCTGCTTGGACTCGTAATGCTACGGCTTGGTGCTTATGTGGTCCTGCCGTGTTCTCGAATCCGATGTCTCTAGCCATGAAGTGCTCTGCGGAAACAGCTGCAAACAACGACGACGACGACAACAACAACATCAACAAATCATTGATCCACGTCGTCCAAACCCTATGTTCTAAAAAAATGCATTATTAACCCACCAACGGTAGCGGTCTTGAACGTGGTCGTGCCATCGACGAAGTTCTTATTTCCGGTGATTATGGTCTTTTTAGGGCCATCACCAATGAGCATCAAATGGGTTAGCTTTTTTTGAATGACAACATATTCTTTGTACACTCCTTGCTTGATATGGATTACAAAAGTTGCGTTGTTCTTCCTCTTGGGAACTTTGTTTATAGCCTCTTGAATGGTTTTGTACTGCCCACTTCCGTCTTTAGCCACCACAATGTTTGGCTTCCTCTTCGCCGGAGAACCGGCGAGGAGACGCTGTATACCGGGGTCGACCCACTCGGGGAAATCCTCGTGCCCGAGAACTGGAATGCTGAGAAGTCGTCGGTCGATCCCTGGAATTTGCAACTCCGTCAACATGGAGGACAACTCCGTCACCATCGCCAACCCATTGCTGCTCAATCGCATCGATGTCTTCAATGCCTTCTTCATCTTTTCGGATGCGTCCCCTGTCGCGTTGGCGAACCCATCCAAGCAAGTTTCCTAATAAAAGAAACAATAACCCATCAACTTCTAAATCAACCGAGAGCTTATGCTGAAAGTGGAGAATATGAATTACCTGATAAGTAATAACGGCACTGAGCCAGATCTTAATATCGATCAACATCTCATCGAGTTTACTAATGTCAAACGCGCCAAGCTTTTGAATGGAGAATTTAAGTTCGTCAACAGAATAATCCATGAGCTCCTTACACACAGCAAGGGCTTGGGAAGCTCTAGGATCTTTCTCAACCTCTCTTAAGGTGACAGATTTCTTAGCAGCGGCTTGGATGAGTTTCATGGCAGCCTTGAACCCAACCTGAACCAATTCCTTCGGGTCCGATTTTCCGGACCCCTTAAGGCTATCAACACATTCTCGCTTGTAATCAGTAGGCCGGCAAATGGCTTTGATGGCTTTCATAGAAGAAGATATCTCATGAGTCTTCTTTCCGGTGGCCGGATCGCTCGTTCCATCTTGGTTCAGGTTAACTCCGACGGTCACCGCCACCACCATCGCAACCAGTAGCATGGACGAGACGCCGATGATGGCGTAGCGCTTCCTGTTCTCAGCAGCAGCATCATCATCATAAGCCATCAAGGTTGTTTCTTTCTTTTACTTATTTAATTTGGTATTCCTTTTCCTTTCCTGTTTTTTTTTTTTTTTTTTTTGTTGGTTTCTTTTGGGAGGTAGTTGGGGACCTTCCTCTTAGAAGCCCCCTTTAGAATGTGGGTTTGAAGAGGTTGGGAGAGTAGGGAAGGTTTATAAAGGATCAAAAGGGTTTGGTTTTTGAATGTTTCTTCCAACTCTTCCTCTAAATTTGTGGTTTCTTTTTGTTTACTCTAAAATTTGTGAAGTTTGCCCTTTTCTTTAGCTAATATCTCAATTTCTAAATAAAGTGTATCCTTTTATAACTTAAACTTCCACTTATTAATACAAACATGGATATCCATCTTACTCATCCAGACCTCGTCCCAAACGACTCCAAACGAGGAGGAAGAGGAGAATATTTTTCTCTATTAGATAAATGGGCCAGAGACAAAATTATATTCCCATTTTATACGGGTGTACATGGTCTAGATTGGGTCGGGTTAGGGGATTTTTTTGACTCAATCCAAAAGTTCGAGTTGGTTGGATTGGTAACCCAACCCAACCCAAAACTTTTCACAACCCAACCCATTTTCGGGTTGGGTTTGAGTTGGGTCTGGGTTGGTTTGTCAATTTTTTTTTTAATTTTATTTACACACCATTTATAATTATTCGAAAGATAAAATATATTTAAAGTTTACAAACACAAATTAATCTATAATTATTGACAAATAATAATAATAATAAAAAATAACGAACGAAGATAATAACATATTAACACACTTCAACATTGTCATAAAATTAAAAACAATTAAATATCGACATTTAAAAACAATTAAATACCGACATTTTTTTAGAATTGGTTAAAATAACAAAAATACAAGGATATATCATGAAATTAAACAAACAATCAAAATCATTAATTTAAGAGTATTATATATAACAAAAATAGAAAATATATAAAAATATTTTAATTGAAATATGCTCCACATTAAACTATTAGAAAAATAAAAATGTATATAAATTGTGATATAATAATGTTACAAATAAATAAATAATAAATCTATTATAATTTAGAATATATTTTTAAATTATATATACATATAATTTATTGTTCTAAATAATTTAAACAAGTTATATTTTAGAATAAAAGTGTTTAATATATTAATAGTTATATATTAATTTTTCTAAAGTGTTTAATTAAAAATAATAAAATAATATAAACGAAACAAAGAAACTAAAAATAAAAACATATTTTTTTAATTGAAATATACTTCTTTATACGTTACCATATACTTCTTTATACGTTACCTTAAACTATTAGAAAAATAAAAATGTATATAAATTGTGATATAATAATATTACAAATAAATAGATAATAAATATATTATAATTTAGAATATTTTTAAATTATATATATAAATAATTTAAAGAACGAAACAACAAAAAATTAAAAATAAAAAAAGAACATTGATATAAACATAATTTAAAGAACGAAACAAAGAAATTAAAAATAAAAAAAGAACATTGATATAAATATAATTTAAAGAACGAAACAAAAAAATTAAAAATAAAAAAAGAACATTGATATAAATAATTTAAAGAACGAAACAAGAAATTAAAAATAAAAAAAGAACATTGATATAAATAATTTAAAGAACGAAACAAGAAATTAAAAATAAAAAAAGAATTGTAGATACTGTAGATATTTTATACAAAAGAGTTCTTAATATATTGTAGATATTTTAATTTGGTTCGGGTCAACCCGAAGGTTTTGCCCATGAACCCAAAACCGAACCAATTCAGTTCGGGTTCAGAAAAAATGAACCCAACCCTACCCGAACTGCTAATCCAACCCTACCCGAACTGCTAATCCAACCCTACCCAACCCTACCCGAACTGCTAATCCAACCCTACCCGAACTGCTAATCCAACTCTACCCAACCCTTATAGTTCGGGTTGGGTTGGTCCGAGTTGTCGGGTTACCGGGTTGAATGGACACCCCTACTTGTACCAAACCACTCATGTAAGCGTTGAAGAAGACAGTCTTAGAATCAAGTAATGAAGTTATTCATAAATGCTTCCAAGAAATCGTCTAATACAACTAAAAAGTTAACATAAAATGCTTTCAGATTCACCATTATTTCAATCCCACAGCATTGATGGGAACAAATAGTTCAATACAAAGCACTATAAAGCATGCAATGCTATTAAGAAGCTACCCAGTAACCCAATTCTGCCATTGAATGTGATATGCACACGTTGAACATGACAAACAAACATGCATCAAACTGGTTCCCTTCTCAAATCGCTCTAATCCCATCTAATCTTGCAACCCCAAGCATTTAAAATTTCAAGTATCTCTGAGGAGAGCATAAACCTGAGAGATGCGTGCAGCTTGACTTTCTTGACCCGGAGGCAGCAGGCCCTGAGTGCTAGCTCGAAGCCTCGCACTGAAACTTTATTAAGGGTCACGAGCTTGGCATCCTGAAGGCATGAAAGGTTCCCCATCATCATGCATAATCCCACGTCTGATACACCACAACACCCCACATTTAACTGCCACAATCCAAACAACAATCAGCTGTTTCATCTCATTCCAAGAACCAAATACAAATGACATAACAACACATGTAATGAATCTATCCATATACCTGACGCAAATTCCGAGCATAGGAGCCAAGTGCCCAAAAGCCAGAGTCATCCACATTCTGGCATTGTTTCATATCCAAATCTACTAATCTTTTACAACCGAATGCAACTGCTGTCAAACCTACGCTTGTGACATTCTGAAGCCCACGTATTTCTAAGCTGCAGAGTTCTTCGAGCTGGCCGACGCACTCGATTCCTCTATCCGTAACCTTATTACAGTATGACAAGTTTAGTTTCGTCAATCTCTTGCACCCAGTTGATAGAGCTTCTAATCCGGCATCCCCAATTCCCAGACAACTGCAGTTCAAGAGTTAAATAGAATGACATTCTCCTCTTTTGAGTAGTTACTCAAAAAGATGTAATAAATTTCTGAACTCTCACATTACCGGTACAAATCGAGTTCATAAATCCTTTTGCAGTTGAGAGCAATCTTGATCAACCCTGTGTCTGTTATGTTTGTGCACAATCCTAGTTTCAAGCTTAGCAATTGTGAACATTTTGATAAGCATTCAAGTCCTGCAAGAGAGGACACAATCAAGTTAGCTTAATGATTCACTCAAATGGTTGTATGTTATTACTTGTTATAATGAAAGTACCCTTGTCATTCACACCACAACAATCAGTAAGATCAAGCTCCTCTAGTAATGAGCAATATAACCCAAGCCGATCAAGACTTCTTTCACTGATCATATTGCATGATTCTAACTTCAGCGACATGAGTTTCTGGCACGAGCCAGCCATTGAAGATATCGCCGTATCGGTGATGGAGTGGCAACATGTTAAATTAAGAACTTTCAAGCCAATACAGTGAGTGATCAGCTGAATGATGTTTGCATCAGTTACTCCGTTGCATTTGCTCAACCCAAGTTCCACCAAATACTTGCCGTGGATGCTGATCACGTCGAAAAACGCACTCGAGAGTTGAGTACCATCAAGCCTAATTGCTTTTAGACACTTCAGGTTCTTCAGCCAGTAAAGAGAATCTGTGGAGAGCTCCTAGAAGCAAAAGCCAAAGATGGAAGCTTCATAACAGAAAAAGAAGGCAAACTCAAAATCGAAAAAATGCAGCATCATCTTACAGAGAAGCAGTAGCTTGCATCAAGTTGTTCAAGACCATCATGACCTCTTATAACAGATGTTAAGCCATATGGTGTAATGCCATCACATCTTGAAATATCAAGTTCCTACAATCCATTTGAAAACGTGCAAGCTCATACAAATTAGATCGTGATACTAACATATAACTAAGCAAGCCGACCGACTTGACAGTTTGCTCGAATTTATGTAATGTATTAAGCAAAAAGAATCATACTGCACTTGATCATAAGAACCTTTAGAGATGGGCACCCGTGTTCAAGATACTGCAAACCAACATCGTCAACTGAAAGACAGCCCACCATAATTAAGACCTCAAGCTTTGGCAAAGAAGCTACTGCACGTAGTGATTCATTTGTCACCTGTTATTAACCCAACATGAAGTTCAGTTCACACATTTTAACCAGAATTACCAAAAGAATATGTTTGGAATTGTTTGGGAGCTGTTCTTAAAAACGTTTGAAAACAAAAATTCAAAGAGAATATCAAAATTTTCAAATTTTCCTCTGATTGCTTAGTTAAGAGTTGCCATTTTTAGCATGTGTTCAAATTCTGTAACATTCATTTGCTAATTTTAACAAAAATAAGCAAAAAAACACTCAAACCTTATGCACAATAAAACTACATTGAATCGATGTTCCCAAAATTTATAAATGTCAACAAAAATCAACTTCAGTAACTTTCTTCTAAGATCTCATAAACTTTATACACCATTTTTCACAATTCTTCATACAAAAACCTATCAATTGGTAAATTTTGAATTACTTATTCTAGTTTAAGATACAAATTGTGACATTTGTCTTAGTCTATCATCCAATCCAGTGAAATTTTACTAATAAAGTCAATAAACCTACCTAATTAAGTTTATTTTCCTGAATTTGTCATTAAACAGAGCTTCCAAATTACATAAAGTATAGGAAAACAAACAAACGTAACAACAGAGACGAGGGGAGCAAACCTTGAGATAAGACAAATCAAGAACCCGCAAATCGAAGCACTTCTTACACAAAAGTTCAACACCAAGATCAGAAACCTGCAAGCACCACTTCAAACTAAGCCTCTCTAACCTCCCACAGCCAACAACAATCCTCGCCAAACCCACATCCGAAACCCCCAAACACTTATCCAACCTCACCTCCTTCAACTCCGCACAATTCGACACTGCCGCCGCTTCCCTATCCCCAAACCCCCAACTGTACGACATGTCGACCATTTCCAGCCCCGTGCAGACCCGCATCACCCTCTCCAACCCCATGTAGCTCAACCCCGACGATCGGCTTAGAATCAAACTTCTCAGCCTTGAAAACCCAAGACCCAGAAAGATCGAGACCGTCCCATCGTTAATCCGAGGGCAAATCGACAGATCCAAGTCATCGATAGCTTCAAACTTGGCGATTAAACTGGAGAGAAACTCAATTCGACGGACTCGCAGAGTTGTGCGGGAGATTAAATCGACGCGGTAGAAGTCCTTGCAGACGAGCCGCCAGGATCTGGAATCGGAGTCGTCGGTGAGATATCGGCGGAGACGGATGAGGATTTCATCGGGGAAGTTGAGGAGAAGTGGAAATGGTGAAGGCATTAGCGGATTTTGAAGAAACAAAGTGAAAACAACAGAGATTTGAAGAATTGAGAAAGCGGAGTCTAAGTTGGGACAAAGAGGAAGAGGAGGCGGAGACGGAGGAGAGGATGGTGGGCGGATTTGGAGAGCGTTTGGATCTGACCCGAACCGGAATTGCCGACCCAATCCATCATGGTGTTCTACTGTTGTTCTTCCTCCTTCTCTCGTGTTCTGATTTCTCGGGTTTTGTGGGATTATGGAGTTGTTTTTGCAGAGAGGAGAGAATTGGGGAAGAGGAAGGAGGGCGGGATCAGGTACAAGCAAGACTACAGGAAGTTTCTAATTGATGAGGTGGCGGAATACTATTCGTTATAATTTTGGACCGTGGTACGGTAAGCTGCGGTGGGTTATTTTAATTTATTAATTTTACGGAAGTTGGAAATTTGTGTACGTTAGGTGGGACCCAGAAGCGTGTAACGACCGTACGGTAATATAAAGGAGAGAGAAAGGGGCTGCTGAGAGGGTCATTGGTGGGCCCCATAGCCGACCTTTTTTTTTTTTTTTTTAATAACTAATTTAATTTGTCTTTTTTTTTCAAAAATTCAAAAAAAAAAAAAAAAATGAAAGAAATCGAAAACCCTTGATAAAAATTAAAATAGAAACGTTCGCAATGTTGCCGCTATATGGATGAAAAGTTCATTCTCTTCTAGAGGTTTCCACACCTTTATAAAGAATGTTTTGACCTTCTTCCCAACCGACATGGGATCTCATGATCCACCCTGTTAGAGCCCAGCATCTTAACTGGCACTTGTTTCCTTCTCCAATCGAAGTGGGATCTCACGCTATGATTTTGTAAACTAGTCTTGGAAAGAGACTTGGGATTACGCAGGTAGATGTTAAAGTGAGTACTTCTATTACGTGTAGAAACTAGTCAAAGGTTGAGGTCGTGATTTTGCAAATTAATTTTGAACATGGACTTGAGACTACAAAGATAGTTGACTCAAATAGGTGTTGAATCAAGCTCCAACTTCTTTGAACCTAAAGAAAAGCTCGTGGAAACCTATTAGAAATTGGCTGCAATGAAAGCTACAAGTATGTTGCTTATTGAATATTTTTATACTCGCCATTTCCCCCTTTTATAGGTGTTTATAGGCTACTAGTTGAGGATGGAAGCGTTCAAGAGCTGTATAGTCACATAGGGGTCGTTCCCGAGTGTTATTCTATTTTTATATTTTGAATATTTTATATTTTATTTTATAAACGTATCCCTAACCCCATGTTTTGGTATAATTAGATTTGGTTTTGTATTTATTTGTAGAGTTAGTTTGTTTTAATTTAATTTAAAATTTTACTTTTATCTTTGTCTTTTTGGTGGCGGTCCTAATTTTAAAACTTAAAAAAATTGGGCCATGACATAATCAAATTAGTATGATATAAAATTATGAGATTTACATTACATAATATTGACATCATGTAATTAATATTATTATATTTCAATTGGTATGCTAGAATAATATGAGGTTCATATTATAAATATATTAGGTATATATGCTAAAATACATGGTCAATACTTATTAAATGATGATCATCTCGTTTTTGGGTGAAGGAGACGGATCCAAGAAGCGATCAGGTTGGAACGGACCTAAAAACCATGAAATTGTGAATCGATTTCTAAGTGGTTCGAATCACAGATCACGGCGTGGACTGACGTGAAGTTGTTATAAAAATATAGTAATAATTTTTACTTTATTTAAAAAAAATACGAGGCACATAAGGTTTAATCGACGATACGATTGTTGTGCTCTCAAAGCCATAAAAGATAATGACTAGGTTGAGTGGGTGAGAGTGTCACAACCTCGCTGAGAGAAGAGTAGTTTGTGACCACACACGCAAGACAAACAAGGGGATCCTCAAGTGGAGCCCATCTAACAACGTGAGGACTAAGATTGAGAAGTGGCATGATGCGATCGTGGAGGATGGTGCATCATCCAACACATCGAGAATGTGCATTCAAGCCAAGCTGAGGCATATGCAAGGTTTGAGAGAACGAAACGATATGATTGTCGAAGACAAACTCGAAGAGAGTCGGATAAGACCCTGACCATAACCTCAGAAGTCGGGGTTTCAATATGAGTTTCAGCATGGACTCTAGAGCTAAGTTTTTCTATAGTAAAGATGAAAGCTTGCCAAATTTGATGTCAATTGGATACTCAACGTATGCTACACAATGGCATATGACCACTCACCAAAATGACATCTACTCAAGAAATATTAGAAATGTCTCAAAATGCGTGTATCATAGTGAGGGCGAGCATTGTGAGACAAGTGTCTCGGGTAACTTCCTTTGAAATGGGTCTTTCAAGGACACTATCCACTGGCACGAGTGTGCCACCATTGTAACCTAACCCATGTGTCAGAGGTAGGAGTATGCATCCGCTATCCGGAACGAATTTCATAAATGGTGTAAGCATAGACATGAGAGGGTCCAATGCCTCGATAGAACTCAGATAGATAGATGTCTGAATGCTCCGATGAGATGAATGAAACGTGTGTCAGTATCAATTGATAAGTTCGAGCAAGCCGGGAGGGTGGAGCTAATGATTAATCATTTTTACAGACAATAAAATTGAAACTAAAAAAATAGCTGTACAAACACACCTTGATGTACTTAATTTATAGAGCAAAGAAAGGAAAAATGAGTGAGCAACAAAACATGTTGTTTCCTCAGTTTTTATCATTCTATGATATTATTCCTTGCTTGTACAGCTTATCTCCACCCTCCACGGGCAAGTAGCTTGATGCACGCTGTCTCGAGAGGTGGTCGATGCTGTTTGATGCCATCACGGTCTCGGCATTCCAATACCACGGTTGAAGATAAGGCGACGAAGATGGGTGAAGCATTATGGAGCCCCAATCTCTAAGGCCGATTGTTGTCTCCCTCAATCTCCTTCGGATCAACAACTTCCCAACATCTTCTTTCTTCATTTCCGACACGCTTTTGAGGATCGAGACACAGAGAAGGAGAGCCAACACAGCGTCCTCCTCAGGCAACAACTCGATCACCAGCAACTTCCAGTTTAGAAGAGCTGTTGCTCTTCCAGTTGGGTCCTCATCGGTATATCGAATCACCGTTACAAACCCATCTCCATCTCCGCCTTCCTCTTCTTCCTCCTCTCTGCCATTGTCTCTCCGTACTCGATATACCATTTGGCGACCTTTTAGAAGCCTTACCTACAGCATCAAAACATATTGAAACCTGAAATCGAAAAGACTGTTTGAACAAGATACGATATGAAACGATGACCTACAGATGATTCTGAAGAAGTTGGATTTGTTAAGGAAAAGGTAAGGGCTCGTTTTGGTGTTGAAGTATCCCATTGGATTATGAGTTCATCTCCAGTTGAAAAATTCCAAGCAGCTTTCCATTCCTCTAGTGGCTGTTTTGGTGTTGCTGTTCCCACCACTTTCTCTGTTCTAGATGCCAATATATGAATCAATCATCAGAATTAAACCAAGAATCCATCTGTTTGTTCCATATCAATCAATCACTTACTTAATAGTAGGGAGACTCCAAGGTTTCGAAAGTAACATGTACTTCTCGAAGTTTGAATTTGATTGCTAATTGGTCCTTAAAAGTTCGAAACTAAGTTCTAATGGATCCTTAATTCTAAAAAAGCACATGTAACAGATACATCCCCAAATATATTTGTAACAACTCAAGCCTACCGCTAGCAAATATTGTTCACTTTGGCCTGTTACGTATCGTCGTCAGCCTCACGGTTTTAAAATGCGTCTGTTAGGGAGAAGTTTGCACACCCTTATAAAGAATGTTTCGTTCCCCTCTCCAACTGAAGTGAGATCTCATAATCCACCCCCCTTCGTTCTCGCTGGCACACTGCCCAGTGTCTGGCTCTGATATCATTTGTAACAACTCAAGCCCACCGCTAGCAAATATTGTCCGCTTTGACCCGTTACGTATCGTCGTTAGCCTCACAGTTTTAAAACGCGTCTGTTAGGGAGAGGTTTGCACACCCTTATAAGGAATGTTTTGTTGCCATTTCCAACTGATGTGGGATCTCACAATCCACCCCCCTTGGGAGCCCAGAGTCCTCACTAGCACAACGCCCAGTGTCTGGCTCTGATATTTGTAATAACCCAAGCCCACCGCTAGCAAATATTGTCCGCTTTGGCCCGTTACGTATTCGTTAGCCTCACGGTTTTTAAACACGTTTGTTAGGGAGAGGTTTCCACACCCTTATAAAGAATGTTTCATTCCCCTCTCCAACTGATGTTGGATCTCACAATACTTTTCTTAGAAATAAATGAAAAGGAAAAAAACATTAAAATTTGAAATAACCTTCAATCTTAGAGAGATGAGATTCAAGTACAGACACGCCATACCCGGGCATCTGCCGATGGAGCCAGCAATGTAGGACCAACAACCTTCTCGAATCTCGATAATTCGGTCCTCCCATTTCACAGGCAAAGGAGTTTCACCTCCTCTCCTCCAAAATCCCGCTCCAACTCTGCATTTTACATTCACATTTGTTATGTTGCATCTCTATTTAACGAACATTAGTAAGCCTTCAGAACTCAACAAATAGTAAACGGAATGACAAATGACAATGAACTATTGATTGAATTATTACCTTAAACGAATGACAAAACACTCTCTCCCTCCATGGTCGAGTACAGTTCGAGATAGCCACCGACCTTCTTGAGGCCGGTATTGGTTCATTCTAAGAACAACATCCGAAACCATTGCCCCCGAATCATCTGTCACTTTGTCTGGCACACATTTTAACAAGTACGGTGCTTGAACGGGTGGAGTTATTGAGGCAACTATCTTGAGATTCTGATCGAATTGTCTTTCTAAAGTAAGAGACGGTGCTCTTATCAAGTCATTCCACTTGAATGTGGTGGTGTCTTTAGTGCTACTTTCTTTGAAACAATGGCTACCAGGATGCCGAAGCTCGATAACAACTCCCTTGGTACCAAATTCACAATAGAGATGCCAAGCTTTGATCCAAACATCATTGTCGAGGCTCGAGATTGGTTGTTTGAGCTTAAATTCCTTATGGCATCTTAGAGTGCGTAGACGAAGAAATTCTCGAGAAGCAACTTGTTGCAATGGCTGTTTTTGATCTTTGAGCCGCATAAACACAGAAACCTGAATTTGAAGCAAGGATAAAGTTGCTACAGAATTCAGCTTCCTTTACAAAATGTACTTATTTCCAACATGAAAAGTACAGATAATCAAGCGAGTTAACCAACCTCGAGGATGAACCGAGATGTCATGGACTTGTACTTCGAGTTGACATCCGAGAAGGACACTTCCCAGTAAACTAAAGGCTTAGAAGTTACAACTCTGCCTAATTCCATGATTACCTCCCCTCCAGCTTTCTCGTAAGATTGCCCAAAAGTTCTGTGCCATAGTTTCTTGGTTTCTTCCAGTTCCTTCGGCTTCACAGTTTCCCCAAATCTCACCACTTTTGCCAACTCCCCCTGCATCTCCTTTACATCTTCTGCATAAACTGTTGGATAACTCTGGTTTACATATAACAAACAAACAAAAAAAATAAAAAAGTTTTAAACATAAGACATCTGAAGTAAAGGCGGACAACACAGTATGATAACAACACTTCCACCTGCCATTTGCATCTTCAATCATGAATACAGAACTTCCATGTTCATTCGCAATTAAATTTTTTATTCCACCTTTATCGTAAAAGTGATATCAAGAACTACAGTTCTAGATACATTAGTAAGCGAACTCATTGAATAAACAAGAACATGACTGGAGCTGAGGAAATATATATACATCGCAATACGTTGTATAGACATAGCTAAGCTCGACTAATGTAATCGAATTTCAAAGTAAGGCTCTTGTGCATAGAGACACTGCGAGCATCATTCTAAGTAAAGGGTAGTATCATGCTCGGAGGAAATTTTTAACCTCTAATCAATCATCCGTTGAGGATTGTTGGGAGAGAGCCCTACATTGACTAATTTAGGAAATGATCATGGGTTTATAAGTAAGGAATACATCTCCATTAGGATGAGGCCTTTTGGAGAAGCCCAAAGCAAAGTCACGAAAACTTATGCTCAAAGTAGACAATATCATACCATTATGGAGATCCGTGATTCCTAACATATGCAACATAAAATAGATTCAAAACCATAACCTAAATATTCATTCATTAACACACCCATTTCTTGTTTTTTTTTTTTTTTTTTTCTATTGGTGTTTTGTTTCATTATCAAACAACCCCTAAGAAATTAAAGAAAAGCCCATCAACTATGAGATGGAAAATTGAGAGAGCATCAACCTGATGGGTAAGCCACATGAGGAGAATATCAGAGGAAGGCACAAACGAAGAACATTCATCAGAAAACCTTTGCAACATATACAGAAACCCCATGTATCTTTGTCTAGCTGCAATAAGGTAAACGATCTCGGACTGATATGGCTCCAAAAAGTTAGAATATAAGTGCCTTTGCCTCTTCACTTCCTCCAAAAGCTCCTGATTTTCAACAGTAATATCATCTCTGAAACTGGATTCTTCCTCATTTTCAAAAGACTGGGTTGGATACCTCTTGACCCATATCTCTTGGCACCTCATATATGCATATTCTTCATTTTCTTCATCAAAAATCGATGGTTTCCCAATAAGCTTAGAGAATCTGGACTCACAGTAATGTTTGTAACGAACCTGAAAGAAATATATCATTACCTTTGATACTTATTTGGCTGCAGAGGAAGTACAAAAAGAGGGAAAGAAAAAAAAAAATACCAATCAAATTTCTCAATAGAGAGCACTTAAAAAGCCCCCATAAGAAATCACTTCTGTAAGTACTTTTGACCCAAGTGATTGATTATAAAAGCACTTTTGAAACTCTAAAACCAAACATAAATCAATTTATCGCAAAGTGCATACAGATTAAACCCATCAGAAGCAATCTAAAGGACATGTGATTCATTAGGCATTTTCTGGGGAAACAAACAGAAATTAAAACTAACCGGATTCAACGTGTGACAGAACCAAACCCATTCAACATCCAAAGGAGGAAGAATCATCGGAGGAGAAGCCCCATCAACCGTTAGATCAGAAATCAACGGCATCCAGAGCTCCTCATACCTAGAAAAAAAATAAAATAAAACCCCAAGAAAATCCCTCTTAGCATTAAATGCAAAACTTGAATAGACAGCAGCGCATTAAGAAGTTGAAAAAACGGTGGCTCCAGTTGAGATTTGACCTTCTGATGGCTTGAGTGAGAGTGGGCTCAGAGTGGAGCCAGTGGGAATGGAGGACGGTTCTGAGAAAGGCGAGATTCCGCCGGACGGCCGAAATAATGTCGACGCCGATTCGGATGGTAGTGAGTTGGGAGATGTCGCCGAGGCTTCTCGCCGACACGGAGGCAGAAAGATCGGAACCGGGACGGTGGGAGGACATGGGTAGTGAAAAAGGAGAAGGAATATGGTGGTTTGGTTTGGTTTGGTTTGGTTTGAGAGAGAATGAAAAGAAGCGGTTTTGTTTGTTTCCAAGTGGTGGGCCTAACCCAACGTGACTTCATAGTTTGTTCGTTGGACATCATGGAATTTGGTCACAAACTTTTTTTTTTTTTTTTTTTTTTTTTTTTTTTTTTTTTTTTTACTTGACGACAGACGTCTAATAAGATAAGGAATCACTACAAGAGAAGTAAGATTTGGATTACATTGAATATCGGCAAGAATATTGTTTGAGATTCAAATCACTCTACAAACAAGATCGATCATATCTAGCTTGAATGATTCTTGTTGATCAAATATCTCAATGCAAGAATATTTGTTTGAGATTCGAATCACTCCATAAAACAAGATTGATCATGTCGAGCTTGAATGATTCTGTATGCAACCTAAACTACATAGAATTGCAAATAAACTTAGTTATTGACTAAAAAAGTACAAAGGCTTACTATATTTTCCAACTCTCCTTACAAATACAACCTGCATGGCTTTATATAGCCTCAAAATGAAACTATTAAAGACATGACAAGAATGGTAACATTCATACTTAATGGTCATAATTAATCATAACGTAATTGTAACTTAAAGTAAATAAAAATTCTTAAAATATATTAATGAAATACAATAACTCTAGATTACTCTAAATTTTAATCTACCCCAAATTTATAACATAAAATTTCATTTTTCTCAATGTGGCATGAATTGAAATATCTTTTGATAATTTCAACAATATTTTATTCACATCTTCGTTGAAGTATATTGTATGATTGATGTCTCTTGGTTCATATCATCTTTCAATCCTATTTTTCTTCACTTCGAACAACTCTGGCATGTTTGTCACGCTTAACCCTTGCTAAGGCCTTGGTGAGAATTTTTACATGTTGCTCTGTAGTGTCAACGTTGCTTGCTCCCTGATCAACTCCGTATTCTTCGTAAGAAAAGTTAATTCCACAACATGCAATTTCTTCCGCTTCTCTCTTCTATGCATGGACTTATCCATCTTGTAGGGTACTCATTTGTCTTTCAACCTTCTTTTTATACATGCCTCTAGCCTTCTTTGCTTGAGAGGACAAGTTTGATGTCCCATTTTTCTTATGCCTGGTGGCTTTCCTCTAGGCCTACGTGGTTGAGATAACAAGTCCGATGAAACACGCCATCTTGTAGGTTCCTCTTCGCTGATTGTAATAGCCTCTAGTTTCTTCTTGGCTATGTTCTTTGGTTTCTTTTGCTCCTGACGCATTGGTTTCTTCTTTACTTTCTTGCTGTGAACACGAATAGATACTTTTGGAAGATGTTGATGGTCTTTCAATATTATCTTATACAGGCGGTTTCATGACCGTTTTACCTTCATCAACAGAGCTTCGTTTCTGTCATATATCTTGAGGAATGAGCCGACTATCTCCACTCTGCTACCTTCTTCTGTCATTTGACCAAGGCTAATAATATTGCTCTTCAAACTCGAGATGAATACACCTTGGTCAATAGACGTTGATCGTCGTTCTTACACTGGAATAAGATAGATCATTTTCCTTGGATTGGTACAATTGATCCGTCGCAGAGCTTTACGTTTCCAGTGAACTTCTCATCAAGTTCCTTGAACTTTGCTCGATCTCTGGTCATGTAGTTGCTTGCTCCGTTGTCTAGGTACCACATGCTAGTCTCTACTTGGTCTTCTCCATCTATGAAGGGGTTCGACATAACCTTCTCTTCATTGAGCATCAACAACAGATTTGGCATTTTATCAGCCAACATCAATGTGAGCTCTTCATCATTCGTGAACATGAGGTTTGCCTCCTCATCACGCTCCTTATTATGGCACTCTATCACATAATGCCCATATTTTCTACAAGAGTAACACTTGACCGTACTCTTGTCCTTCCAATGATTAGTATTTAAATGGGTTTGTGAGGTATAGTCACGATCTCCTCTACCACCACGTTCACCGTCACGTCTACAACCTCTTTGTCTTTGTTATGGCTGTCACGTCCGCTCATACTTGAAGAAAAAGAGTCGTCTGCATCTTTCTTTTTCCTCCGTACGAGCCACTCCACATTTGTGAGTAAGAGGCATTTCTCCTTCTCTTTGTCTTCGTAACCACGAAGTCTCTCCTCATGTACCTTAAGATGACCAACGACCTCTTCAACCAACATGTTTTTGAGGTCACCGAACTACTCAATGGAGGTAACAATCTGTATGAATCTTGAGGGAACAACTCGAAGGAACTTCTTAACGACGGAGATCTCCTCCATCAGTCGTCTAATGAATGGATGCCGCTGACGATATGTTGATTATAAACTTGTTTTATTTATTTATTTTGTTTCATAAGTTTTTGGTTAAAAATAGCTGGTAGTATTTATTTTATTTTTGTTGTTCATTCCTACATAAGAAAGGCTGAAGATATCGTAAGAAGAGTAGAAGTAGTGGAAGAGTGGAAACCTACATACAAAAGGCTGAAGATATCGTGAGAAGAGTAGAAGTAGTGAAGGGTGGAACTAGTTTTTAGGGAGTAGAATTAGTGGAATTAGTGGAATTAGTGGAATGAGTGGTTGCTGATTTGTAGCAAGAAATTTGTTATCCTTTTATTATACAAGTAAAATGGTGTCAAGTTAGTAATATACTATAGAAAGAAGATAATTTTAATTTGTGTGTCTTTGTTCCTTCTCCCCTTCTGTTATTTTTTTCCTTTCACGATCGTCGTCGACTTCATGGCAAAGTCGTTATTAACTCACCATCCTTCATGCGGATAGCCTCAAACTCACTCTTCAAGGTTTACACCTTTGCTTTCTTGACACATTCCACACCTACATGCATTGTTTGCAGCGTCTCCCACGCTGCCTTTGCCAAGTTCTTCTCTGCCAACATGAGAAGGACGTCGTCTGGGAATTCTTGGTAGATGGCGGCAAGAGTCATCCTATCCTTACACTCCTTAACATTTATCATGCTTGACGGCGTCCCACATGCCTTGTGCCGGTAAGTTAACATGCATCTTTATCGACCATGCGGCAAGAGTCATCCTATCCTTACACTCTTCGTAAGTAACGGGTAGGAGCATTACACGCCCCTCCCTTTCACTCCTTATTGTTGTCACATCTCCTCCACAACTTTGTATGGTGACGACATTTATTTCGACATCCTAGCTCTGATACCTGTTAAAGATATTTAGTAATAAATTATAGTTTACCATATATATCATATTTGATATTTTATTCTTCTTACCGTAGGTATCTTTCCATTTATTACTATTACCATATCCTTGTAATTTATTTGATTATAAATAAGATAACTTTCACATCATTTAGGTGTGGTGGATTAATCAAACATTCTTAATACCAAATATTGGATATGGCCACGATCGAAATATGTCGAAACAAATAAAAGAAGCAAAAACGACAACTCGAGGATGGAGAGATTTTGGAACAAAGAAGAGAGATTTTGGAACAAGGAAACCTTACATGTGAGAAGAGCAGATGTACAACTAAAGTCAATGAGGATGAGGCTACCTTACATGTGAGAAGAGCAGAGATGCAAGGCAGCTGAGTGTCTATACAATAAGAGATGGAGAGCTAACCGACCTTCGAGTTTGGGCCAAAAGAGCGAAAAAAAGGACAGAACCCAAAAGGCAAGGTACGATGTGGACTGCGATTCATGAGAGTGACAGCGAGGATGGTACGATGCTTATAGGTACATGCCTAATCTAAGTTAATATGTACTGACTTGATTTTAACTTGGAATTTGTGCATTCCTACTATTATGAATACACAGGGAAGATAAGTATGACCGAAACGAGAACCCTCTTAATGAATCGCTAAGATAAAGATATAGGCCAAAATTGAAGGCTAAGATTATAAAGTAATAGCGGCCAACAATCGCCTAAGATAAGTAAGGCGAGTGCAGACAAAATATCTTTAATGTTTCAATGTTGTACACAAGATTGAGATAAACCCTACTCGTGAACTCAACATCAAAGGACCTAAACTCGTAATGGAATGAAGAAGCTTAATGTGGCTAATTGAGAGCAATAACAAGTATAAGTGATGGGGGCACAAGTTAAAAATAAACTAATTAGAAGATCGATAAGGAATATCAAGTAAATTACTCACCGTGCATTAAGAGCACGTCATTAAATGATTACAAAATAAATGATTGCTGCATCTCATTTATAATTACAGAATTAGAAAATTACTATTAATGACCTGCATTAAGAGCACGTCATTAATATATTTTTGTTCCATCTCTACATCTAATTTATAATTATATTATTTCTAATTTTTTCAATTTAAAATAGGCAATATACTATAATTAAGTTCAATTTATTATAATAAAAGGAATAAAATGTCGAAAAATACTACTTATAATATATTTATCATTCTGTAAATAAAAAAAGTTGTTACTACGCGTAATTTACATAAAATGTACATAAAGCTTGACAATAATTTACATTTCGAAACATCTTTTACATAAAATGTACACAAAGCTTGACAATAATTTACATTTCAAAACATCTTTTACAAATACTCAAACAAACAAGAGTGAAAAATACTCTATCCCACGTGCTAGAGGTTTCGGCCACTCTCGGTTTCACATGCAGCTATGCGTGCATGCGTGCCATGTGTCACAATCACACTTTGATGGCAGTGGACTTGCGATTGTGCGGCACTCACTTCTCAGCAACAAGTAAGTTAAGCCTATTCGTTCTCGCGTTGCTTATGGCCAAGCGATATATGTTCGAGCCTCTGGCTCTATTTTAAGAAGAAGGTTTTAGAAAACAGGAGCAGAGAGATTTTGAAAGAGAGTTTTGAAAGCAAAATTTGAGAAATTGAAATTGGTGTTATATGGGAATGTAAGCAAAAGGCAACAACAACGGCTTACTGCGTATTATAGGGCAAGCCCTTGATGCAGTATTAAGACTACATCGCTTGGAACGTAAGAAGCCTTGGATGTAGGTTTTCAGACTATGCCGCTTGGAATGCATGAAGCCTTAGGCATAGTTTAAGCAGACCGTATCGAAGGGCAAGCTCTAAGATGCGGTAGGACTACGTCACTTGGAACGCATGAAGCCTTGGACATAAGTTAAGGTTGTGTCGCTTGGAACACATGAAGCCTTGGACATAGGTTAAGGTTGTGACACTTGGAACGCATGAAGCTTTGGACAAAGGATTGTCAGGTGCATATCTAGTGCCGTAAATCCTAAGGGGAGTGTCTTGGAGAAGGAACCAAGAACAAAACAAGAATCTAGAAAGTACCAAGAACAAGAGAAAGATCAAAGACTAGAACATGGAGCAAGATCCTAGTTCTAAGGACAAGAACCAAGAACAAAGAACCAAGAACAAAAAAAAAAAAAAAAAACCATAGTACTAAGGCCCTTAAAGGAAAACCAAGGTTTTAGAATTCAAGGACCAAGGTCCTCAAGAAAGATCAAGATAAGAACCCCAAGTCAAGAATAAGAATTAGAGGGCCTAAGAACTTACAACAAGAACAAGAACAAGAACAAGAACAAGAACAAGAACAAGAACAAGACAAGAACAAAGAATGTGGTACCCTAGCATATCAAGGACACGATTAAGAGCCTACAAGTAGGCTACTTACTGAGTCTTGTACTCATTCCTTATTTTCCAATTTTTTTTTCAGGTGATAAGGAGTTGGTCAAGGTCGGGAGCGGACTCTGAAGCAGGTGCCATAGACTAACCTCACCCGTCGTCCTCAACCCTTTTGTCTTAAAGTGCTTTGTGTCCATTCCTTATTTTGTGTTTTAACTAGTATGCTGTGTTTTGAATACTTACGTATAAGCTCTATTTTGATATAATGTAAATAATATTTTAAATTCCTTTGTTTTTATTTTGCAAAAAACTTACCCGCCTTTTTGAGTCATCGCGTCTGCCCGGTCCTTACACATTGGAGCTCGTACACGGCGATATCTGCGGGCCCGTCAAGCCAACAACCCTGGGCGGCAAGACCCTCTTCCTCCTACTGGTCGATGACAAAAGCCGTTTCATGTGGCTTATCTTGTTGCAAGCGAAAAGTGAGGCAGTAGAGGCGATTAAGCACATTCAAGCACGAGCGGAGGTTGAATGCGGGAAGAAGATGCGAGTGTTGCGCATGGACCAAGGTAGAAAATTCACCTCGGCGAGTTTCGGTAAGTACTGCAACAAGCTCAGTATGCAGTGGCACCTAACGGCGCCCTACTCCCCCAGTAGAATAGTGGTGGAACACCTAAATCAGACTATCGTCAGGACAGCAAGGTCATTGCTGATGTCGGTCAGAATGCCTGGAAGGTTATGGGGAGAGGCAATAATGACGGCCATTTACCTCCTCAATCGGTCGCCAACACGAAGCCTCGACGGGAAGACGCCACACGAGGCCTGGTACAACAAGAAGCCAGCGGTACATCATCTCCGAGTGTTCGGCTGCATCACATACATGAAGGTCGTGCGTCCCCACCTTGCCATGCTCGATCCTAGGAGGCTGAAGGTCGTCTTCATAGGCTACAAACCTGGGAGCAAGGCGTATAGGCTCTATGATCCTATGGGGGGGGGGGGAGCTCACGTGTTGCGCGACGTTGTCTTCGACGAGAGTGACAACTGTTTAAAAGTAGAGTCATATCAAGTCTTTTTGTATTTAATATGGCACTCGTATTCACAATTTTCTCATTATTTACCCCATTTATTCTACTTAGTGAGCATGAAATCGTTTATTGCGGTCTAACATGAAAAAAATATGATTTTGCATAAATCGATTTTAATTGTACATTTAATTGAGTTATGTGGTAAAATTTCAGACATTTATGCTGAACCATGAGGGAGTAGCAAATCTGGAAATAAATGGGGGATGACATGGAAATTTTAAATCCACATCAGCAGTCCAAGTGGGTCATTGATTACACAATGAGGAACATCCTATGTGGACAACTTATTCATTTTCAGCCCTAAAGGCCCAATGAGGAAGTAAACAACTTATTCCTTTTCACCCCTAAAGGGGAACTCATGGACAATATAAAAGGAAAAGGAAGACCAAGAGGAGGGGAGCCACATTTTGGGGAGAAAATCGAATTACACAGCAGCAGCATCTGCTGCAGTGAACTGCTGTGAAACTAGAGAAGAAGAAGAAAACCCTAATCCAGACCAGAGAAGAAGAAGAAAACCCTAATCCAGCAGCTGTTGACAGCAGAAGGAAAAGGAGATCAACAAGGATTGATTAGGGCAAAGAGGTGGACGTGAGAGCTCAAGAGAAGGGAACTTCCATTGACGAACGACAACAAATTGGGATAACTCTCTATTTCCTTATTCTCTTTCCTTATTCCATCAATTTACATGATGAAGATGCGGATTCCTCTGTTTAATTCAGTTTGTATGGAGAGCTAAACTTAATAGGGGAGGCGAGAGAGTTTTATATAGTTTAAGTGTGTTGACGGTATGATTTTAGTTTATTAAAGAGTTGTTGTTAATGATTTACATATATGTTTAATTAGCTACTTTACATACATAGTTGTTCTGGAGAAGAGAGGGAGCAATGAAATCCTCTTTAATACTCTAGTTCCATAGCAGGAGACTTGAAGGGTAATAGAAGGGTTAGGAATAATTCTTTTCCTAAAGCCTTGTTAATAGAAATTATAACGATTATGGAAATAATCACCATTCATGACCCTCGGAAGTGGGCTTGAGAATCTATTAAAAAGAACTAAAATCTACCACAAAACTCAACAACTTATCTATTTAATCTCTCTTAGCCGAACCTTCCTCATTATAGTTGATTTTCTCATCATTTTCTATTTTTCGACAGTAGTGGCACTCTGGTTTAGTTTTGTTTAAATAGTTATCTCCAACACCCATTTGAATGTTACCCAAAAACTCACTTAATTTCCAGCGATAAAATTAACCAAAAAGATAGGTTCCCTGTGGAATCGATAATTTACTTATTACTTGCTACTTGTGATAGTATATACTTGCACTTATTCTTGTGAATTTTACATCATTTTATTATATACATCCACGAGTGACCAGAGAGCACTTTCTAATAGTGGAACGACATGACCGAAATCTAAATCAATTCATGGTGGAGTACCTCTCGAGCCGGGAGAAGGAGGAGCGTTGCATCAAGAACCGTCACTGCCGCCAGCAGTTGCATCGAGCACGCCTACGCCAACCCCAACCACAACTCCGGCTGCACCCGACCAGTGGTGTTCGCAACACCACGTACTGCGGATTCGACACTGGATGCCGATCACAATGATGGTCTGGTCGCCAGGTACCGAAGGATGAAGATCTACTGGGAGAGGTGAACCACCTGGACTGGCGGTGCGCGAGCTCAAAGAAGAGGTAGTCGAACTGCATGCCATCAGCGCGGATGAACCGAACACCTTTGCCGAAGCAGAAAGGAACCCGTGCTGGCTAAAGGCAATGCAGGAAGAGATGTCGTCCATCACTAAGAACAAGACATGGAGTTTGAAGGACATGCCGCCGGGACACTAAGCCATAGGTCTCAACTGGGTATTCAAACTGAAGCATAACGAAGAGTGATAAGATAAGAAATCAATACAAGGGGAATAAGATTCAGATTACCTTGTTGATCGAATATCTCAAGGCAAGAGCATTGTCTGAGATTCGAATCACTCCACAAGCAAGATCGATCATATCTAGCTTGATTGATTCTTGTTGATCAAATATCTCAAAGCAAGAACACTGGTTTGAGATTCGAATCACTCCACAAGTAAGATTGATCATGTCGAGCTTGAATGATTCTACATGCAACCTAAACTACATAGAATTGCAAAGAAACTTAGCCATTGGCTAAAGAAAAGCACAAATGCTTCTTTTACTATATTTTCCAAGTCTGCTTACAAATACAACATATATGGCTTTATATAAACTCAAAAATGAAACTATTAAAGGTATTCCAAGAATTGTAACATTCATACTTTATGGCCATAATTAGCCATTATGTAAATGTAACCGAAATTAAATAAAAAGTCTTAAAATACAATAACTCTAAATTACTCTAAATTGTAACCCACCCAAAACTTACAACAATCAAACTTCATTCTTCTTCAATGTAGCATGAACTCAAACATCTTTTGATAATTTTGACAACCTTCTCTTCACATCTTCATTGAAGTATATTGTATATTGATGTCTCTTGGTTCATATCAAAGAGGGAAAAGTTGTGAAGCACATGGCCCGTCTCGTAGCGAAGGGCTACGTCCAGAAGCAAGGAGTGGACTTCGAAGAGGTATTCGCGTCGGTGGCAAGGTTGGAATTTGGCGTTCGCCGCACATCATTCCTGGGAGGTCCACTACATGGATGTGAACTTCGCTTTCCTCAGTGGAGAGCTGAAGGAGACCGTCTACGTCCGACAACCATCTTGCTTCCTAGACAACGACAAACCTGACAAGGTACTGCATCTACACAAGGTACTCTACGGGCTTCGACAAGCACCTCGAGCCTGTACGCGAAGCTCGACAGTACCCTTCTGTCGCTGAAGTTCAAGCGCTGTGCCCTGAGCATGGCATGTACACGCATGGCCACGACAAGCAGCGACTGATCGTGGGAGTGTACGTCGACGATCTCATCATCACTGGAGGTGACATGGAAGTTCTTGGGAGAATTAAGAGGGAGATGTGAAAGAACTTCAAGATGAGCGTTATCGGCGTGCTCAGCTACTACCTCGGCATCGAAGTGCAACATTGTACTACCGACATCAACATCTTTCAAGGTACATTTGAAAAGAAGCTGCTGGGCACAGGTGGGCTAGCGGAAAGTAACCTTACAAGGACGCCAATGGGAGGCTCGGCTCCAGCTAAGGAAGGTTGACACTACGACGGCAGTCGACTCCACCAATTACCGAAGCACTGTCGGGAGCCTGCTCTATCTGGTAAACACACGTCCTGACCTTGCTTATTCCGTTGGATACGTGAGTAGGTTTATGGAAGTACCTAGGGAGGAGCATCTAGTGGCTGTCAAGCGCATCCTGTGCTATGTAGCCGGAACTAGAGGCTGGGGTTTGAGATACTGCACAGGGAGAGGAAAAGAGAAGCTTGATCTTGTCGGCCACAGTGATAGTGACATGGTCGGTGACGTTGATGATTGTAAGAGCTCCAACGAGATGATTTACTTTCTCTCAGGTGGCGCGATCTGTTGGTAATCAACAAAACAAAAGTTATTGCTTTGTCTTCCTAGGAAGCAGAATATATCGCCGCTTCGATGGCGGCAAAATAGGGGGTCTGGCTTGCGCGACTGATGGAAGAACTCATCGAAAGAGAAGACGATCCACCAATGCTATACGTGGACAACAAAGCTACGATCTCCCTGATCAAAAATTTAGTTTTGCACAACCGGAGCAAGCACATAGAAATCAGATTCCATTACATCCGGGAATGTGCAGGTCGGGGGCTCATCAAGATTGATTTCATCCTAACAGAGGTACAGCTTGGAGACATTTTCACCAAGTCCCTAGCGCGGGTAAAATTTGAGGAACTATGCCTAAAGATCGGAGTTAAAAAATAATAAGGTAGATATACCACCGCTTTTATCTTTTAGGAAGAGATTGTTAGATAAAAGCTATGGTTTTTCCTTGTTTAGGTTATTCACACGTTTCCTTAAACTTAGTTGTTGTTTTTTTTTTTTTTTTTATATCTAAATTAATGCTCCACGTATAATGGAAGAACATATTTTTAGCTGGCCATTCTGGCCAACTTTAAGGGCAAACTTTGTTTGACACTAAGGCTAATTTTAGGATTGGACGGTTATTTAAATATATCAACTGAATGAAAATAAAATCATCGGGTCTTTAGCGGATACTGTCTCTCTCTTTTGTTTGTCCGTTATTTTCTTCTTCCAAGAGTTTTTCTTTGGCTTTTTCCTTCGGCTTTTCCCTCATCAACGATTTCCTCCTCAGTCAAAACAACAGACCTTTCGACTACGGAATCTAACATGTTCTGGCCTCAACTTGATGAGGATTGGTCTCCTACTCGAAATTGGAAGGGTCGACGCTTCTTGTTCGCCTACTTCTTCATATGCTTGGAAGCTTTCTCCAAATACGCCCGAGCTATATTTGTTGTCTACTTCCATTCTCTGGTGAAGTTTTGAGCTTGAGGGTTCTTTTCTGCTTAAGGATGATCAATAATATGGGATAAGGTCGGTTGCCGTCCACTTACAATTTCGAACGGGCTCTTTTCGGTAGACGAACTCATTTGACAACTGAAATAGAATTGGGCGACATCTAGCAGTTGTATCTAGTTCTTCTATCGAGTGTCGACGAAGTGACGCAAGTATTCTTCGAGCAAGCAGTTGAACTGTTCTGTCTGTCCATTGTTTTGGGGATGGTAGCTCGAGGAGATGTTTAAAGTCGTTCCCAAGAAGGTGAATGCCCCATAACTTCATAATGTGTTTGAAAAATAGTTGGGCTGTTAGTTTGGCCGAGCATAATTTGGGGTGGAAGCGAACGTTGCGTACTTAGAAAATCAGTCTATGATAACCAAGATGGCGTCATACTCCGCGACTTTTGGGAGGTGTGTTATGAAGTCTAAAGACACACTTTCCCAAGGCCTTGTTGGCACGGGTAAAGGTTTCAAGAGTCTCGAGACTTTCTTTCTCGAATTTGTCCTGTTGGCAGATGAGGCACGTCTTGGTGTACTGCATTATGTAGTCTCGCATATTTGGCCAGAAATACCTCTTTTTGATTAAGGCATAAGTTCGTTTCCACCCAAGGTGCCTGGTGTCACGGTCATGCCTGTCCAGGGCTTGTTGCCCATGGCCGCATGCCCATGACAAGCCAAACCCTTGTCATGTCTTTTCATTCTAGTGTTTTCCTTTTGTAATTCTTGAGCGTATGACACCTCAAGAAAATCATGTCTAGGCCTGCCAGAACTAAAATGGCCCAGAATGTACTATAGGGGGATATGACTAGTCGTCAACTTCTCCCTACCCAAGGTTATATATGCTAAGTCGTTGTTATCTTTCTCTTGCTTGCTTATATAACGTCTCTTTCTAAAAATCTCTCTTTCCAAAATCTCTCTCTCCTCGTTTTCTAAAACCTTCTTTTAAAACCGAGGCTAGAGGCTCGACCGTATGTCGCTTGGCCGTAGGCGACGCAAGAACAAATTGGCTTAACTCACTTGTCGCTGGAAAGTGAGTGCCGCACAATCGCTAGTCCGCTGCCTTCGAAAGTGCGATTGTGTCACCTGGCTCATAAAGTATCATGGTATTCTTGAATGAATTTATTCTTTAGTTCTCCTGTTCTTGGGATGTATAATATGTTTCCCTTTGTCATTAGAAGGTCTCCCTCGACCCAAAACTGTCGTGTCTTCCTAGCTTTGGCTAGTTCAACAATGGCTTTGGCTGACGGGTCTCTATGTAAACGTTCTTAGATGATGTCATGCATCGATCCATCGATCTTACTTGAGTGAATATGGGCTAACATGCACAGGGCTGCATGTTCGCCCTTCCGACTCAGCGCGTCGGTTGCTTGGTTACTCCTCCCTGTCTTGTGTTCAAATTTAAAGTCGAATCCAGCCAACGACTCTTGCCACCGAGCTTGTTTTGCCGTCAACTTCGATTGATCGAAGAAGTGGCAAATGGCGTTGTTATCCTTCTTCACCACGAATTTTGATCCCAAGAGGTACTGTCTCCAGACTCGTAGACAATGGACCACAACTAGCATTTCTTTTTTAGAGACAATGTACCTCTTTTTCTACATCATTGAGCTTCCGACTTTCATAAACGATGGGGTGGCCTTCTTGGATCTGTCTCTATTTCAAATGTTTTAGAAACATCCACCAATCCGAGGATAGGTCCCCTCGTCATGGTTGCCTTCAGATCTTCAAAGGCCATTTGACATTCATTTGACTAGACCAAGGGTGGTCTTTCTTCAGAAGTTATGTTAATGGGGCGGCTCGTCGTGAAAACCCTTCGACCCAAGAAGGATCGTACATCGGATACAGAAGTAGGAATTTTCCACTCTTGGATAGCTTTTATCTTGTTCCTATCCATACTAATCTGTCCACAACTGATGACATGTCCAAGGAAGTTGATGCATGTTTGTGCGAAGGCACATTTTTCTTTCTTGACATACAACTGATTCTGCCGTAGCTTGTCGAACACTAGCTTCAGGTGCATCTTGTGTTCCTCTAGGGTTGCGCTGTATACAACTATGTCGTCGAGGTATACCACGACGAACTAATCCAGGTATTCATGGAAAACCTGGTTCATTAACGTGCAAAACGTAGCTAGGGCGTTTGTCAGGCCAAACATTACCAGGAACTCAAAAGCCCCATATCTTGTACGCATATTATCTTAGGCTCGTCCCCTTTGGTGATACGTACTTGGTAGTACCCTGATCGTAAGTCCAGCTTCGTTAAGTATTTGGCCACGTGAAGCTGGTCAAGCAAGTCAGATATTATCGGTAATAGGTATTTGTTGCGTACGGTCACCTTATTTAAGGCTCTATAATCTATGCACATATGCAACGTCCCATTCTTCTTTTTCTGAAACAGTACGGGGGCTCTCTAAGGTGCCTTTGTAGGACGAATAAATCCTGCCGCCAACAACTCATCTAGTTGTTTCCTCAATTCAGCTAGCTCAAGGGAAACCATCCGATATGCGTTCTTTGCTGGGGGTTTAACCTCGGGGAATGAGTTCAATTTCGTGATCGATGCCTCGACGAGGTGGTAATGTTTGTGGTAAGCTCTCTGTCATTATGTTGGCATAATTGTCTAGTACATCCTTGATTTCGCTCGTAATAGTTTCTTCTGTTGACTCTGGCAATTCGGAGGAAAACGTCGACGAAAAAACTAGCCGAAGAAAAATTTCTTCGAAGGAAAAAATACCGAAAAGTAAAAGGAGAGAGGGAGAGATTTGCTGAAGACTCGATGTTTTATTTCTCATCAGTTGAATTCTTTAAATAACAAATATAATTACAAAAATAGAAAGAGTGGGCTAAAACTTCGCCCAAAGTTAGCCAAAAATGGCCGGCCAAATTTACGCTCTTCCGTGAGCGTGAATTCAGAATTTTACAAGGTCGAAACAACTTAACTACATTTAAAGACCATAACTTTTATTTAATAATCTCCTCTTAAAAGCTGTGCTATATCTACCTTATTATTTGAACTCCGATCTTTGAGCGTAGTTTTTCAAATTTTACCCGCGCCAGGGACTTGGTGAAAATATCTCCAAGTTGTTCCTCTTTTCGGATGAAATCAATCTTGATGAGCCCTCGATCTGCACATTCTCGAATGTAGTGGAATGTGATTTCTATGTGCTTACTCCGGTCGTGCAAAACTGGATTTTTGATCAGGGAGATCGTAGCTTTGTTGTCCACGTATAGCATTGGTGGATCGCTTTCTCTCTCGATGAGTTCTTCCATTAGTCGCGCAAGCCAAACCCCCTGTGTTGCTGCCATCGAAGCGGCGATGTATTCTGCTTCGCAGGAAGACAAAACAACTACCTTCTGTTTTGTTGGTTGCCAGCAGATCGTGCCGCCTGAGAGGATGTAGACCATTTCGTTGGTGCTCTTACGATCATCAACGTCACCGGCCATGTCACTATCACTGTAGCCGACCAGCTGGAGTTTCTCCTTTTCTCTCCCTGCGTAGTATCTTACACCCCAGCCTCTGGTTCCGGCTACATAGCGCAGGATGCACTTGACAGCCACTAGATGCTCCTCCCTAGGTGCTTCCATAAATCTACTCACATATCCAACAGAATAAGCAAGATCAGGACGAGTGTTTACCAGATAGCGCAGACTCCCGACAATGCTGTGGTAATTGGTGGAGTCGACTGTCGTCGTAGTGCCGGCCTTCCTTAGTTGGAGCCGGGCCTCCATTGACGTCCTTGTAGGGTTACTGTCTGCTAGCCCAAGAATATCCAACAACTTCTTTGCGTACGCACTTTGACAGATGGTGATGCCGGCAGTACTTTGTTGCACTTCGATGCCGAAGTAGTAGCTGAGTACGCCGAGATCGCTCATCTTGAAGTTCTTTGACATTTCCCTCTTGAATCTTCCGAGGACTTCCATGTTACCTCCAGTGATTATGAGGTCGTCGACGTACACTCCCACGATCAGTCGCTACTCGCCGTGGCCGTGCGTGTATATGCCATGCTCAGAGGCACAACGCTTGAACTTTAGTGAGAGTAGGTGATAAGATAAGGAATCAACTACAAGGGGAATAAGATTCAATTTACCTTGTTGATCGAATATCTCAAGGCAAGAACACTTGATTGAGATTCGAATCACTCCACAAACAAGATCGATCATGTCTAGCTTGAATGATTCTTGTTGATCAAATATCTCAAACACTTGTTTCAGATTCGAATCACTCCACCAGCAAGATCGATCATGTCTAGCTTGAATGATTCTACGTGCAACCTAAACTACATAGAATTGCAAAGAAACTTAGCCATTGGCTAAAGAAAACACAAATGCTTCTTTAATAATATTTTCCAAGTCTACTTTACAAATACAACATACATGGCTTTATATAGCTTCAAAATGAAACTATTAAAGGCATTCCAAAAGTTGTAACATTCATACTTAATGACCATAATTAGCCATTATGTAAATGTAACTTAGAGTAAATAAAATGTCTTAAAATACAATAACTCTAAATTACTCTAAACTGTAAGCCACCCAAAATTTGTAACAATCAAACTTTATTCTTCTTCAATGTGGCATGAATTGAAACATCTTTTGATAATTTCAACAATATTTTCTTCAAATCTTCATTGAAGTACATTGTATGATTGTCTCTTGGTTCATATCAGTAGGGTACTGTCGAGCTTCGCGTTCCAGGCTCGTGGTGCTTGTCAAAGCCCGTAGAGTGCCTTGTGCAAACGCAGTACCTTATCGGGGTTGTCCTTGTCCAGGAAGCCAGGTGGTTGTCGGATGTACACGGTCGTCTTTAGCTCTCCGTTAAGGAAAGCAGACTTCACGTCCATATGGTGGACCTCCCAAGAGCAATGTGCCGCAATTGCCAGCAAAAGGCGGACGGATTCTAAAACTTGCCACCGGTGCAAATACCTCTTCGAAGTCCACTCCTTGCTTCTGGACGTAGCGCCCTTCGCCACCAGACGGGCCTTGTACTTCACAACTTCTCCCTTTTCATTGCGCTTCAGTTTGAAGACCCATTTGAGCCCTATGGCTCGGTGTCCCGGTGGCATATCCTCCAAACTCCACGTCTGGTTCTCGGTGATGGATATCAGCCACTTCTTCGAGCTCGCACGCTGCCAATCGATGTGGTTCACCTCCTCCCACTAGGTCGTTCATCCTCCAGTACCTGGCCACCAGATCAATCAATCGTGATCGGCATCCAGCGTCGAATCCGGCAGTCTGTGGTGTTGCGAACTCCACTGGTTCAGGGGGTGCACCTGCTGGCGGCGGTGACGGTTCCTGATGCTGGACTCCTCCTTCTTCCGACTTGGTGACGAGGTACTCCACCGTGAATTGATTTGGGTTGTGGTCTGTCTCGATCACGTTGTTCTATTGCCAGAAGGTGCTCGTCGAAGATGACGTCGCGAGACACGTGAGCTCGCCCCCCTACAGGATCATAGAGTCTGTACGCCTTGTTCCCAGGTTCATAGCCGATGAAGACGATCTTCAGCCCCCTGGGATCGAGCTTGGCGAGGTAGGGACGTGTTACCTTCATGTATGCGACGCAACCGAACCGCCTCTCCCCAGAATCTCCCAGGCATCCCGACCGTCACCAACAATGACCTCGCTTTCCCGACGGTGGTCTTATTTTAGCGCTCCACCACTCCGTTCTGTTGGGGGGAGTAGGGCGCCGTTAGGTGCTGTTGTATGCCAAACTTACCAAAACTTGTGCGAATAGTGCTCTACTATTCCGACTTCGACGATGGTCTGATTTTGGCGCTCCACCACTCCATTCTGTTGGGGGGAGTAGGGCGCGCTGTAGATGCCGTTGTATGCCGAACTTAACTTGTGCGCACCAGGGTTGCCTCTATCTCTCACTCCAGGATGTAAAGACAGTTTTGTCGTCCGCCGAACCTGCGTGAGCAGCCGTCGTCGATGGAAATGAAGCCAGCCGGCCTCGCTGCTCGTCCCCCCCCCCCCCCCAGATTGAGCCACATACCTCCACCTCCGTGGATTTGGAATCGAAATTGGGGACGCATGCGCACACGTCCTCCTCAAATTGAGCCACATATGGGCGCACCTACCATGAAGGAGTGAGTGAGTGAGCCTACCCGAGATGGACCCCACGATGTGTATATTTTCGCGCTTTGCATTTTCTTCTACTCGAACCTAAGACCTATGTGTTGTTAAGTCAACTCTCTAACCACTTGAGCTATTCAACTTGACTGTTAATAAGATTGGCTCTTCTGAAATGATATACCACCGATGGCTTCAACCGGGCTCTGATACCACTTGTTAACTCTGGCAACTCGGAGGAAAACGTCGACCAAAAAACTGGCCGAAGGAAAATTTCTTTGAACGAAAAAATAGCGGAAAGTAAAAGGAGAGAGGGAGAGATTTGCTGAAGACTCGATGTTTTATTTCTCATAGTTGAATTCTTTAAATAACAAACATAATTACAAAAATAGAAAGAGTGGGCTAAAACTTGGCCCGAAGTTAGCCAAAAATGGCCAGCCAAATTCACGCTCTTACAGGGTCAAAACAACTTAACTACATTTATTTAATATCCTAAGGTATAGCCATAAATGTTTGTTCCTCTCGTGCGAGTCCTCTTTTAAATTGTATGGCAGAGATCATTATAAGATTATCTAGTTGTTTGATGCTTGTAGGTATTACTGTGGAGTTGTGATCGGTAATCACCAAGCATTTCGCTAGTGGCATTGGGATAACTTTGTGTTCTAGGAGGAAGTCCATCCCAAGTACCACGTCGAAGTCGTCCATACGAACCACGACAAGGTCCATTTCTCCTGACTAGGCCCTTAATTTCAAGGGGACTCTTTTGGAGATTCCCACGATATGCAAGGCCTCAGAGTTGACAGCTTTCAATTTTCTGGGGTTCTTTTCTACGGTGAGTCCCAATCTTTGGGCTTCTTGGTTAGCGATGAAGTTGTGGGTCGCACCTGAGTCTATCAAGGTGCTCTTGCTCGGTCGTGAGTTTATTGTTGCGTCTATGAACATAAGCCCTTTGGTTCGACCTTTCGTTGGAGGGCTGACAAGAATTTAAGCGCACCCATTCGAGGATTGTCTTGATCTTCCCTCTTGTCTTGCGTAGTCTTGACTCCTGTGTCGTTGCTCTCTTGAATGGACACTTGGAGTGCACCGAGAGAGGCCCGGTGAGGGCAGTAGGACAATTTGTGGTGGCCTTTACACAACAGGCATTGTAAAGGTGCCGTCGGATAGTTCTTTTGTGGGTAAGGTCCTCGAGATGTCCCCGCTTGGTTATTCTAAGAAGGTCTATCTGCCCATCCATTTGGTCTGTCGTTACTTCTGTTTGGCCTATTGGGGCCTTCGTTTCGATGACCCGATAGCTTATATGCTTTGCCCCAAGTGTTTGGAGTTTGAGTTGTTTTTCTTTAGAAACTCGTTTTGCTTCCAAAGTTTAGGAGTCTTTCGGCGCTGGCGATCTTGAATCTTTTTCTCGTATATTTTTGTTTTGGCCCACGGTTGCAACCCATTTATGAAGAGAAATATCTTGTCTTTCTCTGACGTGCCCTTGATATCCAGCATCAAGATCGAGAACTATCTGACATATTCCCTTATGCTTCCAGTTTGTTTTAGTGCTATTAATGTTTCTCTTGCTATGTATTCTACGTTTTCGGGGAAGAATTGGTCCCTCAACTCTCTCTTGAGGTCTTCCCACGAGTTGATGGTGCATAATCCATTTTCAATGTCTTGCACCTTCGAACGCCACCAAAGTTTTGCATCGTCAATGAGATGCATCATGGCGACTGTAACTTTTATGTCGTCGGTACAGGCTGGTGTGGCTTTGAAGTACTGTTCGACATCAAAGATAAAGTTCTCCAACTCTTTGGCGTCCCGGTTTCCTTTGAAAGGTCTAGGGTCTGGGAACTTCAGTTTGTTGGATCTTGTATGAGTTTGTCCTGCCGTGACGTTATTCACGGCTTTCATGGTCACCCCAATTCGGGTGTTCATCTCGGTCATCTTTTCTTGGATGGCTTCGATCATTGTTCTAAATTCGTCAGCTAATCCATTAAACAACTTCATCATGGCATTTTGTAGCTCGTCGAATTTTTTGCCACGTCCCTCCTTGTGCGCGATAGAGCTATGAGGGCTACCAGCAGGTCTTGAGCTGCTCGTAGGAGCAACTCTTTCTTCGAGCGAGTCCAGTCGAAACATTGCTTCTTTGATTGGCAACCCATCTAGACGGTTGCCCATTGGGTCGATTTCTCCGACTTTTCCATTCAATTCTGTCACTTGTGCTCCCAGGAAGCGGATGGTGTAGGGACTTTTTTGAGGAATAACATTTCCTCCTCTATTAGAGTAGGTCGGTCGGCTTGTGATTTGGGTGTCAACTATGTCATCGACATGGTTTCGGTCTTTACTATGTCATGGAGCTAACAAAGCTCTGATACCACTTTTCACAATCGCACTTTGATGGCAACGGACTTGCAATTGTGCGACACTCACTTCTCAGCAACAAGTGAGTTAAGCCTATTTGTTCTCGCGTCGCCTACGGCCAAGCGACGTATGCTCGAGCCTCTGGCCCCAGTTTAAGAAGAAGGTTTTAGAAAACAGGGGCAGAGAGATTTTGGTATGAACCAAGAGACATCAATCATACAATATACTTCAATGAAGATGTGAAGAAAAGATTGTCAAAATTATCAAAAGATGTTTTAATTCACGCTACATTGAAGAAGAATGAAGTTTGATTGTTGTAAATTTTGGGTGGGTTACAATTTAGAATAATTTAGAGTTACTGTATTTTAAGACTTTTTATTTACTTTAGGTTACATTTACATAATGGCTAATTATGGTCATTAAGTATGAATGTTACCACTTTTGGTATGCCTTTAATAGTTTCATTTTGAGACTATATAAAGCCATGTATGTTGTATTCGTAAGCAGACTTGGAAAATATAGAAAGAAGCATTTGTGCTTTTCTTTAGCCAATGGCTAAGTTTCTTTGCAATTCTATGTAGTTTAGGTTGCATGTAGAATCATTCAAGCTCGACATGATCATTCTTGCTTGTGGAGTGATTCGAATCTCAAGCAAGTGTTCTTGCGTTGAGATATTTGATCAACAAGAATCATTCAAGCTAGACATGATCGATCTTGCTTGTGGAGTGATTCGAATCTCAAACAATGTTCTTGCCTTGAGATATTCGATCAACAAGGTAATCCGAATCTTATTCCCCTTGTATTGATTTCTTATCTTATCAGATTTTGAAAGAGAGTTTTGAAAGCAAGATTTGAGAAATTGAAATTTGTGTTATATAGGAATGTAAGCAAAAGGCAATAACAACAGCTTACTAAATATAACTATCGGCTAGGGAGAAGTTGACAACTAGTCATATCCCCCTATAGTATATTTTGAGGCATTTCATGTCTGGCGGGCCTAAACATGATTTTTCAGAAACGTCATACTTCCTAGAAATACAAAACTAAAACACTACACATAGAAAGACATCAAGAGTTTGGCTTGTCATAGGCATGTGGCCATGAGCAACACGCTTTGGACGAGCATGACCGTGACACCATGCGTCAATCATCTTCTTCCTTGGATTCAGTCTAAAATTTCAAGATCTTTTATTAAAATACTCATTATGTCCTTTGCATGATAACTGTTGTTACCGCCATACTGATACCTGTTACAACATTATAGATCTAGTTCTTATAAATGTAAGAGCCTAATTTCAATTTCTATTACTTTTGGAGCACTTCTCAAACTCCTCTAATTAGTATATTCACAAATCCCTCAAAATCTTTAGCTAAATCATAAGAAACATCACTAGGTTTGAGTTCTTCTTTCCTTTTTATTACAATAATAGTGTTGAGATTTGTTGGGTCCGTTAATTTAGGGAATGATCATGGGTTTATAAAGTAAAGGAATACATCTTCATTGGTGTGAGGCGTTTTGGGAATCCCAAACCAACGGCATCAGAGCTTACCCTCAAAGTGAATAATATCATACCAGTGTAGAGATCCGTAATTCCTAACAAATAGTGATGCAAAAACTAATATTAAGGAGATTATAAAACATAAATGTAAAGGAAATGTGATATGAACCAAGAGACATCAGTCATACAATATACTTCAATGAAGATGTGAAGAAAAGGTTGTCAAAATTATCAAAAGATGTTTCAATTCATGCTACATTGAAGAAGAAATAAAGTTTGATTGTTGCAAATTTTGGGTGGGTTACAATTTAGAATAATTTAGAGTTATCGTATTTTAAGACTTTTTATTTTGGAGTTACAATTTAGTTTCATGTGATAAATTTTGGGTGGATTACAATTTAGAGTTATTGTATTTCATGAATGTAGTTTAAGACTTTTTATTTAATTTAGGTTACATTTACATAATGGCTAATTATGGTCAATAAGTATGAATGTTACAACTTTTGGTATGCCTTTAATAGTTTGATTTTGAGGCTATATAAAGCCATGTATGTTGTATTTGTAAGCAGACTTGGAAAATATAGTAAAAGAAGCATTTGTGCTTTTTTTTTTTAGCCAATGACTAAGTTTCTTTTGAATTCTATGTAGTTTAGGTTGCATGTAGAATCATTCAAGCTGCACATGATCAATTTTGCTTGTGGAGTGATTCGAATCTCAATCAAGTGTTCTTGTGTTGAGATATTTGATCAAAGAATCATTCAAGCTAGACATGATCGATCTTGCTTGTGGAGTGATTTGAATCTCAAACAATATTCTTGTCTTGAGATATTCGATCAACAAGGCAATCCGAATCTTACTCCCCTTGTAGTGATTCCTTATCTTATCAAAAGGACATTGAGAAAGATCCATAATATATGGATAAGGTTGAGTACGACATTGAGAAACATAATTGACGTGAATGTATATTTTATTTAAATCAATTTAAAATATAATAAAATACTTCCTATATAGTTAACTCATTTAAATCTATATTTTTATTTATGGTCTACTATATACTATTCAGTATTTAAACACAATATATATTTATTTCTTTTCATATTTAATATATTAAATACTAATTTCAACCCATCAAATTAAATATATATTTTCTTTTTATATTTAACATATAATATTAATTTAGATACTTCTTATACAACATTAATTTCAATTCTTCAAATTAAAAATAATTTTTTTTCTTTACATTTATAATATCAAATATATTAAATATTTATTTGAATCGTTCAAAATTTTCTTTCAATTATTTTGATCGCGCAAATGGGTATTATAAATCTATACAATAATACAAAATTAATTAATTAAACTCTTTAATTTCACCATAGACTGTAGGTACAGTAGAACAAATTGTGACCATAGCCACATGCAAGGGTTATTTAACCCTTCATGAATGGTTCATAAATACAACTAAGTTAAAAGTTTATTTTACCCCTATAAATATATTTGGTACTTTAAGTACCACTTATTTTCTAATGAATAATATTTAATGATTCGATCATAAACTAAGTTGCTCTCGAGCAAGTGAGAGAACGAGACCCTATTATCCAATTCTTGAAATTAGTACTTACAGAGAACGGTTCTTCTACTTGCCCTTTTTATGGGAATGAATGAATTTCATCCGGTAAATATCATGTTCTTAGCTTCCTATTTACTTAACTCAAAATCTTTTATAGACAGAAATTTATAACTTACTCAAAATTAAAATTGAGTCGCATATTTACCCTCGGATTCCATTTTAGATATTAAAATTTATTTTGTGACAAAAAATCAAAACATAATTTCAAATTTTTAATTTAATAAAACATCCCATTTTTAATCTATGAAACTCATATAATGTATTTATAATATAAACTTATGTCATAACAGCCATTATCATTTCATGAACATACTTTACTCATATCGTTTCCCAACGCATCCTAGATTCTATCATTTTATCAATCTATCATAATCATATCATTTTATATTCATAACCTAATCATATTGTTTCATCAATTAGTCGTGACCATATCGTTTTCTATTCATAACTTATCGTATCATTTTATCAGTCTATCATAATCATAACGTTTTCTATACATAACCTTATCGTATCGTCTTATCAAACTATCATAACTATAGCGTTTTTTATATATAACCTTATCGTATCGTCTCATCAATCTATCATAGCTATAATGTTTCTATACATAACCTTATCGTATCGTCTTATCAATCTATCATAACTAAAACGTTTTCTATACATAATCTTATCGTATCGTTTTATCAATCTATCATAACTATAACGTTTTCTATACATAACCTTATCGTATCGTCTTATCAATCTATCATTACTATAACGTTTTCTATACATAATCTTATTGTATCATTTTATCAAACTATCATAACAATAACGTTTTTTATGCATAACTTTATTATATCGTCTTATCAAACTATTACAGTCGTAACGTTTTCTATACATAACCTTATCATATCGTCTTATCAAACTATCATAGCCGTAACATTTTCTACACGTAACATTCTCGTATCGTTTTATCAATCTATCATAATTGTAGCGTTTTCTATACATAACCTTTTCGCATCCTATCTCAACATATCATTGAACACGCCGTACCATAAGTATTATCATACAATTCACATTTTATAACATATACATATCATACCATAATCTCAATAATTCATAAATAATTCACACATATCAATATATATGACACGTGCAGAACTGCGGGCATTTCTCAACATCAAATATAATCATACCAATAGTAAAGTCACTTCCCTAATTAGTTTAGGTTGGTGTCACCAATTTATCTTTAATGAAAGGTTAATTTTCTCCTTTGTATCCAAATCAACCTATGAACCCATGACATCAATCTCAAGTTCAATTCTCAAAATTTTAGCATGGTCTATGTGTTAGATTTCATACGAGCATTAGAGACTTTACATGAGCGGAGTCTTAGAATATTTTATATATATATATATATATTCTATTTTTATTAAAGATCTCATTTTCTATTGTTACTAGAAAATATTGTTACAAGAAAGAATTTGATGGAGTTATTTTATGTTACACCATTAAAATCATCACAAACCTCCCTTTTACTTTTCTATTACAATTTCTTGGATATTATATGTGATAATTTTTTTTTTTAACTTTTCATATATATAGAAATAGAAACAGATAGACTAGAAACGACATCTCTTATCTCAATGACACCACAAAGATATTAAATGAACAGAATTATGATAGGTATTTCTTCAGCCTTATCTTTTAACGTTGTTCACCGAATCTTCCTTTTCTTAGTCTTTGTATTTACTCGAGTTTGCCTTTTAATTATGTTTACCTATATTCCTTTTTTTTTTTTTTTTTTATTCTTATTTTCAAATATTTTCCTTTTCTTATATTTCCTTTTAACGGATATCATTGGCCAAGTTTTAATCGATTTATTTGGCATATAAGAGTACTGATATGACATTATTGATCTAACCTGGTTTATTAGAATTCATATAAGATTATTGACATCTAATTTCTAATTCAAAGCTAAACAATTACAACAATTTATGATAAAATAAAAAGAAAATTTAATATATACCTTACAAAATTGACTAGATTTGTCTTCAAGCTCGTATGTGGTGAAGGTCATCTTCGTTTTTCTTAAATCTGACATTTTTGTTTTTTGTTTTTATGTTTTTTTTTGTAGTAACTGTTATATTATGGCGTCCGGTGTCAAGGGTGGATACATGAGAGATAATTGGGAGAAGAAATGAGAGGTTAGGGGAGAGAAGTAGGGAAGTGTTTGTTTTTTTAAACCTAATCTCTTTTTAACTATTTTTATTTATTTATTTATTTATTTGTTTATTTGTGCTACTATAGTCTGTATTGATCCAAACCAATTTTTATTCGACTAACGTTGGGGGTATTATTGGCGGCTTTTTGCTCGGGTTCTAAGAAGGTTCCAAAAAGTTGCTTTCTTTATCCAATATCCTAATATTCCCTTAAGAAACAGGACTTGAATTTTGGAGAAAAAGAGCCTACATCATTGTGCGATATAGGCTGAAAACTGAAACCAAAATTTGAAAACCCCTAATTGAGTCGTTTGAAGCATGCGCGGAAAAAATTTGAATCACCATTGATTTCTTGTCGACATTGTTGTGAGTAATATCCCAAATCGATTATTTCAACACATATGATCAACAAAAAACACCCAAAACTGATTTTGCTCCTAGCCAGTTTTTGTTCAATGGACATTGGGTATTATCAACGACCTTTCGTTCCTGTTCTAGGGCGGTGTTATAAAGTTACTCTCTTTCCAATATTTTAGTATTCTCTTAGCAAATAATACTGGGATTTGAATTTCGAAGAAAAAGAGCCTACAACAATATGTACGAGTTCAAAATGAAGCCCTAATTGGGCTGTATGAAGAATTTGTGTGAAAAATTGGTGATATTGAAACGTATAATCAGCAACCAACTTTTGTTCGACCGATGTTGGAGTACCATCAGCGACTTTTCAATAGCGTTCTAGAGCAGTTCTGAAGAGTTGTTTTCTCTTTTCAAGATCTTAATATTCCCTTAGGAAAATACAATAGGACTTGAATTTTGGGGTAAAAGAATCTAAAACGGTGCACGTATAAGTTCAAAATCAAAATCCTAATTTAAAAACTCTATTAGACCGTTTGCAACACACAAAGCAAAAAAAAGTGTGCATAGTTGATATTTTTTTACATTTTCGTGAGGAATGTTCAAATTCGGTGATTTCAATAGGTATCATCAGCAACCAACAACCAATAGTTGTTTCACTCTCAACCATTTTTTGTTCGACCGGCTAACCTAGACAGATTTTCACTCGCGTTCTAGTGTGGTTTTGAAAATCTGTTTTCTCTTTCCAATATTTAAACAATTATAGGATTTGAATTTTGGAGAAAAGAGCCTACAACACTATATGTATGGGCTAAAAAATTGAACCTCTTATTGGATCGTTTGAAGCATGTGCACGAAAAAACTGACTCACCGTCGATATTTTTTCGACATTATTATGAGGAATGTTCAAATTTGGCGATTTCGACATGTATGATCAGCAACCAAAACCCAAAAGTGATTTTGTTATCGACCAACTTTTTTTCAACCGACGAAGGGGTACCATTGGCTGATTTTTGCTCGCGCTCTAAGGCGGTTCCGATAGCTACTTTCTCTTTCCTATATCTTAATATTCCCTTTGCAAAGAGTATTGGGACTTGAACTTTGGAGAAAAAGAGCCTACAACATTATACATACAGGCTGAAAACCGAACCCTAATTGGGTCGTTTGAAGCATGTACGTGAAAAAGTAGTCATGGTCGATACTTTTTTGACTATGTTGTGAGGAATGTTTAAATTTAGTGATTTCAACACATATGATAGGCAACCAACACCTAAAAGTGGGTGCGTTCCCAACAAATTTTTGATCGACTGACGTTGGCGTACTATCAGCAGCTCTTTATTCGCGTTCTAGGACGGTTTCGAGAAGTTTTTTTCCCTAAAAAATTGTATTGAGACTTGAATTTTGGGGAAAATGAGTCTACAACACTTTACGTACGGGCTCAAACCTAAAATCCTAATTTACAAACCCTAATTGTTCGGTACGAAGAACACGCGTGAAAAAAATGAGTCAAAGTCGATATTTTTTGACATTGTTGTCATGAATGTTCAAATTCGATTATTTTGACATGTATGATCGGTAACAAAAATCCATAAGTGGTTTTGCACCCAACTAATTTTTTTTACTGATGTTCTGGTACAATCAATGACTTTTCTCTCGCATTCTAGGGCGGTTTCAAAAAGTTGCTTTCTCTTTCCAATATCTTAATATTCACTTAGGAAACAGTACTAGGACTTAAATTACCTATGGGCTTAAAACTGAAACCCTAATTTGGCCTTTTGAAGCACACACGCGTTGAACTGAGGAACGATCGATATTTTTTCAACATTGTTCTGAGGAATGTTCAAATTTAATGGTTTTGACACGTATAATCAACAAACAATACCCAAAAGTGGTTTCGCTCCCGACAAGCTTTTGTTCGGTTGACATTAGGGTAACATCAACTATTTTTCACTCGCATTCTAAGCCAGTTCCGAAGAGTTGTTTTCTCTTTGCAATATCTTAAAATTCCCTTACAAAACACTACCCACACTTGAATTTCGAAGAAAAAAAAGCCAACAACACTATATGTACTGGCTTAAAATCGAAACCTTAATTTGAAAATATTAATTGGGTCGTTTGAAGCACGCGCTTGAAGAACGAAGTCAATGTCGATATTTTTTCAACATTCTTTTGAGGAATGTTCAAATTTGATAATTTGGACACGTAGGATCGAAAACCAACACCCAATAGTGGTTTTGTTTACCACCAGTTTTTGTTCGACTAACGTTGAGGTACCATTGGCTTTTTTTCACTCACGTTCTAGGGTAGTTCCAAAAAAGTGCTTTCTCTTTCCAATATCTTAATATTCCCTCAGTGAACAGTACTAGAACTTGAATTTCAAAGAAAAAAATGTACTGTACAGTCTTAAAACCAAAATCTTAATTGGGCTGTTTGAAGCATGAGCGTGAAAATACTGAGTCATGGTTGATATTCTTTTGATATATCATGAGAAATGTTTAAATTTGACGATTTCAACATGTATGATCAGCAACCCAATTTCAACGGATTATCTTTATGGAAGGATAACTACGGCTTTTATAAAGCCTTACAACACAGAATAACAAAGAATAAAAAAACAAATCAACTCCTACAAATTAACTATTTGAAAACAAATAGAAAACTATTACCTATTAATTAGCTATAATGTTGCAGACCAAGTCAGAAACTCCAACAAATTCCTCCCCATAAACTGTGAAGTATGCTAAAACAACATCAGTTTACTCAAGTTGTTGAACTCCATGCCTCTGAGTTTCACAAATTGATTTAGCTTAATTGGTTTAGTCATTATGTCTGCCACTTGATCATCAGTTTTGCAAAACACTAACCTCACAGTCCCATTAGTTGACAAATTATGCAAGTAATGATACCTGACATCAATATGTTTTGTCCTTCGATGCATAACTGGGTTCTTAGACAATTTGATTGCTGAACTACTGTCACCCATGATATCAATGCACTTGCTGCTTAGAACACCTAGCTCCTTCATAATTCCCTTAAGCCAAACACCATGACATGCACTTGCAGTGATAGCCACATATTCAGCTTCTGTAGATGATAGTGTGACAATTCCCTGTTTCCTTAAACTCCAACATATTGCTGCTCCATTTAGAAAGAAAACATAGCCTGAAGTGCTCTTCCTGTCGTCAATATCTCGCACATAATCACAATCTGTGTATCCCAAAAGATCTACATCCTTACTCCATTTATAATAAACTCCAACACCTAATGTGAGTTTTAAATATCTCAGTACACTTTTAGCAATCAGCCTATGTTCTTCTTTGGGATCAGCCATACAACGAGAAATCAAGCAAACCATAAACATTAAGTCGAGACGAGTTACTGTAAAGTACATTAAGCATCCTACTAGTTGTTTGCATAATGTTGCATCGACACTTTTGTTGCCTGACTTTGACAAGAAGGTGCCAAGGACTATCAGATTCTTTACAGCATTACAATTCGACATATTGAACCTTTCCAATACTTCCTTCACATACTTCTTTTGGCACAAATGAGTTCCTCCTTCATTTTTATAAACTTCAACTCCAAGGAAGAACTTCATTTTCCCAAAGTCTATCCTCTCAAACTCCTGTTGCATTGATAACTTGAAACATTTGCACATATTCTCATAATCTCCTATGTAAATCAAATCATCAACGTACAGGCAAACCTACAACAATTTTCTTCCAATTCTCTTCAAGAACAAAGTGTGATCATAATTACTTTTCTCAAATCCTTCCTTCTTCAAATAACTCTCGATTTTGCTGAACCAGGCCCTCGGTGCTTGTTTCAAGCCGTAGAGAGCTTTCCTCAATCGATATACCTTGTTCTCTTCTCCCTTTTTGACAAAACCATCAGGCTGATTAACATATACCTCCTCGTTTAATTCACCCTATAGAAAAGTACTTTTGACGTCAAGTTGATAGATGCACCATCCACATTGAGCTGCTACTGCCACCAGAATTCTGATTATATGTAACGGATCGGATAAAAAAAAAAAGGTCGTTGGCAGAAACGAAAACTCCGGCGAACGCCGAAGTTTTCGCTCGCACACGACCCACAAAGGGCAGCCGAAGGGTGGGATGCCACAGAACTCGACCCCGACCTTCAGTCACCCCAAAACAACCGCAAAGAACAAAAAAATAAAGAAAAACAAAGAGGACAGAAAAATCCGACGAAACTCCGGCGAGGCCAAACCATGCAAAATCGACGTCAAAACCTCCATTTTACGCAACAAAAGTAATCCCAGAATCTTTTACACACATCAGGGGTAGATTTAGACAAATCCTATACGTTGAACACCGTCGGCAAGGGAGACGGAACGTCGGATTTTTGAACTTCTCCAGATCCGGGAGTGTGAGGCCTTTACAAACCAAATCAATACCAAAAACGGGGTTAGGGGGAAGAAGAGACTCAGAAATAGAGAAAAAAAGGAGGGAAAAAGGACGTCGAAATGACGTTAACGAGGAGAGAGAAAAGTCACCGGAAAAACGGGCAGGCAACCGGGTGAAAAAGACGAAGTCCGACCCGAGGGCCGGATCCCACAACCCGAACCGAACCCAATCCCCTTAGGTCAGCCCAGTACCCGACGGTTCCCGCGGCCCAGTCGCTTCAGCCCAAAACGCGTAAGCCAAGTTACAGCCCAACCCGACAGCCTTGACGCGAGACCCGCAAGCCCAGTCCAACGCCGACACGCCCAGCCCAGCCCACCTGCACTTTTCCTTCGGCCGGGCTGGCCTGACACCCGCGAACGACCTGAAACTCGCGAGCGATCCGATAACCCGTGCCTCGACCCGAGACCCCTGCACACGCATCGTCCTCTGGTTGTGCCACATGGCACGTCTGCAGCGCAGCTCCCCTCGGCTCCGGCGGCTTAATCGGCTCGGTGGCAAATTCTCGGCTCTGGCGGCTTATTCGGCTCGAGAAACCTATTTCCAGCCTGTTTGTCACCGTTCTGACCCTTTCGAACTTAGTTTTGGCCCTCTTTACGGTAAAATAGATTATTTTAAGGTCGTATTGCACAAATTCAAGTTGGAAATTAATTATGTTTGTGAAATACTAACGAAAGTGACGAATGAACCAATAGGAACCAACCACCAAGAGAAGCGTAGAACGTTCACGAAGAGCTAGGAGCTTACGTTATATTCTAGGAAGTACTTCGGTTAAGGCCTACCAAGTGGCTCACCCGTCGTAGGTTACGCGTTTTTTTGTTGTATGTTGGCACGTGCCCGTGGATTTGCACGTGTCATTAAATTGTATGCTAGATTATTGTGCTTAAGTACGTAGTCATGTGAACATGAATGTATGCTATGTATGCTGTTTAGTCTGATGTGATGTGTAATGCATGGGACGATATGTTGTTCTTGAATGGTTATGGCATGATTGTATGGAATGTTTGAATGTAAACAGCATGAATTGTATGACATGAAACACGGTAATCTGTCTGGAATCATAACCCCGATAGGAATATGTATGAAATGTAAATTGAAAATGAGAATGACATGAAGCATGGAACGTGACAGGGGGGTTATGTTCATTAATGATAAATGTAGAAGTAGGGGGGACCTCATGCATTATGTGTGTTCATGCATCTGGGGGGATACCCCTATCCCATCACGAGGGTACGGACGCGTACATCCAATGGCAGGACAACGATCGTTATGCTTTGCATAGCGCTGCCGTGACGGTTACTAGTTTTAACGGGTCCCGGCATAAGGGGCTCCCAGAGTATGCCCACCGGATAAGGAAAGTGGCCTAGCGGTGTGCGAACTAGCTGGTGAGCCCATACTCGCACGTATGGGCTGTGTATAGAGTATATGGTACACGTCCACGATTACCCGTTAGGACAGCACCGTAGGGAAACGAAACGAAACAAAACGAAAGATAGGTCCCACCATTTCATTGCTTGTGATTGTTGCATAACCCCGATAGGGGGTCACTTACTGAGTATTCTAGAAATACTCATGCCTCGTGCTACTTTACTTTTTCAGATAAGGGCAAGGCACCCATGTGACATCGACGGCGGCATCGTACACCCCAGGACCGTGGTACATGCATAGGGTAGTTGTTTTTTTTCCATTTCATAATCTAGGTTGAATTCGGTTTGCATCAACAGTATAGGTTAGTTTAGGTTGAATTGTATTTGCATAATAAACCATAGGGTAGTATAAGACATTCATTTCTGTTTTGTTCATTTTTCTTTATTTCAATAATGTTCTTTTCCTTCTTTCCCTTGTAATCATTTTTCTCTTTCACGAGGTAATAAAAGGCGAGTGTAAGTCGCATTTATGAACAGGACCCATTTAATGTAAATTCCACATTTCAAGGTATAGTAATGACCTTAGATTACATAGGTAAAATTTAGGGTCGTTACATTATATCCCATCGAGCTACTGGTGCATAAACTTCATTGTAATCTACTCCAGCCTTCTACGAGTATTCCTTAACGACGAGTCTCGCTTTACATTTGTCTACTTTGCCTTCTTCATTCAGTTTCGTCTTAAAGACCCACTTGACACCGATTTTCTTTGCTTGATGCAGCAATGTCACAAGCTCCCATATCTGATTTTCTTTCAATAGCTTGAATTTCAAGCTTCATAGTCTCTTGCCACTTCTTTTCCTTTACTGCTTCTTCAAATTCCACCAGATCATCATTGGAGATGTGAAAAGCAAACCCCTCCTCGACTTCTTCTTCTTTAAATAGGTGTTCACCTGTTTCATAATCGCGCATCCAAACTGGCTCTCTCCTTTGTCTTGTTTGTTGTGGCAACTCTAGGGAAGATTCATCAATTTCTTGGATTTCTTCTAACCTGTCATTTGCTTCTTCATTTGAATCTCCTTCTCCATCAGTCTCTCCTCCTTCCGATTCTTCTGCACCAATATTATCATCATCTCCCCAAGCCAACATATCTTGCTCTGCATTTTTTGTACTTGAATTCTAGTCCCATTTTACACCTTCTTCAAAGATGACATCCCTTCTCACAATTATCTTTTTTGTTGCTGGATCATATAGGAGATAAGCCTTCGATTCATCACTAACTCCAAGTAAGACGCATTTGAGACTTCGCATCAAGTTTGGTTCTCTTCTATTCGGGAATATGGACATGTGCAATTGAACCAAATACTCTGAAGTATTCCACATTTGGTTTTATGCCCGACCACTTCTCCTCAGGAACCATGTCCTTGATTGCCTTTGTGTAACTGCGATTCAGAACATGAGCTGTCCATCTAGCTGCTTCCGGCCACAACTTCTTCGGCATCTCTTTTTCAGATAAAAGACACTGTACCATATTCATGATGGTTCGGTTCCTTCTTTACGCAACATCGTTTTGCTGGAGAATGTAAGCAGCTGTTAGTTGTCGTTTGATCCCGTTTTGCAGAACTTGTTGAATTCATTTGACGTAAATTCTCCTCCCCGGTCAGTTCTGAGTTCACATATGGCTGTTTTTGCTTCATTTTCAACAAGATTTTTGAAGTTTTTGAATGTTTCAAAAGCTTCTGATTTATCTGCAAGAAAATAAATCCATGTCTTGAGAGAAAAATTATCTATAAGTACCAGCAAGTACCTTTTACTATTGTGAGAGGTTGGAGTGATGGGTCCACAAAGATCTCCATGAATCAATTCCAGTTTGTTTGATGCTCTCCATTTTCTTTTCTTTGGAAATTTTTGTTGTTGTTACCTCCCAAGATTGCAAACTGTGCAAACTTTGACAGCTTCCTTTAATTTGGGTAATCCTTCCCCATTTGTTTTTGCTGCAGGATTTGAATAGATTTGCTATTCAAATGGACATAACCTCTTGTGCCAGAGAGCCTAAGTCTTCATCTTCTATTTTCAAACATTTGTCAACCAATGACTTCATCTTTGCATGAACTGAGAACATGCGATTCGCTGTCATTTGTGTGTTCATTGTCAGGCCCCTTTGTTGATGATAGATTCTGCAGGTTCCTTCTTTGATTAAGATCGCCAAGCGCTTCTCCTGTAGTTGCCCTATGCTTAGCAAATTGTTGGTGAGATTGGGGCTTAGCAAATTGTTGGTGAGATTGGGGACATAGTAGACATTTGTCACGGTTTGTGTGATACCTTCAACTTCGAATCTGACACTACCTCTTCCTTCAACTACCAATTTTGAGCTATTTCCCAACCTGACAGTGTGTTTGAAACTTTCGTCAAGCTCAACGAACCATGTTTTTGAAGGTGTTACTATAACACGTGCGGAAGATATTTGGATATTAGGCACTCTTAGAACATCAATTATAGTAGATAACTAGCATATTCATAAGTATTAGAACTCAAGGAGTTTGAGTACTAACCTTTTGTAGTTCAAATTCCTTTTTCCTCACGAACTGGTTTCGAACCACCTAGTGTCTTCTCTACTATTCTCCGGCCTTAGAACGAGATTGTGGAATCCGATAAGTGACTAAACTTGGAAGGGATTTAGTATTTATGAAGAGAGAGTTTGTGAGAGTTTTTCTCCAAGTTTTTCCAAAGAAGAATTTTACTGTACCTTGATCACTCTATTTATAGTCATATTTGCATGTTCATGGTCAAATTACCAAATTTTGACACTCAAAATTCTACTCAAATTTGTGGGATTAGGTGGCAAGCATGAGTTTGAGTTAACCAAATTTTGACACTCAAAATTCCACTCAAATTTGTGGAATTATGTGTCAAACATGCAAGTTTGGTTAAACCATATATTAACACTCAATATTCCACGAACTCAAACATGGATTTTTCCATTAAGGAAAATCAACATTTTGACTTTCTTTTATTTTAGTTCAACAATTAATTTAAATAATTAATTTCAAATCAAAATAATATTAAATAATTAATTAAACAATTTAATTAATATTTAACATTAAATTAAATGCCAATCTCAATCAATTCCCGCACATATTGATTATGAATCCCTATTCATAATTAAAATATTTAAATCTTATTTAAATATCTCGAATTCTCTCTTTTTATTTAATTCATAATTAAAATAAAATGCGGTTAAATATATCGTATATATTTAGCGTATATTCGCTAATTTGAATTCGAACACTTCGAACTCACTCGTCACACTATTCTAAGGTTTAGTCTGATATGAGCTAGTAGGGGGACCTAATGGACCTACAGATCATGGGCTCCAACAATCCGAGATTAACCGGCTAAACTCATTAACCTTGTTAACCGACATTCATTAACTACTAGGACACTCCCCTATAGCCTAATTGTTGCACTCCCCTCACTATAGATATATTTCTGTCCATTTGATATAACCATGATTAGTAAGTCGATCCTTCATAGGTTGTTCGTAACTAGAGCTGGGTCAATTTATCGTTTTACCCCTAAAGTTACTTCTTGTTCCTTAAGTCTCACTGATCCTCTAATGAACAATTGGTTTGTGATCTAACCACTAAACCGAATCCCTCTCGGGCCAATGAGAGGGTGGGGCCCCTTGTTCAAGACCTATAATCAATACTTAAGGGAACAACCTCTCTACTATCCCTAAAAGCGAGTAGGAGTGAATTCCATCTTACACCATATGTCCCTAGCTATTCACCCAGTCTTACCCTTGAAATAGGAGGCTTATTGAGTCGGTGAACTCAGGCCACTCTCGCCCATGCAAATCTAAGGATAATTTTTAATAAATAGGAGTTCATAGTTAGCTTAGGATTAGATCGAGTTACCTAGGTCATCGAATGAAAAAATCAGTCTCAACAGTAAATGACATTATAAAGTGAGAGTGGTTTTCTTCATGGTCCGATCTTATGCAATACTCATTGCATAGGACACCCTCACTCACATGTCTTCACATGTACAATTTAGTGATCACATTATTTATATCATCTACAAAAGTGGGCCACATCCATAATGTCCCCAGAATAAGGTACTCAGCCTTATCCCTCTACTATAGATCATTTTGACTATATACTTGAACTTGATCCACTCTTATGTCTATACATATAGTTCAAGTAATCATACTATAGTCAAGAGTGTTCTTAGTTTATTGGATTTAAATTAATGATCGTAAAATTCACTTTATTCAATAACAATCTTTACTGAATAAACTTCAATAATAACTTTATTGAAAACAGAATACGTTTTTGTTTACAAACTATGAGTTTTAGGACATAAAACCCAACAGTTTTGTCCCCTGTTATATGATTTGAGACCCCAAAATCGAGAAACCAAATGTCTTCTCTTTCAACTTTACTTTTCTTTGTGTACGCCATTAATATCAGTTCTTCATCCTCGTCAAATTCAACATAATTGAGATCTTCTTTTTCTAAGCCTAGACATTCAAATTGGTAATGTCCTTGCTTTCCACATCGAAAGCAGTTGATGGCCGACCGGTTCACAAAAGATCTACCTCTTCCCCGTCCTCTAAAGTAACCTCTTCCTCTCTGAAATGTCCCTCTGCCTCTTCCTTGTCCAACCTTGGTACATTCTCTACCTGCATAACTTGCTCTTCACTCCTCTTATCAATCACCTTTTGTTCAGGTACAAGCAAAGATGCCTGTAATTCATAGACTGTTAATTGGTCAATGTCCTTGGATTCTTCAATTGAGCATACTACGAAGTTGAATTTATCGGTGAGACCTCGATGTATTTTCTCAACAATTTTGACATCCGACATATCTTTTCCGCAGTTCCTCATGTCATTAGTAGTAGACATAACTCTTGTAAAATAATCAGAAAAACCTTCTCCTACTTTCATCTCTAAAGTTTCGAATGTTCTGCAAAGTCGTTGTAGCTAGACTCGCTTCACTCTAGCATTTCCTTGATACTTGAGTTTCATTGAATCCCACAATTTCTTGACAGTATCCTTTTGAATGATAGTTTTCAGAATACTCTTATCAATGGATTGAAAGAGATAATTCTTTGCTTTGTGATCTTTGAGCCTTGCTTCATCAATTGCCTTTTGCTGGGCTGCACTTAGTACTTCGTTTCCTTTTGGTTCCTCGAAACCAGATTTAGTAGCACTCCAATATTCCTTGGAACGCAAGAGGTTTTCCATGACCAAACTCCAATGCTCGTAGTCTCCATCGAATTTAGGAACACATGGTGTAGCAAAACTTCCTGAATCACTTGCCATTTGTTCAATGTTTTGCCTCTCAAACACTCAATTTGTGTATTTCTTCTTTCAGGTCATTAGCTCTGATACCAAATAAAGGAACTGATTATCTTTATTGAAGAATAACTAAGGCCTTTATAAAGCCTTACAAAACAGAATAAAAATAACAAATCAACTTCCAGCTATTTGAAAACAAATAGAAAACTACGGCTTATTCATTAGCTATAAAGTTGGAGACCAAGTCACAAACTCCAACACCAACACCTAAAAGTAGTTTCGCTCTCGACTAGTCTTTGTTTGACCGACGATGGGTACCATTTGCGACCTTTCACTCGTGTTCTAGGGCAATTGCGAAAAGCTGATTTATCTTTTTAATATCTTAATATTCCCTTAAAAAATAGTTACAATACTGTACGTACTAGCTTAAAATAGAAACCCAAATCTGGAAGCACTAATAGGATAGTTTGAAGCACACGCATAAAGAAATGAGTCAGAGTTGATATTTTATCGTTGTTATTGTGAGTTATGTTTAAATTTCGACACGTATGATCAGCATATAACACCCAAAACTGGTTTCACTCCCGACTAGTTTTTGTTTGACCAACGTGGGGTATCATTGGTGGCTTTTTCCTCGCTTTCTAGGACGGTTCTGAAAATCTACTTTCTCTTTCCAATGTCTTAATATTCTCTTAGGAAATAATATTGACACTTGAATTTTGGAGAAACATAATAACATCGTACGTACGGGGTTAATTCTAAAACCCTAATTCGGCCGTTTAAAGCACACGTGTGAAAAAACTGAGGTTGATATTTTTACGACGTTGTTTTGAGGAATGTTCAAATCGATGATTTTGACACGTATGATTAGTAACTTACAACCAAAAGTAGTTTCACTCCCGACCAGTTTTTTGTCGACCGACATTTGAGTTCCATTGGTGGCTTTTCACTCACGTTCTAGGCAGTTTCGAAAAGCTTCTTTCTCTTTCCAATATCTTAATATTTCCATAGGAATAATAATGGGACTTGATTTAAAAAAAAAAAAAAAAAAAAAAAAAAAAAAAAAAAAAAAGCCTATAACACTGTAGTACGGGCTTAAGATCGAAACTCTAATTGAGTCGTTTGAAGCTCTCTACATCGCGTACAATTGGCAGCTTTTCGACCGACGTCGGGTACCATTGGCAGCTTTTCGTTAATGTTCTAGGACACTTCCAAAAAGCTGTTTTTTCTTTCCAAAATATTCTCTTAGGAAATAGTACTAGGAGAAAAAAAGCCTACAACACTTACATAATGGCTTAAAATTGAAACACTAATTTTGAAACTCTAGTTGGGCCATTTGAAGCACACGAGGGAAAAAAATGAGATACGGTCGATATTTTTTCGACTATTTTTGTCAAGAATTTTCAAACTCGATGATTTTTACACATATGATTGGTAACTAATGCATAAGAGTGGTTTCGCTCACGACTAGTTTTTGTTCGACAAACGTCGGGATACAATCGGCGACTCTTCGCTCGCGTTCTAAGGCAGTTCTATAAAGTTAATTTCTGTTTCCAAAATATTCCCTTAGGAAATATTATCGGGACTTGAATTTTAGAGAAAAAAGAGCCTACAACACTTTACATACGGGCTCAAAACTGAAACCTTAATTTGGAAACCCTAACTAGGTCGTTTGAAGCACGCGCACAAAAAAAATGAGTCACTGTTGATATTTTTTCGATGTTGTGGAGAAGAATGTTCAAATTTGATAATTTTGACACAAATAATTGGCAATCAACTTTCAAAACTGGTTTCGGTCCCGACCATTTTTGTTAGATCAATGTTAGCTTACCATCGGCAAATTTTCGACCCCATTCTAGGACAATTGTGAAAAACTATTTTCTCTTTCCAATATCATATTATTCCCTAAGAAAATAGTACTGAGACTTGAAATTTGGAGAAAAAGAGGCTACAACACTCAAAGTACGAGCTTAAAATGAAAACCCTAATTTTAAAACTCTAATTGAGATGTTTGAAGCACACACACGAAAAAATTGAGTCATGATCGATATTTATTCGACATTGTTGTGAGAAATTTCAAATTTGATGATTTTGACACATATGGTCGGCGACCAACACCCTAAAGTAGTTTTTCTCCTGGCCAGTTTTTGTTCGACCAATGTCGAGGTACCATCGACAACTTTTCGTTAGGTTCTAAGGCAGTTCCAAAAAGTTGCTTTCTCTTTCCAATATCTTAATTTTCCCTTAAAAAATAGTACTTAGACTTATATTTTAGAGGAAAAAAACTTACCTGCCCTAATTTGGAAACCTTAATGGGGTCATTTGAAGCTTGAGCACGAGGTTGATATTTTTGTCATTGTTGTGAGAAATATGCATATTCGATGATTTCGACACATATGATCTACAACCAACACCCAAATTTTTTTTTTTTTTTTTTTTTTTTGCTCCAAGACAATTTTGTTCAATCAGAAACAAGGTATCATCGGCTTCTTTTTGTTCACATTCTAGGGCAATTATGAAAAGCTACTTCTCTTTTCAATACCTCAATATTCTCTTAAGAAGTAGCACTAAGACTTGAATTTTAAAGAAAAATAGTCAATAACGCAGTACGTACAGGCTTAAAATCGAAACCCTAGTTTGGAAACCTTTATTGAGTTGTTTGAAACACGAGCCCAAAAAAAATTGAATCATAGTTGTTATTTTTGTCATTTTTTGGAGGAATGTTCAAATTTGATGACTTTCACGTGTATGAATAGACCATATCTCCAAAAATTTTGGAAACCCCAACAGTAATAAAATTGAACTTGCACCGACCTTGTTTGTTCTTGAATTAAGCTAATTTTAAATTTAAATTTTCTAAAAGTTCCATAAAAAAAATCTAATCTCATGAGCATCTTGTCGACTTCACCTTTGAATATCGGCCATTGGATCTAAAGGACCTCAAGTCTTCTTGAACATACTCAATTTTCCACTTGATCCAACGGTTAGATTTCAAGATATGAGCGGTTTGATGCAACTATATTCTAAAACCAAATATGCAAAAAAATCTATTGGCACAGGCATTTTCGTAATTATTTTGAATTTCAACGCTCCAGTACCAGTTACTCACGAAGAGTAACTACGCAGGTCGATAAAGATGCGTGTTAACTCACAGGCATAGGGTATATGAGACGTCGTCGAGCATGGTAACATTGAGGAGCGTAAGGATAGGATGACTCTTGCCGCCATCTACCAAACAGTCCTGAAGGACGTTCTTCTCATTTTGGCAGAGAAGGACTCAGCAAAGGCAGCATAGGAGACGCGACAAACAATACACGTGGGAGTGGAACAAATCATTCAAACTTTTTCTAAAAATTCTTTTCAATTAGGAATTTCAAAACTTTAATTAATATGTATGATGGTTCAAGAACACAAAACGTTTGAATTGAAATTTAAAAAAAAAAAAAAAAAAAAACATTAAATGAAAGTTTAGCATAAGGCAATGTTTTTGGATTTTATTAGTATAAGAAGAAATGAAGAAGATACATAAATGTGTTGGATGCATAAGATGGAAAGAATTATTAGTATCTCAAAATATAAACACATTAAATGTAAAAAAATTAAATTTAAAAATGGTAATAAATTAGTAATAGTTGAAGACAGCTAAGCAGGACAATTAAATGATTATTTTAATTTGGATTTACTCCATTTTTATCCCAAAATTGGCATCATTTATGACATTTGACCTTCTTTGTTTGCCATTGCTGTCCAATTACTCTTTTGCCACCCCCTTTTCGTTGCTTATCTGGCAATATATAATATATATTAATTTCTCCATATAAATTTTGTTCCATTTTCTCCCTTTCTCCTCGGTTGAACTATGCTTAAATTGTTATATCCATACATTTATAAATTTATAAATAAAAAAATTATCTTTAAATTCTTAAAAACGTTTTAAAAAAATAATCTTAGAGTATTTAAAAATTTTCCTTAAATTTTTTAAAAAATTTCATTAATATTCTTAACTTTTCTAAACCGCGTATTTAGAAAATATTGAACATTTAAAAGGAATATTAATGCTCTAATTCTTTTTAAATGTTTTAAAAGTTATGAGTTGTTCTGATAAAGTTATATTTTTGAAATAAATATAAAAAAACAAATGGTTAAGAATATTTAGTACTAAATTACCGTTCTATTTATTACTATTTCCAGATCATTGTAATTTATTTGATTATAAATAGAGGGCTTTCACACGTTATTTACGTGAGTGGATTATGCAAATATTCTCAGAAACAATAATAGGGATATTTTTGAATTATTTTGTAAAGCTTGAGGTATTTTTATTAATTTAGCGGAGTTTTTTTAGATTTGTTTCATATTTTCTAATATTATAAAAGGATAAATATATGATTTACACATTATTATTATTATTGATGAAATGAAAATGTGAGAATTTAAAGACGAAAAGAAAACTATATTCATGATGAGAAAAAGAAACATGAAATTATCTAAGAGAAGAAGGCATTGGACCATATCACATTCTCACTATTATAACTATGATCTTCAAAACTCAAACCCATATCATCCCCTACAAACTCCATCCCATCCTCAGGACTCACCACCTCCATCACCCACGCCCCCGTCTGGGGCGGCGGCGGCGGCGGCGGCACCAGCCTTTTGAAGGAGTCAATGCGTTTGCTGATGCCCTTCAGCGTCTCGTCAATGACCCAACTAAGGTCGTTCAAGTCCCCCATGGTGAGACCTTGCAACCATTCTGGTCCAGTCAGGATCTGGAACATCAATCGTGTCACCTCCTTCTCGCGATTTTCTTTCCTTATCTTCTTCAGCTGCTCCTCTGCTTTCGTGATCCGTTGGCGCAGAAACGTGTCTTGGTTCACCTGTGATCCAAAGATTGTCAATAATTATGTTAAGAATGAGAAGCTCTAATAACATCTAAAATATAATGCTCTTATATCATGTTAAGAACGAGAAACAGAAAGTAAATTTTTGACCCACTTATATTTATGGAGCTTTCAATTGTTTCTCATTCTTACTCTCGACCTCACTTATGTTTCTGGGATTTTGAATCCCACTTTTGTTTCCGGGATTTTCCATCCCCTCATTATTAACTTGATACCAAATGAGAAACAGAATTAGACTTTCGACCTACTAATGTGTCTGGAATTTTCATCTTGGTAAACAGAAATGGACTTTAGACTCACTAACGTTTCTGGGATTTTCAATCCCACTATTATCTCATTCTTACTCTGATATCATCATGTTAAGAATGAGAAAGTGAAGTAAACTTTCGACCCCACTTATATTTCAGGAATTTTCAATCCCGCTTCTATTTCTCATTCTTAACAGATAGGTTTAGCCTAAAAAGGGTTGGGTAACGAACGAAGGAATTTTACCATCTTCTTGCTCTGCTCCATTTCGGGCATGTTCTTGAACTGAGAGAGAACGCGTTGGACGCCAAGGATGGAGGGCCAGAGCTCGGGCGGAGAATCATACGGGCTGAACACGATTGCGCAAGCTTGGATCCCACAAAGAGTGGTTAATTCACTCAACTTCTTCAAAAGACCTTTCTTCCTCTTCTTGTAGGTGGCCTTTCTTGCAGAGTCGTTCACAATGTAAGCCAACTTCACCTTCTTCCTTGCCATCTTCTTCTTCTTCTTCTTCTTCACCTTTTTGTCCTTTCAATGATAATCTTAATTAATGCACACTCGGCCATCATTTTGTTGCTTTATATATGCATTCACTTTTTCAACAAATTTATTGCATTTTCTGTAATCACACCCATTGCTCGTTACCAAATCATCTCAATTAATTGGTGTCAAATATTTATATCAACAAATCATTTAAGCTTTTATTTAAATAAATATTTGTGTTGATATTAAAATTTAATATAAATAAATAAGTTTTTTTTTTTTTTTTTTTTTGTTTAGTTTCTACAATTATTTTTAATTATTTATTTAATTTTAGACCATTAATTATTTTTATTTTGTTCATTTTATTAAGTCAAATTATTAAAATAATTTTAAATAATTAATCTTTTATTCATGAGTAAATATATTAGTTTAATAATTATTTTTATTTTATTAAGTTAAATTATTAAAATAATTTCAAATAATTAAGCTTTTATTCATGAGTAAATATATTATGTATAATATATTTTAAATTTTAGGTTTTTTAGTTTAATAATTATTTTTATTTTATTAAATCAAATTATTAAAATAATTTCGAATAATTAAACTTTTATTCATGAGTAAATATATTATGTATAATATATTTTAAATTTTAGGTTTTTTTTGTTTAATAATTATTTTCATTTTATTAAGTTAAATTATTAAAATAATTTGGAATAATTAGACTTTTATTCATGAGTGAATATATTATGTATAATATATTTTAAATTTTATGTTTTTTGGTTTAATAATTATTTTCATTAAATTATTAAAATAATTTCAAATAATTAAACTTTTATTCCTGAGTAAATATATTATGTATAATATATTTTGAATTTTAGGTTTTTATTTAATAATAATTTTCATTTTATTAAATCAAATTATTAAAATAATTTTAAATAATAAACTTTTATTCAGGAGTAAATATATTATGTATAATATATTTTAAATTTTAGGTTTTTAGTTTAATAATAATTTTCATTTTATTAAGTCAAATTATTAAAATAATTTTAAATAATTAAACTTTTATTAAATACATTATGTATAATATATCTTAAATTTTAGGTTTTTTTAGTTTAATAATTATTTTCACTTTATTAAGTTAAATTATTAAAATAATTTCGAATAATTAAACTTTTATTCTTGAGTTGAGTAAATATAGTAAATATATTATGCATAATATATTTTAAATTTTAGGTTTTTTAGTTTAATAATTATTTTCATTTTATTGAGTTAAATTATTAAAATAATTTCGTTAAGTAAATATATTATGTATATATATTTTAAATTTTAGGTTTTTTAGTTTAATAATTATTTTCATTTTATTAAGCCAAATTATTAAAATAATTTTAAATAATTAAACTTTAGGTATAATATATTTTAAATTTTAGCTTTCTTAGTTTAATAATTATTTCAAATAAATAAATTTAATAAAATTATAAAAAAAAATTTAATAGTAAATAATTAGTAATAAATTATACTTCTTATATTTTAAAAACCATATCATAGTTTCATTATGTCAATATTTTTCTCATGGTTTCAACTTTGTAATAGACCCTATTATATCCTATAAATCGTATAATTATGATAAAGTATTAATAAAATAATATTAATAATAATTTAGAAATAACGTGTATTTTTTAAAATAATAATAATAAAGAGTTAATTTATCACACATATTTCATGAAATTCATTAATTATAATGATTATCCTTACCATAAATTAATAATAATGGTAGTTAATTGATTAAATATATATTAATTAATAAATTAATATTTTCATAATTGATTTGATAATAGATGTTTATGCTTGTTTTATGAAATTAATCCTCAAATATATTATTTAAGTACATTAATTAATTAATTAAATTAAATTAAATTAAATTAAATTAAATTCATCAAATAGAAACAAAAGAATTTTAAATAAACAATTAATTATAATTATTAAAAACAAATATATGTACTAAATAATCATAAATAATGATAAATAAGAGAGAAGAGGAGAGAGAAAGAGAGGGTGGACATAAAATGTAACTGACTTTTTTTTTATTACGGTAATAAAGTCGTAAATGAATTAATTAAGAAAGATAAAGTCTTCTTTTAAAATATTTCAAAAGTACTTATATGTTCATATGACTAAAACAATTGCAATAGAAAACAAATAATGTAATTTTTGATAAAATAAGTAACGAATACAAATAACATGAATGCTCCTATCATATCTTCAGTCCCATGACCATCGTTATTAAAATATATCACTAACCTAATAGAATAAGTCTAAAATTATATGAGCCTATTTATATTTATGATTTAAGTTTTTTAGAATAAAGATAACGATATTTTAAGAAACAGATCTAGGTATTTTAGGAAAAATATTTAGATTTGTTAAGAGTAGATTGTACAAGCTATAGTATAAATACCTCTCCACCCTACCTGTGTTTTCATCCCAAGAAATATAAAGTAATAGATTTCTACAAAGTGTCTTGTATTATCTTCTCGATTGGTCTTAATAAAGAGTGTGAGTGTTTTCCACAGAGAGTTGTGTTCAACAATCTGGTATCAGAGCGGTTGGGTTTTATGTCCTAAAACTCATAGTTTGTAAACAAAAACATATTCTATTTTCAATAAATTTATTATTAATGTTTATTATTCAGTAAAGATTGTTATTGAATAAAGTGAATTTTACGATTATTAATCTAAATTCAATAAACTAAGAACACTCTGACTATAGTATGATTACTTGAACTATATGTAGAGACATAAGAGTGGATCAAGTTCAAGTATATAGTCAAAATGGTCTATAGTACAGGGATAAGGTTGAGTACCTTATCCTGGGGACACTATGGATGCGGCCCACTTTTGTATTGACATAAACAATGTGATCACTAAATTGTACAGGCGGAGACATGTGAGTGGGGGCGTCCTTACAATGAGTATTGTATAAGATCGAACCATGAGGAAAATCACTCTCACTTTATAATGTCGTTTACTATTGAGACTAATTTTCTTTTCATTCGATGACCTAGGTAACTCGATCTTAATCCTGAGCTAACCATGAACTCCTGTTTATTCGGAATTATCCTTAGATTTTCATGGATGAGAGTGGCTCGAGTTTGCCGACTCAATAGGCCTCCCATTTCAGGGGTAAGACTGGGTAAATGGCTGGGGACGTGAGGCGCAAGATAGAATTCACTCCTACCCACTTTTAGGGATAGAAGAGAGGTAGTTCCATTAAGTATTGACTCCAGGTCTTAAACAAGGGGCCCTACCCTCTCATTGGTCTGAGAGGGATTCGGTTTACTAGTTGGACCACAAACCAATTGTTCATTAGAGGATCAGTGGGACATAAGGAACAAGAAGTAACTTCAGGGGTAAAACGATAAATTGACCCAGCTCTAGTTATGAACAACCTGTGAAGGATCGACTTACTAATCATGGTTATATCAAATGGACAGAAATATATCTATAGTGAGGGGAGTGCACTACTAGGCTATAGTGGAGTGTCCTAGTAGTTAACGAATGTTGGTTAACAAGGTTAATGAGTCTAACCGGTTAATCTTAGATCGTTGGAGCCCATAATCTATAGGTCCATTAGGTCCCTCTGCTAGCTCATATCGGACTAAACCATAGAACAGTGTGACGAGTGAGTTCAAAGTGTTCGAATTCAAATTAGGGAATATGCGCTACATATATACGATATATTTAACCGCATTTTTGTTTTATTTACAAATTAAACAAAAAGAGCGAATATGAGATATTTAAATAAGATTTAAATATTTTAATCAAATATGTGTCGGAATTGATTGTGACTGACATTTGAATTAATATTAAATATTAATTAAATAGTTTAATTAATCCTTTAATATTACTTTAATTTGAAATTAATTATTCAAATTAATTGTTGAATTAAAATGAAGAAAGTCAAAATGTTGACTTCATTTAATGGAAAAATCATGTTAAGTTAGTGGAATTTTGATGTGTCAAAATTTGGTTAGCTCAAACTTGCATGCTTGTCACATAATCCCAAACATTTGAGTGGAATTTTGAGTGTCAAAATTTGGTGATCTGAAATTTGCATGAATATGCAAACACGACTCTATAAATAGAGTGATCAAGGTACATGGAAGTTCATCCTTGAAAAAACCTTGAGAAAAACTCTCACAAACTCTCTCTTCATATATACTAAATCCCTCCCAAGTTTAGTCACTCACCGGATTCCACAATCCCGTTCTAAGGCCGGAGAATAGTGGAGAAGACACTAGTGATGGTTCAAAATCGGTTCGTGAGGAAAAAGGAATTTGAACTACAAAATGTTAGTACTCAAAGACCTTGAGTTTTAATACTTATGAACATACTAGTTATTTACTATAATTGATGTTCTAACTATAATTGATGTTCTAAGAGTGCCTAAGATCCAAATTGCTTCCTCATGTGTTATATTAACTCTATCAAGAGCAAGGTTAGTGTAAGTTGTCTGATCTCTTGAAATTTTTAGTATGCTCTGTGATTCAGCTTTGACTAATCTTCCACATGAGAAACAATTTCTTGAAATTATTAGTGAATGAGTTTTTTTGTGTCGTGAGTAGTCTGACTCTGCAAGTCTTATGTCGAAAGAGCTTGTTTGGTATTACTGAGGTATTGCCAATGTAACGACCCTAAGTTTCCACATATCTAGAGTCGCCACTAACGTCTCATGCTCATCTATAAAGCGGAAATATAACTCTTCCATGAACATCATTTATAACGTAAACTTCAAAAACGTTTAAAACAAGTTCTTCTTTGGAAAACACAGCCATGGTCTTACGTGTTTAAATACAAAATACTAAAATTTAGAGAAAATAAAAACAAATACAAAATAATTTAAAACGATGGAATGCAAAACAACCTATTCTAACTTAAAACTAAGAATTTAAATATGAGTCTACCCTATGCACGTGCCACAGTCTCTGCTCGCGATGTTGCCGTCCTCCGTATAAGTGCGCCTTGCCCTTTACCTGAAAAAAATGATGTGGCACACGGCCTGAGTATTTCAAAAAATACTCAGTAAGTGGCCTCACTATAGGGGCCATGCAAATGCAAACATATCAATCATGATTTAGGGACCTATCTCTAATCATCTTAGGGGTGGCCTCCAGTCTCGGACAAATTGGATGTGTAGTGCTTCCCTACACACGACTCACACGTGCGAGTGTGAATCCCCAGGGCGCTCGCACACCCCCTGGACCCTCTGGTCAAGCTAATCTGTAGCGACGTCCGGAGGTCAGCAGAACCCCATAGTGTCATGCACCTCATGAACACCCTCATCTGTGTGCTTTCACACCTGTGCGCATATGCGCTCATCATACGGTGCGCGTCCGTACTCATCATCTCTAGGGGAAGTAGCCCTATGCTTATGAACATACAATATGCATGAGGTTCCTCTAAATCCATCATAATGTCTCTTCTGACACAACCCTCTAGTCTCATCTCTTTGTTACTTTAGGTAACACATACTCGTGGATATTTATATTAATATCATCTGTCCTATGTCGATCTAATGACATGATGCAATATGGCGCTCATCATCATATAGCATGCTCAATATGGAAAACATCATCATATTAAGGTAAACATCACGCAATCATCATACTCATCATATTACCACAAAGTGCATCAAACATATCAAGTACGACATTCATCAAAAAATATATATATACTAAGCACATCATCAGGTATCATAACCCACACATCATCATAAGTCATACAACATCATAACTCATATACCGCATCGTACGACATAGTTCATACAACATCGTAACTCATACAATTTTTAGCCTATCCTATTAGGCCACTTACCTGGTTGGCCTTAGCCGAAGTATTCCATAATTTAATTAACGTAAGCTCCCGTTCCTCGAGAGCTGCTCCAAAGGTTGCTAGAGTTCGCTTCATATCGAACCGTTCGTCAACTTTCGTTAGCATTTCACATTTTAATTAATAATCCAACTAACAATGTGAAATACAGCTCTAAAACGGTCTCAGTAAAAATCGAATTCCACATTTTCATTGTTTCTAAATTTTGGTTGGGTAGTAAAACTTAAATTGAAAATATGTCAATATTATTTCATGGTGCTTCAATCATTGCATCCAACTATGGTTTGTTATAATATTATATTTTCTTGGTACAAATAATAATAATTTTCTCACATCTTCCATTTTCCATTCTCTCTATTGTACCACTTTTGTTTCTCTTTTCTCTGTCTTATTTTTCTTTCATATGAATGACTATGCAATTATAAAATAATATTCAATCAATTCTGTTTTCTTCTCCTCCCTAGCATGACTATCAATTAACCGAAGTCATTTTCAATCTTTTTTTTTTTTATTTTCTTCTCTTTTCTAAAAACTACTCTCATTAACGAAAGCCATTTTCTATTCTATTTTCTTCTCTTTCATTTTTCAATCTATTATGTTTTCTTCTCTTTCCTAAAAACTACTGCTAACCAAAGATATTTTCAATCTATTCTGTTTTCTCCTCTCTCCAAAATGACTATCGAATTCGAGAAGTCATTTTCAATCTATTTTAATTTTCCTCAGTAAAAATGTCTATGCATCCATCAATTATGATTTTGTTCTCTTTCCTAAAAATGATGATTCAATTTAGATGCAATTCACAAAGTCATTTTCAATCAATTTTGATTTTCTATCCGATATCCAAAAATCTAAATAATTGAAAAAGAGATCTAAGATAACTTTTCTATCTCTGCCAAAAGATAAAAGAAAAGGAGATATAACTTATAGATTACTTTTCCTTCAATTTAGATGCAATTCACAAACCCATTTTCAATCAATTTTGATTTTCTATAGCATATCCAAAAATCTAAATAATTGAAAAGGAGATCTAAGATTCTATCCCATATCCAAAAATCTAAATAATTGAAAAGGAGATATAACTTTTCTATCTCTACCAAAAGATAAAAGAAAAGGAGATATAACTTACCGAGTACTTTTCCATCTCTTTCCATTCCTATTAAATCTGGTTGAAGTGAAGGTCATCTCCAATTCTTCTCTCCCAGAATCTGTGATATTTCCTTGGTTTCTTTCTCTGATCTTTCTCTTCTCAAAATCTGCCATTTTTTGTTTTTTGTTTTTTTTTTCTTCAGATCATTTTGCAGGTGTAGGAGGTGTCGGGGGAGATATTTGGGGGAGGTGGGAAGAGAGAGTGATAATTTACCCTTTTTTTTTTAATTATTATTTACTTATTCTTATTATTCTCTTTTTTTTTTCTTTTTTTTTTCTGGGTCGTTACAGCCAACACGATGAGTGATTTCCAAATCGTTGGAGGAATCAAGAAACTCAACAACGACAACAACTACAACATGTGGGTAACATGCATGATGTCCTATTTACAAGGACAAGACCATTGGGAGGTCGTTAGCGATAGTGAAACTACGCCGCCAGGGGAGGATTCTAATGGGGTCTTGCGCAAATGGAGAAGCAAAGCAGGCAAAGCAATTTTTGCCTTGAAGGCCACAATTGAAGAAGAGATGTTAGAGCATATTTGGGATGACAAAACACCGAAAAAAGCATGGGACACGTTCGTGCTGCTATTCTCAAAGAAGAACAATACTAGGCTACAACTTCTAGAGAATGAGTTGTTGTCAATTTCACAACGTGACTTGATAATTGCTCGGTACTTCCACAAGGTCAAGTCAATCTGCCGGGAGATTACTAAACTAGACCCAAAGTTCGCCATTGGAGAATCTCGAATGAAGAGAATCATTATCCATGAATTGTGACTAGAATATAGAAGTTTCGTTATTGCTATACAAGGATGGCCTGCTCAACCACCACTTGTAGAGTTAGAAAATTTGATAGTTAGCCAAGAAGCCAGGGCTAAACAAATGGGAGACATCACATCTAAGGAAGAAGAAACACTATACACAAGTAAAAGCTAGAGCAACAAGAAAATTTGTTAGCGAGCCAAGAAGTCATGGCTAAACAAATGGGAGACATCACATTTAAGGAGGAAGAAACACTAAACATGATTACAAAGACGACAAGATAGAACATATGTGTCACAAAAGAAGACAAGCTAGTGCTCATGGCAATGATGAGAGAACATATTGATTACAAGGACGACTGGATCATTGGTTCAGGATGCTTAAACAACATGATTGACGATCAGAGTGGTGCAGTGGAAGAGGGGTGACCCTCAGAGAATGAAGTATTACAAGACTTAGACAACATCGAAAAAATTCTTCCACAAAAGACGGGGGAACAAATTGTACACATTTGCTTAATTGCTGATGTGAGGAGATTTGAGTGACACTAATGTTAGTGAACAAGAAGTGACTCAATCACGTGAATTCGAAAAGAAAATGACACCTCAACAACTTAGACAGACATAAATAATCTAAAAGTCAAATCCAGAGTATGTCAACGCAGTAGAAGATGAAGTTAATGAGCCAGACATATGAATAAGCATCACAAAACTCAGCTTGGCACAAAGCGAAGGAGGAAAAAATTATAGACCTAGAGCAAAATCAAACTTGGGAACTAATACCAAGAGAAAAAGATGTCAAATTCATCTCTTGCAAGTGGGTTTATGAAATAAAGTGTGCCCGAGATGGATTAATGTAGATACAAAGCTCAGACTGTAGCTCCAGGGTTCTCTCAAGAATATGGACTACATTATGATGAAATGTTTAGTCTAGTGGCAAAGATCACTATCATACAAGTTCCTCCAGCCCTTGTGGTAAATAAAGATTGGAAAATTTGGTAGATGGATATGAAGAATGTATTCTTGCATGGAGAGTTGGACCAGGAGATCTACATGAACCAACCAAATGGATTCGAAAATGAGATTGGAGTCATTAGTTAGTATATGTAAAGTCTGAAGAAGCCTCAATTTGATGCGGCTCAACGAACCTTGAGATATGTCAAAGGATATCACGATACCCAAAGATTAAACACTAGGTATGTGGTCAAGCTCGGTTCGAGAATAACTTCTTGGTGTAGCAAAAGACAATCAACAGTATTTTTGTCAATTAGAGAAGTACAGTACAGAGCAGCGGTTGGAGCAGCTCAGGAAAGTACTTGGCTGAAACTGTTGATGGAAGATTGGCACCAAAAAATTGACTATCCAATACCACTTCATTGCAACAACCAATTTGTGATTCGCCTAGCAGAAAATTCGGTGTTTCATGCTAGAACAATGCATGTGGAGGTGCACTACCATTTCATTAGAGAGAAAGTTCTAAAGAAAGAAATCGAGTTGCAGCAGATCAAGACAGATGACCAAGTGGCAGGCTTGTTTACAAAATCGCTAACATGAGAGCTTTCGTTGTCAGCTCAACATGGGGCAGCGATTGAGGACTAGTGCTGAGGGGAAGTATTAAAATATCATCACTCGCCCAATACAGTCAAGCCCAATAATTGTATGAGCCCATTTATATTTATGATTTAAGTATTTTAGAATAAAGATAACTATATATTTTATGGAAGAGATACATATTTTAGGAAAAAGATTTAGATTTGTTAGAGTAGATTGGGTAGGCTTTAGTATAAATACCCCTCCACCTACCTAGGTTTTCATCCAAAGAAATACAAAGTTACTATTCTATAAAGTGTCTTGTATTATCTTCTCGATTAGTCTTAATAAAGAGTGCGAGTGTTTCCCACAGAGTTGTGTTCAACAATTACTGCAACTTCATCATTTGTGTAGAGGTGTCTCACCTTTACCTGAAAAATAAGAGTAGCACATAGTTTGAGTATTTTAAGAAATACTCAGTATGTGACCCTATTACTGTGTTAGAAAATGCAATCACATGCAATCGTGTTTGGAACCTGTCATTAAACATCATTTCATGGCCTTGGTCTCAGCTTCCAATCCAAATCCTGGAAGAACTTGATGTGTAGTACAAATAAAAAAAAAAAATAGAACAATCAACATCTTCGGAAATCAGGCGAGGACCACATAATGCCGCATGAAGCAGTCCCACTCCCCTTTTTTAACTGCCCTCAAGCCCAATCTGCACACCCAACACTACAATGTCATATGATAGCGTGAGATACCGAGAGAAAACGATGGAAGACAAATGGTTCACCTCATCGAACAAAAACACCGGTGAGACTTGAAACCTCAAACACGACACGAACCACGAGCGAGGCACACAAAGGAGTAATCCAGCAATCATCCCTGAGAATAGAATGGTAAGTCCAACTAACTTTTGTGTGATCTTCGAGGTTTTTGCGTCGTCAACGATGATGTAAACTCTGGAGGAAATATAACGTCAGAAACTCATAATTCAAGTGCATTAGGATGCTAGGACACTGTGAGTGTGAAAAAGAGGTGGACATAGACTTCAAGTGGTTGGAATCTGAACGTGAGAATGTCAAGAAAGAAACGTTGACGTTGAAAACCCTCAGGAAGAACGTGAGAATGTTGAGATATATTATTTATGGAATATATCTTAGATATTATATCTTAATATTCTTCCATTTATGATTTGCTTTAGAGTATATTTTATTTTATTCTCAGTATTTAATTATTTTATATTTTCCTCATTTGTACTTTTTGTATCCTATTTAAAGGATATCAATATCAATTATAATATACACCTTCCCAATTATATTTTCTATCTCATTCTTAACATGGTCGAAGAAATCTATGACAATCGGGCGAAGAAGATGATCGCCTTGGATCCGAGTAAGCCAATCCAATAATCCACTTAAGCCTGCGTTCACACTACATAGCCCACTATGTATTCTTGACCCAGACGCACCGCAAGAACAACAACTTAGACGAAATTCATGACCCAATAACCCTCGCGAACCAAATGCACGTGTACCGAAAACACGACCCATGATGCCCACACCCAACCCAAACTCCGCACCTTAACCCGTAGCACGACCCACGTGCACTGCAGCCTTATACGCGTTTGACGCAGTATCCTTAGCCACCAGCTCACTCGACTCGGGTCGGCTCTAACAACTATAAATCAGTTATTCAACTCGGCTTAGACATTTTGACACCAATTCCTAAGTGTTAGACTCTTTCCCAGCTGAAATTGACTTTATTTAAGAAAATTAAGGTCAGTATGATGTCTGATTGCTCAACTTAGGTTAAATTAAGTTAAAAAAAATTAGAATTAGGTGAATGTTCTAATAGGGCGAAACACCTCGACGATATTTGGAACAACTTCAAGGGACGAAATCAAGCATAATCCAGTTTAGGGAGAGTCGGCTAAGTGTTAGGATCGCACAACAACGCACACGCTCGATCTAGATGATCACAAAGAGAAGGATAGAGAGAATTGCAAGGAGAACTCTGGCTAAAAGGATTTTTTATTGATGACTTCAGGCATGTACAACAAGAGAGTACAGAGAATAGAAAAGTACATTTCAAAGCTTTACTAGACGGGATATATATATGGTTCAGTCTACTAAATATAGCTTTACCAGATTTAACCATCTACTATATATAGCTATGTACCATATATGGCTTTACCAAATATAGCTTTACCGGATATAGCCATTGACCAAGCTATAAATACAGGGAGCAGACTCCATAACTCAACAATTCTCCCACTTGGAGACTGATCCTACACCATACCAATTAGGGCTTTGCATAGCTTTAATTTTCCAACATCAACACATTTTGTCAACATGTCTGCTGGATTCTTTGCACCCTCTATCTTCTCCAAACACATATCGCCTTCTTCCACTAACGTGCGAGTGAAATGGTACCGTCTTCTAATGTGTTTTGTCCTTGAATGATAGACTGAGTTTTTCACCAACTGTATGGCACTCTGACTATCTGTATAAAGGATCTTCTTGCACTGCTTCCGGCCTAATTCTTCTAGATAGTCTGTCATCCATATCATCTCCTTTCCAGCTTCAGCTATGGCCACGTACTCAGCTTCAGTAGATGAAAGAGCAACGCATTTCTGAAGCTTAGACATCCAACTCACTGCTGTTCCATCTATAGTGTAGATATACCCAGATGTGCTCTTGCTGGAGTCTACATCTCCACTCAGATCAGCATCCACAAAACCTTGCAGAACTACTTTGCCATTGCCATAACAAAGTGTAGTATTGGATGTACGTCTCAGATATCTCAGAAGCCACTTCACAGCTTCCCAATGTTCCTTCCCTGGATTTGCCATGTACTTGCTAACAACTCCCACTGCATGTGTTATGTCAGGTCTAGTGCAGACCATAGCATACATCAAACTCCCAACTGCAGAAGCGTACGGAACTGATGCCATGTGCTCACGTTCCTCAACTGTCTTGGGAGATTGCCCCTTTGACAATTTAATATGATTTGCCAAGGGGGTAGTCCTGGGTTTAGCGTTATTCATCTTGAATTTGGACAACACCTTCTCAATGTACTGCTCTTGGGATAGATTTAATGTGCCAGCAGATCTATCTCGAGAAATCCTCATCCCAAGGATCTGCTTCGCTGCACCTAAATCTTTCATCTCAAATACTGAAGACAAGCTTGCCTTCAGGTGGTTTATCTCCCTCATACTTGATCCAGCAATTAGTATATCATCCACATACAGGAGTAGAAACACATAAGAATCAGTGTATTTCTTGAGGTAGCAACACTGATCCTTTTCACTTCTGTGGAAACCACTCTTGCTCATGAAGGAGTCAAACTTCTTGTACCATTGTCTCGGTGCTTGTTTCAGTCCATACAAGCTCTTATTGAGCTTACACACCATGTGCTCCTTGCTTGGAGCTGCAAATCCTTCGGGTTGTTGCATATAGATCTCCTCATCTAGATCTCCATGTAACAATGCCGTTTTTACATCCATTTGCTCAAGGTGCAAATTCTCCGATGCAACAATACTCAGTAGAATTCGGATAGTAGTTAATTTCACAACTGGAGAAAAGATCTCAGCATAATCAATGCCTTTTCTTTGTGAATATCCTTTAACTACTAACCGAGCCTTAAACCTCCTTCTGCCATCTGGTTCAACCTTGATTTTGAACACCCATTTGTTCAACAGAGCTCTCTTTCCTGTAGGCAACTCAGTCAGCACCCACGTATTATTCCTTTCAAGTGAGCTCATCTCATCATCCATGGCTTGCTCCCACTTAGTTGAATCTTCCACTTGTAGGGCCTCATCAAAGGACTCTGGTTCTCCTTCGTCAGTCAGCAACAGATAGTGTAATGAGGTTGAATATCTGTCTGGTGCTCTGGTAGTTCTGGATGATCTTCTCAACACCTGTTCAGGTGCAACTTGCTCCACGTCTGGTTCTTCAGCAATAGGATCAGCCACGTCTGGTTCTTCAGCAATAGGATCAGGAGTTTCTTGAGCTTCTGTTGTACCATCACTGTGTGAATTTTCTTGCCACTCAAATTCAACTCCCACTTGCTTCGTAGTCTCAGAGTTTATCTTCTCTCTGTCCTTGTACATGACATTTTCATCAAAGGTCACATCACAGTGTCTTAGGATCTTCATATTTTTCTCATCCCAAAACCTATACCCGAACATGTCAGAGCCATAGCCTATGAAGTAGCATTTCACAGCCTTAGCATCAAGCTTATCTCTCTTCTCTGGATCAACATGAACATATGCAGTACTTGAGTTCTTTTCCTGTCCATACTTCTTCGGGCAATTTGAACTTCAAGGGTACTGACGGCCCTCTATTAATCAAATATGCTGCTCTGTTCACAGCATCAGCCCAGAATGCCTTTGGCAATCCAGAATGAATCCTCATGCTTCTTGCTCGCTCATTCAAGGTTCTGTTCATCCTTTCTGCAATACCATTTTGTCTTGCCTTACCGGGAATTGTTCTTATTAATCTAATTCCCTCAGCTGCACAAAATGTTATAAACTCTGATTTGTTGTACTCTCCTCCATTGTCAGACCTCAGGCATTTGATCTTCAAGCCGGTCTGATTTTCAACTTCAGCTTTCCACTTCTTGAAGGTGGTAAACACATCTGACTTGTGTTTCAGAAAGTAAACCCATACCTTCCTGCTGAAGTCATCGATGAAGGTGACGTAGTACCTTGATCCACCAAGTGATGAAACTGGAGATGGTTCCCAGACGTCTGTATGGGACATTTCCAACCTCACTTTCTTCGGTTCTCTGGCAGCCTTTGTGAAACTAACTCGTTTCTGTTTGCCCATAACGCAGCTCTCACAAAGACCCATATCAACAGATTTTAAGCCTTCTAAAGCTCCTTTCGCAGTCAGCATCTTCATTCCTTTGACGCTCATATGTCCAAGTCTATTGTGCCATAGACTTGAATTGGAAGCACTCTCAGCAGCAGCAGTCATGTTTATACACTCTGCAGTAGTGTATAAGGTTCCGGATTTTGTGCCACGCGCAACAACCATGGCGCCCTTCACAATCTTCCAGGAACTCTTTCCAAACTCTGCTGCATAGCCTGTGCTATCCAACTGACCAATAGAGATCAGGTTCTTCTTGAGACCAGGAATGTATCTAACATCTTGTAATGTCCATTGATTTCCTGCTGGAGTTTGTATGGAGACATCTCCCTTTCCTTCAATCTCCAAGGTTTTATTGTCGGCAAGATACACCTTCCCGAAATTTCCTGATTTGAAATTTCGAAACAATTCCTTACTTGGAGACGAATGGAACGATGCACCTGAATCCAAAATCCAGGATTCAGCTGGGCTATCCACACTAAGGATTAAAACGTCCTCAGCATCTTCTGTTGTGTATATAGAATCATCATCATCTTCAGATTTATGATTCTGCTTCTTCTTTAGCTTTGTACAATCTGTCCGAAAGTGTCCTTTTCCCCCACAGCTCCAACACGTTACGTTGGGTTTGTTTGGAGATTTTCCCCGGTTCTTTGATTTTGAACGCCCATGTTTGTTTGAGCTCTTTGATTTGCTTCCACTATTTCGTGGTCATGGTATCCGGCTTCACCCCCAACAGAGGTTCGTGAAGATCTTTCTGGTACAGATAATCTTCAATCTGCATCTTCCAGAAACCGAAATCGGATCCATCGAACTTCTCAATTCCAATCTTTGAACTTTCCATCTTCACAGATCGTGGTGAATTTTGCCTTGCTCTGATACCAGTTGTCGGGCTCTGATACCAGTTGTTAGGATCGCACAACAACGCACACGCTCGATCTAGATGATCACAAAGAGAAGGATAGAGAGAATTGCAAGGAGAACTCTGGCTAAAAGGATTTTTTATTGATGACTTCAGGCATGTACAACAAGAGAGTACAGAGAATAGAAAAGTACATTTCAAAGCTTTACTAGACGGGATATATATATGGTTCAGTCTACTAAATATAGCTTTACCAGATTTAACCATCTACTATATATAGCTATGTACCATATATGGCTTTACCAAATATAGCTTTACCGGATATAGCCATTGACCAAGCTATAAATACAGGGAGCAGACTCCATAACTCAACACTAAGGTCATCCATGTAAGTGACCTTACTATCGAATGGTTATAAGTTTGTGTGAGACTTTCACTCTTAGAAATTGGAGCATCATGTTTGTCATTTCTAGGTTCCAAATCTTGCTTCTAGATCTTTGATCTTAAGAGGCAATCTAATTCTAGTCTTATATCTTTGGGTTGATTCGAATTTTGTATAAGGAGGTGTTAATTAATCTAATTCTAGTCTTATCTCTGGGTTGATCCCACTGGGTTGATCCGAATTTTGTATAAGGAGGTGTTAATTTTTTTAATTCAAGGGTTCTTGGTTCATTTTGGATGGTTGGGCTGAAGATTAAAATTGTCTTATCAATTTGGTATAAGAGCCTATGTTGCATCTTCGTGGCATACTCTATAACTCATTTTATCTTTCATTTGTGTCATTGTTTATCTTTATTCAAATCTGTCCATTTATTTCCTTGCTACCATCTCCACTATTTTTTATCATCTTTTCATTTGTTCTCGTTTTCTTTTAAATATCATATTTAGATTTTGAAGAAAAAAAAAATAGAATTTTGCTTTCTAATATTATGTTTATAAACGGTCCTTATCATTGTTAGACGAACACGACTCTCCACAATGGTATGATATTGTCCACTTTGAGCATAAGCTCTCATGGCTTTGCGTTGGGTTTCCCCAACAGGCCTCATTCCAATGGAGTTAGCATTCCTCGCATTCCTCGCTTATAAATCCATGATCATTCCCTAAATTAGTCGATGTGGGACTTCCATCATCCAACACCTCCCCTCGAACAAAGTGTGCCTCCCCTTAATCGAGGCTCGACTCCTTTGGAGTCTTAGTCATTTTTGACTGCCTTCGAGGAGGGGCTTGACTCCTTTTCTTTAGGAGTTCTTTGTTCGATATTTGAGGATTTTAGGATTTACCAATTTATTCGATATTTGAGGAGTTCTTTGTTCTTTAGGAGTTCTTTGTTCGATATTTTAGACCATTTGCATGTTTATTTGAAGATTAAATAAACTTCAATTCACCTTTTGCTTAAACCGTCTAAATCGGTAATTCTTGTATGTGATATTTTTGTTTCCTAATCCAAACTCGAAGATAACTTTTGAATTTGCACGAATTCCATAAAAATGAAAGTTAGATCATTCTCTTATATGTTATAATTAAGAATGATATTTTGTAACGATCAATATTTTAGAAAGAAAAAAACATTCGAGGTCGCCGATGAAGACGCAAAAATTCCGATGACAGCCGGAATTTTTGGACTTCACACGACCCCGGCATCTAGAGGATCGCCAGTCGAATGTCTCCCACCCGCTCCCTCCTGCCATCCAACCTCAGATCTCTTGCAACGAAGAAACGAAGGAAAATACTAGAGAGAGATAGTTATCGAAGTTTTCTGGCGAGAATCCGACGAGAGACCCATGACCTTAAATCGTTGTATCTGATCTTTCTACCGAGCATACCAAACCGAAAACACCCCTCTGGCCTAATATACAACCACACAGAGCGAGCACGTTGCGTAATCTTCATCGTCGCCGTCGGAGAAGGAAAACCCAAAAATCGATTTTTTGTGAATCCCCGATCCATCACCAACGTTGAACAACCACGAAACTTCGTGGGAGAGAGGAGGAGAAGAAAACAGAGAGGAAGAAGAAGAAAAAGGATGGAAAACGATGTCAAAAACGTCGCAAAAAGGAGAGACAAAACTTAACTTGAAAATCGAAAACAAACTTCACTGGAAGAAGAGATCGATGGATCCGGGTCGGATCTATTTGTGACCTGAGGCCCAAGAACCCGAGAACCCAAGTTCCTCAGCAAAAAATCAATCTAGCTCAGTAGCCTGTGACCCAAACTCACCTTCGACTTGCGCCTCGACCCGGAGTGCCTACACGACGTGGGCGCACTCTGTGTCACAGTCATGCTCGTCCAAGGCGTGTTGCCCATGGCTGCGCCCATGACAAGCCCAACCCTTTATGTCTTTTCATATTCTAGTGTTTTACTTTTATATTTCTAGGAAGTATGACGTTTCAGAAATATCATGTCTAGGCCTGTCAAACATGAAATGCCTCAGAATGTACTATAGGGGGATACGACTAGTTGTCAACTTCTCCCTACCCAAGGTTATATACTGTAAGCCGTTGTTATTTCTCTCTTGCTTGCTTATATAACGTCTCTTTCAAAAATCTCTCTTTCGAAAATCTCTCTCTACCCTCACTTTTTAAAACATTCTCTTAAAACCGAGGCCAGAGGCTCGAGCATACGTCGCTTGGCCGTAGGCGACGCAAGAACGAATTGGCTTAGCTCACTTGTCGTTGGAAAGTGAGTGCCGCACAATCGCAAGTCCGCTGCTATTAAAAGTGCGATTGTGACAAGTGGTATCAGAGCTTTGTAAGCTCCGTGAAATAGCAAAGACCGAGAACATGTCGACACCCAAAGCACAAGCCGACCGGCTTACCTTAATAGAGGAGGAAATGTTGTTCCTCAAAGAAGTCCCTGACACCATCCGCTTCATGGAAGCACAGGTGAAAGAATTGAGTGGAAAAGTCGTAGAAATCGACGCAATAGTAACCGCCTGGATGGGTTGCCAATCGCAGAACTGATGTTTCGAGTGACCTCACTCGAAGAAAAGGTTGCTCCTACGAGCAGCCTAAGACCGTCTGGTAGCCCCAATAGCTCTGTCGCACACAAGGAAGGACGTGGCGAAGAGTTCGACGTGCTACAAAATACAATGATGAGTTTGTTCAATGGATTAGCTGACGAATTCAGAACAACGATCGATGACATGCAAGAAAAGATGTCCGCCATGAGCACCCGAATTGAGGTGACCATGAAAGCCGTGGAGAACGTTTCGGCTGGGCAAACTAATACAGGATCCAACAAACTGAAGTTTCCCGAACCTAGACCTTTCAAAGGGAACCGGGATGCCAAAGAGTTGGAGAACTTCATCATTGATGTCGAACAGTACTTCAAAGCCACATCGGCTTGTACCGATGACATGAATGTGACAGTAGCCTCGATGTATCTCATAGACGATGCCAAACTTTGGTGGCGTTTGAAGGTACAAGACATCGAGAATGGATTGTACACCATAGACTTGTGGGAAGACCTCAAGAGAGATTTGAGGGACCAATTCCTCCCCGAAAACGTAGGCCATCTAGCAATGGAAAAACTAATAGCCCTAAAGGGAAGTATTATGTTAGACAATTTTCGACTCTGATGCTAGATATTAGGGGCACATCAGAGAAGGACAAGGTGTTCTTCTTTATAAATGGGTTACAACCGTGGGCCAAAACAAAAATACACGAGAAAAAGGTCCAAGACCTAGCTACCGCAATTGCCAGCGCCGAGAGACTCCTAGACTATGGGTGTAACGGCCCTAAATTTCCACATACTCAGAGTCGCTACTAACGTCTCATGCTCATCTATAATGCGGAAATATTAGGGTAGGGTAGGGTAGAGAGATTAAAGGAGAGGTGGTCAGTTAATCTTTTTTCTTGCTTATTTTATTATTTTTATTTTACTATTATTATTATTATTATTATTATTATTATTATTATTATTATTATTATTATTATTATTATTATTATTATTATTATTATTAACCTAACGGGGCGTTACATTATCTAACCCTAAAAAGAACTTTCGTCCCCGAAAGTCTCCAACTCGTATACGAACTCAAGGAATTTTTCTCTTATTTCGTCCTTACACTCCCGCGTGGCCTCTTCGGTGTGGTGATTTCGCCACAACACCTTAACGAACGCAATGTTTCTGTCGCATAACGGTTTTACTTCTCTTGCTAAGATTCTTATTGGTTTTTTCTCATAACTCAGATCTTCATTGAGTTGGAGTGGTTCATAGTCTATTACATGGATAGGGTCCGTAATGTACTTCCTCAGCATCGACACATGAAATGCGTCGTGTACTCCTAAGTGGGCTAGAGGTAGGGCTAACTTATACGCTACTGGACCAGCTCGCTCTAGGATCCCAAATGGTCCAATGAATCAAGGACTTAACTTGCCCTTATGTCCGAATCTTAACACACCTTTCATAGGTGCCACCTTGAGGAATACTGGGTCCCCTATCTCAAACTCCAGGCTTCTACGCCTTACCTCGGCGTAGCTTGTCTGTCTTCTTTGAGTGGTATGCATCCTCGCTCGAATTTTCCAGACAACCTCATTGGTGAGTCAAACCAGCTCGGGTCCTACTAGCTCTCTCTCGCCTACTTCGTCCCAGCATAGTGGGGACATATACCGTTTCCCGTACAGGGCCTCAAACGGTGCCATTCCAATAGTTGCTTGGAAGCTGTTATTATACGAGAATTCCATCATGTGGAGTTTGGAATCCCAACTTCCCTTAAAATCTAGTACTCAAGCGCATAACATGTCCTCTAGAATTTGGTTTAAACACTCCGTTTGTCCATCTGTTTGGGGGGTGGAAGGCGGTACTAAAATTGAGGCGGGTACCCAATGCTTTTTGAAGTCTGCGCCAAAACGCTAACGTAAAGCGTGAATCCCGATCCAACACTATAGACATTAGGACTCCATGTAGTCTTACTATTTCTTTCACATACAGTTGTGCCCATTTGTCAACTGTATATGTAGCTTTCCTAGGTAGGAAGTGTGCCGATTTGGTCAACCTATCGACAACTACCCAGATCACTGTATATGCTTTGTGCGTTTTGGGTAATCCTACTATGAAATCCATTGCTATGTTTTCCCACTTCCACTCTGGTATGCTTAGGGGCTACAACAACCCCATTGTCTTTTGTTTAGGAACTTTCACTTGTTGACAAACTTTCCACTCGCTCACAAACTCGGCCATGTCCCTCTTCATGCTCTTCTATCAGAAATGTTGTTTAAAATCTTGGTACATTTTTGTACCTCCTGGGTGCATGGAAAATGACGAGTTGTGAGCTTCCGTCAGTATCTCCTTCCTTAACTTCTCTAGGACACATAGGCCTCCCTGATACAATAGTCCTTATCTGAGGACTTCGAGAACCTATCTACTAGACTTTTGTCTAGTTGGCCTAGGACTTTTGTCTAGCTTACCCAGGATTTTCTGTAGGCTTGGATCCTCTCGTTGGGAGGTATCCATTCTTTGCCTAAGTGTAGGTTGCACTGTAAGTCGGCCAGTTGTGCCATGACTCTCTCAGTCACTACACTATGTTGGCTCCCTCGAATTTTCTTTGTACCCTTACTTCCCTGTAATGAGGGCCGAAGAGTGGGCCGCCTTTCTACTCAAAGCGTTTACGACCACATTTGCTTTTCTAAGGTGGTACTGGATATCTACATCGTAGTCCTTCACCAATTCTAACTACCTTCTCTGTCTCATATTTGACTCTTTCTGGGTGAGGAAATATTTAAAATCTTGTGGTCGATTAAACTTGAATTTTCTCTCCATATAGGTAGTGTCACCAAATTTTCAGCGTGAACACTACAGCAGCCAACTCCAGGTCGTGGGTAGGGTAATTATCTTCGTATTCTTTTAGTTGACGGGACGTGTATGCAACAACTTTACCGTGTTGCATTAACACACATCCTAGTCCATTCTTTAAAGGCATCACCATAGATTACGTACTCTTTTGAGATCTCGGGTACCGTGAGTACCGGGATGGTTACCAATCTCTCTTTTAGGTTCTGGAAGCTTGCCTCACAAACATCATTTCATATAAATGGTACCCATTTTCTTGTTAACTGTGTCAAAGGCAAGGCTATTCTACCGAAGTTCTACACGAACCTTCGATAGTATCTCGCTAGTCCCACGAAACTCTGTACTGATGTTACCGAAGTTGGGCGTTCTTACTTCATGACCGCTTTGACCTTAGTAGGATCTACGGATACTCCGTCCTTTGTCGCCACGTATCTTAGGAAAGAGACTTATCGTAACCAAAATTCACACTTTGAGAGCTTGGCATACAACTTGTTCTCTCATAGGGTGGCTAGGACTTTTCAGAGGTGTTCCTGGTGTTCCAAGTCTATTTTCGAGTACACTAGGATGTCATCAATGAGCACGATCACAAAAGTGTCTAGACAGTCTTTGAACACTTGATTCATTAACTCCGTTAACACAGCTGAAGCATTGGTGAGGCTAAATGACATACCATGAACTTATAGCGATCATACCTTGTCCTAAATGCTGTCTTTGGTGCGTCTTTTTCTTTACTCTTTATTCTGATATCCTGACCGCAGATCTATCTTAGAAAATATCGTTGCTTCTCTTAGTTGATTGAATAAGTCTTCTATTCTAGGCAGAGGGTATTTGTTCTTTATGGTTCTCTTATTTAACTCTCTGTAATCGATGCACAAACGCATCAATCCATCTTTCTTCTGAACAAACAACAATGGCGCAACCCAGGGGAATATGCTAAGTCGAATGAACCCTTTATCCTGTAAGTCTTGTAATTGCGCCTTGAGTTCTTTCAACTCTGCTAGCGCCATGTGATAGGGTGCTTTAGAAATAGGCCCAGTTCTCGGCTCGAGTTCGATGATGAAGTCGACCGCTCGAGAAGGGGTTATTTCAGGTAGGTCATCCGGATACACATTTGGGAACTCGTTTACGCTGGACACGTTTTCTAGGGTCTTTTCTTTTCTTCTTATGTCTACGGCACATGCTAATATAGTCCAACCGTCTTATTGGACTAGTCTCTTTGCTTTCATCATCGAGACTACCTTTGAGGTAGTTCCGGTACTTGTGCCTTTAAATTTAAAGCTAGGTCACATCAGTGGTGAGAATATCTCTCTTCTTTTCTTTTTTTTTTTTTTTTTTTTTTTTTTTTTTTTTTGTGACGGTCTATACTAGAATGGTTTGCAGCTAGTCAATCCATGCCTAGTATTACGTCGAAGTCGGTCATCTTTACTACTATTAAGACTACGCTTAGAATTTGGTCGGCTACTATTGCTTGGTCATTATTTACTCTATCCTTAGTTACTACGTCTACCCTCTCAGGGCTGCTTGCCGAACATACATACCATAAGGGTTCTAATTCAAACCCTGTCTCTGATCCCTCTCGAGGTGGGCTCTCTTTAGCCTCACCTCGTCCTCTATCTCTAATAGGTGGTAGTCCCCTTCCTCGTCTTACTCTTTCGCATGGTCTAGGTAGCATGGTTCTAGAAACCAAGATAGCATCTCTTAAGTCTAAGGCTCATTACCTATGAAATTATGCTATGCATCACATCTACTAAGTTCACATCATATCGCAAACAAAATCACTCAGCATGCAACACATGACATCATGCTCTTAAATAAATACGTGAAATATCATAACAATTTCAGTAACATTAACATAAAAATGCATGCGAGTTTGAAAACGTTTCTCTTTTCTTATCTTGTGCAAGGCGTACCTGACGGTGACGGTGCATCGACGTTGGGACCATGGAACGTGCCAAGCCTACATTGTAGGCTAGTCTACAAAATCTAAAACCTAGAGCTCTAATACCAACTGTAACGACCCTAAATTTCCACATACTCAGAGTCGCTACTAACGTCTCATGCTCATCTATAATGCAGAAATATAACTCTTACATGAACATAATTGATAACGTAAACTTAAAAAAAAAAACGTTTAAAACAACTTCTTCTATGGAAAACACAGCCATGGTCTTACGTGTTAAATATGAAATATTGAAATTTAGAGAAAACAAAAATCAATACAAAATAATTTAAAACAATGAAATGCAAAACAACCCATTCTAACTTAAGACTAGAAATTTAAATATGAATCTACCCTATGCACGTGCCATAGTCTCTGCTCGCGATGCCGCTGTCCTCCGTACAAGTGCGCCTTGCCTTTACCTGAAAAATGATGTGGCACACGGCCTAAGTATTTCAAAGAATACTCAGTAAGTGGCCCCACTATAGGGGCCATGCAAATGCAAACACATGCAATCATGATTTAGGGACCTATCTCTAATCATCTTAGGGGTGGCCTCCAGTCTCGGATAAATTGGATGTGTAGTACTTCCCTACACACGACTCACACGTGCGAGTGTGAATCACCAGGGCGCTCGCACACCCCCTGGACCCTCTGGTCAAGCTAATCTGTAGCGACGTCCGGAGGTCAACAGGACCCCATAGTGTCATGCGCCTCTAAACACCCTCATCTGTGTGCATTCGCACCTGTGCGCATTCGCACTCATCATATGGTGCGCGTCCGCACTCATCATCTCTAGGGGAAGTAGCCCTATGCTTATGAACATACAATATGCATGAGGTCCCTCTAAATCCATCGTAATGTCTCTTCTGACACAACCCTCTAGTCTCATCTCTTGTTACTCTAGGTAACACATACTCGTGGATATTTATATTAATATCATTTTCACGCTCTTAGGGTTGTGTCCTATGTCGATCTAACGACATGATGCAATATGGCACTCATCATCATCTAACATGCTCAATATGAAAAACATCATCATATTAAGGTAAACATCATGCAATCATCATACTCATCATAATGCCACAAAGTGCGTCAAACATATCAAGTGTCATTCAACAAAATATGTATATACTGCACATATCATCAAGCATTGTAATCCACACATCATCATAACTCATACAATTTTTTTAGCCTGTCCTATAGTAAGACCACTTACTTGGTTAGCCTTAGCCGAAGTATTCCCTAATTAGCTAAACGTAAGCTCCCGTTCCGTGAGAGCTACTTCCTACATTGTCGAGATTTGTTTCCTATCACATCCTTATTCAAGAAGGGCACCCCATCGCTTATGAAAGTCGAAAGCTCAATGATGCCGAACGGAGATACACTGTCTCCGAAAAAGAAATGCTGGTTGTAGTTCATTGCCTACGAGTCTAGAGACAGTATCTCTTGGGATCACAGTTCATAGTGAAGACGGATAATAGCGCCATTTGCCACTTCTTCAATCAACCAAAATTGACGGCAAAACAAGCCCAGTGGCAAGAGTCGTTGGCGGATTTGACTTCAAATTCGAACACAAGGCAGGGAAGAGTAATCAAGCAGCCGATACACTGAGTCGGAAGGGCGAACATGCGGCCCTGTGCATGTTAGCCCATATTCATTCAAGTAAGATCGATGGATCGATGCGCGACATCATCAAAGAACATTTACACAAAGACCCATCGGCCAAAGCCGTCATCGAACTAGCTAAAGCTGGGAAGACACGACAGTTTTGGGTCGAGGGAGACCTTCTAATGACTAAAAGAAACAGGTTATACGTCCCAAGAACGGGAGAACTGAGGAAGAAGCTCATTCAGGAATGTCATGATACCTTATGGGCAGGACACCCTGGGTGGCAAAGAACGTATGCCCTAATAAAAAAGGGGTACTTCTGGCCGAATATGCGGGACGATATCATGCAGTACACCAAGACATGCCTCATCTACCAATAGGACAAAGTCAAGAAAGCCAAAGTCTCGGGACTCTTGGAACCTCTACCTGTGCCAACAAGACCTTGGGAAAGTGTCTCTGGACTTCATAACACACCTCCCAAAAGTCGGAGAATATGTCTCCATCTTGGTTATCGTAGATCGGTTCTCAAAATATGCGACGTTTGTTCCCACTCCCAAATTATGCTCGGCTGAACTAACAGCCCAACTATTTTTCAAACACGTTGTCAAGTTATGGGGCATTCCGTCGAGCATCATCAGTGATAGGGATGGTAGGTTCATTGGCACATTTTAGACCGAACTATTCTCCTTCTTGGGAACGACTTTAAACATCTCTTCGAGCTACCATCCTCAAATTGATGGACAGACGGAACGGTTCAACTGCTTGCTCGAAGAATACTTACGTCACTTCGTCGGCGCTCGCCAGAAGAACTGGATACAACTACTAGATGTGGCCCAATTCTGTTTCAATTGTCAAACGAGCTCGTCTACGGGGAAGAGCCCCTTCGAAGTTGTAAGTGGACGACAACCGGCCTTACCACATATTATTGATCATCCTTATGCAGGGAAAAACCCTTAAGCTCAAAACTTCACAAGCAAATGGAAGCAGACAACAGATATAGCCCGGGCATATTTAGAGAAAACTTTCAAGCATATGAAGAAGTGGGCGGACAAGAAGCGTCGCCCCCTTCAATTCTGAGCAGGAGATCAAGTCCTCATCAAGTTGAGACCAGAACAGATCAGATTTCGCAGCCGAAAGGACCCGCGACTAGTTAGAAAATATGAAGGCCCAGTTGAAGTCCTCAAAAAGATCGGGGCTACCTCCTACAGAGTTGCACTACCCACATGGATGAAAATCCACCTAGTAATTCATGTGAGCAACTTGAAGCCTTCTCACCCGACCCGGACGATGACCAGCAAAATGTAATCACAAGACCAAGCATCGATCTGAAACAAAGAGACAACAAAGAAATAGAGGAGATCCTAGCCGACAGGGTTAGGAAGATAGGAAGACCCGTACGGACGATTCGTGAATTCCTTGTCAAATGGAAGAATCTCTCTACGGAGGAAACCAGCTGGGAACGCGCCGAAGATCTGGACTCTGCCGCCACCCACATCGCTAGGTTTGAAAGTAGTCGGTTGATAGGGATGTCAACCAATTAGGTGGGGGAGGATGTCACGGTCATGCTCGTCCAAGGCGTGTTGCCCATGGCCGCATGCCCACGACAAGCCCAACCCTTTATGTCTTTTCATATTCTAGTGTTTTACTTTTATATTTCTAGGAAGTATGACGTTTCAGAAATATCATGTCTAGGCCTGTCAGACATGAAATGCCTCAGAATGTACTATAGGGGGATACGACTAGTTGTCAACTTCTCCCTTTCCAAGGTTATATACTGTAAGCCATTGTTATTTCTCTCTTGCTTGCTTATATAACGTCTCTTTCAAAAATATCTCTTTCGAAAATCTCTCTCTGCCCTCGCTTTCTCAAATCTTCTCTTAAAACCAAGGCTAGAGGCTCGAGCATGCGTCGCTTGGCCGTAGGCGACGCAAGAACGAATTGACTTAGCTCACTTGTCGTTGGAAAGTGAGTGCTGCACAATCACAAGTCCGCTGCCATTAAAAGTGCGATTATGACACTCTGCTGCTTCCACATGTCAACCTGCGATGCAAGCAACCCCTTCGACTTGACTCGGCCCGGGGGCGGTTCCGGTAGCTTTTCCTGTGCCTGTTTCGGCGACTTTCTAGCGACTTTTTGGTGGGTGTTCCAGCAACTTTCCTGCAGCTTTTCCAGCGACTCCTCGACTTGCCATTTTTAGCCCAGTTTCCACCATTCCGACCCTCCCGCACCTGTTTTCAACCTCAATTAAGGTAATTGAGGCCGTTTTAGAGTCGTATTTTACATCTTTAGTTAGATTATTAATTTAAATGTGAAATCCTAACGAAAGATGATGAACGATGCGAAAGGAAGCGAACCCCGACAACCTTTAGAGCAGCTATCGAGGAACGGGAGCTTACGTTTAGCTAATTAGGGAGTACTTCGGCTAAGGCCAACCAAGTAAGTGGCCTTACTATAGGACAGACTAGAAATTGTATGAGTTACAATTATGATGTATGAACTATGATGATGTATGAGTTATGATGATGTATGAGCAGTATCGTGTGATGTCGTATACTAGTATATGATGATGCATGAGCTATGATGATGTATGAGTTATGATGATGTATGAGCAGTGTCGTGTGATAATGTATACTAGTATATGGTGATGTATGAGTTATGATGCTTGAGTTATGCTGCATGATGATGTGCGTAATATATATATATATATTTCGATATATGACGTACTTGATATGTTTGATGCACTTTATGACGATATGACAAGTATGATGATTGCATGATGATTATCTTAATATGACAATGTTTTTCGATGATGAGTGTCATATTGCATCATGTCGATAGATCGACATAGGATACACCCTAAAAGCATGAAAATGATGTTCATATAAATATCAAATGAGCATGTGTTACTTATGTAACAAAGTGATGAGACTAGAGGGTTGTGTCAGAAGAGACGTTATGATGGGAATTTAGGGACTTCATGCATGTTGTATGTTAATAAGCATAGGGCTACTTTCCGAGAGATGATGAATGTGGATGCACACAATATGATGATGAGGGTGTTCATGAGGCTCATGACACTAGGAGTTTCGCTGACCTCCGGACATCGCTACAGATTAGCTGACTAGAGAGGGTCTAGGGGGTGTGCGAGCCCACCTGGGGATTCACACTCGCACGTGTGGGTTGTGTGTAGGAGAGTACTACACATCCATAATTGTCTGAGACTGGAGACCACCACTAGATGAGCTAGAGATAGGTCCCAAGAGCATGATTGCATGTGTTTGCATTTGCATGGCCCCCTATAATGGGGCCACTTACTATTCTTCGAAATACTCAGGCCGCGTGCCACATCATTTTTTAGGTAAAGGCAAGGCGCACATGTATAGAAGACGGCGACATCGCAAACAGAGATTGTGGCACGTGCATAGGGTAGATTCATATTTAAGTTTGTAATCTTAGGTTAGAATAGGTTGTTTTGTATTTCATTGTTTTAAATTATTTTGTATTTGTTTTTATTTTCTCTATTTCGTACTTAAACATGTAAGACCATGACTGTGTTTTCGAGAGAAGAGGATGTTTTAAATGTTTTTGACATTTATACTATAGATGGTGGTTTCTTTTAAGAGTTATATTTCCGGATTAGAGATGAGCATGAGACATTAGTAGCAACTTTGAGTACGTAGAAATTTAGGGTGTTAGACATTTAGTCAAAATCATAACGACCTTTTTTTCTAGAATTCATTTTAAATGGGCAATATTATCCAAAAATATCTTTATGTTCCTTCCTTGTTTGATCCTTTCTTTGTTTTATTTTGTTGTTATTGAAACTTACCTTATCTTGATTGTCTTGAATAGTTGGCTACGGTAAGAATTTCTTTATCCATACCTTATCATAATTTAGTCACTTTCCCAAATAGCCTACAATTGTGTGTAATAAACAGAGTGTTCTTGAACATAAGATGTGTTGAGTGTGTGAGGTACTAAACATATTTAACTATTGTTTTTACAATCATGAACAAGTATAGAGAAAATGGATATTACTCATTTGAATCAAGTTATTAGTGCTTTGACAAGCAGGATGGAGCAAATTGGAATAGTTTTAGGTAATCTTCAAGGAAGCGAAGTAATTTTGAATGAAAAAGTAGAAAATGAAGAAGATGACAATATCACCCTTTTATCCTAGGGGAGGGAGAGATGTTGGTTGAGGGAGAGGAAGGGGTAGAAAAATTTTAGCATCAAGAAGAATTGAGAGGGAGTACCAATACGAGAGAGGAGAAGAAAGAGAAGTTGGGGGAGTAAAGCTTAAAATTCCAACTTTTTATGGGAGGTCTGATTTAGAGGAGTATTTATAATATGAGAGCAAAATTGAGCATGTTTTCGATTGCAAAATTGTGCTCCAAGTGATTGATGGATGTTATCGCCCCGTTGAGCTTGTATGTTTATTTTGCATGGATTATGTACGATGATTCTAGATAACTATTGTGTGCACACCTAGTTAATTCTAATGAACCAGTATCATGTTAAGATAAGGATTTGTGGTTAGGTTGACTAGTTACCTAATTTAGACCTAACCTTTTTCTACGAGTCTAGCACAACACCATGGCTTACAACTACCTTAAAGTTGTCCTTAGGCTGCTAGATGTGTGAACAATGTCAATAGTTTCGTGGGGAAACATGGATTTCTGCTCAGAGCTCGATTGAACCTAGCCATTTTCGCATGGAAAATGAGAGATCCACATCGTACAAATCATTAGCTGGATGAGATAAGGGAGGGGTCGTGCTCCCCAATGAGGGTGACTTTATGGACCTAGGAGGCATTATCTCACCTCTAGGTAAGACACTATAGAGTCTCAGCCATGCATGAGGTAGCGTCTCACAAAGGGTCACTAGTCATTCACAGCTCGACATAGGAAACTCTCGAAGTTTAAAATGAAAGGACAAATAACTAGAATAGCCCAAGAGGATAAGACTAGAACCAGACGTACTAGAGCATATGAGAAGTCCATGGGAATCTATTACGCCTAGAAAGTAATGAGAGCCTACAAGTAGGCGAGTTACTGAATATGACTTTTATACTCCTCCTTTCTACATTATCCTTTTCAGGTGCGTGATGCTACGGGTCGAGAGAGGGCGTGTTTGAGAGACATGGATGGTCACAGAGGAAAACATGTCCCGGAGTGTCAGATTAGTCTTTTACTTTCACAAGCTTTCATTGTAAAAATTGGTCAACAATTTGATTCATTGTATTGAAAATCTCTTCTTTTTAGAAAATGATTTTTGTATTGATGTATTTTCAAATATTTCTTACATTCACACTCATTCACATTGTCGCTTTGAGTCACGACTTTAAAACTTTAGGTCGTGACAAACCAATTATGTTTGATCATTTTATTCAAATTTTTATTTCTAACATAAGTAAAATATTAAAATGTAAAACATTAATTCATTTATTCTCAAATATAACCTATTTCTTTTGAAAAAATATATTCAAAATATTTAAAATTTTATTTTTAAAAGTGGGCGGAAAAAATAATTAAAAAACAATTATGAAAATATAATTGTTTCCCACCACTCTGAACATCCTTTGCCCGGAGGCCCCGGATCCCTGAAACAGGCCACTTGCATCCATGCCCAACTCATCACCACCGTCTTTCTCTTCAACAACCTCCCTCAAATTTGTACCCCAAATGTGGCTTTGCCGGCCAGACCTTGTTGCTATTCTCCTCTGCCTCAGATGACTGTGGGAATCTCGTTTCTTGAACTTCTTTTGTTGCCCAATTTGCCTGTTCTAAAAGACTCTTTCAGGCTTTGAGTTTCTTTAACCATATGAGGGGTCTCTGCTGTTTTATTTGCTTGCTGATTCTATGGCTTGTGTTCATGGAGATCAGATGCATTTTCTAATTTGGAAACATGGATTCCATGCTGAAGTCTTTGTTGCCAGTGCATTGGTCGATATGTATGCGAAATGTTGTGATATGTGCACTGCTGAGAAGGTGTTTGAGGAAATGCCTGTGGGAAACCTTGTGTCTTGGAACTCTATGATTGTGGGGTTCTTGCAGAACAAAGTTTATGATCGGGCCATTTTCTCTAACTGTTCTTGATGAGGTAAGCTTTTCGAGTGCTTTAGTGTTTAGCACCATGTTGGTAACTTGGAGTTTGGGAAATAAGTTCATGGGTTTCTCTGAAGCCTGGTGTCGAGAATTTGGTTCATGTTAATAACTCGCTGATTGACATGTATGGTAAATGTGGCTTGTTTTATGATGTTGTGAAGTTGTTCTCAAGTATTGGCGTTTAGAGATGTTGTTGCTAGGAATATAATGATCATGGCATGAGTTTATAGCGACAATTACAAAGGTGCCTACAATAGTTTTTGGTCAGGAGGAAAGGTTTAATACCTGATGATGCATCATACTCTTCTGCGCTTCATTCTTGAGAAAATCTTGCCATTATATCAGGGAACGCTTATCCATTATCAGATCATACAATCTGGGTTTGTGAACATGTTGTGTGTTACAAGTTTTTTGGTCACAGTGTATGCAAAATGCAGCAGCTTGGCAGATGCTTTTTTTGGATATTTGAAGAAACTAAGGACGATAATGTGTTTTGTTGGACAGCCATAATTGCAACTTGTCAACAGCACGGCCATGCTAACCAGGTTGTTGAATTGTTGAAAGAAAAGTTGAGAGAGGAGATTACACCTGACTACATTACTTTTATTTCTGTTCTCTCTGCTTGTAGCCACACTGGTCGTGTTGAAGAAGGATTCTTCTACTTTAATTCAATGGTTGAAGTGCATGGTAGTAACCCTGGATATGAACATTATGCGTGCATAGTTGACTTGCTTGGCCGTGCTGAGCAGTTGAATAGAGCTAAGAGGTTTATAGAACTGATGCCTATCAAACCAGAGGCAGAGTTGCTTGATCTTTATTATGTTGCATATGAGGTTAGCAACTTTAGTTATATCTTTGACATTTCTTAAAAGCATATGAGATTAGCAACTTTTGCTATATCTTTTGACATTTCTTAAATCCTGAATTGCACGGTATCTTGCCTTTTTCATGTTGTGCCAAAGGCCATTGCTTTTGTTGTCTGTAAAATGAAGTTCCCTTGTAGTTGTACTAAATTGAGCAGCCTGATGAGGAAAAAGGAAAAAACATTTCTTCCTTTACAGTATATGTTGATGTCGAATGTCAGTATATGTTGATGTCGAATGTCAATAGACAGGCGCATCCCTTGCTTTCCATGCAAGTACGCCATTACCCATACTTAAGTTTCAGAATATTGACATTGCCTTCGATTTGACAAAACCCTTTAGTAATAACTTTAACTCCACGGAAAGACAAAGGAAGCCTCCTTACAAAATCCACAAAAATGCTGACAATATACACATCACGGTACAATATTAAAGTTTACATTACAACTATGAAAACTATCCCAAAAAATCCTCACAACCACATCTTCTTATAATTACTATAAAAAAAAAAACACCACCAAATAATAAATACAAAGAAGAACCAATATATTCGTACAGTATCAAGTATAGCATTAAAGGAAACCTTCTTCTATACACACTCTTTTCTGAATAAGAAACAAACCAAGAGAAATCAAATGATACTGACACCGCAACGCTGAATATGCTGCGTGTCCAAACAATAATGGTAATACGGCATTCGTGTGAACTATTCAGTGTTTATTAGTTCCACACCATCACTTAACTTTAACGTCATCCCTTGCTTCAGAGGAAAGGGTTTTTGAGCTGGGTGACTTACCAATGATAGCTTTCTTTGCCTTCACCAGTGACTGTTTTACTTTCGATAAAAGATTGTGTGAATGCTTATGACTATGCTTTGATGGAACTTCTTTCTTGTCATTCACTTTTGCAACTTCTCCTGTTTTCACAGCTTCTTTATCTTTTACTTCCAACTCAGGTTCCTGGGGTTCTTTAGGCGTTTCATTTACATGAGCTATGCCAGTTTCAACCTCTGCTGGTTTCTCATCTTTAATACTCTCCTCTATCTTGGTTTCCGCAATCAGGCCAGCTATCTCACCAGCCTTTTGGTCATCAATTGACTTTTCTACTACCACAGCATCAGTTTCAAAATCTCTTGGAGCCACCTCTTCCCTTGGCAGAGTTAATTTCTGTATTTCCTCTCCCACCTTTTCAACCCCATCGATATTGATCGATTCCTTTTTTTCATCTTTTTTCACATCCTGAGGAGGAAAGTCCCCTGCAGTTAATTCTACACTAGGTTGAGCCCCCTGGCGAAGTGAATCTTGTCTGTCTCTTTCCTCTGTGCGTTGCTCCTCTTCTTTGTGGATTTGTTCTACTCCCAAAGGTGGCTTACTGTCATCCCCAAGAGCTAATGACTTCTCACCTTTCACACTTTCACTCTTCTCAATTGCCTCAGTTTCAACCTTCACATAATCATTCAGAACTTGATTGGTTATTTCAGGTGATTCTTCTTTACCATCCTGGACTTCTGTAACTTCAAGTTCTCGTTTTTCAACTGCTTCCGAACCTGTCTCTTTTGCTCTCACCTCCTCAGATTCAGTCACAGGAGAACCTTCATCTGGAAGCTTTGTGTTGCTGGGAGGTACGGACTCAGTAATCTTTTTTGCTATAACTTCTGATTCTTTCTCAGGTGGAACTTCATTTGGTTGCTTCTGGTTCTTGGAAGGTTCAATGGATTCACTAGTGTCTTTTTCCGCCACGACTTCTAATTCTTTCTCGGGTTGAACTTCAATGAGCAACTCACTTTCCTTCGGAACTTCTACAGATTCACTAATGTTTTCTTCTATGACTTCCATTGATTCTTGCACTGGCTGTACTTCAGTTGCATGTTCCTTTGTCTTAGGAAGGTTTGTGGGCTCAGTAATCTCTTTTTCCACCACTAGTGGATGAACTCCAATGGGCTGCTCCTTTTCTGTCGGAAGTTCAACTACTTCAGTTATTTCTTTTTCAATCACCTCTGCCTGTTCTGCTAAAAGAACTTCAACCGGCCCTTCTTTCTTGGAAGGTTCAGCAGACAATTCTGGAACACAAGTTGTCTCTGGTTTCTTCCTCAGCTCTTTGTCTATACTGACAAATTCTTTAGCTTGTTGTTCCTGTTCTAAGCCCTTATCAGAATCTTCTATAAGGTTACATTTAGCCACCTGACTAACTGAAACTTGTTCATCACTTTCCACTGCATATTGCGCCTCTTCTTCTTGGGGTTTTCCTTCCTCAATGGGTGGGTTAATGTCATCTTCAGAAGCCAATGCCTTCTCATCTTTTATATTTTCAACCTCCACGTCAGTTTCTTGAACGGTGAGCTCAGGTAATTCTCTCACATTTTCCTGTACTTTAATTGCTTCGGGTTCTTGTTTCACAACTTCTTCAGAACCTGTGGAATCACTGGTCTCTTTTCCCTTCACTTCTCCAGATTCTGTAACTGGAAAATCTTCCTCTACCTGCTCCTTGTTCTTTAGAGGTTCAAAGGATGCACTAGTCTCTTTTGCTATAACTTCTGATGATTCTTTCTGGGAAAGAACTGGATCTGGCTGCTCCTTGTTGTTGGGAGGTTCAATGGATTCATTAGTGCCTTTTGGTACGACTTCCAAGTCTTTCACTGGATGAACTTCGGTTAACAAATCATTTTCCTTGGAAAGTTCAACAGTTTCACTAATCTTCTCTGCAGTCACTTCTTCATGAGCTGGATGAACGAGTTCTGTGGGTTCAGTAATTTCTCTTTCTGTCACTTCTCCTGATTCTTTTTGGCGGTCAACTTCAACGGGCTGCTCCTTTTCTGTTGGAGGTTCAATTGTTTCAATAATTTCTTTTGTGATAATTTCTACTTGTTCTTCTTCTGTAAGAACCTCATTAGTCTGCTCTTCTTTCTTGAGAGGTTCAACGAATAAGTCTGGAACAAGACTTGTCTCTGGTTCCTCCCTTGGTTCATTGTCTACGCTGACACATTCTTTAGCTGGAGGCTCCTCTTTTAGTCTCTTACCAGATTCTGTCATTGGAAAACCTTCATCTGCCTGCTCGTTGTTCTTAGGAGGGTCAAAGGATGCACTAACCTCTGGTGCTATAACTTCTACTAATTCTTTCTGGGAAAGAACATCATCTGATTGCTCCTTATTCTTGAGAGGCTCAATGGATTCACTTGTCTCTTTTGCTATCACTACCGGATGCTCATTTTCTGTTAGAGGTTCAACCGTTTCAGTAACTTGTTCTGCAACCACCTCGCTTATCTCTTTTGCTATCACTACTGGTAGCACCTTTTCTGTTGGAGATTCAACCGTTTCAGTAACTTCTTTTGCGACCACCTCGCCCATCTCTTTTGCTGCCACTACTTGTTGCTCCTCTTCGGTTGGTGGTTCAATCGTTTCAACTGTTTCAGTAACTTGTTCTGCAACCACATCATTTATCTCTTTTGCTACCACTACTGATAGCTCCTTTTCTGTTGGAGATTCAATTGTTTCAGTAACTTCTTTTGCGACCACCTCGCCCATCTCTTTTTCTGCCACTACTTGTTGCTCCTTTTCTGTTGGTGGTTCAATCGTTTCAACTGTTTCAGTAACTTGTTCTGCAACCACATCATTTATCTCTTTTGCTACCACTACGGATAGCTCCTTTTCTGTTGGAGGTTCAACCATTTCAGTAACTTCTTTTGCGACCACCTCACTTATCTCTTTTGTTATCGCCACGGGTTGCTCCATTTCTTTTGGAGGTTCGACTGTTTCACTAACTTTTTCTGCAACAACATCAATCATCTCTTTTGCTATCACCACGGGTTGGTCCTTCTCTATTGGAGGTTCAACCGTTTCATCTGTCTCAGTAACTTTCTCTGCAACCACCTCGCTCATCTCTTTTGCTATCACTACTGGTTGCTCCTTTTCTGTTGAAGGTTCAATCGTTTCAATAACTTCTTCTGCAACCACCTCACTTATTTCTTTTGCTGTCACTACTGGTAGCACCTTTCCTGTTGTAACTGTTTCAGTAACTTCCTTTGGGATCACCTCACTTATCTCTTTTGCTATCACTACTGGTTGCTCCTTTTCTGTTGGAGGTTCAATTGTTGCAGTAACTTCTTCTGCTACCAGATCAATTCTCTCATTTGCTATCACTGCTGGCTGCTCCTTTCCGATCGGAGGTTCAATGATTTCAATAACTTCTTTTGCAACCACCTCTTCTGGTTTTGTCACTGAAACAACCTCAATTGGCTGCGCTTCTTTCTTTGGAGGTTCAATTGTTTCAGTAACTTCTTCTGCTACCGCATCAATTCTCTCTTTTGCTATCGCTGCTGGCTGCTCCTTTTGCATTGGAGGTTCAAGGGTTTCAATAACTTCTTTTGCAACCACCTCTTCTGGTTTTTTCTCTGAAACAGTCTCAATTGGCTGCGCTTCTTTCTTTGGTGGTTCTACAGATTTTTCTGGAAGACTAGTTGTCTCTGGTTCCTCCTTTGGCTCTTTCTCCACGCTTACAAACTCTGTAGCTGGTTGCTCTTTTTCTGGGCCCTTAACAGAGTCTTCTATTGGACCAGATTCAGCCACCTGACCTACTGAATCTTGTTTATCACTTACCTCTTCCTGGATTTTCCCTTCAATTGATGGGCCATGGTCATCTCCAGATGCTAATGGCTTCTCATCTTTCACGGTTTCAGCCTCGGCACGAGTGTCAAGAACTTGTTCAGTTATTTCAGATAACTCTCCTGTACCATCCTTCACTTCAATGATCTCCTTTTCTTGTTTCTCAACTTCTTCAGAACCCAATGTGGAATCATTGGCTTCTTTTTTGTTCTCTTCTCCAGATTCTGTCGCTGAAAAGCTTTCATCTGCCTGCTCCTTGTTCTTGTGAGGTTCAAATAATACGCTAACCTCTTCTACCATAACTTCAACTGATTCTTTCTGGGAAATAACTTCAACCGGCTGCTCCTCATTCTTGAGAGGTTCGATGGATTCATTTGTCTCTTTTTCTTTCGCTACTAGTTCTTTTGGTTGATGAACTTCAACTAGCAATTCACTTTCCTGGGGAACTTCTACAGATTCACTAATCTTTGTTTCAATCACCTCTCTTGATTCTTGCGCTGGTTCAACTTCAGATGCCTGCTCCTTTTCCTTGGGAACTTCTTTTGCTTTCACTTCTTCCAATCCTTTGATTGGATGAACTTCGGCTGGCTGCTTCTCTTCTGCTGGAGGTTCAACTGTTTCAACAATTTCTTTTGCAACCGCCTCTATTGGTTCTTCCGCTGGAACAACCTCTATCGGCTGAGCTTCTTTCTTTGCTGGTTCAACGGATTCTTCCGGAACACCAGCTTCTGGTTCCTTGTCTGGTTCTTTCTCTACACTGACGCATTCTGTCACCAGTTCCTCATTTGCCTCAGCTGGGCCCTTACCTGAGTCTACAACAACTGATAATTCTGGATTATCAATAATCTGTGGCTTCTTCTCTTCTACTTCAACAGGCGCAGTTAAAGTTTCAACTTTTTCTGCGGCTTCTGTTGCAGACTGTACAGCGGCACCTGGTTTCTCTTTTCCTTGACTGTCAACCGTATCGTCTGATGATTCATCCTCTAACTTTGGAAGCCCCACAGCCTCTAATGGTTGCTCTTCTACTTTTTGTGCAGTTGGCTGCTCTTCTGGTGGGCTCTTAACATTGTCAGCTGCATCAAACTCCTTTATACTCCTCTCCAAGAACGCAATTACTGGCAGCTCTGTTGCTTCTCCTCCAACCGGTTCAGCTGATGGGCTCTCCTCAGCAACAGAGGTCACTACCTCTGCGACAAAAGGTGATTCTTTTTCCACCTTCACAGTGTCTTGAATTGATAGACCAACAACAGGATCTTCATCTCTTTTTTTCACCTCAATAACAGGAGGCTCAACCTGAATATCCACTTCTTTTTCTTCTGTTGTGGACAAAGTACTATCTGGACTATGTACGTTGTCAGCTTTGCCTTTCTCTTTGTCGTCTTCTACAGTTTCTTGTGGTGAAGAGACATTTATCTGTTCCATTTGTACTGTTTCACTACTTAACTTCACCATTTTCTACAGTACAAGAAAAATTAACTAGAAATTTAAAAAACACAGAAAATATTACTGAAAGGCAAGGAATTGACGGATTCAATCTACCCTGTGACAGAATAACATGCTCTTACAACTCAGCTCTAATCTATCAAGGTGTGAATAGAGATCCCTTACACAGATTAGATGAAAATTAGGGAATTCAGTGAAGGACTCAAAATAACTAATAAACTAAACTACAGCCATGGTTCTAAACTATAGATAAGATAACCTGGTAGCAGAAAAATTAGTTCTTGATTAACAAATACATGTGTGGGTTCTACATGTAATATTCAGTTTTAGGGAATATATATATACTGCATGCAGTCAATATTACATGCAGATTAACAAAAACATCAAACGGAGGGGTGTTTAAAGTTTAAACTGAAAAAAAAACAAGTGGGTGTTGATCAAAAATCCTAAAAAACAAGAGAACAAACAACGATCTCCACAAAAGGGAGTAGTCAGAAAAGATGCAGCAAAATAAGAAGCTGAAGAAACTGAAGTACGAACAATCAGAAGTGATTTGGAGGAAAAACTCACCTCATCGGATGTAGAAGTTTGATGGGAATCAAGAGTTTGGGTGGCCATAATGATTGTGAATGGAGGACCAAAGTGGCAGTTCCCAGTAGTTAAGAAATTGAAATGAAAAAAAAGATGAAGAAATTAAGGAAAGGAATGGTGCAGTTGGCAACAACGCAGAAAATCTTAATTAATCCACTAGAAAACTTCTTGAAAGAACCACCCCACTTGAGGAAAAAAAAAGTTCAGAAAAGGAAAAGGGAAAAAAAAAAAAAACAGTCTGTCAGTGACAGACTTTTCTCACATGATCCAGGATGGAATGATTGATGAGGATGAGGAGTATGATGATGATGATGATGATTCCTTTTAGTTTTTGATCTAAATGAAAAAGGAGATCAAAGAGGGTGGAGAGATAAAAAGCTATGATAATTAGAGCATTGGCTAAGTGACAAAACAGCAAAAGCAACTGGGTCCCATGCCTTCTGTATTGTTTTGGTCTTCTATGTCATATTCATAAGTGCATGTTACGTCTGGGATGCCATTCAATAAGATCAGGTTGGAGCCATTCGGCATTTGATATTTTTTTCCTCTTAAATATTGCATTTAACATCATATGAGACTTGGACATTGGTCATTAAGGCATTCATAGCACACTTTTTTTTTTTTTGTACTTTCCATTTGCTGCTGTATGCTTGTCTCTGATTCTTAGCAGGAAAAAGGGAAATGATTAATCTTTTTTGTATGATTTAAGAAACTTGATCTGTTTTAAGGAACTTTCAAACTCAATTATCATCTTCTCCAGCAGATCATAGCTTTATGGAGGTGCAGAAAGATAAAAGCAGTGCAGGACCCTCAGCCATGGCCTGCAAGCTTTGAAGCCCACTCCCACCAGGTACATATTGTCTAGTTTTATTGGGCCTGGCCTGTTTTTCAATCAACAAAAAGCCTTTGCCCCTCTCTCTCTCTCTCATAATTTATTCCAACTAAGAAACTTAAAATGAGCTAAGCATATCTGATGAGATTAGATGAGATCAGAGTTGTTTATGTTGTTTTGGGCATAATAGCTTAGCTGGTTAGCTGGTTTTGGAAGACCGAAATGTAGAGGAAATTAAGTGGTAACCAACCGTCTGGTTGGAAATTGCCCACGATCGAAATATGTCGAAACTTCAATTTGAGGGAAGAAAGTTTTTTAATAGAGGAATCTTAAGCACTTATACTTTATTAATTCTTCTTTCTTTTTTGTTGTTTAAATAACATACATCTATACCGGAGATTGCATAATCAATCTCCTAAACTTTCAAATCAATAACTACTAAATATTCCGATTTCCTAAACTTTAACTACTAAATCTCCTCAACTTTCAAATTAATAACTACGAAACCTTTATTCTAAAGTCGCTCTAGGTTAATAACTTGTTTTGCTAAAGATGATTAACTGATAATGAAGTTAAAGGGTGGAGTGATGGGTGGTGAGACATGTAATTGGGCCATTCCATTGGTAAATACAAGTGTGTGTGTTCTTTGAGTTGTGAATATGATTAGACAAGCTTAATCAATATCTGTCTGTTGTAAGACACAAAGTTAGTGAAGACTTGGATTTTGTTGTGAATAGAATCTCTCACGTAGTGGCTTTGGAGCATAAACTCTGAACCAAAAAAGAAAAAGAAAGTGTTGATTGGAAACCAAAAGCAGCAGAAATTATGTAATTATTCAAAGATGGGCATAAAAGGAAGCTAATTCAACCATCTTCCTTTTTCATTATTGATTGCTTTTAATGCCTTTTTTTAGGACTTCTTATTATGTTTGCCTTCTTATTAAAGTCACTCTTCTTTCCCACAACACTTGTTTTTTCAGGTTTTTGTAGATTCTCGAAGAGTAGCAAAAGCTCACACGAAACTACTCGGTTTGTTTAACCTTTAGATCACATATTCTCATTGCCTATTAAGCTTCAATAATTCATGCAAATTTCATTTCCTTTTTCGGTGTTTAGCTTTTTCATTACTATTGCCTCCTTATTCTTTCGATAAATCTTAAGTTTGAAACTTTGTTTCATCGTAAATATTAATGTTTATCGTGAATTAACGAAAAAGTGTAAGGAAAATCCACGTGGCATAGGAGTTGGACAAATACATAAAAGGTCATTTCAAAGGGCAAGGATTGTGGATCCTTTGAGATTGAGCTGTCTGGGCAAAGCAATGTGAAGTGTTTCCCACAACAATTTCTTCCTACTCCTCCCATACTATAAACTTCTCCATGCAACCAATCTCTTTTCACTTATACTCAAATCACACAAAAAAAATTTCGGAAAGAGCTAACCCGTCTTTGACCGTTCTAAAATTTGATGATGCTACTAATAAGTTGGTGTATCAGATGTTTATATGTGATTTTGAAAAGTATACAGACGGTGTAAAATCAAGTGAGAAGAGAACTGTGGACGATGGACGATGTGCACATAAATTATTTTGTTTGTTTAATTTTTTATAATCTCATATCGATGAAAAATAAAATTGAAATGAAACTCAAATTTGTGTTAAAATATATTATGCATTATCCATCAATCTCATTGAAAGCAACGAGCCAAGAGATGTCGTTTTAAAATCATTTCAATGGTTGTGAGTTTGACATATTGTACAACAATCTATATCATGTACTGCAACATGACGTTTTCTACTTTATATCGTTCAATATCTACTCTTTTTTTTTCTTGCAAATATTAATGCTAACTACAAAGAAAAAATGGTTTATCTTTCGATTTATTCGTCCGTCTTAATTATCATTTTCTCTCTATAAATAAATAAATAAATATAAATATATGATTTTGATTTCCATGCTGTTTTTTTATCTTCCTTAAAGTATTTATCTCTTTAACTTTTTTTTTTCTCTGACTTTTATTATCAAATATATATAGTTTTAATTAAAGTTACTAATAAATTACCAAAAAAACATTCAAAATAAAATTAAAAAAAAATATATATATATATATGAAACATAGCTATTGAACAGTCAGCCAAAAAGGCTCACCAACTCATATCAAAATATCCAAACTCAATAAAAATTAATATTCAAAACAACCACAAAAATATTCCAATTAAAAATTAAAAAATAAAACTTGAATATAAAATTTATACTTTTATCATTTATTCAAATAATTCATAAATTTTTTAGTTATTATTTATGGTTAATATATTCAACATAATATATATATATATATATGAAGAAAATAAATAAAATAAAATAAAAAATAATGTTATTGGTTTCTGTTGTTAATTAGTTGTCTGTTTGAGAATTAGGTTAGGAAAAGATTGGTTTGGAGGATAATGCAAAGAGATGTCTCACAATTTTTCAAGCGATTTGGATTATCTCTCTCTCTCTCCTCCTTTTTCTCTCTCTAAATTTCAAATTCCTTTCTTAATCTTGCTTCTCCTCGTCTCCTCCTTTGTTCAAAGCTCGACTCTCAATCGCTCGGGAGCTCTCTCAAGTCCTATTCTAAGAACACAAGTATTACTCACCTTTTCGACTCTTAAGGCGTTCTGGAGCTTTCTCGAGTCCTATTCAAAGAATACAGACATTACTCGAGATCAAGGTCAATCAAAGTATAGTTTAATTGGTTAATGCATGATTCGAATCTCCCGAGAAAGCTATTAAAAAAAGGGGTTAGAAATAGCATCGAAACAAAAAGTGATTCTAAATTGGTAATCACTAAAATTAATCACTCACATCATCTTGATAATAAAAATAAAGGGTTTATGATGATTGAAATAGAAAATATGTATATAAGGAATCAACCACAGCTCAGCATAGTTTGTGTATTACCTAAACCCTATACTCAATTCATTCTTTTATTGCCCAATTCACTCCCAAACCCTTGTCTGCCTATTAATATCAAACCCCATCACCTTTTCACCTAATCGAAACCCGTCCGAGCCTCGAAATTAATACTCGACCCAACACGTGCAAGAACAAGACCAAGAAAAGGAATCAACTTTCTCGAGATATTTTCACGTAAACGAACGATACTTTTTTTTTACTTTTCTCTTGTACATTCAACGTGTTTCTAATCGTCAGCCTACATTATTCCAACGCTTCAAATAATGCTAACCCGACATTTAAATATATATATATATATATATACATTGGAGATTGAAGGATATGGAGTGAACATGGAGGGGGAAGAAATGGGTTGACTTGGGAAAGAGAACAGCTCATTTATTTTTGGCTGTTCTAAAAGGAAGACATTGAAAGCATCTTTTGCTCCATTCTTATTTGAAACTTAATTATCCAATTCTTTTTGTATTCTATAATATTACTATCAGACAGCCCATTCCCCATATTTCTTTATTTTTCTTCCAATCATTGACTAAACCCCTCTCCCATGGGTCGTTAAAGATGTATTTTAACAGTTACGAGAGGGAGCACTGATTCACGGTCGATTTAGTTGACGTAATTATAATAAATGAACATAGCATAGAAACGGGTTTCGACAATAATCGAGGGAAAGTTTGTGATGTTATGACGATCGAGAAATGGAATAAGGAGGAAAAAGTGTGTGGGGTTACTTGTTTTGCTATATTGGTTGATTAGGGTTCTTGTGATTGAAGAAACATTTAGGAAGTTTAGTGAAGAATTGGAAATGAGCAATTGAGTTTAGAACACCAAATGGATAAAGTAAGAACACAATAAGAACTAATATGAGTTTTGAATGCTATATTTACTAACCCTACACATTGCCTTTCATGTTTGTATGAGTTTTCTTTGATTTGGGGTTTGGGAAGAAGAATCTAGGTAGCCTTCTTCATTTGGGGTTTCGATATCTCTTCTCATTTCAATTTTCTTCCCTTGCTTTCTAAACAATCCAATCCAAATCTACTTCACGCCTTCGATCTTACGAAACCAGAAAATATGGTTGCAAATATCTCGATGATCTGTACTTTGTTTTCAGTGATGTCATTTTAGTTTCTGTACTTTTAAGTGTTCTAATAAACCCTTCTATTCGGTTTTTGATGTTAATTCCATAAATTTAACCTTTACACTTCTTAAGAGTATTCATATGACCCGATAATCCGACCTATTTAGACTACTACCCAACCCATACTATAAAAGTTGAGTTGAGTTGAATTCTTGGAAAATCGAGAAAATCAGTTCGGTTTATGAGCTGACATTTTTTTTTTTTTTTTTTTGTCGGGTCAACTCGACCAACCCAAAAGTAGGGTTACAATCCTACCCGTTCTTACCTCACCCTTAAAAAAAAATTAAGAATGTTTAATATTTATAACTGAAGGTGAATTTTTGGGATTTGAATGAATAAGTATAAATTTTTTTTTAAATAGTTTAAAAAAAAAAACAACCCTATCCAATACAAAAATAGAGGGTTTAGTTGAGCTAGCTTTTATTCTCATTGTTTCAGTCACCTGTCTAATTAACCGGAAATTTTAAGAGATTTTTCAACTCAACCGAACTCGTTTACACCTCTAACATGTCCTATTGTATCCTACGTAATCATTAACGAGACGTTTGAAACGTTGAGTGAAATTATTAAGTTAGAATTAATTAATTAAAAAGATTTATAATTAAGAAGAGAGTGAAAGAGAGGGCGTCGGTGCATGGAAAATAATATAGAGAGGAAGAGGAATGTAAATAGCGATGAGACATATACACAACTCAATTTTGTTTAATGCTCATGAAAGCAACTCTCCCATCAATCCTGACCGTCCATTCTAGGCCCCCTACCTGCTGACGTGGAAGCTCCTCCGGCGGCTCAATCTTAAAACCAGGCCCTCCCTCCCTCCCTCCCATTGAAGGTGACCTCTGTCCTTCTCTCCTCTCTTCAATTCAGACTCCCCACCACTACCCTTTCTTAACCCTCCCCTTCTTCTCCCTTCCTTATCATCTCTCTGTTTCCTCCTCTGTTTCTCCTCTGCTTTCCTCTGTTTCTTCTTTTTCTTCTCATGGGAAGGCACTCTTGCTGCTATAAACAGAAGCTGAGGAAAGGGCTTTGGTCTCCTGATGAAGATGAAAAGCTTCTTAATTACATAACCAACCACGGCCATGGCTGCTGGAGCTCTGTTCCTAAGCTTGCTGGTATGCTGCTCTGTTTCTACTATTACTACTACTACTACTACTACTACACCGCCCGCACAATGTGCCCTTTTCTTCATCTCTCTTGTTTCTTCTAGGCCTACAACGCTGTGGGAAGAGCTGCCGCCTTCGATGGATTAACTATCTCAGGCCTGATTTAAAGAGGGGTCCTTTCTCCCAGCACGAAGAGGATTTGATCATTGAGCTTCACGCAGTCCTTGGAAATAGGTGCTTTCTTGTTCTTCCATTCATTTCACCTTTTTGGATTTGGATTCGAAATGGGTTTTTGTTTTTGGATCAGATGGTCGCAGATTGCTGCTCAGCTACCTGGAAGAACAGATAATGAAATCAAGAACTTGTGGAATTCGTGCATTAAGAAGAAATTGAGACAGAAAGGGATTGACCCCAACACGCATAAGCCTGTCTCTGTGTCGGGTGATGCTGACAATGACAGTGAGAAGCAGCTCCCCCCGACATCCACTTCTCATAGAAGCAACGATAACAGCTCCGATGAAGCCATTGAAACGCCGCTGCCGATCATCACTTCATCCAATTCCAGTTCTCAAATCTATTCCCCAACTCAAGAGTTTTTCCGATTCCAAACCACCACCGCCGGCAGCCACAGAGCTTCTGAATTGGTCGAGTTTCTGTCTTTTCACAATCTCAATTACGTCTCTGAAATCGCAAACCCAAATCCCAATTCTCTCTGTTTCAATCAAACTTCCCACTTACTCCCTCCGCCGTCAATTCCATTAAAACCCACCTGGGAAGGAACCGATTTCACCGCCGCCGCCGCCGCCGCCGCCGCCACTGCAAGTGGCGGAAACAGCTTCTTTGACGGAGGGAACTTCCCATGGGGACTGCCGGAGTGCGGAAAAACAGAGAAACTGAATCCGACAGCAATCATAAGAGAAGACAAGAAATGGTCAGAGATTATGGAGAATCCATTCATGATGGGGAACACAACCGGAGAGCAAAATCAAGAATCTCAATCTCAAAATGAATCAATGTATGTAGAGAATTTAAGTACGGCGGCGGAAACAGAGTTCATAACAGAGAGCGGGTGGCAGAGTCAAACACAGAGACAACAAGCTCAAGCATCCTCGGATGCTGTATATAACAAACACCTCCATACTCTTACTGTTTCTTTCGGACATACCCTTTAATTCAATCCAATTATTTTCCAAACCAACATACAAGTAAATCAGTTTTTCCTTTTTTTTCCTTAGCCGATGCTCTGTTTCCATAGCTATTACTAGATTGTGTGCAGTGGTAGTAGTGAAAGACAGGATTTTTCATAAAGAAGAATGAAAAGGAAGGTGAATAAACATGAGGAAAAGGATATGATGAAATAAATGTGAGAGATTTGTTGTGGGTTTTTCGAGATTGTTAATGTTTTGGTCGCTGTCTTGTCTTTCAGTTTGTTGTGTAAAATTACAGGACAGCCAAAATTGTGTGTTTTGAGTATGAACTTGCAGGTATGATATACACAATACAACAAATGTCAGAAAGAGAAGACAAGGGAATTTGAATGAAAGAGTTGCCACTTTTTTCTTTGATTGCTACGTACAATCTACTCTTTATTCATAAAAGCAACGTCTCTAACTTATTTATACATTCTTTTTGTTTTTGTTTCTTCCTTCCCAATCATCATTCCATGTGTTTGCCATTTGGAAGGGAATGGGAAGATGATGACTCCACATCGCTCCCTCTCCAACTCTTCGGTGCCAATACGTATGTACTAACGATAATATCGTTCTTCAGTTTGACTCGACGACTCTCCCGTCTCAACAAAAGACCATGCAAGTTTCTCCACTCGATCTTATTCTGGGGTACCCTAAAAAAGGGAACTTTTCTCTCCTAAGCCATTTGCCATATTGGGTTAAGAAGATGAGAAAGCACCTCTCTCTCTCTCTACCAAAACAGTGTGATTCTGGAGGGTTAGGATCCTTTTCTTTGGAACAATCGAGGACACGGATTAACTAACCAAAGTTAACTTATTCCATCGTTATATACTGAACAGAAGTAAAACTTCAGTAATGAACAGATGATAGTAAAAAGTTATAATAAATCTCGTAGCTCTTAGACGATAAAAGATGCTGATGTTGCTTTATAGTCAACTTTTTCGAAATCTCTTTCGAAGTATATCCGATACCTATGATATGAGATAAAATATAGATAAAGGGATTGAAGAAGAGAAGGAGAGGAGGCATGTGAAGGCACAATTAAGAGAGACATAAAAAAAGAAGAAGAAAAGGATAGAGGAAGAACAAAAAAGAAGAGGGTTTTGGAATATATGTTATGGGGAAGTGAATTTTATATTGAGGGATGCATGTGCACTACATTATTGGTAGTAGGAAGCCAAGGTCGGCGTTGCCTTTGCCTTTGTCAATATTACAAGCCCACACACACACACACACCTCTCCATCTCTTTCTTCTTTGCTTCTCCCTTTCTTTATTACGATGAATTAGAAGATTGCATAGGCTACGTTCGGCATGCTGATGACACGATTTTCACTATCATAAGGGGAGGGAATTCTGAGGAAGTATGTTCCCGGGTTAAGGCGCTCGAGAAGGCTAAAAAGATGGGGAACAAGAGTTGTCACAATAGGAAAGAGAAATGACTAAAACAAACCAACCGTTCTCTATTTTTAAACAACATATATCTTCTGCTCACGACTGCCCTTCTTTGAATAGTAGGAATTTTTATCTGAACTACTCAAAATATTTAGTTCTTAATATGTTGCATATGACCCACGATTAAAATAAACCGAATCATTTCTACTAAGTCAAGTTTATTAGCTCACAAGATCTTCATTTCTAGCCTTCTCAATTGTATGAATAGAGGAATGCACCCTTTTTACGTTCATTCTTTTACGTCGTTTAGAAGATCTCAAGCACTTGTTTACATCACAAAACATGTGAAAGAATGAAAGTTCGATAATCAATCTATTGTACTGATTCAAACCCAGAGAATCCCTCCTAGACACAATAATAATATCGGGTTTCACCTTGAAGATCATTCCAACAAAAACTCACATAATCTAAGTTATAAAGTGGTAGGAGCTAGCGTTTAGGGTTTAGAGAAGGAAAAAGATCTAAAAATGACATGGGTTTGCAATGTATGTCAAGCTCATCATGTTTGTAGTGCTAGAAAAGTAGCTTGTGTACGCCAAAATTCACTTAGTCTACTTAAAGCCATTGGACGGTCTTGAACTCTACTAACCAAAGGACAAGGTCCGCCCCGACTCGTTCTTTATCTAATCTCCCACAAACTCTAAATTCGAAATAGATGTTTATTAATTAATAGTTATTTTATTTACGATAATGTAATTAATCTTGTAAACGGGGTTTGCATAAAAAATTATGTATTAAAATAAGTTAAAGTTTATAGCATATGGATAAGGTTTGGTGTTTTATCTTAGTAACACTCTTGATATTACTCATTAAATGATCGTTAAAATTATTTGTTCTATGTTCTTGGGAAGGCATGTGAGACAGTTTCATATTTAGAATTTTGTCTATATCTATTTCAATTAAAATAAACAGCTATTTTTTTTAAATATCCATTTAATATTTATCTATGGATCTGATTGGGTTGAGAAAATTTTTTTGGACCAACACAAAAATTCTGGTTGGTTGGATTGGTAACCAAACCCAACCCAAAAATTTACACAACTCAATCAGACCCAACTTTCTATTTTCGGGTTGGGTTTGAGTTGTTCCAAACTGAGAAGAGACAAGAAGTCGAGCAGAGAAACAATGTAGTGCCAAGCGGAGAAGTCTGACGAGAAACACAGAGCAGAGAGGTCTGACGATAAACACATAGCAAAGAAGTTCGACGGAAGTGGAATAGAACGCCAAGCGGAGAGACAGTCGACGACAACGTTTGACGAGAAACACAAAGACGAGGTCGAGCGAAGAAATAGGAACTGAAAAGAGAGTTTGACGGAGAAATAAAGAGGTGACTGGCGAGAAAAGTCGACGTTTGCTATGAGATGAGAACGACGTCAATGGAGAAATAAAGAGACGAACGTTGTGAAATGAGAACGATGAAGACGAAGAGCAAAGAGACAATGAGAAAGATGGAAAAACGTACTTCATCATTACAATTATTAATCTAGTCTCGTGTATCGAAGGAGAGAAAGAGACGTAAAGAGTTATTAATTCAATCTCATGTATCGAAGAGCAGAGAAAGAAAGTCTACACTCTGCAGAGTGCATATGTGCCACGTGGTCGGAGTAGACAAGAGTGTATATGTGCCACGTGGCCGGAGTAGACAACCTGACTCATGGGCAGGCTGGGTGGACTTGGGCTTTTTTTTTTTTTTTTTTTTTTTAAGGTTTTCGGGTTGGGTCAGGTTGTCTCAATAATTTGAATTTTAAACCCAAACTGGATCGGGTTCCAAAACATGAACCCAACCCAATCAACACCCCTACGATATATATACATACATATATAGTAATCTAACGTTGTGCAAGTAACTATGATATGGTAACCCTAGCCAATTTGATCGAAAAAGCCTTATAAATGCTCGGGATGTGCAAATCCCTAGATCACAAATGTTAAAACTCTCAAATCAAGTTGATTGCATTCCAAATGATTGCAACTCTCGAGAATTTGGTCTAACAATCTTATCGAAGGATAAAACATTTAGATCTAAATATCTAAAAACCTCGAATCGACAAAGAATCACCCCAAGAAAAAATAAGATATGGATTACCTTATTGATCAAATATCTTAAAATAAGACACCGTTTGTGAGATTCAAATCACATCACAAGCAAAATTGATCACGTCAAACTTAAATGATTCTAAGCATGCAACTTCCATATGGTATTGTAAACAAACTTAACTCTCACCTAAAATAAAGCACAAATGCTCTCTTTACTGCATTTTTCAAAGTTACTTTACAAAAACAACATACATGTCTGTACGTAGACTCAAAAGAATTTATATGTAATTTTCATACTTTATTAGCATAATTAGCCACCGTGTAAATGCAACTTTAAATTAAATAAAAAGTCTTAAAATATATTAATGAAACACCATAACTCTAGATTATCATACACCCAAAATTTGTAGTCATCCAAGAATAACTGGAACGTGATTCTTCTCTAATAAGACATGAATTATAATTTGAGTTGATCGTGTAGTAATTTGAACAACAATTTTTTCACATCTTCCTTGAAGTTTAAATTGCATAATTTAGATTTCTTGATTTATATCAAGCTCGGACATGCACTTTAATCTCATGGAGTTCGCTTATAACAATACTTATCAAACAATGATTGAAATAGTACCCGATAAAGCAATCCTACTCAACCCAACGATCCAAGCAATCCTACTCCATCAAAGTAATTAACACCTCCTTATACAAAATTCGGATTAACAAAGAGATAAGGTTAGAATTAGATTACCTATTACGATCGAAGATAATTAGATTACCTATTACGATCGAAGATCTAGAAGCAAGATTTGGAAACCTTGTTCTAAAATAAGTCACTCCACAATCGAACTTGATCAAGGCTTGATTTTGGAAACCTTGTTCTAAATTGGGTCACTTCATCAACTCGATCAAGGCTTGATTGAATGGCTCGGAGCAATTCTTAAATATGATGCTTAGATTTCTAAGGAAAACGTCTTTGTGGCCGAGATTTAATCCCGATCCCTATAATCTCCACAAAAGCCGACAAAAGACGTTTGTGGTTGGGATTTAATCTTGATCCCCTCTAATCTCCACAAAATACGAAGTCAAATCGACCATTACATCATTTATGAAATTAAAAATAATACCTCCCAACAAATGTTGATGTGCTTGAGTGGCTAAGTAGACAGGATTGAAATCAATTGAGCACTGCCTACCTGGGGTGTTCGAAATTGTTCTTGAAAATGGCACATATGGGGGCATTACAAGGTTTGGACGCAAAAAGAAGTTGACTCCACAATTCACTGATTCATTTGAGATATTTGAGCGAGTTGGACTGGTAGCTTACCATTTGCATTGCCCAATACTTGTATCAATTCAAAATGTGTTTCGTGTATTGATGTTGCAATGTTACATAGTGGATCTATTCGTTTAAGCTATGACGAGAAACTTGTACAAATTATTTCTAGGGGAGGTGAAAACATTAATAGTTGGGAGATTGTACTTATTAAGGGATGAGATGATGGTCAAGAAGCTAAGAATCCAGAGTTGATAAGTGGAACTTTGAATGACGAAATTTCTTTAAAAGGGCTACACTGTAACATCCAAAAAGTCAACCTACTCGACAATAAAAGTCAAGTGAGGTTATCTCTCCTTATAAATGCACGTACCCCAAAACCTAAAGTCTTCATCAAGCCGTCATTCCTTTTCACCTCAACGTCAATGAATTTCTGAAATTTCTTCCTTCAAGAATCAATCTATGTTGATTTTCGCTCGTAGAATATTCGATTTCAAATCATGAGAATGTTGACATCGTGTAGTGCCAAATTTTGAATATCGCTAGAAGAGGTTGTGCACGTGGATGAAGGGATAAAGGGACGATGCTTTATGTTGAAATTTTAGTAAAATCTAGTTTGCTTTATTTTACGATATATCGTTTCAATTTCTTCCAAAGGTAACCCGAATAAGCTTTATTTGTTTGGTTTTAAACTGATTTTTACACGTTATGTGTTTAAGGCATCTTTTCTTTTTTCAAACTACGAAACTATTGTCTTTAAATAATTATTCTTATTATTGAGAATGATTACTGACATTTTAATTAATTTTGTCGGCCGAAAATAAAAATTGTCGAAAAATCCTTTAAAATATTATTAATTTATAAATCAACTACAAAAATCTATCAAAATCTTTAATGTATTATTGAATAATTATAATTATTTATAATAAAAAAATGAGATTTATATAAATAATATAGTGAATTTAAAAGGCCATATGGTATTGTCATACCTTTGTCTTGTTGTTAGATATTAATTGTATCATTATATTTTAATATGATTGAGTTGTCTAATAATGATTTTTATTATTTTTGTGATGAAGGTCATTTATGTCATTTCACACCCAATCATTGGGCAGGTAGGACCCACTTCCCCCTCGTTTCCTATTACTTTCTTCTTCTTTGGTATCATTATTATTTATTGGAATCTTCCTCTTTCCATGAAACTCATCAAATTATCATTATGCTTTGACAAAAATGTCCCTTCTAAATCAAATATTATTATATATTCATAAAATTGATTCAAGTTTGGTCGGATAATCATTTCAATTGTCGGTTCAATATCGACTTCGATTAATCAAAAGTTTAATTGAGCAAATTCATTTTTCATTCTTCGTGATATTTTGTGTACTACATATTTATTTGATATGAGATATTTTGAGATGATCGGGACTTGTTGTGTGACAAAAATCATTGAAGCAAGCAAATGTGTCTAGGCTCTGCTTGAATACGTCGAGGTGGAAGGCTTGTGCTAGGTCGAGGCATGTGACAACTAGGAGCTAGCTCACTTATACAATAACGATGTGTGAGATCCCACATCAGTTTGAGAGGCGAACGAAAATATTCCTTATAAGGGTGTGGAAACCTCTTCCTAGTAGACGCGTTTTGAAACTGTGAGGCTAACGGCGATATGTAACGGGCTAAAGCGGACAATATCTACTAGTAGTGAGCTTGGGTTGTTACAGGATGCCTAATCTATTGCCCGCTAGGTACAAATTTCTAGAGCGTGAACAATATTTATTAACGGTAAACTTGGGTTCAAGAGTCTAAACGCTACTCTTTTATAAAAGGCAATGACCATTCCTTCAAAAAAATACGTAATATTACACTAGCTTGTCTTGACACCAACTTAGATTTAGTACTAAATTAAGTTTCGAAATGTATAGATATGAATATCAAGAGTACGAGATACCATTTGTAGTTGTAACGCTCCTAATTTTCTTACTATAATCAGTGATGTCACCATGTACATGCTTTTATTCACATGTGTGTAAATTTATAATAAATACTCTTAAAATAAAGTCATGGATTTCCAGGTTTAATTCAACATAAAAAAATATATATAAATAATATAGTTTTTTTGAACCTACTGCCCTATCATGATTTATTTTGACTTTCATGGCCTTTACAGTGTTCACCGTTATCGTGCATGAGAGCTTTACCTTTACTTGAAAAATGTAAGAGTAACACATGAGTTAAGTATTTTAAGAAATATTCCATAAGTCACCATACTGTTGGGTTAGCCATGCAATCATACACATAACATGATTGAGACCTATTTTAAAACCGTCACATGGTTTTAGACTCTTTCAAGTTCCGGGTAGGGTTGAATATGTGGTACTTCTCCACACATGGACCAACCAGGCGGGCTCGTACACATATCCCCTGGGCCAGACATGGTTGGGCTTAACGTGTTATACATCGCCAGATGCCATATAAAAGAAAAGACCCACATAATATCATGATAAACATGAATATCGAAGGTATGCGTATGTACTAACATAATATAACGGAGAAGTATCCCGATGCACATGATAATTTTCATTCATAACATAACATATATTTCATTTCCTTTCTCATTTCCCCTACAACATATTTCATATATGCATCATATATACATAGCAAACATCCGGTAATCTATCCCATAACTTTACATCGTAAGACATAACATTTCATTTCATTCATAACATAATGTAATGGATATCATATGATGACAATACAAAGAGCATATAAGCATCACATAATTAATATGGTACACGTAGGAGTCACAGGACATGCACCATCATACATCAATCAATTTGTTAACTCTAACAGTAAGGTCAAAGGACATGCACCATCATACATCAATCAATTTGTTAACTCTAACAGTAAGGTCAATTAACTGATTAGTTTAAGTCCGATTCTTTTCTTTGAAATCCAAGTAAACCTATATGAGCCCATGATATCATTTTCAAATTCAAACTTCTCCAAAATTATTTATCTAATTTACAATGGTCCATATGTTAGATTTCACGCGATGGGTTTACCGTTCTTTTCTTTTAATTATGTTCAAAGTAATTTAATTCATTAAAAAAAAAAATCAAGTAGATAATTAATTCATAAACAAACAATAAGTAAAAAGATTTAAAATACATTAACTAGAAAGTAATTGAGCATACATATATTGATTCCAACTACATTTAAATTACTAAAGGAACAAACCCAACCTTTCTTCTATCTTCAAACAAACAAACAAACAAAGCTTGCAGGAGGACTGCAAATCTATCTTCATCTCCTTTCTCTTCTTTATTCACTTCTTAATCAAATCGCAATACGACTTTTCCTTCGACGACGATGTCGAGAGGGAAAAAAAATATGATATGCAGATGTGAAGAAGCCAACCCTTGGGGCTACCCGCTTCTAAAAACCAGATGGTGGCAACTCCTGTCACAAGGATACGCGCAATCGACCGCTTTCACAGTTGCTCGGTCGAAGTACCAGTCTCCTACAGCCAGAGCAATTGGCTGCACAATCACATTCATCAACATGTTAGAGATAGATACTCAAACTCACCTCCTTTTCGAATCATTCATGCCATATTATCTCACCTTGTTTCCGATGACGGGGGAATTGTCGCTGAACCACGTATCCTGTCGCTCGGTTTGGCAGTGAGCAAAACATGAATTAATAAACAATCCATTTTTGTAAGATTTTGAGAAATCCCTTACAGCATTCAACATTTGGTTCCTGAATCCTGTTGACAGAAACGTAGCCACAAATGCTTGTTTCAAACCCAGAACAATCGATAGCTTCATCAAATCTATTCAGAGAAACTTACCTTGAAGAAATTGAATCTGAGGTTGGTTACATTTTGCATGATTCAGCCTACAATCATGCCAATACCCGGCCGGGTCGAGGGAAGGTGGGGCAAGACTAGATTGTATCTGTTTAGCAGCAAGAGAAACAGATCGTACCATCGGAACTCGATCGACCCGGGTTTAAAATAAACATTCTCACCACAGGAAAATATACCTACCTGCCAGGAATCGTATGCTGCGTTGACAAGAAACAGTGGCGTTTTGATTCCAGCGATTATGTTTTGTGGGAAGAAACACTGAATAATTATCGAAGGTTTAGCACGATTCATCAACGTATCGATGGCAGCTTAGAACATGAAGTTCTAAATATATTGGGACTGGTAAATTAGATATCGAAAGACTTACCGAAGTTGGATCGAGATGGTTTGTACAAAAGGATGGCAGATTCCTTTTAGCTCCCTGCAACAATTAAGCTCAAATAAAAAAGCATAACCATTTCATAGTGAAGGAAGACAGTGTTTCTATAAGCTAATACTCATTATCCTCATTATCCTAACGGATGGAAGAATACGTGCTAGATCCGTTTTTAACCCGATGCTAGGTTAGGCACATTTCAACTTATCTCATACGACAATAGTGTGCTTGAACATTTGGTGATCAAACAAACTCGTAAAATTATAACACCCGTTGTGGCAACCATAAGTTTGAACTCAATCCCTCGTGTTCCTTCACTATCCCGCTTCCCGGGATGGTTGATGACGACAATTACTACTTCCAACTTCACAAAACGTCCTGATTTCAATATTGAATTATCCTCCTCTGTGTTTCCAAAATCTAACTCAAATAGGATAGCTTAAATGGTCTACAAGAGGAAGAGCTCAAAGAGATATAAAGAATGTATGACTCCTAATGTAAGGGCCCAAGCTCATCGCTAGCAGATATTATCCTTTTCCGACTTTCCCGCAAAGTTTTAAAACGCGTCTACTAGGGAGAGGTTTTCACACCCTTATAAAGAATGTTTTGTTCTCCTCCCCAATCGATGTGAGATCTCACAATTCACCCCCTCCAAGGCCTAGCGTCTTCGCTGGCACTCGTTCCATTCTCCAATCGATGTGGGACCGCCCAATCCACCCCCCTTTGGGGCCTAACGTCCTTACTAGCACACTGCCTCGTGTCCACCCCCGGGACTCTTCGCTAGCACATCACCCAGTGTCTAGCTCTAATACCATTTGTAACAGCCCAAGCCTAATGCTAGCAGATATTGTACTCTTTGGGCTTTCCCTTTTGGGGAACCCCCTCAAGGTTTTTAAAACGTGTCTACTAGGGTGAAGTTTCAACACCCTTATAAAGGATACTTCATTCTTCTCTCCAACCAATGTGGGATCTCACACTTAACTTCAAGTGTACTACTCCTCAAGGGGAGTTATTGAGGGTTACTTTTTAATATTACTAAACTGATTGATAGAACAAGAAAATATGAACCGCTAAATTGAATAATTTTGTACCTGATAGCTCACCACACCACCAAATAAGTTCCTAATAGAATGCCCACCAGATATATCAGCCCTGCAGTTCCATGAACAACCAATGAATACTAGAAGCATCTAATATTAAGCCATGGCTATTGATCTTTTAAAACAGCTATCGGTAACGTTCAAGAGCATTTACACGTCAAGGAATAGTCCAGCATCACTCAGACACTTCACTTTAGTATTACTAGGAAACAAGCCTCGAAACTCATCACAGTGTAGAATTGATGCCAAACCTCCCGCTGAGCAGCCAGAAAGCAAGGCCTGAAACATGAACGTGATGAATCAGAATCAATGAATAAGCAAGCATCGATAATGTGGCTAGTAAACTAGACCTGTTTCGCAAATCGCATTCCCTTGGCCCTCAATTCTTCCATTGCAGCCAACCAAATCCGCTGTCCTCTAAATTGCAACTGTTCAGCCTATAAAAGTTCAAGTGGGGAAAGGATTTATGTCATTTTTAAGCCTTAATATCTTGTTATTGTTACAAGGGTAAGCAGAAAAACACTAAAGCAGCTTTCGAACCGCAGTGGGCAACGATAGCACGGCAGTCCCTGATCTATGTCTAGACCATCTAGAGAGATAGATATGTAAATAAATATTTCACAAACCTTGTTCTCAGAATCCCCAGTGAACGAGGCGCCATCACAGTAACGAACCTTTACTCTGTTCCAGTTAAAAAAATCTAGAATCCAAAGAAGAACATTGTAATTGTTCCTGTATCAAACATGACGAAAAATAAAGATTATACAAAAAAAATCAAGAGAAAGAAAGAAACCAGGATTTTCTTCAGCTTTGTTGCTCAGAATTCCTGTAAATGGTATTTGCTTCTCCATAAATCTCGACGATCCACGCCTCGTATTCTTCCGGTAGACACAATTCCTTCTATTATTACACCATCCACCCCCCTGCCAAAATTGAGATACCAAGTTTCAACATCACAGCCAACATTAAGATCCTGATCCTGAGCATATTGGTATAATGTCCCATCTTGGAAATTGAAGATTTTAAGATACTAATAGTTCTTGTTCAATATTCAGAGTCCAGAGAGGTTCAAAAGTTTCAAAATCAAGAATCCTAAGCATATTACCTCCAATTGCACAAGCCAGCTATTAGCTCCCGACCCATATCCACGGTGCAAGTGATATCCAGGCAATGTGCCATCCAAACAGACTGCACAGGGCAAAGAACAAACACATACACACACACACACACACACACACAATAAAGAGAAGTTAATGAATATTTTGAAATCATCACTACAAAAGGAATAAAAAAAGGTAGCTGATAAAGAATAGGAAGAGGGTAAAGTAGAATGCAAGCAAAGGATATAGAATAAATCTGACAAAGATGTCCTCAAATATCACTCCAGCAAGACAAGAACAAGAACCGGCAAATCAAAACCCCATCAACAAATCTAAAATAGGCAAGGCAAAAAAGGGTGGAATAAGAAGGGGACCTGCTCGTTTTGCATCAGCTCCATAAATGAGAGTGAGAGGCACCATGAGAGGAGTAGCGGTGACAGCAAAGGAAGCTTCATAAGAATCAAAGAGCGATGAATCAGAGAGATTAAATGGGTAAAAGGCATGAACCCATTTGGTAAAAGCCATTGATAAGAGAAACCCAAGAAGCAAAAGCTTAGCCATGGCTCTGCTGCTCTGTTCCTTCCCTGGTAAGAAGAGAGCAAAAAGAGGAAGAAATGGGGAAAGCAAAAAAGCGGAAAAGAGCAAAGGGTGAGTAGAAGAAGAGCGGGAAAAGGGGGTTTGAAAGCAAGCCGCGTGAAGCTGGGAAATGATTGAGATGAAAAGGTTTAGGGTTTAGAAAACAGAGGAAAACAGAGGAAAATGCAGGTGGAGAAGCGGAGAAGCGGAGAAGGAAGGGAAGGGGAGAAGACGAGAGATTAGCGGAGGAAGAAGGTTTGCCGGGGTTTTATGACGACCGGCACGCCTGGAATCTCATGCATTCCAAAGGATTTTTAGCTTTGGCGGAGGGTAAAGCTAAAAGCACCAGCGGGTAAAGCACCGGATGTCACAAACAATTCCTGACCGTGGGATCGGAAGAGCCAATACCATACGCCACCACACAACGACACACACACTCATTCCGTCATCGGTGACGTCGGTGGAATACTATTTACCAACAATATTTACACACAAATAATAAATTAATTAATTCAAGTACTGTTTTTTTTTTAAAAAAAATCTTAAATTTTGCTGTATTTAATTACTTTCATGAAACTAAAAAATTTGTACGTTAAAAAGAATTAAAACTAAACACCTTAAATTTATATTATTTCAATTCAATCTTAACAAAATTATAACAAATCATAAACAGAATTATATATATATATATATATATATATTTCAATTCAAGTTTGATGGGTCGATTTCACGTGCCCAACTCCTTGCCTCGAACATATATTTGGTCCAAAGTTAAGTTTGGATCTATAAGAGCTCATCGAGTCCGGTTGACATATTTTGAAGGCTAAATTAACAAAAAATATTTTTAAACTAAAAATACTTCTAATTTAAAAAATACCTTAAATAATATTTTTTAAAATTTTTAACTTTAAGAATTTTATTGAAAATATTAAAAAAAATAAAATACAAAATTTTTAAATATTTTTAAATATTGTGTCAAAGTATATAAATAAGTGGGCGATAAGTGAAGTGAGAAACAGGGAATCACATGATAACAGCCGTGAAGTCCGCCGCATACAATAAATTATAGTGTCTGTCTCGCACTCAGCCTCCTTTTCTTTTTCTTTTTTAATAAAATAATAATAATAATAATAATAATAATAATAATTTTATAATTAAAAAAAAGTTGTAGGAGACCACTGTCTGGATTGGATTCTTCCTGGCACGTAATTAAATAAAATAAAAATAAAATAAAATAATGTTGTAATTTATGTAAGATCCAATCTCCCGTTTGCCTTAATATTTTCAGACCAGAAAAATGCAATATTATATTTACCATAACAAACCAATATTCCAAATAATTATTTTCACGTGTTTATTGCTTCCATTTACATCTACCGCTACTTCTTTTTTCTTTTTTTTTTTTTACTTATTTATTTATTTTCCATTTTTAAATAAATAATAGTTAAATAAGTCATTAAATTTTTTTTAAAGAATTTTCATAAAATTTACCAGTCACTACAAAATTGTAAGTAATGTCTAATGTGTAACGTCATTCGCGACGTTACTGTTAGCTAATTTTAAAATTTTTATTGTAACGAAGACATATAAAATTAATCTTTGAGTGATATGCCATGACATATTTTAACTTCATCTGAATAAGAAGAAAGTCGATAATTAAATTCAAATATTAAATTTGTGAATTTTGTTGAGTTGAATTAAGAAAATCTTTTAAATTAATTCGAAATTTAATATGGGTTGAACTGATGACTTGAATGGATGACTAACGTCAAATATTCATAATATTCTTAACAAATCAGTTACAAAGTGTCTCAGCAGAATGAACTCGTGTCTCAATTATTTGATTTTGAAACGAAAAAAAAAAAAAAAAAAAAAAAAAAAAAAAAAAAAAAAAAAAAAGTCAATATCAAGGAAGTGCCAACGTTAGAGAGTCCAATCCACCGACATATGCCTTTGTTTGTACTCATTAACCTTCACATATGCCTTTGTCTTCTTCTCTGGCTGGCCACTACAATTCCTTGACCCAGGCGTGTCTAACTACGGTCTTGTTTATGTAGTTCCAAATGAAAGTTGGTGATCTTCTAATAACCAATCAATGGAGATAAGAATGAGATTCCTTTCATGCTTTTGTTTTATTAGCACGGTTAGACGAACACAACTCTTCACAATGGTATGATATTGTCTACTTTCAGCATAAGTTTTGTTGACTTTGCTCTTGAGTTCCCGAAAGGCCTTGTACTAATGGAGATAGTATTCCTAAATTATAAATTCATGATCATCCCCTAAATTAGTGGGACTTTCATCATCCAAAACACTTGCCTTCAATGCTAACAAAATATCTTTTTATGTTGTTTTCATCTGCGTGCGGTCTGCCACCTTTTCAGTATTTACCATCATCTGTGTATGGAAATTTTAACTCTACTTAAAAAATATAAAGGTAGTACGTGATTTGAGTATTTTAAGAAATACTCAATAAGTCATGTAATGTTGGAGTTAGTAATGCAATCACAAACATAACATGATTAGAACCTATCTTTTAAAACCATAACATGACCTAATGCTCTTTCCAGTTCTAGGTAGGGTTGGATGTGTAGGACAAACTTCGGAGGTCGCCACAAAAAAAAATCCGCAGTCGCCGGTGAGACCGAAAAATTTGGAGTTTTCGTTCTCACACGAGCCTTGCCAAACTTCGGGGGTCACCACAACAACAGACCCCAATCCTCAGCCAAACCGCCTGCAAAGAAGAAAACGAAAAAACGTGAGAGTTTGAGGAAGAAACCAACGACGCTCCGGCAAAGCCAAACCGTACGAAATCGACTTCAAAACCTCTAGTCCACACCACGAAAACAATCCCAGAGACCTTTACACACACTAGGGATAGATTTCGACGTTTCTCACACGTCGTACACCATCGGAGAAGGAAGACAAAACATCGAGTTTTTGGACCTTCTCAAATCTGAGAGTGTTAGGTCCTAACGAACCAAACAAACACCATAAAAGGGATTAGGGGGAGGAGAAGACTCGGAAACGGAGGAAAAAGGACGTCGGAACGACGTAATCGAGGAGAGAGAGAGAGACACCAAAAAGTTTCGCTGTTAATTGGGCAAAGGAGACAAAGTCCGACCGAGATCTAGACCCGCGACCCGCAAGCCCAATCCAATACCGACACGGACAGCCCAAACCCACTCGGCCCAACGAAATAACCTAGGCTCGGTCCACTGCCCGCAGTCAACCCAGACTCGCAGTTGCAACCCGAAAACCCACACCTCGGGCCGACTTTGGCTAGCACACGCGGCCGCTTCTGGTAGCGCCACTTGGCAACATCTGGTACAAAACTCCCCTCAGCTTCGACGACTTAGTTGGCTCCAGCGACTTATTCGGCTCAGGAATCCTATTTCTGACCTGTTCGGCACCGTTCCGACCCTCCCTAACTTGATTTCAACCCCATTTAAGGTAAAATAGATCATTTTAAGACCGTATTTCACAAATTCAAGTTGAAATTTAATTATGTTTGTGAAATACTAACGAAGGTGTCGAATGATCCAATAGGAACTAACCACCAACGGAAGCGTAGGACGTATACGAGGAGCTAGGAGCTTATGTTTATATTTTAGGGAGTAATTCGGCTAAGGCCTACCAAGTAAGTAGCTCACCCGTTGTAGGTTACGCGTTGTATGTTGTATGTTGACACGTGCCCGTGGATTCGCACGTGTCATTAAATTGTGTACTACACTGTTATACTTGATTAAGTACGCTTGTGAAATGTGAATGTATGTTGTTTAGTAAGTTGTGATGTGTTGTGCTTATGACGTTTATGACATGTCTGGATAATTCTAGCATGAATGGTACTATAATTTTGAATGTAAACAGCATGAAATCACGATAAACTACATGAAATGTAACCCGTTAGGATTATGTATGATACGTAGACTGAAAAACGAGAAATGATATGTTAAGCATGAAAGATGATAACGGGGTTATATTCATTAACGATAAAAGTAGAAATATTGGATACCTCATGTATTATGTGTGCTCATGCATTGGGGGGATACCCCTATTCCATCACGAGGGTACGGACGCGTACACCCAAGGGCAGGGGTACGATCGTTATGTTTTACATAGCGTTGTCGTGACGGTTACTAATTCTAACGGGTGTCCGACCTAAGGAGCTCCCAGAGTATGCTCGCCGGACCAGAAAAGTGGCCCAGTGGTGTGCGAACTGACTGGTGAGCTCATACTCGCACATATGGGCTGTGTGTAGAGTATATGGTACATGTCCAAATTACCCGTTAGGACAGCACCGTAGGAAGATAGATTGAAAGATAGGTCCCATCATCTTATTTGCATGTGATTGTTGCATAACCCCGATAGGGTCACTTACTGAGTATATTCTAGAAATACTCAAGCCTCGTGCTACCACATTTTCAGATAAAGGCAAGGCACCCATGTGAGACCGACGGTAGTATCGCACATTCGGGGATCAAGGCACATGCATAGAATAATTGTTTTCCATTCGTAGTATAGGTTGAATTTCATTTGCATTCATAGTATAGGTTAGTATAGGTTGAATCCCCGTTTGCATCATTAGTATATGTTAGTATAGGTTTCATTGTAATCGCATTAATAAATCATAGGTTAGTATAAAACATTTATTTCAGAGTTGTTTTTCCTTTCTTTCCCTTGTATTCGTTATTCATGACGTAATAAAAGACAAACTGATGTCGCAGTTATGATAAGAGCTCATTAAAAGTAAATTCCGCGTTTAAAATATAGTAATGACCTTCGATTAAATAAGTAAAAATTTAGGGTCGTTACATAATATGATTACATAGTAATCAATTTCATTTTCAACGTGACATAATGGATATCACATGCATACATATCATAGCATCATATGTCATACATAAAACACATACACATAGTACAAACAATATGGTGTATAGAGGGGCTACAAGGCATCCACCATCGGTAAACAAATAGATTTTTGGATAATAATAATAATAAATAATAACATTTAAGGAGTTGTCGTACCAATCTCGAGCCACGAGGGTTCGATCTTTATTCTCGGGTAAGGAAACGAAGAGTCGGTTCGGGTCGGATTCTATTTTTCCGCATCCGAATATCCACGAAGTCACGCCTCAGCCTGAAACTTATGGCCCGAACTCCCAATCACGGCCCAAGCGAAGACGTCGGCCCAGTTGAAAACGACCCGCCGCCCCAGCGAACCGACCCAAAGACCCGCGTTTCGACCCGACTACGGCTGCCTTCTTCAGCGCCACACGTGGTCAGCATGTGATTAGCTCTAAGCTGCGGCTCCTCTCGACTTGGCCGACGATTCCCAACTTGGCTTCAATCCGTCCTTGGCTCGGCTTTCGTCGTTTTCGCTCAGCTCGGCTTGGCAGCTCGATTTCTCGGCTTAGGTGGCTCGGTATACAAATAATACACCGTTTCCTAGGTTTCCGACCATCCTGAAGTCATTTTTGACCTTATATAAGGCATTTGAGGTCATTAAGACTCCACGCATGTTTAATTAGTTTTAGGGCTTATATTGGAATTAGTCATCGTTTGATGTATAATGGTGCATGCCCTATAGCTTTTGTATGTACCATATTATATATGCAACACTTATATGTTCTTTGTTTTTTCATGAGAGGTATCCCACGTATACATGTATATCCATTACATTATTTTTACGAATGAATTGAAATGTCAAGAATGAAATGTTTTACATTTGAAGTTTTGTGATGGAACATGACATGTTTTTCATGTGTACATGTTGCATACATGAATTATGTTATGATAGTACGAACGCGTACGTTCGATATTTATGGTCGCCATGACATCCGGTGACGTGTAACGCGTTGTATCTGACCAAGTCAGGCCTAGGGTGTATGTATACGAGTCCACCTGGTGGGCCCATGTGCGTGTACGTGGGCCATGTATAGAGAAGTACCATGCATCCATTATTGTCTGGAACTAGAAAGAGCCAAAGGTTATGTTATGTTTATAAAAGATAGGTCTCACTCATGTATTGTGTGCGTTTACATATCTAACATCAACAGTGGCGTGACTTACTGAGTATTTCATAAAATACTCAAGCCATGTGCTACCCTTAAATTTTCAAGTAAAGATAAATCTCGTATGCAAGAATGACTGTGAACGTTGGGAAGGCCATGGAAGTTAGAATATGGCATAACAAGGCAGTTGATATGTAAGTCCATGGTCTTATTTTAAAGATCTTTATTATGAATGTCTGCGTATATAACTTAAGCATGCATGAATTGACATCATTTAATTAGGTTAAGAAAATTAGGGGTGTTACACCATCATACATTCTAACTCCAACGGTATAGTCACTTACTTGATTAACTTAGACTAGTATCACCAATTTATCCTTAATAAAAATTCAATTTTGTCCGATGAAGTTCAAGTCAAGCCACATGAACCCATGACATCAACTTCAAGTTCAAAATTTTCAAAATTCTGCAAAACTAATTCTCTAAATTTTACCGTGGTCCATTGGTTAAACTTCATGTAAACATTAGAGACGAATTGACTTACTGTAACGTCCAATCCTTCCTTAAATTTCTTCCGGCATCTAAATAATGGCTATAGTGAGGCAAAATTCTTTACCTGGAGAATCTCGAAAGAGTTTTGCGTCAATGAGTTTTGCTTGATGAGGGTTGGACAGGGAGACGGGTTGGGAGAGGATATTGTAGAAGTTTGGGAAATCAGTTTTGTTTAATAACTATCATTAAAAAATTGCTTTTTCGATTAGGCCACTGAAAAGAAATGTGCACATTGTTGGCATAGAAACTTAATAGTTAAGTGTGTTTTGCTTGAAACAATTCGATGTTGGGTGACCTCTTGAGAAGTTTTCCTAAAATGCATGTAAGTGGAGACAAAATATGTTAGAAGGACTGGGTTTGTGGGTATAGTCTTGACTCCAAGGAGTGAGGAGTAAGTAATGTGACCATGTCACATGGGATGTAAAAGAATGTCGGGGCCATCAAATGTCGAATTTAAATTCCAAATCCTGGCATAGATCGTGAAAGTAAATAAATTTCAAACAAATCAATCACCCAGTTTAACTTCCAATATCATTTATAAATCTCCAAACACAAATAAAAAACAATGTAGAAACAAAAACATGATGGCACGGACTCCACAACACAGGCATCCGTCGAACCGAACTCATGAAATTAATGAGTAATTGTCACAAGACATTTTCATAAACTACACGTGACATTTAAGGCATGCGAAGTCCCATAATTGATTTTCAGTAACACGCCATCACATAAACATATATGACACAAATCACCTCAAGATAGGCATACATGCCTAATCGAGCTCTAAAATCATCCAATAGAAAAGTCATTTATTTTCGAGGTGCCGGTCCTAAAGTTTGTTCCTTCCTCGAACTTCCTTAATCCAAGTCGTAAAAAAATCATTCTTATTCAAAGCGTATAGCCTTAAACCAAACAAAATCTAGGAAAAATTAACCTTTAGAATCAAATTTAATTGAACTATACGGAATTGAATGTTGAACAAAGCATCGGCCTCAACGTGTGCGACCAATGCGCCTGAACTCAAGGTCGCCTCTCAACGAGGGAATAAGAACAATATTTTCACTCGTTCTTTAAAATTATTCTGAAATTATTTTCGTTTAAATCTTATTTTAGTTCGAAAATTTATAAATTTTCTTTATTAGCCCTTGAATTTTTAATCTTTTAGCTCATAAGTAATTTAAGCTTGCCATTAATTTATGAAAATTAAAATAAAGGCAAGAATCAAAATAATTTTGAAAGAGTAGGAACTAAAATATTTTAAAATTTTAGGATCCCAAACCGAACAAACTTAAAAATTTAGTTTAAAACCAGAAATAGTAACAATATTGTCAAAATAAAACCTTAACACAATGTTTGACCCCAAATAGTAACAACATCATCAAAATAAAACTTTAAAACAATGTTTGAGTGCAGACATGAAAAGTCAACATTGAAAACAATGCAAACTACTCTTCTATCTCAACTTCCATGATCATTCCAGCATTCACCGTCATCTGTGTAGGAGCACTTTACCTTTACCTAAAAAGAATAAGGTAGCAGGTGGCTTGATTATTTTCAGAAATACTAATAAGTAACCCTATTGTTGTGGTTGGGTAATGCAAACACACACATACTTGATGAGACCTATCCTTTAAAACCGTCACATGGTCTTAAGCTCTTTCAGTTTCGGACAGGGTTAGATGTGTGGTACTTTTCCACCCATGACCTACATACTCACACATGGACTTACCAGGCAGGATCGTATATGTACCCCTGGGCCTAGATAGGTCGGCCACAATGCGCTAACGCATCGTTGGACGTTATAGAAAAGGAAAGGTTCACATGATACAGGGAAAACATAAATATCGAAGGTATGCGTCCGTACTAACATAACATAACAAGCAAGTATCTTGATGCACATGACACACAAAATGCATGAGGTCCCCATGATTTAATTTCTAGCATGTCATCAAATCATTTCCTTTCTCCATTTGTCTCTCTCAGTCTTTCTCTCCCTCACATACGTATGTAAACTGCAGAATTGGAGCGGGGATGTGTTGTGTGACTGAGGGTGTGAGAATGACGCTTAAGAAGGGATGTGGGACAGTTGACTCCGCAAAAATAGCGTCTTGTCAAAAATGTCGTGATTATCTGAAAGGTTTAAAGTTTTTTTTTTTTAAAATCAAAATAACTATTGAAACAGCTATAGGTGTTTCTTGTTGAATAAACTTAAAATGCTAAATATTAATTTTAGTTAATTTGTTAGGAGAATTTAATTTAAAAAGTGTGAAAGAAAAGGTCAAGAGCGTGTGTAGGAATAACGATAGGTTTATGTTTATGGGTGGCTCTCTCACCTGTTATTAGAGATAGAAAAATTTATAAATACCTAGTCGAGAGCAAAGGAAAATACAGAGAAGTAATAGAAAAGTCTTTTTTTTTTTTTTTTGGATAAACTTAGTGGTCTTTGTCTCTTTGTCTCTCCGCCCTCGACATCTCCTTCACAAATACACGAGTAGTATTTTCACAAATTAGTATCAAAGCATTCTATTGTTAGTGTGTGTGAGATTTATTTAACAAATTGGTATTAGAGCCAATGGCGAATGTCATGGGTCAAATGCCGCTACCACGATTAACGAAGACAAACTATGAGAATTGGAGCATCCAAATGAAAGCTTTTCTCGGTTCTCAAGATGCATGGGAGGTGGTTGAAGAAGGTTTCGAAGAACCAAAAGATACCACGGGTTATACGGCGGCACAAAAAAAAAGTGTTGAAAGAATTGCGATCAAAGGATAAGGAGGCATTATACATGTTGTTTTGAGCTGTTGACGAGTCGAGTTTTGAGAAGATCGCTAGTGCAACTACTTCAAAAGAAGCGTGGGACACTTTAAAAAAAGTGTTCAAAGGAACCAACCGAGTCAAGCAAGTGCGTCTCCAAACTCTTCATGGCGAGTTTGAGAGCATGAAGATGAAGAAGTTAGAAAATGTATTTGACTACATCACGCGTGTACAGACTGTGGTAAACTAACTCAATCGAAACGGAGAAATGTTACCTGAGACGTGGGTTGTGGAGAAGATCTTGAGGTCATTAACCAAAAACTTCGAGAATGTTGTATGTGCGATAGAAGAGTCAAAGGACCTAGCAACGTTCATGGTCGATGAGCTCGCCAGTTCTCTCAAGGCACACGAGCAATGTAAGAAGAAGAAGGAGGAAACACTCGATCAAACACTTCAAACTAAGGCATCAATCAAAGATGAAAAGGTACTCTACTCTCAAAATTTTTAAGGTAGAGGTTGTGGTCGTGAAAGTCGCGGAAATGGTCGAGGTGGTCAAGGCAGTAGTAATGAAGGATACTATGAGAGACAGCCAAGCCAAGCAAATTGGCGTAGAAGAGGACGCAGTCGAGGAAGAGGCAGCCGATCAATCTATTCCAACATTCATTGCTATAAATGTCACAAATATGGTCACTATGCGAATGATTGTAACTCCAACAAATGTTACAATTGTGGTAGAATGGGGCATGTTGCAAAAGATTGTCGAGCCGATAAAAAGGTGGAAGGAGCAACCAACCTAGCCTTGGAAGACGTAACAAATGAAGGTCTTCTCTTGATGGCTCAGAATGAAGACAACATCAACAACGATACTCTGTGGTACCTCGACTCAGGGGCAAGCAACCATATGTGCGGTCACGAGTACCTATTCAAAGAGATGCAAAACATTGAGGATGGTCATGTGTCATTTGGAGATGGATCAAAGGTGGAGGTCAAAGGCCGAGGTACGATACATTTCTTACAAAAGGATGGTTTAATATGGTCAATCTAAGATGTTTATTACGTACCAGACCTCAAGACCAACATATTGAGTATGGGGCAACTCACAGAGAAAGGTTACTCAATATTCTTAAAAGACTGCCTGCTACACCTAAAGGACAAGCAAGGGCGTTTGGTTACTCGAGTCGAGATAGGAAGAAATCGGATGTACAAACTGAATTTAAGAAGCATACGAGAAAATTGTTTGCGAGTCAACGTAGAAGACAAGGCATCACTATGGCATCTCCGCTTTGGTCACCTACATCATGGCGGCCTAAAAGAGTTAGCAAAGAAGAATATGGTGCATGGGCTACCCAACATGGATTTTGAAGGAAATTTCTGTGAAGAATGCGTGCTTAGCAAGCATGCGAGAACCTTAATTCAAAAGAAGGTTGAATTTTGGGCTAAACAACCTCTTGAGTTGATTCATACAGATATATGTGAACCAATTACCCCCGAGTCTTTCTGTGGAAAAAGATATTTTATTTCCTTTATCGATGATTACTCACGAAAAACTTTGGCTTACTTTCTGAAAGAAAGATCCGAGGCATTCGAGGTGTTCAAAAAGTTCAAAGTGATGGTGGAGAAGGCAACTAGTAGACACATCAAAGTTGTACGATCCGATAGAAGTGGCGAGTATACTTCGATAGCTTTCATGGAGTATTGCGAGGAGCAAGACATAAGGCGATTTCTAACCACACCGTACACCTCTCAAAAAAATGGTGTGGCTGAGAGAAAGAACTGGACCATTCTCGACATGGTTCGATCAATGCTCAAAAGCAAAAGGATGCAAAAGAAATTTTGGGCAGAAGCCGTGCAATGCGCCATCTACGTACAAAATCGATGTTCACATGCGAAGTTAGATGATCAAACACCACAAGAGGCTTGGAGCAGACAAAAGCCTACAATCTTTCATCTCAAAGTATTCGGTAGTGTGGCTTATGCTCACGTACCGGATCAATGAAAAACGAAGCTCGAAGACAAAAGCAAAAGGTATAGTTTTATTGGATATGATGAGAAGACAAAAGGATACAAGCTACTTGACCCGACAAGCAAGATGGTGATAGTGAGTCGTGATGTGCGAGTAAATGAAGCAAGTGAATGGGATTGGAACAATTCGACGGAAGTTAATATCGAAGTTGGAGAATCATCAATCGTTGCACCAACATGTGCACCAACAGACTCAGAAATTTTCGATGATGAAGAAGAACCACAACAACCCTAAAATGCGAAGTTTACAAGACTTGTATGATTCAACAAACGAGGTACATCTTGTATGTCTTCTGGCAGATGCTGAAAATATCAGCTTATAAGAGGCGGTGCGAGACAAGATGTGGCAAACTGTCATGGATGAGGAGATTAAAGTGATTCTCATCTCAACAATATATGAGAGTTGACAGAATTACAGGAAGGAAGTCAGCCCATAGGTGTGAAGTGGGTATTCAAGAAAAAGATGAATGCTCAAAGCAAGATAGAGCGGTACAAGGCACGACTTGTTGCAAAGGGATACAAGCAATAGGCGGGAATCGACTATGACGAAGTGTTTGCTCCCGTTGCAAGAATGGAGACAATCCGATTGCTCATTTCCCAAGCAGCTCAATTCAAATGGCCGATCTTTCAAATGGATGTCAAGTTGGCATTCTTGAATGGTGTGCTTGAAGAAGAAGTCTACCTCGAACAACCACCCGGGTACATGAAAATCGGAGAAGAGAAGAAGGTAATAAAATTGAAGAAGGCGCTTTACGGGTTGAAGCAAGCACCGAGAGCATGGAATACTCGTATCGATACATATTTCAAGGAGAACGGGTACAAGCAATGCCCCCACGAGCATGCACTTTACACAAAGAAATGTGGAGATAATGTGATACTTGTTGCTCTTTATGTCAATGACCAAATCTTTTCAGGCAACAATGATGAAATGATAGAAGAGTTAAAAGCACAATGACACGAGAATTTGAGAGGATAGACTTGGTCTTGTTGAAGTTTTTCCTTGGTTTGGAGGGAGAGACGGGTATTTTTATATCACATGAGACATGCAAAGGAGATTTTGAAGAAGTATGTAACGACCCAAAAAAAATATAATAATAATAATTAAATAATTAAAATAATATTTTCCCTAAACTACCCCACTCACCCCTCTTCCTCTCCCAACTATCTCTTCTCAACCAACTCATCAGTCAAAATCACAAATCAGAATAAAGATTCATCTGTGGTTCCTACAAAGAAAAAAATAAAAAGCTCTTCCTCTCCCAAACTATCTCTCCTCAACCAACTCATTAGTCAAAGTACAAATTAGAATACAAGATTCATCTGTGATTCCTACAATGAAAAAAAAAAAAGAAAAAAAAAATACCAACAACCAGATTTACAACGGGAGTTAGAGATTTAATTATTGGAGAGAGATCTTGCTTTGTTATTATGGTAAGTCATATTTCAAATCTCTTTTTCATTTATCCTATCAAAATTATCAGTTATAGGTGATATCTGTTAAATTGAATGATAACAGAATCAGAGAAAGAAAAAAAATAGGAAGGGAAAACAAGAGAAAGGAAAGATCTTGAAAGAAAATTAATTAGAATACAGGAAAAATACAGAACAAAATATATATATATATAGGAAGCCGAATACTGTAAACAAAATCAAAAGAAAGAAAGACAAGAAGAAATGCAGAGAAAAGAAAAAAAAAAAGAAAAAAAAAATAAAGAGACAAAATCAAAATGAAAAAAAGACAAGAAGAAATGTAGAGAAAAGAAAAAAAAATAAATAAAGAGACAAAATCAAAAGGAAAGAAAGAAAAGAAGAAATGCATAGAAAAGAAAAAAAAAATAATAAAGAGAGAACGAGTAAATATAGAGAAGGCCAAAATACAAAATCAAGAGAAAAAAAAAAAATACAGGAAAGAGAAATAAAAGGGAAGAGTTGGGAGTAAAAATTGATCCGAATTGACCAATAATATGATTAATAAGAATTGATTAAAAATTGGTCAAGAATATGTCTCGTACAAAAATTGAGAAAGAGCAGAGCACATGAAGAATATCAGAAGACAAGAAAGTAGTCACTCGAAATAAAAAATAGAAAATGAAATCTTAATATAAATAGAATATATATATAATATGTATATATATTTAGATGTATATTATAACGTTCCAAGACTTTATCCATGCAAAGTCTACTTTATCCATGCAAAGTCTTTAATGCTCGCATGAAGTTTAGCACATGAACCATTGTAGGAGTTAGAGAATTGAAAATGAAATTGATGCCATGGATTCATATAGGTTGGCTTGGATACAAAGGGAAAAGTCGAACTTTCATTAAGGATAAATTGGTGACACCCGTATAAGCTAACCAGGTAAGTGGCCTTATTATAGGATGATAGGCTAAAAATTGTATGAGTTACGATGATGTATGAACTATGTTGTACGATGCGGTGTATGACTTATGATGATGTATGAGTTATGATGATGTGTGGGTTAAGATACTTGATGATGTGCTCAGTATATATATATTTTGATGAATGTCGTACTTGATATGTTTGATGCACTTTGTGCCAATATGATGAGTATGATGATTGCGTGACATTTACCTTAATATGATGATGTTTTCCATATTGAGCATGCTATATGATGATGAGTGCCATATTGCATCATGTCGTTAGATCGACATAGGACACAACTCTAAGAGCGTGAAAATGATATTAATATAAATATCCACGAGTATATGTTACCTAGAGTAACAAAGAGATGAGACTAGAGAGTTGTGTCAGAAGAGACATTATGATGGATTTAGAGGGACCTCATGCATATTGTATGTTCATAAGCATAGGATTACTTCCCCTAGAGATGATGAGTGCGGACGCGCACCGTATGATGAGCGTGAATGCGCACAGGTGCGAAAGCACACAAATAAGGGTGTTCATGAGGCGCATGACACTATGGGGTTCGGCTGACCTCCGAACGTCGCTACAGATTAGCTTGACCAGAGCGTCCAGGGGGTGTGCGAGCGCCCTGTGGATTCACACTTGCACGTGTGAGTTGTGTGTAGGGAAGTACTACACATCCAATTTGTTCGAGACTGGAGGTCACCCCTAAGATGATTAGAGATAGGTCCCTAAATCATGATTGCATGTGTTTGCATTTGCATGGCCCCTGTAGTGGGGCCACTTACTGAGTATTCTTTGAAATACTCAGTAAGTGTGCCACATCATTTTTCAGGTAAAGGCAAGGCGCACTTGTACGGAGGATGGCGGCATCGCGAGCAAAGACTGTGGCACGTGCATAGGGTAGACTCATATTTAAATTCTTAATTTTATGTTAGAATAGGTCATTTTGCATTCCATTGTTTTAAATTATTTTGTATTTGTTTTTATTTTCTCTAAATTTTAGTATTTTGTATTTAAACACGTAAGACCATGACTGTGTTTTCCAGAGAAGAAGTTGTTTTAAACGTATTTCGAAGTTCACGTTTTAAATGACGTTCATGTAAGAGTTATATTTTCGCATTATAGATGAGCATGAGACGTTAGTGGCGACTCTAGATATGTAGAAATTTAGGGTCGTTACAAAGTACAAGATGGAAAATTGCAACACGGTATCAATACCAATGGAACCAGGTGCAAAACTTTCAAAGTACGATGAAGCAGAACGAGTAGATGCAAATAGGCACCGAAGCTTGGTAGGAAGCCTTTGCTATCTTACATGTACAAGACCAGATCTTTCATTAAGTGTCGACATAATAAGCCGGTTCATGGAGGAGCCGATTTATTCACATTGGAAGGCGTTGAAGCGAGTCCTATGGTGCATCGAAGGAACGGTGTCACTTGGGTTATTCTACTCGAAAACAGAAGATTACAAGTTAGTTGATTACTCTAGCAGTGATTGGTACGGAGACATAGACAATCGAAAAAGTACATCGGGTTATGTATTCTTCATGGGCTACATAGCATTTACTTGGCTTTCAAAGAAACAACCGATCGTGGCACTCTGAACGTGTGAAGCATAGTATGTGGCAGCATCTTGGTGTGTGTGTCACGCGATATGGTTTAGAAATTTGTTTAGCAAGTTGGAGCTAAAGCAACGAGGTGCAACCGTGATTCAAGTTGACAACAAATCAGCAATTGAGTTGGCAAAGAACCCAGTGAACCATGAAGGAAGAAAACACATTGATTGGCATGACTGGCATGACAGAAAGTACATTGGCATGACTGGCATGACTAGCAAACATCTTTACAAAACCGCTACAGAAATTACTTTTCGATAAATACAAGAAGATGATTGGCATGACAGATGGTAGGAGCATTTAAATTTATGGGGGGAGTTTTGTTGAATAAACTCAAAATGGTAAATGTTAATTTTAGTTAATTTGTTAGGAGAGTTTAATTTGAAAAGTCAGTGGTTAAAGAAGAGGCCAAAAGCTTTGTAGGAATAATGATCAGGTTTATGGGTGGCTCTCTCATACTTTAGAGTTAGAAAAACTTATAAATACCTAGTCTTTGTCTTTGTATGGTAAAGTCATAGAGCAAAAGAGAGCAAAGAAACGGAGCAAAGGAAAATATAGAGAAGTAATAGAAAAGGTTATTTTAGATAAACTCAGTGTTCTTTGTTTCTTTGTCTCTCCACGCTCGACATCTTCTTCACAAATACACGAGTAATATTTTCACAAATTGGTATCAGAGCGTTCTATTGTTAGTGTGTGTGAGATTCATTTAACAAATTAGTGAGATTTATTCAAAATTTCTTCCTCATTTCCTCTTGTCATTCCCATGTGGCTTCCTCTACTTGCTGATTTCCCCATGTCACTTTGACAAGAGTGATGTCCCTATTGTGTAGAGTTTTTACCTAACGTGTCAAGATCTTTACCGATCTTTCTTCGTAACTTAAAGTCTTCTGCTACATCCAGGGGTGCATAGTCTATCACCTGCGTCGGATTGGTCACATACTTACAAATTACGGACACATGAAATATGTTATGCGTCGCTGAGAGGGACAGTGGTAGGGCTAATTTGTACGCTAGGGGTCCGATCCGATCTAAGATCTCGAAGGGTCTGATGAAGCGTTGGGTCAACTTGCCTTTATGACCAAACTTTAGAATTCATTTTATCGGAGCCAACTTCAAGAATACCATGTTGCCCATGTTAGATAAAAGTTGCGGTTTTCTTTATTTAGTTTTTTTTTTTCACGTTTTCCTTAAAATTAGTTAGTTGAATCTACGCACACATGTAGAATGAAATAGCTTATTTTTAGTTGGCCATTTTGACAATCGTGTAAGATTTGTTGGCCACTTTGGCCATTTTTAGAATTTAGTTTGTTTAGATAGTCTAATTAAATGAGAAACATTTGTAGCATGTTTTTGAGCAAAGTCAAATCTCAAGCTTTCTTCGTTATTTTCTTACGCTTTCTGTTTTAATTCTTCTTCCAACAAATTTTCTTTGGCTGTTTTTCCTCCGTCATTTTCTCTAATGAACGTCGATTAACTCAGTCTAAAGACATTAACCCACCTCAAATTCTAAGTTCCCATGCCTTACATCCGTATAATTCTTCTGTCTACTCTGAGTAGTGGATTCTCGCGCTAATCTTTTGCACTGCCTCATTGGTAACTTGGACTAATTCAAGACCTACCAATTCTCGTTCACCTACTTCGTTCTAACACAATGGAAACCTTCACAAGTTCCATATAAATTCTCATATGGTGTCATGCCAATAGTTGCCTAAACGTGGTTTGCAACATTTGAAACATCACGGGCTTTAGCTCAAACGTGGTTGCTTGATTTTGGGTCTAATAATGCATGGATTTAGCTCTTCCACAGCTGGGTGTGCATATGCTCGGATTGCTCTTTCTCTATCATCAGCTAAATGAATGGCATTAGCAGTAATTCTCTCTTGATTAGCCATCATCACTAGATTTTCAAACTCCCGATTCAGTTGGGCCATTTGCTGTATATTCTGTTCTGCCATTTTCTTTTTCTCCCTCAACTTTCGTCTAAAGGTTTCTCTCTATTTGGGGATCAAAAATAAATTTCAAACCCGTAGGTACTCATGCATAGAATTCAGCAGCAGTAAGCTCAATTTTGCAGCAGTAAATATAATTTTGCAGCAGTAAATTCAGCAGTAGAAAATTCAACTTACTATGGCTTCTTTTTTGGCTCCAACTCACGAAAATCTACAATAAGTAAAATAACCAAATTAGGTTCCCCGGCAACGGCGCCAAAAACTTGATCGCTTGTGGATGTATATAATAAAATGATGTAAAATTCACAAGAATAAGTGCAAGTATACACTATCATAAGTAGCAAGTAATAAGTAAATGATCGATTCCACAGGGAACCTATCTTTTTGATTAATTTTATTGCTGTAAATTAAGTGAGTTTTTTTTTTTTTTTGTAACATTCAAATGGGTGTTGGTGATTTTAACTACTTAAACAAAACTAAAACAGAGTGTCACTGCTGTCGAAAAACAGAAAATGATGAGAAAATCAACTATAATGAGGAAGGTTCGGCTATGAGAGATTAAATAGATAAGTTGTTGAGTTTTATGGTAAATTTTAGTTTCTTTTAATAGATTCCCAAGCCCACTTCCGAGGGTCATGAATGGTGATTATTTCCATAGTCGTTGTAATTTCTATTAACAAGGCTCTAGGAGAAGAATTATTCCTAACCCTTTTATTACCCTTCAAGTCTCCTTGCTATGGAACAAGAGTATTAAAGAGGATTTCATTGCTCCCTCTCTTCTCCCGAATGAGAGAACAACTATGTATGCAAAGTAGCTAATTAAACACACATGTAAATCATTAACAACAACTCTTTAATAAACTAAAATCATACCGTCAACATACTTAAACTATATAAAACTCTCTCGCCTCCCCTATAAAGTTTAGCTCTCCCTACAAATTGAATTAAACAGAGGAATTCACATTTTCATCATGTAAAATTGATGGAATAAGAAAAGAGAATAAAGAAATAGAGAGTTATCCCAGTTTGTTGTCGTTCGTCAATGGAAGTTCCCTTCTCTTGAGCTCTCACGTCCACCTCTTTGCCCTAACCAATCCTTGTTGGTCTCCTTTTCCTTATACTATTAGCAGCTGTTGGATTAGGGTTTTCTTCTTCTTCTCGGGTTTCACAGCAGTTCACTGCAGTAGAGGCTGCTGCTGTGTAATTCGATTTTTCTCCCCAAAGTGTGGCTCTCCTCTTCTTGGTCTTACTTTTCCTTTTATATTGAGCATGGGTTCCCCTTTAGGCTGAAAAGGAATAAGTTGTCCACTCGTCATTGGGTAATCAATGACCCACTTGGACTGCTGATGTGGATTTAAAATTTTCATGTCATCCCCCATTTATTTCCAGATTTGCTACTCCCTCATGGTTCAGCATAAATGTCTGAAATTTTACCACATAACTCAATTAAATGTACAATTAAGATCGATTTATGTCAAATCATATTTTTTCCATGTTGGACCGCAATAAACGATTTCATGCTAGAATAAATGGGGTAAATAATGTGAAAATGGTGAATAAGAGTGTCATATTAAATACAAAAAGACTTGATATGACTCTAACTTTATAGAGTTATCATTCATATATAGTTATGTCCAATTGTCCACTATATAGGTGGCTTTACTTAGAAGAAAATGCGCTAACTTTGTCAATCTGTCCACAATTACCCTTATAATCATGTAACCCTTCAACATCCTTGAAAATTCTACTATTTAATTCATCGCTATATTCTCTCATTTCCATTCTGACACACTAAGGGGTTGCAACAATCCCACCATTCTCTATTTAGGTGGTTTGACTTGTTGGCAGACCGAACATTTACTTATATTCTACAATATCCTTGTTCATGTTACGCCACAAAAAATGTTGTTTTAGATCTTGATACATCTTGGTACCACCAAGGTGCATGAAGAACGGGGAATTATGTGTCTCACCTAGGATCTCATCTTTCAGTTCTTCCATCGCCATGCACAAACGTCCTTGGCACAGCAATCCACCATTCGATGACTTGAAAAAATCAACAACTAGTCTTGCCGCTAACTCATTGTTGAACACAACTCTCTGTCGGAAACACTCGCACACTTTGTTAAGACCAATTGAGAAGAGATTTACAAAACACCTTGTAGAAACTTACTTTGTATTGCTTGGGATTTCTTGGGATGATAAACTAAGTAGGTTGAGGGTATTTAAACTAGATGATAAGTAACCAATTACTAAAATTTCTCAATGTTTTTCGAGTATCTAAATCATTTAACTAAATTTATTCCTAAAATCCCTAAATCAATTTCTCAACTTTTTTTTCATAAAGTATCTGAATCATTTAACTAAATTTATTCCTAAAATTCCAAAATCATTTTCCTAAATTTATTCCTACAATCCTAAATAATTTTAACATAAATATAGTCACTCATACAATGGTTGGGCTTAACCCTATTGAGCTAGTGATGATATTTTAACACTCCCCTCAACACTAGTTCTCATTCACTACACCAAGCGAAAGCTCTCATGTGTGGAAGTATTCAGCTCTTTTGTAGACAAGTCTACCCCTTGGTCATCCGTATTCTTCCTTCAAGACTTTGTCTCTAATAAAATGGCAGTGCACCTCCACATGCTTTGTTCGGCAATGAAACATCAAATTTTCTATTAGACGAATCACAGTTGGTTGTAGCATTGAAGTGGTATCGAATAGTCAACTTTCTGGTGCCAATCTTTCATCAGAAGTTTCAGCCATGTACATTCCTGAGCTGCTCTCGCCGCTGCTCTGTATTCTACTTCTCTAGTTGACAATGATACAGTTGATTGTCTTTTGTTACACCAAGAAATTATTCTCGAACTGAGCATGAACACATACCCGATGCTTGACCTTCGAGTATCGTGATATCGTTAGACATATCTCAAGGTCCGTCAGGCCGTATCCAAATGAGGCTTCCTTAGATTTCGCATACACTGACTAATGACTCCAATTTCATTTTCGAATCCATTTGGTTGGTTCATGTGGATCTCCTCGTCCAACTCTCCATGCAAGAAAATATTCTTGATATCCATTTGCCATAATTTCTACTCTTTATTTACCACAAGTACTCGAGGAACCTGTACGATAGTTATCTTCGCCATTGGACAAAACATTCCATCATAGTCTAGTCCATATTCTTGAGAGAACCCTCGAGCTACATATTGAGCCTTGTATCTTTCGATTGATCCATCCGAGAGACACATTATTTCGTAAGCCCACTTGCAAGAGATGGATTTGACATCTTCTGGTCTTGGTATTAGTTTCCAAGTTTTCTCCCAAGCTGAGTTTTGTGATACTTCTTCATATTTCTCCAGCTCATTAACTTTGTCTTCTACTGCGTTGGCATACTCTGGATTTAGCTTTAGGATTATTTCTGACCGTCTGAGTTGTTGAGGTGCCCTTTGTTTTTCACTAGGTTCGCTTGGTTGAGTCACTTCTTGCTCACCAACACTAGTGTCACTTGAATCTTCAAGAACATCAACACTTAAGCAAATGTGTACAGTTTTCTCCACCGTCTTCTGTGGAAGAATCTCTTCAGTTTGCTCTCCCATTAGAAGAATTTAGTCAATTTGCTCAAGGCCTGGTAATACTTCCTTCTCTGAGGGCCATCCCTCTTCCATTGCAGCACTTTGATCGTCAATCATGTGGTTTGAGTATCCTGAATCAATGAGCCAATCATTCTCATAATCGATATGGTCTCCCATCATCGCCATGAGTGCTAGCTCATTTTCTTCAATGGAATACAAAACCTCTACATTCCTCCTCCATCTCCTTTTTGGATGTTGTCACATTGCTTCCAACAAAAATTTTCTTAGACCAACAATCCCTAGACATGTGGCCATTTTTCCCGCAATTGTAGCAAATGCATTCAAATCTCTTCCCTTGAGAGTTATTGTTATCGTTCTTCTGAGCTCTCCCTGGTTGTACAGTTCCTTGGTGACTTCTTCTTTTGTCATCATTGTATCCACGTTTGGTAGACGACCTATTATTGCTCCGATTTTCACTTGTGTAGAGTGCTTCTTCTTCACCCATCAATGTGATGTCTCCTATTTATTTAGCCATGGCTTCTTGGTTGGCTAACAAATTTTTGAACTCTACAAGTGATGGTTGAGTGGGTCATCCTTGTATAGCAATAATAAAGTTTCTATATTCTAGTCACAATCCATGGATTATAATCCTCTTCATTCGAGATTCTACAATGGCGGACTTCGGGTCTAGTTTAGTAATCTCCCGACAGATTGACTTGACCTTGTGGAAATACTGAGCAATCGTCATGTCACGTTGTGAAATTGACAACAACTCATTCTCTAGAAGTTGTAGCCTCGTATCATTCTTCTTTGAGAACAACATCATGAATGTGTCCCATGCTTCTTCGAGTGTCTTGTCATCCCAAATATGCTCTAACATCTCTTCTCCTATTGTGGTCTTCAAGGCAAACATTGTTTTGCCTGCTTTGATTCTCCATTTGCGCAAGGCACCATTAGAATCATCCTCTGACGGCGTAGTTCCGCACCCGCCAGTGATCTCCTAAAGATCATGTCCTTGTAAATAGGACATCATGCATGTTGCCCACGTGTTGTAGTTGTTGTTATTGAGTTTCTTGATTCCTCAAACGATTTGGAAATCACCCATCGTGTTGGCTATACCTTAGTAATACCAAACAAGCTCTTTCGACACAAGACTTGCAGAGTCACAGACTACTCACGACACAAAAGAAACTCACTCACTACTAATCTCAAGAAATTGTTTCTGATGTGGAAGATCAGACAGAGCTGCAACCACAGAGCATACTAAGAATTTCAAGAGATCAGATAACCTACACTAACCTCGCTCTGATACCAGATTGTTGAACACAACTCTCTATGGGAAACACTCGCACACTTTGTTCAAACCAATTAAGAAGAGATTTACAAAACACTCCATAGAAACTACTACTTTGTATTGCTTGGGATTTCTTGGGATGATAAACTAAGTAGGGTGGAGGGGTATTTATACTAGATGATAAGTAATCCCTTCCTAAAATTTCTCAATGTTTTTCCTAAAGTATCTGATAAGGCAACCCTAGTCCTTAGCCCAACGATCCAAGCTTTTGTTGGAGCAAGAACCCTTGAATAAAAGTAATTAACACCTCCTTATACAAAATTCGGATCAACCAAGAGATAAGGCTAGAATTAGATTACCTCTTACGATCGAAGATCTAGAAGCAAGATTTGGAAATCTTGTTCTAAATTGAGTCACTCCACAATCAAACTTGATCAAGGCTTGATTGAATGGCTCGGATGCAATTCTACCCCAAGAATTGCTTGAAACTTAGAAATGGAAAAATCAATGCTCGAATTTCTAAGGGAAATGTCTCAATTTGAGATCTGAATTACATTCATCAACGAATCTTCTTTTTACATAACATATTGTGGGTATTTATAGTCTCCCGATAAAAGACGTTTGTGGTCGAAATTTATTTCTGATCCCCTTTAATCTCCACAAAAGACGAAGTCAAATTGACCATTTCACCCTTATATAATTTATGAAATTAAAAGTAATACTTTTCAACAAATGTTGATGTGTTTGAGTGGCTAAGAAAATGTTGGATCGGTATGGCAACCCTAGAGGGGGGGTGAATAGGGTTTTAACGATAAAAGTGTTTAATTTTTCTAATGATAAAACTTTTTACAAATAAGTAGAAGATGATAATTACTAGAACAAAATAATTAAAGTCAAAACAATAATCAAGTAGAACATACAATAACTCACAATAATAATTTTGAAATTAAATAGGAAAGAGTTAGAGAAAATGACACCGTAGTTTTATAGTGGTTCGGTCAAACTCGACCTACTCCACTCCCCAAGCGCCTCTTGGGAATTTGAATAAAGAACTTTCTCGACTCTTTCCACGGATCTGAGTCAAACCGCTACACCGCTCTTTTTACGAGTTCAAGAGCAAACTCAATCCTTTCCACGACGCAGGATCAAACCGATACAAGTATTTGAGTTTGATAATAACACACCACAATTCTCTCAAAGAGTAGATTTACAATTTGGGATACTCACAACTATTTCCTCACAATACAATAATAATCCCTCTCAAGAATAAGATGAAAAGAAATAAACTTGTAAGCTTGGAGAGAGCAACAAACAATGGAGACTTTGAACAAATGAGGATTGAAGAATGTAGGTAAGTTGTGTTTTTTAAAATGTGGGGAAGATGAGTTTATATAGAGGAGAAAAGTGGCAAAATGTAGGATTGAATATTGACCATTGGATTGTGTTAGGAATAATGGAAGGTGGAGATTAAAAGTAAATAAATAAGAAAATTTTCTAAATTCATTTATTTCAAAATTTTAATATAATAGTAATATAATATAATAATAATAAAAAGTTATGTGAGTAACGGTCAAATGAAATTCAAAATTTATTATAAATATAATAATATAATAATAATAAAAACTATGTGAGTAACTACCAAAATTTTAAAATATAATAATATAATAATATAATATAGTAATAATAAAAATCGATGTGAGTAACGGTTAGATTCAAATTTATATTTTGTAAAAATAACTTTATTTAAAAATATAGTAATAAGAAAAACTCCACCATTTGTTACTCTCCCAAAATCATAAATGTCATACTTTGATATATTTTGATTTGTCCATCATTTTGATTTTGCTGCCACATCATCACGTCGGGTATGTTGTCTCGACTGTAATTTCTTCGTTTTAGCTCTGATTTGAGTAATTGAAAAGTCGTTGAAATTGTTATTCCCGACCTTATACTGTGGACAGTTCAAAATACTGAAAATAATTAATAATTAAGAAGTAGGTTTGTTATCATCAAAACATCAATTAATTGATTGAAATTAATTAGAGTGAGATCAAGGCCAAAAAGCCAACAATCTCCCCCTTTTTGATGATGACAAACCATTTCAAGAAAAATTCATAAAAACCAAGGTAATACACCATCCATGTAATAATAGTAATACATGCTAATATATTATCATAAATTTTACTCATGTATATTCTCCCCCTATATTAATGCCTCAAGAAATTATGAAACATCAAACAAGTAAACGATTCATAAATAATAAAACAACAAACTTAGAGCATATTTTTCTTAATTTTCTCCCCCTTTGTAATCATCAAAAAGAACAATTGAAAGAGAATACATTTAAGAATGATATAATGGCTCCCCCTAAAAACATGCATTAAAAAATTTATAAAATTCAAGATATATCACAACCAATAATACCAAGCTCAAGCCTATTTTTGCAAAAAATTTCTTCATTCAATGGCTTGGTGAAAATATCGGCTAGTTGATTATTAGAGTTTACAAAATCAAAAATAATATGTCCATTTTGCACATGCTCTCTAATAAAATGATGTCTAATGTCAATATGTTTAGTTCTAGAATGATGAATAGGATTTTTAGTTAAATTAATAGCACTTGTATTATCACAAAATATAGGCACACTATTAAACTTTAATCCAAAATCACAAAGAGTTTGTTTCATCCAAAGAATTTGAGCACAACAACTAGCAACCGCAATATATTCCGCTTCGGTAGTAGATAAGGCAACCGAATTTTGCTTTTTACTAAACCAAGAAACTAAGGAACTACCAAGAAATTGACAAGTTCCACTAGTACTTTTACGATCAAGTAAGCTTCCGGCAAAATCCGCATCAGAATATCCTACCAATTTAAATTCAACATTTCTAGGATACCACAATCCTAAATCAATAGTTCCAAGCAAATATTTAAATATTCTCTTAACCGCATGTAAATGAGATTCCTTAGGAGAAGATTGAAATCTAGCACAAAGACACACACTAAACATAATATCGGGTCTACTAGCGGTCAAGTAAAGTAAAGATCCAATCATACCTCGATAAGTTTTAATATCCACACTTTTACCTTTTTCATCCTTGTCAAGCTTAGTGGATGTGCTCATGGGAGTTCTTGCAATCTTACCTCCATTGAACTTGAATCTTTTGAGCAAATCTTTAGTGTATTTCTCTTGATTGATGAAGATACCATCCTTGAGTTGTTTGATTTGAAGTCCAAGAAAGAAACTAAGTTCTCCCATCATACTCATCTCAAACTCATTATGCATACATTTAGCAAATTCTTCACATAAAGAAGGATTAGTAGAACCAAATATGATATCATCCACATATATTTGCACTAATAGCATATCATTTTCTTTAATCTTAATAAAGAGTGTAGTGTCGAGTTTGCCCATTTTAAAATCATTCCCGATAAGAAAATTACTAAGTCTATCATACCAAGCTCTTGGAGCTTGTTTTAAGCCATAAAGAGCCTTTTTCAACTTATAGACATGATGAGGAAATTCTACATTTTCAAATCCGGGAGGTTGTTCTACATAAACTTCCTCCATAATATAACCATTCAAAAATGCACTTTTCACATCCATTTGATATAATACAAAATTTTTGTAAGAAGCAAAAGCAAGTAACATTCTAATAGCTTCTAATCTAGCAACGGGTGCAAAAGTTTCTTCATAATCTATGCCTTCCTCTTGACAATAACCTTGAGCTACAAGCCTAGCTTTATTTCTAATGATATTCCCATTTTCATCCATTTTATTTCTAAAAACCCATTTGGTTCCAATAATAGAAGTATTAGATGGCCTCGGTAATAATTCCCAAACTTTGTTCCTTTCAAATTGATTTAGCTCTTCTTGCATGGCTAAAATCCAAAACTCATCATTTTCGGCATCCTGAAGACTTTTTGGTTCAATTTGAGAAACAAAAGCAAGATTATTAAATAAATTAATAGAAGAGCGAGTTTTCACACCTTGTTCGAGATCACCAAGAATCAAGTCTTTCGGATGAGACAAGGCATACCTCCATTCTTTTGGCATTGATGAAGAACCTTCTTCCTTTAAGCTCACCTCTTCTTTACTCGTAACCATTTCTTTGCCGTTGTCACTAACGAGTAAATCTCCAAAATTTCTTTCTAAATCATCACTACAAATAGACTCATTAGAAATATTATTGCAAGATTCATCAAATACCACATGCATAGATTCTTCAATAACTAGAGTTCTCTTATTGAAAATTCTATAAGCTTTACTAGTAGATGAATAGCCAAGAAAAATACCAATATCCGTTTTTGAATCAAACTTTCCAAGCTTTTCTTTGTTGTTCAAAATAAAACATTTACAACCAAAAACTTTGAAATACCCAACATTCGGAATTTTGTTATGCCAAAGTTCATAAGGAGTTTTATTTAATGAAGGTCTAATTAAAACTCTATTTAAAATATAACAAGCGGTATTAACGGCTTCCGCCCAAAAATATTTAGGTAAATCATACTCATTTAACATTGATCTAGCAAATTCTTGTAAAGTACGATTTTTTCTTTCAACCACACCGTTTTGTTGAGGAGTCCTCGGAGAAGAGAAGTCATGAGAAAGACCATTATCTTCACAAAATTTTTCAAAGGCAACACTATCAAATTCTCCTCCATGGTCACTCCTAATTTTAGTAATTAAAAATCCTTTTTCATTTTGAACTCTTTTTACAAAACTACCAAATCTTTTCAAAACATCATTCTTATGTTTTATCATCAAAACCCAAGTAAATCTTGAAAAATCATCCAAGCATAATAATTTCCTCCATAACTAGCTATTTTAGAAGGGCCAAATAAGTCCATATGGAGTAGTTGAAGAGGTCTAACAGTAGAAATCATATTTTTAGATTTGAAAGAAGACTTAGTTTGCTTACCCATTTGACAAGCGTCACAAATTTTATCTTTTTCAAATTTAAGTTGAGGAAGACCTCTAACTAATGAATTTTTTTAAAATATTTGAAATCAAGTACATACTAGCATGTCCTAGTCTTCTATGCCATAGCCAAGAGTTATCAAGCAAAACCGAAAGACATTTATCATTTGTAGGACAATCATTCAAATCAATAGTATACACGTTATCATCTCTATTTCCTACAAACAAAACTTTTCTATCACTAGCATTTTCAATTATGCAATTATTCTTATCAAATACAACTCTAAAATCTTTATCACATAATTGACTAATGCTAAGTAAGTCATGCTTTAAACCATCAACTAATAATACATTTTCAATGAGAGTACAAGAGTCATTACCTATAGTACCCTTACCAATTATTTTACCCTTCTTGTTATCACCAAAAGTTACTAAGCCACCATCCTTCTTGGAAAAATTCACAAACTTGGATGGATTACCCGTCATGTGTCTTGAGCAACCACTATCCAAGTACCACTTATTTTTCTTGGAGGCTTTCAAACAAACCTAAAAACAAACATATTCAAAATTGACATTTTGGTACCCATACTTGTTTGGGTCCTAGAAAGTTAGTGTTCACAAATTTAGGAATCCATTTCATATTTGCATTCATATTAAAGATATTGTATTTGGATAAGTAACAAGAATAATCTTTATGTCCAAACTTACCACATGAAAAACAAACAACATTATGCAATAATTTATTTCTTAGACTAAATTTGTGTATTCTATTTTTATTCGAAAAATTATTTTCTAAAACATTGTTAAATTTTGTATTTTGAGAAACTTTTCTTGCTAAAGGGATGTTTTGAGAATTTTTCAATTTAAAGCACTTAGGTCTAATATGACCTTCAACACCACAATAATGACATATAGGCACAAATCTAGATTTATCATACTTAGATACAAATTTACTGTTAGATTTAGACAAGATAGGGGATGCTTTAACAAATATTGTTTTAGAATTTGAAGGTGTAGAGCATTCATCAATATAGCCTAATCCTCTTTTATCACCATATGACTTACCTCCTTCAAGTATTTTATCTAATTTTTGAGCACCTATCGTTAACATTTTAATAGACTCCTTAGCCCTACCAAGTTCTTGCAAATTATTTGATTCATTTTCTTTGAGCAATTTAATTGATTTATCTTTTTCACAACAATCATGCTCAAGAGACTTGACTTTATCAATTAATGCATTTTTCTCATCACAATCAAATACATGCTTTTCACAAGGTACATCAATTTTAACAATATTATGATCCTTCTCTTTTAAGCAAGAAATTTCATTCAGTAAAGACTTATTTTCAATAATTGAAGTCTTATATTTCTTTTTAAGCACAACATACTTTGAACTAAGTTTTTCTAAATCAATTGTCATCTCATCAACAAGTTTAAATAATTCATGATAAGAAAGAGATTCAAGAGTTACCTCATCTTCTTGTTCATCTTCTTGTTCATCATCTTTGTCACTATGAGCCATGAAGCAAAAATTTGCTACTTCTTCATCACTTCCACTTGCACTTTCATCACTATCATCCCAAGTAGCCTTCATTGCTTTCTTCTTGGATTTCTTAGATGATTTGAGGAGAGGACAATCCGTTCTTATATGACCCGGCTTTTTACATTCATAACATATTACCTCATCGTTTTTGCTCTTTTCACCTTTTGACTCTTTTTGATTTGTGAAATGTTTCTTGAATTGTTTCTTCCTTTTAATAAAATTTTTATACTTACGTGTGAAGTAGGCGACATCATCTTCATCAAGGACGTCCTCATCTTCAGAGTCAACTTTGATGGACTTTAGGGCTATACTTTTCTTCTTTTTGGATTCTTCTTCCATGTGGCCGTTCATGGTAATCTCATGTGTCATGAGAGAACCAACGAGTTCATCCAAAGGAAGCTTTGTGAGATCCTTTGCTTCTTGAATCGCCGTCACTTTTGCCTCCCAACTTTTAGGTAGAGACCTAAGAATTTTTCTTACATTTTCGGAAGTAGAATATACTTTTCCAAGATTTTTCAAAGCATTTAAAATATTAGTAAATCTAGTAAACATATCACCAATAGGTTCATTTTCCTCCATTTTAAATAGTTCATAATTATGAACTAACATGCTAATTTTTGTTTCTTTAACTTGATTGGTTCCCTCATGAGTTACTTCAAGAGTTTTCCAAATTTCATATGCCGAAGAACACATACATACTCTATTAAATTCATCATTACTTAAGGCACAATACAGACAATTGATAGCACTAGCATTTAAAGAACATTTTTTCATATCATGCTCATCAAATTCATTTTCTAATTTAGGCACCTCAATATTATTAACAATTTTTATTGGAATGTAAGGACCATTACTAACATTTAACCACAATTGATAATCAACGGATTGCAAATAAATTTTCATTCTAGCTTTCCAACATGTATAATTTGTTCCATCAAAATAAGGTGGCCTAGAAGTTGATTGCCCTTCACTAAAACCATTTTTAACACGTAGGTTTGCCATAAGCTCAAACAATAAAGCTTATATGAAAAATATATAAAGCAACCTGCTCTGATACCAATTGTTGGATCGGTATGGCAACCCTAGAGGGGGGGTGAATAGGGTTTTAACGATAAAAGTGTTTAATTTTTCTAATGATAAAACTTTTTACAAATAAGTAGAAGATGATAATTACTAGAACAAAATAATTAAAGTCAAAACAATAATCAAGTAGAACATACAATAACTCACAATAATAATTTTGAAATTAAATAGGAAAGAGTTAGAGAAAATGACACCGTAGTTTTATAGTGGTTCGGTCAAACTCGACCTACTCCACTCCCCAAGCGCCTCTTGGGAATTTGAATAAAGAACTTTCTCGACTCTTTCCACGGATCTGAGTCAAACCGCTACACCGCTCTTTTTACGAGTTCAAGAGCAAACTCAATCCTTTCCACGACGCAGGATCAAACCGATACAAGTATTTGAGTTTGATAATAACACACCACAATTCTCTCAAAGAGTAGATTTACAATTTGGGATACTCACAACTATTTCCTCACAATACAATAATAATCCCTCTCAAGAATAAGATGAAAAGAAATAAACTTGTAAGCTTGGAGAGAGCAACAAACAATGGAGACTTTGAACAAATGAGGATTGAAGAATGTAGGTAAGTTGTGTTTTTTAAAATGTGGGGAAGATGAGTTTATATAGAGGAGAAAAGTGGCAAAATGTAGGATTGAATATTGACCATTGGATTGTGTTAGGAATAATGGAAGGTGGAGATTAAAAGTAAATAAATAAGAAAATTTTCTAAATTCATTTATTTCAAAATTTTAATATAATAGTAATATAATATAATAATAATAAAAAGTTATGTGAGTAACGGTCAAATGAAATTCAAAATTTATTATAAATATAATAATATAATAATAATAAAAACTATGTGAGTAACTACCAAAATTTTAAAATATAATAATATAATAATATAATATAGTAATAATAAAAATCGATGTGAGTAACGGTTAGATTCAAATTTATATTTTGTAAAAATAACTTTATTTAAAAATATAGTAATAAGAAAAACTCCACCATTTGTTACTCTCCCAAAATCATAAATGTCATACTTTGATATATTTTGATTTGTCCATCATTTTGATTTTGCTGCCACATCATCACGTCGGGTATGTTGTCTCGACTGTAATTTCTTCGTTTTAGCTCTGATTTGAGTAATTGAAAAGTCGTTGAAATTGTTATTCCCGACCTTATACTGTGGACAGTTCAAAATACTGAAAATAATTAATAATTAAGAAGTAGGTTTGTTATCATCAAAACATCAATTAATTGATTGAAATTAATTAGAGTGAGATCAAGGCCAAAAAGCCAACAATCTCCCCCTTTTTGATGATGACAAACCATTTCAAGAAAAATTCATAAAAACCAAGGTAATACACCATCCATGTAATAATAGTAATACATGCTAATATATTATCATAAATTTTACTCATGCATATTCTCCCCCTATATTAATGCCTCAAGAAATTATGAAACATCAAACAAGTAAACGATTCATAAATAATAAAACAACAAACTTAGAGCATATTTTTCTTAATTTTCTCCCCCTTTGTAATCATCAAAAAGAACAATTGAAAGAGAATACATTTAAGAATGATATAATGGCTCCCCCTAAAAACATGCATTAAAAAATTTATAAAATTCAAGATATATCACAACCAATAATACCAAGCTCAAGCCTATTTTTGCAAAAAATTTCTTCATTCAATGGCTTGGTGAAAATATCGGCTAGTTGATTATTAGAGTTTACAAAATCAAAAATAATATGTCCATTTTGCACATGCTCTCTAATAAAATGATGTCTAATGTCAATATGTTTAGTTCTAGAATGATGAATAGGATTTTTAGTTAAATTAATAGCACTTGTATTATCACAAAATATAGGCACACTATTAAACTTTAATCCAAAATCACAAAGAGTTTGTTTCATCCAAAGAATTTGAGCACAACAACTAGCAACCGCAATATATTCCGCTTCGGTAGTAGATAAGGCAACCGAATTTTGCTTTTTACTAAACCAAGAAACTAAGGAACTACCAAGAAATTGACAAGTTCCACTAGTACTTTTACGATCAAGTAAGCTTCCGGCAAAATCCGCATCAGAATATCCTACCAATTTAAATTCAACATTTCTAGGATACCACAATCCTAAATCAATAGTTCCAAGCAAATATTTAAATATTCTCTTAACCGCATGTAAATGAGATTCCTTAGGAGAAGATTGAAATCTAGCACAAAGACACACACTAAACATAATATCGGGTCTACTAGCGGTCAAGTAAAGTAAAGATCCAATCATACCTCGATAAGTTTTAATATCCACACTTTTACCTTTTTCATCCTTGTCAAGCTTAGTGGATGTGCTCATGGGAGTTCTTGCAATCTTACCTCCATTGAACTTGAATCTTTTGAGCAAATCTTTAGTGTATTTCTCTTGATTGATGAAGATACCATCCTTGAGTTGTTTGATTTGAAGTCCAAGAAAGAAACTAAGTTCTCCCATCATACTCATCTCAAACTCATTATGCATACATTTAGCAAATTCTTCACATAAAGAAGGATTAGTAGAACCAAATATGATATCATCCACATATATTTGCACTAATAGCATATCATTTTCTTTAATCTTAATAAAGAGTGTAGTGTCGAGTTTGCCCATTTTAAAATCATTCCCGATAAGAAAATTACTAAGTCTATCATACCAAGCTCTTGGAGCTTGTTTTAAGCCATAAAGAGCCTTTTTCAACTTATAGACATGATGAGGAAATTCTACATTTTCAAATCCGGGAGGTTGTTCTACATAAACTTCCTCCATAATATAACCATTCAAAAATGCACTTTTCACATCCATTTGATATAATACAAAATTTTTGTAAGAAGCAAAAGCAAGTAACATTCTAATAGCTTCTAATCTAGCAACGGGTGCAAAAGCAAGTAACTTTTCACTATTCTTTTGTTTAATTCCTTATAGCCAATGCAAAAGCGTATTAAACCATTCTTTTTCTTTACGAACAACATTGGTGCACCTCATGAATATATGCTGGGGTGGATGAATCCTTTATCCAATAATTTTTGTAGTCTACATCTCAAGCTCTATTCCAAAGTATACATCTCGAGAAGGGAGAATTCCTGGCAGATCCTCTAGAACAAGTCTGAAAATTAACTTACTACAAGCATTGTAGACAAGAGTGTTTCTTCCTTTTTAGCCCTCGCCGCCGCAGTCCATCGCTCACATTGCCTCGTGCCCCTTCGTACATCGAACGACCATTGTAGTCGTCACCGTGCATCGGACAACCATCGCCCATCAAACCCACGTCGTCGCTGCGAGTGAGCACCACCATCGTCGCCGAAACTACCATTTGGAGGAGTATTCATTTTAAGGAGTGAGGAGAGATGTCGATTTTTCTTATGGTAATGAGTACATGCTGTGTGTTTTGGGTAACTAGACACTAATAGTCATCCTTCGGGGTGATTGTAGAAAATGGTTATCAAGGTTAGGGTTACACATTGTGTGCTTTGGGTCACCAGCCATTGATAATCATTTTAAGGTGTAAAGGTGGATGTTGATTTTCATATGGTAAAAATTACACGTTGTGTGTTTCGGGTAATTAACCACTAAGGTCACTCGATTTTGTTTGATCATCAAGTGATGCCATGTGATGATTTATATATTTGACCCAACATGGGACTTTCTTACTGAGTATTTTAATACTCGCCCTATTTTTAAAATGGTTTTCAGGCGAGCTTGTGGCAAGGAGGTGATGAGCAAGGTGGAGAAATCAGTCATAGGGCGACTTGAGAATTTTATGTTTTTATTGAAATTTATTTTTCATTGACAGACATTTCTGCACTTAGTTGTTCATTGATTTAAACTGTGTTTGTGGACACCTAGTTTATGGGGACTTGGGAGTCACACTCAATTAACTTTTCGTTTTAAGTTTTTATGTTAATTTAATAATTTTGTAGGTTGCCTGTCTTTTAACCATTTTAAAATGGGTACTCTGCACTTAATTTTAATAAATTACTACTTTTGCATATTTTTCATTTGTTTCAAAAAACTCTTAAAACCATTTTTTTTTTTTTTTGTAACGGCTCTGATCGCTATCAGTAAGATAAGTTGGGTCATTACAGTTGGTATCAGAGCCCAGTTTTGGGATTTTGTATACTGCATGCATCGTAAGCTATAGAGTTGTCCATGACTGAACGGTAAACCCTCGTCACTTTCAAGAGCAATCAGTAAATGCGAACCCAAGCATGGGAGTAGGAGTTCCCACACCGGGAGCAAGCCTTGATGCTCCGAGAGTACCTAATATGGCCTCGATGATGGGAGTGATGAAATACTTGGCACAGACAGCGGGAAAATAACACAACTGATCCCGACCTTAGTGCAAAATGCCAGACAGACGACCCAACACAACCGGGGGAACGACGAAACGACAGAAAAAAGCAAGTATTTTAAAACTTTCAAATGTTCGGACCCCGAAGTATTTGATGGAAAGTCCAAGGATCAAGTGGTAGGTGTCACTGCCCAAAACCAACCAACTATGCAATGAAATCATGTAAAACTAGATGGACAAGACCAAATTACAAAAAAAAAAAAAAAAAAAAAAAAAAAAAAAAAAGAATATACACCGACTCCTAGACGCCCCGGGACACTCCTCTGTGGCATTAAGATTCAGCATGCATTCTCGCCTCGAACCATGGCATCACTCACCTGAAAAAAAGAGTAGAAAGGAATGAGTATAAAAAAACTCGGTAAGTAGCCTACTTGTAGGCTCTTTTCGCATCCTTATCTTGGTAGGTATCCACAGTCTTTCTCGGGTTTCTAAGGAGAGCGATCTAAGCTGCAACTCTCTTTTCTGTATCTTAAGGGGTTTGCCCAACTCATGAAGTAGAATGATCAATGTCCTGAGGTGAGGCGCGACCTCATAAGTAAATCTGAGGGGATCGTATGGCTGGTCTGAATACGTAACTCTCTCTGAACATCATCCATGGAGGTTAGCTGACAACCCTCACACGGGACCATACATCCACTAAAAATAAGGGGGTGCGATTCCCAGTGTGCCAGTCAGCTACTAAGTCATCCTAGTGGTTCCACGTCCCCCACTCAGGGACGGGTTTCTACGGCCCAGGAGTCCTGTTCAGAAGGCCCATTAGCTTCACCACTAGGTATGGGCACCTGTCACACTTCCCTGTCCAGATCTGCCAAGCTCAACGATCTCCGTACCAGGGCTCTATCTCGACGGTACGGTCTCGGAGTAGAGAGGAAACTAGAGGTTCTGATGACACTATCCACACTACTCAACTCTAACGGGCTACCTACAGTTACCGTGGTGTCCTACTATTCTTCCTAGGGTGGGACTTGGTGGCTTAGACTTGGATTCATGCATCTTTAGGATTCTCGTGCAAAGTCTCACAAACCTATCGGGTTTGGAATTCTAGGCTCTGGATTCGCTGGTAATCATTTCGCGGGTCTAAATACACCGTATTCTAGAGGTCTCTCAATCTAGGGTCTCGTCTAGCCTACTTAGTCCCAAGCACCCTAATCTAAGCTCATAATTTCTTCCTATTCAACAAGAAAGATAACACAAGCAAATATCATGCATAGGAGTTCACGCGCAACAGTTCATGCAATATTAACAAACATGCTCAACGAGAAGATAACGTCCATCTTCACCCGGAGTGCAGATTTCACAAGTTTCCCATCCAACTCATGCATACATACATTATCAGAATCTCAATCAAAACAGATTTAATAAACATTTCATATCTAGCTTTCCTTAATCATTTCATTTTTGCGGTTTCCATACTAATATGCTAGGTCCGGCTAGCTAAGTTTATGGGTGGTCGCATGTATGCTTGTTCCTAGTGGGTTCTACAAGTACTGTTCGTGGGAATCCAGATGGCTACTTACTTGGTTGACGCGTGCCTTCCCAAGCTCGAGTTTTCTTGACGGAAAGGATTCCAAAAATTCTGGAATTTCCTTGACAGGTCCTAATTCACATAATAATAGGGTAAATATCAAAATCGGGACGAAAAACAAGCAAACGGAGACCGAATGAAAAGAAAAACGGTGACTCACGCGCCTACACGCGCGTCACACGCGCTCTGGAGGGTTTCTACGTGCAACTCCTACGTGCGCGTGTCCACACGCAGCTTCCTGAGTAGCCGCAAGTCAGAGGCGCCGGGTTGCAGTGGTTCACGTGCGGAGCGGTTCGCTGGTACCAGGTCGCGTGCGGTTAAGGGTCGGGTTGGCCTGGATCCGTGTGCTTGACGTGTGTCCGCAGCCGGGTGAGGATGCGTCTCACCAGTCGCTGACCACCACATGTCGATCATCGCTTCTGCCGCGCTCCTTTGTACGCTAACCGACGCATGGCAGCGTCTCTTCCCTCTCAACTGCGTGTTTCAATTTTTCCAAATGTTAGCCTCTTTCGCGTTTTTTATCTATTTTTTTCTAATTTTTTTATCTTCCAATCCGTAAAACGATTCAACAAATTTTCTTCACGAACCTTATAGATCTCATATTCTACTCCTTCGAAATAATTTTCTTATATTTTTCTGATAGTCACACATCTTAATATTCGAGTTTGAATTCGGAGAAAACACGAGTTCTTACCGAAAATCATGTTTTCTTGAAACTCCGATTCGAACGCCAATCTTGGCCACCTTCACTCCGAAACTTAACTAGATCACGCTGTTGAGGGTAAGAGTCCAAGGATCAACACAAAAACGTCGCTAACACACAAAAATCTTGATGACTTCTCGATCTAGACACTCGATGACTAACCTGAAGTTCTTGGACGTTTTTTACGAAATAGGAAGGTGCGATTCGTGAGAGCACCTTGCCTCGGACTGTTGATGGTTTAGATTGGGGACTCGGCTCTCCGGCGTCGATTTTGATCTGATCTCCTCCTCCTACCTCAAAACCCTAATCTTCTTTCTCTCTTCTTTCTCCTCTTTCTCTTTTCATCTTATGACTCCAATCAAATTAGACCCCTCAAGTAATAATAGCGCAAAATGACTATTTTGCCCCTATTGTGACCTTTAACTCGGGTGCTACAGTAGGTTAATTATGGTTGTCTTCTATTGATAAGATTTTTTGACACATGAAGTGTCCAGAAGAATAGAGATTGAGTTGTGCCACTTACCTATGACGCAGTGATGCTAAACTATGGTGGCAATCAGCCTCCCAGACGATTGCTACAATGAAAACAAGATCACCTGGATTCAGTTTAGAGGGGGATTTTAGCTAATGTGGTGGAAATAGGGCGAACCGAGGCGAGCATTGACTCAGTACCAGTAGTGAGAGAATTCGATGACGTATTCCTAGAAGACCTACCCAACCTACCCCCAGAGTGTGATGTGGAATTCGAGATTATACTTGAGTCGAGAACAACCTCTATTTCAAGAGCCCCATACAGAATGGCCCTTGTTTAACAAAGTGACAATTAAGAACAAGTACCCTTACCCCAGATCGACGACTTTTTTGATCAATTGCAAGGAGCATTTATGTTCTCAAAGATCGACTTATGTTCAGGCTACAACCAGTTGAGTATTAAAGATAGTGATATCTCAAAGACAGTCTTTCGCACAAGGTATGGACATTACGAGTTTAGGGTAACGTTGTTTGGATTTATGGGGTTGATGAAAAAAGTGTTCAAAGAATTTCTATACAGCTTCGTGGCGTGTTCACTGATGATATCCTTGTGTACTCCAAGACTAGGGAGCAACACAAGGAACATCTCAGGAAGGTGTTGACCACTTTAAGGATGAAAAGTTGTATGCAAAGTTCTCAAAGTGCGAGTTTTGGTTAGAACAGGTAGGATTCCTTGGGCATGTGATGTCATGAATGGGGATCACCGTAAACCAGCGAAGATTGAAGCGGTGACAAATTGGTCTTGCCCGACAACTCTGACTGAGGTACGAATTTTTCTTGGTCTAGCAGGGTATAATCGGCGATTTGTGCAGGATTTCTCCAAGATCACCACACCCCTCACCATGTTGACCACGAAGGGAGAGTCGTTCACCTGGAATGATCAGTGCGAGGACAGTTTCCAAGAACAAATAGTTGTTGGTGACGACACCAATACTTGTTGTGCCATCAGGAGATGGAGACTTTATAGTATACAACGATGCTTCAAAAAAGGGGTTAGGTTGTGTCCTCATGCAGCATGGGAAGGTTATTGCCTATGACTCACGTCAACTAAAAGAGTACGAGCGAAACTATCTCACCCACGACCTAAAACTTGCTGCAGTGGTATTTGCACTAAAGATTTGGAGACACTACCTTTATGGAGAAAGGACCCAAATTTTCACTGACCACAAGAGTCTTAAATACTTCTTCACTTCGAAGGAGTTAAACATGTGACAACATAGGTGGTTGGAGTTGGTTAAAGATATGATGTGGAGATACCCTATCACCCGGGGAAGACGAATGTGGTAGTTGATGCGTTGAGATGGAAATCAGCACACACATCTGCTCTACTCACCACACAAAAAGCAAGCGAGCAAGATTTAGAACGCACCGATGTAGCTGTGGCTGTGGGAAAATTTGCAGCTCACTTGGCCCAGCTAACGGTACAACTGATATTGAGGCAATGTCTTATTGATAACATGTGGATCCAAAATTGGTTGGAAAAAAACAATTAATAGACGCTAATAAGATATAGGAGTTTTCGTTGACAGCCGATGGGAGACTCTTGTACCATGGGCAGTTGTGTGTTACAAATCATAAAGAACTGAAGGTAGAGATCCTAACTAAGGCTCACTACTCGCCATTCGCCCTACATTCCGACAGTACCAAGATGTATCAAAATTTGAAATGGCATTATTGGTGGCGGAATATGAAACATGATGTAGCCGAGTTTGTGAGCAAGTGTCTGGTTTGCCAACAAGTCAAAGCTTCAAGGCAGAAACCAGCGAGACTTTTACAACCACTTAGCATGCCTGAATGGAAATGGGAGAACATCGTCATGGACTTTATCGTGGGATTACCTAGGACGGCCAGAGGGTACACAGTCATATGGGTCATGGTTGATAGGCTCACAAAGTCAGTTCACTTTCTACCAGGGAAGTCCACCTATTCCGTGGATGAATAGGCTTTAGTTGTACTTGAAGGAAGTAATAAGACTGCATGGAGTACCAGTATACATTGTGTCAGACAAGGATCCCCGTCACATCAAAGTTTTGGAAAAGCCTTCAGCAAGCATTGGGTACATGGCTAGAGTTTAGTACAACGTTTCACTCACAGACGGATGGGCAAACTGAATGCCTAAACCAAATTCTTGAGGACATGTGTAATGACTCGGGAGAAAGAAAAAGAAAAGGAAAAGGAAAAAAAAAAACTCAGTCGCCGGCAAACCCGTGAGTTTTTAGGCGACCGTCGAGTTTCGTAGATCCTTAACGAAACGACAACTGCACCCCGCTTAACCTTCAGCCCCCAACTCCCAGAACACCTCAAATTACCTGCAAGCAAAGAAAAGAAAGAAATTACGAGAGAGAGAGAGATTTCGAGTAACGCCGGTGAGTTGCAAACTTTTTCCGACGAGTCCCAAACCACCCAAAAATTGCTCAGTTACCATCACGAGAAGGATCCCTAACGATAGCACAATAACTCCAGGTACGTTTTGTGCCTTTTCGTAAGTGTCGTCGTCGGTAACCAAAGTCAAAAAATTGAGTTTTTCTAAACGTTCTTAAAGCTGTGGTTTTTAGGAATTTTTAGGCCACAAAACTTCGAGGAAGGAAAGAGGGACGACAAATAGAGAGGAAAAGGAAGAAAGAGGACCAAAATCGACAACGGAAACGCCGGGGGAAGGAGAGAGAAAATGCACCAGAAAATAGTGCAGAAGTTGGGTAAGGAAGAAGGATCCATCGGATCCGGTCAGCCCGAACCGAGTACCCAGACCCGAGGCCTAAACCAATCTAAGTCCAGCCCGTGAAATCGAGGTCTAAATTCCGATATGGCCCAAACCTCATTCCAACCAAATAGTCTACGGTTCACCTGAACCAACCTTGGACCAAACCCATGATCCAACCAAACCAGACTGCAACCCAAACACCTGCGGCCTAGTCTAGTAAGCCGAAGCCCAACGATCAGTTTGCCCCAGTAGCCTTTTGCAGCCGACGACCCGAACCAGACTGTGACCCGCGCCTTGACCTGACGCGTACCGCACGATGTGGCACTTTCTGCTGCTGCCATGTGGCACACAGCGGTGAAGGCGGTCCCTCAGCTCGGCTAGGCGCAAATAGCTCGGGCTCCCTCCAGTGACGCTCCAACGGCTCCCAGTGGCTGTTTCGGCTCGGCTCACTTGTTTCTAGCCCGGTTTCTACCATTTCGACCCTCCCGAATCTATTTTCGACCCCAGTTAGGGTATTGGAGGTCGTTTTCGAGCTGTATTTCACATTTACTGAGTTACTAGTAATTTAATTGTGAAAATAATAACGGAAGGTGGCGAACGGTGTATTAGGAAACAAACCCCGTAACGTAGGAAGCACCTCTCAAGGAATGGGAACTTACGTTAGCTAATTAGGGAGTACTTCGGCCAAGGCCAACCAAGTAAGTGACCTTACTATTGGATAGACTAAAGATTGTTTGAATTATGATGATGTATGAGTATGACGTTGTGCTGTGATGTATGTTAAATGTACGTTATTTATGTTTCGATGCATGATGTACATGTTATATTTGATGCACTTAATGGCTTCTATGATGAGTATGATGTATGCATGACGGTGTTATTAACATGATGATGTTTTCTGTAACGGTAGGGGTTTCAAAAAGGCAAAAAAAAAAAAAAAAAAAAAAAAAAAAAAAAAAAAAATCCTTAAATCTCGCCGGAAATCATGGGCTTTCCAGTGAGGCATGCCTTGCTAGCCAAGGCATGTTAATGCGTATTAAACCCTAGGTACCTTAGTAGCCGTCTTTTCCTTTTTGAGTGACTGTCATACCTGTGAAGGAGGAGCCGAAGGGTTTAGGTGAGGGATCGAAAACGTCGCGAGACTTCAGATCGGGTTCAATAACGCCGCGAGCTTTAGGTAGGAGCAGGCGCTAGTGTACGTCGGGCAGGGAGGGACAGACGCGCCACCGGAGATGGATGAACGACGACGCTTCCACAGGTGACAGCAGCCAAGCCCACGATTAGGGCTATTGAGGCGTTCGGGCGAGGAAGACGAAGCGGCGGGCGCGGGTCGACCCTCGGCATTCTGCGGTTCGTCTCGGCTGGCGTGCAGCCCACACCTCGCAGGCCGCGCTCAGGCCCACCATTGGGCCTCATTCCTTTTCGGCCCAAACCAGAGGTGCGCCCAAAAAAAAAACCTTGCGCCGTTAGGGTTCTTCGAAGCCCATCGGTTTCGGCTCCACCAGCGGCTCGGCCAGGTCGGCTCGGCTGTGCGGCTTGGCAGCGCGGCTCGACAGCTTGGCGGCGCGGCTCGGCGGCTCGACATCCGAATAGCATACCGGTTTCTAGGTTTTTGACCCTTCTAGAGTCATTCCCATCCTTGTTTCAGCCATCTGAGGTCAGTATAACTCCATTGCGATAAAATAGATTGTGATAGGGACGTACCTTGGTAGCTAGGCATAAGAGCTAGTTGGGAAATGGCTCTAAGTGTATCATGTTATCTTATAGGAGGTAGTTAGGCGCTGGAGTTAGCATTGTGGGTGACTTCGGCCAAGGCCAAGGAGGTAAGTAACCTTACTGTTGGCGTTAGTTTTGTATGTATGTTGGTGCGTGCCCTGTGGCCCTTGCATGCACCATATGTTGTTGCTGTATGCTAGGTTAGATGTTTCTTGCCGTGAAATGCTATGCATGCTTTGTTTATGTATGTGATTCTTGCAGTGAATTGCTATGTATGCCATGTTTATGAATATGATGTTGTGACGCGTTTTGTCGCCCTGTATGTATGATGAGCTTGATTGACATGTTATGATTGTAATGAGAACCCCACATGCCATGAATAAGATGACTAGTATGCTAGGACATGCTTGCTCAATGTGGACCCGGTTATGCTATGTTATGCTTGCCTAATGTGGACCCGGTTATGCTACGTAATGCGGCGAGGGGATGGAGCGTCGTATGTGTAATGCCATGGAGGTAAACCTTAAGAACCTCATGCACGCTATGGTTGGGTCACTCCCCCGTTATGCTACTGATGGTATGGATGCGTATATTCGATATTGTGTTCGCCACGATATCATGCAGGCCCTCCTTTGTCCGTGGCGTCCGGTATTGTATGTCATACATACCCGACCAAGCCAGGCCCAGGGAGTTCGCTTGCGAGCTCGCCTGGTGGGCCCACAGTCACACACGTGGGCCATGTGTGGGAAATTACCATGCATCCACCCCTGCCCGGACAAGGCAAGGGCCTAAGGCCATGGGAAGGAATGGAAGACAAACCTCGCTCTCAGCTGCGTTCTTCTAACATTGTGCGGCATGTATGGTAATGATGTGCGACATGTATGGGTATTCTCTGTGACATGCATGTGTGTTGCGTGCGTCATGTATGTGTATTGTGTGCGACTGCTTGCATGTATTGTGTGCGACTGCTTGCATGTATTGTGTGCGACTGCTTGCATGTATTGTGTGCGACTGCTTGCATGTATTGTGTGCGACTGCTTGTATCCGAATGTATGAATATATGCTTAACCCCAACAGTGGGGCGACTTACTGGGTATTTTATATAATACTCAAGCCACGTGCTACCAATATTTTTCAGGAAAGGGCAAGGCTCCCATGTACGGATGACGGTGGATGAGGCGAAGGGCCATGGAAATCTTGAGGAGGGTTTGTTGTGTCGTAGCGCCTGTTGGATTCTCTTGGGTTCTTAGTTTTGCGAATTGTTTTCTCTAGTCTCTGTTGATTACTTTTAGGCTAGGTTGTCGCAATTGTTTTCCTAGGTATGAACTGCTTAAATTGATGAATGCATTTTCGTTATCGAGGCTGTCCCATGTGAACTCTTGTCCTGTTGTTTTGACGAGTATAAGGTAACGTCGCTAATTAGGATGGAGAAAATTAGGGGCGTTACATTTTCCATGTTGAACATGCCTTATGATGTTGTATGCCATATTGCATCATGTCGTAGATCGACATGGGACTCAACCCTAAGAGTATGAAAATGATACTAATGTAAATATCTATGAGAACGTGTTACACAGTGTAACAAAGAGATGAGATTAGAGGGTTGTGTTAGAAGAGACGTATAATTGGATTTAGAGGGACCTAATGCATATTGTGTGTTCATAAGCATAGGGCTACTTCCCCTAGAGATGATGAGTGCGAATGCGCACAAATGAGGGTGTTCATGAGCCGCATGACACTATGGGGTTCTGTTGACCACCGGACGTTGCTACAGATTAGCTTGACCAGAGGGTCCAGGGGGTGTGCGAGCACCCTGGAGATTCACACTCGCACGTGTGAGTCATGTGTACGGAAGTACTACACATCCAATTTGTACGAGACTGGAGGCCACCCTTATGATGATTAGAGATATGTCCCTTGGCACCCTATAGTGGGGCCATTTACTGAGTATTCTACGAAATACTTAGGTCTTGTGCCACATCATTTTTTAGGTAAAGGCAAGGCGCACTTGTACGGAGGGCAGTGACATCGCGAGCAGAGACTGTGGCAGTTGCATAGGGTAGACTCATATTTAAATTCCTAGTCTTAAGTTAGAATAGGTTGTTTTGAATTTCATTGTTTTAAATTATTTGGTATTTATTTTTATTTTCTCTAAATTTCAGTATTTCGTATTTAAACACGTAAGACCATGCTGTGTTTTTCAGTGAAGAAGTTGTTTTAAGCATTTTTCGAGGTTTAAGTTATAAATGATGTTCATGTAACAATTATATTTCCGCATTAGAGATGAGCATGTGACGTTAGTAGCGACTCTGAGTATGTGGAAATTTAGGGTGGTTACAGTTGGTATCAAAGCTATGTTGGGACGAAGTCGGCGAAAGAGAGTTAGTAGGACCCGAGTTGGTTCAACTCACCAATGAAGCTGTCCAGAAAATTCGAGCGAGGATGCATACCGTTCAAAGTAGACAGAAAAGCTACGCCAATGTAAGGCGTAGAAGCTTAGAGTTCAAGATAGGGAATTTAGTATTCCTACAGGTGGCACCTATGAAAGGTTCTTGAGGTTTGGACGTAAGGGCAAGTTAAGTCCTAAATTCATTGGGCCATTCGAGATTCTAGAGCGAATTGGTCGAGTAGCGTATAAGTTAGCCCTACCTCCCACCCTTTCAGGAGTGCATAATGTGTTTCACGTGTCGATGCTGAGAAAGTACATTACGGACCCTATCCATATAATAGACTACGAACCACTCCAACTTAATGAAGATCTGAGCTACGAGGAAAAATCAATAAAAATCTTAGCTAATTAGGGAGTACTTCAGCCAAGGAACGGGAGCTTACATTAGCTAATTAGGGAGTACTTCAGCCAAGGCCAACCAAGTAAGTGGCCTTAATATAGGATAGACTGAAGATTGTTTGAATTATGATGATGTATGAGTATGACGTTGTGCTATGATATATGTTAAATGTACGTTATTTATATTTCGATGCATGACGTACATGTTATATTTGATGCACTTAATGGCTTCTATGATGAGTATGATGTATGCATGACAGTGTTATTAACATGATGATGTTTTCCATGTTGAACATGTCTTATGATGTTGTATGCCATATTGCATCATGTCGTAGATCGACATGGGACTCAACCCTAAGAGTATGAAAATGGTACTAATGTAAATATCCATGAGCACGTGTTACACAATGTAACAAAGAGATGAGATTAGAGGGTTGTGTCAGAAGAGACGTATAATTGGATTTAGAGGGACCTCATGCATATTGTGTGTTTATAAGGCTCATACATAGGGCTACTTCCACTAGAGATGATGAGTGCGGACACGCACTGTATGATGATGAGTGCGAATGCGCACAGATGAGGGTGTTCATGAGGCGCATGACACTATGGGGTTCCACTGACCTCCGAACGTTGCTATAGATTAGCTTGACCAGAGGGTCTAGGGGGTGTGCGAGTGCCTGGGGATTCACACTCGCACGTGTGAGTCGTGTGTAGGGAAGTACTACACATCCAATTTGTCCGAGACTGAAGGCCACCCTTATGATGATTAGAGATAGGTCCCTAAATCATGATGACATGTGTTTGTATTTGCATGACCCCCTATAATGGGGGCACTTACTGAGTATTCTACGAAATACTCAGATCGTGTGCCACATCATTTTTCAGGTAAAGGCAAGGCGCATTTGTACAGAGGGCGGCATCATCGCGAGCAGAGACTGTGGCACGTGCATAGGGTAGACTCATATTTAAATTCCTAGTCTTAAGTTATAATAGGTTTTTCTGCATTTCATCGTTTTAAATTATTTTGTATTTATTTTTATTTTCTCTAAATTTCAGTATTTCATATTTAAACAGATCAGACCATGATTGTGTTTTCCAAGAGAAGAAGTTGTTTTAAGCATTCTTCGAGGTTTAAGTTATAAATGATGTTCATGTAACAATTATATTTCCGCATTACAGATGAGCATAAAATGTTAGTAGTAACTCTGAGTATGTGGAAATTTAGGGTCGTTACAACATATTACGGGCCTGTATGTTGTACTTTACCGGTAGCTGGACCACACATTTGCACCTCATAGAGTTCGCTTATAATAATAGTTATCAAGCGACGTTGGGTATGACACCTTTTGAGGCCTTATACGTGAAGAAGTGTCGATCCCGAATGAAGTAAGAGAACGCAAGTGGTTGGGTCGAACAAGTGTCGATCCCCAAGTTGTTGGACTCATGCAAATAAAAAAAATAAGCCTTCCCAACCAGAGTTCATAACTCATTGATGATTAAGATCAAGTTGCTTGGGATCATCTTGTGAAATATTAATTTTTTCAATTAACGTATTCATAAACAAAACTTAAATATTTCGTGGTCTAGCCACATGCAAATTCACCGTATAGAACTCCTCCACCAATAATAAAAACGTATATAAATCGTTAGATAAAATTGAAAGATAAATATAAGGAAAATATTATTTTAAAACTAGATTTAATAACAAATCAAATTTAAAAAAAACAAGATATATCTGCAAATCCAAAATTTTGTTACTATATTTGATATTTTCATAATATCATATCTTAAAAATTAGAGAAAATAAAATCACCCTAATTTCATAGAGAATCCTCCAAGAAAAAAGTAAAAGGCGCGCACGTGTGCAGCGTGTTAAAAGGATTAGATTTACATTCACACTATATAAAACCCTTCAACAACTCGACTCCTTCCCGCCTTCCTTGATTCGTCTTCCAAAGCGGTTCCTTCTCTGCTACTGCGACGCCTTGCCATGGGCATTAAGGTATCTGCCTTCACTCTCCACATCATTTTCCGCTCCCTCGCTCTCCCACTCTGGTTTTTCCCTTTCCCATTTTCATGTCCCTGGTTTTCTTAGGGTTTAACCAAGCTTTTAGCTGACAATGCCCCCAAAGGCATGAAGGAGCAGAAGTTCGAAAGCTATTTTGGACGAAAAATCGCAATTGATGCCAGCATGAGTATCTATCAATTTCTTGTCAGTACCTCTGTCTCCAATTTTTCCTTTTTTTCCAGTTAAAAACTACTCTGGGCATCTCATATATTTGCGTGAACTAATGCAGATTGTCGTGGGTAGAAGTGGGACTGAGATGTTGACCAACGAAGCTGGTGAAGTCACTAGGTTGGCTTTTTATTAAAATTTAAACATTTTTATTTGAATTTTAAAATTTGTGAATTATCTACTTGTTTTTGCTTGATATATTCCATTTTTCATGTTTTTTTAATGTCAAACTCTAGCCATTTGCAAGGGATGTTTAACCGGACAATAAGGCTTCTCGAAGCTGGAGTTAAGCCAGTGTAATTTCTTTGTGTCCTGGCATTTCAATTCCAAGTTTTGTCATGAAAATTTTGTCTGACACGGTTTTCTTTTCATGGGAACAATTATGCTCAGCTATGTCTTTGATGGAAAGCCTCCTGATTTGAAAAAGCAAGAACTTGCAAAACGGTAACTATGCTATCTCATTGTATCTCATTTACTCCGTTCAAAGGGGCAGTCATGATCGTTGTGCCTTATGTAAATTATGTATGCAGTTATTCAAAGAGAGCAGATGCTACTGCAGACCTGGCAGATGCAATTGAGGTACTTTCATTCTTGTACTTTTGTTTTTTCTTGCTTGTAAAGCACGGAAGACAGAAAACTAATTCCAGCAACTGCCCCTTTTGTTATTCTAGGTTGGAAACAAGGAGGACATTGAGAAATTCAGTAAAAGGACGGTCAAGGTTAGTTAACTGCTTTAACATTTTTCCCAAGTACGTACATATTACATTGTAAATCGGTTGACATACTCTCGCAAATGTTCACTAAAGGGATTGGAGCAGCATGCAAATATTTCGGAAGTTGTATAATATTACAATCAATCGCATGCATATTGTATAATTTGGGGTTAAACTTGCAGGTTACAAAGCAGCACAATGATGACTGTAAAAGACTTTTGAGACTCATGGGAGTGCCTGTGATCGAGGTGACAATACACTATATTTCAGATGTTCGTTCAAGTAATCCATTGCTTCAGTCGTAACATGGTTGAGTACATTGCAATTGTTTTTGGATGTTGCAGGCTCCCTCGGAAGCTGAGGCACAATGTGCTGCGCTTTGCAAGTTAGGAAAGGCAAGTATCCCTCCCCTGCATGATAATGTGTCTTTTGTTTTTTGAATGTGAACCGATAAACTAAGAATCAAGGGGCAAATATTGACGTTCCTGTTACTAAAATGTAGGGACAGATTGAATGAAATACAGATTTGATAACTTTATTTGTGTACTCTATATATTTCAATGCTTCCAAGCACAATGAATTCTGCAATGTAAAGATTTAGCTAGCTATACATGTTTGTTCTCTCATTCCAATTTTAAATTTAGAATAAATTTAAATGTGATAAAACAAATTTTTCTTTCTCCAGGGATGCAATATTCTCTGATGAAATAAATTGTAGCATCTGCAAAAGCTATTTGAGTTTTTGATCTCGCCCTTTTTATTTAGGTGATGAAGATTTAGTTCTTCTCATTATAACTTTTATTATTATGAATCCATGATATTCGGTCACCATCACCAACATATTTCTTTTGCCTTGTAGACTATTTTGGACACCCTGGAAAATCCTTTTTGATAGAAATAAGATTCCATACTTTAGTATGGATTGAACCGTTGGAATTTTGAATGTCAGATTTGGAACGTAACTGCAGTTTTGCTTTCACAATCTGTTTTCTTTTTCTCTTCACTGAAGAGTTCAAAGGTTGAGACCACTGAAGGAGCTATGGTCTGATGGAGAGTATATTGGCTCGCAAGTGTAGGATTATCAGTCAGTGTGTCCAATAGATTTTGATGAAAAAGAGAAATGAAGGGAGTTTTTGATTTTCAAAACACCTATCCAAGTTCCAATAGAATAATGTCATTATGGAGGGTGATTACGCTAAGACACCTATCCAAGTTCCTCCCACGAATTTGGTCTTATCAACATAAAGCACACCTAGTTTGCATGCTGAGGACGTTGATTTAAACGATGGCCTCCCAAAGGTATCTGTTCATGAACCAATGGCATGTAATCAGTCAATTGACTTTATTGCCCAACTAGAGACTTTCAATGCAAAGAATAATGTCATATTGGAGAGGAATTATGCCAAGACGCATATTCTAGCTCATCCCGTGAATTTGGTCTCATCAGTATCCCTAAATATCAAAGAAATTAAAGAGAAGTTCACTGAAATTAATTCCAATTTGTATACAAGAAAATGTTCTTCGGCCCCTTTGTCTTCCCAATTTCCAGTAACTTTTAACATTAATTCAGATGCGTTGGAAGAGTCTTGATCAACAATTTTGATACCAATTGATAATTAGGTGACGATTCATTATAATGGTTCAAAGGTTTACTCCCAAACATTAGTCTCCACGTAATATGCTATTGGACCTAATGATGTTTTTTTTTTTTTTTTTTTGACAAAATTCTTAATTCTTCAAAAGTAAGAGCCTTATCTAGTATTGTTCACATTACCCTAGACTCTGATGATGAATTCATGGTGAGCTTAAATAGTGTAGAGATTGAACAACAACGACATTCCCAAGTTTTAGATGATTTTATCTGAAGAGCTTTCGTCATTAAATCTTGATTCTCTGTTTCAAACTCTAAATAAGAAAGTCTTAACTACCAAGGAAGATTTGGATATGATACTGAATGACTTATTGGTTAATTCGCCACATCTCCTTCCATCTTTGAAACATTTCATCTATAATTGAAGCTAATTGTCAACATTTTTGTGAAACCTACCGTTGCTATCCGAGGGGGTTGGCCAAAAGTGTTAATAGCAGATTGATTGCCTTGTTCGACAATGAAATCAATTCTTGGAATACTGGAGATTTGGGAGATTATCTTAGCTTGAAGAAATTTTTGCAACACTATTACCTTGTGTTTGACCTCCATACTAAGACTTACATGAGGATAGGTAGTAAGGGAAATACTTCTAATGTTAATTAATTAGCAGTTAGTTGTACGACCTTTTGTGATTGTTGCCTTTATAATCATCTTGCTTTGTACTTTTGAGGTTAGGTGTTATTTTGTTAAACTGAAAATATCAAGGAGCGGTCATTTGAAAGGGTTTTTTTTGGACAATATTATTCTTCATTCTATGTCTTGGTGTAATTGTTCAGACATTTTTCATTCTTATAGTTATGCAACACATTTGTCCAATTGGAGAAGTTTATTGTAACTCCTTTACATTGATGCTCTCTTCCCTCGTTTGTAGTTTCATACATCGACAAAGTTTCTTATAAAACAAAAGGCAAGCTAGGAAACTTCAAACTACTGGAGATACACTATTCCTACCAAGTATCTAGGACACTCTTTTCCACTCTTCCCCTTTTCTGCTACATGCTAAAAATCTTGTTTGACATTTTCCAATTATCTGCACCCAAGGGCTATATGACCTTTTACCCATGACAATCGATTCATGACTCCCTTCATTGCTTCTAGTCTTACCAAGTACCTAGGAGACCCCCTCTTTCCCCATTGCCCTCATTCCATGTTTAGATCAGGGGATGCAATGGGGCTTGGAGGCTGCTAGGGTTGGGGCGTTGAGGGTAGGCCGGGTTCCTGACCTAGTAAAATGCATGCTTTTTTGTGGTAGGATCTATGAATTAAGGTGGAATTGATTTTGTAAGTTTTGCACACTAAATGAGTGTGTACCTGGATTTTTTTCCTTTTTACCTGGGTCCTTCGGTGCTTTAATTCTTACATTCGTTTTTAATTAATAAGAGGGGCTTGTTCTCAAAGTTTGTATATTTCAGGTTTATGCTGTGGCATCAGAAGACATGGATTCACTAACATTTGGATCTCCTAGATTTCTTCGTCATTTAATGGATCCCAGCTCAAGGAAGATCCCAGTTATGGAATTTGAAGTTGCAAAGGTGATTTGTCTCCCATCTTAATTTGGCTATTTACTTATCTATAGGAAATCAAGTTATAAATTATAGCTCGTATATATTTATAGCTGTATTTTCTCTTTTCCTTATAGGTTTAGATTGATTGCATTTTTTTTGCTTATCTAATTGGGCGTCTCTTTGTATGAATCTGATTCTTCTCTACTCTATGAAATATAAAAAATATTATTGTTCATACATAGCTTCATGGTATCAGAGTTGTGAAACCATTCAATTTGGAAAGGACATCACCCTAAAAAGGTGAGGTTCTTCCTTTAGAAAATAGCGCATAAACCCATTAGCACAAGTGAAAATCTTCAAAATAGAATGCCCTACATGACCCTATTTCCAAATTGGTGTCCATTATGCAAGAAAGGAAATGAATCACAAAGCCACTTATTTATGCAATGCACATACACTCAGAATTTGTAGACAACGATTCTCAAATCTCACATTTCCTAGGGAGAGAAATAATCTTTTGGACATGACCTTAACGTACCACTCCTTCAAGAATCCAAAGCCCTACTATGGAAAAACTTCATGACTTTTTTTTGGAACCTGTGGAAAAAATTAAATAAAAGAATATTCATGGAAAAGACATCGACTTATATAAAACTCTTCGTCAATGTTGTTTACCAAGCTATATCTTGGTGTAAACGGTCTAATATTTTTACTTCCTATATTTATACCTCCCTCGTAAGAGAATTACATGTCACTTTTATAAGAGAGAGACTAACTAAATCTAAATCAATAGATAATCTAAATAAGTCCCTAGATACTAGGTAATCTAAATTTAAATAAATTCAACTAGATAAATTAGGGAGGTCAAGTACTTTCTTGATTGGTTCTCCTATTGACCGTAAGTCGACATCAGAGATTGTTCCACAGTCACTTGGATAGTAAGGAACAGTTAGTTGTAGCTTGAAGTAGTACTGAAGTTGAGTTTCGATCACTAGTTCATGGGATTTGTGAAGGAATTTAGTTAAAAGGCCTTCTCATTGAACTAAAGGTCAAAGTAGAAGACATCACAGAATTACCGTGAACCAATCAATCATAGTTATTGCAATGAATACAATACACCATGACGGAATAAAGAAGGTCGAGATAGATTGACACTTCGTCAGTGAGAAATTGAGACAAACACTATTACACTGAGATATGTACCTTCCCAATAAGTTGCAGATTTATTAACTAACGCTTTACAACGAATTCATCTTGATGGTTTAATTTCCAAGCTTGGCGTGACAAGCATGTACTATCCAACTTGAGGGGAGTGAAGAAAATCAAGCTGTGAGTCAGGGCTTTATGTTTGGGATTGTTTCCGTGTATATGTTTATAGTTGTATTTTTCTTTTCCTTATAGGTTTAGATTAGTAGCAATGTTTGCTTATTTGATTCTCTTTGTATAAATCTGGTTTTTCTCCACTCAATCAAGTATATAAATATTATCCTTCATACGTAGCTTCAGTGATCATTTACCAATAATTTGTTTCATTTCAGATTTTGGAGGAGCTGAACCTTACCATGGATCAATTTGTCGATTTGTGCATTCTTTCTGGATGTGATTATTGTGACAGTATCCGAGGTATTTGGATTCTATATAGTATATATGTTTTATTGCCTCCTACTGATGTTGATGCTCAAGTTTTATTGTGCTGTTCCAATTTTATATGTTCTGAACGTAGAGCCCTTATGCATTTACTCCACAGGTATAGGGGGACAGACTGCTTTAAAGCTTATCCGTCAACATGGGTCTATAGAAAGTATACTAGAGAACATCAATAAAGAAAGGTGACCTTTTTCTAGGATTGAAATATATATCATAAAGTGCAATTTTATCTTGAATATGCTCAAACTTGTTCACATAATTTGATGAATGCATGGGTATACTTAATTTGTTGGATATGGTCTGGTTATTATGAATCTTGAGATGATGTCCTAGCCAATTTGAATCTTGTTGAATGAGAAGCCTTCAATGTATCTGTATTGCATTGAATCCTAGCCAGGGACTGTTTTAGATAATCTTATAGTGTAGAATTCTTCAATCTTGTCAGATACCGTTAAGCATATGTAGTGCAATCATTGGGAGAATTTATTACCTTTCATGATTCTGTTTTCTAAATTATTCTATTCCTGTTTAAGGCATTGTTATCTTTAAAGTAAGTAGATAGTCTTATCTTTCTCTTATATTTATCTCAGTTAAAGTATCTTTCAAATTGCTTTGATAAAAGTGTAGTGACCGGAAAGCTGTAAACTTGAGTTGTGCAACTTCAAAATATTTCTTATTAAACAAAGTCTATCTAGATGAGAAGGAAAGAATAACGGTACAACCCATGGCAGATCCAAAGCTTTAAGTCGGGAGCTATATCGAAATAAAGTTAATTACAAGTTTTGTCCTTAGATTTTGAGTTGTGTCAAGGATTAAATTTATAATTTATTGTAGAAATAATTCTGACCACATTGATATACTGATATATTGCTATCAGTTGGTAGATTTTGATAATAAATTAACTAAATTATAAAATTTGTCCTAAACTTTCATGATTGTGATTAAAAGTCCCTAGCTTTAAAAGTTTATAACAAGCCACTAAACTTCCGGTTGCTAAATTTTCAAATTTGTATGTAATGCGTCAAATTACAGAAGAGCAACAAAATACTGAATGCTTCTTGTTTCCCTTATGATTATTATTATTATTATTATGTTGTAAACAGGTACCAAATTCCAGAGGGTTGGCCATTTCAAGAGGCCCGACAGCTTTTTAAAGAACCACTAGTGTGTACTGACGAAGAGCAACTTGACATTAAGTGGACTACTCCAGATGAAGAAGTAATTTATTTTCTGGTTTAAAAGTCATCTCCTGACTGTTTTCTTTCTTCATTTTATATATGTACACGCACACACACGAACATATTTTGATACTAAAGTTTTAATCCTCCCGCATGCACATGCTTGTTATGATATTAAAGTTGTATTCTCATATCTATTACAGGGCTTAATCTCATTTTTGGTGAATGAGAATGGGTTCAATAGCGATAGAGTAACAAAGGTTTATCATCCTGATAATCTCAAGTTTTATATCATACAGATTTTTTTTTTTTTTTTTTTTTTTTTTTTTTTTTTTTTTTTTTTAATGAAAGTCATTTAAATTAAATCTTCAAGAAAGTTTACGTCTCATACATCATTTTTTGTTCTTTCTCCAGGCAGTAGAAAAAATTAAAGCAGCCAAGAACAAGTCATCACAGGGCCGGTAAGTGTTAACTATATACTTTCATTTATTTCTTAAAAATAAAATTTCTTCATCTCTTTGGCCGATCGTGCTGTTCATTCCTCCTTTTCAGGATGGAGTCATTTTTCAAGCCAGTAACCAATCCTTCAGTATCCACTAAGAGAAAGGTATATTGTTAGCTATCTACTGATATCTGATGTTAGGATTGATGAAATTTAACTTCCATTTTATCATTCTAATAAACCTATTAAACTTCGAATTTTAAGACCAACAATATTTTAATGGCATTATGACAGTTACATCTAACCCCTCTGCAAATTTTCCTTAATCTTGAATTTGTTGATTTTTCATTTTTTGGAAACTGAAATTCAATTATGTTGATCTTCAACATCAACATTGATTTAAGCTTCATGGTTCATTGGTATTGACTATATTTTCGTCCGACCGTGCATGATCTGTCCAAAAGTACTTCTCTGCCTCTTTCTGTCTAATTTACTTCAGACTCTCCATTTCTTTCTTTTATCTCAAATTACCTACAAAATCCATTAAACGAGAAAAATAATTCAAGTTCTTAAAGAACTGGTGGGATATGGAGACCTAATTGTCTCTACCTTTCTATACCGAATGACAGGTAACCAAATGTGTACTTAAGTCTCCTAAACCAGGAATCCAGCATAAATACTCTCCACAAGCTTTTTATCCGTCAAGGACAAAGGTCATTGGCAGCCTAGGGACGCCAATATTAGACCATTCTTCCAAGTACTCAGGGTCAAGGCCATTAGTCATGGCTGTTTGCTTCGGCACATGAAGCTGAAAACGCTGGTGAAACTAGTTGCTTTGGTTTTTAGTGATGTACTTGAAATCCTCATCATCAATTTCCTTGAACCTTATTGTTCATCTTCAAATATATACATATGGAAACTATAATTAAGGAGCTGATTAATTAAAACCCACCCTGTAGCTCTATTACATTAAAAAAGTTGGTGTGTTGTGTAGAAGCAGTTTATGACGCATGATTCTGGGGTTTTCTTGGGGAAAAAAAGCGATTGCTAGAAATAAGACATTACACATCATAGGCAACACACTAATCAATCATTTTGCCGACTTTGATTTTTAGTTTTAGTTGTGGTGGAGTATTTATGATTAATGGTCGTTGCTTTTATTAATGTACATTTGCTCTTTACATTTTCATTTGCATTGTGGCACCACATTTTCTGCAACTATGACCCATTAATTAAAGTTGGGATTCTTGACTTCAGCAATCTTTACCTTTTATTTTATTTTATGTAATCATTTTTATTTTTACGATCAATATTATCTCTGTTTCACTTTGTATTTGTAATCCAACAGGAGACATCAGAAAAGCCCACCAAACAAGCAATAACTAAGAAATCGAAGTCCAGTGGTGGTAAAAGAAAGTAGGAAGAGTTGGTTCCATCGCCACTGTCAAATTTGTGCAACGAACTTGCTGATTTTAAGTAATTTATAAGCTTTAGGTGGCTGCAAATTTAGGAGATAGTTGCATTATATATGACATTAATGGTTTTGAATGATTGGTCTTGGTGCAATTTTAGGAGGTATATTTTCGAGTACTTGCGGACATGCCTTGTGAAACTGCAATCTATCAGTTTTAAGTTGCAGGCCCTCTCAAGAATGATGTTTTTGTTTCTCTGCTCTGCAGCATGTATATTTCTTAACTAAATGGATAGTGAAGTAAGATCTTATAGGTTTGCTTTTCCAATTCTTAGAACTCCTGGATTGATTGGAGAGGATAGTTGAGTTGCCAAATTTGAAAATTGAATTCATGAATCTCTCTTTGTCCAATTTGCATGGTTTTGCATGGAAGGAAGCTTGTTGATACATATATCTGAATCATATTTGTTGCATTTTATCAACTTGATCATGAATGTTGATCATGTACTCCCAGAATTCTCTGCTAGAAGTGTTACTGCATTGCAAATATCTGTGGTAGGAAATGAGGAGCTCATGAGTGTTAGTTTGGAGCATTAAAGAAAAGAGTAGCTACGAGGTGTGTAGCTATAACTTTTGTTAGGGATGGGAACAAAATTTAGCAGCTACGCACATAATCTTGTAATCCTAAAATACATAATCTTGTAATCTTACACATAATCTTGTAATTCTAAAATACATAATCTTGTAATCTTACACATAATCTTGTAATCCTAAAATACATAATCTTGTAATCTTACCCATAATCTTGTAATCCTAAAATACATAATCTTGTAATCTTAAAATATTGGACGCCAACAAGAGGACTACATTAACATCGATTCTCCGTAATGGTATGATAGATATTGTTCACATGACTTTGCTATGAATTCCTCAAAAGGCCTCATGCCAATGGAAGACAAAATTTGGTGAAAGACATAATTTGGTGAAGAATTTCTTCCACCATTGAATCATCTCGTAGGGGATGTGGTCTAATTGCAAGGGATGTTAGAGGAGGTTCTTGAATTTATATTTCAAAACTTTAAAGATATTATATCAATTGGATTGGGATTGAACCAAAGCACAAGTGGACATATGACCTAATGCTCGTTAATAGAAGAGGTAATAAATGAATGAACGAGTGAATCCTCACTTATCTATGAGTTCAATATTGACACAAGAGGTAACTTGATCAAGGACGGACATCGCAAATTTGTAACTCATTCAGCTATTCATTATTCAAAACACATTGTGATACCCCAAAGAGATAAAGAATGCTCCAAACATACAGACAGACCTTTCATTGGTATAAGGTCTTTTGGGAAAATCAGTACCTGTGCTATGGTTTCTTGCCTCTTCAACTGATGTAAATGAGTTTCAAAGCACGAGGGAATGAGAAAAAAGAGCAGGATGGAAGGAACCAATGAAAAGCTAGGGTAGAGCCTTGGAGCCAGCCCCAAGCGAGTATCAACACTCAAGGCTCGAGGAGCGGCACACAAAAGGGAAAAGTGGAGACTTGAAGAGCACACAAAAGGAAAAAGTGGACAATATCATGCTATTAATTAATAGACTTCAATATACTTTTAATTACTATATTTTGATAAAGGAAACACAGACCCCCACACCATTACATAAAACATTATGCAAATTGAATAATGAATAGCTGAGAAGCTAAGATCAATAAAACGATCAATAAAACAACTTCGTTGTCGCTGTTACTAATAACGCTTCCCTTTTATTTCTTCATGCGCTCTTCTCATCCTTCTTCGCTGCTTTCTCTTCACTCTTCTTCACTTCTTCCACCGCCGCCGCCGCCCCCTTCGGTGGCTGCTCCTCCGCCTTCGTAACGCTCGAAACTTCAGCTTCCTTCTGTAGAAGGCAATGCATATTAGAAAATAAATAGAAATGACTTTGAATATGAATTAGGATTATACCTCAACGAGCAAGGAATCGAGAGACCGAGGCTTGTCGGAGTCGAGAGACCGAGGCTTGTTGGAGTCGAGAGACCGAGGCTTGGCGGAGTCGAGAGACGTAGGCTTGGCGGAGTCGAGAGACGTAGGCTTGGCGGAGTCGAGAGACGTAGGCTTGGCGGAGTCGAGAGAAGTAGGCTTGGCGGAGTCGAGAGAAGTAGGCTTCGCGGAGTCGAGAGATGGAGGCTTGGCTTCCTCAACGACAACTTTCTCGGTGTCGTCCTTCTTCTTTTCATCAATTACATCATCGACCCTCTTCTCGTCTTCCACGACCTTAACTTCCTCGGTGTTCTTCACCATGTCGTCGACAGGCTCGGGTGCAGGGATGACGGCCGTATCGACCTTGGCCTTAGGCTTGGTGGCACAGGCACCCATGGTAGGAAGAACAACCGAGGAAGAAAAAGATGACAAGAAATGAAGATCTTTCCCTCTTGTGAGGAGAGAAAGATCAAAATAGAAAATAAATGAGAGATTAAGGTTGTAATTAGTGTGGTGGGCAAAGGTTTAGAAGCTAATCAAAGCTTTAAATACTCATAACACCCATTATGTTTGATGATTAACAGCATTTTTAGGAGATGCCACCTCCTAATAAATTGGCATAGTTGATCCATTCTTCTATTCATTTTCACCAATAAATTCAATTATTAATTTTTAATTAGATTTTTGAGAGACGTGTGGTTGAGTAAATCTCGGGTTAGTTAAGTTGGTGACCCGAACAACACAACCCATTTAAGTTGGGTTGGGTTGGATTCTAGACTATTTTTTAAAATTATATTTATCTGTAATACATGTTATATTACTAACTAAAATTTCATAAAACTCAAATATGAAATATTCACGATATTCTCCTTGTTGATTAACGATTATTACAATATCGGGTAACCCCGTCATATATTTAATCCCGCCCAGATATGTTTGCAAGTGAGATAATTGTCTCTTCAACATAGCGCACCCCTTTTCAGAAGACGGTTGAGTCCCCCTGTCTTTTGTTCCGTTCTCAAGTCCCTAAACTTATGAAGTCTCGTTTCGGTAGTAGACCAATTTGTTAACATCCTCCGAGCCATTTTTTGTTGCAGCCTGGGCTACTGAATCCGCTGAAGTTATAATGCATTACTATCATCTATTATAAAAGTCAAATATTCTTAATAGTCATAATAATCTTCGAAATAGAATTGAGATTGGGTTTAGTTGAAACCCTAATTTTGAGTTGGTTGAGTTGAGGTGACTCATTAACCAACTTGAATTTTCGGTTTTTCAAAAAATTTAACTTAACCCAAATCGAAAAAAGTCTAGCTCAACCTAATCTTTATTTTTTATGTTGGATAGTCTGAATTCGAACAAAATACATTGACGCGATTGGGTTCCCTAGTACAATGATTTCGAAATAATTATATATATATAAATTAAGAAAATAATTATATAAAAAAAAAATTGGAGATTTTTTGTAACCGTAGTACAATGATTTCGACCGGTTCATGCAAATCTTCCAAAGAGGAAAGAATCTCAAAACCCAGTCCAAATTATCGAACATGATGATGGAAGCGTTGAAATAAAATTCAGCGAAGAACCTTCGTCAGAGTCAAAAGTAAAAGAATTCCTGAGTTCTAGACCAAGTACTTCAGGAATATCAAGATCAATGTATGACCCTTAAAGGTAAAAGAGGTCAGTTATGATCAAAAAAGGGCGTCAATCCACTATGAAGATGGCTCAAGGTCTCCAACCCATACGGATATGGATACTCAATCCGTCTACGAAAGCCAGCTAAATGTCATTACAGCTGATTTCCAGATAGACAAAGAATTTTTGAAAGCAGATTTTATGTCAACTACCAACTCTTCAAAAAGAAATGCCTTCTTCCAAACCTACAAAGAGGCTGAGCGAAATGAATGAAGAGCTCAGTGGTATTCTCATATGGAAGCCATCAAAGAAAATATACCATTCTTCGAATGGTTTGAAAAAAATATTCTGCAGGTATGCACCTTGACCCAGAGGAGTTGGAAGACTACCAAAAGAGGCGAGGTATATTCGAAACATCCTCCGTTAGAAGAAGTCGAATTCGACAACTACTACGGAGAAAAGGTCAAAGCTAGCCCTTTCAAACATATTCCGGAAGGACTAGAAAAGGGTAATCCGACCCTAAAGGATATCAAGAATATCCAGCATCAAAACAATTATTCAAATAAGATTTTATCCACGATCGCTACTCAACTTGAAAGTATTTACAAAAAGGACAGGGAAGCAGCTCTGTACTCAGCAAGAACAGGCAAGCAGCTCTGTACCAAAGGTTGATGAGTCAATACCAATACTCAGACCGGCAAATCTCGAAATATTTACAAAAAGGATTTCAAAAGAAGAGGCTGCAATGGCCAAGATAGAGGAAAAGTTAGACAGGATATTAAATCCCGCCATGACGCCTCAAGATTCATCTGTCAATGTCGTTAACAATGACGACGAGAACCAAGAATTCGAAGACGAGATTGCAAACGAGAGAGAAGAACCTTTCTACAATCGAATTGAAAGGATCTCTAGAAGAAGTCAAAATAATGCCAGTAATCAGAAAAACTGGTATCCTCAACCGTCTTTTCCGGATATCCAGTTCGAAGAAAAGACACTACAAACTCAAGCTCATTACGATGGTTTAGCAATCTATGAATGGAATATCGATGGATTGTCTGACTATCTGATAATGAATGTTCTCAATGAAATGATGATGGCCGCAGGTGCGTATAAATTACAAGGCCATAAATCCGACCATCAGATAGCTCAAGTTTTGGTAACCGGATTTACCGGGCAACTCAAGGATTGGTGGGACAAATATCTCGACGAAACAACCCGCCAACAGATATTAAACCACTATGTCATTAGACCAACTACTCAAATTATCAAAGAAGAAGGTCCATCAACTAGGACCGAGGTACAACATGAAAGGGTAGAGGATGCTGTCAACACCCTCATATATACCCTCATAGAATTCTTCGTCGGCGACCCTCTAAAATACCAGGAGAGATCCGCCGAGATACTCATGAATCTGAAATGCCCTACCCTAGGTGATTTCAGGTGGTACAAAGACATGTACTTCAGCAAAGTTCTTATTAGAACAGATAGTTCTTTGGAATTCTGGAAAGAGAATTTCGTCAATGGACTACCAAAACACTTCTCAAGGAGGATCAAAGATGGTCTTAAGAAAAAGTACAATGGAACAATTCCATGGCAAACTTTGTCATACGGATCCATAGCATCCTTCATCATAGAAGAAGGACTCAGACTTTGTAATGAGTCAAAGATTCAAAACAAGCTCAATTCTTCGATATCAAACAGAAAAGAGCTTGGTAGATTTTGCGATCAATATGGATGCAAGGGAATAGAAGCTCCCTCAACCTCTAGACGAAAGAAGGTTAAGACGCATCCAAAACCTTATCATTCATACAGGCCTAGAGAAACATATCGGAGTAAACCCGTGCAGTCTCAGAAGCCAACATACTCAAAAAGGAAGTATATTCCTACAAAAACCCATAGAGGAAAGAAAAAGCAAACTTGCTTCAAATGTCGTGAAGAAGGACACTATGCTAACAAGTGTCCAATCAGAGGAAAGATCAATGAGTTGGATATAGATCAAGAGCTGAAAAATCAGCTATTACGACTGACCCTAACCGACTCAGAGCAATCAAGCGAGGGAGAAATCCTCGAACTCCAAGAAGAATCTGATTCATATTCTAGCACAGAATACGAATCAGAACAAGAAGGAAAAAGGACGTGCGAAGGATGCATAAATGTCCTTACCAAGGATCAAGAAATTCTACTCGAAGTAGTAGAAAAAGTTCAAGACCCAGAAATTCAACAGAAGATTGCTCAACGACTTAGGGATGCCATGACAATTTCTAAGCCAACTGAAAGGGAAGAAAGAAATCCCTACAGACTCCAAACTGTTCTCCAAAGATTTGAAAAACCGAGGGAACTCACTACTCAAGATTTACAAAGAGAGATTAATAATCTCAAACAAGAGGTACAGGCGCTAAGATCTGAAACCAGGTCAGAATCTTATACGCTTCGTCAAGAAATTCTCAATCTTCAGGAAAGGCTGCCAGCACAAAAGGAAACGGCGCAACCGAACTTGGATGAAGAAGATTTTCAAAGTTCCTTCGTTGGAGCCATCACCACTTCTCAATTTCAAAAATGGTACGCTCTCGTTACCTTAAAAATTTATGATTTCAAAATCACACTAAAGGCTCTCATAGATACTGGAGCCGATCAAAATTGCATTCAAGAAGGCCTAATACCTACAAAGTATTTTGAAAAAATTACTGAGGGCCTTAGAGGTGCTAACAACAACAAACTCAAAATTAATTACAAACTATCAAAAGTTCATGTTTGCAATGATGGAATTTGCTTCGTAAATTCCTTCCTTCTAGTAAAAGACTTAGGACAAGAACTAATCGTAGGTACTCCTTTCATTACTCAATTATATCCTTTTAGAATAACTGAAAAAGAGTTAGAATCAAAAGCCTTAGGGAAGAAGATAAAATTTAACTTTCTTTCCCCCATAAGCATTAGCAAAATAAATAACCTTCAAAAGAATACAATTATTCAATCAATAAATGTATTAAATTATAAAGAAAAACAAATTTCTTTTTTGAAAGAAGAAATTTCATTCAAAAGAATAGAAGAACAAATTCAAAACAAAACTGTCCAGTTTAAAATCAAAACTTTACAAACTCAATTAGAAAAAGAAGTTTGTTCAAATATCCCAAATGCCTTTTGGAATAGGAAACAACATATAGTTGATCTTCCTTATATCAAAGCTTTCGAGGAGAAAAATATTCCTACGAAAGCCCGACCTATTCAAATGAATAAAGAATTACTAACATTCTGCAAAGTAGAAATTAATGATCTTTTGCAGAAAGGCCTTATTAGACCATCAAAGAGCCCCTGGTCATGTGCGGCTTTTTACGTCAACAACCAGGCAGAAAAGGAACGTGGAGTCCCGCGACTGGTAATTAACTACAAACCCTTAAATAAGGTTTTGGAATGGATTAGATATACAATTCCAAATAAATTAGATTTATTGCAAAGAATTTCAAATGCAAAAATATTTTCAAAATTTGACATGAAATCAGGATTTTAGCAAATCCAGATTTCAGAAAAAGACAAGTACAAAACGGCTTTTAATGTCCCTTTTGGACAATACGAATGGAACGTTATGCCATTTGGGCTAAAAAATGCTCCATCCGAATTTCAAAAGATTATGAATGATATTTTCAATCCTTTTCAAGACTTTTCAATTGTTTATATTGACGATGTTCTAATTTTTTCTCAAAACATCGATCAACACTTTAAGCATCTTCAAACATTTTTGACGACAGTCAAAAGAAACGGTTTAGTTGTGTCTAAACCCAAAATTAAACTTTTTCAAACAAAAATCCGTTTTCTCGGATTTGAAATTCATTTGGGTCTAATAAAACCCATTCAAAGGTCCATTGAGTTTGCCTCAAACTTTACAGATCAAATTACAGATAAGACCCAACTACAAAGATTTTTGGGATGTCTCAATTATGTGTCTGATTTCCTTCAAAATATCAGACCCATCTGCAAGCTTGAGAGACTCAAAAAGAATCCATAGCCCTGGACTGAAGAACATACAAAAACAGTCCAAAAAAATTAAATCCCTGGTCAAGTCAATTCCGTGTTTATCGCTGATAAACCCAAGGGCTAGTTTAATAGTGGAGACCGACGCATCTGATATTGGATATGGAGGAATCCTAAAACAGTCCCTTGACAAGAAAGAATCCATTGTCCGTTTCCATTCGGGAATATGGAATTCTACTCAAAAAAATTATTCAACAGTAAAGAAAGAAATACTTTCAATAGTAGTTTGTGTACAAAAATTTCAAAGTGATTTGATTAACAAAAGTTTTGTTATCAAAACCGACTCAAGGGCATCTAAATTTGTTTTAGAAAAAGATGTCAAGAATCTTGTGTCTAAACAAATTTTTGCTAGATGGCAAGCCATTTTATCTTGCTTCGACTTTCAGATTTTGCCTATGAAAGGGATCGAAAACCCCTTGGCAGATTACCTCTCAAGAGAGTTCTTACTCTCAAAGAAAAATTCTCCCTAACCCATCACCATCTCCCAGCAATGACCGGAAAGAAAGTGATAGAAAAAGGGAAGAAGCCCAATGCTTCTTCAAGCACACCTACTCCAATGACATCCGATAGCTATGCAATGGATTATGGCTTCACATTGGTGACCAGATCTAAAGCAAAGCTTTCTAAAAAACAGACGGAGGTTACCACTCCGACGAGGCCTTCAGCCTCTTCAACACGGCCATCTGCCGTTACTCCATCGAGACCCACTGTCTCTTCCACTTCAAAGGGACCTTCTGTCCCCTCGACCTACTCGGACGCGGTTGTTCCCGTTCGTTTTTCTCCCGTTCCTGAAATCAAAACCTATTTTCAAAAATCTGTGTCTATATCAGAAGCTCTGGTAGAACCAGAATACGACGACCCGAAAATCGGCGAAGTCGTTAAAAAAGCCTATCCATCGAGATTCTTTTATATCTCAGAAGATCTTCATAAAACCAGAAGGTTTTATGAATTCATTCTAGTCGGCACAAAGTCCGTCGAAATTACTCATATTCCGAGTTGCGATGATCCTTCGAAAATCGCGTATTCAAAATTAAAAATTTTTAAAGTCATGAATCCGACGTATTGGAATCAAGACCCATACACGGAAAAGACATTCTCAAAACCTTTTGTTCCTCATTCTTACTCATACAGAGACAATTAGATGGCATGGTTCAATGTCATTTGGTATCAAAATTACGAGCATTCATGGTTCATTCAATTCTGCCAGAATGCTCATAAAATTCATTACCCATTTTGGTTCATCAAATGGTGGAAAATCTTTGGATCAGCCAAAGATATATTTCCAGTTCCAATCCAAGAATCGTTCCACTATTTTGTTCAAAACATATTCAAAATCTCATTTCCATTGACCATGCGCTTTTGCGTATATTTTCAAATTCATTGGATTTTAACTTGGAATTTTCAAATTAAAGAGACCGAACACCAAATAAAACAGGTCTTCAAAATTATCAAAATCAAATGGTGGGATAAATATACTTATACTCACGCAGACATCAAAGCGGTAAAGGTCTGGCTATCTGAGAATGGCCACCTTCAGGATTTATCCAAGAAGAAGACCTCTGAATTCCTTAATTCAAAGTCGAGGCTACTCGCCGCATTACAGACAACTTCGGAAGCTGATTTTCAAAAGCTTCTTCAAGAAGCCACATCAGTCGGTTCAACGTCTTCTCCTTCTATTATAGAGGAAGAAGATGAAGACACGATCTATGATCTCAATGATCCATTTTTGGATTCACAACCACCTTTGTAGATATCATCATCTCAATGACTGAATAGTCGTTAAACTAATTAAAAAAAAAAAAAAAATTAAATCCGTGAATGGAATATGTTCCCTGACATATTCCATTCAATTTTCCTTCTTTTGGCACCTTGTCTATTTTGATTTTTCTTATTATTATTGTACTCTTTCTTTTTTCATGTAAATACATCTACGTACATCTATGTAAAAAGATGTATTAAAAGTTATTAATTAAGCTAGGATGATAGAGCTCATGTAAATCGTAAGGGCTCAAGTCATTAAGCATTTGTAAATGGTATCAGAGCAAGAACACTTGTTGATAGAGCTCATGTCATTAAGTATGAGTATAAATATATTACGTTTGAATAATAGGTATATAAATGAATCGAGATAAGATAAGGAATTACTACAAGGGGAATAAGATTCGGATTACCTTGTTGATCGAATATCTCAAGGCAAGAACACTTGTCCGAGATTCGAATCACTCCACAAGCAAGATCGATCATGTCTAGCTTGAATGATTCTTGTTGATCAAATATCTCAACGCAAGAACACTTGTTTGAGATTCGAATCATTGCATAAGCAAGATTGATCATGTCGAGCTTGAAGTATTCTACATACAACCTAAACTATATAGAATTGTAAAGAAACTTAGTCTAAAGAAGAGCACAAATGCTTCTTTTACTATATTTTCCCAGTCTACCTACAATATAACATACATGGTTTTATATAACCTAAAAATGAAACTAAAGGCGTTCCAATATCTGTAACATTCATACTTAAATGGCCATAATTAACCATTATGTAATTGTAACCTAAAGTAAATAAAAAGTCTTAAAATACATTAATGAAATACAATAACTCTAAATTACTCTAAATTGTAATCCATTCAAAGTTTATAACATGAAACTTCTTTCTTTTTTAATGTGGCATGAATTAAAATATCTTTTGATAATTTCAACAATATTTTTTTCACGTCTTCATTGAAGTATATTGTATGATTGAAGTTTCTTGGTTCAATCACGAGATTATATTGAAATAAAAGTAATCTTAAACATATGATAGTAAAAAATTACTTAAAAGAATGGATATTTATTCCATGTTGAATTGTATGGATAATCTTTACTTTTAGAAGCACTTTAAGACTAATAGATAACGTGACTATATTGCACGGAGATGCACGAGACTCTGAGGTCATCAAGTGTCCAATTTAAATTTGAAATATAACGACCCTAAATTTCCACATACTCAGAGTCGCTACTAACGTCTCATGCTTATCTATAATGCGGAAATATAACTCTTACATGAACATAATTGATAACGTAAACTTCAAAAAAAACGTTTAAAACAACTTCTTCTCTGGAAAATAGAGCCGTGGTCTTACGTGTTTAAATATGAAATACTGAAATTTAGAGAAAACAAAAAAAAATACAAAATAATTTAACACAATAAATGCAAAACAACCTATTCTAACTTAAGACTAGAAATTTAAATATGAATCTACCCTATGCACGTGCCTCAGTCTCTGCTCGCGATGCCGCCGTCCTCCATACAAGTGCGTCTTGCCTTTACCTGAAAAATGATGTGGCACACGGCCTGAGTATTTCAAAGAATACTCGGTAAGTGGCCCCACTATAGGGGCCATGCAAATGCAAACACATGCAATCATGATTTAGGAACCTATCTCTAATCATCTTAGGGGTGGCCTCCAGTCTCGGACAAATTGGATGTGTAGTACTTCCCTACACACGACTCACACGTGCGAGTGTGAATCCCCAGGGCACTCACACATCCCCTGGATCCTCTGGTCAAGCTAATCTGTTGCGACGTCCGGAGGTCAGCGGAACCCCATAGTGTCATGCACCTCATGAACACCCTCATCTGTGTGCTTTCGCACCTGTGCGCATACGCGCTCATCATACGGTGCGCGTCCGCACTCATCACCTCTAGGGGAAGTAGCCCTATGTTGAGTTATGGAGTCTGCTCCCTGTATTTATAGCTTGGTCAATGGCTATATCCGGTAAAGCTATATATGGTACATAGCTATATATAGTAGATGGTTAAATCTGGTAAAGCTATATTTAGTAGACTGAACCATATATATATCCCGTCCAGTAAAGCTCTTAAAAGTACTTTTCTATTCTCTGTACTCTCTTGTTGTACATGCCTGAAGTCATCAATAAAAAATCCTTTTAGCCAGAGTTCTCCTTGCAACTTCTCTCTATCCTTCTCTTTGTGTTCATCTAGATCGAGCGTGTGCGTTGTTGTGCGATCCTAACAACTGGTATCGATCCTAACAACTGGTATCAGAGCAAGGCAAAATTCACCACGATCTGTGAAGATGGAAAGTTCAAAGATTGGAATTGAGAAGTTCGATGGATCCGATTTCGGTTTCTGGAAGATGCAGATTGAAGATTATCTGTACCAGAAAGATCTTCACGAACCTCTGTTGGGGGTGAAGCCGGATACCATGACCACGGAACAGTGGAAGCTCAAGGATCGACAAGCCTTAGGGATGATCCGGTTGACGCTATCCAGAAACGTGGCGTTTAACATCATCAAGGAGAAGACAACGTCAGATCTGATGAAGGCGCTGTCAAATATGTATGAAAAACCGTCGGCTATGAACAAGGTGTATTTGATGCGTAGATTGTTCAATCTACAGATGTCTGAAGGTGGACGTGTTGCGGATCATATAAATGAATTCAATATGATCATAAGTCAACTGGGTTCGGTGGAAATTAATTTCGAAGATGAAATTAAAGCGTTGATTTTGATGTCATCCTTACCCGAGTCATGGGATACTGTTGTTGCCGCAATCAGCAGTTCCCGAGGATCTGATAAACTGAAGTTTGATGAAATTCGAGATGTAGTTCTCAGCGAAAGTATTCGCAAACGGGAAACTGGAGATTCATCAGGCAATGCTCTCAGTGTTGATCGAAGGGGAAGAAGCAAATCAAAGAGCTCAAACAAACATGGGCGTTCAAAATCAAAGAACCGGGGAAAATCTCCAAATAAACCCAACGTAACGTGTTGGAGCTGTGGGGGAAAAGGACACTTTCGGACAGATTGTACAAAGCTAAAGAAGAAGCAGAATCATAAATCTGAAGATGATGATGATTCTATATACACAACAGAAGATGCTGAGGACGTTTTAATCCTTAATGTGGATAGCCCAGCTGAATCCTGGATTTTGGATTCAGGTGCATCGTTCCATTCGTCTCCAAGTAAGGAATTGTTTCGAAATTTCAAATCAGGAAATTTCGGGAAGGTGTATCTTGCCGACAATAAAACCTTGGAGATTGAAGGAAAGGGAGATGTCTCCATACAAACTCCAGCAGGAAATCAATGGACATTACAAGATGTCAGATACATTCCTGGTCTTAAGAAGAACCTGATCTCTATTGGTCAGTTGGATAGCACAGGCTATGCAGCAGAGTTTGGAAAGAGTTCCTGGAAGATTGTGAAGGGCGCCATGGTTGTTGCGCGTGGCACAAAATCTGGAACCTTATACACTACTGCAGAGTGTATAAACATGACTGCTGCTGCTGAGAGTGCTTCCAATTCAAGTCTATGGCACAATAGACTTGGACATATGAGCGTCAAAGGAATGAAGATGCTCACTGCGAAAGGAGCTTTAGAAGGCTTAAAATCTGTTGATATGGGTCTTTGTGAGAGCTGCGTTATGGGCAAACAGAAACGAGTTAGTTTCACAAAGGCTGCCAGAGAACCGAAGAAAGTGCGGCTGGAAATGGTCCATACAGACGTCTGGGGACCATCTCCAGTTTCATCACTTGGTGGATCAAGGTACTACGTCACCTTCATCGATGACTTCAGCAGGAAGGTATGGGTTTACTTTCTGAAACACAAGTCAGATGTGTTTACCACCTTCAAGAAGTGGAAAGCTGAAGTTGAAAATCAGACCGGCTTGAAGATCAAATGCCTGAGGTCTGACAATGGAGGAGAGTACAACAAATCAGAGTTTATAACATTTTGTGCAGCTGAGGGAATTAGATTAATAAGAACAATTCCCGGTAAGGCAAGACAAAATGGTATTGCAGAAAGGATGAACAGAACCTTGAATGAGCGAGCAAGAAGCATGAGGATTCATTCTGGATTGCCAAAGGCATTCTGGGCTGATGCTGTGAACACAGCAGCATATTTGATTAATAGAGGGTCGTCAGTACCCTTGAAGTTCAAATTGCCCGAAGAAGTATGGACAGGAAAAGAACTCAAGTACTCTCACTTGAGAACCTTTGGCTGTACTGCATATGTTCATGTTGATCCAGAGAAGAGAGATAAGCTTGATGCTAAGGCTGTGAAATGCTACTTCATAGGCTATGGCTCTGACATGTTCGGGTATAGGTTTTGGGATGAGAAAAATATGAAGATCCTAAGACACTGTGATGTGACCTTTGATGAAAATGTCATGTACAAGGACAGAGAGAAGATAAACTCTGAGACTACGAAGCAAGTGGGAGTTGAATTTGAGTGGCAAGAAAATTCACACAGTGATGGTACAACAGAAGCTCAAGAAACTCCTGATCCTATTGCTGAAGAACCAGACGTGGCTGATCCTATTGCTGAAGAACCAGACGTGGAGCAAGTTGCACCTGAACAGGTGTTGAGAAGATCATCCAGAACTACCAGAGCACCAGACAGATATTCAACCTCATTACACTATCTGTTGCTGACTGACGAAGGAGAACCAGAGTCCTTTGATGAGGCCCTACAAGTGGAAGATTCAACTAAATGGGAGCAAGCCATGGATGATGAGATGAGCTCACTTGAAAGGAATAATACGTGGGTGCTGACTGAGTTGCCTACAGGAAAGAGAGCTCTGTTGAACAAATGGGTGTTCAAAATCAAGGTTGAACCAGATGGCAGAAGGAGGTTTAAGGCTCGATTAGTAGTTAAAGGATATTCACAAAGAAAAGGCATTGATTATGCTGAGATCTTTTCTCCAGTTGTGAAATTAACTACTATCCGAATTCTACTGAGTATTGTTGCATCGGAGAATTTGCACCTTGAGCAAATGGATGTAAAAACGGCATTTTTACATGGAGATCTAGATGAGGAGATCTATATGCAACAACCCGAAGGATTTGCAGCTCCAAGCAAGGAGCACATGGTGTGTAAGCTCAATAAGAGCTTGTATGGACTGAAACAAGCACCGAGACAATGGTACAAGAAGTTTGACTCCTTCATGAGCAAGAGTGGTTTCCATAGAAGTGAAAAGGATCAGTGTTGCTACCTCAAGAAATACACTGATTCTTATGTGTTTCTATTCCTGTATGTGGATGATATACTAATTGCTGGATCAAGTATGAGGGAGATAAACCACCTGAAGGCTAGCTTGTCTTCAGTATTTGAGATGAAAGATTTAGGTGCAGCGAAGCAGATCCTTGGGATGAGGATTTCTCGAGATAGATCTGCTGGCACATTAAATCTATCCCAAGAGCAGTACATTGAGAAGGTGTTGTCCAAATTCAAGATGAATAACGCTAAACCCAGGACTACCCCCTTGGCAAATCATATTAAATTGTCAAAGGGGCAATCTCCCAAGACAGTTGAGGAACGTGAGCACATGGCATCAGTTCCGTACGCTTCTGCAGTTGGGAGTTTGATGTATGCTATGGTCTGCACTAGACCTGACATAACACATGCAGTGGGAGTTGTTAGCAAGTACATGGCAAATCCAGGGAAGGAACATTGGGAAGCTGTGAAGTGGCTTCTGAGATATCTGAGAGGTACATCCAATACTACACTTTGTTATGGCAATGGCAAAGTAGTTCTGCAAGGTTTTGTGGATGCTGATCTGAGTGGAGATGTAGACTCCAGCAAGAGCACATCTGGGTATATCTACACTATAGATGAAACAACAGTGAGTTGGATGTCTAAGCTTCAGAAATGCGTTGCTCTTTCATCTACTGAAGCTGAGTACGTGGCCATAGCTGAAGCTGGAAGGAGATGATATGGATGACAGACTATCTAGAAGAATTAGGCCGGAAGTAGTGCAAGAAGATCCTTTATACAGATAGTCAGAGTGTCATACAGTTGGTGAAAAACCCAGTCTATCATTCAAAAACAAAACACATTAGAAGACGGTACCATTTCACTCGCAGGTTAGTGGAAGAAGGCGATATGTGTTTGGAGAAGATAGAGGGTGCAAAGAATCCAGCAGACATGTTGACAAAATGTGTTGATGTTGGAAAATTAAAGCTATGCAAAGCCCTAATTGGTATGGTGTAGGATCAGTCTCCAAGTGGGAGAATTGTTGAGTTATGGAGTCTGCTCCCTGTATTTATAGCTTGGTCAATGGCTATATCCGGTAAAGCTATATATGGTACATAGCTATATATAGTAGATGGTTAAATCTGGTAAAGCTATATTTAGTAGACTGAACCATATATATATCCCGTCCAGTAAAGCTCTTAAAAGTACTTTTCTATTCTCTGTACTCTCTTGTTGTACATGCCTGAAGTCATCAATAAAAAATCCTTTTAGCCAGAGTTCTCCTTGCAACTTCTCTCTATCCTTCTCTTTGTGTTCATCTAGATCGAGCGTGTGCGTTGTTGTGCGATCCTAACAACTGGTATCGATCCTAACACCCTATGCTTGTGAACATACAATATGCATGAGGTCCCTCTAAATCCATCAAAATGTCTCTTCTGACACAATCCTCTAGTCTCATCTCTTTGTTACTCTAGGTAACACATACTCGTGGATATTTATATTACTATCATTTTCACGCTCTTAGGGTTGTGTCCTATGTCGATCTAAAGACATGATGCAATATGACACTCATCATCATATAGCATGCTCAATATGAAAAACATCATTATATTAAGGTAAACGTCACGCAATCATCATACTCATCATATTGTCACAAAGTGCATCAAACATATCAAGTACGACATTCATCAAAATATATATATACTGAGCACATCATCAAGTATCGTAACCCACACATCATCATAAGTCATACATCATCATAACTCATATACTGCATCATATGACATAGTTCATACATCATCGTAACTCATACAAATTTTAGCCTATCCTATAGTAAGGCCACTTACCTGATTAGCTTATACAGGTGTCACCAATTTATCCTTAACGAAAGTTTGATTTTTCCCTTTGTATCCAAGCCAACCTATAAGAATCCATGACATCAATTTCATGTTCAATTCTCTGACTCTTACAATGGTTCATGTGCTAAACTTCATGCGAGCATTAAAGACTTTACATGGATAAAGTCTTGGAACGTTATAATATACATCTAAATATATATACATATTCTATTTACATTAAGATTTCTCTTACAATGGTTCATGTGTTAAACTTCATGCGAGCATTAAAGACTTTGCATGGATAAAGTCTTGGAACGTTATAATATACATCTAAATATATATACATATTCTATTTACATTAAGATTTCTCTTACAATGGTTCATGTGCTAAATTTCATGCGAGCATTAAAGACTTTGCATGGATAAAGTCTTGGAACGTTATAATATACATCTAATATATACATATTCTATTTACATTAAGATTTCATTTTCTATTTTTATCTCGAGTGGCTACTTTCTTGTCTTCTAATATTCTTTCTGTATTCTACTCTTTCTCTCAATTTTTGTTCAAAGACATATTCTTGACCAATTTTTAATCGATTCTTACATAATCATATTATTTCAATTTCGATCTATTCTTACTCTCAACTTCCCTTTTATTTTTTCTCTCCTTCTCTCTATATTTCCTCCTCTCCTTCTTTTTTCTCTCTTATTTTTTTTTTTTTTTTCTTATTTCCTCTTCTTCTTTTTTTCTCTTTGTATTTTTTTTTGTTGGTATTCTAATTAATTCTTCCTTCCAAATCTTTCCTCTGTATCTTCTTTTTTTTTTTTCTTCCTTTAATTTTGTTAACCTTTAAAATTCACAAATATCACAGATAAATTTTCTTTCTTTCCTTTCTTCTTTCCATCTTTCCTTTCTTATACAGATTCTTCTCTTTTTCTCTTTTCCTCTCTGTTCTGTATTTACTTCCTATCTTTCCCTTTTTTTTTATCTATTCTGTATTTTTTTATTCTGTTGACAAATATTTGCCTCATCTATTCGGGTTATTTTCTATAACCTAACATCATAACCAAAAATCTAAATAACTGGACAAGCTAACAAAAGAAATAATTAGAAGGAAATCTGATTCTTACTGTTTCTTATAAGATAAATGAAAATGAGATCTGAAATATGATCACCGTAATAACAAACTAAGATCTCTCCCTCCAAAAATTAAATCTCCAACTCTCCTTGTAAACCTGGTTGTTAGTATTTTTTTTCTTTTTTTGGTTGTAGAACCACTGAATGCATCCTGTATGTTGTATTTGTGAGTTGGTTGAGGAGAGATAGTCGATGCATCCTGTATTTTGGATTGAGATTTTGACTGATGAGGTAGTTGAGGAGAGATAGTTTGGGAAAGGAAGAGTGGTGAGTGGAGAGTAGTTGAGGGAAAATTATTATTTTAATTATTTTAATTATTTACTTATTATTATTATTATTATTTATTTATTTATTTATTATTTTTTTTTTTTATTTTTTTTTTTTTTCGGGTCGTTACATGAAATCTTGGACATAATACCTCAGAAATCTTCCAAGTATAACATAACCATTTTAACTTAAAGTTAGTATATCCAAGAATTGAATAATTTAAATTCTTGCCATTTAAATTTTTTGTCCGACTGAATTGGTCCTAATCACTCTTCGGGACGGAATAGAGGAGGGGAGGAGATTCTCGAACGAGGAAAAGGACTCAATGACACCGAAAGAATTGAATGAGGAGCTGTATGAGGTGAAAATCTCATGTACGGTTCTGTCGAGTGGTAGTAAGGGTGACTTATCCGTTAACTTTTGCACTATCACCCCAAAAAAACCAAAATCTGCCTTACGTAAAGTCGATACAAGTATGATGAAAAAATCTTTTTGACCAACCTGAAGTGTTGGGTTGGTTGGGTTGATGACACAAGCAACTCGAATAGAGTTTACAACTCAACTCAACCCCTCTATTTTCTAATTGAGTTGGGTTAGGTTGTTGAGTTGTTGAGTTTTTTTTTTCTTAATTATTTAAAAATTCATATTTATCTACCATCTATGTTATATTAATAACTAAAATTTCAATTATTAACGATGTATTACTAATATTTGATACGAACGTTGAAAATTCTTAACACATTTTTAAGAGTAGGATAGGGTTAGGTTATGTTGTAACCCCATTTTAAAGGTGGTGGGGTGGACCCGATAAAAAATATGTCAACTCACAAACGGAACCGAATTTTTTATTTTACAAAAATTTAACCCAATCCAAATCAAAAAGAAATCTAATCCAACTTAACCTTTATTGATAATTCCGGTTGGATGAATTATGGATTCATATAAATACCCCTAATCAAGTTCCGAGATTGAAAGAAGATATTGGACCTATTAATTGAAAAGTTAGCCTTTGATTGGGGTAGAATTAGAACTTCGTGTCACCTTTACCAAGAAACAAATTGGCAGACAACACATTTTCTAGCGAACACAAATGGTGAGCTGTGTTACACCTCACTTAGAAAATGTAGGTTATGACTCTCATACGCAAGATAGACAAGAGGCGATCTTCAAGTGGCGCTCATTCGACTATGTGAGAGTCAAGATGGAGAAGTTTCATGATGCTACAGAAGAGGACGGTGCATCATCCAACATACCAAGAGTGTGCATTCAAGATAAGTTGAGGTGTACACAAGATTCGAGAGAATGAGGTGACACGAGTGTCGAAGACAAGCTTGAAGAGAGCGAGCTGGGTAGGGACCCCTATAACCTCAAAAGTAGGAGTTTCGATATGAATTTCGACATATGACTTTGGAATTAAGTCCATCACATGAAAGTTGAACGCTCACCAAATTTGATGTTAATCGTATACTCGACGTACTATGCACGGGGCCGTATGTACGCTCATCAAAATGACTTATACTCGAGAATGATTGAAAATGTCTCAAAATGCTATAGGGAGGCATGATGTCAACTTTCCACTACCTTTGGGCCCTATGGCCTAAACGAGCTACCATGTGGCACATGCGTGTGTCACACTAAGGGAAAGCGTTCCGAGATGAGTGACATGGGTGTCCTGGTATTGCACCCCAGCCCATGTGTCAGAGATTGGATTATGCACTCGCTATTGGGTACGGAGTCCATAAATGACATGGCTTGGGCACAGGAGGGTCAATGCTTTGATAAAATCCGGATGGATGGATGTTCGAGATATTCTGATGTTATGCGATAAATGGGCCTATTCTCGATAACATGATCGAGTGAGTTGTGATGGCCGACGGCACCCTGTGACGTGGGATGACATCAAGATATATGAGCCATGTTAATATAGAACCAAGATAATGTTGGATACGACGTTGTACATGGGATACCTTGGCCCGACTAAAGGCAAGGTTGAGTTGAATGACTTGCCTAGTGTAGAGGCAAGTTGGTTGTCTCGCAGATGATTGAATATGCATGTGTAGGTGGCATGTACGGGTGAACAAGCTTGGATTCTACACTAGTGATGTTCGGTTGGTGAAGACAAATCTCACATAAGGTCTGACGAAACCACAAAACCATGCAAAAAATGAATATAGGACTTGAGTTCCCCTTAAGGTTAGTCGTGAACATGTCAAGATCACGACGGCACATGGTTGAAAAAATACGACTTTGACATTATGCAGGATAATCCAATTCTAGGAGCACTAGGATCTAGATTTCTAATTGTCTCTCATAATCTTAGATGCTCGGTCTAGTAGAAACGTACCAACCTAGGTCATCATAAAATTGTTCTAGCTTAAGCATCCTAATTTTAACTTGGTACTCTCATGCATGCTTCTCATGGAGATAATCCTCTAAGTATGGAATTTATATTCTCAACATTCATGTAAGTTCAACACCACATGAAGCACATATCACAATTGTATTAGCCCAAAAAGAAAAAAATCCTAAATAAACAATTAATTAATTAATTATAAATAATTATAAAAAAAAAATTACGTTAAAAAATAATAATAAAACAACTCTCTCCCACTCATCTCCACTAACCTCTCATCCTTTCCCCTTATTATCTCTCATCAACCCATCCCTTAAAAAGCCATATAAAAAAGAAACAGAAAAACAACTAAACCATGGTTAGAGTTACTTTGGGGAGGAAATGAGAATGACTTTTACCCAATTTGAGATTCACTTATAGACGAAGAGGAGATTTACATGGAGATAGATCTGATCTATATATTAAATCCTCATCTTCTTTTATCATATTTCTTCTTTTTAGAAATTACAGCCAACTAGAGTTAGATCTTCATTAAATCATTACAAAGGTTTGGTTTTGAAGAATGAAACAGAGTAATTATAAGGAAAGAGAGTAAATATAGATAAAGAAAAGAAATATGATATCGTATCTTTATTAAATCATTACAATGTTTTAGCTTTGAGAAAGGAAACAGAGTAATTATAAGGAAAGAGAAATTACAGCCAATTAGAGTTAGATCTTCATTAAATCATTACAAAGTTTTACAGCCAATTAGAGTTAGATCTTCATTAAATCATTACAAAGTTTTAGTTTTGAGAAATGAAACAGAGTAATTATAAGGAAAGAGAGTAAGTTTTAGTTTTGAGAGATGAAACAGAGTAATTATAAGGAAAGAGAGTAAATATAGATAAAGAAAAGAAATATGATATTGTATCTTCGTTAAATCATTACAATGTTTGAAGGTGGAAAAGGTTTCCACACCCTTATAAATGGTGTTTTGTGTTAAATAAAAGTCATGCCTTATTTAGTTAGGTTTGTAAAGCATCTGAATTCAGGCGAAGAGCGTGATTCTAGGAGCCATTGTTTTGTCAATTTGGGCGAAGTCTTAGTCCACTTCTTCTATAATTGGTTTTTCTATTTTTGTAATTAGATTTGTTATTTAAACCGTTCAACTGAAGTAAAATAAAACATCGAGTCTTCAGCAATATCAGCGAATCTCTCACTCTCTCTCCTTTTACTTCCGCTAATTTTTCCTTCGAAGAAACCTTCGGCCAATTTTTCGTCGACACTGTCTTCCGAATTGCCAGAGTCAATAAGTGGTATCAGAGCCTCGTTGAAGCGATCGGTAGTATACCATCACAGAAGAGCCAACCTATCAACAATCAAGTTGAATAGCTCAAGTGGTTAGAGTGTCGACCTAACAACACACAGGTCTTAAGTTCGAGTAGAAGAAAATGCAAAGGGCGAAAATAAGCACATCCGTGGGGTCCATCCCGAGCAGGCTCGCTCACTCCTCCACGCCGCCGTCAAGTGCTGGCATCTCCATCACCACCACGAATAGGCCGATGCCGTGATGACGGGCGTTGAGTTGTCGTTGAGCGAGTGATCAGGGGGAGGCAACGACCGCCGTCGTTCAGTACCTATGTTGACTGACAAGGTCTAACTACAATGATTGGGCCTTGTTGATGCGCGGCCCGTCACAATCTGCAATATGATTGTGACCCGAGTAAGTCATCGAGGACGATGACTAAGTTAAGTGGGGGAGAATGTCACAACCTTACTATGAAGAGAGTAGGTTGTGACCCTCACGCCATGACAAGCAAAGGGGTGTCCCTCAAGAGACGCCTATCCGGTCATATGTGGGCCAACGTAGAAGAATGCCATGATGCGATCGAGGAGGACGATGCATCATCCAACACACCACCACGCAAAGTGGGTAGTGGGGCATAACAGAGACATCAGCATAGACATGAAGGACAAGATAGGCTTGTCGAAGGGCCGGGTAGGGCCCCGGGCCTTAACCTCAAAAGTCGACAGCATAGACATGAAGGACAAGATAGGCTTGTCGAAGGGCCGGGTAGGACCCCGGGCCTTAACCTCAAAAGTCGAGGTTAAGGAAGGAATTTGGTCATGCGGTTCGGGAGAAGAGAATGCCATGATGCGATCGAGGAGGACGATGCATCATCCAACAACACACCACCACGCAAAGTGGGTATTGAAGACATGTTGAGACACAAGCATAACAGAGACATCAGCATAGACATGAAGGACAAGATAGGCTTGTCGAAGGGCCGGGTAGGGCCCCGGGCCTTAACCTCAAAAGTCGAGGTTTCGGAAGGAATTTGGTCATGCGGTTCGGGATTTAAGTCCGTCCATATGAAATATGATAGCTCGCCAAGTTTGGTGTCAATCGGACAATGCACGACACCGTATGACACCTCACGAAAATCATGTCTACTCCTGGTAGAACTCTTCTTAACCATGGTGTTAGCTCTCCACCACCCCTGGGCCCTGTGGCACATACGTGTGTCACAGTGTGGGCGAGCGTGCCGAGACGAGTGTCTCGGGCGACTTCCTTTGAAATAGGTTTTTGAAGGACAGTACCGGACGGCACGGGAGGGCCTATGCCTCGATAGAACCCGGATGGATGGATGTTCGGGAAGCCCCGATGAGATGAATGACACGCGGGCCCATTCTCGATGGCACGACCGAACGAGTTATGATGGACGACGACATCCCGAGACTCGGGATGGCGTCAAGACATATGGACCCCGTCGATGGGGATCGAGATGGAAAGATGAGATGCGACGTTGTATTGAGAGACCTTGGCCCGAGTAGAGGCAAGGTCGAGCTGAATGAGTTGGCCTAGCGTAGAGGCAAGTCGGATGTGTCGCAGACGATTGAACATACACGCGCAGGCGGCGTGTGTGGTTGAACAAACTTGGATTCCGCACAAGCGATGTTCGATTGGCGAAGACAAACCTCGCCTAAGGTCCGACGAAGCCACAAAGCCGGGGCAAAAAATATATATGGGGCTTAATTCCCCTTAAGGCTGGTCGTGAGCGTGTATCGGTCACGACGCCGCACGGTCAAGAATGTAGGACCGCGACAACACCGGCGAGAGCAACGGGTCCCCCTCCAGCCGCAAAGGCGGTAAGAAGCCATGGTTGTCCCACGGGCGCACGCGCGGGAAAGATGGGAATCAAAAGAAGGAGTCGACCAATGGCAGGCCGATCCAATGCTCGAACTGTGGGAAGAGAGGACACCTGAGCAGAAATTGCTGGAGCAAGCTCAGGAATAAGGAGAAGGCCGAAAAGGCCCATGTGGCTCAATTCGAGGAGGACGAGCCAGCTCTCTTCATGGTAACTGCATGCGTCCCCAATTTCGATTCCAAATCCGACGACGATGTTGAACCCAAGAAAGAGCTCCAGTTGGGCGTAGCAAAGATGGCACCAGCTGGGGAGCCAATTCAACTGGAGGAGGAGCGAGTGTTCGCTCAGATCGGCGAGAGGGACGAGCAACACGAGCACCGGCAATGGATCCTTGACACAGGGGCAACAAATCATATGACCGGGGCTAGATCTACGTTCTCCGAGCTCGACTCGGGGATTCGTGGGACGGTGAAATTCGGCGATGGCTCCGTCGTCGAGATCGAAGGGCGCGGCACCATCCTGTTCGTCAGTAAGGGAGGCGAGCATCGCAAGCTGACCGACGTCTACTTCATCCTGAGGCTCAAGGCTAACCTTGTGAGCCTGGGTCAACTCGATGAGACAGGTTGCTTCATTTCCATCGAGCGCGGACTACTCAAAATCTGCGATAATCAACGACGACTGCTCACGCAGGCAAGGCGCACGACAAACCGTCTTTACATCCTGGAGTTAGAGATAGACCAACCCGTCAGCCTCTCGGCCAAGACCGAAGAGGTATCTTGGAGGTGGCACGCAAGGTACGGACACTTAAACTTTCCTGCCCTAGAAAAGCTACAGAAGAAGAAGTTGGTGCACGGCTTGCCAGAAATCAAAGGCGTGAACAAGCTGTGCGACGGGTGCCTCATCGGCAAACAGAGGCGCACACCCTTTCCGTCTCGAACAGCCTACCGAGCCAATGAGCCGTTGGAGCTTATACACGGCGATATCTACGGGCCCATCAAGCCGGCGACCCCAGGCGGTAAGAGTCTCTTCCTCCTGTTAGTCGATGACAAAAGCCGCTTCATGTGGCTGACTCTGCTGCAAGCGAAAAGTGAGGCGGCAGAGGCGGTTAAGCGCATTAAAGCGCGAGCGGAGGCCGAATGTGAGAAGAAGATGCGAGTGCTGCGTACAGACCGAGGCGGAGAATTCACCTCGGCAAGTTTCAGTAAGTACTGCGACGAGATCGGCATACAACGGCACCTAACGGCGCCCTACTCCCCCCAACAGAACGGAGTGGTAGAGCGCCGAAATCAGACCATTGTCGGGACAGCGAGGTCATTGTTGGTGACGGCCGGGATGCCTGGGAGATTCTGGAGAGAGGCAGTAATGACGGCTGTCTATCTCCTCAATCGGTCACCAACCCGAAGCCTCGACGGGAAGACGCCATATGAGGTCTGGTACAACAAAAAACCAACAGTACATCATTTTCGCGTGTTCGGCTCCGTCGCATACATGAAGGTAACACGTCCCCATCTCGCCAAGCTCGATCCCAGGGGGCTGAAGGTCATCTTCATCGGCTACGAACCCGGGAGCAAGGCGTACAAACTCTATGATCCTGTAGGGGGGCGAGCTCACGTGTCTCGCGACGTCGTCTTCGACGAAAGCACCTTCTGGCAGTGGAATGACGTGATCGAGGCAGACCGTAATCCAAATCAACTCACGGTGGAGTACCTCGTCACCGAGCCTGAAGAAGGAGGAGCCCAGCATCAGGAGACGTCACCGCCGCCAGCAGGTGCACCACCTGAACCAGTGGAATTCGCAACACCACGGACTGCGGATTCGACGCTGGATGCCGATCACGATACTAATCTGGAGGCTAGTTACCGGAGCATGGATGACCTAGTGGGAGGAGGTGAACCACCTGGACTAGCAGAGCGCGAGCTCGAAGAAGTGGCCGAACTACATGCCGTCAGTGCAGATGAACCAAACACCTTCACCGAAGCAGAAAAGAACCCGTGCTGGCGGAAGGCAATGCAGGAGGAGATGACATCCATCACTGAGAACCAGACGTGGAGTCTGGAGGATATGCCGCTGGGACACCGAGCCATAGGGCTCAAATGGGTCTTCAAACTGAAGGACCGCCCCAAATCCACCTTCCTTTGGGGCCAGCGTCCTTAGGCACACCGCCTCGTGTCTACCCCCCTTTGGGGAACAGCGAGAAGGCTGGCACATCTGGTGTCTGGCTCTGATACCATTTGTAACGCCCCAGATCCACCACTAGTAGATATTGTCCTCTTTGGACTTTCCTTTTCGGGCTTCCCCTCAAGGCTTTAAAGCGCGTCTACTAGGGGAAGGTTTCCACACCCTTATAAATGGTGGTTTGTTCTCCTCCCCAACCAATGTGGGACATCACAATCAGCACCGTAGGAAGACAGATTGAAAGATAGGTCTCATCATCTCATTGCATGTGATTGTTGCATAACCCCGATAAGGGGTCACTTACTGAGTATTCTAGAAATACTCAAGCCTCGTGCTACTATATTTTTCAGATAAAGGCAAGGCACCCATGTGAGATCGACAGCAGCATCGCACATCCCGGGACCGTGGCACATGCATAGAATAGTTGTTTTCCATTTCGTAGTATAGGTTGAATTTCGTTTGCATTCAAAGCATAGGTTAGTTTAGGTTGAATTCCCGTTTGCATCATTAGTATAGGTTAGAATAGATTGAATTGTAATCGCATAATAAATCATAGGGTAGTATAAGACAGTTGTTTCAGTGTTGTTCTTTTCCCTTTCTTTCCCTTGTATTCGTTCTTCACGAGGTAATAAAAGGCCAATGTAAGTCGCATTTATGATAAGAGCCCATTTAATTTAAATTCCGCATTTCAAGATATGTATTGACCTTAGACTAAATAGGTAAAATTTAGGATCCTTACAATTGGTACTAGAAATTTAGGTTACAGATCTTGTAGACTAGCCTACGCTGTTGGCTTGGCATGTTCCATGGTCCCACCGTCGATGCTCTGTCTCCGTCAGGTATGACTTGCATAAGATAAGAAAATAAAATGTTGATTGAGTATGTTGCTATTGCTTGGTCATTATAAAATATAACTCATAATTGAATTTTTTGTATCATAATTGACTGCATTATTGTTAGCTTAATTCTATATTTATTATAATGTAGAATATGTTGTTATGTTTTACCTTGCATGGGATGTGAATGTAAATTGTTTTATTGATAATGTTTTGATTTACTGAGGTTGTTATTTGGAATGAGTAGCTATAGTTTTAGTGATCTACTAAATGTTAGTGTATGCATGAAAATGATTTTACTAAGGAATGTCATATGCTTCAGTTAGACGTCTCAAACATAGATAAATTACTTAGTGTGATATGAAAAGGAATGCACCAACATATACTGACGTGTAAGTAATTTAAAATGAAATGAAAATGACCCAGGAAGCTTGATAAATAACAATATCTTATAGTATGTTATAGATATTAAGGGTGGTAGTGTTTGAAAGAAAATTTTATAACTTTGAAGTATGTAAAGATGAAATTAAAGTATCAGTAAGAAAAAAAATTGAGTAAAGACCATAAAAGTTTAAAACGTGTATAGTTAAATTGTACCCATTATTAGTTTTGGGGTGGACGATTTTAGCCTGTGCAGTAAACACAAAAGGAAAGGAGAAACCAATAGATACGGTACCCATAGTAAACGAATTCACAGATGTCTTCCCAGAGAACCTCCCGGGAATCCCTCCATCGCGAGCGGTAGACTTTGGAATAGAACTGGTACCAGGAACGGGACCCATCTTTAAAGCCCCATACCGCATGGCCCCAGCACAACTAATAGAACTTAAATCACAACTACAAGACCTATTATATAAATGCTTCATTCGACCTAGCGTATCCCCTTGGAGTGCGCCAATGCTGTTTGTCAAAAAGAAAGATGGCCCTATGCGTCTATGCATTGACTATAAAGAATTAAACAAGAGGACGGTAAAGAACAAATACCCATTACCCCGCATCGAGGACCTATTTGACCTACTTCGAGAGGCAACAGTATTTTCCAAAATAGACCTTCGATCAGGATACCATCAAATTAAGATTAAAAATGACGATATACCGAAAACAGCCTTTCAAACCAGATATGGCCACTATGAGTTTGTGGTAATGTCCTTTGGCCTCCCCAACGCCCCAGCGGTGTTCATGGAATTAATGAACCGAGTATTTAAGGAGTGCTTAGACTCGTTTGTGATCATGTTCATAGACGACATCCTGATATAATCGAAAACGGACCTAGAACACCAAGAGCACCTCCGCAAAGTCCTCACTATCTTAAAGGAGAATAAGTTGTATGTCAAATTCTCCAAGTGCGAATTTTGGCTACGACAGGTTTCATTCTTGGGACACGTAGTGTCTAAGGACGAAATTTTAGTAGATCCCACCAAGAAAGAAGTCGTCACGAAATGGAAACGCCCAACTACGGTCACCGAGATACGAAGTTTCTTGGGATTGGCGGGTTACTATCGAAGGTTTGTCCAAGACTTTGCTAGAATAGCCTCGCCTCTCACTCAATTGACAAAAAAAGACGTACCTTTTGTATGGAACGATACTTGTGAGGCCAGCTTTGAAGAACTAAAACAAAGACTAGTGTCCACCCTGTTGGGTTTTCTGTCCTAAAACTCATAGTTTGTAAACAAAAACATATTCTATTTTCAATAAAGTTATTATTGTTGTTTATTTAGTAAAGATTGTTATTGAATAAAGTGAACTTTACGATCATTAATCTAAATCCAATAAACTAAGAACACTCTGGCTATAGTATGATTACTTGAACTATATGTAGAGACATAAGAGTGGATCAAGTTCAAATATATAGTCAAAATGATCTATAGTACAAGGATAAGGCTGAGTACCTTATCCTGGGGACACTATGGATGCGGCCCACTTTTGTATATGATATAAACAATGTGATCACTAAATTGTACATGTGGAGACATGTGAGGGGGGGCGTCCTATGCAATGAGTATTGCATAAGATCGGACCATGAAGAAAACCACTCTCACTTTATAATATCGTTTACTGTTGAGATTGATTTTCTTTTCATTCGATAACCTAGGTAACTCGATTTTAATCATGAGCTAACTATTAACTCCTATTTATTCGGAATTATCCTTAGATTTGCATGGGTGATATTGGCTCTAGTTCGCCGACTCAATAGGCCTCCCATTTCAGGGGTAAGACTGGGTGAATGGCTGGGGACGTGGGGTGCAAGATGGAAGTCACTCCTACCCACTTTTAGGGATAGAAGAGAGGTAGTTCCCTTAAGCACTAACTCCAGGTCTTGAACAATGGGCCCCACCCTCTCATTGGCCTGAGAGGGATTCGGTTTACTGGTTGGACCACAAACCAATTGTTCATTAGAGGATCAGTGAGACATAAGGAACAAGAAGTAACTACAGGGGTAAAACGGTAAATTGACCCAGCTCTAGTTACGAACAACCTGTGAAGGATCGACTTACTAATCATGGTTATATCAAATGGACAGAAATATATCTATAATGAGGGGAGTGCAACTACTAGGCTATAGTGGCGTGTCCTAGTAGTTAACGAATATTGGTTAACAAGGTTAATGAGTTTAACCGGTTAATCTTGGATCGTTGGAGCCCATGATCTAGGTCCATTAGGTCCCTCTGCTAGCTCATATCGGACTAAACCATAGAATAGTGTGACGAGTGAGTTCGAAGTGTTCGAATTCAAATTAGGGAATATGCGCTACATATATACGATATATTTAACCACATTTTTGTTTTATTTACTAATTAAACAAAAAGAGAGAATCTAAGATATTTAAATAAGTTATCTGTGGGAATTAATTGGGATTGGCATTTGAATTAATATTAAATATTAATTAAATAGTTTAATTAATCATTTAATGTTGCTTTAATTTGAAATTAATTATTCAAATTAATTGTTGAATTAAAATGAAGAAAGTCAGAATGTTGACTTCATTTAATAGAAAAATCTATGTCAGTGGAATTTTGAGGTGTCAAAATATGGTTTAACCAAACTTGCATGCTTGACAAATAAACCCCACGAGTTTGAGTGGAATTTTGAGTGTCAAATTTGGTTAACTCAAACATGCATGCTTGCCACATAATCTCAAACATTTGAGTGGAATTTTGAGTGTCAAAATTTGGTGATCTCAAATTTGCATGAACATGCAAACATGACTCTTTAAATAGAGTGATCATGGTACATGGAAAGTCTTCTTCTTCTTGGTGAAAAACCTCTCACAAACACTCTCTTCATATATACAAAATCCCTCCCAAGTTTAGTCACTCACCAGATTGGATAATCCCGTTCTAAGGCCAGAGGATAGTGGAGAAGACACTAGTGGTGGTTCGAAACCGATTCGTGAGGAAAAAGGAGTTTGAACTACAAAAAGTTAGTATTCAAACTCATTAAGTTTTAATACTTATGAACATGCTAGTTATTTACTATAATTGATGTTCTAAAAGTGCCTAAGATCCAAATTGCTTCCGCATGTGTTATATTAACACCATCACGCCCTAGTACTCACGGTTCCAGAAAGCTCTGCGGGATACGTGATTTACAGTGATGCATCCAAAAAGCGGTTGGGTTGTGTACTGATGCAACATGGCAAGGTTGTTGCGTATGCGTCACGCCAATTAAAGGATTATGAGAAAAACTATCCTACACATGATTTGGAGTTGGCGGCGGTGGTGTTCGCGTTAAAAATTTGGCGACACTACTTGTATGGCGAAAAGACCCAAATTTACACGGACCATAAAAGCCTAAAATACTTTTTCACACAAAAAGAATTGAACATGAAACAATGTAGATAGCTAGAGCTGGTAAAAGATTACGACATAGATATCCAGTACCACCCTGGAAAAGCAAACATAGTCACTGACGCACTAAGTCGAACAACAGCACACTCGTTGGCCCTCATCACAAAGGAGCCACGAGTGCGAGCTGATTTCGAACGAGCTGACATAGCGGTAGTAACCAAGGAGGTTGTAGCCCAAATAGCCCGACTGACAGTGCGTCTCACGCTCAGACAGAGGATCATAGACTCACAACGTGAGGATCCAAGTCTAAACAAAATCCTAAAGCAGTTGAAACTAGGCCCAGTGGACGGTTTTTCCAAGTCAACAGATGATGGACTATTATGTCAAGGATATTTATGTGTCCCACCGGTTAAGAAAATAAAGAACGAAATCTTAACTGAAGCACACAACTCACCCTTCTCGATACATCCAGGTGGTACAAAGATGTATCAAGACCTGAAACAACACTTCTCGCGGCGAAGTATGAAAAAGGATATCACGAAATACGTGAGTAAATGCCTGGTATGAAAACAGATAAAAGCCCCTAGGCAGAAAATCGCCGGACTACTACAACCCTAAGTATACCGGAATGGAAATGGGAAAATATTGCAATGGATTTCATAGTAGGCCTACCCAAGACGCTAAAGAGTTATACGGTAATTTGGGTAATTGTCGGTCGTTTGACAAAGTCGGCACACTTCCTACCGGGTAAGGCAACATATACAGTAGACAACTAGGCTCAACTGTATGTGAAAGAAATTGTGAGGTTGCATGGAGTCCCGGTATCTATAGTGTCGGATCGAGACCCGCATTTTACGTTGGCCTTTTGGCGCAGACTTCAAAAAGCGTTGGGTGCCCGCCTTGACTTTAGCACTGTCTTCCACCCATAAATTGATGGTCAAACGGAACGATTAAACCAAATCTTGGAAGACATGCTTCGGGCATGTGTTATGGATTTCACACAGAGTTGGGACACTAAACTACAATTAATGGAATTCTCGTACAACAACCGTTTCCAAGCAACCATCGGGATGGCACCATTTGAAGCGTTATATGGAAAATAGTGTAGATCACCATTGTGCTGGGACGAAGTAGGAGAACGAGAACTGGTAAGACCCGAGCTGATTTGCATCACCAACAAGGCGGTACAGAAAATTAGAGCAAGGATGCGCACCGCACAAAGTAGGCAAAAGAGCTACACCGACGTTAGGCATAGGAACTTAGAGTTCGAAGAGGGAGACTTAGTGTTCCTAAAAGTAGCTCCTATGAAAGGCATTGTAAGATTCAGATGTAAGGAGAAGTTAAGCCCCTGCTTTATCGAATCGTTCGAAATTCTAGAAAGAAATAGGTTCAGTAGTATACAAACTAGCCTTACCACCTTCACTCTTGAGCGTACACGATGTATTTCATGTATCCATGTTAAGGAAATATATTACAGACCCTACGCACGTGATAGACTACAAACCCCTCCAGATCGAGGAAAACTTAAGTTATTAGGAGAAACCGATTAAAATCCTAGCCCGAGAAGTGAAAGCCTTACGTAATAGAAATATAGGTTTCATCAAGGTATTGTGGCGAAACCACCAAATCAAAGAAGCGACGTGGGAACGGGAGGAAATAAAAGAAAAATATCCCGAATTGATCCAGGAGTTTGAGACTTTCGAGGACGAAAATTCTTTTTAGGGGTAGATAATGTAACGAATCAAATAAAAAAAATGGTCGTCGGCAGGACCAAAAACTCCGACAAACGACGGAGTTTTCGTTCGCACACGACCCACAAAGAGCGCCTGACGTCGGGGTCACCACAAAAACCAAACTCGACCTTCAGTCACCTCCAAGATACCTGCAGAGAAGAAAAATAGTGAGGAAAGGAGGAAGACAGTGAGAACATGTGATGTCCCACATTGGTTGGGGAGGAGAACAAATCACCCTTTATAAGGGTGTGGAAACCTTCCCCTAGCAGACGCGTTTTAAAGCCTTGAGGGGAAGCCCGAAAGGGAAAGCCCAAAGAGGACAATATCTGCTAGCGGTGGATCTGGGTCGTTACAAATGGTATCAAAGCCAGTCACCGAACGATGTGCCGGCCTTCTCGCTGTTCCTCGAAGGGGGGTAGACACGAGGCGGTGTGCCAGTAAAGACGCTGGGCCCTAAAGGGGGGTGGATTTGGGGGCAGTCCCACATCGATTGGCTAAAGGAACGAGTGCCAGCGAGGACGCTGGGCCCAGAAGGGGGGTGGATTGTGATGTCCCACATTGGTTGGGGAGGAGAACAAATCACCCTTTATAAGGGTGTGGAAACCTTCCCCTAGCAAACGCGTTTTAAAGCCTTGAGGGGAAGCCCGAAAGGGAAAGCCCAAAGAGGACAATATCTGCTAGCGGTGGATCTGGGTCGTTACAGAACATCTGACGAAGCTTCGACAAAGCCAAACCCTACGAAATCGACGTCGAAACCTCCAATTTTACGCAACGAAGATCTGGGTCGTTACAGAACATCTGACGAAGCTTCGACAAAGCCAAACCCTACGAAATCGACGTCGACCCTACGAAATTGACGTCGAAACTTCCGATTTTACGCAACGAAAATAATCCCAGAGACTTTTACACACCAAGGGTAGATTTAGACGATTCCTACACGTTGTACACCGTCAAGTAAGGGAAACAAAACGTCGGATTTCCGAACCCTCTCAAATCTGAGAGTGTGAGGCCTTTACGAACCAAACAAACACCATAAACGGGATTAAGGGGAGGAGGAGACACGGAAACGGAGGAAAAGGAAGAAAAAAGGACGTCAGAACGACGTTATCGAGGAGAGAGAGAGGTCGCCAAAAAATTTCGTGTCACCGGGCGAAGAAGACGAAGTTCGACCCGAGGGACGGACTCCCGCGACCCGAACCGAGTCCAACCCACTCCAGTCCAAACCTCAGCCAACGACACCCCCGCTGCCCAGTCGCCTCAGCCCAAACCAGAAAGCCCAATTACGGCCTAACCCATTAGTCGAGACCCGAGACCAAAAACCCAGCCGACCCTAGACCCGCAAGCCCAATCCAATACCCGACGCTCATAGCCCAGCCCACCTGCAAACGTTTCCTCTCAGTCCAGGCCCGATCCATCACTCGCGGTCAACCCAGACCCGCGACTGCAACCGAAAACCCGCGCGCTCAACCCGACAACTCACGCCTCGACCCGAGACCGTTACGCGTCGCCCTCTAGCTGTGTTTTAAAATAAAGGTTATGTTTTATGAATTTAAATGAAGTCTTCTGCATTCAATGTTTATGGTACGTATACAGTAGTGACCTTAAATTAAGTGGAAAATTTCGGGTCGTTACACTTGAAATAACTCTATCTATAGAACACTAATTATAGAAAATAAGATATTTAATAAAAATATAATTATAGATATATAAAATTTCAAGACTTTTAGCAATGGACCCATGTAAATTAGATAAATAATTTTGTAGAAGTTCGAACTTGAAACTGATGTTATGGGCTCACATAGGCTGACTTGGATTTCAATGGGCGGAGTCGAACTTTCATTAAGGATAACTTTGTGACATCAGCCTAAGCTAATCAGGTAAGTGGTCTAGTATCGAGCGAAAGAACATATGGATTAAGTCAACCCTACTCCACTAGTCAAACAAAATAGGTAGCAGAAGGGAAGAAGCACTACATACACCTAGGAATCACCAACACGAAAACTTTGTGAGCAATTATCCCCATCCCTTTTCCTTATCGGGATCATAACTTATAAAAATGGTTGGGACAAGATCTATCTCGTTTGTATTTTGTTTGGATACCTAACCATCGAAGACTGTTGAAGTTACTAATTTCTGGAAATTGAGAGACGTTGAGGACAAAGAAGTCTTACTATCAGCATAGTTATATTTGATGTTGACACGTGCCATGTGGTTCTACACGTATCATATATATTGATATGTTTGAATTGTTTGTGGATCGATATGCATATGATATGTTATGTATATGTTATAATATGTGAATTATATGATAATAATAACAGTACGATATGCTCAATGATATATTTGATATAGGATATGAGAAAGATGCACAAAACGAAATGTAACGATAGGAGTAAGATACATTCATGAAGCGTTAAGGTTAGGTTACATACTGAAGTGTTATGGATATGAGAGATTGATAAAAGAATACGGTTAGGTTATGGGTAGAAAGGGATAGGTGTGTGATAGATTGATAGAACGATAGCGTTAGAATACGTTCCTGTGATGATATGACTAAGGTACGTTCATGTAACGACATGACTGTGATAAGTAGAAGAACGTTAAGGCTATGATAAGTTAGGGAACGACATGACCACGAAGTGTTTACGATATGATATGATTAAGATAAGACATGCAAATGACGGATATATATATATATGTTGTCATATGATATGAGTTATGTTATGGTACGAGATATGTGATAAATTGACATGTTTATGATATGATATATTGTGATGCAATATGTTATAGTATGATATGTATATGATAAAATGTTATGTTAAAAGCATGGGCCGTTATGTTATGTCTCCTAAATTGTGTGTATACAACATGATATGAATGACACGAAATCACGAAAAATGACATAAAATATAACCTCGTTAGTATTATGTATGATATGAGAACTGAAGAATGAGAAACGATATGATATGAATGATGAACGATATGTGATTTGATATGAAAACCGATATGATAGGTACAAAACGCTAGCGAGGTTGTATTAAATAATAATGAAAATGGAAAGATGTTGGGACCTCATGCATTATGTGTGCTCATGCATTGAGGGATACCCCTATTCCATCACAAGATACGGACGCGTACATTTATTAGGCAGGCGAAGTATCGTTATGTTTTACATAATGTTGTCGTGACAGTTACTAATTCTAATGGCGTCTGGCAAAAGTTGAGCTACCAGAGAAGGCTCGCCCTACAAGAAAAGGGGCCCAGCGGGGTGCGAACTGTCTGGTGAGCCCATACTCGCACGTATGGGCTGTGTGTAGATGGTACACATCCAAGCTTCCCATTAGAATAGTGTCGTAGAAAAATGGACTGATGTGATAGGTTCCGTCATTGTATCTAACCCCCAATAGTGGGTCACTTACGAGTATTTTTTAAAATACTCAAGCTACGTGCTACCTCTATTTTAGGTTAAGGCAAGGCATTCCTGTACAGCTCACGACGGCATCGCAACTCAAGACCATGTCACATGCATAGAGTAGTCGTATTATTTTCTTAGACTTATGCTAGAATAGGATATTTTTTATTTAAACGTTTATTTATTTTATTTAGTCTTTTATTGTGTCATTTTTAAAAGTGTCTTCAAACACGCAAGTCCATGGTAGTGTGTTAGGCTGAAGTGTTATGTTTTATGAAGTCGTATTATTTTCAGGTTATGTTTAAATAAAGTATTTCCGTATTCAATGTTTGATATGGATACAGTAGCGACCTTAAATTAAGTAGAAAATTTTGGGTCATTACACCAATATCTCATCCTTCATTCCACCATTAGAAAGCATTAAAATCGACCTACATCTCAAATTCTCATCTTAGGGGCAATTTCATAATTTTCCATAACATACATTGCATTTCTATCCAAATTGCCATCCAAAGTTCTAATCATACATATTCTAATCACCTATGGTAAGATATGCTCGTATGCTAATACGTTCTACCGATGCATACAAATATTTTTTTGAAGAAAATTGGAATGGCTATTTATATGAATGGTGCATGCCTTCATGAGCTAGATTTTCCACTTGGTAGGTCCTAATTCAAGTCATAATAAGGTTAGTATTGAAATCTAGCAGGAAAACTGTCAAATGGAATCAAAACAAGCCCGATAGTAATCTCACGCTCACTCATATGCTTCCACATGCATACGGAGGGGTACTACCACTCGTATTATGACACGTAGCGATCACCAATTGGCTCCTTCAACTTAAACGGTGTGCGCTCGAGTTTGAAAGTGTGCAATTTTCCTTTGAACTTTCTAGTGTTGACACGATGCTCCTCCTCTGCCCGACACACGTCCCCATTAGATGTTGACACATTTCTCAATCGTTGCAAGACGCGTTCCTCTAGTCATTGAGCGACATGTATCACTTACATTTCATCTTCAACCAAGGATTTTCCAAATTCATTGGATTTTCATAAATCAAGAACAAGAACTTGAATCTCTTACTTTAGATCTTGTTGGACGGAAGAGTCCAAATGGAATATTCTCAGTCACTAACCCCTAATTAGTCCATTACAAGATGCCTAATAATGCCATGGTCAAATGACTAAAATACCCCTCTAAGGTTGACTTTGACTATTTTTTAATCTTGATTAGCAAGGTTTCCTCCGAGAGAATCATTGACTGTCTTTGTAATTGTGTGACATTTGTTCTCTTTGGATTTGATATTTAGAATACTTTTATTTAGCGGTATCAAAAGGACTCGATAACCTGAAAAAATCAATCAACTCAACACCTACCCCGTACAATTTGAGTTGTGTTGAGTTCAAATAATTGAAAACTTGGGTTGGTTCATGGATTTCCCTAAATCTAAATTGGGTTGAATCGAATCCGCCCAAATTTATTATTAATTTTAAAATATATATTTTTACTTATCGATATATACATTTATTTATTTTATTTTTATTTAATGTCATAATTTCTTTTACTACTTATTTTTCTTAAAAATAATTTTCAACTTCAAAGTTACAAATTTCAATTAAAGGTTTGAAAATAAGTAAATAAATATTTTAAAATCTAACATTTTATTTTTATTAAAAATAAAAATTTAAATAAATCATCCGAATAACTGCGATGTCCCACATTGATTGGGAGGAAAACAAAACACTATTTATAAGGGCGTGGAAACGTTTCCGGAGCGTTTAAAGCCTTGAGGGAAAGCCGGCCCGAGTAGAGAATATCTGGTGGGTGTAGGTGCCCATTTATGATTGGGTTAAAACTTATTCGTTTAAAATATTTGTTAAAAAGGAATTAGAATAAAATTTATGAAAGTTTATTTATTTAGTTATAATATTATTGTAATAAAGTTATGTGTGTTTTACACACGTGTGTACATATCATCTCTTTATTCGTAGAAATCAACGGATGAGAAAAGCACTAAATATTTTCAATCCTTTTGAATTTTCCACATAAACCATACGTACTCCCAGAGACTAAGGTTTGAAAACCGAACCGAAATGTCATCGTCCTCTTCCACTTCTAGGCCCCTCCCGAACGCCACTCTCTCAACCTCCACCCACCGCCACCACCCGCCCTACAGCCCCCGATCCTCCTCCTTCTCCTCCGCCTCCTTCAAGGGCTGCTGCTGCTGCCTCTTCCTCCTCCTCTCCTTCCTCGCCCTCCTCGTCCTCGCCGTCGTCCTCGTCGTCGTCCTCGCCCTCAAGCCCAAGAAGCCGCAGTTTGATCTCCAGCAGGTCGGCGTCCAGTACATGGGCATTACCACTCCCAACACTCCCACTACTCCTATGGCTTCCCTTTCCCTCAACATTCGAATGGTTTTCACTGCTGTTAACCCTAACAAGGTCGGGATCAAGTATAGCGAGTCCCGTTTCACTGTTATGTACCGAGGAATCCCCCTCGGTCGAGCCTCTGTTCCTGGATTTGTTCAAGAACCGCATAGCCAGCGCCAGGTCGATACCACTGTCGCCGTCGATCGCGTCAATCTCCTCCAAGCCGACGCTGCTGATTTGATCCGTGACGCCTCCTTGAACGACCGTGTTGAGCTCAGAATACTCGGCGATGTCGCCGCTAAGATCCGCCTCTTATCCTTCAATTCCCCCGGCGTTCAGGTACTATACTATACCATACTATACTTACCTTTTTCTTTCTAGGAGATTCAGATTTAGGGACATGGATGTAATTACCTGATTTCTGGTATACCCTTCTGGTCTTCCGCATTTTAATGCTCTGCCACGCCCTGCCATTCCCTGCCATTCCCTGCCATCTGCCCCCTCTGTTCCTCTTGAATTTATTTCTCTTGTGTTATAAATTGGGTGAGTTTGAACCAGAAATGCTGTCAATGTTTTTCGGACTTTTTAATGTTTCTTTTCCTTAATTCTGAAGAACACCTTGTGCATAAGTAGAAAAAGCTTTGAATTCATAATAATTTTGATACACATGAACACAGAAAAGGGTAGAAAACTGGTCTGCTTTGGTTTTGGAAATCAAACAATAAGAGTAGTAGAAGAAGAGATTGAAGAACAAAGAATTTGGCAAGAACTCTTTTATGTTCTTGACTGGATTAGAAAGGATCTGAACTGATCCCCCCATTTTGTAGCTTTAATTGTTTGTTCATAATTGTTTTCATGTCATATTTTAGTCAAGAAATTGAGCTGTGGAGTCTAAAAAGAAAGAGGGAAAGCGACAAGAGAAAGTAGCATCGTTTTCCTTCATATTTGCTTTACTTTCACGCCCATTTTGTAATCTTCCCAATAGCTTTGGCCATAGCTTTTGCTGCAACTCCTTAACGTTAGTAGATCAGCAAACCATAGCTTTATCCAATGATAGAACCAATTAGATACTCTGATACATTCGTCAATCCGAACAAAGCTAAGTACCGATTAGATCTCGGATGAATTCGAGAGGACTTTCGGTGGTAGCGGTGTTTTTAAGTGAAACAGAGGTTCAAACCATACCTTTGAAGTTATACCCACGAGTGCTATTTCGAGTCAGGGTTTGTCTCCGTTATGTTGTTGCTAGCAAATACCACTATGTTTTGTTTCGATACTCTCCGTACACTTTCTTTTCTGATCCTTCGATAAAAAGATTCATACCCGGGTGGACAATTGGATCTCGTCTCTCTAGACGAGAAGTAATGGTGACAGCTAATATTGATATCAAAAGGTTGCATTATTTAGGAGATGAAAGGAACCTTTGGATCATTCCTTGCCCCATGTGACTTTTGGATGCATCTCTTCCCATTTCCTATTCTTTTGTTTATAATATTATTCTTTCACTTTCAATTATTTTTACAATGCTTTCCTTTTCTTCTCCTTCTGGGATTGTTCAGGTTTCAGTGGATTGTGCAATTGTGATCAGTCCAAGGAAGCAGTCTCTTACGTACAAGCAATGTGGTTTTGATGGCTTAAGTGTCTGACTCTGGTCGGTTCGTGTTTCAATTGTTTCATTTTGGTCCCTATACGATTTACCAATTCAGTTCCCATCCACAACCACGAGTCAAAATAGAAACGGTTGTGGAATAAGGGACTGGATTGAAATTATGAAGATTTTTTGGAAGGACAAAATTAACGGGAGGATAGCTACTCGGGGAACGATTTGTAGAGAGAGCGATTACTCGAGAGAGAGATTTAGCCGAAGAAAATGTAATATTATGAACATTTTTTTACGAGAATATTACGAGAGGCGGTACTCGAGCTTTGAGATGGCAACTTGAAATATAAAATTGATGGGATTTTGGGACTTTATAACTTTTTAAAAGATTTACTTTAAAAAGAATAAAACAAGATTTTGGGATTTTTTTTTTTTTTTTTTTTTTTGGTAATGTTGTTTTCTTCAACATTAAGGAAGTTTTTTTATTGGGTTATTTGAGTAATTATTTATCAACACACCAATGTTTACCGGAAAAAAGATTAATTAATTGATTTGATCTACTTGAAACATTCTAACCTAGGTCAATATAATATCATGCAAGACATGAGAATCATTATCGTCATCATAGTGTACGTGTCTGTACTCATCATCATAAAATGGAAAAGTAACCTGATGAGAGTGAATCTACAATATGCATGATGTCCCTATAATTTTCATTTTAAATTATTCATGTGACACAATTTCACACATCTTTCATGTGTTACTCTAGATAACATGCATGCATAAGCCTTCATACATTTATCATTTATAAGGATGGTATATCAGAAAGCTCTTCATCATAATACAACATGACATCTCATACATGTACATCATTGTAATATGAGACATCATCATATATCTTATGTCATCATGTCATAATACATTATCATCTTAGTGAATTATAGCATTATAGTACATCGTATCATAACATCATCATAATACATCATAATGCCATATCAACTCACATCATCATAACACCTCATAATGTTACATGGAAACATATCATCATAATACCACATGAACATACATGACACTGCAAGGGCCACTGGATACGTGTCATTATACATAAGATAAGTCTTCCAACCAAGTCGACCGTAAGGCCACTTATTTAATTGATCTAAGTCGGAGTTACTAATTCTTCTTAGTACTATTACTATGTTGTATTTACTAATTCTTTTTTGTATGTCCACATCCCAACATAACGAACACGAAAGCCTTATCTGTGTTCTCGAATGGTTAACATATGCTTTTGCATATGCGTTAAGAACGAGAAGCTCTGATATCAAGTTAAGTATGACAAATAGGAGTGGAATTGAAAGTCCAATTTTCATTAATGTTTACAACCTTTAAATAGAATACAAACTAAATACTAAAAGTAACCAAATTCGGAAAATAGGATAAAATATATTCCACCTCAAAGTTGCTTAGAAGATTCTCTCTCCCTCAACTGTCTCTCTTGTTCTTAAACCTCTAGGCGAGGGAGAAGACACTTTCCCCGTGCCCACGTGCGTCTGAAAGCGATGTTCTCCGGCCTTATACAATGATTGTTTGACCTCGATTTCTTCATGAAAGTCTTAGGTTCCTAGAGGTTATTCAATCTCTAAAGTATTCGATAAAATCGACGTATTAGTCCATTTTTATAGTTTACATTAAACACCAAAGCTTAACACATTCTTTACAAAAGTGACACACACTAAGCTTTTATTTACTTAAAAACTCACTCTAAATACCATAAAATATGGTAGTAAACGCTTAGTTCATGTATTAAATAAGTGTTTCCAAAAGCCCATAAAACCCACAAACTTAACCAAAAAGGGCTCAAACTAAAGTCTAATCAAATACAAGGACCACCTTGTATTCCCCCAAATATTAAACTAATTTTGGGCTATTTAATAATAATAATAATAATAATAATAATAATAAAGGACGACGATAAATATGGGTCAATTCATAAACAAAATCTACACGCTCAATTTGGACTTTTAAGGGTCGAAAGCTAAACTACAAGTCCCATCTTAGGAATGGAGGCTTAATGTTACGAGTAATTTTGACCAATGGATCAAATTTAAAGGGATAGAAGTTGGCAGTCTAAAATAAAGGATAATGGCCAAAAGGCTTAACCATTCGCATCGCCCTAGACCAAGCCGAGCTGAGTCGAGCTAGCATATACTTTGCATGCCTATACTCAGAGTTTTGGGAGGAGTCGAAATTCAACTTTGGAAGCCTTGATCGTGTGTGAACGGAGGGAGACAGAAGATCGGAGTTTCGTCTAGATCTACGAAGTTCAAGGACGGTGATTGTCGGAAGAGTCGTGGAGGGAGACGGAAGAAAAAGAAAAAGAAAGAGGGGGAAAAGAAGAGAGAAAGAAGGAACAGTTGCGGTCGGTCGCAGAGGTAAGAAGGAAAAAAAAAAAAGAGAAGAGAGAGAGAGAGAAGGGAGGAATCGGGGAAGAAGAAGCTGCCCTCTTCTTCCCCCGCGCAGCCCGGCCCGGCATGGGCGCGAGGCCCGGCACGGACGCGCGGCCCATCAAGGGCTTGCGCTCAGTACGGGCCAGCCTGCGACAGCCGGCCCAGTGCGGTCTTATTGAGCCGAGCCCTCTTCGAATAATTATCCATTTTGACTCCGATTTTGGCACCGCTTTCACCCGTATTCCTGTTTTTCTAACGTAGATATTATTCGAGGAGTTTGACGAACTTTGGAACTCCTGTCGAACAAAAAAAAGAGAACATCACGCTGCCCAGGTAAGTGGCACCTCGAAACTTTGGATTTAGCTACGCTCTTAGTATGCATGAAATTATGGTACAAGAAGTATGTTTAGAAGTTGAACATAGAATGAGTGAGATGATACATGTTGAAAGTGATTATGCATGTTCGCTGAAACTTTACCGAAATGAGTATGTAACCACCATATGAACTGAGATTCATGACTAGCTTTCCATGATTAGATGATTAAGTTATGCCTCTGTCACGCATGTTACAGTATTAGCGGTTAAGCGGGGACGTTTAAGGGTTCGCCAACTAACCTCTAACAGTAAACCTGACTCGATTGTCAGGGGTCCGCGTAACCATAGAACTGGCTATTTGATTGTTGACGGTACCTTGTGGGGACTTATAGGAAGTTTGCCAGTTAGTTTCCTTTAAGTGAACCTGTCACGAGAGACAGGGGTCCACGTTGGTACATTAGAGTTGGTCGAGGATTACTGTTCATGTATATGACATTAGCGGTTAAGCGGGGATGTTTAGGGGTTCGCCAACTAACCTCTAATCGTGAACTTGACTCGATTGTCAAGGGTCCGCGTAACTATAAAACTGACCATTTTATTGTTGATGGTACCTTGTGGGGACTTATGGGAAGTTTGCCAGTTAATTTCCTATTAGTGAACTTGTCACGAGTGACAGGGGTCCACGGTGGTACATTTGAGAGTTGGTCGTTTCCTAAAATGCATGAACCTTGAATATCGAGGTCGCTCCTCGAGGTCATTGAGACTTGATGATGAAGAAGAGGTACTAGTAGAGACATTTAGCCTAGTGACCTAGAGAACTTATGAGAAATTCCGAGGGCTGGAGGGCCAGATAGAACCATGAATCAAGAGAAAACTAGAACGAGAAGAACCTAAGGGAGGTAGCCCAGGGGCACCCACACGGGGGTTAAACCCCCATAGAAAATAAATGACAAATACATAAGCAAGATCAATAAGACTTAAAAACCCAATATGAACCTTCAGCAGGCTGCTTATTGGGTATATAGTATATACTCATCCTTGCTACTTTGTTTTCTTTCAGACGAGGCCTAATGGAACGATCGGGGCAGAGGTGCACACGAGCTGGGGGGTATGGAGTTTTGGGGCTAGTGTCATGTGTCTCATTGATATGTTTTCTTACCGAACTCTTTTCGTTTCATTGGTATAGTTAGGTTTTATGAATTTCCTGTGTTATGTCCCTTTGTGTGTACGTAGTGTGGAGTGTCGGTATTGTGGAGAGTTGTCAGATGTTGATGTGGATGAACTGAATTTCCTTATGTGTATGCATGTTCGAAAGTTTTAAATTTTACGCACTTTTCGTCATTTCCTAGTAAGAAAGGTAACGACTTATTTCTCGAGTTCCTCGAAAAAAAAGCGGGTTGTTACATGGGAAGAGTCGAAATTCAACTTTACCTTAACCATATTTAAAAGAGGAAGAACTCTGGATGAACTCTTCGTGTACATAGACTATGAAAATGTCATTGAAGGAACTCAAAGTTCGTTATCTAAACCTAAATTTGTTATACTTTTAACTCTTTGATAGCATCAGAAGTGCGGCAAGCACCAAACCGATATGTAGCTTTACATTAAAATACATATTTCACTATTGAATCACGTCCCGTTCTATGTATGTTTCTTTGAAATTTGACATCGGTTAAAGAGAGAGGAACAAAACATTACTTATGAAGGTGTGGAAACGTTTTCTTAGTAGAGACGTTTTAAAAGAGTAAGGCTGACGACGACACGTAACGAATCAAAACAGACAATATTTGCTAGCAGCTAGCTTGGATCGTGGTTACCGTTTCCTCTATTATTATTAAAAAAAAAAAAAAAAAAAAAAAAAAAAAAAACTATTTAAGAATATAGATGGAGTAAGTTAGGTGGTTTTGGTTCGAAAGCTGAAAAAGGATGAAAGATAAAATTAAGGATTGCGTGTCATCTAAACAGCCATCGAAGCAACCTCACCACGACCGTCCGATCAAATCCGATCAGATCTGCCGTGCGATGAGAATCCGATCCAAGTCTCCGCCTTTTCAATGCAAGAAAACGGGCTTCTCGCGACGGCGTAGCCAAGCCACATCATAACTTCACCTCCCACTCGCTTCTCAAGCGCGTGTGTTCACGTTCCTTCCTTCTCTCCTCCTAATGGTCACGCAATCTTCTTCCATACGATGAATGTACGAACAAAACTGAAAGAGAAAGTGGCGTGCAAATGACAAACGATTCGCCGTCTCTCTCTCTCCGCTGTTAGGTAATGGAATGGCTAATCTATCTCTCTTCTGCCTGTAACTCCCTCGATTTCATCGCCTCCCTCTCCCGTTTTCTCCTCTAAAACCCTTACTCTCTTCTCACTTCCGTTTTTAAATCTTTGATTCGTGTTCTACTGTGTTTCCCTGAATTTTGGACGGATTTACATACAGTTCTTCACCCTCTGCGTTTTTCGGTATCGTTTTCACTCTGGGGTTTTTATCGTTTCCGTTTTGGTTCTGTTCGTCTTGTAATAATCGCGGTTTAAATGCTAGATGTTTCATGTTTCTTCTAATTCTTGTCAATTTTTCTTGTGAGGATCTCCGTTGATTTGGATTTTCCCTTTTTTAAGAGGCCATTGTCTGCTCTTGAACTTATATTTCTCTGAATTATTGTTTTTTTCTCACATGGATTAAAGTCAAGCCCATGTGCGTGTTCGGTTTTTTTTTTTTTAATCAATTCCATCCTGTTTGTTCTGCTAAGCACGTTCTTGTTGTTAGCTCTCTGCTATTTACACGCATCCTTTAAATGATTTTGTGTTTTTATTTGTGCTAATGCGATTTCAGGTGCAGTTTGATCTCTCCCTTCTGACTTCTCTTGGATCTAGATTTCCTTGAACTTTGAAGCTGGTGAGTATCGGCTTTCTAATGTAGATGTGTTTTGGAGTTTGTTGGAATTTATCCCAGAATTTTGTTGATCTAGTAGATTTTTGATTCTTACTTTTGATCTATCTGTTTGCCTTTCCTTGTATGTTTTGACGTTTGGAAAACTGAATATGATTCTAGGATCTCTTAAAGATGCTGACCTTCTATCATAGATAATGGTTTTGTTCATTTGTTGTTGATCTTTCCTGCAATTTCTTTGTTGAATAGACGTTAGTTTCTACTGTTAAACGCTAGGCAGAGGATATTCGATCTGAATTCCCTTCCGATTTTCCGTTAATAATAGTTGGTTTTGTGCAAATTACTTGGCTAATTAGCTTCATAGTTTGATTTTGGTTGAGAAACCTGTTTTCCAAAACCGATTGGTGTATATGTTTTCATTTAGAAAAGGTGTAATGTTTAAAATTGTTGTGAACATTGAAATTACCTGTTGGATTCGTGATTTGGAAAGAAAGAATAACTTCATTTGTTCTGAAAATAATAAAGCACATATGAGGTTAAAGTAAGGAAAATGATAGAAAGAAAATTTTATAGGACAACTGTCCAACCATATTTTTTTACTGAATTCTTGTCCTTCAAAACTTTAAATTATTCTGGTAATAGTTCTTAAACAAACCTTAACTTTTCTTGGATTAAATTACAAACTTAGTCTATTTAATACCTAAACTTTAAAAATGTTCAATTATGATCCTATGTGTTAGAAATGTGGTTCTATGCACGATAATGTGACGCTTATTGAACCAATGGAAGAAGGTAAACAACATGACAAAATAAGGTGTGATCTTGTGTAGAATGCATCCAATATTTCTATTCATAAAGAGAGTATTTATTAATGGTTCTCTTTTATGATTTAAGACTGATCTATGCCCCAGTTATTGGAAATTGCTTTACAGAGATATAATCCTAGAATGAATTTTTTTTAAGTGGGCTTAATCATATTTCTTTATGTAGATTTGAAAGCATGATTGTCTCCTTCATGGGACTGCATGAGATTAAATTAAGTCAAATGATATTTGATGACGTGCGTTTGTATAAAAGCTATTTTGCTCAGATCCTGGACATGATATAATGTTTCAATTGATCATTATTATTTTAAAATTTTAGCTATATCTGGGACACATTTAGAACACAGAGAAAATGAAGATACTAAAGTAAAGGAAAAGAAAAAAGAAAAAGAAGAAAAAAACATATAAATCTTCTAAGCTTTGGGGCTAAACAAATAAAGACACAAAATTAGATCAAATGAAGTAGAAAAAGAGATCGAAAATAAACAATTTTTTTACTCAATAGGACCAAGTGGATGATCTGAGAAGTTATGGGAAGTGGGGAATGAGACTAAACTGTCTGTCTGTTTCTAAGGATTTGTTATGTAGTTTGTAGAATATGTTACTTTATTTTCTTCTCGTTTGATGTTTAATGTTTATCATTGAATATTACAATTGGAAGATAAGATCTCTGAATTTTCAATTTTTGATTTGGCGTCATGGAATTCTTTGATCACTGAAGGCACAATTGGCCTTAAAATTCTTTGTCACCAGCCTCCACATTTTCCTGAATTGGGAATTATCCTCGTTTCATCAATGAAATTACTCTCCTTCCCCTCTCCTACTACTGCTTCGATACTCTCCTAATGTCTTACTGCCAATCCCACCGGATATTAGTGCACCCTGGCCCCTAATTTGATTGGACCAACACACCCATGTTTCTATTTTGCTGTCGTTTCAACTTCTCTTTTTCCACAACTTGCGTATCATGTTTCAGTTTATTCCCTAAAAGAACCTGCAACAATTGTTTGAGAATTATTCTTTTAAGCCTTACATTTTGCATCCGTAGGAAGAAGGTTTGCTTTGAATTTTTTTAGTTGATTCGTTTTTTATGGATAAGTTCTTTTTTTTTTTTTTTTTTTTTGAAAACTCTCCTTGAATACTCCCCAGTTGTTATCTCTTGGATGGACAATCTCCACTTCAACGAGTATAAAAACTGACAGAAATCCAATCAATCATGCATGTTCATGGTTCTTATTGCGTCTTGAATGAAACCCGTGTAATTTTCATCCATCCCTTCCATAAAGGTTGTTTTTAACCACATCACGATCAATAATAGTAACTCTTGCTCTTTAATTTTTGTTATCAACATTTTTAAAGTCCTCCATTGATCAATAAAATTACCAATTGGCTGAATTGCTTACTTAGATGCATATTAGCACATAATAATAATTACATTAATAAACTTCTGTGTTTTAAGAATATGACATTTATGTAATTCTTTAGTCCTTTTATGAGGCACAGAGACTTGAAGTTTTAGTGTGTTTTCATGGAGGCATGAGCCTTTTATAATCCAAGGAAGTTAAAATATTTGAGGCTAAAATTTAGCCTAGCTGTGAGGGGAGCCTCAAGGTCTAAGCCACGAAAGTCTTTCATAACATTGTAAAAATCTAGTCAAAATTTCCCCGTCTAACACATTTTGATTGCCCAACTTCTTCACGAAGTTGCCCAACATTATTTAACAATAGTGGATCACAGGTTGTATATCCTCCTCAATTCTATCACCATCATCAGTCGCCCAATAAGAAAGATTCTTGCTTTGAGAGGCCTTAGACAAGGCGATCCCTTTTCAACCTTCCTTTTTATTATTGGCATGGATTGTTTTAGTAGAATGATGATAGAAGAAAGTTCCATAAATTTGAATAACAACTTTGAGATTGAGAGAGCTTCCCTATGGATACATCACCTTCTTTCTGCCGATGACACCATTTTTTTCTCATCCATGAATCTGTGTTGGTATTCAACAACCTTTTTGGCCTTGTCGACTATTTTGAACAGGCATCCTAGTTGATCACCAGAAATCAGAGACTATCAGGGTTAATACAGAATATAAGGAGGTTGAAATGATAGCTGAGAAATTCGTTTGTAGGCAAGGATACTGGCCTAACATCTATCTAGGGCTTCCATTTTACGGTAAACCTTGAACTTCTTTTTGGTCCCCTGTTGAAAAAGTTGAAAGAAGGAGATCCAGTTATGGAACCACACATGCTTATCCAATGAGGGCAGCCTCACTCTTTTGCAAGCAACACTTCCAAATCTTCCCACATACTTTTTGTCCTCTTCAAGATTCCATCAAAGGTTCTGTGGAATATTGCAAGATTATGTAAAATTTCCTTTGGAAGGGTAGCTCCCCCCAGTCTGAATCACACTTCGTAAGATGGGAATAAGTCACTGGGTCTACCTTTCATGGAGGCTTTGGATTGCAACGATTGGAAGAAAATAATATAGCTTTTTGGCCAAATGATAGCTATCCAGCATGGATTAGGGGACCATGAAGATCCATCATGAAATAATTAAATATCATTAAAGAGAGAGTGAAGCAGAAAGTTGGAAACGGAGCAATGGTTGGTTGAACGGTTTAACATCTTTATTCTGTCATTACAAAAACACATAATACAGGACTTGTGGAGCTTTCAACATGGAGGATGGAATTTGAATTTGAGGGGAAAATCTCACAGATGATGAAATAGAGGAATGTGTGACAATAATGGATTTATCGTATGAGGTGAAATAACTTCTAGAGATCAATGGTCATGGAAATTAAATCAAAAGGCTTTTTCTCCACAAAATCTTCACTGCTTGATTTAGATAACAACTTGACAGCGCCATTGTTTCCCTGCAGAAGCAATATGGATGGATTATAGCCAAAGAAAATTAGAATTGTCTTTTGGAGCTTAGCCATATTTCCATGAATACATTTGATAGATTGCAGCGCCGTTTTCCACACATAGTTTTATCCCCGCAATGCTGCATTATCTGTAAAACAACCCCTGAATCACAGAATCATTTGGCCACCACCTGTTATTTTGCTGGAAAAAGAGTCCAACCCTTCTTATTAAAACCCTAAATGATACTGATATAAGAAAGAACACTAAAAGATCATTGAAGAATAAGGAGATAAAGCACTAGTTTAGAAAGATGGAAGCCCCTTGCCATACATCCACTTCTTTTACCTGCCGTTGTAGCTATAGTTGAGAGAGAGAGAGATTAGTTGCATCCTTATGTGAGAGTGAAAGCAATATTGTCCTTGCTCTTGAAGAACTATTGTTATTTGTATGTGGGAGAGGGCTGATTTTATTTGTTAATTGCATGTGAGAGAGGACTGAATTTATTTTGGGTCGATAGCTCCATTGCCACATACTGAAGGAAAGCTGAGGTGGAAGTAAACCACCAAAGCAAGGTTCTTTTTCTTTTATCCATATCTTGGTAGTCTCTTTACCTCAATAATAATTATAAGATAGAATTTCCTTCTCGCCAAACAATATGACCATGTGCAAGTAATAATATTAGAATAAGGAAGTTAGATATTGCATAGTATGTCAAACTATGCACACACATGCATCTATATATTCAATTTTCTGTTACCCTTATTCTCTCTTTGCAGTTTTTGTTAGCACCATTTTAAAGCTATTAATAAGAACTTTGATTGGATGACACTTGCAAAGACTGATTTTATTATGCACGTTGAAATCATTATTCACATATTTGTAAGGAAGGACAGCTTCCAAACAAGGCCCACATGTCCAACCGAGGGAAGGACAATAAGTGGTGAATTTTGGACAACGACAGTGTATTTTGTTTTCTAGGATGTTAGAAAACCCCAAATAGCTCTCTCTCTTCGATCTGGTGTATTCTTTGCAAAAGGCAAGGAGAAGATGTTGCCCATTTCTTTCTGCTACACCCTTACCTCTTTTGTCTCGTCTTGGAGTAGTAACCCATTCAGGAGATAGCAAAAATGTGGATCAAGGCTATAATTTTCTAGCTCTTGTTTGAGAATTTTGGATGGAAAGAAATGGAAGAATTTTCCGAGCATCAAACTACTTACCTTCACTACTGATGCAGGATCATGCTATTATCTTATTAGAGAGGGAGCATTGGGGAAACTCTCCCATTAATGAACGACCAAAGGGCCATAAAGAACAACTCTTTATGTTGAGTGCTTGCTTCTTTAATATAGTCTATGAAAGCTCAGAGTTAGCCACTAAGCAGGTGTTGTTTACTAATCCCTGAGGAGCGGTGCTAAATTATGTATTTACTACTCGGTGTCAGCTTGTTTACATTTCTATCTTTGTGTTCCTTTGTCCTTTTGTTTCTTTTGTTTTAGGTGGTTGTGTGCTGAAAACTCATTGGCTGTGTTCAAGATGTGTGGTTTACACTGTTTGTGAACTTGAATTCCTTAACGAAATTTATTGTTATTTGTTCATCAATTGAAGCTCTTGAGGTCATTATATGAATGAGGACTTGGTACATCGTTGTAGGAGCATACATAATTTGCAGTGTGATGTTCATTATGTATTTCTTACAATCCACTTGGTTTTGCTGATGTTCATATTACCTGCAAATGTTTGGCTATATATCACAGATTGAAACTCGAATGGCAAAAGGGAGAAGGGGACGTCGCAGGATGGCTTCCCGACAATTCAGGTCAAACCCATATCCACTCCCTTATAAGCGGGATTTCACAGAGGATTTGTGCCCAAAGAATTGTGTCAGCGCTCTGGATAAGAAGTATTGGGAAGATGCAACATGCTCTGTATGCATGGAATACCCACACAATGCTGTTCTTTTACTCTGTTCATCTCATGATAAGGGTTGTCGTCCCTATATGTGTGGCACAAGCCTTCGTTATTCCAACTGCCTTGACCAGTACAAAAAGGCTTACACCAAAGTTATTTCGTCCAACAGTGCACAACCAGTACACACCTCAATCGATTATTCAGCTCTTGTAGAGGATGCAAGTTTTCTTGGTGAAAGTCATGAAGTGACTGAGCTTGCATGCCCCCTCTGTCGCGGACAGGTGAAAGGATGGACCGTGGTTGAGCCTGCCAGAGAATATCTGAATGCAAAAAAGAGGACCTGCATGCAGGACAGCTGCACGTTTTTAGGAAACTACAAGGAACTGAGGAAGCATGTGAGACAGGAGCACCCATCCACAAGGCCCCGCGAGGTGGATCCCGTGCTTGAACAAAAATGGAGAAGACTGGAACGGGAATGCGAAAGGAACGACGTGATGAGCACAATCAGGTCGACAATGCCTGGAGCTGTGGTCTTTGGGGATTATGTGATAGAAGGAAATAGCTTTGGGTTTGATTCTGAGGAAGAGGAAGCGGGGTTGAATGCGAATGCGGCTGAGAGGGATGGGGGCTTTGAAGTGGGCTTTGATAGTAATCTGGTGAATGTGTTTCTTCTGCTACATGCCTTTGGTCCGTCAAGTAGCGACCTCAATAGACGGCTAAGACAGCAGCAGCAGCAGCAGCAGCAGCCAGAGAGGAGTTTCCCTCCCAGACCAAATGAAGGCGGTACAGGTATTATTCCCAACACCACTCCGCTCAATAGTTTCGATTCCATTCATCTAGACAGTGACAATGGCGGAAGTGGTGACAATGAGAACGGGGGCAGCATGTCATTGGTTAGCCGCCTCCGCCGCCACGGAAGGGTGCTGTTGGGACGGTCAGGTAGGAGACGTAGGCATAGAGAGAGTAGTAGTAGATGAATGAATGATGAAAATGGACAGAGAGAAAGGAGGGGTAGGAATAGGAAACATCTCTCAGGTACATAGCATAAGAAAAAGAAGTAGAAATCTTGATAATAAAGGAATACGAGTTTGTGGAATTTTGAGCAAAATTTATGATGACATTTATTTGCGCCCCCGTCCGTCCATCTGATAGGGGAGATGAAAAGCTTTGGCAGGTTAAGAAGCCTGTGATGTAATTTATTGTGAATTTGTATAATTTCCTGATTGCCTTATCCTCCTCTTGATGATATGCTTGGATTTGCTTGAAATTTAGTTGTAACCATCTGAAATTAATGGATCTTCTGGACATTGCTTCCTTGCAACCAAGTCATTAGACTAATGACACACCCATTTGTTCACATATTATAACTTCTCTGATGACTCTTTCACTGCCTTTACTCTCTATTTATTCATAATTTATGTATATGATGATATATATTCTGTATTAGATTTATCATTATCAAACTACTTTGTAAAATATGATTTTATTAATCTGTATCCCTTTAATACGTAAGGGTAAATAACACGACAATTCATTAGATTTATCGAACTTTGTTGTCTATGTAATTTAGTGTGATCCTAATGAACTTATCTACTTTTTCTCACAAGTATAAGACCTTTACTACATGATATTTCAAATTGATTTTAATTAATATGCTCTTTTATGACTTTCCTAAAATGGAATTTAAAACTGAATAATATTGACATATTTTTTCTGGTCAAAACTTAAATTTTTTTTTTTTTTTTTTTTTTTTTTTTTTTTTTTTTTTTTTTTTTTTTTGTTTCATGGCATCCACAATAGAAAGGCATATTTAGTAAATGATCTCACTTTTTCATGGTTGGAAAGATGCATTTACACCACCAACATGACTAACATATGTCATTGTTATTTGGGTTCGACTGGGTCCACTAGCGCGGACTTGTCAATATACCTCGAGGTTGATCATGGGATAGTGCATTCTCATGCCAAAGAACTAACAGAAAGGAAAGGAAATGAACACAAATATCGTTCATACCTAACATACTAGAGAAGTAATCAGTGATCATAAGACATACAACAAATTATAGTTTAACGAGATAATGCACGCAATACTTCCATGATTACCGTACATATTCAGAGTGTTTTATTCATACAGAAACGGTATGCATTAGAAACGACCCATAATGAGGCAAATGATTAATGGTGTAGAAATTCAACATTCATAGTTTTAAGAAAAAAGTATAGAGATGCTTGGGGCGTATTCTAATATGATACCGTCGATAAAGCAAATGATATACATATTTATATAATATATGGACGGTTTAACTGGAACTTGTAATTTGGATTTGAGGCAAAATAATTTGCGTCGGACCACCACTTCCTCTGGTTTCAACAACCTGAATTTTGGCAGTGTCTTGCTTACTTGCCCTCTTGCTGACGATGGGTAGCAGCGATGGAGGCGGAGGAGATCAGCTGAAGCAAATGGCGGGGCTGAACAAAGCCCTAAAAGAGGGGGAAAGGATTCTGGCGCCGACAAGGCGACCCGATGGTACTCTTCGAAAACCCATTCGGATTAGGGCTGGCTATGTTCCGCAGGAAGAAGTCGCCGTTTATCAGTCCAAAGGGTCTTTGGTATGAACAGCAGCCTTCCCTTTTCCCTTTCTTCTTTTCTATTCAGCTATAGTCTGCTTGCACCTTTATTATGTCGCTGTTGCTCGCTTAACTCGCTTGTGAAACTCATACTAGGATAACCAAATCATCCTTTTAGCTGCTGCCGTTTATGTGTTTGCGTTAATGTGATATGTCAAGGCTGCTCTCTAAATCACTATATTTTCCTTCTCTGTGATGTATAAGACGAAGCACTGTGAAATACTGTAGCCCGTGACTTCAAGCGATCATTTCATCCGGTGGAGCACACAATAGAAAGAAGAGAAAAAGTATGTAAATGATGGAATAGTATTGTGAAAGTAATGAGATAATGGAAGTTAAAGAAATATGTTTCTTTAAAATGTGTCAGATTGGATTGGATTGAAGATTTGAATGTATGATCTCTTACAAACTTTAGGTTGACTTATTAGAATATTAGTTCTCAAGGAAGTTTCACTGTATTTTTTTAGTTTTAGAGTTTTATGTTACAATGTAGCTAGTGGCCATGATAGCCATTGTGGTATTGATGGGTAGATAGTTACAACCTTTCAATTGACCATAGGTTACTCTAGAGTTTATTTTCGAGGCTATAAATAGTCATTTATGTTTTTGCTTTACAATTAAGATTTTGGAGATTTTGGATACTAGAAGGATAGTTGCATCTTATGCTTCATAAACCATGAGCTTGTTCCCTTGCGTTTTATGTGTTTAGATTTGCATGATAGAGTCATTTAAGTAGTCTTGATCAAGCTTTCTTGTGAATTGATTCGAATCTTGAGTTTAGAAACAAGTTTTTTTTACTCTTGATATTGATCATCAAGGTAAACGGCTTCTATCTTCTTCATTGAGGTGAAATCATCTTGATTTGGGAGTTTTAGCCTCAGTGATTTAGGGGTTTGCATATCCCTAAGAGCTCTTAGACTAAGGGTTTCATATCATTTCTTGGGACTCCATAAAGAAAACTAATGCTAATAACTTGGAATTTTCCTTCACAAAGTATGAGATACCGTGATCTGTTTGTGATCTAGGTACCAACAAATCCCCTAGTTGGGACAGCTACACTATGGAATCTTAAAAAATCGTGGAACGTCCTCAAACCCGACATGTTAAGGCTGTTCCAAGATTTTTCTTTTTTTAAAGAATGGTATCATCAATGGAAACCTTAACGAGACTTACATTTGCATTATACCCAAAAAGGTGGAAGCCATGTTAGTGGGAGATTTTAGGCCTATTAGCACACCATCTCCTTTCATTCATGTTATCAGAGCATCCATACAGAAAATAGAAGAAAAATCTTTGGGAAACCTCGTCAAAGCTTTTGGATAGTATCACTTCACTTACTATATCTTGTCGTAAATTGTTACCTCTTTTTAGTTCTTACTCTTTTGACTCTCTTATGACCAATTGGAGAAGTCTTTGGCAGCCTTTTTGGCTTGGGATTTCTTTCCTCTCTTTTGTAATTTCATACATCAAGGAAATTGTTTCTTATACCCAAAAAAACAAAAACAAAAACAAAAAACCAAACCAACATCTTCGTGCGTGGAAAATCTTCTTTAAAATGATAAAGATTAGCTAATACAATTCTTACCATAGCTCGCATGAGTAAGGAATCAAAGGAGAAGTTATTTTATGTTCTTGAAAATTATAATTTGAGTGAAAAGCAGTCACTGAGTTCTATTGTTTTTCTGGTTGAAGTTTGATTCCTTTAGTTTACAGCACCCTAATAGTCATCTTTCTGTCATTCATGGGGATTATTTTCTCTGTGGGATACAGTGGAAAAAGATGGCATCCCATGACGGGCCTCCTGGTTATGATCCACCATCAGATGTAAAATCAAAGAGCAAGTCTGCCAAGCGGAATGAGAGAAAGAAAGACAAGCGAGTACAGGTTTGTTTTCCCCTCAATTGAGAATGTTACGTTATGTTTCTGATGGCATCTTAAATATTGTGAGACAAAATATTTGAAAAGCATAATGGGAGTTCATTTTTGGTTTATTTTCCGTGTGGTATGTTCAACTGATATAATGCCTGTCATCAAAACAAATTTATTTGTGATCCCTGACTGGCGATGAAAATATCTAAAATTTATACGTCCCGAGGGCAGAAAACGATTTTCATCTCTACTTTCTGTTCTTTTCCCCCATCCAATGAAGTATGAGGACATGGTATTTTCTTCATTGTCATTTTTCTGCAGGCAGCTCATGAAAATGACAAAATTTTGGAACAAGTTGATGCTGGAGAGATCATTGAAGCAAAGGAATCATATGTCGATAATGTGTCGGAACCTGTCCAGTCATTAAGTACCCAGATGAATGAACTTGCTGTTTCTACGAATCAAAAAAGTGAAAACCCTTCTTCTGAGCCAATGGATGATCAGCGGCTTCCTTCCAATGACATCGACAAGAGAATTAGAGCAATAAAAAAAAAGGTGAATACAAATTTGCGTTGGTAGAATATTACAAATCATATTTGATTCTAAGTCTTTCATGAAATTTGTCAATCCCATTGCATAAAAATTCTATTTTATCTATACATTCTAAAATAGTTTACATCATACGATACAAATTCAAGAACTAAAGGGAAACAATTAGATACTTGTTGTATCATACTCTTTGAACAACTTTCTTCCTGTGGGTACTCCTTGCTGGTATGGCATATTGGCCGGTGTAGATCTACCTGATCTAGTTAGTTAAGTTATGAATTAAAAAAAAAATATGAGTAATAGAATGATTATTGTTTTTAAGGCCCAATTAGTTGTTTGTAAACTACACTAGTTAAGAATCTCATGTGCTGTCATCGTTAATTACCTTGATTCTGATTTCTTCACCTTACTTTTGGAGGCTAAAATGTTGGAGAAGATTAATATTTTTGCTTGGTTGGTTACCTTGGGGAGGATAAACGTTGTAAGGAGATCCATTGTGTTCTTTCCTCTTAGTTATGGACAGCTTCAGTAGACTCCTCACAAAGGCTGAATTGTGAGGCAAAACCAAAGGCTTTCATGGGGGCAAGGGCGAGGTTAGTATTAGCCACCGACAATTTAGGCCTCCCCCTCAACAGTTTAGGCTTCTGCGCCCAGGTTCAAGGCCTTGTTACCGAAGTTGGTAGCCCAAAGAATTGAAGAGTGGGAAGCAATATAGTCTGTTATAAGTGATTACGTTTCCAAAATCCAGAATGGTTGAGGAGTTTTAGAATTCTACTCTCTTCTACTCTAGACCCTCGTACCCTTTCTCGTCTCTCCCGAGCTGTATTAGCTCTAATATTACAGAGAAAACAGTATAGTAAGTATATAACAGCCTAGCTAGTTACAGCCTCATACTAGGGGTAGTTGTTGTAGATGCTGCTGGTGGTGTTTGTGGTTTGTTTTCCACACTCTTATAAAAAATGTTTCGTTCTCCTCCTCAACCGATATGGGATCTTACAATTCACCCCTCTTTGGGGCCCAGCGTCTTCGCTAGCACTCGTTCCCTTCTCCAATCAATGTGGGACCCCTCAATCCCACCCCCTTCGAGGCCCAGTGTCCTTCCTAGCACATTGTCTGGTATTTGGCTCTGATACTATTTGTAACGGCCCAAGTCCACTGCTAATAGATATTGTTTTCTTTGGGTTTTTCCTTTCGAGCTTCTCCTCAAAGTTTTTAAAATGCGTCTACTAGGGAGAGATTTCCGCACCCTTATAAATAATGTTTTATTCTCCTCCCCAACCGATGTGGGATCTCAAAGTATTCTTGATGCAAATGCTATTTGTTCAAGAAATTCTTTTGTTCTTACAGTATTACTTGCACACGGTGCCATAACTTATATTTTCTGTTTGCGAACATCTTTTGATGAATTATTGGTTGCTTTGTGGACAGCTGAAGATCTGCGTTTTTCTCTATCTTTGATCGTTTTCCTTGTTTTGTTCTATTGTTTCGGTTTGCAGATTCGAATTGCAGAAGCTCAGTTGCAGAAAACGCCACAGCAAGATATGAAGCCCGAGCAGTTGAACAAGTTATCCAAACTCGAAGAGTGGCATACCGAACTAACGCTTCTAGAAGAACAAAGGCTAAAACTAAACAAGTCGACGTGAATGACTGCAATGCAGCATTATTGTTCACTTTACTTATGCTTGACGAAGAAAGAGACCTGGAATTGCTGCAACTTGAAAATCTGGTCGCCTGTAAAACTCATTTTTCTTAATGTGTTTGTGTAATATCATTTCAACTAGTTCTAGGAACCCGCTTGAACTGTAGATAGTGTTGAAAACATTGATTTTCTTTCGCCCGAACATGATTTAAAGTGATTTTGAATCAAAAACATCATGTTTGATCAATGAATTATTAGAATATCGAAATCACTGTAGGCATTTTTGCACTTCCAAACTCGAGTTTTGTAACAACATCATAGGTAGAAAACTTGAACTTGGAAAGGTTCAATCTGGTTTGGTAACAATTTGGAGTGATGCCCCTGAGGGTAGTCTGTTCTTCTGAAGGTGCAGCATCATAAGATCACCCACCTCAAAGGTCCTCTCCCTTCTATGTTTGTACTTAGCATTGGACCTCTCCAAATGGTGACTTACGTGGCTCGTAGAGCTACGAGTAAGTCTCGTTTCAAATATTTTCAATAGCTTCTAAAAATGAGTTAAAATATTCTCATTTCCCTCCAACCACCCATGTAATCGTACAAAAGCAAAAAGAGGAACTTTTTTATCAAGGTGTAAATCGTCCACAACAATCTATTGCCATAGATCTGCAATATCTTTTATAAGTGCAACCTCAAAACTTCAACCAATGGAAAGAATAATAGATCTAATAAGGCTGTAGTCAAATTGGCGTCGATGTGAAAATGTAGAGATGAAAGACTCGACACTAAATAGGTGCTGAAGACTAAATTTTCACTTCTTAATCTCGTTGACTCGACAAAATTTGGACTGAGTGGAAATTTTAACGAAATTCTAACCTTTAAAACTATAGACATTATCATTAATTTTGTAATTTATCTATTTGAAAAAAAACTGCTTCCAATAAAATTTAAAAAATAGTAATAATAATAATATTAAAAATTTTAAAAAAAAATTAAAAAAAAATAAATAAATAAAAAAAGAGCGCTAAAATCGTCGAACCAGTTTATAACGCAAAAGAGAAGCGCGCCAAGTTCGTGAAGCCATCAGTCGGTTCAATGCACTTCCTTTTCGGCAGCCGCCATGACTGCAACTACAATCATGAACCCTAATCTCTCCCCTCACTCCTCATCTTCATTTCCCGATTTCTCGGTTCAATGCTCTTCCAGATTTCGCTTTCCTCCTTCCAAATGCCCCTCCGACTCGAATCCTCAAAACCCCACGCCGGAGGATTTTACCCAAAAGAGTACCACTCTCATGGCGCAAAACTCTCCGATTTCGACTCTTGAGGTTCTCCAAACCTCTGAATCGAATCATCAGAAGACAGCCGTAGGGCACGAGATTCCGATTTTGTGTATTGAGGATCTTCAGGATAACCCGAAGCGTGGGACTTCCACATTAACCGTAGAGGATGTACAACAAGTTTCACCCAAAACCCCAACTTCTGAAAGGGAAAGGGTTTTAGCGCATGAGCCTCCTATATTGACTCTAGAGGATCTTCAAAATGCAAAATCAGACCATCAACCGGCGATAAAGCCTCCATTGGCTCGAAGGGTTTTACGGTTTTACCGGCAGTTTGGGTTTGATGAACAAATAGTGCAAAAAACCCCACCTTCTGTCCGAAATTCCATGCCAGTTCAACGAGATGAACGTGTAGTTTCGCGTCATTTCCAGGAATCAAAATCAACCCAGCAAGGAGAACGAATTGTATCACGCTACTTTCAACACTCGGAGATAGAACAAGCAGCCCATAATGAGGATGAGGATGAGGATGTCAATGTCACAGATCAACCAATTAAAAGATCAAGGGTCGGAGAATACAGAAAAAGGAGGAGGAAAGACGTAGCTTCTAGCTCCGATAATTCAAAAGCATATCAACGTTCAATCAGAAAATCCTCACGTTCTGTTAAAAAATCGGGAAAGGATAAACGAGTGCGGATTGTTTCGCGCTATTTCCAAAATTCAGAAAAGAACCCTGAAGTGGAGATTGAAGTTTCACCTTCATTACAAAATTCAAAAACAAAACAACAAGGAGAGCGCATAGTCTCACGTTTCTTTCAAAAATCAGAAGAACAAGAAGTAGTGAACAATCAACAAGAGGTTATACAGCTTCCAAGTCAGTGTGCAAAATCTGTTAAAAGAATCCGCAAACCAGCCAAGGAAAGAAAAGTGAGGGATAAAGTTTCTGCTAGGCCTAGAACCACTCTTTCGGCTGACGAGTTGTTTCTGGAAGCTTATAGAAGAAAATCGTCAGATGATACATGGAAGCCTCCTCCCTCTGGAATTCGCCTTCTCCAACAGGATCATGCTTACGACCCTTGGAGGGTTCTTGTCATATGTATGCTCCTTAACCGGACGACTGGGCAGCAGGTATTTACTTGATCTTGAATGCAATTTCCAATTTCATACTGTACTATATCTTCCCCATGGCACATAAACTTGATTTGCTTTCATTACAGTTTTGCCACTCCACGACTTTGCCGCAGGACTGGGTTTTCATAAATGAACTTCAACAATATCCTTGAATCAAGTAAACAAGAAAAGTGGATAAATATCATCTCATTCAACCTTGTCAATTACCATATTCTTCACCATGCCCTTCGAAGATATTCTGTTAGGTATCTAGAGTATTCTTTACGTATTGAATCATACTATAGTATTCTCCAATACTCACTTCCTTTCCCAAATCAGCACTTACCATCAGCTGCCTTACTAACTCACATTCCTTGTGCCCCACGGTAATACGATATCCACAATACCAAGTTGTAGATCCACCCCTTACTTTGTTAAGTGAATACACCCTGAGAATTGGTGTCTATTAGTTTACAAAGCATTGTTTTGGGGTATTTGGAAAGATAGGAACCAAATTAATTGAAGTGGATGATAGGCTGAAACTATTTAGGCATCAAAGAGCTACTTTGTGGTGCCATTTCTAGTGAATTTTGGTATCATTCTTCGAGTATGATTTACTGAACTTTCGTTCTCTAATTTTCTTGTGAACTCTTAAAAGGATTTCTTTATGTATAACTGTTCAAATATCAACGAAAATCTGTCTTCTGTTTGAAGGAAAATCTAAAAATTTGTCGTCCCGTTTCTTTGAGAGATAGAAAGTATTAGATGAATGATACACATGCTCATGTATATATGAAGTTCTTATACCTAACCTCTGGTTCTTAGTTGTGCCAGTCTATTGGAGTGATCATTTAGTTGGTCGTGCACGTATTTATGAATGGTTGGGGAAATAAACTCCATGATACTATATGTGCACGTATTTATGAATGGTTGGGGAAATAAACTCCATGATACTATATATTATCGCAACCAAAACCTTCTATCATTTTGTGTTTCTGTGTCAACTTGTTACTCATAATTGACTCTCTGTTTTCTGATTATGCACCCTTAGTCCTGTAGGTTTCATTTTTGCTGAAAATTTTCAGTTTGATTCAGTCTGCGACTTCATTTTGAAAATTGCAGGCAAAAGATGTGATACCTAAACTCTTCACGTTGTGTCCCGATCCAAAGTCTGCTTTGGAGGTATCACAAGAGCAGATAGAAGATATTATTCGACCTCTTGGTTTACAAAGAAAAAGATCACTTACAATTCAGCGTTTATCTGAGATGTATTTAAAAGAAAGTTGGAGTCATGTCACTCAGCTTCCTGGTGTTGGCAAGTAATTTAAGACTATCCTTTTAAACTCTTTGGTTTATAGTTCTATCTCTTCCATGCTTATTGAGCTTGGGACGTGTATTAAAATGAATTTGATTTGAGACAGGTATGGAGCTGATGCACATGCAATATTTTGCACTGGATATTGGACCGAAGTATTACCTAAAGATCACATGCTTAATTATTACTGGGAGTTCCTCCACAGCATAAAACACCTGCTCTGATCTTATCTGAGACGACTGTAGATGGTTCGGCACGAGAGAAGCTGTAAATTTCCCGGTCTACTTAACATATATTCTTTGGTACGTTACTCTTTTGACATAATTTTGTTTTGTTTTGTTAATGTTCATGTTGTTGTTGGGAGTCTGTGAGACACTTATATCAACACATACTAGAAAGGGCAGAAATGGAAGCTCTTCTCCAGTAGCTAATTAGGCTGTAGTTGTGGGGGCTGAATGAAGTAGCGTGAGGGTCATGGTATGTTTTGAAAGGTCTGGGTAGCTTTACTAGATGACTTGAGACTGTTTGTAGGGTAATTATGTTACTCTATGGGCTGTGCCTTCCCTTTTGAAGAACTAGTGCCAGCGAAGACGCTGAATTCCGATGGATTCCGACCTATCTTGCTTAATGTAAATATAAATATATTTTTAAAGAGAAATTTTCTGAATTTCACTTTCAAGTTCCAAACTTTCTAAAGTACAATATGTATTCTAGTGAGTTTTATGACATAAAGTTTGGATGAGTTTTATGAAATTCCAATGGGTTTAATGTCCAGCATTCATTTGTTTTTGGACTAATTTATAAAAAAAGTGATTCAACTCCAATTTCTAATAAATATGATTGAATTAACCCCAATTAATAATTTATATTGAAAAATGAAAATAATGCATTCAATTTTTTTTTTATAAGAACAATAATCGAGAAAAATGCACCGTGGGGAACCCGATCTCTACCAATTCTCTGAAGGGAATCTTTGCTCCACTCCATGGACATTTCTATATATTGGGTTTGTATATCTATAAGAGTTATTAGATCTAACTAGGTAGCGTTTTCATATCACTAAATTGAGAAAGACCTCGTATGGACTAAAACAATCATCAAGAGCATGGTTCGGAAGATACACAAAGGTAATGAAAGACTACGGGTATAAGCAAATCAAGATCACAATCTTTATCAAATACTTAGAATTGAGGGGAGTTTAAGTGCTTCTAGTGTTTATCAAATACTTAGAATTGAGGGGAGTTTAAGTGCTTCTAGTGTATGTAAATGACATCATAATCATTAGAGATAAGAAAAAGATTGAACTCCGACGAAAATTGATAAAAGAATGAGATCACAAAACCTAGAAGGCTAAAGTACTTTCTCGGTACTGTAGTAGTGTACTTAGATATTATTGATGAAAATAGAAAAAAACATATGTAAATCATGCACGAACGCTAATGGATGCACATCACAATTTGGCAATTTGGGAGAGTCATAATAATAACATGCAATGAACAGAAAAGTGTTCTTGAGGCTAGTGAGTAGACTCATATATCTAGCTCACACTCCTAGACGTAACAAACTCACAAGTGTAAGTAGTTAATACATGCATGATTTGTGGAAGCCTATTATCATATAAAGTGTTACGCGAAAGGAACTTCATATTATTTTTTCAAATGGGACAATTCTCTTGCATTGGAAGCTTACATCGATGTTGACTATACTACATCGATATTGGATAGAAAATCTACTCGGAATATTTGCGGAACCCTCGCAGCTTCAAGTTAAGGAATGTTTGTGTAATCCCTAGCTTTAGTTAAGAGATAGTTTGTGTAATCAGAGAAGTAGTTGTCAATATTTAAAATGAAGAGTGAAAAGTAATACGAAAGAGTTCAATAATCTCTTCCACGCTTAGGAAAATTTGAAATAAAAAAAGAAAAATAATGTAATTAATCGAGTTAATTGATTCTAATACCAAATGTTCCTTTCATAAACATTTTATAATGACGTTAATAAGCATGAAAAGAGGCCATTGAGAAGAGAATTCATATATTTTTTTATGAATTTGTGCAAAAACGTTAAAAATAACTCGATGGAATCGCATAGTTGAACGAGAATTATAGGAACATATTGAATGAGAATCCTAGGAACGATTAATGAAAAAATTATCTCCCTCTACTCTTGGCACTAATGTTGAAAGTCGATCGATAACACTAACGTCGGAAGGTTTCTAAAGGCAAGTGTCACACCTAAAGAAGAGTATCGATGCTTGGAAGAGAAATTTGATCAGCATGCTCATGCTACCGTGTGAAGTCTTCAAGAACCCTAATTTTATTTTATTTTATATTATCATGCTGCACGCAGTTGGATCCTAACTGAACGAGTATGATGTAAAGACTGAATACATCTAAAAAGTAGATATTCACGAGACCAATAGGATTTTACAGAATTAATGTAAAGTAAAAAAATTTCTTATCGACAATTGAGAATCGAGAATCTTTGGATCGACGATTGCTCTCGGTATGTCGCTTGAAGTGCAAATTGATTGAGGGAAACCACTCTGACAGAGAATAGACAAAAAAAAAAAAAAAAAAAAAAAAAAAAACTCCAAATTTAATATATAAATATTTTATTTATTTTATTATTATTGTGTCACTGTACGCTTTACACCAGCTCTCGCAGTTGGACTGCGATGCCCTTTCTCCTCATTTGGCGGGAGATTATCATTTTCCACTCGCTCGATCCACGGTGGGCTGCCATAACATAGGGTACCCATTTTTTCTTCCTCTTCTTCTTCTTTCCATCAATATATCGCTCTCAGTTCTTCTTTCACTTTGTACAAATCCAATTTTCCTCTAGGTAAATTTACAGTCAATCTGTTCAATTCGTGGCCTGTTTTTTGTTCAATTATGCTTGATTTGTTTGGGAATCTGATTTTAATTTGTCTTTCATTTCGCTTTTGGTTGTTTTGATGAGATTAATCGCAGTTTTGAGGATCTTGCGTTGGTAGTGTGTGTTGGGTTGCTGTTGGAATCATCTTTTAACTGCAATGGAGCGTGCTGCTGCTCCTACGACTGCTTCTGGACTGCCAACTCGCCGCTCGGTGATGATTGTTCTCAGTCCTCGTGGAGATTTTTTTTTTTTTTTTCCTTTTTTGGGTTGAACGGTGATGTATTTATTTGGGGTAATTTATGGTTTTCGAGTCAACAGAAAAGGACGAGAGCTCAGACTGTAGCCGCCGAAGCTCAACCTACCACTGGAGATCGTGGTGGTGCCGACAACGACAGGACCAGCGATGCTAGCGACCAGGCTAACCGAGAGAGCTCACCTGATAACTTTGAAGAGGCTCAACCTCCTAAAACTAAGCGGAGCCGTTTGGAAAGCACTTCGAGTGCGGCGGATGAAGTCTCCGATCAGAGTCTGATTGGTAACTAATTTTATATTCATTTACCAGCATGATGAATGTTCATTTTCTGAATTGGGTTCAATAGCGTTTCTTTTAATTTTGATAATTGAAAGATCAACTGGGGTCGTGGTTGAATGTTTCTAGGTTTTAGTCATTATGATGATATTTCTCGATGAATTACTGTCATTTTCATCCTTTTGCAACTGCGCTCACATTTTCAATAAAACTCTTCCTGTTGAATGCCTGAAATATATGGTCATCAATATTCGAAATGCGACTATTCCCCAGTGCTCGCTCATTGAGTGCAATACTTGCTATACTATTCTCAGACAATGAGATGTAAATCTTGTTAAGCTCTATCATATCCTATCATTTTCTGCAGAAGTTATAAAAGGAAATGGTAAACTTATTCCTCAAGTTGTTAAGCTTTGGGTGGAGAGGTATGAAAAAGATCCAAAGGCTTCAATGGTTGAGCTCCTGGCAATGCTATTTGAGGTAATTGAAAGGTTTTCTTCCTCAGGTCTGATTTGAGAGTGCATTTAGAATGTAACCTTTTCTTTCTAAGTTTTCTTTTTAAACCTCGAACAATTTAAGTAGCTGGGAAGCTGGTCTAGATTGCCTGTACTGATCGTTATTTTAGTGGTTCATTTACAATGAGACAATTCTTTTAGAAGCTGTATGTAACGAGAGGAAAATTATTGATTATCGAAATCTACAAACTTACAGGCATGTGGAACTAAATACCATATCAAGGGTGACTTCCTAGAAGAGACAGATGTTGATGACGTTGTTGTTGCTCTTGTCAATCTCGCCAAAAGAGTATCCGAAATCTGCCTTTTAATCTTTTCACATATTTTATATTAAACCCTCTCTTACGTTCTCCATTTGTTGTCACCTTTTAATCTTCTACTTTCAATTCTTATTTGAGTTCTCTGAATTTTTTCTCAAATTTGCCTTTGGTATCATAGGGTGAAGTTGAAGATTATCAAAGCTCTAAAAGGAAGGAGTTCAAAAACTTCAAAGACAATCTTGAGTCATTTTGGGACCATTTGGTCCATGAGTGTCAACATGGCCCTTTATTTGATCAGGTGTTATTTGATAAATGCGTGGACTACATAATTGCATTATCATGGTTAGTAAACAATTGCAAAGTCTGAATATATGATTTATTATTTTTTGTAAAAATAAATCTATATTTCCCTTGAATATATATTTTTAATTGTTTTTAATATGGAGCAGCACTCCTCCAAGGGTTTATCGTCAAGTAGCTTCGTTGATGGGTCTCCAACTTGTTACTTCTTTCATAAGTGTTGCTAAAATGCTTGGTGCTCAACGTGAAACTACTCGTAGACAATTAGATGCTGAAAAGAAGAAACGAGCTGAGGGACCTCGTGTGGAGTCTTTAAATAAAAGGTTTTCTATGACTCATGAAAACATTACAGTGTTGGAGGAAATGATGCGCAAGATTTTTACTGGGTACAATCTTTTTCTTAAAATTTCAAAGTGGGCCGATATAGTGCTTCTAATTATTACCTTCTGTTAGCAACCTTGGATACTTTTTCTTTGCTCCCTAAGTTTGATTAGTTCATTCTTTTGAAGGTTATTTGTGCATCGTTATCGAGATATTGATCCAAACATTAGAATGTCGTGCATACAGTCTTTAGGAGTATGGATTTTGTCCTACCCATCACTATTTTTGCAGGACTTATACTTAAAATATCTTGGATGGACATTGAATGACAAAGTAAGTTACTTGTTTTGGAATTTTTACCTTATCTTTACCATTCCTATTCACTAACTGTCGCTATCTATGTGGAAACATCTTCAATATTTTCTTTTATTTTGTTGGTGCAGAATGCAGGAGTCAGAAAAGTTTCCGTTCTTGCTTTACAGAATCTTTATGAGGTTGACGACAATGTGCCAACACTCAGTCTATTCACAGAAAGGTTTTCTAATCGGATGATTGAATTGGCAGATGACATCGATGTTTCTGTGGCTGTGTGTGCCATAGGGCTTGTAAAACAACTACTAAGGTAACATATTAGAATTTATTCCAAAAGCTTGTTTATTTTACACATCTATTTATTTATTTATTTTCTGTGTTTCAGACATCAACTTTTAGCTGATGACGATTTAGGTCCCCTTTATGATTTGCTGATTGATGATCCACCAGAGATTAGGCATGCCATAGGAGCATTGGTGTATGATCACTTGATTGCTCAGAAGTTCAATAGCTCAAAATCTTCTTGGAGAGGTTCTGCTCTATTTTAAAAATGCATCTCGTTCTTGCTGCTATTGTTTGTGCTGTGAAAGTAACTATGATGCTAATTATTGTCTCAGGTGATGGCAATAATTCTTCTGAGGTTCATCTTGGCAGAATGTTGCAAATCCTGAGAGAGTTCTCAACGGATCCAATATTAAGTATCTATGTTGTCGATGATGTTTGGGAATATATGAAGGCCATGAAGGTGTGTTATAATCGTCTATGCATGAAGATTTTAAAAGTGTAATGCCTGGAGTGGAAAAAGAGTACAGTTGGGTTTAGTTTTTGGGATTCTTCTTAATGGCAGTTTTTGGGATTTTTGATAATTAAACAGACCATGTAGGTTTATAAAAAGTTAAACTGAAGTTCAATTTATTATGCCAGCAGACGAAGCAAGCTATTCAGCTTGCTTTTGATTAGTTATAAAATATCTGTTCATATGCGTTACTCATGCTGTGGATATGTATTCAATACATATGTTTATAAGAAATAAATTTAGTAGAAAGGAAAAGTGGTTGGTGCGTACTATCAATTTCATCCTTTGGATCTGGATGATGCTTAAGCTAATGGTAAAGAATACCAGTAGTTTCTCATGTGTATATATACAATTTTCATGCAGGACTGGAAGTGCATTATTTCCATGCTCCTAGATGAAAATCCTTTAATTGAGCTTACTGATGAGGATGCCACAAACTTGGTTCGTCTCCTTTCTGCATCTATCAAAAAGGCAGTTGGGGAGAGGATTGTTCCTGCCACAGATAATAGAAAGCAGTACTTCAATAAAGCTCAAAAAGTGTGTAATATGCAATGATTTACCTTCCTTTAATGTTTAGACTACAGTTAACGTAACTCTGCCCTTATTTTGGTTCTTAAAATGCACAACATTCCCAGTTTACTGTTGGATGAATACTTGAGCAAAATAACTCTTTAAAAACTTGGAGCAAAATTTAATTTCTAGTTTACTTAATTATGTTCCTTGTTTTATGCTACATTTATCACGTTTGATATGTACCAATGCATTAAACTAAGCATGCTAAGATTTCAGCTCTTTAACAGCAGCCCCATTTTTTATATTGTCCTGGTGTCGATGCCGGTTATAATGTGATGTGATGTTACACAATTTTTTTTTATGACATCTGACATCTTTTGTCATTTACAAATCTTTTTCTGGTCTTTTTCTTGCTAATTTTGTCCAGAGTTTAGTCTAAATCATTATTCTTTTGGTTATCAGGAAATATTTGAAAGCAACAAACGGGACATAACTATTGCCATGATGAAGAATTATCCACTACTTCTACGCAAGTTCATGGCTGATAAAGCAAAAGTGCCATCTTTAGTTGAAATTATTGTGCACATGAATCTTGAACTTTATTCCCTGAAGAGGCAAGAGCAGGTGCTGTATAGTTCTTGCTGCAGCGTGATATTCAAGTTTTTTCAGCTTAGTTCTAATGCATAATTATTTGTGGCGCCTTTTCTTTTTTCCCCTCAGAATTATAAAAATGTTCTTCAACTAATGAAAGAAGCATTTTTCAAACATGGTGAGAAGGAAGCATTAAGATCTTGCATGAAGGCAATTAACTTATGTTGCACTGAGAGTCGAGGGGAGTTACAAGACTTCTCCCGTAATAAATTAAAGGAACTTGAGGATGAACTTCTTGCAAAATTGAAACATGCTATGAGAGAGTTAGAGGTATATAGAGTCAATTTTGTTCCTTTAGTCCCTCCCCTTCCTCCCCCGTGATAATATTTTATCAAAATTCTTAATGTCTGCAGGATGGCGATGATGAGTACTCTCTTCTTGTAAATTTGAAAAGGCTGTATGAGTTTCAGTTGTCCAGACCTATTCCTATGGAAAGCTTATATGGTGATATTATGATGGTTCTCCAGAAATTTAGAAGCATGGATGATGAGGTAGGGGTGGTTAATTTAATTATTTAAAAGACCTTTTTTTTTTGTTTGACATATCTCAAAAGACCTTATGATTTCCTTTTTTCTCCATGCAGGTTGTATGTTTTCTTCTTCTCAACCTCTACTTATATTTAGCATGGTCTCTACATTCTGTCATAAATAGTGAGGCAGTGTCTACAGAATCTTTATCATCCTTATTGAATAAACGGAATTCATTGCTTGAGCATCTGGGTCAATATCTGAATGATCCTACCGACGTTGTTAAGAGTGGTAATCAGCTGGCCTGTCGAGTACGTATACTTTTGCCCCATATCTACCAAGTTCAATAAGCATATTGAAACTCTCAGTGGTCTCTTGAAATTTCGTACTGATTTAACAACATTGAATATGTGTAGGTTTGTACTATTCTTGCGGAGATTTGGTTTTTATTTAGGAAGGAAAATTATTCTTCCACAAAACTGGAAAGATTAGGATATTGTCCTGATGCATCTGTTGTTCAAAAATTCTGGAGGTTATGTGAGCGGCAACTAAGTATTTCAGGTATTAATTTATTTGCTTTGGGAGTATTTTTTTTGGCTGGAAGAGGGAAACCAAATTGCACATTCACCGAATCACTGCAGTAATGGTTGAAGTAAACTGTGGAAATGACTTGTAATAAAAGAACATATAATATATTTATAATTTATCCTTGACAATTTTAAATTTAGTAATCAAGGAACATAGGAACGCCATTAAGTGAAATGAAACGGATACCGAGTGGTATACATTTTTTAATAACTATATGCATGTGTTTCTGGCTTTCTATCTATCTATGTACATATTCATTGTTCTTGTACCAAATCCAAAACATCGATGGGCTAAAAGAAACAAGAAAAATTGGGGAACTGTTAAACCTTATTTGCATTGTGCACCATGATAAAGGGCTGAGGCCATTCTTCCCTTGGGGAACAAAGGAACTTACATGGATGGCCTTGGAGCCAGAAAAAAACTGAGCTTCATTGTCTAAGTTTTGGATGGAGCACCATGGTAAAAAACAAGAAGAGGATCACTCACTCTAGCCTAGTATTCATACAAATCTCCAAAGAATGCAGAGCTCAGGTATGAACTATCATGAATCGAGAGGAAAAGATGAACGACTTCTCTTATTAATTAAGAATTGAATATTCCTCTCATATATATACTCGAGCTATTGAAAAATCAACAGAAAGACTAACTAATATAATAGCTGTAATTAAATACAGATAACCGTTGTAACAGAATTACATGAAAGAGTTGTAACTAATATTGTGGTCAACTAATATAATAGCTGTAATTAAATATCAGTTGTAATATTGTGGTCAACTGATATTACTGATACCCCCCTCAAAATGGATTGTGTAGATTGAAAATACCTTACCTTGGTCGGGAAGGGCTGCAGGGCTGAAGAAGATAACCTTTTTGTGAACATAGCAGCCAGTTGAGAAGAGGGACCGAACATATCAAACTGTTCGGCTGAAAGTCTTTAATAGTTGTAACAAACTCCTTTTTTGGATTAGGCAAATAAAGTTCTCCTTGAGGGCTGGAGTCAAGTGACCATTATTGAGATGAAATTCTTTGAATAACCTCAGAAACTCTGACTTCCTTTAAAAAGGACCAAAATTTAGGTAAAATTTTAAGGTAAAACTGTCTGGCCCTTTTACCAATACTTTAGTAAATGGTGCAATAAAAGCCAAGTCATGCGCACCAGAAACTACCTGCCAATAGATGTTGGTAAGGATGCGTGAAATTCAACTTTACAATGAAGAAAATAAGGTTGGGTTCTCGTTTTCATTTTCTGTAGAAGATAATAAAGACGCTCCTTCTGATGTACATATTTTCGAGATCAGTAGTTGTCTCCTCCTTTCTGCCAAATACCTGTGAAAAAATTTGGTATTTTCATCTCCTTTTATCCACTTCAACTTACATCTCCGAATCATATTTTTTTTTTCCCCTTTCAAATACAGTTCAAAAGGATATCTTTTGGAAGTAGCACGAATTACTATGTCTTGATCTGAAAGAGACCCTTCTTATTCTTTAAACATATTATTTTGATTTAGGGGGAAACTGTGGATCTATATTCTTGGGAAGGGTTGACTAGCTCAAGGTGAAAGTAGACAAATAGCAAAACCTGCCCATCTGTTATTTTTCCCTTCGTAAAGCCCCTAGTCGTGTTACTCGGTAGATGGAAAGTTATGAGGAATTTTTCTGGGTCAATGAGGACTTTCAGCATTGTTGGCACCTTGTATAATAAGGGTAGGTTTTCCTCCCTTTCTGTTATGGAGGACTGGGGATTGAATCTTTTCAACGAAGGAACAATGTCTTACGATTAAAATGTTCGTGGAGATTTACTCAAGAAGGATCTTCATGGAGTAGAGTTATTTCTAGCATCTGTGGGACAGACCCCATGACTGGCTCCCTTCAAATGAAAAAGGTAAATTGAAGGGGAAGACCTTGGATTCATATTGTGAAGCATAGTTCTTTCTTCCTTAGGTTTATGGCTTTCTAGGTTAAGCAAGGTTAGGGGATGAGGTTTTGGAAAGACACTTGGGTTGGGTCGAGACTTGAAACCTTTAGCTCAAGATTTCTCAGAACTCTTCAAAATCTCTATGATGCAAGTATCTTTGGTAGCTGATCGCTGGAATGATGATCAAAGGGACTGGGATTTGGGCCTAAGGAGACGTCTGTTTGACAGAGAAATGAAGCTGGCTGGGTTTGGTGAACAGAATTCATGCTGTTAAGGATTTTTCCCCACGGACCGCTTGGAAGATTTGATGCTGTTAAGGTGGGAGAAGAGCTGGACAATGTTTGCTGAACCTTGGAGCCCTCTGGTAAATTTTCCTCTAAATCTGCTTTTTTAAAGATTATGGAAACACAGACCAAGCTAGAACCTCCTCGGTTGATCTAATTTGGAGCTACAATATCCCTTATACGGTGAAGATCTTCCTGTGGACCCTTGCTTACAGAGGCCGAAACACCCATGAAAAAGTAACAAATGAAATGTGATCATTGATCAATGGTCTATCTTCCCGTCAGTTTGCTGCCTATGCTATAGAGAAGAAGAGTCTTTAGATCACCTCTTTCTACATTGTCACTTTGCCACAATGGGTTCTTTTTTTTTTTTTTAAACACCCCGATTACCCAAATACTAGCAAAAAGGCTTGGAGTTACATCCTCAAATAATTTAATGTTGCTTTAGATCACCTCTTTCTACATTGATGTATGAAATTTACCAACAAATAAAAAAATAAAAAAAACTCATAAAGGCAAACAAAAACCAAACGAGTTAAAGAAGACTTCTCCAATTGGTCACAGGACAGAAAAGATTATAAGAACTATAAAGGATGTGCATTTACACCAAGACATTGCAAGGAAAATAATTTGTTCAAAGAAGCTAACAAACGAAGTTTCCCTATCTTTGAAGAGACGCCACAAACAAGTCCGAATAAGATGCATCTAAAAAACTTTCTTTTCATCGAAAAAAAGATGCCCAGTTAGAGTGTAGGTAAGAAGGCTTTTAATCTCCCTAGGTAGAGCCTGTCTCTTTTTTTGAACTAAAGAAGCTATCTAAAGAAGTTTCCTTTATCTTTGAACTAAAAGATTTATGTGCATTTCCAACAAATTCATTCTCTTTTTTTTTTTCCTCTTCCTTTTCTCGTCATTTGTCAATCATTGAAGTGTTGGATTGGCTATTGAATTTGAGTCATTTAGGTAGGTGAACAGCCCAATCCAAAAAAGATTACTGGTACATAAAATGCCCCTATCCTTATCCTACCCAACAACTGTACAACCCTACTTTGCATGACCCACCTACCGAGGATCTAGTTCAGTTCTCATTGAACTCTGTTATTGGGTTAGATTCTTCCAGAACCATGATGATTCGAGGTTTGATCAGCCAACGTTACCACACACAACTTTTGGACTAAAAGATATGTGTGGAAGTTAAGAAAGATTAGAGTATGCAACATGAGAAATTAGGTTCTCTAATCTTATTCAATACTTTTATACAATCGTGCTTCATATATCTTGGATCATGGGAGTTGTGAAAAAAAAAATTATGGGAGTAGTGACAAAAATCCATCTTCAATCTAGCCTTCGAGTGTCAAAATTAGTTCTTGAGATAATCAACTCCATCTCTCTGATGCCTTTATGATGTTTCTTCTACAAACTAAAATCAGTTCTTGAAGTAATTAACCGCATCTCTCTGTTGCCTTAATGATGTTTCTTCTACAAGGTCAAAGTTAGATTGAACAAATATGGGAATTTGTTGCAAGTTCTCTGAGGGAAGTACTCTTCCTGAAGGATGAGATCTTCAAATCAAAGAAAATATGAGTTTAACCATTTCAAACTCTAGTGAAAGTTCCATATGGAAATTCAATAATGTGTTCATTTAAGCCTATTGACATTTCACATTTACACTGGCTGACTTATCTCTTGCTGGTACTTCTCCTGAGGTGGTCAGTGTACAATCAACCATTCCAAAGTGATGACTTGACAACTCGAGCCTCCCCTGGATAGGGAAAACTTAACAGCCTCAATGTTCTGTGTAAAACTAGTAGAAAGTTATCAAATAATCCAAAAAGGGTGGGCAGGGCTTTTGCAGGGGCCTCCCCCCCCTCTCCTGATCAAGATATATGGGATGGAGCTTTACTCTATGTTATTCCATTTGCCAGAGTCATATATATTTGGACATTTGTGGAAATTACTTTTAAGAGACAAGAATAAATAGATGATGAGATCAATTTATACTTCTAAACTTTGGTGGTTGTATCAATCACAACTCCAAACTAATGATTGTATCAATTTAAACCCTAAAGTGAAATATGCCTTCCATGGTGATTTATAACTATTTTCACTTGATTCCATTTAAAATCAACTAAAATCACTTCAATGAAATTTTTTCTTCTCCCAAAATCCTCTACCGAAGTCTTTTAGTTCAAAGATAAGGAAAATTATCATATATTTATTCCTCAATAGGTAGAGAAAAATAGAGGAAACATGAAGATGAATAACTACTCATATGAATGAAATGTCACTATTATCTATTTCATATTAGCATTTCTCTCTAATATTACATTAATTCTTACATTTAAAGAAGTATTCTACACGTGTGAAAAATTGTGTATTAATGGTGTTTGAAAACAAATTCTAACGTATGGTGTAAATTGATCCGTTTATGAAATTTAATGGTTTATATGGATACCTTTATTAGTTTGAGATTTTAAGTGATACAACTCAAAAGTTTCGAGTATAGATCGATTTTTCCCCAATAAGCTTGGTTGCTCGCTTTTCATCATTCTTATTGTTTCCATGTTTAACACATCTTTTATATTTGTCCGTATAGATGAGAGTGAAGATGAGGATACAAGTAAAGAATATGTGGAGGAGACAAATAAAGATGCAATCATGATTGCTGCTGCAAAGTTGGTTGCTAGTGATACAGTTTCTACGGTAAAACTTATTTTGAATTGGAAATCATTTTGGTGTATTTAAAGTTTCTATCATTCTTAGTCCTTTGGTTCAGTGCGGTAAAAGCTCTTTGTTGGAATATGTTGCTTGAGAGGAATTATTGAACCTTTAAAGGAAAGAGTTAAGACCTAATCAAAGCTCTAGACACTCTTTTCCTTGAGTAGTTCGTATATTGTTTTTCTTCTTTGGCTCATGATGGTGTTCTCCTGAATATGAATAGCATAATGCTGTTATATTTCTCAGGTCAAAACTCATTGCATCCAATTGTTAGTGCAGGAGTTTCTTGGTCCGCAAATTATTTCTCATTTTCTGATACATGGGACAAGTGTGGTGGACATTGTAAAGCATTTCATTACCATTTTGAAAAAGAAGGATGCCAATATCCCAGTTATCTTTCTGGAAGCCATGAAAAGAGTAAGGATCATCGCTTGTATACGGTTTACTTCTCTATACCGGGGACTTCTTTGTTCTCTCTCTCTCTCTCATCGTATGTATATATGCACACATATATATTTACATGCATGCATGCATGTCTTTACGTGTGGTTTGAATATGATTAGAAGGCATTTCCTGGTAAACAATCTGAACCCAGCATATTTTGTTTTGGGCTATGCAAACTTATAATATTTGCAAGAAGTTTGATGTCATCACATACAAGAGCATTATGGTGGACCTGCAATATGATTTACATATATGAAGAGAGTAAAGTCGAATTAGACGTAGACTAACCTGAGCGTGGAATGGTAATTAGGAGAAATATGGAAGAGAGGAAGTTGTAACAAAATGCATAGTGGGATATGTGGAAGTTAGTTTAGAGATCTCGTATGTAGGAGACCAGAGGGGTTGACTATCTGACTTGTGAGTAGAGTTAAGCTTAGGCTTGGAAGGGTTTCCAATCTCCTAAATACTTGTGCGGTAGCCTCCTATTTATTATTTGCCACTGTTATTTTATATATCAGTGAAAGATTCCAATGCATTTCTGTGTAAACCAAGGGTACACCAAATGATGAGACACCATGTGAAGAAACCCTTTTACTTTTGCACATCTATGGTGGGATTTTTTTTTTAGTTTTTAAATTTGCGAGTTTGTGAAGAATCATGCCACATGATTTCACTTTCTTTTCTTTTCGGGGTTGTGTTAGGCGTATCATCGACATATAGTAGAACTCTCGGGGAGTAGTGTTGAGCCTTCAACAAGCAAATCCTTTCAAGAATGTAAGGAGTTGGCTGCTCGGCTTTCTGGAACATATGTAGGCTCAGCTAGGAACAAGCATAGATCAGATATTTTAAAGATTGTTAAGGATGGAATTGAGCATGCCTTCTCTGATGCGCCAAAGAATTTATCTTTCCTGGAATGTGCCGTTCTACATTTTGTATCCAAACTACCTACACCTGATATACTGGAAATGTAAGTTTTTTTTTTCTTTTTTAAATTAGGTTGATTTAAAACTAATTATGGCTTGAAATGGCCCAATTTAATTCGTAACCATTTTTCAAATAGTATCAAGGATGTCCAGAATCGAACAGAAAATATTAATACAGATGAAGACCCAAGTGGCTGGCGCCCATATCATATGTTTGTTGACCACTTGCGTGAAAAGAATGCAAAACGTGATGGTTTGCAAGGTAACTTGTTTCTCTCAATTTAGTCTTTAGTGGCACACCCGATCTCTCTTGCTTGAATATGCATGATCTTTAATTAGATTTAGATGTGTCTCTCGACCATATTGTGGATTTTTTTGGCTCCTGAATTTACTTATTTAAGTCTGGATTTGTTTTCTGCTAAATATAGCTAATAATGCCCTGTTTGATTTCTGTTTTTGGTTCTTGGTTTTTCTGGTTCTTGGTTTCTCTGTTTTTTATTTTATAGCTAATGCCAAGTGTAGGGACTTATCTTAAAAAGTTCTAGAGTTCTTTTCCGTGTTCCATGCCCAAATTCATTCTTCTTGGGCAAAAGACTAATAGAGGTAAAATATTTTTTAGAAAATTTAACGATAAACTTATTGTAGAGCTTAAGTTTATGATTTGAGAGTACAAGGATTATACTTGACTATTTGAAAGTACAAGAGACTAAATGGAATAAAATTCGAAGTATAGTGAACAAAATTCCATCTTCTTTTAGCAACACTTTTCCAAATCTCGATCGGATCTCTCATGACATGAGATGCCTGTTCCACCTCCATATTATGGGACAACTCCGCCAACTTCTGGAATTTGAGATTTTGGAGGAAGTTCAGAGAAGATGAATAAACAGACAACTTCAGTCTGGTTCTGCCAGTTTTTCTGGGGCATTCCTATTTTTATTGAATAAATGGCGCGTAAGGGTCTATGCTGCATTGATTCCAATGGCTTCTTTACAGTCCTTAGCTGTCGCTATATCTTTTTTCAAATGTAAAATTAATTTTTATGTTTAGCTTATATTTGGTTTAGTTTTCAAAATTGTGCTTGTTTGTTGTGCAATTGTAGAGGAGAAAGAAGGAAATTCTACCAGACGCAGGGGTCGACCACGTAAAAAACATACCATACAGGGAAAAAGACTTTTTGATGAACAAAGTACAAGTGAAGAAGAGGAATCAATTAGTGCATCTGACCAAGAAGATGTTCATGATGAAGAGAAGCGAGATGAGGAAGATGATGAAGAAGCGCCCCTCATCCATTCAATTAGGTCATCCTCCAAATTAAGGTCCCTGAGAATTTCAAGAGATGAAAGAAACAGGACTGCAACGGGAAAAGCTACAGGTAACATGTCTGCTTCCCGAATTTTAGTTAACGGGTTCATTTGTTGTATTGGAAATTCATAGTTACATAAATTATAGTTTTCAAGCAACTCTATAGTTTTAAGAATTGAGCCTTAACTCAGCACCTAGAGGCATTTGATGTGGGATCCTCGGGGTTGATTTTATTATATTATTAAAAAATCTACACCTCTCTGCATACAAATTTTTATTTTCACGGCACCTGACACAAATATTGGAAGTATCATTGTAGCATGAATCCATGCAACAACATTCTTGCCGTGAACATTCTTTTATGGTAGAAAGGATCGAACAAGCTGTTTCTGATAAAGGATATTTGCTTTTTCTCGCATAAAATTTGTAGTCAAGCGAAACCATCAAAGGTTCATGTGGTGCTTGGTTTAAGTTGTACGCAACCGTTTTTGCTTCTTGTGATGATTGAACAGTGTCATTTGAAGATGAATAATTCATTTCTGGTCTATCCTTTTCCTGGAGAAAATATGATTAACACTACAACTGATAGCTATCATAAGTACTAGCTGCATGTAGTAGATCTTATCATAATTACTAGCTGCATGAATTATATCTGTACCAGGTTAATGCCCCTTGTTGATCTGTATGATTATACATGTGATTTAATCTTTTTTTTTTTTTTTTCCTGCAGGGCCATCTACATGACTTGAACTGATAGTCTGACTGTGTACAAATATCCCCACATTAAGATATGTAGCCGTTGTGTTTATTATTTATATACATAACGAAATTATGTTGATGTATTCTTAATTAGAAGATTGTTCGGCTAAGAATGCTATGCAAGGAGTTGTAGCCATGGTGAAAATAGTTGATATTCCTGTTAGCCTTAGACATTTCTATGATAGCAGTAGACCCCCCCCCCCCCCCCCCCCCCCCCCCCCCTTCTGTTGCCTCAATTATAACCATAGGCCTTGTATGACTATCTCGTCTTTGCTTTCTTTGACTTGCTCTGGATATTGTGCTATTTTTTAGTTCATAACAATGTAGCTTTCGAGAAGGTTCATTATCGAAAATTTACAGATGTCACAAAATAACATATAGCTAAAAGGCCCTCTGTTCCACAAACGAAGTTGTAAGGTGACATCTGCTGGCTTCTTTCACATTCTGAAATTTTATTTTAACTATGTTTATTAATGTGTATCACTGCTGCTATGAATCTGTGACTGTAGATTTTCCTATGGTTGCATAGTGGACGCTCAGGTTAAAACTGTTGATTGCAGATGACCATCAATCCTCAAGTAAAATGGTATTCCGATGATGGTTCTGAAGGGTGGAGACTGCTACAATGGAAAGTTGGATGTATTCTAAAATTGGTCTTACAGGAGTTAGGGTCATTCGCCCACGCTTCGTCCACAAACTAAATGTCACATATACTACTATTTGTAAACGTAGTATCGTGCACTTCCTTTCCAGTCTTCAGCCCAAGTATAGAGTGCTCTATCCCAAGGAGATGCTATAGATGATAGAGAAACAGGTTGCAAAGAGCTCAAATAAAGCATATTCCTTTGCTCAAATAAACATTCTCAATGATGAATGGGTAGCTACATGGTTGACAATATAAATCATCTTGCAGTATTGATAAAAGATTCATATGTGGTTCAACCACAAGATTCTAGAACAATTATTGAAAATATATGGAGAGGTTCATCCAGATCTTTCTTACGGAGGAGGACGGGTGCGTCATCCAACACATTTAAGGATGTGTGAAAGGCAGGTGAAGAAGGGTTGGCTTGTTTGGATCATTTTAGACCATTGTAGAAGCGTTTTTTACCAAATTGAGTCAAGTAAAGGATAGTATAGCTACTTTTCGGCCAATTAAGATTACTTGGGATTGTTTAAGATTTAATTAGATAATCAAGGTATTTTAGCTCTATAAATAAGCTCTAAGCTCATTATTTTGAATGGATAAAATACCTTAAGTGGAGTTGGATCATGTTTAAGCTAATCTTAGACACAATTAGCTGAAAATAACTTAGGAGTACCAAAGTTGAGTCTATATGGTAAGTGAATTTACTATTGGAATGCATATGGCTAATAAGATGAAAGTTTATGCTGTATGAATGATATGCATCTATGCCTTATTTACGTGTTATTATTGTTGATATGATTGTATATGCATTATGCGACGCATGTGCTTCTACATATGATCGTTCATGACTCATGTGGCCATGTATATGACTTACGAGGCACCATGAATGAAAATGTATTATAAATATTGATTGAAATGATATGGATAGGTGCCGTAAAATATGTATTTCATGATTTTATAGAAGTATTATATGCATCATTATACAGTAACATAAATTTATATGTGGAAACTTATGCATGTGGCATGTACATAGAATATGGATTACTTCCCCAAGCATGATTGTATATACGCATACTTATATATGGTTTCAAGTTCTATTTCTTTTTGTGGTTCAGTTACGTGAGAGTATACAAGCCAATATGCAAGTCTAGGATTTACGAAAAATTGGTATTCCTCTAGTGGGTCTATGTGCACGTGCATAGACTAAGCATAGAAAAGTACCACGCATCTAAATCCACTCAAGAATGAAATTAGTTCTCTGAGGCTATAGACATGATTTAAGTCTTATTTAGCATGAAACTATAGTTTCATTTACTTGCATTTTCCGACTCTAACAATGAGATTACTTATTGAGTTTGTTTTTAAATACTCATCCTATTATTAACCATTTTTCAAGTGAAAGGTAAGGGGTGTACAAATGACGGTGTGTGTTGAAGAGGACATAGAACGTAGATAGTTTTTCTTCATTTTGATTATGTTTTCATTGAAATGATAGTATAATATTACTTCAGTTATAATTCCATTTCGAGGTTTTTAAACTGTGTTTTCAACTACATTTTTTTCTCTATGATCGAAATATTTATGGTTATTTAAGTCCATAGCAACTCTAAAGTTCTCTAGAACCGAAAAGAAACATAGGGTAGATTTGTCAATAAGTTGAGGGTTTCAACGAATAATCAATTCCTACGAAAGCAAATGAACTTAGAATTGTTAGGTCATTGTCTACTCCAAAAATGGTAAGTTCTCAAAAAAGATAAGTTCAAGAACTTTCGATTATCTATATCGATAATATTTTGTATTTTTTTTATTGAATATAGAATCATTTCCCATTTATAAAATTTTATCGAAATAATAGAACGTAATGGTTCAGTTATTTCTACTCTAAAAATTTAAACTATTTTCCCGCATGTCAGTCATCGTCTCACTCCATTTGTCGCTTGATACTGCACACCGCTCAGAATTACACACTTTCTCTTCTACTCTCTGTCACACGCTGAACCAATCAAACAGAGTAACATGTCTAAAAATTCCTTTTAAAAATTTTCTTGTGAGTACTGCTGTATCTGTATATATATTTTGACCATTTTGAATCATATTAGGTTCAATGTCTATAATTTATGCATACATGTCATTTTGAATCATATTAGGTTCAATGTCTATAATTTATGCATACATGTGGGCTAATTTGAACGACGCATTGAAGACAAACATAAGTTTTTTTAAGAACAACCGAACACGAACTTGGGTTGTAAAACAACTTCGAGTAACTGGGTTACAAACGTGTTGAGTTGAGTTAGGTTATAAAGGAATTTCGAGTAACTGAGTTATCAATCCAATCCATCCGAGATTTACAACTCAACCAACCAATTAGGAGAGACGGAGAAGAAAATAAAAAAAAAAATAATAAAAAAAAAAAAAAAAAAAGAGGGAAAACGACAAATTTCCATTTTCTCAAGTGCAGTTTGCAAACACGCCATAGGACGGTGGTTGTGGCTGCTACTTATTGCTGTTCCGTGGACGAAATAATTATGAGGGAAAAGAGAGGAGACCAGACGAACCCAACCAAAATTCTCTGCACATCTTCTTCTACAATCAACCATCCATTTGCTTCCGCACTATGAGCACCGTTGTTCCTCCATATTCGTTATGGCGCTCCGGCGACGCCATTTCAAGGTTCAGCGTCTCTCCTCGTGGAAGTTCACTTGTTAATCCCAAGTTTCTTCGCTCAAAGCACCCTCGTGCGGCTCTTGTTGAGGCCAGACCTAGGGCTGTGCCTGCGGTTAACGGCGATACCTCCCTGCCGACTCAACTGGTTTTGGCTGTCGATCGGACTGATGATTTGCAGGCGGAGGCCAGGGCGATGGCGCGTGCTGCTAACGCTCCTATCTACAATCCGGAGCTTCTTGCCAATACGTACGGTTCTCGCCCAATTGAGGTTTTCTTCGCCCAAATTGCTCTACCTCTACCTCTACCTCTACCTCTGCCTCTACCTCCTTTAGAGTTTAATCGAATGTCTTGAACAAATTTTCCAGATATTGCGGAGGTCTCTGCAAATTTTGGTTGCGCTTAGTTCTTTTGGCATCAGATTGTGGTTGGACAAAAACAGTGGCCAACTTGATCAAAATAAAAGACGGCGAGCTGCTGAGCTGCGACGAATTTTTACTCGATTAGGTCCTACTTTCGTGAAATTAGGCCAGGGATTGTCCACCAGGCCAGACATCTGCCCTCCCGAGTACCTTGAGGAGCTTTCTGAACTCCAAGTGTGTGATCCCCATTTCTTTTCTCCTTCCATTTCACCATCGCAATTTCCTACTTAATTGATCAAACATCTTTTTTCTTCTAGGCTGAGAACTCGGACGAATTATTTTAGGTAGCTTTATCTCATTACTCATGTCTATAGATCTTTTTCTAATCTCCAAACAAGGAACATAATATTGTTCAATTTTGTTGTAACTTACAATTTTTCTTGTCAAGAATCATACATGTCCTTACCTTGACTTTTGATCATTTTATCTCAGAACTCTATTCTGGGAAAAGTGCTCAATCGTAATTCTAGGAACTTGGCCTAAGATATTAGTTTGAACTTGGTATCCGTCACCTCTCCCAATTTTTGCTTTTGACATCCTAAATAAATTTATCTCCCAAATTCAGTGATCCTGATGAAAACTTCCAAAAGCACAATTGAGGTTACTTAAGTGGTTCAAGCCCGTTCTTGACAAGGCATTAAACTCACTGGATGTTTTTATGTATTCTTCAACTATATATGGAGCTTAGATGGTTATGTCATCTTTAACTGCTACTGCCTCTGAACAGGATGGTCTACCAACCTTCCCAGATGCAGAAGCATTTTTGTGCATTGAGAAGGAGCTGGGACTATCCCTTGATTCCATTTTCTCGTCAATATCCCCATCTCCCATTGCAGCTGCCAGCTTGGGTCAAGTTTACAAAGCCAGACTCAAGCAATCTGGTAAAGTGGTTGCCGTAAAGGTTCAGCGCCCGAACATTGAAGAAGCTATAGGACTAGATTTCTACCTGATAAGGAGCTTAGGCTTTCTCATTAATAAATATGTCGACTTCATCTCAAGTGATGTCGTTGCTCTTATAGATGAATTTGCTCGCAGAGTTTATCAAGAGCTTAACTATGTACAGGTTAGGTTTTCTTATGATACATATTTTTAATTCTGATAGTCTATCATAAGTGTGTTGATATCTTTTGAGGTTCTTAACTTTGATTTTATGGGTCCATGCAGGAAGGACAAAATGCTAGGAGGTTTAAGAAATTATATGCTGACAAGGAAGATGTCCTTGTCCCAGATATATTTTGGGATTATACAAGTAGTAAGGTTTTGACGATGGAGTGGGTTGATGGTGTGAAATTAAATGAGCAGGAAGCCATTGAGAGACAGGGGCTGAAAGTTTTGGATTTGGTGAATACAGGCATACAGTGCAGCCTCAGACAGCTACTCGAATATGGATACTTTCATGCAGATCCCCATCCCGGTAATCTGTTGGCGACACCGGAGGGAAAACTTGCCTTTCTTGATTTCGGAATGATGAGTGAGACTCCAGAAGAAGCAAGATGCGCAATTATTGGGCACGTTGTTCACATGGTTAATCGAGATTATGAAGCTATGGCTCGTGATTATTATGCTTTAGACTTCTTGTCACCTGAGACTGATGTTTCTCCAATTGTGCCAGTTCTTAGGAATTTCTTTGACGACACTCTTAATGCAACTGTGAGTGAACTTAACTTCAAAACAATAGTAGATGGTTTGGGTGCAGTATTTTATCAATATCCATTCAATGGTGAGTTAGTCCACCTCCTCCATATTTCAATTTTCTGAAATCTAGTAGCTTAATTAGGCAAAGTCATTAGAGTTTTTATTAATTAAAGTGCTATTGTTCATCATACATTTCTCTTTTACAATTATCAGATGTATAATAGTTAGAAACGCACAAAATCGACTTGATCATGTAGTTTTTATTTCTTATTGTTGTCTTTTTGCTATTAAAAAAAATCTATATCTAACTATGGGTAGTTCATTCTTTATTTTCAATTCGAAGCTGTAGATTGTCTGCATGTTTTCCTGATAGAAACGCTATCCTATTACTAAACTTGATTGTTTGCTTTCTTAATTATCATCCAGTGCCAGCATACTACGCGTTAATTTTGAGATCGCTCACAGTATTGGAAGGGTTAGCACTGTATGCTGATCCAAATTTCAAAGTTCTGGCTGCTTCATATCCATATTTTGCTAAAAGGCTTCTGACAGATCCAAATCCTTATCTGAGAGATGCTCTTATCGAGTTGCTTTTCAAGGATGGGAAGTTTAGGCATGTACCACTTCACAATCCATACAAGACTCGATGCCTTCTTCATTAAACTGTTGATTATGTATTTATCCTATTGATTGCTCACTTGAAACATTTTTTGTCTTGTCGTCTGCTCATTACAGATGGAGTAGACTTGAAAACCTGTTGCTTCAGGGAAGAAAAGACAGAGACTTCTCTGTAAAAGAAGCTCTACAGCCTGTTCTGAAGCTCTTATTGGGTCCGGATGGCGAGGGACTCCGAGCCTTAGCTGTTAAGGAAGCTATTCGTGTGACTGAAGCTTTTGTTTTGGGGACAGTAAACGATACGTACAATTCTATGCCTGATTTTATGAGACTTATAATATTTAGGGATAGCGCTTCTCGAACTCTCGGGATGAGCAATGAAGAACAAGAAAGCATGATAGAGCTTCGAGATCAGGTACTGAGGATATGGAGACTACTTCAATCTTCTGAGAATTTTGATCCTGCCCTTTTGCAACCCATAGTGCAGGTACGGATTAGCATGTTTTTCTTTTAGTGCTTTTACTGAAACTAGGCTCGCATTATGTCGTAGATAGATGAGAATGTCATGTGAGATGAAGTTCAATTAAACCATAAGAAACTTCCCTAAATTTGCTATATATGTTGCACAAACAGGTCCTACAACAGCCCGAGGCTCGCAGCCTTGGAGGCCGCATTTTCAGCGGGATTACGCAGCGTCTTGCTGCACGGTTGCTGCAGCAAGTACTTCGAGCTTCAACAACAGTATCTGCTTCAACTGGGTAACCATTATTGATGGAGTTGTAAGTTTTTCATCAGCTGGTTCATGTGGCTTTATTAATTTCTTCGATATTCTATAATATAAGTGCTAATATACTCGCCATGTTGTTACATCGATAGTGATATACCAAAAAGAAATCAATAATACCATTCATTTTGTCTAATGTATTGAAATCGTTCCATCCAGTGAAATTGGGGGAAGTTTTGGGTGAAAATTTTGAGTGATTATGCAGTAAAAATGTGCATTTGACAGGAGATTATTAGTTTATGGAGCAAGCTCGTGTGGCTCGAAGGAGATGGGATTTATGCACGTGCGTATTATATGAGGACTATCCACGAAACGTCAAAGAATTAATCTTGATAGTCAAGCCTTTAGATGAAAAAACTCGTTCTCAATCCAAAGTTGAAATACTCCACGAGTTTGATGACCAATCGAACTTAAATATTTCTAAATTTGGAGTAAAGAGAGGAACTCCCTCGTTTTTCATTTTATCGTAATGTCCCCGTCGAATAGTAGACGAGTCAAAGAATGAAATCTATCGATAATAGGAAGAGGGAATACAATCTAAGCCCTTTTAGAACCTTAACAATTGTAACATTTTCTTAACAGATACATGAGCATCCTTCCTTATAGGTTCTTTCCATTCTTGGATTGCCTTTATCTTAGAAAAGTTTACCGGTGTTATGGGTAAATTTTGACAATAGAACTAAACTCAAAGGGCAGAGAACTACTAGGGGCAATTCGGGATAAAGTTGAGCGAGCTAAAAGCCTAAAAGCCACCTCGAGCCTAGCTGAGTCGAGTGAGTCAAGACAAGACATGTCGAGCACATATAGCCAAGAACCTCACACACCCACAGACTAATGAATCTCGAAAAACGGTTGGTTCAACCATTTCCTAAACCAATTTGGAAGAAGGGAAATGAAATCTAAGTCAACGCTCATATAAATGAACTCATTCTCTAAACCTAAACCTAAACCCGGCTACATTTTGATCTCTTTGACTTATGCAATGGAGTATGTACGACAAACACTACATCAATGTGAAGTTTTCTTTGTTCAGCGTTTAAACTTGGAAGCAAGCTACAACTACCTTGAATCAATATATGATTGAAAAGAAAGTGGTGGACGTTCAAAATTCATGGTCGATTGCGTCCCAGGTTGGTTGGTCTTGTTATTGTCGATTTAGGGTGATCAGTGACACAATCGCACTTTTGAAGGCAGCGGACTAGCGATTGTGCGGCACTCACTTTCCAACAACAAGTGAGCTAAGCCAATTTGTTCTTGCGTCGCCTACGGCCAAGCGACCTATGATCGAGCCTCTAGCCTCGGTTTTAAAAGAAGGTTTTAGAAAACGAGGGCAGAGAGAGATTTTAGAAAGAGACGTTATATAAGCAAGCAAGAGAGAGATAACAACAGCTTCGCATATATACTCTTGGGTAGGGAGAAGTTGACAACTAGTCATATCCCCCATAGTACATTATGAGGCATTTCATGTCTGGTAGGCCTAGACATATATTTTTTAGGCGTCATACGCCCTAGAACTCAAAAGTAAAAGCACTAGAATGAAAAGACATGACAAGGGTTTGGCTTGTCATGGGCATGCGGCTATGGGCAACATGCCCTGGACGAGCATGACCGTGACAATCAGGATCCTCTAATGAATGAATTCTCATTGATGGAATATTATTAACTAATGCCTTTTCTTTCTATTACTTTTTTTCCCCTTATTCTAAAACACAACAATAGACTTACAACTCTCGTAAAGGAAAAAGCTTCTATGTGATATCGAATGCTAACCAAAACTAAGCTCGATCGAGGCAACCCCTTTACTAGCTCTTAATATAAATTTACTATTGAATCACGTGCAAATCAAGTGCGTTCGCTTTGCCAAAATTTGTGCATCAACGTGGCGTTGTCGGTGGGGATGAAGAGTGTTCTACCAATAAACTTGTACATCAACATTGGGGATGAATAAGAAGATAATGGATTTGAATGGTGACATGGATGGAGACAATTCCAACCAAGAATGCCAGCCATGAAGGACGAGGGTTGATACTTCTCAAACAGTGGCGAAGACTTGTCCGAGTAGTTCCATGGGTTGATTTCATAATTTGAATAATAGAGTCCTACCCTCTCAACCCTCTCATTTGCTCGAGAGAGATTTAATATTATAATGAGATTATAAATAAATTGTTCATTAGAAAATTAGCTGTACTTAAAATCTAAGATATATAATTACGGGATAAAATGAACTTTTGACCCAACTGTTACTCCAAACAATTAAGAAAAAATCAACCTGGATTAATTATATCTATAGATACAAATTATTCTATAAGCACATAAGACTGCCACTCTAAATCTATTATGAAATCACAGAGTTAATTAATTTGTATCATTGAAATCTATACCGGGTAAGTTCATAAAGACCCCTAACATTAAAATAATCAATTTAACTGAACGAAAATTTAAATACATTTAATATATTAAATGAGAAAAATATCTATTCATTATATTTGATCCACTATTAGATATAGTGTATTAAATAAACCAATATATATTAAATTTTTAGAAGATTTTAAGATGCGGGAAGGTCTATAACAATACTCATAAACTTTCAAAATTTCAATAATTCCTTCAAACTTTCAAAAAAGTTTAAATATTTAAATGATATTTTTGAGATTTTTATTTAGAAAATTTAGAAATATTTATTTTAGACGATAAAGTTTAAGGATATTTTTTATTTGTTAATTTACCCATTCAAATATGTTAAATATATATATTATTTGATTTTCGTGTGAATTGAATTTTGGGGTCGGACCAAAAGGAAAATCATTCAAAAGTTTCACTAATACCTTTAAATCTTTTTAAAAAGTTCAAAAATATCAGTCGTCAATATATAAACGAAACGTTTGTATCACGTTTCAAAAATACCCAAAATTTTTTCAAAGTAACCGTGATACTCTTAAATTTTTTTAAAAATTACCATATTTAAAAATGATCTATAAGATGTAGATAGATAGTTTCTGTCCATATATTGATGATAAGAACTTACAAGTTAAGGGTGTTAATGTTATTTTAAAAAGAATATATATATATATATATTTTATTTTTAAAAAAAATTAAAAAAATACTAATGATAAATATAAAAATATTTTTAAAATAAAATATTAACCAGTTTATTAATTTATTAACTTTCACGATAATACTGTGCTTTATTGATCCAATTATACATGACTATAATAATGTGCTTGTTCTTCCCTTCGGCATGTCTGGTGCTTGATTTCGGACGTATCCCCGTACCTCCCGGTTCATCTTTTCTCTCCAATCTCTCTATGCATCTCTAATCTTGATTCTACTCTTATAATTATCGTTTTTTTTCTTCCGTTTCTTCTCACGATTGAGCCTGTGAGGTCGGATTGAGGGACGAGTTGCAGTTCGAAGGGGACAAGGGCAGAAGATTTCAAGAACGCGGATTCTGAAGGTGAGGAGTTATTACGCTGGGGGGATCTGCTTGGATGCTAGGGTTATGGGTCGGGGGCTTTGAAGTGGGGGAGGGGTTCACAGGGAGAGACAGGGATACTCGTATGATCTTCCCTGACTTCCCATTGCCGTTAATTGTGTTCTACAGCTTCAATTTGTGCATGATATAGTTTTTTATTTTTTATTTTTTTAATTTTGTAAAGGACTTTGGTTCTTCAGTGGCGGAGATTTGTATCCAAGAAACTGGAATTCTTCATCGTGTTGGTGAGTTAGGATTTCGGTTTGTAACTTGCAGTGGTAGAGGTTGGTGCATCGGAAAGAATTGGAAAAGATAGAAATGAGCTACAATGAGTAGGTTGTCGTTCAGGCCTCGTCCGCTTGACATTCATAAGAAGCTTCCTATTGTCAAGTCTGTGAAAGAATTGGAAGATGACGAAACCCCTACCTCTACCCGCAATTCCCAACTGCTTCGTCTTGCGACCGAAGTAGATAATGAGGTACTGGCACTGTATTTATCTTAGTGCTTCTCGTCATCCCATGTTTGTCTGGATCAATCTAAATTCTTTCCCCTTAATTTAGGTACATCAAGTGCCTTGCAAGAAATTGGCTCCTGATATACCCACGCCTGAATTTGTTGTGGTTGATACATATGAGATAGACTACTCCCGCACTTTTAGTCAGCCAACTTCTTACTTACGTGGCAGAGGAGGTTGGTGATAAACACAGTTCTGTTGATATTTATAGACTTAAGATTTTCTACCATTATCAATGCCTGCGTGTAAATATAATATGTGAGCATTCTCTCTTGATTTGCAGCTCGGACAGAGCTTGGAGAGTTTGTTGAGTATGACTTGGACAATGAAGACGAGGACTGGCTTCAGGACTTTAACAGAGAAAGAAAGATACTTACTCCTGAAAGGTAGGTTTTCAACTTGTACCAACGCCCGTCCCCTTCCCCTCTTCCCCCATTCCATGTAGGAAAAGATAGTATATTTTCTGAATTCTGATATCACTTAAAAGAGTTGACGTCATCATACGAAGACAGTAGGAGTTTCTTAGTTGTTATTACTGGAGGAAAGCGTTATTTAACATCATGTAGTTTCCACTCTTCATTATCATTTTGCTTGCTAATATTTTAAGTTATATTTGGACCCTCTCTTGCATGTGCACATTTCCTTCCTTTTGTTTGGTAAATTTCCTTTGTTCAACTTTCATTTCTGGTCATGCAGTCTTTTTGTTGTTTGAGATACAGATTCTAGAAACTTGTTTAATCGACTTTCCTTTGCTCAACCTACTGGTTGTTCTTTATGTCTATTGGCCAATGAGGATCATAAGCATTTGTTCTTCTATTGTCCTTATTTGATGGATATTTTGCACTTTCAGTTTGGATCTTCAACTTACTTTGGGTTTTTTACTATGATTCTAAAGACAACATGGACGAGTTGGTCTATGGACCTTCATTGCTATCTCAAGACAATTGATTGATTTGGGTTGTTAAAGCTGATGTAGGTTAGCTGCTAGTTATGGTATAGTTACTTAAGACTAGCTGTTCGAGGCTGAGTGTACAGTTCAAGCCCACTGCTAGCAGATATTGTTCTCTTTGGGCTTCCTCTCAAGGTTTTAAAATGCATCCACTAGGGCGAGGTTTCCAAACTCTTATAAGGAATGTCTTGTCCCTCTCTCCAACCGACGTGGGATCTCACAATCCACCCCCTGGGGGAACAACGTCCTCACTGGCACACCGTTTGGTGTCTGGCTCTGATACCATTTGTGACAGCCTAAACCCACCGCTAGTAGATAGTCCTTTTTAGGTTTCCCCTTCTGAGCTTCCCTTCAAGGTTTTAAAACACATCCGCTAGGGAGAGATTTCCACACCCTTATACGGAATGCTTCGTTCCCTTCTCCAACCAATGTGGAGTCTCACACTAAGTAACCATTTTGTATGAACTAGCCGTTAAAGGTTAAGTTCGTTGATAGGTGGCTTGTTATAAACTAGCCATTGGAAGATGGATAGGCTGGTTAGGTTAGCTAGGAAAAGCTCATAAATTCTAATTCTCACTTGTGTTCAAGCACAACTTGATCAATAAATTCTTCTCATTTGGTTATACGTTAAAAGTGGTATGAGAACACAGATTTTAGAATCTAATGGTTGGAAAGGGAGCGAATCCTTCCTAGAGGGTGTGATATGGATCCTCAATCAATCCACCTAAAGTTTGTTATCCTCATACTACAATCTAACGCTTGTTGTCGGAAGGATCCTTAAGAACAAGTTTTGATGTAATTCATAGAACTTTGGGAACAATTCTAAATAGTTGGAACTTTTATCCTTATACCTAATCTACAAAACCAAGAAGTTCTTGAAGTAAGAAATGGAGTTAACAACTAGGGAGAGCAAACCCTAGAGTAATAAATCAATAAAGACAAGGATCTCACTCCCTTGAACATGCAAGAAACATAGCAAATCAAGCACAACCTTTAAGAAACTAAGATCGGTGAAAGAGGGTTCAATATTTAGATTACATTATCAAAGAAGAATATTTTGTTTGCTTATTTCAAGGGTAGTGAAGAATTGAAAGAGTGTCCAAATCAAGAACAAGAGAATATAGCCATTGACTTTGAGATGGAAATTGATCTTCCCACATTTAATGGAAATATGGTTATAGAGGCATTTCTTGATTGGATCAAGAACGTAAATTTTTTATTCATCGACTTAAATAGACCAAAAGAGAAAAAAATCTAGCTCTTTGCATCAAAGCTGAGAGCAGGAGCTTCGACTTAAACTTTAAGTTAATTGAAGAAGAGCCAGAAAAAGACCTGCACACAATTGGTCAATAATGCTTTAGTTAATGAAGGATCTATTCTTGCCTGCTCATTGTGAACTATTGGTATCATCAATACGGATGATGCTATCAAGGAAATTGTTGGGTTGTAGACACGTGGTGGAGTTCCATCATTTTAGTGTCTCATTCTAATGTTTTTGATAATGAGAATTACCAAATCACAAGATTTGTGGAAGACCTACACGAGAACAGTTACGATCAATTGGATACATGTTAGGATATACGCACAAGAGGTGGTTAATGAAGGGTCACATTATGGCTCTCTCGACCAAAGTCTTTACCCAACCTTTTCCATATGGATTCTTACCAGAAAAGCCCTTCGACCATGCTTGGTCTGGTCCTTAAAGGGTAAGTTTACTTCTTCTAAGGCATTATGCAAGCTATCTTGAAGATTGAAGACAAAACTTTCTAGTGTGACTTTGATGGATAGGCTAGGGGAAGGATTGTTCGTATTTCTAGAGGCTCACTTTTAAAAAAAATTGTTTCTGCATTTCTATAGTCCTAGTAGTGGTGGTCTGGGTTATCGACACATTGGAAGACCTGTTACTTTTTCCTCGAACACAAAAAGTTTTTTCGATAGTCCTTCTATCAAGACGACCTTGTTTGGCTTCAAAAGATAATGAACAAGAATGAATGTTTCGTAGAAGTAACGAAGGTTTCGAACGAAGGTGGCAAAAGCAGTGGTAACACCTTCAAGTAAAGATTTTAAGGATAGGACTTCAAAGAACTTCTCTAGGATTTTATAAAAAGGAAGAGTCCAACCCCTCACTTGATCAATCACTAGAAGGTTATCCTCTCTGTAGATGCAGTAAAGAAGACTTCAGGTTCCTCATGGTGAAGTTGCATCTCCAAGTACAAGAAAAGAAGACACAGGAGGAAGTTAGAAAAATATGTTGGAAAGAGTTAGAGGGGTTAAAGAAGAGACTTCCAAGGGAGAATTCTAGAGGCTTTTGAGAACTAACTTCAATAAACATTTATAATCAATCCTTTCCTAGCCAGTCTTCTTGCTTTAAATGTGGGTTGGATCACCTTGGCGTTGTCCCATCATATGGTGGTTGAGTGATTTTCAGAAACATTTCACTTCATTTATGGGGCTTGGAGTTATTTAGAGATATTGGCAACTGTTTTGGAGGCTTTATTGAATATGATGAATGATTTGCTTGTTTGAGGGAGCTTGTAAAAGAGCAATTGAAGTTAGAGACAACTATGGTGGATTTATTCTAGTAGAGATCAATTTGATTGATGGTAGGACAGATTTTACAACACAACTCTATTCTTTTCAAGATTGTAATTTGTTGGTATGAAAAGTGGTTAAAATCCATGGTAGCTTCTCGTTTGAAGTAGCAACACAGTTTTACAATGGGCTGGGGAAGGGAACGGTATAAGTCCAGTAGCCCAGTGGACAAATGGAGGGTTCAAGATGGGTTGGTTTGTCCATCAATTATAATACATAAAGGTGCAGCTGGGTGTCAAACAACTAATTTGGGCCTGTAGAGTTCCATTCCTTTTTTTTTTTTTTTTTTTTTTTTTTGATAGTGTACTTGTAGGATAAGCTGAGGTGACAGAAAAGTCTGAGAAAGAGAAGGTCCCCAAATTGAGGAATGTTAGTATCTCCGTTATTGAATTGATCATAGGTGGTTTTTCAATTTCTTTTAGCATAAGTTGTAACGGAATTTTTAGTTGTTGGTTCTTTTTTGCTTCCTCTAGAGACATATTGAAGTTGATGGCAAGACCATAGAGGCCAAGAGGAAAGATAGACTGAGAGGTCAAGGAATCTTTCATTGCTCTGTAATTATGAAAAACAAGAAGTTGATTACTCGTAATTGAAAGCTAGTTCCTAATTTTTATCCTCTCATGGAATGTGAGAGGCCTTGGTTCCGTGGCCAAAAGCAGCTTAACAAAAAGATGTGATGCTCAAGTTCAATCTTGATTTCATCATTCTCATGAAACTAAGTTGAAGTCTATTAATAGGAGGTTGATTTTGAAGCTTTAGAAATGCGACCGCTTTTCAATATTAGTATTTGTTATCCTTTGGAACGATCATCCATGCTGTGTCTCTAAAGTGGTACTGGGCTTGTTTTCTATCTCACGTGATTTGTAGGTGTACTGAGTTAAAGGATTTCAGAAATTGACTGAGTGAATTAAAGGATTCCTTTTATTTCTTTCCAGAACCCAGAAGAGAAAAGTGAAAAGGCATTTGATATTTTGGTCAATGCAATGACGTGCAAAGGACCTTGCCATGGGGATGTGTTGAAAAATGAAATTGTTACTTTTTACTTTGTCTGTGTTACTGATATTGGAGATCTTGAACGAGGGTTCTAAGATCATAATAGAAAAATAATGTGCTTCCCGAGGAGAAATTTTTTGCAGAGTGATTATTTATCCTAACTTCGGTGTTCATCAGAATTAAAAGCTGCTGTTGGCGAAAGAGAATGACAAAAAAATCCAACTTAAAGTCAGTAATGGTCAGAACTTATAGTTTTCAAGTGTTGAGTAAAAATAGTTTTGTAAGATCAATTGATCAAGAATCTGCCTTTTGTTGTTATTGTTTATGGTAGAGACAGTTTATATAATTCCTCCTTAACCTCAGTTCTTCTATAGCTACATGAGAAACTATTATAAATTCTAGAACATGCTTCCTCTTGATTGACCATTTCCATCTTTCATTATGTGAGTCATCTCCTTGGTTTGCCTCATGGCATCCTTATTTCTTTTCCAAGGTGTATGGTTGCCATGCTGTGTGCCAATGATAGTTGACTGAACAATTTGAAAGATTGAGAAAGGTGCTAATGTGATTTTAGTTTCTCTTTGAGAAGGTGCTAATTAGGTGTACTTGTCAATACAGATTTGAGAGTTTCCTCTTTAAATTGGAGGTATTGGATCACAAGGCTCGAGAAAGAGCTGGTATAATAACAACTACTCTTGGTTCACCCATTCCTGTACTTCTACAACGTGACAATGCTATTGAGGTGATATATTTTTATCATATTTGGGCATTTTGTACTAACTTTTGATTTAATTTTGCATATTTTAACACTGAATTATTGCTGTTACTTTTCTGTGGATCGATCCAATATTCATCACAATGCAAGTCTCTTCCATTTGATTTATTTTAATGCTATGCTATACATCTTATATGTGTGACTTTAATTTGGCACAGACAATGAAGTTATGTTTGGGAGTAATTTTCTTGTATATTATTGATTGAGAAAATAAGATTAGTTATATGTTTGAGTATTAGCCTCTTTTCATTACATCAATTAAAAGTCCCGTTTCTTGGTTTAAAAAAAAGAGGATCTCAATCATAGATAAAAAAAATCAGTAATTAGCATAAGTCTAAAAAGGAAAGTATGACTATGAATATACAAAGAAATAAATAATATTCCTCGTTGATAGATTGATTTCCCCCTACTGATCTTGACACTCTATTCACTTCTTCCAACCAATTTTTCAGGATCAGTCGTACATATAGGAATGTAGTAATACTAGAGTATTCAACAATCTAAAGCTTTTGAGATATCTGGAATTTCTCCCAATTTCTGTGCGATCTTCCAATTGACTGCCCTTTCCTGTTGATCATTCATCTTCCAATAGTTAGCTTTGGTTCTTACAATAGGTTATAGGCTAGCTAACTAATAACTTCCCTTCTCAACTATTATACCTCATTTCCCTTTGTTAGAATGTGTGAACCCAGACTTTTTCCAAAAAATATCTCAGATATCACATTTCTTGTCGTTCTAAGACCATTTCTGTATTGTGTATATATTTCAAAAATACTATCTCCTGAGATTCCTTTTTTATCTGCTTCAACTAGAAGATCCTCGGCTCCTGTGACTTTATACCTTCCAAGTACCCTGGATGCATATACTAAAAACATCAGCCAGAACACAGAATATTTCTAACGCAGCAATGAATGACTTTGTTGATCAATTTTTGATAGATATTTCACGTCTTCTGGAAATTTATTGTTTCATTTATTTTATTAATAACAGTTTGTTTCGTTTATTTCAATGGCAGGCTCTACAAGCTCAAGCAATCAGATATTCAATTATTGAATCTGTTTACGATTATTGGAAGGAAAAGGTGTGAATAAACCCCCTAGTTTTTTACAAGTTTGAATGTTACTTAGGATGTCTCACTTTTGTTAATTTATTTTAAAAATTGGAGGAATACAAAAAGGAGGATGGGACATCCTCAAGAACGCCAAGGATGCATATATAAAAGCACTCCAATTGGCATCAATGTTTAACAAAGAGGAATTACAAAAAGATGTACAAAGAGCTCCATTTTGAAGTTTGACCAACCACCCTTTCCCAAAATAATATTTATTCATCCAACTATCTTGAAAAGTTATTTATTTCATTCAAGTCAAAGTTTCCAAAGAAGGCGTTAATCTATTATTCTAAAGATAAAATGATGCCTCTTTGGGTGGGATTGGTATGCATAGAGCTTGTGGGAGAATGTTGTGTGATGAAAGGAAGGGTGGAGATTGGTTAGTTTTTATCACCGATTAATCAAAAAACTTAAGTTGTTTGGCGTTGGTAAATTTAATCTTATGTCAATACTTTTATATTCCTTCTCACTTGTGGGCTTGGAAATTTGTAGAGGGCCCAACAAGTGGAAATCAATGTTAGTTGGGGAGATAATAACATTACAGAGATTTAAACACAAACCTCATGCTCTGGAACAATTTTAAATCACCAATTAACCCAAAACCTTAAGCTTGGGGAATCATGCTGGGGGATGTAGATGGTTTTGGCTAAATGAGCAATTGAGGGCCAAATAGTGAAAGGGAGATAATTTTCTTGAGGAGCTGAGAAGCATATATGACACTGCTATGGGGTGACGAAAGTGGTGCATTATTGGGGGACCTAATGTGGCAAGAAAAACATGTGAAAAACTTTAAGTTGAAGCATTAAAATATGCAGAATTTCAACAAGTTAGTAGATGTTTTACTATTTATTTATTTATATTTATTTTTGCTTTGAAAACATAGAAAAACGTGAAAGGGTACAAATCCTTAAGGGAGTGAAAAGAAAAACAAACAACCAAACTAGTAAAGTAAAGATCTGCCAAAATAAAAGTAAAGCATCTAAGAGTGGCAATAAAAGATACAGCAACTTTTAAAGTTAGTAAATGAAATTAAAGTATTTGATATCCCTTTAATTACTGGCTGATGCAAATTGCTGAATCCAGGGAAGAACTTGGTACGATCTTTATTTGATATGTTCTTGCATCTCCGGAAGTGTTGATTTTTTAATGAAAGGCTTATTGTAGCAACTTTTAAAAGAACGTCAACTAGTGATTTTTCTATTTCCTATACATCTCTCTTTTGTGTTGGTTATGTTACAAAAATATCATTCGTGAGTTGAAATGAGAAATTATTTTTAAATAGTAGGTTGTAGTGAACACACTCTTGGGATCTATCATATTTTAAACTTTCTTCCCCCTTTTTAAAAATTATTTATTGCATTTTCAATTCTTCGTTTTAGATTGTTAGCCAATTACTTGTTTTGATTTTTTGTTATCTTAGTTTATTTATTTATTTTTGTTTTGTTCTTGTAGAATGTTAAATGAGGGAATTATCTTGATTTTATCGATTTTGTAAGAAACTAAACTTTCCACCCCTAAGAGAGCTACAAGAGGGCTCTCATATTGTAGTGCTATTGTAGTGCAACAGTCTAGTTTGTTGGATACTGAAGATTAGATGTAATTTAAAAAGAAAATGATTAGATGTGTCTTCTGAGAATGGTTTGCTTATGTTTGTTACAGTATTCTTATCTAAAAAAAGTTCGTGTTTTGCCTTTTGGGTTCTTGCAAGTATACCAAATTCTTCTAAGATCTGTACTATTAATTTTTTTTTCTATTTTTCAAATTAATGGAATGCATATTGATACTTGTTTTTTTTTTCTCTCTCTTAACAGCGTGAACGATGGCAAAAGCCTGTTTTGCGGCGTTTGCAGGTTCATCATTGTTCCATTTTTTTCATGTTATATGTTATTAATTGCTTTATTGTCCATACACATTCTCTAGGATCCGTCTTTTTCAGGGTTTAGGAATGTAGGAACTACTCAAGGGCTTATAGCACGTTGCACATGTACCCTTTATCTAGTAATTCATACTCTTGATCGTGCATAATTTTATATTCATTAGGTTTATCCTATTAAATGGTAAGTTAGGTTGAGTGGCATCTGGGGCGAGATTTGTATGATATATGTTTCCCGAGGGTGGCAATTGGTCTATTCCTTATTCTAATAGATATTTGTCTCTCTTTCTTTTAAAAAGAAAGGGGTAGAGTGAGATCCCAATAGTGCACACGTATGCTAGAGGGGCAAAGATGGAAATTCACAGTCCGTTTAATTATTTGTCTTTTGTGTGTTTGTATTAATAGCTTTTGTGTAGGGAGTACAGGGGGTTATGTATTAATGTAAATTTTGAGCCTAAGTGGTGGAGCCAAAAATCCTTACGGCGGTATTTTATTAATCTTAATGAAAGTTGTAGAATAGGGTAAGCCTTAGCCTTTATATATAGGCTTAGCTTCTGGGATAATGGGCTGTAAGTACAGGGATGGTTGAACAAATTAACAAAGAAAAAACAACAAATAAATAGAATAGACATACCAAGCTACGTTACAAAGAGAGCCCTAATAAACAAAGCAATCTACATAAATTCCCCCTTTCAAGAAGGATAACTCGTCCTTGAGTTTAAAGATGAATCTTATCAGGAGGAAAAATAGGTGGAGAGATAATCCGGAAACTCAATCATATGAGAATTGCCGCAAATTTTCTTCCTTTGCAACTTGCTGTAAGTTCCTCTTGGAAATCTTTCATTTTCAAGATGCACAAGGACTAAATTACCAATAACAAATTCCTTAGGCCTCCTTTTCTTGTTTGCAAGTTGGACTTATTTAGTAACAGCTTCTATGAGGTGTTATATGACTTCTTTATGTATTCTTTGTACCTGTCACAACGTCATCGTGATGTGGAGCGACCGACGTCCTTCCCTAGGGGGCTTTTTCGAGAGGAGAGGTTTGGATTCACCACCAATCATCGGGTTTTGGGGTGTAGTTGATCTCCCATTTGAAGGAAAAGGTTGGTCTAGGAAACCAAAAATTAGGTTTGGGGGTTAATTGAGTGTAAGGAAGCTGTCAGCATCCCTTCAACATCTGTTTTAGAAGAATAGTTGCCATATTTTATTTTAAAACCATCCTTTTACTTTTTATCCAAAGAAAATGTTTTTTATTTTTCATTTTGAGTGTCCCAAATTTACTAATCCACACGTTAATTGTAAAATCTTGATTAGTAATTATGAGTGGCTCAAAGCCATTAGGAAAAAAAAGTTGGAATTTGTTTTGGGAAAATTTTCTTGTTTTTCTAGGATACATCAATATGGGTCCAACATTTACTAAATGCACATTCAACCCTTATTAAGTATACTTAATAAAATATATATGACAGAAACAATAAATTTTGAGAGTGAAATACATCAAACTTATTTTAGCATGCATAAACTTGTTGTCTTTAGATTTCCTTATATAAAAAAAAATATACTGTTACAAATATATATTTAATGAATGTCATTGCCATGTCTGTGTCCGTGTCCTAGATATTTAAAAGATGATGTGTCACGGCATTCATGTCGTATTGTATTGTCTTGTATTTGTTAACAACTCTTAGCATAAACCAGTTGTTTCATTAACAAACTTCCCCAACCACTTAATTAGAAAAGTTTCATTATTTATTTATTTACTTTCCTTTCTTTTAAACTATCCAAGTCGAAACCCCAACATTCCATAGACATGACCTTCTCCCATCCTACTAGGTGTGCTATTTTCTTTTCTTCCTTTCTAAAAGAAGTTTCTGTTCAACCTGCAATTTTCAACCTTACCTTTGTAGGCATTAGAAACAGAGACAAATATCAAATTGGCAGATTAAGTAAAACCACTTTACCCAAGTCAATCTCCCACCTTTTGAAAGATAATACTCCAACAACTTAGTATACTTCCTATCTTATCCACAATTGGCTCCCAAAACTTCAATCTTTTCTATGATTCCCACCCAATGGCAGAACTAAATAACTCATGGAAACTTCTCCACCTTGCGGCCAAAATTTTCCAGCCGTCTCAACCATTCTGTCATCTAAATATTATCTGTACAAAGAAGATTTTCCCAATTTAATTCTAAACCCAATAAAATCTCGAAAATTTTAGAACTAACCCTTGAACTTTCGAACATTTCCTCTATATCCTAACAAAAAAATAATGCATCATCGTGGCTGTAAAACCTAAACATCTTTTTCAACCTCAAAACCTTTGAAATCAACATTTTCAAGCCCTTTGTTCAGCAAACAACTTTTCACTTCTCCTATTAATAGAAAGAGAAAGGTGACAGTAGATCTGTATATCTTAACTGGTGATTGTAAATCAATCGAGTTTATAGATAAAAACTTGGATGATACCAAGTAGATCAGGAGCTAGTAGGAGTAGAATATTGTTTATTAGTCTGGTAGTTGGACATTTTTAAGGTTGTAGAGCCTGGTAGTTCTTACAATAGGCTTTATTAAAGCCAAATTGAAGTCCGATTGAAAGTCCAAAAGAAAGGTTCAATAAAGGCTAATGGATTCCATGATACCAAACTTGAAGGCAAGTTGGTTAGATTCGAGAGCTTAGGCACTAGGGAACAATAATAGCAGTACCACAACACCAGATGAACTAAAAATGAATCATATAAAACATTTTACACACATCTCAATGCAAAGAGCTATGTCCAGCCACACAAGTGCAACAGAATGCAACATTGTCTTTTTAAGTGTCAATTTATATATCTTGTCTTTTTTTTTTTTTTTTTCTCGTTCAAAAAAAAGAAAAAAGAAATTCACCATTGGTTATCAAGCTCTTTATTGAACTTCAACTTTATTCCGTAGTCCTAGATCTAAGAACATTCTTGCAGAAAAAGTTTCAGTGGCCTTTCATGATTTTCATCTCTGGGTTCTTTAGAGTAGAGAATATGATATTGTCATGCCATGCTTTTGTGTTCAAGTATTCGTCAATTGTGATTTTTGTGTGATGCACTCTACTCATAATATATTCACAAGGTAATTTACTTGCTCCCGTTTATTATGCAGCCACCTCCACCTGTCAATGACACAAACCCGTACAATGTTTTTAGGCCTAGGGAGAAAGCTCACAGACTTCATACAAGAAGGGTACGAAGATTTTTGCTTCCATTCTCCCATTCTCAATTACTGAAGGATGTTTGTAGTTGAAGTTTTCCACTATGCACTTTATATTCTTATATTATCCTTCTCATTCGTGATATTTTAAATAGATGCAACGGAGGGAAAACAATGTGCAATCTTTTGAAAAGCTTCGCCAGGTCATTACTACTGTCATCAATTTGAATTTTATTTTACTTCCATGTGTTAACTGTTGGTTTTCATGCTGTCTCTTTCCTTTATTTGCTGCCGTTGGTATGTTGTTATTCTTATTTTTATAACCAAGTACATTCTCTCGTGTACTTTAGCCTATTATTCTATGCCTATGTCCTTTCATTGTTTGATTGTTTATAAGACATTTTTTTTTTTATTAATTACTCTATAGGTAAGTCCATGGTTGCATACATTATAGGACTATTTTAGTTTCACTTCTACATTCAGCCCAAGCTGCCGTTGGAAATGACTTTGTGTGTGTGCTCGCACTGCATGCATCTGTTAAATGAGTATTTTTGTATATTTATAAAGTGCTTACAATCCTAACCTAGAAGCTAAAAAGCAATTGTAGAAGGAATAAGGAAAGCAAAAATCTGATCTGCACGATAAGTATTTTTGAATTATTATATGTCCAATAGCCAAATTTTGGATCAAAATAATTGGGTGAGCTTCGTTAGTAAGTTGGTAATGTTTACTTCCAGTAATTCCTCCTTAAAGTTGGGACATCGATATAGGTAGTTGCATATCTATAGGGCTATTGTGAAAAGAGCTAATGCTCAAAGATACAATTTCCATAAGTGGTAAATGAAAGCAGTAAAAACAGAAACTATCAATTAGACTAAATTACGAAAGATGCATAAAGGCACTCCAATTGAGACAAATATCTTGTAATGAAAATCCAGCAAAATATTTTGGAAGAAAATACAAGAGGAAGTCTATTCAAAATTTTCAAGCAAGAGAGTTGCTCGCTAGAAGATTCTTTGATCTGTTTCCATATACAATTATGATAGAATAGCTTTAGGGTAACAGTTAAATCACTTTTGTCATGTTCAAAATTACTTTGAAACATGTCTTTAACCATTCAAAACGAACTTTACTTTTGAGTTTACACTTTTAAATGCAATTTTCATGCCATAAAAATTGTTTTGAATAATTAAAAGCATGCTTTGGAGTACAAAAAAAAGCAAGGTAACCATTTCAAAACCACTTCTAAACATAGCCTTAACCGCATTATCTCATATGAGATTGGCCTTAGGATCAAAAGAGAGAACCAATAAGTAATTGCAGAACATTGTCCTCAAGAATGTTTGAGAAAACCCACTAGATATTGGATAAAGAGAGCAACTTGAGCCAACTAGATCAAGAGTAGGGGGAGTAAAAAATGATATGGTTGGCCATCATTGATCATAATCAATATTACTTCTCTGGGGCATATAGACTTCCATAGAGCTGCAAAAGTTCCTTTTCCATGGGGATCGAAGAAGCCAAATGATGAGGTAACGATTTTAAGAGAAAATACTAAAGGAGTCAAGTGACCATCTGCGAGAGTCTTCATTAGAATCAATCTTTACAAAAGAAAGGCTGCCCAAAAGCGATCGTAAATCAATAATTTCTGCTTTCTTTATTAATCTTCGAATCGTAAGGTTCCAAGGAAGAATTGATTTATCCCAATAGCTGAAACCAAGCCATTTGGAGAACAAGAAATCGCGAACTACCAAGGACATGGTTGCAAAACATGGATTAAATTTAATTTAATGCACGCGTGCGCATACTAGAGAACGTCTTTTTATTGATGATGCAAAAGTTACCGGTGTTGTTCTTCAAGAAAGATAACATGCTAATGACATCCTCATAAAACTACTCTCTTGATAGATTTGTGCTACTTGTAAGGGGTTTTGCAATCACCTTTAATGAAATCCTTTTTCTTCAAAAAAAAAAAATTGTAAAAGAAGACTGAAGACTGAAGTAAATTATAACAAGGCCTCCCATCTACGGAGGATTATATTCTTGGAATAGTTGCAAGAGAGTTTAAACAGAGCACACGAAGTAGAAACATGAAATTTGGCAGTATCCACGGTTTTGTGCAAAAGTTGAAAATTTTCATTGAAAATTCTTTGATTTCTTTCAAACCAAAGTTCCTAAAGAAGAGGTTTAATGGTATTGACCACAATTGATTTACTTAAGATTTTGTTACATTGTGCTTAGTCAATTAATTTATAGCTTGTTAATCAGTTGAGGCATGCTTTGATAGCTTGGTGGATAATATATCCTTTTTGGCTGTTTTAGTGTAAAAATTCTTCCCATTTTCCCCATAGCTACAGTTTATCCTCTCTTTTGGCCAATTGGAGGTCTTTTTTATAACCTCCTTCGGCTCAGGGTTTCTTCCACCTCTTTTGTGTATATTTCCTCTCATCATCGAAATACTAGAATGTTTCACATAAAAAAATTAAAATAAAGAAGTCTTTAGTTTTGGCGGGCTGTTGGTTAGTTTGCTTTGTTAGTTGAATGGTTAGTTACCAGAATATGCCAGAATATTGTTTTTTGTCTTTATAATCGCTAGCTTTTGGAATACTCAAGACAGACTTTGAAGAATCTTGGACGAATGAAAACTAGGCTGCCTCATTGTTGAATATGTTCTCGCTTGTCTACTTGTAATAATAATAAAAAGAAGATAATTAAATTGAAGGCAGAGGCAATAGTTTAGTACAAGGAGTGTATGTAATATACTGTAACATAGGAATGTAGTACTGTGGAAAGAAATCATGTTGATTTACTAATTTATGTGAATGAAAACAATTTATTTCAGATTTGAATGTTCATCACAAAATTATTGGATGATTATTGTTCTTACTCGAGTCACTGACGTTCTTATGGTTTGATAGATTGAATAGGCTGTGAGCTCAAAATTGTATTTGTTTTGCTGTTTCTTTTGAATATTATTCGATCTCGTTAATGATCTCAGATGTCCTCTTCTTTTAATATAGATTGCATTGTCTAAATTTTATCATTTTATGTTTGGGATTGTAAAATTTCAGGTTAGGCGCAACCTGGAACAAGCTAAAACCTTACTGGAGGCTTTAATTAAGGTTATTATACGTGCGTTTGCATTTGTCTTGAAGTAGTTATATGACATTGAAACACTGGATTAGCTCAAGACGTGATCTTTTTACAGAGAGAAGAGAAAAAAAGAGATCTGATGGAAAGTGAAGTCAGCCTTCAGAGGGTTCACTTGAAGTATAAGGTGCGTGTGTATTATGTGTTTTATTTTTATATAGTTCTCATATACCCGGGATAATTGGTTTGATCTTACTCTAGTGATCTCTATCTACTTAATTTTTTCTTACAATATTGGTGCATGGTTTCTCATCGGATCTCAGCATGAAACTGAACTTCTGGAAGAGAGCTTAGCACTTCCTAGGTTCTTACCCTTCTCTTGTAAGTTTGGTTCAAGCGAGGATGAATTTGTGGAGTTGGACGATATCGCAACCAGTCGCCCCCCACGAATACGAATTTCTGGATCTTTTAGGGAGACAAACATGATTGTGCTCCCAACTGAAAGCATGAAGCAAGAGAATAGGCAACAACTGCCACATGGATGGCTTCACAAAATGGTACCTTAGTCGTTTATAACCTTACTTAGCATCCTTTTGTTACAATAGCAGCAGATACTACAAGTGTCCTAGCGATCCTGCCGAGCAGTTTAACATATTGAGAACTGACTTGCATTTAAACTCATAGTTTTTCTTGTTAGAACACTAATCGTGTATTCTCGACTGTTCAACGGGATTGTCGATTTGTGCAGGATCCTCTGGAGCCAGTGTTGTTGTTTGCAAAACCTCTGGTTGCAGAGAAGTTGGCTGCCGCTGCTATAGTACCACCATCAGCAGAATCTCCGACAAGGAACAGTGTGTCAATGGGATCGCATAAACTTCGAGGCAGGATCGGGCGAGGTGGCAGGATAATATTTGACAGATGGAATCCATTGATGCAGACTGGTATTGACTGTAGTAGTAACTCATATTATTCACCACCAAAGCAATCACATTTAGCATATAATTGATTGATTGAGTGAGGATCAGCATGATCTCTGTATAACAGCTCCTAGATTCTTTTGCTGCATAAACAAAGGAGTTAGGTTAGCATCAAAACAAACCTTCCTTTTTCCGACTTAAGAATTCATGCAAAAGCAAGCAAGCTTTGTCTGCAATTTGCATGCATCATCTAAAATTGCTGCCCAATTTCTTATTCATATGTTTGTAAGTACTGTGTTCAAATATCTCAACTTTTTCTTTCATTTAGTTTGTCAACTATGTTGTGGTTAGACATTAGATTGCTCGGCTTGTATAAGTTTTATCGACGTTCCCCAAGTGTACGTGAAATTTAAGATGTTCTTAAAAGAATGTATGAAGATTTAAATTCTGTATTTACCATTAGAAGGACAATGAGTGTTGAGGCCATGGGTTGAAACTAGGGGGAAGATGAAGCAACTTTAAATAGTTTAATTGTGCGATTATAAAAACGAGTTACTAAGGAATTTCTTTTGCTGTTTTGTAATGGGACACAGCTTTCTTAATAATGTAGTGTTTGTGAGGCTAATGGATGAAATTGATGTAGATAGGATGTGATTGTTCGGGTCAATGTGGTTGATCAGGTCTCGAAAGAAAATAAATAAATGGAAATACATACATTTTTTACTATGCCTTCGAGGAGCCTCAACTCCTCTTTCTTTTGGATGAAAGTCCCACATCGGCTAATTTAAAGAATGATCACGAGTTTATAATCAAAGAATTCTATCGACATTGATACGAAGTTTTTTTTTTAGAGAAATCCAAATGAAAGTTAAGTTAGTTGAAAGTGGACAATATCGTTACGGTAAGAGGGGATGAGGGGATGAGGGGATGGGGGAGAGTTACATGATTTGCCATGCCTCTTTTTAGTTCAAAACTTGTTAAGAACTCGCAGGACAAGAGCATTTGCAGCGCACTCCGCCGAACAGCATCCATCTGCCGCATCCCCACTTACAGAGAGGGAGGTTAACGCGCAATTCGCTAAGGCTATGGCGAACAGAATAACTCGAGCCCTTCTTGTTGCCTGCACCACCATCGCCTCATCTCCTTCATCCTTCTCCCCCAACCCATCGTTTCTAAATCATCATTTTCGTTGCAGACCACCGACCATTTTCTATATCAACGCCTACAACAACAGATTGTTCGCCTACTCCTCATCTTCAGAAGCTAACAAGATCAACACCAAAGTCAATTTCTCAATCTCACACTCCGATGAAGACGAAGAAAACGATTTTCGGGTTGGGTCCGTAGAAGAAGTGGGCAAAACCAAAAATCTCCCACCGCCGTATGATCCCTTCAGCAAGAAGCCGGTTGTGGAAGAGGCGGTAGACCCAAAGAATTTGCAGGAAATCTTCCATAAGATGAGGACAGATGGCTTTTTAAACAATGCCGTCAAGATGTTCGACGAAATGTCTAAGGATGGTCTAACCCACGAGGCTCTGCAGCTCTTCTCTGAAATTAAGGACAAAGGTCACATGCCTGATGTTGTCGCCCACACAGCCGTCATAGAAGCCTATGTGAATGCGGGTCAGAGCAAGGAAGCTCACAAGGTGTACCTGCGAATGCTTGCCTCTGGAGTGACCCCAAATGCCTATACTTACACTGTTCTAATCAAAGGGCTTGCTGCGGATCCCAAGTTCGTGGGGGATGCGAAGAAGTTCTTGCTGGAAATGATGGGCAGAGGATTGCGACCCAATGCTGGGACCTACACTGCCGTCTTTGAGGCTCTTGTGAGGGATGCCAAAGTGGATGAAGCAAGAGGGTTGTTGGTGCAAATGGAGGCTAAGGGGTTTGTGCCTAATGAGAAGGATGTGAAGGAGATTCTCCATACCAAAAGGGGAAGGGGACCCTTGTTTAGGACCCTCATCAACATTCTCTTCAACAAGTAGTCGCACAAATTCCTTTACTTTGATCTTCACGATAACTAGAGATATCTATGCAATCTATAATGGTATTTATTACTCATCTTTATACCTTTCTTGTTTATTTTTGTGATTGCCTTTTCATAACTTGCAACTTATAGTTCTGTTGGACTGTTTCTTTGATGATTGTTGTCGTTGTTATTGGATTGACAATTAACAAGACAATCTTCACCCTTAGTTTACTCAGTACGGGAAGAACCATTCAAATTTGCTTAGATCTTCGGTATTGTAGATAATTTGTGCTGCTTAAGGGGTACATGATCGGAGTTGGGTTGAGGGATTTTTTTGGACCAACCCTGAAATTTTTAGGTTGGGTTTGGGTTGTGAAACAACTGAGCGTCGAGTAGAGAGAGAGTCGACGACGTCAGACGAGAGACACAAAGACAAGGTTGAACTGAGAAATGGGAATTGAGAAGAGAGTCCAATGGAGAAATAAAGAGGTGAGCGACCAACGACACACAGAGACGAGACGAGAGTGAGATGAAAATTGAGAAGTTGAACGACGACATACAGAGAGCTGAGAGGAGTCAAATGACAAACGAAGAAGACGAACACTGTGATGTGAGTGTGTGAGACCAGAAGTGCGAAGGCCAAGACTTCATTTCATTCACTTAGAGACGAAGTCTCGAACTCACGGTCAAAGAGTAAAGAGACCCTTTGGAGGAAGACGCAGATGAAGACTCATGGGCTTAGGCAAGGTTTTTGGGTTGGATCAAGTTGACCCAATAATTTAAATTTCAAACCCTACCGGGTTCCAAAAAATGAACCCGACCCAAATACCAAATCCTTTTAAATCCAACCCAACCCGACCCTTATTATTAATAAGGTTAGATGTTAAATATGCTCAACAAATTAGAAAATAAAGTTATAACGAGGGAATGCTATGCTGTTTTCATTTCTTCATTCTGTCTCTGGAACATATACATTCTACATGGGGGCGAAAAGGGGGGGATTCATATAATTCAATTCATACACAAAACAATCAACTTCTAAATGCATCACTGCGCAAAACTTAATAGGACAACAGACTGAGAATTGTTGGTGATGTTGTAACGCAGCATGAGAGTGAGCATCATTCCTGCAACTCTTTCAAGGAGAGCATATTGTAGTCGCCACTGAATATTAAGATAAATGCAACCTATAGCCTACCTGACACCAAAAACCTACTTACTTATAAGTCGCCACAAGAAACTAAAAGCTGAATCAAAAGTATATTTGATTGATGGCCGTGCTCCTCTCAATTGTTGGGGCATTCTGATGCCCTGTGCCCCATCCTTCCGCAGTTAAAACAGGACCCTCCAAATCTGCAATATGTATATGTATATTCAAATTACATCACTCTCATCCAGAATTCAGCATATGATATGGTTGTCAACATGTTCTTGATGAAAAATTACAAATAATATAATATTTTTAGGCAAAAGAAAAAAGAAGCAAAGTAATTTCCCAAATGAATTAGTAAAGAAAAAGTTTACCTATCCATGGACGATGATCTGCTTGATCGTCTGCTGCCTCCACCAATTAGCCAGTCATCTCCTGAGCTTTTAAAATTCCGGCCCCTGCTGCTGTTAGATCTAAAACCGCGATTTCGACTAAATAGATCACCATCATCATCGGAGTCTCGGCTGCTGCCGCCCCAGCCCCTTGATGTTCTGGAACCTCTGCGATCCCTAGAGCTATTTCGGCTACTTCTTTCTCGGCCAGAAAATCGTCCATAGCTGTCACTTGGGGGGCCATCATCTTGCAGAGGAGGTAACTACAAACAAAAAGTACGTTGACAGCCCAATGTTTATGATGGTCATACATCAAAGAGATAAGAAAACTAGTTTCGAAGCAATACAGGACTATTATTAATTAAGCAACAATTAAGATTGTGAGAGAAGGGGGAGGAAAGAAAACACATACCTTGGTGATCTTCAAAAGAGTATTTCCTTCCGGCAGATCCTTATTCAGCAATTCTTTTGCTATTTCCTCGGGAAGATCAAATACTGCTCCATTTATCTGGCATTACCAACATAAATATTTAATTGTTTTGTTGAAACAAAATTATATGCGTAGGAAATTTAAAAACAAAAGGCATGAAATAGGTGAAGCATGCTAAGATATGATATATTCACCCTTTCATCTGCAATTAGATGTATTTTTCCAACTTCATCTGCAGCTGGGGAATAAACGTCAGACAGAAATCCAGTGACCGACCTAGCAGACAAAAAGCCTCGAGAATAAGATGGATCCCTGGTGAGCTGCAATGTGACCCATCCCTGCAATAAATATGTTTTAGCTTCAATGACATAGCCATCTGGAATATAGTTTTTCTAATTAGATCAATCTCACAAACAGAACACTTAGTTACCTGTTCGTGATTGATAAGTGATCGTGATGAAGGAGGACGGGAGAACCCACTTAATTGTGCAAGTGCAGCTGCTAGAGCACCAGCTCCTTGTTCATCAATTAACTTCTGGGCAGTTGGAATGAAAAACTCAATAGACTCGGGATGAACTCCACGAAGAGTAACAACCACTTGCTCGGCTGATGATTCTAAGACCTTTTCAATGCCAGGCGGGTTTGCAAATTCAAATTTGCACCCCACATCACGCTCAAGAGATCTAACTGTTCTCCTTTGACTATTTGTAAACATTAAAATGGCAGTACCCTCTTTTCCTGCACGGCCAGTACGGCCAGAGCGATGTACGAAAGTCTCAGGATCATTAGGAAGTTCATAGTGGATAACCTGAAGTGAAGGTAAAGAGAGAGTCAAATCACAAAAAAATTCTATAAAAAATTGAACATTTTAGCATTGCGGTCTAACTTTACAAGCTAAAGAAAAATGAAAATTAAACTTTAACATGTTTACTACCCCAAAATGAACATGATAGCTTTATGACCTAGAGAACGACCAAAAATCAAAACATGTTTGAGTACCTTTCCTTTTTTTTTCTTTTTTTGTGGGGATTAAGGAAATAAGTTTCACATTGAAAATAGCAAACGGAATTGACAAAGATAAGAATAGAATCCAATGAAATTACCAAATCAACATTTGGAATGTCTAATCCTCGTGAAGCTACGTCGGTTGCAACCAGGACAGTAAACTTCCCTTGCCGGAAGCCATTTAAGGTTCTTTCCCGTTGATGCTGTGATATATCTCCATGCAATGCTTCTGATGTTATGGTATTAGCTAATGCCAAAGAGACTTCATCAGCATCACGTTTTGTCCGCGTAAAAACAATGGTCTTGCCCCCCTTAGCATAAACCTGAAATCATGACATTATTGGGGTCACACAAGAAAAATGATTTTTACAACAGGAAAAAACAGTAATATAAAAAGTGTGATTCTACCATCACATGAAAATTGAGATAACTTTTTAAATGGAATGAATATGTATAGATATACACACATACACGCACATGCTTATACCTATACATGATCAAGCTAAGTGTTTCGTATAAAAACAACCTTGGAGGTGAATACTAAGAATTTGGAGATAAAAGAATTAATCTTCCATTTGTCCTCGATGAAGGATAGATTTTCGATAATCGAAATTGATTTTTTACAAAAAGTTCAAACTTAAGGAATTAACCATTAACCACTTAAGACATCAAAGAACAGAGTTGCAGTTACGACGTACAAAAGAGTAAGTCCCAATAACTGGTATAAAGTGTATGAAGAAGACGGGGAGGGGGGAGGGGGGTATGCTTGAAAACTTACTGTTACAAGATCTCTGAGAATGGTTTGCTTTGAAGTTGCAGTAGTTAATATGGCATAAAGTTTGATCCCTTCAGCAAGTTTTTCATCTTGGTCGCCAACCTACAAATTTGAAACAGCGTGATTATTTTTACATAGCAGCAATCGATCTTTATATGGACAGTTAAATGCAACTTCTATCTCCAAAGTGAGTTGTTGCATCCCCTTAAAACTTGCAGTTGGCATTCATATTACAATTGGCTTTTTCTTTTGAACTCAAGGACACAGTAGAACAACCTATAAAACAGATCCTGTTCAATTAAGATCGTAAATGGCTTTTTTCCTTTTAACATACACTAGCTTGTCATGACAACATTGTCACATAAGAGATGCATAACAAATTAACTTCTTTCAATAAAATTGCATGCTCATATATCACTGAAAAGTTTTAAAAAAATGAACGAATGAAAAGGCAATGTATGAAAAGAAACAAGCTCGTCTCTTCAGGTACACCATAATCCAAAAAGCATGCATCTTTCGGCAAGACAATTTCATGGTTTATTTACAACAAAGCAGCCTATAAATTTGCAGATGTCAAAAATCAGAAACCTAAGTAATTACTTAAGATGATAAAAAAGAAGGTAAAAGATTACCAAATCAATGGTCAATGGATTGTCCAAATATTTGCGTGCAAGTTTCTTAACCCACGTTGGCATAGTAGCAGAAAAAAGCATGTTTTGTCGCTGAGATGGAAGCTTTTCTAAAATTACTTCCACATCCTCCTCAAACCCAACAGCAAGCATCTGATCTGCTTCATCTAACACTAAATATTCAACTTCACCCAAATTGAGGCTGTTACCATTTATTAGGTCTATTATTCGACCAGGTGTTCCAACTACCACATCAACTCCACGAGAAAGAGCGCTTTGCTGGGTAACATATGAAACGCCTCCATAAACGCAAACAGTGTTCAGATAAGGTGCAGATTCTTTTATCTCTTTTTCCACTTGCTTGGCTAGCTCCCTGGTGGGTGTTAACACCAAAACTCTAGGAAGACGTGAACGCCTGTCAACAAATACAGAAAAGTTAGAAAATCTGAGGCAAATCTCTATGTACCAGATTCCAGGAAGTCACAAAATCATACCTCCGTGGACTCTTTAATTCATCATCTTCAGTGATTTTTTTAATAATCGGTATCCCAAAGGCTAATGTCTTCCCAGTACCAGTCTTCGCACGAGCAATGAGGTCCCGACCTTCTAGTGCAGGGACAAGAACAGCTCTCTGTATTTTTCAAATTAAAAAAAAAAAAAAAAAAAGTAAAAATGCGATGACATCACTTGACTAATGAAATTAATCAACGAATATATCTTGTGACAAAACATATTTGAGATTCGAACATGATTCCCTCAAAAGAATTTACTTCAGCTTGTGTAATTAACATAACCTAGAAGACTAACTAACTTAAGAATAAAATGAATCTATATCATAAAAGAAGACTACACTTATTCATGGTCAATTCATAAACAAGCAAGGGTTCTGCAGCCTGCTCAAAATTTCTGCACATTGAATTATAATGTGAGCACTGCACACATCCTGGAACATTTTGAAACTTGAACTTAAGAGAAGAGATAATAAATTTTTAAGCTAATAGCTTCAACAAACTGAAGAGAATTCCTGGAAGAAAACGGAGAAAATCCACAACAAAAGGGAAGACAATAAAGAAAACCAACAGAGAGTGCGAGAGAGTACCTGAATGGCGAAGAGTTGTGTAATCCCACGCTTCTCAAGAGCATCAGAGAGTCGTTGGGGCAAGCCAAGTTTGGAAATGGCGAGCTCATCATCATCAGAAAATGCAAGAGAAGAATTAGCTTCAGAATCGATAAGACCATCATCATCCAACGAGTCTTTAGAGAAGCCATCAAGACTTCTAAAAGCCTCTTCGCTAAGGATGGAATTGGGAGTAGCAATTGCAGAAGAGCTGAAACCGGAGAAGTTGCGACGGCTACTACTACTACTTAAACTAGTTAAAGCTTTCAAGGAATTGAAGTGAGACTTATCAGCAAAAGAAAGAGAAGGCGTGGATGAAACCGTCGCCGGCGTGCCCATCCTTCTGTACATATCAAGATTTGGCGCATGATGAATTGCAGTAACTCCAAGAATGGAAGCCATCTCTTGCTTTCTCGAAGTCCCTTGAAGAAAAATCAGGGACTGAGAAACCAGAAGAAGAGGAGGGAAGAGGAGATGGGTTTATAGGGTGTGATACACAGAGCGATAAGGATAGAACGAATGGACCGAATGGGCTTACCCCCCAACTCTTTTATTGCAGAAATTTTAGATATTTACGATTATATGGGATGGGTTCTTACACGTCTCCCGGCTTTTTCAAATCCTTTCGCGGATGTGCCTAAGGATAAACCCTAATTTTTTTTTTTTTTTTTTTTTTTTTTATTTTGGGTTAGATTTCTTACCTTCTCTTGGGTCGGGTCGGGTTTGAGAAATCTTTTATTTGGGTTGGTTAGGTTAGTTGGGCTGATGACCCGAGTAGCCCGAATAAATTTCAAATATCAAATATTTAAGAGAACTCGACATGGGTTTCAAATACCAATAATAAGTATGGTAGAGTTGAGTTGGGTTGGATTGTAACCCTATTTTTTTTGGATTCCAACATAAAAAAGAATGTGAACTTTCACATCTTCTTAACTCGAAATGGCCGAGGGAGGAAAGGTTCCTTTTTTTTAGGGTACCCCAGGGAAGAGATCTAGTGGAGACAGGGTGTGGCTTATAGCTTAGAGGATTAGAGCACGTGGCTACGAACCATGGTGTCAGGGGTTTGAATCCCTCCTCGCCCACAACGGGCCAAAAAGGGAAGGATTTTGCCCCATTTGCCCTCTGGGGGTAGGAAAATCATAATCGAGATAGCGGACCCAAAGCTATGAAACTTGGGTGTGGGTATTTTGTGGAAATGGAATGGCCTATAACTTTATATTACTATAACTTTAGGAAGTAGCTTTCGAGTATAAATATTAACCTAAAATAAGCGTGAGATTGTCAAAGCACTAAAACTTGATGGTTCTATGAATGATTTGATGTAGACGGGTTATGTTGATTGACCTCCCCAAGGAATTGGATGAGCCTTTTTTTGGTCGGTGTATTTGACAAGAGAGGCTTCTTGGATTGATTATCTCCCAACGGAAATGAGATAGTAGGCGGATTACACATTCAAAGGTCTTGTGCCTGTACGATTCGTTTCATTTGATTTTGAAGTGAAAGAAGAAACGAAGGTCGGAGAAGTGAAAGATGATCAATTCTAGTGGAACGTTCTTGGCATGAAACTCAACACATCAAATCATGTAAAGCAGCATTAATGTCATGAGAAGACAATGCTCCTGCTAGAAGATATTATTTGTAATAATCCAAGCTCATCGCTAGCTGATATTGTTCTCTTTGAGCTTTACTTTTTTTTCAGACTGCTCGGTGCCTGGCTCTAATACCATTTGTAACAATCCAAGCAATAATCCAAGCTCATCGCTAACAAATATTGTTTTTAGGATTTTACAGTTTAAGATTCGAATCACTCACAAGGTATAGATTAGTTGGGTTATCGAGTCATATTAGATTTAGAGTGACTAAAATGTTGAAATGATACTCAAATTAAGGTTTAAAATGTTGAAGACCAGTAAGGTGTCCCTGTTTTTTCAGGGTGAGAAAATACCTCGAACATTATGTTCGAGTACCAGGGCTACGACACTGAAGTAACTCATGGGAAAATCTAAAACAACCTTCAATAAAAAGGTACCTATACCCAAAACCGACATAGGTGGGTAGGAGAGAATACGTGGAGCACGAGACAACTCTCTAAGGAACTCATAAAATAGTCTCAGTAACTTCGGGAGAAGAGGTGCCTCCTATTGTTTAAATGTTGTAATATTCCGTTCTCCTAAGTCAATTACTATTAAAAGTGACCGTTTTGATTTTATCAAAGCATGAGAGTAAAAGCGAAGATGTCGTCCAAATTTATAGGATTCAAACCAGACATATTATTGATTCATGGCATTACAAAAAGGAGTTACGCACGCCCAAGAAGAAGATTGGCTATAACCAAGATGATACTACAAATATCTTCCACAGTCTTTCCATTGCCCGACAGCGCCGATGGGTCCTTTGGCGGCTGTGCAAAGCTGTCCAAACAGTCGCCGGCCTCCGTCATGGCTGCAGACGCCTTAATGTTGACGCCATTGTAGTCACCTTTCCCCAAGTTGACCTTCCCATCCTCGATGTCGCCGGTGGCATTGTCGTAGAGTTCAGCACAGGTGGCATATCGCTCCTTAAGCTTGGGATTGGCTGCCTTGGACGCCAGGGACTGGGCGAGGGCACGGCTTTTAACAGTCTTGTCGTGGGCAAGGTTAAGGGTGAAGGTGGCCAGTCCTTTCAAGTTTGTGGTGCCAGCAGATTTCAACACGTTAAAACAAAAAGAAGGGTTTCTAGTTTTCTTGCAGATGGTGGAAGCGATGTTGTTTTGGGAAGCTGCATGATTGAAGAACAGAACTGAAAGGACAATCAAAGAGACTGCAAGAAAACTAGAAGATGCCATTTATTTTTTATTTATTTTTTGTCTGTTTTGCTCAATTAATTCATATGGAGGGTTTACATATTTATACGCTCACAAATATACCTTTTAATAGCTTTTTCACGTTAGAATTTTAAGTAAAACGCTATTAAAAGAAAAACAAACAAAAATAGAAAGAATATGTTATTGTGCCCACTTTTCTCGTGTGTTAGAAGGTCCTCCGCAATTGCATCGATGGGTGCACCTTTTGACTGACTACACATGAGAGTCGTAACTTTACTCTCTTCTTGTTAAGATTATGACCGTTCTCCACTTAAACTAATAATATTTATTTAAAAAAAAAAAAAAACTAAGGTTATTAATGTAATATTGAATAATATGTCTGACATAAATAACCTAAAGAATATATAGTATATGGATAATGCTAATACGATGACATACTGGAAATCTCTCCTTAGTGCTCGGGGAGGACGCTGGACACCCAAGGGCAATTTGGTAATTTTATAATATACATGCCATAATTATCCAAATGGTTCATTCTAAGTCCTAATCACACATATTCTAACTACCTAAGGTACATTATTGATATGGAAATCAACCCAAGGGAAAGTATGGAACGAATTACCTTGATGATCAAGATCAAGAGTAAAGAAAACTCGTTTCTAAACTCGTGATTCGAATCACTCCACAAGAGGTTTGATCAATACCACTTGAATGACTCTACATGTAAGTTCTAAACACAAGAATTTGCAAAGAAAGTTTAGCTCTCAACAAAGCTAAAATAGAAATTCTATTCTTAATTCCAAAATCTGATGTCTAATCAAAGAAAAGAAGTCTTTATATAGTCTTTACAAACCTTAACCTATATGATACATAACTCCAAAATTAAATGGGCTAGTAAATGAGAAATACATAACCTCCATATTAAAATGGCTAGTTAACGGTGGAATATAGTAACCTATATGGGTTACCATATAACCTTAACTTCTATATTTAAAACTAGCTTAAATATGAAAACAAATAGTTAAACTATAATTAAATAATGCAAATAATAAAATGTGCTTATTAGTCATCCTTGGACTATTTAATAAATTCAGCCGAGTTCATTAAATGCAACTTAAAGTGCATTTAATTCATCTCTGTCTTGAAGCTCAACTTTGCATAACATATAAGGGAGGTCTCCAACGTCTTCTAGAATTTCCTTTGATGAGCTCACCATAGCTTGAATATAACTGTATAAGGTTTGTTGTAGCTTCTTGGCTCTCGTCCTTGTAATTGGACCTTGAGGTATGGAAATTCGTTGGTCGTTGTTCATATCATTACTATTAAAGGCATTCCAAAAGTTGTAACATTCATACTTAATGGCCATAATTAGCCATTATGTAAATATAACCTAAAGTAAATAAAATGTCTTAAAATACAATAACTCTAAATTACTCTAAATTGTAACCCACCCAAAATTTATAACCATCAAACTTCATTCCTCTTCAATGTGACATGAATTGCAACCTCTTTTGATAATTTGGACAACATTTTCTTCGCATCTTCATTGAAGTATATTGTATGAATGATGTCTCTTGGTTCATATCAATTATGCTCGCATGCTAGCAGGTTCTAGCGATCCCTACAAGTATCACCTGCCTATAGTCCAGGTGGTTATTTATCGGGATGAAGTGTGCCATTCGAAGCTTTCTTTTTCCACTAGTTTGGATCCCTAAATTTTTTGAAAACTCGTTGGTAGGTTCTGAATCAAATGAAATTTAGGTTAGTATCAAAACCGATATGGAAAACAGTCGAATGGGAGTCAAATTAGGCTTAAAAGGGGTCTCACGTCGAGTCACGTTCCACCACATACAGAAGCCTCCTTGCGCATCACCATGCCCCGATATAGACATGTCTGAGAGGGGGTAGGATGCGTGTTTTTGTGCAGTCACGTGTCACAAGTAGATTGGTATCACAAGCACACTCTTGCAACAGCGGGACAATGATTATGCGACACTTGTTCTAACCCATCGAATAAGTCAGCCATGAAAAATTTGGACTTCGCGTAATCGTCAGCATATGCTCGAGCCTCGAGTTATGTTTAAGAGAAATGTTTTGAAAAACGTGGGTGGGGAAATGCGTTGAAAACAATTTGAAAAAAAAAAAAAAAACAATGTTATAAGCTTTAATAACGAACTAGAAACATACAAGCAAACTACTTACTGACTATTTATATACTCATTCATGCTACTTACACCTTATCAGATGAAGACTAGGTGACACGATCAAGGCGAGGGCGTGCATGAGCTAAGGGCTACTGGGGTTGAGGTATATCCATGTCTAAGCTTTTTCTTTGTTGAACCCTATCGGTGACACACTGTCTTACTTTTCTTTGTTGAACCCTTTCGGTCTACCCTCTTTCGAGATATCTCAATTCAACGTTTAAAAGCAAATCAAATCTACTCGATTCCAGATTGGTATTTTTATTTTGATAAAACATGAAACCGACTACTACCTATTAGCATAGTTTGTACAATTTTTTCGGTTAAATAATGTAGGTCGTCTTCGACCCATAGATATTTATAACATATGTTATCGTCGTTCAAAATCTCCGACGATTATCATGTAGTTTCAGATCTTTCAATTTTCTGTTGTCTCAGAGGCATCTATGAGATCTTTATGTTCGATGTGTACAGAAAGAAAAATCCAACCTACCCAATAGTCCCGCTACGAGCGCAACCCTCATGTTTAGTTGCCAACCGTTGAGGTTGGAACCTTGAGCAGACTGCCAGTGATAAGCCGGAGGAAGGTGAGGATGACGTCAAGTCATCATGCCCCTTATGCCTTGGGCGACACACGTGCTACAATGGCCGGGACAAAGGGTCGTGATCCCGCGAGGGTGAGCTATAGTTCGGATTGTAGGCTGCAACTCGCCTGCATGAAGCCGGAATCGCTAGTAATCGCGGGTGATTCCAAATTTTTGTTTTTATTTTAACCAAAAACTCAACCAACTTATCCATAAACGTAGTTGTGCAATTTTAGTTGTCAAATAAGATAGGAGGTATTGGCCCATAGATATTTATAATCTATGTTCCCTTGGGTTCAAAATTCCTCAAATGCTTCCAGCGTGCGATTTTCGTAGATAAATATTGTAGGTCGTATTCTGCGGGTAGATATTGAAGATCTTCGGCGGCTGTTTACCATTCCACCACCTCTCTGCTTGTTTTTCTTTTTCCATACCCCACGATTTGCCTTCTTTCCGTGTTGTTTTTCCTATCTAAAACCCTAAGATTTGCTTCAATTTCAGTCTGTATTTGATCGTTTCTGCTGGTGTTGAGGATTATGGATGTTAAGCTTTTGTCATTTCCGGCCGATTGCCCTCCACTCTCTGTCATTGTGGCGGCTAAGATTGCTGGTATTACTTCTCCTGCAGATTCTTCACTTCCTTCTGGCTCCGCTCCCACATTTCTGTTCAGCAGCGGGTATGATGATCAAATCTCTCTCTCTCTCTCTCTCTCTTGGCTAATTTTATCTTGTGTAACTTTAGAAGGTTTGAGATTTGACCTTCAGAAGCTATTGATTTTGATTAATAGCACTTTTTATTACAATTATTTTCCGTTCTTCAATTTTGTCCCTCTTTCTGGTTTTGGTTATTTCTTGAGTTGATGTTGATGCTGTGAAGTCGAATAGCTTGGTTATGCAGAAATATGTTTATAATAGCCTCATGTCTCTGAAACTTAAACCGATCGTGTATCAATGTTTTTTAATAGCCATTTTATCGTTGGATCTATAAACTTGATTGCGCGAAGAAACAAGAAACAGACAAGGAAAAGAAGGCGTGACAATCATTGATGAATGTACAGAGTTTGTTGTATACATGTGTCTACTGAGGAAGCTTATGATATTGATTATTGAGTAGGGGATAAACTAAACTTCTGCGGTTTAGTTATTTCTGGTCGGAATTAGAAAACTAGTTGAAGCTCAAGTTTTTCATATTGGTTATTTTGAAGTTAAAATTTAGACGTTTTTACCTATTTGTGGATTCTAACACTGCTTCCATTGCTTTCTCTGCATTAGTTTTTAACTTTCAAATCCATAATTTATGTTCAGAGTAAATGTTCTTGGATGTACTCTCTGTATAATCCATTGGCACCAGAGGCAACTCCATCTTTCCTGATTATTATTTTCTCATATTTTCCAAATTTTCCTACTTTTTGTACATGAAATTTATCTTCCAAACTTTCATGTAGTACATCTTCACTTGAATTTAGGAATGGATCTCTAATGAACTACAATTTATAGATAATCACGTTATTGCATGAATACACTGTGTATGCCATGACATCCATTGGTACTTTATTGGTTGTTTTATCAAAAACACGGAGGGATGCTTCATTTGTTATCATGGTCTACTTACATTTTTTTATGGTTTATGAGTTGGAATTTTACTTGTGCTGTTGTAACATTGTGATTATTTTAAATCTTGCTTGCACAACCTTTGATCCAGTTGTAAATCATATCAACTAGACATTTGTCTTTGAAAGCTTGCACTATACTCCTGCCATTAAATTTTAGAAGGATTTTTCCTCTCCATTTGATATGAGTGAAAGGAAAGATATTTAGTAGACTTTTCCTCAATGCTTAAGTCAAGTTAACCTGTTGTAGGCTGAAGTTGCATGGAACGTCTGTGCTTCTACGTTATATTGGTCGAGTTGCCAACATTCCTAATTTCTATGGACAGAATGCATACGAGTCCAGTCAGGTAAGTTGAAAAATAAATGCAATAACATCTTAATGTTTATTCTTTTGTATGGCTTGCTATTTATTTATTTTCATGATTGTGTATGGGCTAACTTCTGATAATTGAACTTCCTTCATATCAATGCATGGATTTTAACCCCAGATTGACGAATGGCTAGAGTATGCTCCTATCCTTTCGTCTGGTTCTGCATTTGAGAGTGCATGCAGTTATGTTGATAAGTACTTGGAAAAATGCACATTTCTTGTTGGTCATTCTTTGTCAGTTGCAGATGTAGCTGTCTGGTCTGGTTTAGCAGGTAATTTTTTTTTTCAATAAAGAAAATAAATCTTCTGCTTAATCTTTTTCTTCATCACAATGCCTATCTTGAGACAGAGAGAGAAAAAAAGATAAGATGCCATGCCGTGTTTGTTTATTTAAGTTTATCATAATGTTCCTTGTTTTCAATCCACAGGCCTACTTATACAAGGACACGCATATACACAGGCACACTCATACACAAATATTTATCGAATGAGAGAGAGTTGACTTATTGATACTATGATATTGTATTCTTTACAGGAACTGGGCAACGGTGGGAAAGCTTGAGAAAGTCAAAGAAGTACCCAAATCTTCAACGGTGGTTTAATTCACTCTTAGCAGAATATTGTGTTGACTTGGATGATGTCTTAACTACATATGTTGGCAAAAGAGGCGGAAAGTCTTCAGGAGCAAAATTGAAGGATCAACAGGGTCTCAGTCAAAAGACAAATAGTGTCAGTCAGGACACCTCTGATAAGGGGAAACAGGGAAGCAGATCTACATTTGAAGTTGATCTTCCAAATGCGGAGTTTGGGAAGGTGCGTTTGCGTTTTGCACCTGAGCCTAGTGGATATCTTCACATTGGGCACTCAAAAGCAGCATTGTTGAATCAGTATTTTGCCCAGCGGTACAATGGTGAAGTCATTATCAGGTTTGATGATACAAATCCAGCTAAAGAAAGTAATGAGTTTGTAGAAAATCTTCTGAAAGACATTGAAACACTGGGTATAAAGTATGAAACTGTCACATATACTTCAGATTACTTCCCTCAATTAATGGAAATGGCTGAAAACTTAATTCGTCAGGGTAAAGCATATGTTGATGATACTCCACGTGAGCAGATGCAAAAAGAACGAATGGAAGGCATTGAATCAAAACATAGAAGCAATAGTCCTGAAGAGAATCTTAGGTTATGGAAGGAGATGATATTAGGAACTGAGAAGGGTTTACTTTGCTGTCTTCGTGGAAAACTTGATATGCAGGATCCTAACAAATCCCTTAGAGATCCAGTGTATTACCGTTGTAATCCTATTCCCCACCATCGGATTGGTTCCAAGTATAAGATATACCCAACTTATGATTTTTGCTGTCCGTTTGTTGATTCTATTGAAGGCATTACACATGCACTTCGGTCCAGCGAATACCATGACCGCAATGCCCAGTACTACCGAATCCAGGAAGATATGGGTCTAAGAAAGGTTCATATATATGAATTTAGCCGGTTGAACCTGGTGTATACACTTCTCAGCAAGCGTAAGCTTTTATGGTTTGTTCAAAATGGGAAGGTTGATGGGTGGGATGATCCCCGTTTTCCAACAGTACAAGGAATTGTTCGAAGAGGTTTAAAAATTGAAGCTTTAATACAGTTTATCCTTGAACAGGTGCGACAATTTTTGGGTTTTAAATAAAATCCTTTAGTTGGTGTTTATTCCAAAGTCAGTTATAAGTCTTGGTCTAATACTGCCAAAAGCTGGAATTCACTTGCAATAGCTTAAAAGCATTTTTTCCGTCATAGCCCCAGTGAGCGCTATAAATTTGTCATTGAACACTTGGTTTTTAGTTCTATAGAAGATGAGAGTACTTCATAATGATCCTTATATAGCACCAGTAAATGATAGATATCATGCTCGTTTCATTTTTTTTAAGGTTGGAAACTAGGATTCCATGATATGCATCTTTATGAAAGCTGCTCTCATATATTTCTTTTCTTTATTTCAGGGGGCATCAAAAAATCTCAACCTTATGGAGTGGGATAAACTATGGACCATTAATAAAAAGATTATAGATCCTGTGTGTCCCAGACATACTGCTGTTGTAGAAGAGCGACGTGTGTTATTTACCCTTGATAATGGTCCAGAAAAACCATTCGTCCGAGTAATACCAAAGCATAAAAAATATGAAGCTGCTGGTGAAAAATCTACAACTTTCACAAAGGGGATATTGATTGACCAAGTGGATGCGCAATGTATCAAGGTGGATGAAGAAATCACCTTAATGGACTGGGGTAATGCAATAGTAAAACGCATCGAGAAGGACCAAGATGGATTTGTCACACAGATGTCCGGAATTTTACATCTCGAAGGTTCTGTAAAGACCACAAAGTTGAAGGCCACTTGGCTGCCAGATATAAACGAACTAGTCACCCTCTCGCTTATGGAGTTTGATTATCTAATCACAAAAAAGAAGGTATGGACAGTCATTATTTGGTATCATAAGCAATTTTCTTATGTTAAATGATGCGAGTTAGTTTCATTGGTTTGATTGTGATATTATATTCTCTCTTTCCTGTTGGTTTTGAAACTCTGAAGGATAGATGTGACTTAAGTCTAAAACTATGCATACACGCATTGAGATTTTTGTGTCGTTTTCAGAAGTCAGATTGCAACTTTCATCACTTGCTTCTCTAGTGATGAGTAGGTTGGATCATATATATGTGCAAGTAGGCAAGCCAGTTTGCGAAGTATGAACGAAGTATGAACAATGTTCTGTACTAAACAATATTATTCAGTATGAAAGATAAACGGGTTTGTACATCAAGGATTTATGAAATTAGATGTTAACCCGAGCTGTGTTACATGGGTAGAAATTCTCGGCAAACCTCGTCATACAAGGAATATGCATATGACTGTTTGTCTCTTGTAACAATTTGTGGGGTGCGACTTTTTGTTGCTCATTATTGTTCTGATCTTGTTAGGAAAGTGGCTCTAGAAGCTAATGATTTTAGCCTCTTTTAACTTGCATTTGCAGCTCGACGAAGGAGAGGATTTTCTTGATGCATTAAATCCATGCACGAAAAAGGAGACAGTTGCTCTGGGGGATTCAAACATGCGAAATCTAAAGCGTGGAGACATTTTGCAGTTAGAGAGGAAGGGATATTTCAGATGTGATGTTCCATATGTCAGGCCATCGAAACCGATAGTCCTATTCGCAATCCCAGATGGCAGGCAACAGGCATGTTTGAAGTAAAATCTCTACCAATTTCGTCAGAGTCATTGTTTGATGATATCTATGCATAACTCTTTTTTTCCATATTCTGGTGTCTTAGATGGCAATAGATTTCCATTTGGCCTATCAAATACAGATTATAGGGCTTGAGAAATTTCAGAATGACTTATAACAGCTTTATTTTACTCTCTAGAACATGTGTTTACTGCGCTCAAGTATGGGATTCAGAGTAGAATAGAACACATATCAAACGAACAATGATATCTTTAGGATTAGCACAAGTATGTTGAAAGAAACATGCATTGAAATTACAGTGTTTATCTGAATGAAGCCTTAGTTTTTGTTTACTTTTTGGGAGCAAAGCGAGACTTGATTTTCTCTATCTCCTTAGTACCAACTTGGAAAGCCTTGGTGAGTACGTTGTCCGGCACTGAAGGAGTTGCCGCAAATAGAGTGGCAGCAAGAGACTGAGTTCCCGGTAATTGGCTATTGAATGCTGCAATCACTGCAGCAGCTTCCTTCCCATTGTTCTTCTGGAAGTGAACCAATCCCTTTGGGAAAACAAATATTTCTCCCTTCTTGATGGACTTAGATATCAACACATTGCCTGTAGTGATGAACCCAACGTCCAGCTGACCTTCGAGAACAAACACAACCTCGGTGGCACGTGGGTGTGTGTGAGGTGGATTGAGGCCACCAGGGGCATAGTCGATACGAGCAAGAGACACTCCTAGAGTGTTAAGACCTGGGATTTTTTGTACATTGGCTCCAGTAACCACTGCGCCTGATGTAGTGTTGGTGAGACCGGGTTTGGCAAGTCCATCGAAGAAGAAGTCGGTGGCAGATACATTCGTCTTGCATACAAACCCATTCACTTTAGTCCCTGCCAAAATTAGCCATTGTAGAGTCAAGACTAGAGTTGAAGTAAAGTAAATGATATATAGAAAGAGTTGAAGTTGGAAATACCAGAAGCGAGATCGGCAACGCAAATATCTTGAAGTAGGTCGGTATCTGCAGCACAAGATGTGGCGATGACAGCAAAGACGAGGACGGAAATGGCAGCGATGTAGGCCATGGATTATCGTGTTGGGTGATAAAAGAAGGGGGAAATGAGAGGGGGTTATATATGATGTGAATTGGGTAAATATAAAATGAGTATCAAACATTGGAGGTCTTTAGGGTAAAGCAAATTGGTTTGAGAGTGAAGGAAGACTAAATGAAGACAATTACGGCATAGCTTCCATTGATGGCAACTTTTGGGTTATTTCTTTACGCACAATACATGGCCTCTCAATTCATTTATGGTTATTAACACTGCAAAAACTTCTTTTACAAACTAAACTGCCTACCCCTTTTAACAATATTTCACCAGCTTTAATTATTTATTTATTTTCCTTAGTTTCTCTAAATTCATTCTCATTATCACATTTACATGTTATATAACAAAAACTAAAATAATACTATAATAAAAAATAAAAAATAAAAAAGTAAAACTCCTCTCTCTCTCTTCACGGTGGTATAAAATTTAGCTGTCAACTTTTTACCGTTGCATTAGACATAAAATTGAAAGTTTAGACTTTCACTAGATATAAAATTAATTCCGTAGATATAAAATTAAATTTATATCAAATAGATCGATTAATTTTTAATATGTTAAAGGACATTTTAGACCTTTCTAAAGTTCAACGCTCACTTGTTAAGATTTATGCTATAATCCTTGCTATTAATGATTTATCATTTAATAATTAATAATAATTTTGATTTTTTTTTTAATTTGTAATATAATTTTGTTGAAAGATTCAAGGTTATTAGTATAATTTTGATTAAGTTCAACGATTATGTTCTATAAATGTATATAGATAAGGTTGGATATCTTATCATGGTAACACAATTGATACGACCCACTTTATAATTGTTATAATACATTAGATTTAAATTGTTCAGGTGGAGATATGTGGCTTGTGGTATCTTGCACTATGAATTTGTATAAGAATGAACTATGAATTTTTTTATTTAAATTTGTTAATTGAAAAGATTAATATTTTATATGATCATCTCATGTGACTCGATCTTCATCATAAGTTATAAGTTTATGTTGGTGATAGCTCGTTTTTTGCTTGCATGAGGGAGAATGACATATGTAGCTAATTCAATAAATTTATCTTTTAGGGACTCAATAAAATATGAAGCTGAGATCATATGTTTCACAAGATGAAAATCACTCTTTTTTTTTTCATAAGAACTCGAGTAAGCTTAAGGTGCCCATGTAAATTTAAAGAAAAAAAAATTAAGAGACCCAAGGATGGTTCCACGGGTCCAAGGAATATAACTTGTAAATTCTCATTGTATCCTTAACCCAATAGGTATCTATGAGCTATACTCTAGGCTCTAGGAAGTTCAGGCTTAGCGTCTATAACTACCAAGCATATGGGGTGCCTCAAAGTTTCGAGTTGTATTTTAGCTGCTCACGAACCCACGTTGGGTTCAAAGGAGGTGGTTCACCTTCTTTGGCATCATGGAGTGGCCGAGCAACAAACCCCATATCTGAGTGAACTACTTTCTTTTTTTATTTTTCTTAGACTTAGGTAGCTTACTTTGCCCTAAGCAATGTGTAACCGGTGTCTTTGGTTGAGGTGCTATGTGATGTCCCACATTGGGTGGGGAGGAGAACAAATCACCCTTTATAAGCGTGTGGAAACCTTCCCCTAGCAGACGCGTTTTAAAGCCTTGAGGGGAAACCCGAAAGGGAAAGGGGAAGTCCGAAAGGAAAAGCCCAAATAGAACAATATTTGCTAGCGGGGGATCTGGGTCGTTACATGCTACCTCATAAAACTCTCTCTAGTGGGGACAATATGGTGTGTGCTACCCTGCTCTTGTCATCCATGTGAGGTTAGTTGGTGAACCTTGCCCACATGACCATCTAGTCACTCAAGGTCAGGGGAGCGACCACCCTGTGTTTTCCACCTACTAAGATACCCGTATAATCATATGTCCCCTCTCAGGACGAATCTGCTCTGCAAGGTAATCCATTTGAACGGTTGACATTGGTACCATAGTGGAAAGAAAAGTGGAAGATTTGTGGGCATCGTACCCGCTATAACACCTTGAAAGCTACCTTTATCATTCTTGGATGCCATGGAGGTCTACTAGGTTCTTAGGGTCGTCTAGACAACTTAAAACTCATCTCTTGTTTCTAGGACTTCTAGGACCAACTCCTCGAGCCAATCCACTCTTTAAGATACTGTGACACAAAAATAATCAATTATATCACAAATTTTCAAACATTTATCTAAACACTGTCTTACTTTTTCGAGAGGCCGAGTCTAATTCATCTATAATTAAAAAATTATGGGATATTTCAAACCATTTTCATCAATTTCTATGATTTTCATAATTTTTTTCTTCTAAATTTTCAATGGAAATAGTTCAAAAAAAAAAAAAAAAAAAATATATATATATATATATAAAAGTAGATAATTTTAAAGTATTTTATTATAATTTTGTCATTCATATTACTTAATTTGAATATTATATATCAAAACACTTAAAATTATATTTATAGTTTATATGTTGAATTTTTTATTTCATAAATTATTAAAATTTTAATTTTGATTCTAATAAATTTAAAATATAAATTAAATATAAATTTTAATTTTGCATTTCCACTCAACTTTAAACCTTCCATTTTTTTTTACTAACTATATTAGTTTTAAAAATTGTTAAATAGATAGACCAATTATTAGATACAATTAAAATTTATAGCTAATAAAAATCTATTTCTTTATTTTTAAAATCTTTGGATACAGAATTAAAAATATAATTAAAAAAATTAAAAAAAATTAATAAACAAAATAGCAAAATTTTAAAATCATACACACAAATTTAAATTTATTAAAAAAGAGAGAAAAGAACTGTTTGACTGTCGTAAGGAGGAGCAATCTTGATTTCGAGTATCAGAGAATTCACCTGACGTCCAATCTTTTCTTCTCCTAGGTATGATTTGCTTCTGCTTTTCTGAATTTTATCATTTCAATCTGTCATTCTTCTCCTCAAATTTGTCTAATTTGGGTGCTTTTCTCCGATTCTGGCGGCAGAATGCTGCATTTGCAGGAAGAAGACAGTCTTAATGATTCAGACGCTCCCTGCGCATGTAGCTGTAGTTTCTAACTCCTGAAGGTATTGGAGACGCACCTCCTTTTTCAATTATTGGTTAAATATGAGTGTCTATGAACAGATCTTCCCTTTTCCGTTGCTGGGTTGTGTTTGTGTATGGTGGTTAAGAGAAGCAATAGTTTGCATTTGATTTAGGGGAGCTGCAGGACTGCTGCGTTATCTGGCTTTGGTTTGCGGTTCTGAAATGAACAACATGACTCAACACAACACTAACAAAATAGTGAGTAGTTGGAGGAGACGAGAGCTGGGATTTCTGATTCTCTATGCGTTATCTTTTTACTTCTTTATCATCCGCCGTTCCCTTCATCTTTCACGAGGTACTCCTTTCGTTTGTTTTAGAATTTCATATTCTTACTTGTTCTGCTAAATTTCATTGAATTATGCCATGCATTTTTTGAGCAACAGATCACTATGTCAAACTCTATGGCTTGCGCTCTGGTTGGATCTTTCCTCCTCGTCTAAACGTGTGCATTTTCTTTCCTTTTCTATCGCTTTGTTGTTGTTTTTATGTTTGTTTAACTAGGTGTTTATAACCCTGGAAGGAGTGAAGCCTTGTGTTGTTTTAAAATTTTATCTGTAGGATTTATCAGATGCCCAGTGGAGAAACTTTCGAGGAAATCTGCCCGTTCTAACCACTGTTTTCCTAATTTACGCTTTGGTGGCAAATACTTTGAGATCCGTGTTTCTTCTAAGGGCTAAGGGAATGTCAATTGTCTGGCTTATACTTTCTTTCACTTACCTTTTCTACCTCCATCAAGCTTGGTATGTCCTCGAGTTAGAGACAATCTTGATGATACTGTTTATGCATCAAACTTTTTTTCTTTGAAAATACTGACCACATATACCTACATGTTTGTCCCTCCTTTATGCAGTATCATATTCATCATCTCAATTGCCTCGCTCAATTTTCTTCTTGTTAAGGTTCATGCTGCTCCCTATTTATGTTATCGCTCGTTACACATGCAATTCTTTTAGATTCATTTTGAATCATGTTGCAACTTGCAACAAGATGTTAATGTGATTATTTAGTATGTAGGTGCATAACGATTCACTGAATACATTATGATGTAATTATGCTTGGTGAGCTGGTGTGGTTAGGTTTAAGTTATGATACTGATCGATAGCTATGAACTATGATATGGTCTCTTTTTCAACTCTAAAAGGCATGGGGAGAAAAAGCTGTTGCTTAATCTCTTTTGCCTAGTTTGAGTCAGAAGTCGGAGCTTTAGTGGTTAAAAGAAGAGGATGAAAACTCATCCTTCTTCCATAGTTGGGGTTCTCAAAGAAAAAGTAGGACTTGTATATCCTCTTTAGAGACTGAAGATGGTTAGTTCTCACCACAGAATGTGAAATAGAAAATGAAATGGTTGACTCTTTTTCTAAATTATAAAATCAGACAGCTGAGCATCATTATGCGATGGAGGAGTTGAATTGGTCTCCATTATCTTATCACTATTTTGTCATGCTATGTAATATCCCTTCATAATTGCTTGCTTACTAATTTAGATGTAAAGAATGCTTCACTTTGAAGAGGCTTTGTTATGAGCTATTACATGGATCTACATTAGAGAACAGAGGTTGTTGATTGGCCATGTGCTTATTTTATTATTATTATTATTTTAAAGAATGACTATGCTTATTAAGTAGTATATTTGAGGAATAACGTGCAAGCGAAACAACTGATGAGTTTTTTTTTTGTTGTTGTTGTTTGCATGCATGTCAGTACCTTTTTAGCATATTGATTTATTTTTTTTATAAAAGCCACTTTTGCTATTTTGTGGACTTCCTCTTCATGATTGGTAATAGTTATGTTTGTCATAGGTGATTTCATGGATGTGATAGTGATCTTTGCCTATTATCCTTGGTTGAACTTCATGCAGGTTTTTGCTCGAACAAAGTTCTTTTTATATCTACTCTGGACTTTCAACTTATTTTTCCTTCTTAGTAATCGTGTATTTGAAGGTTATTCGTTCTCTGCAATTGGGTGAGTTCTGTTATTTATAATATGAAGCACATTTCAATGAGTTGTTGAATAAGTTGTTTTCTAAAATGTGCGTACTGCTACTTTCTTACATTTTGTTTTTCTTATCATGCATAGACTACGGTGGTCATACTTGGACAACTTTCGAGGAACATTTAGGTGGCACATTTGCTTTAACTTTGGTAATTTCTTATCCTTTAGTCTCTGGTTATGGACCTATATCTGTGGTTCCATCCTGGTTGATACATGGAAATCATTTATTTTGTAAAATTGACCTCATAAATGTCACATGATTGTGGATTTTCAGTTAAGAGTTATCTCTACTCTATTTGGGAACTGGTAATATTTGTGCACATGATCAGGTTTTGGTATGATATGAAATATAGCATGTCTCTTGGATTCTAAGATGATCACTTGATGTCTGTATTGAAGTGTCCATGATCAATCATGAAGTAATTAAATAAGTTAGAGATATGGAAAATCATTGGTTGATTTTGAGTGGCCAATCTTGTTATAAAATTGGAAAAATAAATGTTTAGTCACAGCAAAGATCTATAGAATTGTTCATTCTCTTTTGATTTGTTCAAGAAATTTTTTCTTTGTGTAGCAAACTATGGAAATGAATATTCATCTGTTTTTTTTATGTTTTTTTTAATTTGGTTCCAACAGTTGTCTTGCGCATGATAAGCTTTGGATATGACTACCACTGGGCACATGACCATTCTCATTTTGATCAGAAGGTATATTTGCATTCATTCTTGTTAATGGGAATTAACCTTTTTGTATACTTCATTTATCATTGTAGTTTGTTTTCTATGAACGATGTTGCTTTGTTATTATTACCGAAATCAACTATCATCTATATATTTTTTTAACTACTAATTTTACGGGCTCAGAACACGTAGACACATCTTAAGGTAAGAAATGAGAGCTCCATGTTTTTGTACAATGTTTCTCATTTCTCACTCATGGTGAGGAAAATGTAGAAGATGACAACACAAATCATCTTCAATGCATCTGCAACTTTTCTTCACGAAATATCAGTTCAGTTTAGGCATCATCAATTTTCCATTCTAGGTCATAGTTACAGTGTGGGTATGTTATTCTTTCCCGTAGTTTATTTATTATATCATTCCATTCATAGTTAGGAATGTCATGTCATTCATTAAAGCGAAGTCATGATTGTGTCTACTTGGTCACCACCTACTTGGGAGTTTCCTTTGGGATTCCTTTTATAGTTAGGTTAGTTTGGAGGGTATATAAAATATATTACAATTTATAAATAATGGATTCAGCCAAATAAATACTTTTATTGTTTAAAAATATATTACCAAACATATTTTAAACAAATTTTTAATTTGAGACCCTGTTTCTAACTCTTTTGTCAAACACATTTGAAAATATTGGAAACGTGAAATACAACTTTGTTTTTCATTGAATTCCTTATTCAAATCACTAACCAACACCCCTTTATTTTCATGGATCATGATCTTTGGTTTAGGCAATCTTCCACCTAACCCATTGTTATGGTTTATTTCAAATTGAACGGGTGTTCTACGGAATGAAGAGCAGTGGTAGATAATCTTCGATTCTAGAGGGAGTTTAATTGTGATATACTTCTCATTTTTTTGTTTATCCTAGTTATGGATATGCCTAGTAATCGTATTGATGGGAGTAAATAAAGGAGTATAGCAAGCAACATTTTATAATCAATACTATTAGGAGCAACGTTGTATAATGTATTGAGGTTTTGGAGTTATGGATTGCGTTGGATTTAGCATTTGGAATTTTTATAAGGCTCAAGTCTCCTCCTCTAAGTTGACTTGGGGGAACACCTTCCTTCATATATGATTGTGCCCTTTGGATGTTTCTACTTGATTTTCTACATGCCATTGGGAGAGTGGTGGAAATTTGACAGGAATGCCATTAGAAGTGAATTAGGAGTATTATAAGGGTGTATTAGTAAATATTAGGGAGTTAGTTTTGGTATTTGGTTATAAATGGAGGGAGTGGGAAATGAGTAATCTAAACATTAATTCTTTGGTCTTAACCTTGAGTGTCCTCAAGATAGGGAGGGTCCCAATACCTCATATTACTGGGTTATCTTGTAGTTCTTATCTTTTATATTGTATCATATTGTGGTTGTGTTCTGGGTCATATCAATTGATATCAAAGTAGTTCAGTTCTGACTTGGAGTTAGAAGAATTGAGTGCAAAATTAAATGAAGCAATGTTGAAGCTTTTACACAAAGGAAGGGACCAAATGAAGAATCAATTGGATGAACAAATGAACTTGAGGTTCCGATCTATATGGAATACAATGGCACTTAGTTTTGGAGAACATAGAGAGGAGATTGCAGCAATCAAAAGAAGGACTAGACTGGCTAAGAAAATTTTTCTGAGAAGGTTACTAAAGAATAAAGAATCATTAGAACCCTTAAAGGAGGAACAAAGATAGAGAGAAGAAGAAATCAATGAAAAAAAATGATCAAATTGTTTTAGGAAGAATGAGGTCGTACATATGCGAAGGAGAGGGTCTATAGGACAAACAAAAAAAATATGGCTGATGGAAAATGCTGATGAAGTATTGGGGAGGCTGATCGATTATGTACTGGCATTCAAAAACATGCACAGAGGAACTTGAAAGCAGTTCGAGATGAATGAGCTGGGATGGCTCAGGAGACTCGTCGGCAACAAAAAATTTCTAGAAAGGTATGTCCAACAAGAGATCACCAATGATGGCTTCTATGGATGAGATGATAAGTCAGAGGACACGTTGGGGCAAGAATCAAGTAGAGGCGATAGATGATACGGAGGGTTCCATATGACGATGGATAAAATGGATGTGAAAGTAAGACCAACCCTAACCACGTTGGCCAATCATCTTTAAATGGGTTGGATATAAATGAAGTTGTTGAGGCCCATTTGATTGCAAAGGTTTAGACATTGAGTTGTTTCACGATAGGGAGGGTCCCAGTAGCTCAAATTACTTGGGTTATCTTATAGTTCTCTTATCTTTTATATTACAATATATTGTGGTTCAATTTTGGTTCATATCAAAATCGAGTAGATACATCCCTAATATAAAACCTATTAGCACTATTAACAGGAAGCTGCCATGAAACGTTTGTTGATGTTGGCATGGGAATCATTTAAAGGAAGAAGGGCCTTCGTCTTTTTGTTGGGTTGTAAAGACAAAGGTGGGTGGTGCTCATTTAAAGAGGCGTTAAGAAGCTTTCTTACTAACGAGGTGTGCTTTCAATATAGAGAGTAGGGTTTAACAACAAGTCTTCCTAAGTTGTTCTCCACATTGGCACAAACATTGATAGCGTGATGATGGAAGTTGAAAGGGGATTGAGGTTGCAGTTTGGGGAGAACGTTAATGTGTGGTGCTTCTGTGGTAATTTGGTAGTAGACCTTTTTAGGTTTTGGGAGAGGGTCCATCAACAAGTGTGTAGTGAATGTGGGGCCTTGGGCCTTGGATATCATGGGGGAAGGAAGACCGTTGGTGTTCAAGTTAGCCAACTTGAAGAGGTGTGGTGGGTCTAGCACTTTGGTTGGCTCAATTGGGACATGTGGGGAGGTTTTATCTGGAGATGTGGTATTGTTAAAGGTGGATCATGAGGAAGAAAGGATTTGGAGCTCTCAGGGTTGTGCTCTAGATTTGGAGACTTCAGGACCTAATTTCATTTATTCCACTCTTGATCTGTTAGTTGAGTGAGTTACTAAGATGAGTCTTTTCTCTCTTCATCATAATGAGTAGTGATGAAAAAGGGTGACTTAGCTTCCTTCTTTGAGGAAGAAGAGGGTTGTTGGGGAAATAAGGCTGTTGGGTTGGTTCAAGTTGATGAGGTGTTAGTGACAAATTGAGGATGGATGAGGATGTAGAGTGGTTTGAGTCTTCAGAAGTAGTGGCTAATACCAATGTCGGTGAGAGGCGTTCAGGTTAAATGGCCAAGCGGGCCCTCCTTCTGCAAATTTTGTTCCTTCTCGATTGAGGCAAAGCAAGGGGGAAATTTATTCTTCTTACCCAATTCCTTTCTTTTCAAATTCGTCCGTGCCTTCGTTAATCCAACTATTCTAGGGATGGGTTTGTCTTTTCCATTCTGTCTTGTCCTTTTTGTAATTTTCTAGGGTGGAACCTTGTCTATCACCTTTGTGAGCCCTACAAGGGGTTGATGGTTGGACAATGTTCCTTCTTTTATATCATCGGGTCCTGAGTTTTGTGTAGGGGTCCTTTGGGAGTCAATGGATTGTTATTGGGTAATTCAAGCCCCAACTTTATTGCTTTGGAGTGCTTGTTTCGGGAGATGTTAAGGAGAGTGTGGTTCGATTGATTTCTCTTTTGCATAATGTGGTTATGCACATTATGTTCATAGAGGAGGCCCAACCTATTACGATAATTCGGAAAGAGCAACTGAAGGGTTGAGGTAAGAAAAAGAAAAATAGAAAGAGAGAGAGAATCTTGAGTGTGGGGTTAATTATGAAAGAATGAAGGCGTTGGGCATTGGGGATGCTAAAGGTTCTTGATGGAATTTTTGTCTTGGAATGTTAAAGGGCTTGGGGGTAGGTGGATAAAAGAGGTCGGTCTAGGAGTGTTGTTTTAGGAGTGTTGTTGTGGGAGACTGGTTGTGGAGTGGGTGGGATTGGAGTGTGTAAGGGCATCAATGAGAATTTGGTTTTATGGGATGGTCAAGCGTTGAAAGTCTTGAAGCGGTTTGGGGTTTGTTCACTATTTTAGTGGCTTTTGAGTTTCCCAATATGAGGGTGGGTACCCTCCACGAAGGAAAGGAAGGAGTTATGGGAGGAGTTTGGTGGCCTTTTTGGGTTATGTGAGGGTTGTTGGTTTTGGCAGGGGACTTCAATGTGGTTAGATACCTTTTGAAGATGTCTAGTGGGATCGAGGAACTAGTCCCATGGAACATTTTCACACTTATTGAGGATTGTGACCTCATAGATCCCTCATTGGCGAATGACAAGCTTACTTGGTCTAGTTTGAGGGATGGAATGGTTAAGTGTAGGTTAGGTAGGTTTCTCTTTTCTAGGGCTTGGATGGAGTTCTTCCCGGCATTGGGCTAAGGCTTACTTCTGATCATTGGCCTGTTGGCCTCAGTTTTGGTAGCCTTATGTGGGGTTCATGCTCATTTAGATTTGAGAATATGTTGTTGTCCCACCCTTCCCTTAAGACGTCCTTGGCTTCATGGAATGTGAGGGTTGATGGAAGATGCAAGGGTTTTTGCTTCCTTGGGATGTTAAGAAGTCTTAAAGGTGTTCTAAAGGATTGGAATCTTTCTGTTTTTGATCTTAGGAGAGAAGTCAGAGATTGTGGAAAAGTTAAGGATTCTTGATGGTTTGGAAGAGGATGGGGTTTTGACCAAGGAAAAAATTGAGGAGCGGGTTTCTTTGAAAGGGGAGTTTGAGACCATTATTAAAAGGGAGGATACAAGCCTGAGACATAAATCAAAAGTGAAGTGGGCTAAGGATGGAGATGAGAAGTCTTATTTTTTCCATAATTGGGTTAGAGAAAGACGGAATAAAAATGGGACTGACTTCTTGAAAAAGGACAATAGAGAGGTGTTAGGGGAAAGTGGAGAGATTGAGGAGATTTTTTTTCCTCTCTAATCTTTATGCCCCTCCCCCCTGTGGATGGGTTAGTGTGGAATCATATTGTGGTCCGTGAGAGGGAGGTTTCGAGCCCTTTTTTGTATGGTTTGGCTCCTCAGGTGTGGGCTGTGTTTTCGTATGCCCATGATTCTTTTGTATTCTTTTCTTTCTTTTCAATTAAAGCGTAGTTTCTTATGAAAGAAAATGTTAAATTGTTATTTACTTTCAGCAGGCTATTTCAAGGTAGGTTCTTTGGATGATGAATATTATTGTTTGGATTGTGCATTTTCTTCATTGTTTTAAAATTTATGATTGAGGGAAAACAGGAGAAATTTTGAAGGATAAGTTTGATTATCTTCTGTTTGCACGAAAGTGAATACGCTATGTGTATGCTAGATTTAGTTTCTTCTTTTGCAAGATTGTAGTGGATGAAGTTATTTTCTGGACTTTTTGTTCAATTTCTCATCATATCTCCTCTTTTGATTATGTGTTCTTTTTAGTAGTTGATCTTATCATTCTTAGAAATAACCAAATAAGTGATGGTATCTGATTTGAATTTTCTACAAAGGGTCGATTATGTTTATTATGCCTTTTGCTCCACTTAAAGAAAATGAATTTATTGGCCAAAAAAAGAAAACTTTTTCTAATTGTGTAGATTCATGTGATTGCAGAAGCATAGTCAACGTTGTCAAGTTTGTAAATCAGGAAGAACTTGCTACCAACTTTTACAGGTTATTTGATGCTTACTAAGGATTGAAATATAACTTTATATGTTACCGAATCCTTAAAATGAATGTGGGCTTTGTCTGATACTTGCAAATACTTTATCTTACTCAGGAGAGAGGTGTCCAAGATGACAAATTTACATTTACCTTATACCTCTGCTACTTGGTCTATGCGCCTCTTTATCTTGCTGGGCCAATTGTGAGCTTTAATGCATTTGCCTCGCAGGTCTGCCTTCTTGTTTGAATACTTCTGATTTTATTTTAACCTTCTCCTCCCATTTGCAATTCTGGTGCTGGTTCGTTTGTTTTATTTTTTTATTTCTTAATTTCCACTCTGAGATGCTCTACGATGGAAGTAAATTTATTGCCTTCTCTGCTGATTGTTGTCTTGGCCACTGTTACTCCAGGGTTAAACAAATAGGTTTCTTCTTCAAACTCTAGTATGGCTTTTAGAATATCAATAATTGTTCGGATGGGGTTCTACCTTTGTAGCATTTCATTTAATCAATGAAATTGTTTCCTATTAAAAAAAAAGGAATATCAATAGTTGTTTTTACTTTTCTTTGGGATGATGTTGTTTTCTTTTTGTCTGTTTGGACTGTCACGTCTAAAGAATTTTGGATACTTTTAATCGGGTGGGGATCCCATTAACTTCCCAGTTTTTTCTATTGAAAGCTTGCTCCCGTTTCTTATTATTAAAAAAAAAACAAAAAATAGAATTGTTTTTACTGTAAGAGTGTCCAACTTCATGGACTTATTGTTGTTTATTAATTATTATTCAATCGACTGAAACTCATTATTTTCTTGTAGCTAGACGTGCCTCAGAATAACTATAAACTTAGAGACTTGGCTTGGTATGGTTTACGTTGGACATTCTGCTTTTTCCTAATGGAAGTAATGACGCATCTATTTCGTTACAATGCCTTAGCTATCAGGTGAATTATGTACAAACAGAGGTGTTTGGAGCTCCTTTTTCTATTTGCACATTGTAGTAACTTGATTTAACTTCCTTTTTAGTGGTTTGTGGAAACAGTTATCACCACTGGACGTGTTCATCATCGGATATGGGGTAAGATCACAATTCAAATGATTATCTTAATGGAAACTCTACAGCTTGCATTTCTTATTTGTAAATTCAGTAGCAATTCACACTATACACGCTAGGAAGTATGTATGATGGATCTTTTATGAGTTACATCTGAGATGTTATAAAGATTAGATTATCACTAATTTGTTAAACTCTAATTGGATGATAGTGAGTACGTATGTCAAATAATAAACCACAAGTAACAACCTATATTATTTTTGTTTTTTTGTTTTTTGTTAGTGGAAATATGACTTTACTGCTCATTTCATTGTTTCCTTTTACTTTGCGTTGCAACAAGTGATATATGGCTATGTGAATGTTGTAGTCCTAGAAGCTGATCAACATTATGATAACGGTTTGTAGCCTATGGATATTCCGCTGTTGTAGAATTGGCTGTCGTCACTGTTTTGAACAAAGCAAAAGTACCTCAGTCCTAGGTGAGGCATGGATCATGAACTTGGCTAACTTGTCAAATTGCCTCCCAAGGCACATGCCTAATATACCTATACACACTCTAAAGACTGGCTGCTGTTCGATTATATCATTCAAATTAGATTTAGTTTAGATTTGCAATTTGAATTAGGTTTGTTTCAGATTACGTTATTTGGTTTAGATTGTGTTATTAGATTTATTCTTGATTACTAAATAGGTCTTTTAGGTTTGTATTTTGATTATATAATTCAATTAATGCAATTTAAGCCGTAGGTGTCTCTATTCTCTCTCCCTATGTTTAACATGGTATCCAAGCCCTAAAAGAAATTCCTAGCATTAGTGTTTGGGTGTTCCGACGTTCATACACTGTGGGTAGTTGTCTAGTCGGTGGTCTTTGATTTTGAATTTGTAGCCACGCATTTGATTTGCATGGGCTATGGTGTTTTACCTGGAGTTTGATCTTTGCGTTGGCTGAAGAAACCTGTTTATGCTTGGAGTTTGATTATTTAGTGGGCTAAAGAAACCTTTTTTGGGTTGTATGATTTCCACGGTGGGTTAGGAAAAAGTGAGTGGATCTTTCTTTTTGTGTTGTAGGCAGTGTGCTGTGGTGTGTGTTTGCCGACGGTGTTCTGTTGTTTATTTCACCAAGTATTTGGTATGTGTTTTCGGGCAAGTTTTGGTGGATATGGAGGATGATAAAGATTATGGAGGTAGATGATGAAGATCTAGGAATTTGTATGGAAAAATTTGCATTGCCAAGAATCTGCAGCTGGAATTTGGCAATTGCATCGGCAATTGAGGTTTGCATTGGTATTGGTAATAATTTGCACCTGGTTTTGGCCATTTGGAAGAAGTCTTCTATAGAGAAATCCTATTATGGGTAAATGGAGAGGAAAGAGCTCGTGAGATTTCATCTCATTCCATTTTAGTAGATCAACCAGTAACTAAGGATGAAAACTTCAAAATCACCAGTAACCAGTAACTTTAAGTGGGAGAGCCATGTAGGTGCGAGCAATCACCTCTCTGATTATAGTTTGCAAAACATTCCCCCGATTGTTGTTTCCTTTCCTAGTTGTGCTTTGTCAGAAATCAAAACAAAATTTTCAACAGTTTCCTGACTTCTATGATTTTGGTAGATGACTATTGGAAATGAAATATCAGATTTCATTAGTAGCCAACTATAAAGTTAATAACTTCTATTTTTTGTTGTACTAGGATTCTTTGCGATTGTTTACTCTCTTGTGGTTGTCGTTTTCCATACACTTGTATTTCATTCATCTTGGACCGCGTTGTAAACTTTATTGGTGGCTATTTCGTTGTCACAAGAAAGCCTTACACAGCTACCCATGGCATCTTAAGTATTTTAAAATAATTTTATGATTTTATCCCTAATAGTTTGTAGATCCCCAAATCCATTACCCTAAATGTAGCTTAAAACTTGATATAATCACCATTTTTTTTGTAGTAAGCAGGTTTGGATATAGTACAATCATCTTTCGTACAAATGTATACAATTATCCTTTCTTACAGATGCATACAATCATCCTTTCTTACAAATGCATCTTTTCAAGAAAGAAGATATTGATTTCCACTCCCCTTTTCTTGAAGTCTTCTAATACTGAGTTTGCAATATAAAAAACCTTCTGAAATATGTGCAAAATATGCTTATGGCTTGATAAAAAGAAGTAATACAAAATCAATATATGAAGAGTTATTCTAAATTTGTGTGATTAAAAAAAGATGTTTTGATGCATATTAAACTTGTATGATTAAATTGAATAAACCATGTGCATTGCATGCAAGTCACATGATATGCACACAGCTATAGTTTGGATGTGTTACTTTTGGGATGTTTTTTGGAATTAGTTCTCATGCATTACTTTCAACCACTAATAAGATTTCTTCTAATTTTCTTCCAAAGTAGATATCTTATATCACTTCTCGTGTGTCCTTTTCTATAATGAAACTTTTTCGTTTCTTATGTAAGAAAATAATGCAATAAAACAATGTTGGAAATGAATACAAAATTGAACTGCATTACCGATGTAAATGGCCCCAGAGTTACACTCTATGATACGTTTTCTCTAAGTTATATTCCTTGAATAATTGAGTGAAGTATTTAACACTCTTATGTTTTGGAATTGTTTCTGTGTGAAGGTCTTAAATTTCATGTGGCTAAAGTTTTTGCTCATATGGCGTTACTTCCGCTACTGGTCCCTGGTATGTGACTTGTGTGCCTTTTGTGAAACTCTGTGATGTGATGTTTATGTTAGGGCAGCAGATATCTTCGTATTTCCATAATAGAACTATATTATATACTTTGAGGCTAAGCTTGTATTGTCCTTGGGATCTTCCCCATCTCGGGACTAAATTTGCGTACTTATCTGTTTTTTTTTTTTTTTGGTTTTAGTGATTTCTTTATTGCATTATTGTAGATTTATGGCATTGATTCCCCAGAAAATATGCCGAAGTGTATCAATAATTGCTACGACTTGGAAGGCTTCTGGAAAAGTTGGCATGCTTCTTACAATAAATGGATTGTCAGGTGTAAACTTAGATCTTGAAACTAGATTTCTTTGGCTCTTCTAGTTCTTTATCTGGCTTGAAAGTTCCTTGTCATGCCGTTTTAGGTACATGTACATTCCTCTTGGGGGATCGAAAAGGAAGGTGTTCAATGTGTGGATTGTATTCACATTTGTTGCAATTTGGCATGATTTAGAATGGTATATGGAGCTTTCATTTAATTATTCATAGTCCATTTAGTTATTTAAGATGAAGCACAACTTATTCAATGCATGGTTAATATTCCATCGATGCAGGAAGCTCCTATGTTGGGCATGGTTGACATGTTTATTCTTTGTTCCTGAAATGGTTGTCAAGTCAGCAGTGAGTACGTTTAAGGTGATATTTCTTCTCTTTTAGTTCATTTATAGTGAACCACTGTATTAACCTCAATATTCTTTTGTTCTTTTCCTCATTTAGCCAAAAATCCATATTTACTATATGTAGGAGTTTTGGGTTTGTATTCTCTTCTTTAATATAAAAATCATTGAAGAGTACGTATGTGGGTGGGCCATCAGATACGGAGATATATACTAACCCATAAGCACGGAGAAAGGAAAACGGATAAAGAAAAAGTCTATATGTTATATAGTGTACTCGACATGGTATTAAACCATGAATTCCTGGAATGTAACTCTTTTGAGACGTAGTTATTTCCTCCAAAATGAAAAGCTTTCTGGTGCAGATTTCCTTTTTACATGAATTGGTTGGGGCCATTCTCACTTTTTTTTAGCTCTACTAACCTATGGTGAATCAAGAATTTTATATTGGGTACAAACTCATAAAGATAATCTTGAATTTGTGGATATATATTGATATTTGTTGATATATTTTGATACAAGTATGTTTAATTGGTAGTATCCCTGATTTTTCTTTATTGACACTTTAAATGACTAAAAGTTCGAAAAATATTTTTGATCATTTCTATTTATATTTAGTATCAAGAACAAATAAAATTAGTTTGTAATAATATATTTTGGAAGTTTTGAGCCCCTGAGCGTATAGTAAATCTGCCGCTACTACAAACTCTTTTTAAATATTGTTTCCTTCAAAATGAAAATATCTGAGCACCTCAAACTCTTATTGCTGATGTTATCAGGCTGAGAGTGCTGTGACAGAGTTTGTTTTCCGCGAACTTAGTGCGATTGCTGGAGCCATCACAATCACATGTCTCATGGTATGCCCACTGCAGTCCTATTTTTAGTTCAACAGTGGGGTGGGGAATATAAACCTCTAACCTCTGGTCGAAGACGTGCCTTTCATGCTTAGATTGGCTTCTATGTGCATTTTTTATGTTATGTTACCAAGTGATTGATCACAAAGAGTATTTTTACAGAGTAGTCAGATGTGTGTTGTCTCAAGAAAAAGGGCTTTAAGGGCATTGAATACTGCATTTGCCCATGTCATAAAAAACATGGCCTACTAATAGTATCTTACTTTATGCAGGTTGCAAACCTAGTTGGGTATGTTATTGGACCATCAAGCATTAATTCTTTGGCATCTAGATTCCTGAACAAACAAGGTTCATTATTAGTACCATATAAGTTGAATCATATGTTCTTTCTCTCTTTTATCTACTGAACTAGTTACCTAATAGAAAAAAAAAAAAGATCTTATGAAGCCATAATGACCGTACTAAGAACGAACTTTTACAGGACTTCCTGTTCTGGGCGGCATGTTTGTAACATTTTATGTGGGGACAAAGGTAATGATAGATATGCCTGCTCGTTCTTTTGACTTAAGTTTATCTACTATATCATTTGTAGTCTGGAATTCTGCTTAATCTTTTCTGGGTTTATCTGGCTTGATCTTTCTTTTTTGCAGCTCATGCTTCACATCCGTGATGCGGAACGGAAGAGGCAATAAGTGTTTTGACAAACTCTCTTGGCTGAAGAACAAGAGTTCAAGTCGAAACATCAACCATAGTGTCTACGCGTATGGTCTATTGTCATGCATATCAATTTGCAAATCATGTTCTTCTTGAGATGATATCGTTGTTTTCAAACTTTTATTGGCCACCATATTCAGCTCTGCAGAAAGGAACTACATCGTTTAGTGATCGGCCTTATATGCATCCTTATTTCTGTGAAAGATTAATTAGTACAAGTCCCTATTTTAGATGTCTTTCCACCAAGGGAGTTTACCATTTTGTTTTTTTTTTTTTTTTTTTTGCAGATTATAATGTACAAATGTTGCCATAACTTGGGAGTTTAGGAACTTGAGGAATTTCATGGTTTCATAATATCTTAACTTCGACGAATTCCATTGCTTCACAATATCGATAACTTAGTTACTCAGATATTGGTATCGGTATGAAAATATTTGTATCGGTATCAGTAACTCAGATTTATAGATATATTGGCAGATGTTCCAAGAAAAATTATGGATGTAAAAAAAAAAATTGTTTTTTTTGGAATTTTTTAGCATGTTTTGTTTAGTCATAAATTAATGTTACAAACAAATATATCAATAATTAAAATCCAAATGTGCATCAATACAACAATATGATGTATTGAAGGTTGTAAAATAAAGTAAACTTGAATAATGTGTATAAATTTTTTTGGTCAAGAAGTACATGATTAATAATTTAATAATAATGTGATGCCCTCATCCTCGTGTATTGGACCCGCATTAATAAATACGTGGGTTAGGTTGAGTTGGGTTAGATTGAGACATTTATTCAAATTAATTATTGGATTAAAAAAAATTCAATCTAAACCATTGTTATCAACTCAATTATAAATTTTATAGGTTATATGGGTTGTGTAGATTTGTTTGAGGTTATTTATAGGTTATATGGGTTGTGTAGATTTGTTTGAGGTTATTTAGAGAATTTATTCAATTTTTTATTTTTAATAAAAGCTAAAATATTAGCTTCTAAAATATATTTTTTTTTAATTTGTAACTCAACTTTATAGTTAAAAATTATTTATTCACATACATATATGTATGTGTGTATATGTATGTATATACATTTATACCATGTACACATATATGTATACACATATGTACACATATATCTACATACAGCTCCTAAATAAATTTTTGTGACGCCGCAATTAAATATAAAATGAAAATTCATTAAGGATGTAGTGTTGTTCGCATTTATTACAAATGGGGAATGGGTTCAGAATAACCAAAGTACAAATAACTCAAAATATAAAAGCAAATTGATGTTCTGGAACGATTCTTTCTATGATCGCGTAGCTCTTGAACGATCCTTCACCTTGACCGACAGCCTGCAAACACTTGAAAAAGAAAGCGAAAAGGGGTGAGCATGAAACTACTCAATAAACAACATACTTATAGGTTCTTGTCGCATCATTAACCTAAAGTTTCCACGGATTTTTCTTTAGGCTCTAAGAAGTTTGTGCCTATTTCCACAGCTATCTGAGCTTCTGAGTAGGTCTCGAAGTTCGAGCACTTCTCTTATGTGCTATTGACCGTATCGAGGTTTGGAAGCTGTTTACTGGGTTTTAGCGTCACAAATCTCTTGTATGGTAAATCTCATCTCGAGGTGAACCAACTTTCTTTTCTCATGCTTAGTACGCTTACATAGTCCCAGCAATCAACATTCATTATCCTAGTTTGAGGTGCGACCATATAACATCTCATAAGATAGTATAACATCGCGTTTGAACACATTTGTGTAAGGTTAACTGACAACCCTTATACAGAAAAAACGATACAGTTAACATTGGGGGAGCGACCCCGTGTGCCTGCTAGCTACTCAGTTTACCCATGTGGTCCTCCACCCCTTTCAAGACGGGTTTATAGTACAACGAGTGTATTTGGGGGACTCCTGACTACTTTCACACACAATAGTGGCACCTAGTCGCATCAACGATCTAAACTATTTAGCCTAGGCCTAGCTCGACAATACTTGTACTACTATCGCTTGATAGGGTGCTGCTAATGTTAAGGGCGTATCGAAGGGGTTAGGAAGTGGAGTCTTTGGTGATGCCATCATACTGCTATGGAGTCTGTTAAGCTTTCTCATTCGTCTTTGGCGGACCCACTAGGTTCTTTGGGACTTCTAGGCGGATTAATTCTTGTCTCATGTTTCCAATACGCTTAGAACTAACTCCTCGAGCTAATCCCTTCTCTGAGTGCACCATTGAAAACGTACTAACATAGGTTAATATGTAAACTGCTCTAGCTATAGCACCCTAAGCTTAACTTGATTTTCTAGTGGATCTTGTAAGGGAGATATTTCTATCGATCACTTAATGCATGGAACACATAATCTAAATGTCTTAGTCATATTTGGGAGATATTCCACATGTCGCACAAGGAAATCATTTTGGGCACTTGGATCATCCTAAACTATCAGGAATCGAGAAAGAAAAATAGGTATGCATTACGAGCTTTAGCCTTAGTTTTTTCCTAGATTTGCGAGACTCCATTAAGGTTAGGATCTAAATTTGATTCTATTATTCAAGAGAGAATTTCGTACGACTTCCATGAAACAAAGTTGGAGTTGAATTGTACAAAAAGGTAGAGTTCCAACAATCGGTAAGAACGATGAGTTTTACAGTTTTGAACCTACTTTGAACGTAATTATTTCTCTACATAGTTAATTGAATGGAATGAAAATAATTTTGTTGGAAAGTTGGTAGGGCCCTGAGCCTTAACCTTGAAAGTCGGGGTTCTTAAGGGAATTTGGGCATGTGGTTCTCGAGTCAAGTCTGTCCATATCAAATATGAATGCTCGTCAAATTTGAAGTCAATCGGACATTAGGCGGACGCTCCACGACACCATACGACTGTTCATCAAAATGATGTCTATCCGTGGAGTATTGAAAATGCCTCAAAGTGTATTATGGGGGAAGCATAGCGTCAACTCTCCACCACCCCTAGGCTCTGTGGCCTAAGCAAACTACCCTATGGCACATGCGTGTATCACAGCGAGGGTGAGTATTGCGAGACGAGTGTTTTGGGCGGCTTTCCTTGAAATTGGTCTTTCAAGGACAGTACCAGACGACACGAGTGTGCCAGTATTGCACCCTAGCTCGAGTGTTGGAGGTTGGACTTTGCACCTGCTATCCGGTACAATATCTGTAAATGACATGGCATGGGCACTGGAGGGTCAATACCTCGATAGAACCCAGATGGATGGACATTTGAAATGTCTTGATGATATGAACGACACGTGTGCCATTCTCGATGGCATAATCGAGTGAGCTCCGATGGTCGACGATACCCCATGACTTGGAATGACATCAAGACATATGGGCCATGTGAATTGGCAAGTCGGTTGTGTCGCAGATAATTAAACATGCCCGCGCAGGCGGCACGTGGGAACGAACAAGTTTCAATTCCACACGAGCGATGTTCAGTTGGCGAAGACAAATCTCACCTGAGGTCCAATAAAGCCACAAAGTCGGGCAAAATATGAATATGGGGCTTGAGTCCTCCTTAAGGTTGGTTGTGAGTGTGTCAAGATCACGACATTGTACGGTTGAAAAAATACGACTGTGATACACCACGTGTTATCACCAAGAAAATCAAAGAAAACTCACACGCCACCAATCTCGAAGCTGTGAGACTCCGAGTGACAAATCAGCACGCACCAACATATCATGCAAGGAGCGTAAGTTCCCGTCCCAGACACACATGTGTATTGTGTGTAGGCTACACACGTGGGTGAGCTCCAGCCGCATGTGAAGACCTATGAGGTGAGATGTTTGTCCAATTTTGACTCTCGTTTGTCCGTTTTTTTGCCTCAATTTTGATATTGACCTTAATTTCACTTGAATTAGATCCAACTAGAAAAATTTTAAGAGATTTGGAGCTCCTGACAAGTAGAAAAACTAGCTCAAACTTTCTCAAATAAAACATGTGGGGATCCCTAAGATATAGTAGAATGCGAGCATGTCTACCTTAAGTTATGATTCTAGAAGGGAATTGAATGAGAATGCTAAATATGATAGTGAAAAATTACCAAAATACCTCTAAGATGAAATTTTGAGATGCATGTTAATTTTAATGACTACCACGGCTAGAAAAGAGGATAGAATACTATGATGTGCACTATGGACGTTATCTTATTAAGCTTGCTTATATGTTTAGATTATGAGTTCTATGCTTCAAGTGATTGATATGATAAGGTTATCTTCGTATCAAAGCATGTGTAAAGCTACGGCAATTTTCACATTGACCTAGATAAATACGTTTTCAATAGATCGAGCCCTAGGATGGTGAGTGAAATTAATAGGCATGTTTACTTGTAAAATTTGAATTTCTACAACCCCTGAATTGAAGGAATTTTCAATGCCAATTCCCATTCTCAGATTCTCATTGACTGCAATAATGATATAAAAGATTGCCCAATATTGGGATGGGGCATCTCTACTTTATTCAAGACATCGTGAACACCACCACCTCCCGGATACGATACTTTTCAAAAAATAGTAAACAAAAGTGTTATTGTTCAGTCCCAACAATGGCGACCTTACCATTGCGTTCAGTTTAAGCACCTCCTTCATTAATCTAACCTTAGAGGGGTAAAATTTCATCAAAGAAACAATTAAATAAAAGGTTATAATAAACATCCAGCAAGAGCAAATGGAGAAAATATACAAACCTATCACCTTCCTGTTTTCCTCCTCTTTTTTCCACGCCTCCTATCTTCGCCTTCACTTTCCTTGGAGCTTGACGAATCTGATTCCGACTGTGAAGTACTTGAATCTGAACCCGACGAATCAGAACTTCCAGATTCCTCATCGGAGTCCGACACTGGTTTTTGTTGTTGCATGATTAGCCGTGGCATATTCTTCAAATACTCTCGCAAATTCTCAGTCAGACCACCAAGCCCAATAGACGTGAAGAAGTTGATGGAAAATCTTGTGTTCTTTGGGTTATCCCTGGGGAAAATAGATTCAAACGAATCCTGCATTGTCGGGTCATTGAGACGTTCGTTCAATAGTCGAATGCCCAAATGCTCTGAAAGTTCCTGTATCACATAACACCAAGATACAAAAATTAACATCTTCCAAAGCATTCTTCTCACTTCCAGCACCTACTGCTATAACTTCTACACGGTCGCTACCATCATATTTTGGAAAAAGAAGTAGCATTTGTATGGTTATTAATGAGAAATGAATGATAATTAGCACAAGATCATGCATGCATCACTTGTATTCTCATTTGGACTAGTTACAGAAACATTCATTAACAAGAATGCAAGTCGATCCGAACATATCTTAGTAAATAAGATATTTATTAGCATTCCTTCCATCCCGCAATTGTTGACTCAAGATGCCTTTTTTTCAGGGGGATAAGAAGAATGCATTCTTTTACACCATCTCGTCGAGAATTACATCAGTAATGACTTGATACAAAGTTGTGTTACATGCAGAATATCAATTCCACAAATATGGGATGAGTTATATAAAAAGGACTCGTGCAGAGGGTTCGGCATGATAGTAACCAAGTAGACACAATGGAAAGGATGCTGTTTCATTCATTACCAAACAATTCTATGGACGTACCATCAACCATGACAAGAGAAAAATAAAAAGCTTTGCTATTTGACAAACAATACGTTCAACGGCAGATTTCCCTATCCTAAATAATAGCAACATTAACGATTAATGAAAACATAATCATATAGATAACATTTAAGATAGAGTGGAAATACCTGGAAAAGGATCTTAATAAAAATCCTTGATGAAGATGTGGTGTCTTCTTCAGTCAATCGAATGTAAGACAAGACATGCCATGGAAGAGCATCAGTGCCGAGTAAGTGGGCAAAAAATTTAGCCACATTTCTGAGCTTATTAGTTTCAAGCCTATGAATCATCGAGTACTGCTGGACAAAGCATTTCTCAAAATTTTCCTGATGCACTTTGTTGATCTTACAAAATCTTTGCCCCAACAGACCATAATATCGAAGGTAAGTTCTTTCCTGACTGCAACATTCCAACAACATGACGCACAATTCTATCTGCAAATATCATAGCAAACAGATGAACTCACCCACATTTGTACCATTTGTATAATATATCAACAACACAACATAGAATGATCACAAACAAACATCAAGATTACAAGTCATTATTATAGAACTTCTAGCTATTTTGGGGAAGGTTTGGATTCAGAGGAACAATAGAATATTTAGAAATATGAAGCCATCACGTTTCAGAGGTGGTTACTACCACCTTGTGGGAGTCCGTTTCTAAGCCTTTTCGTAATTATGATATTGCCTCGATTTTGTTGGATTGGAGTCTCTTTCTGTAGCTATTTTGGGATGTCTTTTTTGTTGGACTTGTTTTTTGTTTACTTGGATATATATTTTATCTTTTTCAATAAAAGCTTGATTTCTTACCAAAAAAAGTAATTAAAAAAAAAACAGGAAACCAATTTGACTTTCAGAAAGAGTGCGGAAAGCCTGTTAAATTGTATGCAAAAAATGTTAGTAACAGGAAAAGCTTATAGAGCTTACTTCTTGACCAGGCTCGAGTTTAATTTTTAAAAGCTTATGCCCAGCCTCCTCAAAGTCCACACTGGACATAATTGTCAGATAAATTGTCCTTCTGAGGTTCACAAGATTAGTCTCTGTTTCATCATTTATTTGCATCTGCTCCTCATCTTCTTCAGAATCATTTTCCTCATCCTCATCCTCTTCATCATCCGATCCAGCATCAGATCGGTCTTCTTCATCCTCAGATTCCTCACCAAGTATATTTTTCTTTAAATCCTCATAACGCTTCTCGTTTTCGAGGAAATTTGGATCAGATTTGAAGATATCTGAAACCAGGTCAGGAAAATATATAAATGAATGAATAAAACAAACATCATGAGAACACCCAGTTTGATTAATTAATAGACCATGTAAAAAGAGATACCAAGAGCAATCTCAGGATCTATCTCTTCTTGCAGGGAAATTTCATGAGTTAACTGATCTTCTTGCTCCACAAGGTCCAATTCTGGACGAACAGCTGGATAGCCCTGAATCAAATCCAAACGGAGAAAACAAAAAAAAAGAAGTAAAACATCGTTGCGGCTATACAAGGAAGGTAGAGATATGTATGCTTGGAAACAGACAACTAGGAATACTTCCGGGAAGGATATTTCGGGTACATTGCAAGAGGTGCAATTCGGAAATCAAAAGTCACACGACGTTGGTATAACATGAAAGAAACAACTAGATTCTAAAATTGGGGGGGGGGGGGGGGGGGGGGGGGGGGGGGGGGGGGGGGGAGGGGAAGAAGAACTATAAGTACAATTTACTTCACACACATTTTACACCAAAGAAAAGACAAAGAAACTAACCAGCTGCTGTACATTTTCTTTTAAATATAGAAACCAACTTTCATGGGGAATGGTGCATTAAAGTTATTCATTACTAAAACAATAAATTATTTAAAACTTCATTTCATAGTGAGAATTACATCTAATTCATCCCTAAAAACTAACGATAACAACAAAAATAACTGGATATCCTAGATCTTCAAAAGTTTTGTGAACTCCCAATACAATCATTACATCTCAAGACAACTTACAAAAAAAAATATATATATATATATGGGGAAGAGATAAAACAAAAAATGACTATACCTCAAACTTCGCTTTCCTTATTGCAAATAGGCCTTCAATCAGAAACTGAACCCTTTTGTCTATTTCCCCTTCATGAAGAATTCCGCGAAACCGCTCAAATATTCCTGCAATCAATGAGTACGAAATAAAGAAAAGTGAATAAACAATCTTGGTGCAATATAAATGTGGATGACATGAGAAATTATATTTTCAAAAAAATTAATAAAATAAATGAAGTGACCTTACTAGAACCTAATCTATCCTATAGGGTGAACAACAATGTCCTTGAGTTATAAAGGAAAAAAAAATATAACAATTTTATTTTTCTGATAATAAGAAATGTAGAAAATATTAAATAAACTAATCTCCAGCAAAAGCGGGCTTAAAGCAAAAATTGGAAGTAACATGAAAGTTCGTTATCTTTTGTAGAAGGTATAAGCTTTTCAAGAAACCCAAACAGAATGAGCATGGATAGACGATGACAATTTCATGACAGATCCATGCAAATAAAAATCAGTGACCATGGTGATTGCACACAACGAATAAGAGATTCAAAATAAAGCCATTTCAAGGTGCATATACTCCTTTCTGGGTCTAGATAAAAACACCTTATAGACTACTTTAGTTCCCTCAGTTTTTGGCATGTGTATTATTTCCCAGACTCAGTGAAAATATTTTACAAATATAAGCCTTCAACTAGAAATATTATTACTAAAACTTCTATCCAGATAATATCTTCTTTCTCCAATCAATGTCAAGAAGTTAAAAGGTCAACTAATGAATTAACATGATTGAACACTGACCATGAAGCCCTTTAGGAGAAAAATCCTGTAGTATTGATCCACACTCAGTTACAAAACCAACAGCCACCTCCACGCTGTCATCCGTAGGATTCTCCAGCAACACAGTGAGTAGTTCTAATGCAATTATTTCATGAGCCACCTGCTGATTAACTAAATGTGCTATAAATTTTACAGCAGCTAGTAGTTGAGGCTGTCAAAGATAAACAAACGCTAAGAGGATTAGCAGAAATTTTAAAAAGGAAGATCTTGCAGAAGCCAGAGGGAAAAACTCATATAAACTACAAATGTCATGCAATCCTACCTTATCATTCCGTTTATATGCTCTTTTGAGTTGCAAGACAATTCTTCTCAAAAGAAGATCGCCCACTTCTGGAAACTTAGTATTTACAACAGAAACCAGTGCAGCAAATACATCGGTGAACCCTGGAGATGCCATTTGTGACTTCATACAGGAACGGCAGAATAAACCCCTGCCCCTGATCAGGTTCTCTGCAAATAACTCTGGAATGATATTCTTTATGTTAGTAGCATTGACCTTGTTGACAAGTCCATTGATACTTTTCCGGAGTGCATCCCATGTCAAACGTTGATACTCAATGCTGCTCTTATCTTGGACCTCCTTCATCATTCTGGCCAACTTAAATGGTGGAATATAAACCCCACCACTCTTACCCAGATTTGAAGCATCGGAATTCAAATTGTTCTCAGACTGTTTTTCTTGTCTGTGAGGTTGTGGATGGTCAAGAGTCCGCGTGCCAGCCTTTTCTTTCTCCCCAATGTTTCTACGATCCTCTCTCTGTTCATTCACCTCCTTATCACGTAGATCTTGAGAATTTCTATACTTGTAATCATGTTTTGAATGCTTCTTCTCCCTATCATTGTCAATCCAATTCCTGCCATGTTCTGATTTTCTATGCAATGCCTTGACACGCTCATCTTTTGAATCATGGTGCAAATGGCAATCCATATTTTTATTTCCATTCTCAGATTCACGTCGTCTATGGTCATGCCTCCTTTCTTGCCGCTCGTCTTCATCAGAACTTGTATAAGACTTTTTCCGGTCTCCTCTCTCTTGTTCTCTATTATGCCGATTTTCACCACGAGGCCTTCTGTCTCTATCATGTCTGTTTTTGTCTCTGTCCATTCTCTCTTCATTTTCACCAAAACTTTGATATGATTCGTTCCTATCTCCTCTATCTTCTCGCAGATTTTTACCTTGATGCCTTCTATCTCTATCGTGCTTTTTTTTGTCTTTGTCTTTATCATCTCGCTGCTCATTTTCATCAGAACTTCGGTATGATTCTTTCCGGTCTACTTTCTCTTGTTCTCTCTGCTGATTTTCATTATGATGCATTCTATTTCTATTGTGCCTGTTTTTATCTCTGTCCATTCTCTGCTCATCCTTATCTATATTTTGAAGGGGTTCTTTCTGGTCTCCTCTCTCTGGTTCTCTACGCTTATTGTCACCTTGACGCCTTTCGTATCTATCATGCCTGTTTCTGTCTCTGTCTATTCTCTCGTAACCTTCACCAGGACTTTGTCTAGATGCATTCTTTCTGCCATCTTCACTTTGCCACCGTTCATGTATGTGGCCATCATTTGTCTCACTAATTCTTACTTTAGTCTGATCTTCATCACTGTACGCATCTTTCGACTCATGCCATCTACTCCCATATTCTTCCTTGGCATCATTAGAATCACTATCATCTTCATGACAACCACGCTGTCCGATATCTCTTTTCCTACAACTATGGCGGTGTCTATCTGTTTTCTTTTTCACTTCATCCTCATCTGACGACTGTCTGCTGTACTTACTGTCCATACCAGCGCTGCAGAAGAATGAATATTACTCAAAAGCACAAATTTTTATTGAGCACCAACCTAACATCCAAAATTGCCATAAGAAAATTGGTAATGACAAGCAGGAAGGCTCTTTAGAAAGATCTCCAGGAAAGATGCATATCATAAGAGAAGTAGACAATAGTTTATAAATGACCTATTCGCCTACCACCCACGCCCTCATTCGAAGCACCCAAAAAAGCCACTGCGGCCCTTCTTCATAAATTGGACAGCAGAATCGAATAGTGAAGCTACATCCCACCACCAGATTAACGCCGAAACAAACTGAACTAGAACTAGAACTACAGCGGCAAATACCTTGCACCACCGACATTAAGATATGTAAAGAGACAAATCGGAAATGCGTTCAAACGGCCCCAAATTTTATTTTAATTTAAGGAACATTACTAGACTTCCTTGCTTGATTAAACTCAGGTCAGACAACAAGATCAATTAATCCAAAATAACTCCAGTCTTTACTCAAGAAATGAGAAAATGATAACATTTTTCAATCAAAAACGACGAACCAAATACTACTTGAAACGCCTAGAATAAACGAAATCTCATATAGAAGTAAAACATTCGACTTCATTAAACCTCTAAGAATAACTCGATCTCCAAAAATGCTGCTGGAACAGAGGATTACGACGACGCCGCCGCTACACTGCCGCCGAAGAGAGAGGGCCGTCGCGAACTACGTCGCTAGTTCGTGGGTAATATTGGACAGCTGCCTTTAAAGAGACGATTCCGATACACCGCTGAAGTTGGAGACGAGTCGCCGTTGATTCCTGAGTCCCTGGGTTCACCAGATCTTGAGATGTCGCCGCTGCAAGAAGGGATTAGCCGCCAAACACTAGACTAGCACGGATCCGGTTGCATCGCCCTCGTGCTTCCTCGAACGAAAGGTTGATGACGGTGAGAGAATGAGGTGGCAACTGACAAGGTTTCTAAAATTTAATTTAATTTTCTATTCTTTTAATTTATAAAAATAAAAATAAAAATTGAGAATTATTCAAAAATCAAAGTTGAGGTTTGTTTGAAATAATAAATTTCCCTTTCCAAAAAGAAAAAAAAAAAACACTATTTCAAAATTTAATATTGCCGGCTAGAATTAAAAAAAAAAATTTGAAATTTTAGATTGGTTAGATTGGTGGATCGAACAATCTAAGTAAAATTTACAATTCAATACTCTATTTTTGGATTAGGTTGAGTTGTCGGGTAACAAGGGTCAGCACTAGACCCTGAAGGGGTAGATTGTGAGATCGCACATCGGTTGGAGAGGAGAATAAAGCATTCTTTATAAGTGGAAACTTCTCCCTAGCATACGTGTTTTTAAAACCGAGAGGGAAAGTCAAAGAAGACAATTTTGGTGGTGGTGGACTTGAGCTGTTACAACAACCTTGAACGAAAAAAATTATATAAATAAAAGGTTTAAGATCTTGACGTCTGGCTTGCTGCCATAAAGAGACTCCTCCCCCTCACCCAAACTCTAGGGGCAAACCATAAAGCCAACAAGTAAGAAGATTGAAGGGCTCAATAGATAAAATGGAAGGAATGATAGACCGGGGAACAAATAGATCTTATCAAAATACCAATGTCGGTTCATCTCGAGGGTCTTACCCTCAAAGGAACTATCCGACAATGCTTTTACAATGTCTGTTGTATAAAGACCTTCACAGGCTTTCATATTGCTTTCACAGAGCATCCTTCGGTGCCTCTAAGTATCAATACAAGAAAGTAATGACCTAGGAGCTGAACTGGCGGTAGAGAAAGAGGAAGACCACGACACTCTTAGAATGGGAGCGTTGAAATTTCTATCGGCAATCCAAAGGATGGTCTATTAGAAGGAAGTGACCAAGAAGGGAATAATGTTTGTTGATGCAACAATAAACTTGCAACCGAGAAGAAGCACCTAGATAGACTTGAGTGCGACCCACAATTTCATCTCTAACCAAAAGACTTGTGACTCTAAATAGAAAAGAATCGAGTAAAAATGAAAGTTGTTAATTCAAAGGTCTACCTATTAGTACCCAAGAGAGTCTTTTGAAATTGGGGTCTCGGTCACGAAAAGTGGCCAGAGAAATGAAAGTTGTTAATTCATTTAGAGGCCCTACCTATTTGTTGAGGTACCCAAGAGAGTCTTTTGAAATTGGGGTTTTGGTCAGAAAAAATTGATCTAGTCGTGGTTCGCAAGGACGACTTCGACGTGTACTTGGGATGAACTTCCTTCTTGAACATAAAGTCATCTCTATTGTCGAAGTGCATAGTAATTACTGATTACAATCCTACCGTAATCCCCAAAAACATCAAACAATCAGACAACTTAAGAATGATTTCCGCCCTGTAACTAAGGAGAGGACTCGCTCGAGAAGAGACCACATTTATGGTCATAACTTTGGTGGAAGAAGTAACCACCATCGATCCTGTCCCGAAGGAAGTTCAAGACGTTTTACATGATAATGCTAACATAATTCGGATAATTTGCCAAAGACATTACCACCCCCTCGGGGACAATGATCATGAAATCGAACTCCTACCTGGGTCAAACCCTCACGAATAATGCATATTGGATGCCTCCACCAGAGCTAGCCGAATTGAGGAAGTCGTTACGAGTTGTTGATGTAGGGTTCATCCATCCCGCAAAAAACACCATATGGGACCCTGTGTTCTTTTAGAAAAAGAAAAACAGAACATTATCTGTATTGACTTTGCAAAAAAATGTATCTAACTTTCTGGGACGTGTCATCAAATGCGGGTAAATCAACATGGATAGTGACAAGATAAAAGCTATCCAAGAGTAGAAGATCTCTACTTCAATGACTGAAATATGATCCTTCCTAAGATTAACACACTAATAAATGTGGTTCGTCGAAGAGTTTTCAAGGCGAGCCGCCCTGTTAACAAAACTACCGAAGAAAGACCAACCTTGGTCATGGTTAGATGAATGTCAAAACGCCTTCGAATATCTAAAAACAACCATGACAAGGGGCCCTGTCCTTGTTGAGTTTTATGTCCTAAAACTCATAGTTTGTAAACAAAGATTTATTCTATTTTCAATAAAGTTATTATTGATGTTTATTCAGTAAAAATTGTTATTGAATAAAGTGAACTTTACGATCATTAATCTAAATCCAATAAACTAAGAACACTCTGGCTATAGTATGATTACTTGAACTATATGTAGAGACATAAGAGTGGATCAAGTTCAAGTATATAGTCAAAATGATCTATAGTATAAGGATAAGGCTGAGTACCTTATTCTGGGGACACTATGGATGCGGCCCACTTTTGTATATGATATAAACAATGTGATCACTAAATTGTGCATGTGGAGACATGTGAGTGGGGACGTCCTATGCAATGAGTATTGCATAAGATCGGACCATGAAGAAAACCACTCTCACTTTATAAAGTCGTTTACTATTGAGACTGATTTTCTTTTCATTCGATAACCTAGGTAACTCGGTTTTAATCCTGAGCTAACCATGAACTCCTGTTTATTGGGAATTATCCTTAGATTTGCATGGGTGAGAGTGGCTCTAGTTCGCCGACTCAACAGGCCTCCCATTTCAAGGGTAAGACTGGGTGAATGGCTGGGGACGTGGGGTGCAAGACGGAATTCACTCCTACCCACTTTTAGGGATAGAAGAAAGGTAGTTCCCTTAAGCACGGACTCCAGGTCTTGAACAAGGGGCCCCACCCTCTCACTGGCCTGAGAGGGATTCGGTTTACTGGTTGGACCACAAATCAATTGTTCATTAGAGGATCAGTGAGACATAAGGAACAAAAAGTAACTTCAGGGGTAAAACGGTAAATTGACCCAGATCTAGTTACGAACAACCTGTGAAGGATCGATTTACTAATCATGGTTATATCAGATGGACAGAAATATATCTATAGTGAGGGGAGTGCAACTACTAGGCTATAGTGGAGTGTCCTAGTAGTTAACGAATGTTGGTTAACTAGGTTAATGAGTTTAATCGGTTAATCTTGGATCGTTGGAGCCCATGATCTATAGGTCCATTAGGTCCCTCTGCTAGCTCATATCGGACTAAACCATAGAACAGTGTGACGAGTGAGTTCGAAGTGTTCGAATTCAAATTAGGGAATATGCGTTACATATATACGATATATTTAACCGCAATTTCGTTTTATTTACGAATTAAACGAAAAGAGAGAATCTGAGATATTTAAATAAGATTTAAATATCTTAATCAATTATGTGTCGGAATTGATTGGGATTGGCATTTGAATTAATATTAAATATTAATTAAATAGTTTAATTAATCATTTAATGATACTTTAATTTGAAATTCATTATTCAAATTAATTGTTGAATTAAAATGAAGAAAGTCAAAATGTTGACTTTCATCTGATGGAAAAATCCATGTTAGTGGAATTTTGAGGTGTCAAAATTGGTTTTAACCAAACTTGCATGTTTGCCAAATAAACCCCACAAGTTTGAACTGGAGTGGAATTTTGAATGTCAAAATTTGGTTAACTCAAACATGCATGCTTGCCACATAATCCCAAACATTTGAGTGGAATTTTAAGTGTCAAAATTTGGTGATCTCAAGTTTGCATGAACATGCAAACTTGACTCTTTAAATAGAGTGATCATGATTTTTGGAAGGGATTCTTCATCTTGATGAAAAACCTTGAGATAAACCTCTCACAAACACTCTCTTTCACATATACAAAATTCCTCCCAAGTTTAGTCACTCACCGGATTCCACAATTCCGTTCTAAGGCCGGAGGATAGTGGAGAAGACACTAGTGGTGGTTCGAAACCGGTTCGTGAGGCAAAAGGAGTTTGAACTACAAAAGGTTAGTATTAAAACTCATTAAGTTTTAATACTTATGAACATAATTGATGTTCTAAAAGTGCCTAAGATCCAAATTGCTTCCGCATGTGTTATATTAACACCATCAGTCCTCAGCTTGGTAGACGTCTCTAGGCCTTTTAAAATATAGAAGAATGCATCCGACTTATTCCTTGGGTTGTCCTTATCTAGGAAGGTCACCCCATTGCCTATAAATTGTCTCCGAAAAAGAAATGCTAGTTGTCGTCCATTGTCTCAGAATCTGGTGGCAATATCTCCTAGGATTCTGGTTCCTGTGAGGACGAACAATATGCCATTTGCCACTTTTTTTTTTTTTTTTTTTTACTAACTCAAATTGAATTGGACTTCAGGTTCAAACATGAGGTAAAAGAGTAATCAAGTTGTCGACATACTAAGTTGGAAGGAAGAATATGTCTTGTGCATGCTAACCCACATTCATTCCAATAAGATCAATGGGTCGATCTGCAACATCACAAGAGAACGCCTACAAAAAGACCCTTTAGCCAAAGTTGTTGATCTAGCCAAAGTCGGAAAGACTAGACAGTTTTGGATCGAAGGAGACCTTCGACTGACAAGAGGAAACAAATTCTACGTCCTAAGAGAGGAAAAACTAAGGAAGAAGCTTATGCATGAATGTAAAATACTCTATGGCCCAAACACCCGAGTGGCAACAAACTTTACACCTTGCAAGGGTACTTTTGACCAAACATGCGAGACGACATAATACAATGTGCTAAGACGTGTCTCATTTGCCAATAAGATAAAGTCGAAAAGACCAAAGTCTCGGGACTTCTTGAACCCCTGCAAGTGGCAACAAGACCTTGCGAAAGTGTCTTGGTTATCATAGATAGATTCTCGAACCATGTCACGTTCGTAAGTTTTCTTGATTATCATAGACCGACTTTTGCAAATTTCCCAAATTTTCGTAAGTTTTCTAATTTCTTTGGATTTTTGTACATTTTTTTACATAACTCGAATCAACTCCGTTCCTTCATCAAAATTATAGTGTAGCCCAAAAATAATAATAAAAATAAATAAACTAATAAAAATAATTATAAAAAATATATATATACATCAAAATAATAATAATTCATAAATAAATAACTAAAAAGGAATACTTAAAAATAAAAATAAAAATAAAATTTACTCACCTCTCTCTATAACCTCTCATCCTTTCCCACAATTATCTCTCCTCAATCCATCCTAAAACAGAAAGCAATCCAAATGAGAATAACCTTTACCCAGTTGAGATTCAGAAAGCAATCCAAATGAGAATAACCTTTACCCAGTTGAGATTCACCTGATATTTACGTAAAGATAAATCTGATCAATAAGGTATATATTAAATCTTCATTTTCTAGATCTGATTAAATTAAATCTTCATTTTCTTTATCTTTTTTTTTTTTTTTTTTTTTTTTTTTTTTTTTGGAAATTACAACCAATTATAGTTAGATCTTGAATTATTACCATGGTCTAGCTTTGAGTTAGAAACTAAATGTCAATCATTTATACGATTCAGTAAATCATGTCAGATTAGTAATATTAGATTAAATTTTTGTCAGATTAGTAATATTGGATTAAATTTTTGTCAGATTAGTAATATTAGATTAAATTTTTATCAGTAGTCAAAGAATAAATTAAAGATAGAATGACCAGGAAAACTTTAGAAAATACTGAGATAAGGAAAAATTTGGAAATAGAGATCCACTAAAAATTTGTAATACATGACAACAGAATTAAAATGCAACAAATAAAAAAAAAAATTAGAGAATTAAAAACCACAACTAAATATAGAGAGAAAGGTAGATACAAAGGGTAAATAGAGAGGGTAGTAAAGCCAAGAATAACTTGAAATAGCTGGATCTACTTTCTTATACAACAGTAAATTTTTAATAAAAATATAATTATAGATATATAACATTTCAAGACTTTTAACAATGGACCAATGTAAAGTAGAGAAATAATGTTATAGAGTTCAAACCTGAAACTGATGTCATGGGCTCATATAGGTTGACTCGGATTTCAAAGGACGGAATCGAACTTTCATTAAAGATATATTCGTGACAACGACTTAAGCTAGCCAGGTTAGTGACCTCACTATCGACATGGTTATATTTGATGTTGACACGTGCCCCGTGGTTCTGCACGTGTCATATATATTGATACGTGTGAATTGTCTGTGGATTGATATGCTTCTTATATGTTATGTATATGTTACAATAGGTGAATTGTATGATAATAGTTACGGTACAATGTGTTCAAGGATATGTTTGAGATAGGATACGAGAAGGATGCACAAAACGAAATGTAGCGATAGGAGTAAAATATGTTCATGAAACATTAAGGTTAGGTTACATACCAGAGTGATATGGATAAGAGAGATTGATGGAAGAATACGGTTAGGTTACGGGTAGAAAGGGATAGGTTTGTGATAGATTGATAGAACGATAGCGTTAGGATTGATAAAACGATAACGTTAGGATACGTTCTTGTGACGATATGACTAAGGTACGTTCACGTAATGATATGTCTGTGATAGGTATAAGAACGTTAAGGCTATGAGAAGTTAGAGAACGATATGACTACGAAGTGTTTACGTTATGACTTGTTTATGATATGATACATTGTGATGCAATATGTCATGGTATGATGTGTATATGATGAAATGTTATGTTAAAAGCATAGAACGTTATGTTAGGTCTCTTAAATTGTGTGTATACAGCATGATATGAATGACATGAAATCACGATAAATGACATGAAATATAACATCGTTAGAATTATGTATGATATGAGAAGATTTGAGAACTGAAGAATGAGAAACGATATGATATGAATGAATGATATTTGAAACGATATGAAAAATGATATGATATGTACTTAATGCTAGCGGGGTTGTATTAAAGGATATTGAAAATAGACAAGTTTTGGGACCTCATGCATTATGTGTGCTCATGCATTTGGGGGATACCCTTATCCCATCACGAGGGTACAGACACGTACATCCAATGGTAGGACAACGATCGTTATGCTTTGCATAGCGCTGCCGTGACGGTTACTAGTTCTAGCGGGTGTCCGGCCTAAGGGGCTCCCAGAGTACGCCCACTGGATAAGGAAAGTGGCCCAGCAGTGTGCGAATTAGCTGGTGAGCCCATACTCGCACGTATGGGCTGTGTGTAGAGTATATGGTACACGTTCAAAATTACCCGGACAGCACCGTAGGGAAAATGGAATGAAAATAGGTCTCATCATCTCATTGCATGTAATTGTTACATTTAACCCCAACAGTGGGTCACTTACTGAGTATATCTTTAAATACTCAAGCCATGTGCTACTACATACATTTTTCAGGTTAAGGCAAGACATTTCTATACCGCTGACGACGACATCGCAACTCGAGACCATGGCACATGCAAAGGATAGTGGTATTTATTTTCTTAGACTTAGGCTAGAATATGATGTTTTTAACTTAAACTCTTATTCATTTTGTTTAGTCTTTTGTTGTGTCGTTTTAGATATGTTTTCGAAACAGGTAAGTCCATGGCTGTGTTTTAAGATAAAGGTTATGTTTTATGGAATTTAAATGAAGTCTTCCGCATTCAACATTTATGGTACGTATACAGTAGCGATCTTAAATTCAGTAGAAAATTTAGGGTCGTTACATATAGTTTTAATCTATCTTTCTATCAAAATTATTCTCATTCCATTTTGTTAGATGTGGAGAGAAATAAAGACATCTAAATTAGCCTCGAAATAAATAAACTTATAAATCACAACTAGTTATATCTAAGATCTTTTCAAATTTTGGTGTAATTATTTAGTTTTGATTTAGAAATAAAATGCGAATTTATATGAGTTATATGAAATCATGTTAGTATTAGTAGCCAAAAATGGAATAAAATTGACCAAGAACAACAGTGAACGTAAATTAAAAAAAAAAAAAAAAAAAATATATATATATATATATATATATATATATATATATATATATATATATAGTAAGATTTGGAGATGCTTAAACTATTTTTTTTTTTTATCAAATCACCCTAAAATAATATTCACATTTTTTTAAATTTTTATTGCCCAACCCAATTAGAAACTGTAACGACCCCGGAAAGAAAAAGAAAAAAAAAAAAGAAAAAAGAAAAAGGGAAAGAAAAAGAAAAAAAAAAAACTCAGCCACCGAGTTTCGTGGACCTCATGCGAAACGATGGCCACACCACGCCCAGCCTTCAGCCCACGACTCCCAACACCTATCAGAATACCTGCAAAGGGAGAAAAGAAAGAAAATACGAGAGAGAGATTTCGGATAAACGTCGGCTAGTTTCCAGTTTCTCCGACGAGCCCCCAAACCACCTGAAAACCGACACCAAACGATTAGTTACCACCATGAGAAGGATCCCTAACGAAAGCACAATAACTCAAGGTGCGTTTTGTGCTTTTTCGTAAGCGCCGTCGCCGGTAACTGAGGTCAGAAAATGAGGTTTTCCTAATCATTCTTAGATATGTGGTTTTAGGAACTTTTAGGCCGCAAAACTCCTAGAAAAGAAAGAAGGACGACAAATAAAGAGGAAAAGGAAGAAAGAGAACCGAAATCGACGGAAATGCCGCGTGAAGGAGAGAGAAAACTTGCCAGAAAATCGGCCAAAGTCGGGTAAGGAAGACGAGATCCACGGATCTAGGTCAACCCGAACCCAAAACCCGAGAGAGCCAGCCCATTCCTTCCCTCGGCCTCTGCCTTCGGCCCAGCCCAACTACAGCGGCCCAAACCTCAAACCAGCCCAGAAGCTACGATTCAGTTGAACCAACCCGAGACCAGACCCACGGTCCAATCGAGCCGGCCTGCAACCCAAACACTTGCAGCCCAGCCCAGTAAGTTGAGGCCCAACGATTAGTCTTGGCCCAATAGCCTTCCGCAGCCCGCGACCCGAATCGGACTGCGACCCGCGCTTCGACTCGACGCTACCGCACGATGTGGCCCGCTCTACTGCTGCCACGTGTCACACAGCGGCGCAGGCGGTCCCTCGGCGCAAACGGCTCGGGCTCCCTCTGGTGACGCTCTGGCGGCTCCCAGTGGCTGTTCGGCTCGGCTCACCTGTTTCCAGCCCGGTTTCCATTGTTTCGACTCTCCCGGATCTGTTTTTGACCCCGATTAAGGTATCCGAGGCCATTTTAGAGCCGTATTTCACATTTATTGAATTATAGATAAATTAATTGTGAAATACTAACGGAAAGTGGTGAACGGTGTGATAGGAAACAAACTCCGGCAATGTAGGAAGCAGCTCTCACGGAACGAGAGCTTACGTTTAACTATTTAGGAAGTACTTCGGCCAAGGCCAACCAAGTAAGTGACCTTACTATAGGATAGGCTAAAGATTGTTTGAATTATGATGATGTGTGTGTATGACGTTGTGTTGTGATGATGTCTGTTAGATGTACGCTATTTATGTTTCAATGCATGACGTACATGTTATATTTGATGCACTTAATGGCTTCTCTGATGAGTATGATGTATGCATGACGATGTTATTAACATGATGATGTTTTCCATGTTGAACATACCTTATGATATTGTTTGCCATATTGCATCATGTTGTTAGATCGACATATGACACAACCCTAAGAGTGAAAATGATATTAATGTAAATATCCACGAGCACGTGTTACATAGTGTAACCAAGAGATGAGACTAGAGGGTTGTGTCAGAAGAGATGTATAATTGGACTTAGAGGGACCTCATGCATATTGTATGTTCATAAGCATATGACTACTTCCCCTAGAGATGATGAGTGCGGACGCGCACTGTATGATGAGCGCGTATGCGCACAGGTGCGAATACACATAGATGAGGGTGTTCATGAGGTGCATGACACTATGGGGTTCCGTTGACCTCCGGACGTCGCTACAAATTAGCTTGACCAGAGGGTCCAGAGGGTGTGCGAGCGCCCTGGGGATTCACACTCGCACGTGTGAGTCGTGTGTAGGGAAGTACTACACATCCAATTTGTCCGAGACTGGAGGCCACCCTTAAGATGATTAGAGATAATCCCTAATTCATGATTGCATGTGTTTGCATTAGCATGACCCCTGTAGTGGGGTCACTTCGAAATACTCAGGCCGTGTGCCATATTATTTTTTCTCAGGTAAAGGCAAGGCGCCCATGTACGGTTGACGGCGGCATCATGATCAGAGACTGTGGCGCGTGCATAGGATAGTTGCATATTTAAAATTCCTAGTCTTGGTTAGGATAGAGGGTTTGCATTTCATTCATTTAAATTATTTAATTTGTAATTGTTTTTTATCTTATTTCGAACTCCAACATGATGTTTGAAACACGTAAGTCCACGTATTTTGAAGTTTTAAATTTTTCCGCTAATAAAGATGAGCATTCTTAGATTTATATTCTGCATTAGAGATGAGCATGAGACGTTAGTGGCGACTCTAGATATGTGGAAATTTAGGGTTGTTACAGAAACAATAAAACATTGAATTCCATTTTTACTGAGTCAATTAAGTGAATATACAAAATAGGGGAAGTCTCAACATAAGTGAGAACGAATTCGAATGATGAAAGTAAGCAAATTTAGAGCTAGATAGAATTTTGGCTAAAGCCAACCAAGTAAGTGGCAGCTATCGGTATGGTTGAAAATTGATGTTTTGTATGATGACATGTGCGTCATGATTCTACACGTGTCATATGCTTGATATGTATGATGCGTGATATGTTTATGAAACGATATGACTATGATATGTTTATGAAATGATACGACTATAAAATGTCAGTGATATGTTATATTAATGTTATGACATGTGTTACGATGTGACTATTGATGATACAATATATGTTATGTTGTAACACGTTTGACAATACAAAACATGTTGTGACGTGTTTTATGATATGATATGTCGAAGGATATGTTATGTGCATGATATAACATAAGACCATGTATAATATGATTGATATGAGATGCAACCCTGATATATGCCTTAACGGCTATGCTGAAAAATGATATGACAGGAAGGAAAACAGAAGGACATCTTTTACATGATAATGATTGTCTTGTGATTGAAGAATATCCTTATTTAATATATTAGATATATTAAATTAAAAGGAGAAAAATATATTTAGTTTGAAATATATATAAAAAAAATATTTAATAATTAATGTATATTAGATAATGAAATTCAAATGTAACGAGAATCTACCTATGTCTTAATAATGTGTTCGAGTCATAAATGGGAAGATTTTGTAGAATAAAGTTTATCAGTCTGGATTTAAAGAAAGAACCTGTTCAAAAATTTTCTCCCGTAATATTCAATATGCGTAATCCAATACTTCCGTTGGTGATGAAACTGCAGCCACTTATATCGGTGACATAATTGCAACACAGTTTAGCATCGATGAACATCGAATACATCGGAAAAATTTAAAAGAAATAAAATAATTGAAATAAGAGAAAATAAAAAAAAAAAAGAAAAGAAAAAAAAGAAAATTTAAATAATAAAAAGGAAAAGAATTTATAGAATTAATTTAGGGAATTTTTTTGGGGGAAAAAAGAAAAGAAAAAGGGAGCAATGATGGGGAGAGAAAAAGCAGTATAAATAGGAGTGAAGTGATGGCAGTGAGACGAGAAATCTTGTCCCTCAGACCTCTCAGTTGCCTTCTTCGCCCTGCACTGGGCTTTTTCTTTTCTTTTTTCTTTTCTTGCCTTTTCCTTTTATTTTTAATTTTTAATTTTATATATTTTTTTTTATTTTAATTTTTTACTTTCTTCTTCTTCGTCTTCGTCGTCGGAGGCAGACGACACTCTCTGTTCCTCACGGTCTCGATCTCCGTACACCCATTTCCATGGCTCACCATTCTTCCTCTTCCCCTTCCCCTTCCCCCTCCCCTCCTCTCCCTTCCCAATCCGATCCATCTCTTTCCCGGAACTCTTCTCTCAGCCGTCTCAACGCCCAGGCTCCTGAGTTCGTCCCCACTCGCTCCTCCCCTCGTCCCGATCTACAACCTCCGCACTCCTCCTCTGGCTCTCAGCCTCCTCCTCCTCCTCCTCCTTCCAAGCAATCGCCTCGGATTCTCATTCCTTCTCCTCCTCCGCCGCCGGCCGTGATGCATGTTTATCCTCCCCCTCCACCTGGATCTCCCTTCCATGTTCCCATTCAGAGCCCTGTTCCTGGTCCTGGTCCTGTTCCTGTTCCTGTTCCTGTTCCCACTCATGTTGTTTCTATTCCGAATCATCACTATCATCCTCATCATCGCCACCACCACCACCATCATTCCCATCATGTTCCTGTGCTTTATCATCCTCATAATCCTCAGTATTATGCCGATAATGGTGGATTTCATGACCCTGACAACGTTGTGCAGCAACCTCAGAAGCCTCCGGTTGAGTCCGACTATGGTGCTCCGTCTAGGACTAAACTCACTGAGGAAGTCTCCCAGAAGCTTTTGAATCAGGTTGCCTTTTCTTTTTACTAGATCCTCTATGTTTATGCGCTTCACTTCGTGTCAAGATTTTGATATCTGCTTGTTCAATATTTACGTTGGTATGGAGCTGAATGTCATATCCTTCTGTCAAATCTCTATGGGATAGTTGCTTGGGTTAATTTTATGAAGCACCGTAACTGTTTTGAGCCTGCGAATTATTTTGCTTCTCTAGGCACATATTATGTTCGCTAGAAGTCAGGGCTACTTGAAAAGGGGTTAGAGCTCCCTGCCAATTCCGTTCTGTACTCTCTTTTCCTTCTGCACTAATATTGTTTATATCAGCAAGATTTCTTTTTTCAAAGGGAGCTGTAGGTAAAAAGATCCAAAGGTAGCTTGCAACCTAGAAAAGGGCTTTTCTCAACGGGAGGAAAGCTGAATCTTTTGGTGTGTACTTTGTGAGACTCCTTCTTACTTCATGTCAGTGTTTTGGATTCTTGTTTTTGTGTAAGAACTTTGAGACGATTATGAAGGACTTTTTGTGGGAAAGGGTTGGTGGGGAGGAGGTCCTCATTTGATTAGGTGGAATAATTTTTCAAAGTAGATCAATTAGGGGGGTTGGGAATCCGGTTTGAGACTTCATAATTTGGCATTGTTGGCTAAATGGTTATGACATTTCCCATTGGAATTGAATTCTTTGTGGCATATGGTCATCGTGAGCAAACGACCTCCATCCATCCAAATGGGTCTAATGGCACGGTAAAGAATCCTTGTTTTGTGATTGCTTCAAGTCCTTTTCCTTAGTTATGTGACTCGCGTGTTGGAGATGACTTGAGCACCTATTTTTGGGAGTATTTTTGGGTGGGTCATAGACCCTTGTGTTTGGAGTTCTTTGCTTCTATCATTTATCTACTTCGAGGATGTGCCAGGCTCTTCCATTATTTCTTCTTTTAGTCCTTGTCTTTTGTTCAAAAATTGGATTTGTTAATCCCTTGTTCGATAGGGAGTCTTTGTTGTTGCTGCTCTTATTGAATTTTTGTAGTATCATTCTCCATATGGGAACTAAAATTCTTTGTCCATCTAAAGGTTCCCTTGTGGTTTCTTTTTTAGCCTTTTGTGTAGCTTTAGTGCTCTTCCCTCCCTTCTTTTTGTTATGGAAGGCAAATATTCCCAAGAAGGTCAAATTATTTGCTTGGTAGGTTCTTGATGAGGATGTTAACACTATGGACCAGATTCTGAGACACTATTTCTTTGCTTTGAGGCTGCAGATGGTATATTCTTGGTAAGGAGGCATTTGAGGATTTGAGCTATTTCTTGTACTTATTAGCCTTTTGTGTAGCTTTAGTGCTCTTCCCTCCCTGCTTTTTGTTATGGAAGGCAAATATTCCCAAGAAGGTCAAATTATTTGCTTGGTAGGTTCTTCATGAGGATGTTAACACTATGGACCAGATTCTGAGACACTATTTCTTTGCTTTGAGGCTGCAGCTGGTATATTCTTGGTAGGGAGGCATTTGAGAATTTGATCTATTTCTTGTACTGGTGCAAGTTTCTTGCTCATTTTTGGGGTGTGTTTTCCCCTTAACTGGGACTGTTGTCTTATGAAGGAGGAGATCCCACTTCACTCCCCGTTTAGGGAGACGAGTTGGATGGCCACTTTTTTTGCGGTCATTTGGGGTATTTGGTTGGAGAGGAATAATAAGATTTTTAGAGGGTGGAGAGGTCTTTGGAGGAATTTTGGTCCTTGGCTAGGTTTAACGTCTCGCGTTGGGTGTTTGTATCCAAGGGATTTATCTTGTTGGATTGGAGTTTGGTTTGGCTCCTTTTGAAGCTGTCTTTTTGTATACCTTTGGCTGGTTTGCTGGTCTCCTTTGTATTCTTTCAATCAAGGTTTCAGTTTTTTGATAAAACAAGAAACAGCATGTATTTGGGCCACCTTTCATAATCTATTTCTACAAAGAAAACTAAAAAAACGCTATTTTCCTTTGTGAGTCTATAGATTTGGACATCATGTATTTGTGCAACCTTTCAAAGAGTGTTTAGGCCAACTTTCATTGCCGGTTCTGCAAACTTCCCCTTTTTTTGCAAAGGGGCAGACACTAGGTAGAGCAAAGATATTATCCAAATATCCTAGTATGAACAATCATTGAAGTTAGCCTCCAGAAACTATTCTTCTGCTGATCACTTCTCTCCGTTTCCCACCCTTCTGACTTATCCATAACAGCTTCAACATCTAAGATAAGATTTTCTTTTGGTTCCTTCATATTTTGTCGATTTTGTTTCTTAAGGAGATTTTGTCATGGAGTTAAGTAATTGTTGCGTGGGCAAGACATTTTCTCTACCTTTCTTCTGAATAAATTGTTTTCATAATTGACGATAAGTTTGGTAGTGACTCTTTTTGGGGAGTGTGGTTAGAAAAAGATATGTGACTTCAAAGGATAATGGGACTGAAAGCTAATTCTTTTGGGAGATTTGGTCAGAGAGGAAGCAAAGTTTATTGAGAGGAAACTTTTTGACACTTGCTTATCAAATCTTGCTCTAGAACTTGGTTTAATGTTACAGCTCAAATAATCTCATATCATGACACATCTTGCAGTAAGTTCTATAGATGGTCTGGGATAACCTTGTGCTATTGTATTTTTTTTAAAGTATATTTTTCTGATAAATTTTCTATCACCTATGAAGTACAATCACTCTATTAAACCCACACAAACCCAAACCTTCACCCCATACACTGCCTTATAGGTTAGTAAATTTTACCTTTTAATCCCCTAAACAGCCAGAGTATCTAGAATCCAAGGATTGTTGGTGTAGAACTTCAATATGCTGATGTTTGGAAGGGTGAAAACTGTGATTATCTTTTGCTTATAAAAGGGACAGCAGAACATGAAGATCTTGAAGCTTGGATATCGACCTCTGGTTTTTGAGAGGAAGGTTAACATAATAACCACCACAACACCTTGGATCTTGCATCTGCTGAAGGAAACCATGTAGAAAACTGGAGAATAACTTTCCGTAGAAGAATATCCAAAAAACTAACTTTTTGGGCAAATTGCATGAAAAGCAATGTCATATTCTTTGTTCCTTGTCAAAAAAAGGAAAGGAAAAAAATGACTCTTTAAAGCTGTCAAATGGATATTCTACATATATCATATAAAACTCAGAAGAGACAATTGAGGTAGGTATCTGATAAAGTCTCTTGTGTTCCTATGACCCTACATTAAGTTAAAAAAAGAAAAAGAAAAAAGAAAAAAAGTGGGAGAGGGCCGAACAATGGATAAAAGTATTTGGTTATCCTTGTTTTAAAGTTGATATAGTGGTGAGCTGTCCTTTCTGACTCAACGTTAGTAAGTTGGATCATTCCTTATGGCTTTTGGTGCTCACTATTACCACCCAACAAGGATCAATTTGATGACTTTGAAATTATAAATTTGAATCTTTATGACTATTAGTCTAGGATATCACTTTTCTGCAAGTATCCTTTGAAAATAAAAAGGTACATAAGTTCGCCAGGACTCTTATCGTGGGTATCAATTAAAAAGTTGAACAGTTAATTTAGTAGGTTGGGTACTTTTACTGTGTTTTAAATTCCAATATTAATTAGATATTGTTTTCTGTGCCTACCTTCTTTTTATCATTCACTTTATTAAATTATTTGCGAAATTATGGTTTTTAGGTGGAATATTATTTCAGTGATCTAAATTTGGCAACTACTGATCATTTGATGAGGTTTATCAATAAAGATCCCGATGGATATGGTAAGATTCTCTCTTGGCATTTTTATTTGAATTTCACATTCTGTTAACGTGTGGAGATCCCACTCTTACCATCCTGCCATTGGTGATTGCTTTGGTAAAATTCATTACTTGATGATGATTTAGAATTAGTCATCTGGCCTCCCTTCTCTCTTTCTCTCTCTAAAATACTTTACCTGAGTAAGGTCCATTTTAATTCAGTGCCTATATCGGTTGTTGCGTCATTCAAGAAGATTAAGGCTCTCATTAATAGCCACTCTCAGCTAGCCAATATTTTGCGCAACTCTTCTAAGCTTGTGAGTATTTAATTTATTTTAACATCCTTCTTTACCTCTGTTGCCCTGAAGTTATCCTCAATTCTCTTTCTTGTTTTGTTCCCCAAATTTCTCTTTCTTGTTTTGTTCCCCTCATGCTTTTTGGTTTAATATTCTGCAGATGGTTAGTGAAGATGGAAAGAAAGTTAGACGCAAACAACCACTTTCAGAGTCAGATATGGAGGAGCTGCAAGTAGGGTTTATTTATTTAATTTAATGATTACATAAATTATATAAAGAGAATGTTTTAGTTTCTCTCTCTCTCTCTCTCTCTCTCTCTCTCTCTCTCTCTCTCTCTCTTTTTTTTTCCTTTTTTAAGTTAAATTTTTTTCATCTGGTTCTATTTTCATCAAAACATGTGTGATGATTCCATCCCAGTGCCCATAATATATCATTGATTTACAAACCAATGCTTTAAATCTTTGTTTGTTATACCTTTTGTCTTACTTGCCCCCTCAGTCTCGCATAGTCATTGCGGAGAATTTACCTGATGATCATTGCCACCAAAACCTCATGAAGATTTTTTCTGCTGTTGGGAGGTATAAGTATTTAGTGATTTTATTGTTCCATGTTCAACAGCTTACTAAAGTAATATTGAGTTATCATACCGCTTTACTCTTTGGCAGTGTTAAAAACATTCGAACGTGTCAACCTCAAATCTCAGATAGTGGAACTTCTTCAACATCTAAATCAGCCAAAGCTGATGGAATGCATTACAGTAACAAGGTATACCTATTTGCTGTAGCATAGGGTATCTGGGATTGTTGGTGCAATCTTTCTTCTCCATTAACCTCTAGCATTGTATGCATGATTTCCTTAAAGTCTGCTGTAGGGATTATCCAAAATCTCCAGAAGAACTGGTTCCAAATTAGGTGGGGAACACTGGTTTGAAGTATAGGACGGAATTTTTTTCCCCTTATTTGATTTTTGGGATGCTGCATTGCCCTCTAAATCCAACCCTGTTCTCTCTCCTTTCTTCTTTTTTTTTGTTTTTTTTTGTTTTTTACTTTTACCCTTTGAGAAATCCGATATAGGTATGTTTATTAATATCAGCTCTAATGGATGCATACAGAGGACCAACTGTTTGATAACCACTACTTTTTTCGATTTTCAAAATTTGACTTTGATTTTGAAGGCATATGTTAAAAATAGATACCAAAACAAAGAAACCCATAATGTTTATAAACTTAATTTTCAAAAACTCAAAAAAAATGGTGATCAAATGGGGCCTTAGTTTTTGGTTTTTGAAAATTCGTTTTCTCACAACCTCTTTACCATGATTTTTCATTTTCTCAAGGAAACATTTGAATTCTTGGAAAACAAAAACAAGTTCCAAAAAACCATGGGTCGTTTGATAGCCAGTTGGTTTTCGCTTTTTCTGTTTTTGTTTTTACTTTTTTAAAGACATGTTTAGTAACCAATTCATTTTTAGTTTTAGAATTAAAAAAATGCTTTTCAAATTCAGAGGAATGTTGAAAACAGACAAAAATAGTTTTTTAAAAATTAATTTTTTGTTTTCTTAATCTCATTCACCACTAATGGCCTGATGTTGGGTGGAGGCATGGCATATGGAACGCAACATTGTTTTCTTAATTTTTTTACAGTGACACCTTTCTTTTTTGAATGGTTACAAAATTTATTTATTTTCTTTATTATATTATTTAAATACTAGCAACTTTGAAGCGAGACGTAGAGGTGCATGTATTTGTTTGTGGGCTTTTTGAAACAATTAGCATAGTTTGGGATTGGTGTAGCTTTTGCTAGAATTGTGCTTTTTGAAAATTAGTGTTTAGGTAAATTTCAGCTTAACATAAATTAAAAAGACAGGTTATAATTTTTGATACAGGAATACTAAATTGTTGTGATTTAGCTATAATGACTAAGTAGACATACGTCAAAAAAATTTTAATTTTTTAATTTTTTTTTTTCAAAATTTGTTAATGTTCAAAATTTACAGAAAGAATGTGTTATTCATGATACTTACAAAAGACCTTCCCAATTAACAAGGATAGAGGTATGACTATATGAAGCAAAAGAATTAGACAATTTACACCAAGAATTGTCTTGGTAAACAACACTCTTGAAAAACCTAGTACGAGTTTGCGTCTTTTCTATCAAAACTCTTTGATTTCACTCTTTCCAAAGATTCCAAAAGAAAAACCATGGCTCATTGGAGCTTTTGCATTCTTGAAAGGGTGGTACGTTAAAGACCATGTCTAGTAAATCCTTAACCTCCCTAGGAATAAAGAGGTGTGCCCTACGAAGATATTGAAAATCTTTATCTAGAAGTTATAGTCATATGTACACTGTATAAACAGTTAGTTTCATGATTCGTTGTCTCTCTTGCATAAAAGGCACCAATTGGGAAATAGAGTCATGTAGGACCTTCTTTTTGTAGGTTTTCATTTGTGCTAATGGCTTTGTACGCAATTTCCCATTGAAAAAGACTTCACAGTTTTTGGGTGATTTCCTTTCCATACTGTCTTTCCTAGTACGGGGTTTATGAGTTCTGTCTTTTCTCCCATACCCATCATCAAGGATTTTGGGGAGAAGACCCCACACTAGAAAGTCATTTCATCATAAAGGATTTTGCATATTTTTTATTGATTATAAAAGATATGTTTTTATATGTGTTCCGTTTATATTTCTACCATGTTTGCTCTAAATTATTTGTTAAATATTAAAGGAAAAGGTTATAATTTTTTTTATAAAAACGATACCAGCATTGTTTACTCAAAGAATGGTTGCATTAAAATATTCAATTTGAAAAATTAGGAGATCAGGAGTTGGTTATGCTACATACTAGATTTATAAAAGTAATCTAAATATCTTAAATTATAAATTGAAAGTTTATTAAGGGAGGCACCTGATTCTACAGGAGTCTAATTTTCAAAACTAGCAGGGAACAAATCATGTGAATCAAAAATGATTTTAATGGATTCGTTCCTAAACAGTTTTACCAAATACAATAAGTGGTTAAGATTTTTCTGTAATCGCATTTAACTCTCTTAAAATCCATATCAAATGCAACTTAGCCTTAAAACAGGCCATTCGATGTACTATGTCATCAATGCCTATAAGATTTTAAATGCACTACAATATTTCTTATTACTAAAGGGAATAAATTAACTCGCTACATTTTCTGTTTCAGTTGCACGCATTCGTGGAATATGAATCTGTTGTGCTGGCTGAGAAGGCTGTAAGTGCTTTCTATTCTAGTCTTTTTCATTCTTGTGAAGGGAACTCAGATGTAAAGGAAGTTTCTTAATTTTTCAGGTTGCAGAATTAAATGATGAAGGGAATTGGAGAAATGCACTTAGGCTTCGTTTGATGCTTACATGCACGGTACTTAATCTAAGACTAGTATATTTTTTTGCTTGTATTTGATTTGCTTTTTGGTGCATTTAAATTTTTTTTTTTTTTTTTTTTTTTTTTTTTTTTTTTTTTTTTTGTTTATAAACACACATATAAGTAACAGGGCAATAAAAGTAATTGAAAAAAAAGAAAAAAGGATATGCACCAGAAAGCAAATCAAATACATGGAAAAAGCCTCTGGACATAGCTTAGTATACTATGTACTGCATTTCGGGTGGCTGATTGGATTGCATGAAGGTTATTTCTATTCTCTCTTATTCAAAGTTAATAAAGAGTTGCACAAAGGGCTAAAGCATCATATTATTTTTGTTTTGTGGAATAAGTAGGTCCAAGTCTAACTAAATCCCAAGATATTAGGTAATAATAAATCCCTAGATACTAGGTAGCAATAAATCTAAATAAATTCGTCTCTAGATTCTATGTAACAAGATAAATTAGAGAGATCAATTTATTACTAGGATTACACAAATATCTCTTTAACTTAAAGCTAATCCTTCGACACTCCCTCTCACATATCATTCATTCCTAACTTGGATACTCATGAAGTACTAAGCTATGAAGTCTTTTTTTTTTTAGCTCATTTGCAGCGGTAAGTCGTGAGAACATGTAACTCATGCGTGCTATCTCCTTAGAGCACTTTGATAGGCGTGCTTGCCTCTCTTGTGTTCACTTCTTTTGGAGCACGGTCACATGCACTGCTTGTCTCTTTCGTGCTCATTCCTCTTGAAGCTTGCCTCTTTCATTCTCACTCCTCTTAGAGCACTTTCATGAGCGTTGCTTGCCTCTCTCGTGTTCACTCCTTTTGGAGTACTTCCATGGAAGTGAACACGAAAAAGGTAAACAACGCTCGTAGAAGTGCTCCAAGAGGATCGAGCACGAGATAGACAAGCAACGCCCGTGGAAGTGTTCAAAGTGGAGTCATCATGAGAGAGACAAGCGACATCTGCGGAAGTGCTTAACTCTCCCATGGAAGTGCTCTAAGCAGAGTGAGCACGAAAGAGGCAAGCAACACTCGTGGAAGTGCTTCAAGAGGAGTGAGCACTAGAGAGACAAGTGATGCCCATGAAAGTGCTGCAAGGAGCATGCATGAGTTTGAGCTCTCACGACTTCAATGGACAGATGTGCCAACAAAAAAAAACTTCATAGCTTAGTATTTCATGAGTTAGTAGTAATGAATGAGAATGAATGATACCGATTACTTCGGTTGGGGGAAATATTGAAGTATTAACTTATATTAAAGAGATATTTGTGTAATCCGAGGGAGTAGTTGATCTCTCTAATTCATCTCTATAGTTACCTACTCTCTAGGGATGAATCTATTTAGATTTATTGTTTCATAATATTTAGGGACTGAGTTAGATTTATTGTTACGTAGTATCTAGGAGCCGGGGTAGATTTGTTGTTGTCTAGTATTTAGGGATTTAATTAGCCTTTCTATATTATAAAAGTAGAAAGGCACATGTACCTCTTTGAAATTTAATAAGATAATCAGCAAGAGAGGATTTTGGGAACGTTGTTTGATCAGAAGAGTTTTCCTTTTGCATCAGATTGAACAGATCTATAAAGAGGAGGAATAGGGGTCCATCTCTGCCCATCAAAAGGCTGAAAGAATTTCTCTAAAGTCTTAAGTTATTGGAAATGACCATCAATGAGCAACACATTCTAAATGAGAAAAGTCGGGTTAAGTTGTTTAGATAAGGGGATAAGAATACATACTTCTTCGTAGGTGGGCTACAACGAGGAACAGTCAAGTTTTATTTCTATGATAGAAAGTGAAGATGGGCATTTTCTCTCCATAGAAAAGGAGATAGAAGATGAGATCATTGGGTGCTTCCAGAAGTTGTACTCCAAAGATAATGGCCAAATCACCAGGGAAGCTCAGAAGACAAAAGACCAGGAAGCAACAGAAAAACCAGCTCCCAACAGAATAAACCAAGAACGAACTTTAAAGAATTCTGAAGGATAGAGTGAACAACCAATAAGAGCCAAAACCCCAACAAAACCAGAAGAAAAACAACAATGAGAGCCTTGGAGAAGCTGTTGAAAAAAAAAACTTGGAGAAGGAGCTACCAAACTATACCCAAACACTGTTTCCATCAGAATTCGTGGAAGAAATTTCACAAAACTCAAGGCCACAAGCCTGAATAAGAGATGTAAATTTTCTAGGTATAAAGGATGGATGGTCACATTCCTGAAATAAATAATCTATATCTTCAAATAAGAGTCTTCAACCACAATATCAAAAGATGGTTTGATTTTCTCCATTCAATCTTCTCATCACACACCAATTTGGGAACGTGGAGTAATTCAACCATTTCCAACGCACCCTATGTCTAGCTTTCCTTGAATGAAGACCCATATAAAGACTGAGTTGAGGAATTACTGAAAACTGACCAGGACTTGGGAGTCCTCTATATTCGAAGGTTGTTTTTCTCAAGAAGGCTGTAAAGCTCAATCTGCTCAAGAGTTTTGTCATCGATCAAATTCCTCCTTAAAGGAACAACCAAACTATTAGTAGACGCAGACTAACATTGATTAATAAAGTTCATTGAAGAAGCAATATAGTAAATTCTTGGGAACAAAGATTTAATGGCAAGATCACCGATCCACATATCCTCCCAAAACCAGATTTTTCTTTTTTCATCCTTTACAAGGTTAATTTTAAACCATTTCATAGTTTTACACAAGCCACAAAGATGGATTTCCAAGGACCTTTGCATGGCCCAGGTATTATGCTTTGTAATCCATTCCTCAAAGGAATATTGGCCGACTATAACCTCCTTCCATAGGGGACTATTTATTTTTATGAATCTCCACCCCCATTTCTAAAATAGGCTGATATTTTTGCTCTTTAAATTATCTATACCAAGGGCTCCTTTACTAGTGGGAAGAGATGTTAGTTTACAATTTACAAGAGTGCTACCATTTTCATTAGCCACTCCTTCCAAAAGAAATCACAAATAGATCTCCAAGCTCCTTAGTACTTTCTTAAGGCATTTAAAAATAGAGAGATAGTAGATTGGGATGCTAGTAAAGACTGCATTTGTGAGTTTAAGTTCCCCCCACTAGAGCAAAGGAAATTGCACAACTTTGCGAGTTGATGCTATTTTCTCCTCCACTGGAGCCAAGAATTTGGATCACTCCCAATGGCACTCTCTAGTCGGTCATAGGCCAACTTACCAATGTCACATCCCCAACTCTTAGCCACCTCCCTTTATTCACTTTCCTCCAAATATATGCCTGAAATGATAGTCTTTTGTTGGTTGATTTTGAGCGTAGAAACCAATTTATCAACAATCTGAAATCTTCATCAAAATTTTAAGTTTCTCACCATTAAATTTTGAGATAAGGAGGATGTTGTTAGCGAATTGTAAATCACTCACATAAGTTTGATTTCTTCCCACCTCAAAGCCATTAATACAACGCCTTTCTTATGATCCTTCTCTAACATATCTTTCATTACATCAATAACAATCACAAAGAGGACGGGGCTAAGGGCTAGGGTTCCCTTACCTCAACCCCTTGAGGCCTAAATAAACTCTCTTAGCCTTCCATTCACAAAGATTGAAAAGAATGTGTTAGTAATACAACCTTTTATCCTGCCTATATCTATCTTTCACCAAAACCTCTATTTTGAAGGACATCCAACAAGAAATCACAATATACCATGTCATAGGCTTTTTCAAAATCAAGCTTGATAACCCAAACTTTCTTGTTTTTGCCCCTTCAGTTGTCCACCAACTCATTTGCAACAAGGATTGAAAGAGGTTTGAGGCAACATTGCAAACTTCTTAGTCTTGATTAATGGCAAGGCTAGGGGAAAATTTATAGTTGAAAGAGGTTTGAGGCAACATTGCACTATTGTTCGGGATAAGAAACTTAATACACAGATGATGCCTATTTTCTGTTAGGATTAGGAGACTGTGGGGGTTGCTGATTCTTAGGATCTTCTTGATTGGAACGGGTTTAACTTTGACTTTATCAAAGTTGTTAGTGGTAAGGCATAAATGTGGAAGAGGTTCGGGCTATGCCATATCCCATTGGGTATCAAGCTGAGGTTCACAACTTGAAAGCTAAATTGGATGTCCACGGGGTAGGGCAGGGAAGGGAAGCCTTTCCCATCCCTGTCCCTGTCACCTTTTTCAATCCCCATCCTCACAAAAATTTCTATTTATTTTCACAGAGATCAGAGCACGCATTCCCCATCGGGAATTCGTGGAGATCAAATTTTCCACGGGAAATTTTCCCTGTTTTGTATATTTAAAAATATATATTCATTTCAAAGAATCTTTTTAATGGACAATTTCCTTTTTTCAATGTAATTTCTATTAATAAATGTCAAACATCCTAATAAGTCTAATCATATTTGTTGTACCAATATTATTTCTAAAAATTTAATACATATATTGTAACGACTCAATTTTTGATACCTTGAATCACAGGTCGCCATGTGTACTCAATGGTAAAAAGGGCGGTGAAATTTTCTTTTGTAAAAAGGGCGGTGAAATTTTCTTTTGTAAAAAGGGACAAACAATATTCGCGGAGTGAAGTCAAAACGGTTTACAAAATACATAAGTTTCAAGAAGCAGCATTTATAATAATAATGTGCTATTTATAGCAAGAGGACGTGAACCATTTTTTACGGGAGTGCCCTTTTGTTTGTTCCCTTTGTAGTCCGTTTTTCAAACCTTCAGGATTGTTCTAGCTTGTAACCGGGGTTGTTTATGTTTATTTAAGGAGGTTTTCCTGAATCCTCCTTTTTGAGATAAAGTCTTGTGGCAGACTTGCTTTTTTGCCATTTTGTGGGCATTTGACTTTAGAGGAATGGTAGAATCTTTAAAGGGGCTAAGAGGCTTGGTGAGGAACTGTTAGAGGCGATTAGGTTTAACTCATCTTTGTGGGCATCCAATCGGTTTTTTTGTAATTATTCATTTGACATCATTCTTTTGATTGGGATCCAATCTTATAAATAGTTTTGGGTATTTTTATTGACATTCTTTCATTAATCTTAATGAATACTCACTTTCTTATTAAAAGAACTATCAGCAATTGGAAAAGCGTTTGTCAACTAGTTTCCTTGGGGAGGGGTTTCCTCTACCCCTGATCCTTAGGTTGTCTCTTTTTGGTTTTTGTTGTTTCCTATAAAAAAAAGTTGAAAGAGTACCAAACAACATATTGGCTATGGTAAGGTGTTTTATTTACATTATAAAGATTTTTTGTGCTTTATGTATGCAAAAACGTGTGCTAGTTCCAAATCCAAAATATGAAGTTTTGTTCCTTTTTGCTTTTCTTTTTCCTTTTTCCTTTTTCTTTTTGTTTGTGCGTGTGTTCTAATTAGAAACTTCATTGTTGCTCACAGTCAAAATCTGCTCCACCGCGTGGGAAGAAGGGACATAATGGGGAGATGAACTGCAAAGATGATGATACCTCTGAACAATCACATATTGAGAAGCATGTTGATGACCTTTCTGATCAAGCTGATGTTCATCCGCATGAACAAGTACAATTGAACTTCCTCTAAGCTTCTTTAGATTCCTGGAATCTCTAAAATTAATGCTCTTTCGCTTTATTTTCTTAAATTATTTTTTAATGGATGGAGTGAAGAGGAGCAGATATTACCATGAAATGGACAATGGAGGATATTAGGAATGAGAAAAGAGAATGTATATGTCATCACGACAGAAAGGAGAGAAAAGGAAGGAATAACCAGTAAATATAAGTTGTTTAAGAGGGCTTTAGGAGTCTGCTGAAAGTATGTTGATGACCTTTCTGATCAAGCTGATGTTCATCCGCATGAACAAGTACAATTGAACTTCCTCTAAGCTTCTTTAGATTCCTGGAATCTCTAAAATTAATGCTCTTTCGCTTTATTTTCTGAAATTATTTTTTAATGGATGGAGTGAAGAGGAGCAGATATTACCATGAAATGGACAGATGGAGTGAAGAGGAGCAGATATTACCATGAAATGGACAATGGAGGATATTAGGAATGAGAAAAGAGTATGTATATGTCATCACGACAGAAAGGAGAGAAAAGGAAGGAATAACCAGTAAAGATAAGTTGTTTAAGAGGGCTTTAGGAGTCTGCTGAAAGTATGTTGAGGGAAACAAAAGGCAATTCTTAAACGATTAATTGTTCAAAATGAATAGGAGTCGACCTTAAGGGGGTGATCAGTTGACGGTGGGAGGCTTGAGGATTACAAGGACTTGCAACTATGGATGTAAAAAACTTCATTATATAGGTTAGACAGCTTGCAAACATAGAGAAATAAATGTGAACGATTATGTCAGATGGAGAAGCCGAAAGGATAAATGACGATATCTATATTGTTGGGAATACATGGGTCATATCCTGGTGAAAAGTCCAACAGACTCGAGAGTTAAAACTACTGCAGTACATATGGCCTAGATGTAAGGTAACAGCAACACAGAAATTGAAGCCAATGTTTCAAAATAATTTTGAGGCTTGTTTTGAGAGGCTCAAATTTTTAGGCTTGAAACTTGCACCGTCTCTGTACTAAGAGAACACTGAAGATAAAAATTTGAGTTACTGTTTGGAATGTTTATCCAAGTTTGACAGTTAATAGGATTATACATCGATCTAATATATCTTAATTTTACTTTTATATGGTCTATTCAAGAATTAAAAGCTTCAAGGTGATAAAATCCTATCCTTTGTGTGAGTAGGTGGACGTGCTCTTGCAGAATGGGTGCTCTCTTGCTTGCCTACTTACATTGTGTTGATCTTCCTAATGTTACAATAAGGGATATGAAGATTGGAAAGAAAGCTGAGAAATTTTGTGGGGAGGGAACACGAAGAAAATTAAGCTAGTTGGTTAATTGTGAAATCACTTCCATACGAAATGATAGTGGAGGTGGGATTGAAAAGGAGAATGGAGACTTGGGCAACCAAATGTCCAGGAGGTTCTTTAATGAAACAATGGAACAAAGTAATTGCACCCAAAGTGGAGTGTTTTCTGTTAACTTCCTTGTTGGAGGTTATATTGTTATAGTATGTCTAAATTACTAGCATTTATGCTTGAAGACCAACACGGTAGGAGAGTCCAGGTCTCTTGAAGAGTTCAACAGTTTTGTGCTCTCTTTATTTTACAAATTAATGTGAAAGGGTTCTTTAGAACCGATTTGTTGGTAACAAGGGTCTATGTGGGCAACAAGTTTGAAAAGTACAATCTCATCAGGGGACAGTCGGAGAAAGTACGAAAAATTCTTGAGGTTAAGAAAACGTTGGCAGCCTTAGTTGAGGGAGTGGGGAAGTTGCGTAAGAAAGAAATGGAGAAAGTGAATGTCAAGCTAATGGTCGAAGTTAAATTGGGCAAAGAAGAAGCTCCAGTGAAGCAAGAGAACTTAGGTGAGTTACTGGAATTGTGAGGGAAAAAGGGTACTTAATTTGGTAAAGATGATGCATGGTTGACATTGTAGGAAGATGAAATGAAGCTCATGTTTTCCCCTTTGAAAAGCATGAAGCTCATCCTCTTGGACTCATGAGAGATATCCAATTGGTAGGCAGATCAAAGCTGTTGAGAACGAACCTGGATGGTTATTTTTATCATCACTATTAGCTTGTATGCCTAAGGAGGAACTTGAAGACCCGATTTTTTATATTCGTTCCTTGTCAGCTGCGTTCTTTACTGCAAATATTGAACATGAAATCAAGCAATCTGAGATTCGACTTCTAAGTTACGTGTTTTGTCTACTGCCATTGATACATTGCAGCATTTATTAGATGCTTCATTTCTCTAGATGTTATAAGCGCTGGGACTTTTCTTTAACCAGTAATTCTATTCTCCTTTCAGGGATGCCTATGTGGGGTTTGTATCTTTTGAGCTTTGTTGATATCTTTTCATTTATTTTCATTCCTTCAATGAAATGCTTTGTTTCTTCTTACAAAAATATTGGTACTTATTAGGTTGGAGTCCTTTCCTGTAGGTAGTTAAAGACTCCTGTCCTACATTCTTTCATCTTCTTTATTTCGCTTGTTCTCTTACAGAAAAGAGAACTTGAAGCATATTATACTTGTTCCATCATGGAAACCCATTTCTGTCTCTTTACTGTTATGTTTGTTGCAGCGAGAGGAACAGGGAAACGAAAAAGATGGAGGTGGGCAGAGAAGAGTCCGAAATAGAGTACGTGGTAAAGGACGTGGTCGATCACAGTACCACCATAATCACAATAATAACCATGGGAATCACGTGGGAACTCCGCCTTCGAGTAGCTCTAGCAGCATCGAACAGGCAGGTACAGTGAAGCAGCAGCCTCCAGGGCCACGAATGCCAGACGGAACAAGAGGATTTTCCATGGGGCGGGGAAAGCCAGTGAGTGTGAATATGGCTTGAAAACCAAATTTGGAATAGGTGGAGGGGGAGGGGAAGGGGAAGGGCAAAGGGTAAAGGGCGAAGGCAGTGCAATGGTGTTGATGGCAGGGTTTTTAAAGTAGGGCTGTCAAAGAAATCCATTGTAATTACAATTACAATGAAGGGTGGTGGTATGGTTCAACAAGTATAAGAGAGAGTTATTAGTTCAAAATGTATTCGGAAAGGTTCCCTCCCTCCCTATCCCCAATCTCCTCCTATTTCCTTTAGGGATTAATTAATTAATGTGAAGAATATTATTATGATTATTATTTTGAAGTTATCTGTGAAAACCAATGGGGAAGGAAGTTGGCAACACTCTTCTACACCAATTAATACGCATAATGGAAACCTGCTCATTGTGTTTGCTATTGCTCGCTTTGACGTTTGTTATTTATTGACCTTTAATCAGCTGTTTTGCTATGCTTCAAAATTAAGCATACCCTACATATTTTCTTTATTTCTTTTGCAAAGTAACTTTGTTTGGTTTGTTAGATGCATGAGGACGCGCCACGTGAGAACGGGAAGATGAGATAAGAGAAAAATATCTTGGAACTAGTGCAAGAGTTTGAGGCTTTCGAGGATGAATGTTCCATTTAGGGTATATAATGTAATGGTCGTTAAAAAAAAAAACGTTACTTGCTCGGAGCCTTCACTGTGACACACATGTGCCACAGGGTAGCTCCAGTTGCCTAGAGCTTTCACTGTGACACACATGTACCAAGCTTTCACTGTGACACACATGTACCAAGCTTTCACTGTGACACACATGTACCATAGGGTAGCTTGCTTAGGCCATAGGGCTCAAGGGTGGTGGAGAAATGATACCTCCCACTACAATATACTTTGAGGTATTTCTAATCATTCTTGAGTAGATGTCATATGGCCCCATGCAACGTCCATCGAGTATCCGATTGATACCAAATTTGGTGAGCTTTCATCTTTCATACGGACAAACTTGACTCTAGAGTTGCATGTCAAAACTCAAATAAAAACTCCGACTTCTTGATGTGTTGGAGGATGCACTATTTTCCTTAGTCGCATCATGACACTTCTTAATCTTAGCTCTTATGTGGTTGGATGGGCGCCACTTGAGGGTCGCCTCTTATCTGCTTGCATGTGGAGTCACAAGCCTACTTCTTCCATGTGGAGTCACAAATCTACTTTCTCTCACGAAGTTGTAACACATAGCACTAGAAGTAGAGCATAGACCTTCACTCTAATTCTCTCACTCCTACACCCAATCTTTTTTTATTATAATAAATCTTATTTAATTAGTTCATTATCTATTTTTAAATAAAAAAAAATTAAAAATCATATAATTATAAATTAGACGTAGAGAAAGAATAGTCACAATTGATGATTAGTTTAATAAGTAATTTCTTCGTTTTGTTACCAAAAAAAAAAAAAAAAAAAAAAAAAAACAAAACAAAAGGGCTTATATATATTTTGGGTAAGAATTCATGCGTTACATCAGAAAATTTATGCTACTTTATTATTTTTCTTTGATAAATTAATAAAAATATCCGACTATAGAAAATGGTCTTATCTTTTCTTTCTCGGAAGACTCCTTATATTTGTGGAAACATATAAATTGGTAGAATCATTGATAATTGATAACTATTTATAGGAATTTTTTTTTTTTTGATAGGATGATAGATAGTTATATTATTAGTAAACACTTACATAGTTAAGTTATACTAAACTGAATCATATATATATCCTTAGTCAACTGAACCATATATATATATATATATATATATCTTTAGACAGTGATTCGAAAATATAGCATTGTTTGTATTCTCTCTTATTGTATATATCTCAATTCATCTATATAAATCTTTAACCAATATTCCTCCTTACATTTTCTCTCTCTTGTTCTTTGTGTTCATCTAGATGAGTGTGTCCGGTGTTGTGCAATCTTAACAAGTGGTATCAGAGCTAGGTGAGATTCACCACGATCTGTGAAGATGGAAAGTTCAAATATTGGAATTGAGAAGTTTGATGGATCCGATTTCGATTTTTGGAAGAGATGCAAATTGAAGATTATTTGTATCACAAAGATCTTACTAGGGTGAAGCTAAATTGTAATAACCCAAAAGAAATGGGAAACTTTGTCCCACGTTGCTAAAGGTGAGAAGTGGGGAGTTGGCCTCCAAAGGGAGGTCCCCACTTCATTTTATCATCCCAATTGAAAGGTTCGAGCTAGTCGAAGAGTACACTTTCTAACCGCTCAAGGCCAGCATTTTGTGCGGGTACACTTTCTAACAACTCAAGGTCAGCATTTTGTGCGGCTTGGGTCTAACGCTCGAACCATTTTCTTCTAATTTCAATTATTCGGAAGCATTTAGGGTAACGAATATCTTTTAGCTAGTTTAAATTTTTGGAGTTAAGTCTCAAGTATTTATGCATAATTAGGCTTAAATTTGTGAAGTCAAGTTTAAGGTATTTATGCATAATTAGGCTTAGATAGTTTAACTTTTTGGAGTAAGTTTAAAGTATTTATGCATAATTAGGCTTAGCTAGTTTAAATTACAACGAGCAAGTTTAAATTATTTTATGCAAAACTAGGTGAGCCAATTTTCATAGTAGAACTCTAATTTATGATGTTGGACTTCTATGTAGAATTAAATTTCAGAGAGCAGCCTTAAGCTAGCATTAAGGGGCCGTAGTAGCTTCGGCCTATGCTAACCAAGTAAGTGGTACTATCGGCATGGTTAGAAATTGATGATGTATGAGGACACGTGCCCGGTGGTTCTACACGTGTCATATGCTTGATATGTGTGAAATGTTTATTTGATGTGTTGCGTTAGACGATATGTTTGAAATATGATACGTGAATGATATATATATATATATACTGTGTGTGTGTTATGATATGATATATGTTATGGTATGATGCGTTTGACGAAATGATATGACTATGCTATGTTATGTGAATGATATGATATATGTTATGGTACGATGCGTTTGACGAAATGATATGACTATGATATGTTATGTGAATGATATGACATATGTTATGGTATGATACGTTTGACGATATGACACATATTGTGATATGTTTTATGATGGAATACGTGTACGGTATGACATGATATGTTGGGAGACACGATATGCTTATGATATGATATATGTGACATGATAAGAAGTATGATATGCATGACATGCAATAAGATGTTTTGACATGATACACAATCCCGAAGTTACATGAAAAGTTAAGATAATGATATGATAGGAAGGAAAACGCTAGAGGGGTTGTCATACATGATAATGAAAAAGGAATATATATATATATATATATATTGGGACCTCATGCATCATTGTGTGTACATGTATTGGTGAATACCTCATTCTTACGATGGTACGGACGTGTACGTTACGAGGTAGAGAAACGATTATTATGGTAATCATAATGCTGCGACGGCCAGGCAAGAATCGATCATTATGTTTATCATAATGCTGCGACGGTCATGTAGGAAAATGACCATTATATTTATCCTAATGCTGCCATGGTCACTATTCCTAAATAGGTGACTGACATCAATAGCTACCAGAGAATGCTCGCTCGACAAGAAAGGGGCCCAGAAGGTGTGAACCGACTGGTGGGTCCATACTCGCACGTGTGGACCATGTGTAGAACAGTAAATATACATCCAATTAGTCTGTTTAGGATAGGATAGACGTCAAAGGAATATAGACTGATATAATAGGTCTCACTCATTGTTGTGTATGTTTGCTCTAATCCCAATAGTGGAGTCACTTACTGAGTGTTTCTTAAAATACTAAAGCCACGTGCTACTTCTATTTCAAGTAAAGACAGACATCTCTACACGACTAACAACGACATCGCAGTTCGAGACCTGACACATGCATAGGGTAGATGCATTTATTTTCCTAGACTTAGGTTAAAATAGGATTTTTTTAATTTAAATGTTTATTTATTTTTAGTCCTTCATTGTATCGTTTTAAAGATATTTTCAAACACGTAAGAACGTAACAGTGTTTTAAGATGAAATTTATGTTCTATGAAGTTTACATGAAACAGTGTTTTAAGATGAAATCTATGAAGTTTACATGAAGTATCTGCATTCAATGTTCATGATATGTATACAATAGCGACATTAAATTAAGTAGAAAATTTAGGGTCGTTACACGGATACCATGACCACAGAACAGTGGAAGCTCAATGATCGTCAGGCTCTCGGATTGATCTGGTTGACGCTGTCCAGAAACGTGGCATTCAACATCATCAAGAAGAAGACAACGTCAGATTTGTTGGGTACTATGATCTTTTAAAGGCGCCATCGAATATACGAAAAATCGTCGGCTATAAACTAGGTGTATTTGATGTAGAGAGATGGTTCAATCTACAAATGTTTGAAGGTGGATATGTTGTAGATCATATAAATGAATTCAATATGATTGTAAGTCAACTAAGTTCGATGGAAATTAATTTCGAAGATAAAATTAAAGCATTGATTTTGATGTCATCTTTACCCGAGTCGTGAGATACTGTTGCTTCTGCAATCAGCAGTTCTCGAGGATCTGAAAAATTGAAATTCGATAAAATCCTAGGCGTGTTTTCAGCGAAAGTATTTGCGAACAAAAAATTGGGGATTCATCTGGTAGTACTCTAAGTGTTGACTAAAGGGAAAGAAGTAAATCGAAGGGCCCAAACAAAGGTCGATCAAAATCAAAGAACAGTATATTTCAAGCAAACCAAATGTAACGTATTGGAGTTGTAGAGAAAAGGATCACTTTCGAGCAGATTGTACAAAACCAAAGAGGAAGCAAAATCACAAATTGGAGAATGATAATGATTCTATAAATTCAGCATAAGATATTGGGGATGCTCTAATCTTTAACGTGGACAGTTCGATTGAATCCTGGATTTTGGATTCAGATGCATCTTTTCATTCGTTCCTAAATAAGGAACTATTTCGGAATTTATAAAGATTTTGAGATTAAAGAAAAGGGGTATTTTTGCATAAAAATTAGGTAGGAAATCAGTGGACGTTAAAAGATGTCATATATATTCTTAGTCTCAAGAAGAACCTAATCTCTATTGATCAGTTGGATAACACAAGTTATGCAACAAAGGTTTGGAAGAGTTCGTGGAAGATTGTGAATGGTGCTATGGTGATAGCACGTGACATTAAATCTAGAACCTTATACACCATTGCAGGGTGTGTAAACATGACAGTTGTTGCTAATAATGCTTCAAATTCAAGTCTATGACACAATAGACTTAGACATATAAGCGTCAAAGGAATAAAGATGTTGCATGCAACTCATGTACATAAAAAAAGAATATAGTGTTACGCAGTCTTTTACAATAAAATTAAAAAAAAAAAAAAAAAACAACATTATTTTTAACTGGTCTAAGGATGTTGAATGGGACATCTAACCAGTTTGGTTAACCGTTGCAGGTGTTCACAACTTTCTCCTTGTGTGACCTATGGACGCATTGTAGTTGTTGGATGAAAGTGTCCCACATTGGTTAATTTAGGGAATGGTCAAGGGTTTATAATCAAATAATACACTCTCCATTGGTATGAGGCCTTTTGGAGAAGCCCAAAGCAAAGCCATGAGAGCTTATGCTCAACGTGGACAATATCATACCATTGTGGATAGTCGTGTTCGTCTAATAGTAGTGTCGGCTAGATCGACAGCGCTACCTAGCAATCAAAGGGGTGAGTCTTGGTAGCCAATCCCTTGGTAGAAGCAATGTACGGTGGCCGGCGATCCGAAGGGAATGATGATGACTATTATTTTTTCTTTAGCTAAATTAATAAAACGTCAATATATGATATTTAAATTTTTAAAATTTTGAAGATATTTTTTAGATATAATACTTTTTAAAAAAAGAAAACTAATTTAGGCAATTAGTTATTTAAGTTCTAAATATTAAATTAATAATTTTTTATAAATATTTTTTTTATAAATCTAAATTTACGGTTTTTTTTTTTTTTTTTGGAAAGTATAAGTGAAATAATTAAAATATTCGTCTATGGATAACACCTTCTTAATTCATTTTTGTTTTATTTCTCAAATTTATGGAAATTCATTTTTGAGACTGACTGATTAAACAGAGACGAAAGTCAGCCATAGTGATTTGAGAGCTCGGTGTGAAAGGGCTCTCGACTCATCACATCTTGGGGTTGAAGAAGGTCCAAGAGGTCGATCATTCGTTGATTCCAGTGGTGTGTGAGTTAGGTTTAGTTTAGAACATTGTAAAATTTTGTAAAAAATAAATTTGATGTTTTAAAATAAAAAATAAAAAATAAAAAGATTAACTGAGTCAAAGTGGTGGTTGGTAATTTGTATAATTAAAAAAAAAAAAAAAAAAAAAAAAAAAAAAAAAAAAAAAAAAAAAAGAATTTAAAAATGGGGAAGAAAAGAAAAGGGGGTGATTCTGATGCATTCACATTTCCCCATCAACATTTCCGCCTAAATCCCATTCTTCATCTCCTCTGCTGCTAATCCTTCACCTTCACCTTCTCCTTCACCTTCTCCTTCTCCTTCAATGGCGGATTTTGAATCCTCTGCTGCTCCTCCTCAGGCGTATCCTCTCCCCCTCCCCCCTTCCCCATCCTTCGATCCTCCTCCTCCTCCTCCTCCTCCACCTCGCCCCCTTTTCGTTTTCCCCAAGAGGCCCGCCCTTCGCCTCACTTCCGAATTCGACAGCGAATCCTCCATTTTCTTCCACAAGCTCTCATGCAAGCTCCTCGACAACCTCGCCAAGATCAAGCTCTCTTTCCAGAACAACAGCGACGGTCAAATCTCCAATTCTCAGTTGCAGCTCAGTTCTAAGTATCTCTCCATCCAATACGATCCTGAGGAACGCAACGCTCTCCTTCGCTCTTCTCTCGATGTTGGCCCTAGGTTGCAGTTCCGCGCTTCTCATGATGTTAAGGTTAATTTTCTTTGCTTTGCTTTGCTTTCTTTTTCTGTTATCTGCCGATGCCGTTTCTCAATCTATGCTGATACTAGGACCAAATCTGAACTGCAAGCTTAACTATATTGTTTTTAGGCTCGTCAAGGAGAGCTCGGTGTGGTTGCTAAAATTGCTGATCCTGGCTACTCCTTCGAATTGTCTTCACCCATTCCTGCTATTGGACGGGTGAGATTTAGTGAATTGGGAATCTCGATCCTTAGTGCCACTACCAATTGCATTGTTTATATGCTCAATGTTTTTGGTATTTTCCCACTGGGAATGCGAACTACTTAGTACTTATTGAGCTGTTAAAATTGACTATAATTGATGATATACTTTAGCCAAGAGCAACGCTTAAGTTCCCCATGGGTGAAGTTTCATTGGAAGAACGAGAAGAGGAAGAATTGAAGCAGCCAATGTCCATAAATGGTGTTCTTAAAGGCAAAATTCTGAATGGTACCTGCGCTGCTCACTACAAGGATGAGGAATTGGAACTGAGATACTCCTACAAGGTTGGAATATAATTTCTGCTGCCTTGTATCTTGAACTCACTATGCAATTATTAACGAAAAATGTTGCAACTCTGAACCTTGGTTTGTTCTGAATTGCTTGAAACTCGTAATCTTTTACTGTCCACAATGTTTGGTGAGCCTTTGAACTTGTTGCAGGATGAGGCACTTTCATTTATTCCAAAAATTTCTCTGCCTTCAAATGCATTATCATTTGCATTCAAGCGTCGGTTTGGTCCTTCTGATAAGCTGAGGTTAGGTTACAAACTCTCTAAGAGCGTTAGATGCCTAATTCCTATATAGTTGATTGTAGTTCATTTGATTTAGCTCATAGCCCTTGTTCCTAAATCTATAATCTTGCCTTCAAATTCATCAGCTATTGGTACGAATTCGATTCGAACGACTGGAGCGCAGTGTACAAGCACACATATGGAAAAGATTTGAAACTTAAAGCTGGTTATGATACAAAGGAACGACTCGGATGGGCGTCTCTGTGGGTAAGTTGTTTCAGCTGTCAAGGCATTTTTGAAAGAATACTAATGGAAATGTTGTTGAACAAATCTAGTAGAGAGGATAGAACAGTCGAATAACAGCACAATAATTGTGAAAAAAATGTTATGAAGATTAGGTTGTTTGAGTTAATAGCTCGAGGCGATCATAAAACCATGGTTTTCAGGTCGGAGATGAAGGCGGGAAAGCGAAAACGGCTCCAATGAAGATGAAAGTACAATTCATGTTACAAGTTCCTCAAGATGACATTAAGTCTTCTGCTCTAATGTTCAGGGTGAAAAGGAGATGGGATATATGATTTGATTGATTTAGAGGCTCACTCACTGCTTCAATTGAATGTTAGCTTTCTTTTAGATTACATTTTCAAGTTTAAAATGTTTTGGTGTAAACTCTTGTGGGATGATAATGTGTTATTAATGAAGTTTCTTTTGTAAGCAGCAGCAGGAAGAAGAACACAACTTAGGGAAGCCAAATTGATTTATTTCTTTAAAAAGATTTTATTTTCATAAAATAATATTAGATGCATCCCTTACGTAATGTAATTGTAAATTTAGGCATTAAAAAGTGAGGTTTTTTTTTCCATTTTAGGTGGAGAGATTCTAACTTCTACTTTCTTGATTCTTGACCAAATTTTTAATTTCACTTATTCTTGTTAATGCTACAACTTGAATGTATTATGGCATATTGGTTGAATGTAATATGTTAACAGTTTTTAACGTTGATAGAGATGTCTATTTTACCTTGCGGGATCGATGACTCATAGTGATTGACTCGAACTGGACAAGGAATTGGGAGGAGGGTCGATGCCTCATAGTGACCTGCCTCGAATGAGAATGATAACTTCTTTTTTAAAAAGAACAATAAACCATAAAAAGCTTCCTCAAGGGAACTTGATCCCTACAAATTTCATATGGGAACCTTTACCTTGATCCTTACAATAATAAATAGGAAATTTCATGGAAATATAAAAATGAAATAGGTGGCGGGGATAGGGACGGAGAATGCTTACCCACCTTATGGACATCTCTAGTTGCAAATTTGAATATTTGACTTCTTATTCATTGGTACATGTTACTTATCATTCAATTATGCTAATGCATGATAAATCATGATTTGACATGAATAAAGTAGTGTTTTACATGAATGAATCAAAATCACATTCGAAGTATAAATCCTTGAGGATAGAATGACTAAGAATGCTTAAAAGAATTAAAAGTTATTACCTATTCCAATAGGATGCACCTTTTTTTTTCTAGTGACTCAATCATAGAAACTCTATAGTTGAGCATGTTTTTGTGAGTGATGACAAAGCATGACTCAATCATAGAAACTCTATAGTTGAGCGGGTTTTATAAAAAAAAAATTTAAAACACATGTGAGTGATGACAAAGCATGCTAGAAAGACTCATGTTGGTCGGTGGGAATAGAGAAGGTAAGTAACATTAATTATATCGCAAAGGAATGGCGAGACCATCAAGTATCAAATCTTAATCCCAATCCTGAACATAAATCGTTACATCTATAGTTTTAAAAGTTTTCATTAGACTCTTATGGCTTAGTTAACTAAAGTTTGGCTAGTCTCGAAAATCATCTTTAATTGTGTTTAACCCATAATATAAGTCAATAAACATGGTTACCAAAATAGAAATATGTGGCCTTTTTTTTATCAATATGACAACGAAAAATAAATCTTAAGAAATTCGATTAAACCATACCAAATAAATCTTATGAAATTCGATTAAACCATACCAACTAAATCGAAAATTTAGAATCTGCTAAAGATTATTAAGAGTGAGTTCTTGTTTAATTTAAGGAAACCCAAACCAAAGACATGAAAACTTATGCTAGAAGTAGACAATATCCTACCATTGTAAAGACCTGGAACGGAACTAAATCTGAACCACTAAGATCAAAGCCCAACGGTGAAGAGATTTTTTGTGATGAAGATCGGTACACAATAGATTATTAATTCAGAATGGAAGATCCAGTTGTAATGGATCCTGGCGCTATCTATTCTTCGGTCTCATTACATTAAGCTAATAAACAACACATACAGAATTTCATAAAATAATACTATACTATATTTGAAGAATTTAAAGACCAATGATCTGACAATAATACAAATCAAAATCTACCAACCAGTCACAGTAACATCCGTTCATCCTCACTAGAGACAACAAAACTGAAGATTTGGGCACATGCCCTTCAAAATTTCTTGAATAATTTACACAAGAAGAAAAGAGTTCCCGATCCAATAGCATCTAATCCTAGGGGAGAGTCATTCATTCATGCATTCATTCATTCATCCATCCCATATATATATATATATATATAATTCTAATTGGAAAATATTGTGTTGGGGGTTCTTCTACGCAGTTTCAATGTCAGAATTATCTGGTCCATCAATGTAAAGTTCAAACTCACCAGGACTCCACCTGCATACCAAATTCAGGCGAAAAGTTGCCATCCTTATCCCCAACGCACGCTGCAACCAAACAAATATCGATATCAATATCAATAAGTGCTACTTCAAACCTCGTTTACAAGGCACATTCATATTCGATATATATATATATATATATATATATATATATATATATATATATAAAGAAAGAGAGTCGTGAAATGATACAAACCAGTATGCCAGCTGACTCTGGTGAAAGAGACTTGCCCTCCTCACATACAGTAAAGTCCGATACAAGCTCCACTACACCTGCAATTCCCTCAACAATGATGATTTACAACCAAATTTTTGTTTATCATAAGTAGGGCTTGCAAGCAAAAAGTGTGTGTTTACTGACCCTTGTTCAAGCGAACTGGCAATCCAAGCTTCCGTAGAGAAGGCTCCATTTCATGGCTGAACTGCTCCAGAGGACCTTCCTTAAGCTCAACCTAATATCATTGAACTTCGATAAGGAAACCAACCACAAAGTTCATACATGTTATAATACTAACGATATGAAATGATACACATTTTTGTTGAATCAGTGCACTCGAAAAGTGACATCAGTATTAGAATGATGAAAAATAAAAATAAGTTTATTTCAAAAGGCGCAGAAACCTTTTCTGTGGCTTCACTTCCAGTCCTTGCATAATCATAATCCACATACTCGTTAAATAATCTGCAGAACAAAACATTGAAAATTAAATCAAGCATTAATGTAAACCAAATCAAATACAGAAATCCCTTATTTTAAAATTGAAATGTAAATAACCCATTAAGAGAATCTTACTACTGACAAAAACAATCTTCTTTTGTTTCTGTTTTGGGTTTCTTTATTCATTTTCCACTAGTAGGGTAGTAGGACTTTGAACCGAATTTAGCACAGAAAAATCATCACAAGCATGTGACAATATGAAGTTTCAATTTCTTAAAACTTCAACTTCAAGGATTTAACATTTTCTTTTTTGTTCTTTCCAACACCAAAATAATTATGTTCACTTTTAACAGTCTTTCCCAAATCAAAACTTCAGAATGTTGTATTCATAGATATGGAAATCAACTGAAACTACAATTTATCAGATACTTCAATTTCTAAACAAAAAAAAGAACGCATAATGAATAAATTTTAAATATGCGCATTTAAATTGTAAAACAAAATAGCAACTTAACAATTCATCGCTTTTGGCGGTGCTTGCCAATGTTAAAACTAGAGCATGTCTGGTTTACCTCTCAACCTCTTCTTTCGGTAAGTTTGTGAAACAAAGTCCAGTATTGCCATGCAGAAGCTGAAAAATAGAAGAGTGGATGTTAATTCGTTAAAGTTACAAAGAAAAAGAGCACTTGAATTATATGCAATATGGAAAAAGTGGTTCACCTTAGAAACCTTGTATAGGCCTGGTTGAATCTCATCGGAAGCAGTTCGACCAAGAGAAACCTGCATGACTTTGTTTGCTCCAAAAAACAATCTATCCATGAGAGAAAAGAAAATCAATTTGGGAATCCATGTAAGGTACAGTCAGGTCAGATAAGGTCAAAATCATTTCATTAGAGAAATAGAGCAAGCGCCACTCAAATGCAGCATCACTTCAAAAATTGCACTAAACAAAGTTCACAAACAAAATATCCCAATTAGTGACCAGAGGCTTAAACATTTCTACACTTCAAAAATGTAGACAAGCATCAGAGGCCAAAGACAATAATGTACGGCTAAAATATAATTCCAAGGTGAGTTAATATAATTTTCATATCATTCATGCTTAAAAAGGGAAAAAGAATAAAGAGAACAAATGTATACAAGCTGCAGCCCCAGGTGAGACCACATAAAGCACAAGGGGAAGAAGGACGATGAAGGTTGTAAACCTTTTTTGATTGACGCTTCTTAAAACAAGGACAGAAGGTTGCTCTGTAATCATATCAACAGATACTACATTTAAGATCATAAAGCAATGCTGTTACCAAAACCTGTTACCAAATGGTCTCATCTTTTCTCCTAGAACATGCTATTCATTTTTATTCAAGTTCTAAAACATGCCATTCAATATTTTCATTCTCCTTTCTTCCAACAAAACACAAATCAAACAACATATAGGAAGTAACATTCTCATCACTAATTAATATTTGAAGTGATGCAGAAAATATACAATAAAAAAAGTCAGAAAATACAACTTGCCTGCTAGACGACTTTAGTTGCTCCCTGAGTTCCTTGAACTTGAGGTTTCTCATGTTCTCAACAGTGAAAACATAAATTGAGTTGTAATTTTCCACAGCCTGCCTGATTAGATCCACCATTGATTTCTTATGTTCCCTTCCTTTCTTCTTGGTTTTTGATAAAGTAACTGCATTTATCCCATCAAACAGCAAACAATTAGTCAAAACAGTCGACAGTAGACTGAATTGTTGAATTTTTCCTGTATTAACTAAAAACCCACACATATTTGACACTGAATACAACCACCACATGTCATTTAAATTCTTAAATTGCATAGTACTTTTGACAAGAACATATCTCAGACAGACTAGCCCATAGTTTAACAAAAACCTCGAATTAAAATAACAAATTTAAGCATATTTCTAATGTTAAAGCAGTCATTAAGTTCAACCAGATTCACAGTTTGGTTTCTCTTTAACAACATTCATTACCCTACTAAAAATATTCCTTATTCTTATTTAAAAAATTGATCTCAGTGTTTAACTTTAGCTCCCTGTGTTGTAAGCAACTCTACATTTTGCATATAGACAGAAACCTTTCACCTCAGCCACCCCTTGGAAACACCTTATACTACAATGGTTCTTCCATCACACTATAAAGCTCAAACTAACTTCTGAGGCAAACTACAGAGACTCCTACAATCAGCGAAAACGTGCTTGAGGCTTGTCTACAGCCCTGTCTACCTCAGCCTAACACAATAGATACTCAAGTTATTCCTCAAATTCCACACTCTGGAAATGTTTGCTCAAGTAACACAGTGCATACTTCTTTAGAACGTGGAAGAACCTTAGAAGAAAAATATGGAGCTAAAATACTGAGTAATCAAAATTCTTTCGTAAATCTGACCTACCAGGAAACGTACTATGAACATGTAGGACTACCGTAAGAACGAAGGTAAAGTGTGAAATCTCTCAATTACTGGTGAAGAGATATCAATATGATCTCAAACCTAAACAATACCTACCCTAACAAATACCAAATTCTTTTATATCCAAAAGAAGAGCGATTTAGGCATGAATATGAGCAAAGCTATGAAAACGGACCTGGTCTATCACGCTTCGACTTGGGCATCTTTGATCGTTGCAAATAACTTCGGTACCTGCTAAGACGGCAGATTCATAAGTTCCGTGAGGGAGAAAGAGAGAAGAAGAACGAGAAGAACGAGAAGAACGAGAAGAACGAGAAGAACGAGAAGAACGAGGGTTACCGGAGAGGGCGAGGGAGGGCTTACCGATAGGGCGTAGAAGGAAACGGGCGATAAAAGTGAGTGATGCGGCTGGCTATGATGAGTGAGGGCGGAAAGAAGGTTTTAAGGGTATAAATAGGTGCCTCACCCAGACCCAAGGGTTTTAGCAATATAATAAAAATAAATAAATAAAAACTACTTTTATTAAAATAAAAATTTACCTTTTAAATAGTTAAAAAATTATTTATAATAATGATTTAAAATTAAACGATCAAATAAATAAATATTTAATAAAATAAATCTATATATATATATATATATATATATATATATATATATATATTATTATACATGTAAAAATGTATATTTTAAAATTAACAATAAATTCGGATCGGTTTGATTCAACTTTATTAGAATTAAGGACGGGTATATGATTGTCTTAAAAATAAGAGTTAATTACTTTACTTTTGATTGCGTTTATCTCTTTTTTTTTTATTTTTTTATTTTTATTTTGGTAACAGGTTCTTATTCTGTTCGAAAAATATATAACAAAAATATATATATATATATATATATATATATATATATATATATCTATCTGTTCTTTAGTTCATGTTAATTTATCGTTAGATTTGGATATTATCTTGTATTCTTTTAAGATCTTCAAAAAAAAAAAATTGTTAACGGTAAACTTATCAGATATTGACAATCAAAATAAGATAGATAGTAAATAGAAAATAAGATAGATAGTGAAAAAAAATATATATATACAACATTCCAAAACTCTCGTAAAGTCTCTAATTTTTATAAATTGACTCTTGGTAGGATTCGAGGAAAATCATGGACAATTGTAAATTTGGAAAATTGAAATTGAAATTGATGTTATGGTTCATATAGGTTGACTGGGATACAAAGGACAAAATTGAATTTCTTAAGGATAAATTGGTGACACGAGCCTAAGCTAATCAAGTAAGTGGTCTTACTATGGGCATGGTTATATTTGATGTTGACACGTGCCTTGTCGTTCTGCACGTGTCATATATATTGATATGTGTGAATTGTCTGTGGATTGATATGCTTCTTATATGTTATGTATATGTTATAATGTGTGAATTGTATGATAATAATTACGGTACGATGTGTTCAATGATATGTTTGAGATAAGATAGGAGAAGGATGCACAAAACGAAATGTAACAATAGGAGTAAGATATGTTCATGAAACGTTAAGGTTAGGTTACATACCGGAGTGCTATGGATAGGAGAGATCGATGAAAGAATATGGTTAGGTTATGGGTAGAAAGGGATAGGTTTGTGATAGATTGATAGAGCGATAGTGTTAGGATACGTTCCTGTGGTGATATGACTAAGGTATGTTCACATAACAATATGACTGTGATAGGTATAAGAACGTTAAGACTATGATGAGTTAGGGAACGATATGACCACGAAGTGTTTACGATATGACATGTTTATGATATGATGTATTGTGATGTGATATGTTATGTTTAGATTGTTTTGTGTGACCATTGAGGTAATTGTTATATAAATTGCACGTTATGAAATGACATCTTAAAAGCATGGAGCGTTATGTTATGTTTTCTAAATTGTATGTATACAACATGTTATGAATGACTTGATATCACGATAAATGAAATGAAATATAACCCGTTAGAATTAGGCATGATATAAGAACTGAAAAATGAGAAAAGATATGATATGAAAGTAAAAAGATAGCACGGTTATATTTAATAATGTCGAAAATGGAAAAATATTGGGACCTAATGCATTATGTGTGCTTATGCATTGGGGGATACCCCTATTTCATCACGACGGGCAGGGGTACGATCATTATGTTTTACAAAATGCTACCGGTAGGGGTACAATCATTATGTTTTACATAATGTTGCTGGCAGGGGTACGATCATTTTGTTTTACATAATGTTGCCGTAGCGGTTACTAGTTCTAACGGGTGTCTAGCCTAAGGAGCTCCCGGAGTATGCTCGCCCGACAAGGAAAGTGGCCCAGTGGTGTGCGAACTAACTGGTTAGTCCATACTCGCACGTATGGGCTCTGTGTAGAGTATATGGTACACATCCAAGTTACCCGTTAGGACAGTACCGTAGGAAAATAGATTGAAAGAATAGGTCCCGTCATTGCCTTCGCACGTTCTTGCATTTAACCCCAATAGTGGGGTCACTTACTGAGTATTTATTTAAATACTCAAGCCATGTGCTACTACATTTTTCAGGTTAAGGCAAAGCGTTCCTGTATGGCTGACGACGGCATCGCAACTCGGGACCATGACACATGCATAGAGTACTGGTATTTGTTTTCTTAGACTTAGGGTAGAATAGGATGTTTTTAACCTAACTTATTTATTTTATTTAGTTTTTTGTTATGTCGTTTTAAAGATGTTTTCGAAACACGTAAGTCCATGACTGTGTTTTAAGATAAAGTTTATGTTTTATGGAATTTAAATGAAGTCTTCTGCATTCAATATTTAGGATATGTATACAGTAGCGACCTTAAATTAAGTAGAAAATTTCGAGTAGTTACATTAACCTTATGTTCGAGTCATAGCAAGGAAGATCTTGTGGAATGTTGAAGAACTTTTGTATGGTTGGAATACTTCAAGAAGTCTTGCAAGCTAGGGTTTCTACAGAGTAGAGTTGTTACTCTCAAATTTATTGCTTTTCTTTTAACTTAATAAAATCAAAACGGTTCCCAATGCTTCCGCTAAATGGATGAAGTGTTCATTCCCTTCACATATATCTTTAGTTACTCGACGAGCTCTAAACACCCACATTGAGGAGGAAGGCCTAGACCAAAGAGAGAACTTATTTCAAACTCGGTGTCTTGTTCAATCTGTTCCTTGTAGTGCAGTCATTGATAGTGGTAGTTGCACTAATGTAGCGAGTTCTATTCTGATCAAAAGACTTAATTTAAAGGCAAAACCACATCCAAGACCCTACCACCTTCACGGGTTGAGTGATCGTGGGGAAGTATAGGTAACTCTACAAGCTCTTGTATCTTTTACTATTGGAAAATATGTTGATGATGTTTTATATGATGTTGTATCCATGCATGTTGGAGATTGACTACTGGGGAGGCCTTGACAATTTGATCGTCGGGTAATGTATGATGGGTATGCAAATCGATACTCTGTTACTCACAATGGTAGAAAAATAACTCTTATTCCATTGTCTCCAAAAGATGTATTTATTGATCACTGCAAACTTGAAAAGAAAAGGCAAGAGGGTGATGCAAAAGAAGAGATTGAAAAAGAATCAAGTGAAAAAAAGAGCTTGAGTGAAAAACAAGAGAGTAGCACTCAACTGAGAGGAAAAAGAGAGAGAGAAGCCAAATCAGTGAGCTTGTACGTTCGATCAAGTGAGACTATGAACGTTTTGCTCTCTAACCGGACCATTCTTATACTTATGTGCAAGGGGTCTTGCCACCAATTGGAGGGATTGAGCACAAAATTGACTTCATTCTAGGTGCGCCCATTCCAAACCGACCAACATATAGGACTAATCCAAAGGAGACTGAAGAGATATAAAGGCAAGTAAGTGAGCTCCTTGCTAAAGGGTATGTACGTGAAAGTTTGAGTCCTTATTCTGTTCTAGTTATTCTTGTGCTTAAGAAAGATGGTTCTTGGCTTATGTGTCTTGATTGTAGGGCTATAAACAAGATCGCTATAAAGTATAGGCATCCAATTCCTAGACTAGATGATATGCTTGATGAGTTGCATGGATGAAGTCTTTTTACTAAGATTAATTTAAAATCGGGTTATCATCAAACTTACATGCATATTGGGGATGAGTGGAAAACATAGTTTAAAACTAAGTAGGGTCTTTATGAACGGTCGGTTATGCCTTTTGGATTAACTAAGGCACTTAGTACATTCATAAGATAAATGAATTCTGCTCCGGTGCATGCAACTTTTGAAAATGCAACTTTTGAAATTGAATCTGATGCTAGTGGAGTAGGGATAGATGTTGTATTAATGCAAAATCAAAGACCTTTAATGTTATTTGGTGAGAAGTTGACTAGTGCCTCAGAGCTTTATGCTTTAGTTCGTGCATCGCAAACCTGGCAACATTATATTTGGTATGAGGAGTTCGTTATTCATACAGACCATGAAAGCTTAGAACAAAACAAAATAATCTCAATAAACGACATGCCAAGTGGTTGGAATTTATTGTAACATTCCCTTACGTTATAAAATATAAACAACGTAAGAAGAACATTGTTGCAAATGTTTTATAGAAAGGTGTGTTCTCCTCCATACTTAGAATAAGTTGTTCGGTTTTGAACACATAAAGTATTTGTGATATGAACCAAGACATTAAAAAGAACATGTCTTGTTGGGTTTTGGTGCATTTTCGAAAGGAAAGATTTCCTGCTCAAAGAAAATCTAAGCTTCTACCACAAGGAGATGGACCTTTCCAAATTCTTGAGCGTATCAACGACAAATATTTATAAAATTGATTTACTAGATAAGTATGGTGTTAGTGCAACTTTTAATGTTGTTGATTTGAGCCCTTTTGATATAGATGATGGATGGGATTCGAGGTCGGATCCTTCTCAAGAGGGGAGAATGATATGAACCATGACCAAGGAATTTTCATTGTAACGACCATAAATTTGCTGTATACATCCTAAACATTGAATACATAATACTTCATTTAAATTCCATCAAAACATATCCTTTATCTTAAAATAAAGTCATGGACTTGCATGCTTCGAAAACATCTTTAAAACCACACAACAAAACACTAAATAAAATAAATAAGTGTTTAAGTTAAAAACATCCTATTCTAGCCTAAGTCTAAGAAAATAAATATCACTATCCTATGCATGTGTCATGGTCTCGAGTTCCGATGCCGTCGTCAGCCGTACAGGAATGTCTTGCCTTAACCTGAAAAAATGTAGTAGCACATGGCTTGAGTATTTAAAGAAATACTCAGTAAGTGACCCTCTATCGTGGTTATGCAACAATCACATGCAATGAGATGATGAGACCTATCTTTCAGGTTATGCAACAATCACATGCAATGAGATGATGGGACCTATCTTTCAATCTATCTTCTTACAGTGCTGTCCTAACGGGTAATTTGGACGTGTACCATATACTCTACACACAGCCCATACATGCGGGTATGGGCTCACCAGTCAGTTCGCACACCACTGGGTCAACTTACTAGTTGGGCGAGCATACACTGGGACGCTCCCTAGGTCGGACACCCGTTAGAACTAGTAACTGTCATGGCAGCGCTATGCAAAACATAACGATCATTGTCCTACCATTGGGTGTACGCGTCCGTACCCTCGTATTGGAATAGGGGTATCCCCTCAATGCATGAACACACATAAAGCATGAGGTCCCCAATATTTCTACTTTTATCATTTATGAAATAACCCCACTATCATCTTTCATACTTCACATGTCAATTCTCATTTTTCAGTCTACGTATCACACATAATCCTAACGGGGTTACATTTCATATCGTTTATCATGATTTCATGTCATACATCACATGCTGTTTACATTCAGAGTTATAGTACCATTCTCGCTAGAATAACCCAGACACATCATAAACGTCATAAACATAACACATCATATCACATTAAACAGCATACATTCACATTTCCCAAGCGTACTTAATCGAGTATAACAGGATAGCATACAATTTAATGACATGTGTAAATCCACGGGCACGTGCCAACATATAACATACAACGTGTAAACTACGACGGATGAGCCACTTACCTGGTTAGCTTAAGTCGTTGTCACGAATATATCCTTAATGAAAGTTCGATTTCGTCCCTTAATGAAAGTTCGATTTCGTCCCTTAATGAAAGTTCGATTTCGTCCTTTGAAATCCAAGTCAACCTAGGTGAGCACATGTAACGACCCGAAATTTTCTACTTAATTTAAGGTCACTACTGTATACATACCATAAACATTGAATGCAGAAGACTTCATTTAAATTCCATAAAACATAACCTTTAACTTAAAAACACAGCCATGGACTTACGTGTTTCGAAAACATCTTTAAAACGACACAACAAAAGACCTGAAATAAAATAAATAAGCATTTAAGTTTAAAACATCCTATTCTATCCTAAGTCTAAGAAAATAAATACCACTATCCTATGCATGTGCCATGATCTCGAGTTGCGATGTCGTCGTCAGCCGTACAGGAATGCCTTGCCTTAACCTGAAAAATGTAGTAGCACATGGCCTGAGTATTTAAAGAAATACTTAGTAAGTGACCCCACTATTGGGGTTCAATGCAACAATTACATGCAATGAAATGATGGGACCTATCTTTCATTTCGTTTCGTTTCATTTCATTTCATTTCGTTTCGTTTCGTTTCGTTTTCCCTACGGTGTAATCCTAACAGGTAATCGTGGACGTGTACCATATACTCTACACGCAGCCCATACGTGCGAGTATGGGCTCACCAGCTAGTTCGCACACCGCTGGGCCACTGTCCCTAGCCGGTGGGCATGCTCTGGGGGCCCACCGGGACCCGTTAAAACTAAAACCGTCACGGCAGCGCTATGCAGGGCATAACGATCGTTGTCCTGCCATTTGGATGTACGCGTCCGTACCCTCGTGATGGGATAGGGGTATCCCCCCAAATGCATGATCACACAATATGCATGAGGTCCCACTAGTCCTACAGTCATCATTTAATGAACATAACCCCATGTCACGTTTTCATGCTTACATGTCATTCTCATTCTCATTTCGTTACATATCATACATATTCCTAGCGGGGTTGTGTATCATGCAATTTACCGTATTTCATGTCATACAATTCATTTAGTTACATTTCAATACTCATACAACAAGCCATAATCGTACAAGGGCACACATCGTCACATGCATTCATATCACATCAACTAAGCAACATAAATAACATACATTCACGTTCACATGATTTCGTACTTAAGCACAATAATCTAGCATACAATGTATCATATCATAACCAAGTCATAACGTAAACACTTCATAGTCATATCGTTCTCTAACTTACCATAGCCTTAACGTTCTTATACCTATCACAGACATATCATTACGTGACGTACCTTAGTCATATCGTCACAAGAATGTACCCTAACGCTATCGTTCTATCAATCTATCACAAACCTATCCCTTTCTACCCATAACCTAACCGTATTCTTTCATCAATCTCTCCTATCGTTACATTTCGTTTTGTGCATCCTTCTCGTACCCTATCTTAAACATATCCTTGAGCACATCGTACCATAATTATTATCATACAAACCACATATTATAACATAACATAACATAACATATAGGAAGCATATCGATCCACAGACAATTCACACATATCAATATATATGACACGTACAGAACCACAGGGCACGTGTCAACATCAAATATAACCATGCCGATAGTAAGGTCACTTACCTGGCTAGCTTAAGTCGTTGTCACGTATATATCCTTACTGAAAGTTCGATTCCGTCCTTTGAAATCCAAGCCAACCTATGTGAGCCCATAACATCAGTTTCAAGTTTGAACTCTATACAAGTATTTCTCTAATTTACCTTGTTAAAATTCTGATTTTTACTATTAGACAGAATTTAATGGAGTTTCATGCCCTCTGATATCTCCTGTTATAGTTTTAAATTTTGTTTAACAAATCTTCCCTCAATCTTCCCTCCTCCCTCATGGTAATTATTTTCATTAGCATTCTGTAAATAGATTCTCAGTTTTGTAAACATATGTAAATAAGATATTACTCTAATTCTATATTTATTTTCATTGTGTAGACCGATATTATTGGCCAATTTTAATTTAGCTACTATCTTACATATTTATGTATCTGTCAGCTAAAATTATATTGATTCTAACCTTATTTCCTATAACTTCCGATGCTAAAAAAAAATCTAATTAATTGAACATGGGATCTGATTATTACATACGGTAAGATAGGAAAGAAGATTTGATCCTAAATTAATTTCTTATAAGCATAACTATAAAGGAAAAGGAGTTGTGAGATAGAATTTTACCGTAATAACCGACAAAAATCTCTAAATCTACAATCTGTTCAAATACTTCTTCTCAAATGTGACGATGGTTGTTTTATGTTTCTTTCTTTTTTTTTTGTCAGGTTTTCTGTTTTTTTTTTTTTTTGTTTTTTTTAGCGTAGATGAGCAGATGAGAGATAATTGTGAGAAGGGATGAGAGGTTAGGGGAGAGAGATGGGGAAAGGTTTATTTATTTTTTTATTTATTTTAATTAATTAATTAATTAAATTTATTTTTTTATTATTATAATTTTAATTATTTTTATTATTTATTTATTTATTTATTTTTGGGCTATTACATCGTATCCCTCTAAAAGAAACTTTCGTCCTCGAAAGTATTTTAATCTTGGAATAACTCGGGTCCTTATTCTAAGAGTTCTCTGTTAAGTCTTCAAGTTCCACTAAGTAAAAATTCTTAACAAGTATACCTTAATTCGTATGAGTCATAACATGTATTTGCATGCATAAAACTTTCATAAGTCTATCACTTTGCATTCATAAAATCTTTGAATCCTTATAAGGTGTCTTGTCAGATAGTTAGATATTTTAAATCTTCCCTTTCGTCATTGTTAATCTATTCTTACTTCGAAATCTTTCCTTTTTATTTTTTTTTCTTTTCTTTTTCGGCTAACACTATTCTGTATTTCCATTTCTATTTCATTTTTTCTTATTTTCTAGCTTTTAATTTAATCGATTCATTTGGTTATTCTTTTTCTATAAATCATATAAAATTATTGAAACCTAAGTTAGCAACAATTCAAGTGATTTCCTAAAACTCATACAAAATTCTTTTCATTTAATCTCCAATTCAAAACATATAATTTACTGACCTCTTCAAATGACATATCTCCTCCTGTGTAACAAAATCTGCTTAAACCTTTTGTTTTTTCTATCTGTTTTGTAGGAAGGAAGAAATTCTGAGTAAATCTGTAGTTGTTTTTAAATTTCTGATTTGTTGCCTGATTTATTTTTAGGGAATGAGTGGTGAGAGATTGAAGAAAGGAGGAGGGATCCCTTACCAAATGTTTTTTTTTTTAATTTAATTTTTATTATTTATTTATTTATTTATTTATTTATTATTATTATTATTATTATTATTATTATTACTACTACTATTTTATTTATTTTTTCGGTTGTTACATTATATACCTCTACAAAAAAAATTCGTCCAAAGTACTTTAATCTCGAAATAATTCGAGCTTTCGTTCTGAGAGTTCTTTGTTAAGTCATGAGGCACAACTGAGGAAGAATTCTTAGCAAGTACGCCCTCATTTGTATGGTTCATAAACATTTCTTTACATGCATAAATCCTTCCTAAAGTCTTTCATAAATTCTTAACAAGTATAAGTCTTTCGTAACCATCTAGTTGTTAAGAATAAAAATCATGAAAATGGTGGAAAAGTTTTATAGATACTATACAAAGGAAGGTGTGAAGTGAGCAGCACATCGTACCGCTTACCAAGATCCTTCTACATCCTTGAAGATTGTCCTATTTCATTGTAACTAGATGTTCCAAATGATATAAGAAAATGTTGCACAGATAAGTTTACTTCTATTTTGAAAGGGTTTTACACGACAACGTCTCATAAGTTCTGACAACTTTGCTCGGAGCCAAACTCACACCAAATTTTTTGAATAATCTCTCATAAACCTTTATAGCAAAGAGATATCTGCATGAAACGTGATCCTTGTCTTCTAGCCAACGTCCTTGACAAGAAACGTACCGTGAGTTTCAGAAACTAAGGATGAAGATCGCTCGACAAAAACCATTGTATTAATCCTCTTCAAGGAACCAACTTGTAATAATCTTATGCCAAAGTCTTTAGTAAATGAAATATCTTAATTAGCGCCAACATTCATCTCTTCATTTTGTTAACATTTTATTTATTTGAAGTGCATGACAACTCATGCCGGTCATATATGCTGTATTTCCAATTCCATAATATATAAGTTTATTATTGTTCGATTTCACATTAGAATATCAGTGAGAATACTACTATCCTCAAGGTCTAATTACAAGGACGAGAGCCAAGAAGTTACAAGAAGTTTTAGTCACCTATATTTAAGTTATGACGAGCTCGTCAGAGAAAATTCTGGAAGATGTTGAAGTCTTTCCCTACAGCTAAGTTGTGCTTCAAGAGATATAGATGCATTAAATGCAATTTAATTTGCATTTAATGAATCATAGTTGAATTTATGTAACTAGTCTAAAGATGGTTACTAGATAACACATTTATTTTATTGCATTATTTTAATTATAATTTCAATATTTGTTTGTTATTTAGCTAGTTTTTAATATAGGAGTTAAAAGTTATATTGTAACCCACCTATATTACCATATTCCATTATTAACCAACCATTTTAATATGGAAGTTATGCGTATTTCTGGTTGACTAGCCATTTTAATTTTAATAGGAAGGTTACAGGTGTATTTAACTCACATAGGTTAAAGTTGTCAAAAGACGATATAAATGATTTTCTTTGACGGTAGACATCCCATTTTGGAATTGAAAAAAAAATAGAGTTTCTATTTTAGTTTTGTTGAGAGTTTAGTTTTTACTTTACAAGTTTTGTACGTAGATCTTGTATGCTAGAGTCATTCAAGTGGTATTGATCAAACCTCTTGTAGAGTGATTCGAATCACGAGTTTTCTTTACTCTTGATCTTGATCATCAATGTAATCCGTTCCAAACTTTTTCTTTGGTTGATTCCATAACAAGGTGAACCTCGACATAAGTGAGAACGAATTCGAGGGATGAAAGCACGTGAACTTGGAGCTAGATAGAACTTCGACTAAAGTCATCCAAGTAAGTGGCCCTACTATCAACTTGTTCAGGAGAATTGTCTTATTTATGATAACACGTGCCTAGTGGCCCCCGCACGTGTCATGTGTTTAATATGATGTGTTTATGATGATATGTTATGCTATGATGAGATGATATGTTATGATGCTATGATATTTTATGATGATGTGATACGTTATGATGTCATAAGATGTATAACGATATGATATGTTATGCTTTAATGATATATATGTATGAGATGTTGTGTTGCACTATGACATGAATATGCTTGATAATGAAATGTATGATATGCTACGACATGTATGGCAGCGAGGAGTTTTTCTAACGCACAACCCCTAAGTAACGATATGATGATGTAATGTATGAAAACTTATGCATGCATGTTACCTAGGTAATATGTGAGGAATGTATGGGGTTGTGCCATATGAATGTCTTAAAATGAAAATAATAGGGACTTCATGCATATTATGTGTTCACTAACATCGGGATACTTCCCTTTTTATGATGAATAAGGACGCATAGATGATAAGATGACCACCATGCTTAGTATGATGCACGACAGTCGTCGTGCGAGCCCGCCTGGTGGACCCACGTTTGCACATGTGGATCGTGTGTAGGAAAGTGTCACACATTTAATTTGTTCGGACTGAAGACCACCTAAGAGACTATGGTTTTAAAAGATAGGTCCTATTCATGATTGTATGCGTTTGCATTCCCTTGCATAAGGTAGTTGCTTTTAATTTCGTAGGTCTTAGGTTAGTATAGGGCATTGTTTTTTTGAGGTTACTCTGACCATTATAAATGCTTAATTGAAGCCAAATTGCCTTATTAGATGACAAACCTGAGGGCTTATTTACCTAAAAGAGGAAATGGGAATATTGATGGGGACGGATATTTCAAAGTTATGTGTAACGACCCAGATCCACCGCTAGCAGATATTGTCCTCTTTGGGCTTTCTCTTTCGGGCTTCCCCTCAAGGCTTTAAAACGCGTCTGGGGGAAGATTTTCACACCCTTATAAATGGTGATTTGTTCTCCTCCCCAACCAATGTGGGACATCACAATCCACCCCCTTCGGGGTCCAGCGTCCTCACTGGCACTCTTTCCTTCCTCCAATCGATGTGGGACCACCCCCAAATCCACCCCCCTTTGGCGCTGACACTCTTTCCTTCCTCCAATCCAATGTGGGACATCACAATCCACCCCCTTTGGCGCGAGCACAATCGATGTGGGACCACCCCTAAATCCACCCCCTTTGGGGCTGGCACTCTTTCCCTCCTCCAATCGATGTGGGACCACCCCCAAATCCACCCCCCTTTGGGGCCAGCGTTCTTACTGGCACATCGCCTCGTGTCTACCCCCCTTCGAGGAACTGCCGCCTCGTGTCTACCCCCCTTCGAGGAACTGCGAGAAGGTTGGCACATTGTCCAGTGTCTGGCTCTGATACCATTTGTAACGACCCAGATCCACCGCTAGTAGATATTGTCCTCTTTGGGCTTTCCCTTTCGGGCTTCCCCTCAAGGCTTTAAAACGCGTCTGCTAGGGAAAGGTTTCCACACCCTTATAAATGGTGATTTGTTCTCCTCCCCAACCAATGTGGGACATCACATTATGAATCTCGAAATAGGGTGTAAGGCTCTGCGTTTTAAGATAAGATGATTATAATTGTTAAGAGTAGGGGTGTACATGGTCCGGGTTGGGTTGAGGGATTTTCTTGGTCCAACCCAAATCGATAAAATATTCGGATACAATCTTAGGATCATCAAATTAAATAAATGATTAGTTTAAAGATGTTGTATATAACAAAAATAAAAATAGGTGTCCTTAGAGAAGCCGAGGTACCACTCTGACAAACTTATTAATACGGAAAAATTCATAATAGAATAATTTATATATTTGTATTTGTCTCGGGTCAATCCGAAAGTTTTATCCACGAACCCGAAACCAAACCGATTCAGTTCGGGTTCAGAAAAATGAACCCAACCCTACCCGAAATGCTAATCCAACCCAACCCAACCCAACCCAACACTTATAGTTCGGGTTGTCGGGTTGAATGTACACCCCTAATTAAGAGATTAAGGGAATATGACCGAGTGAATGGGTGTCATTTCTTGTGATTCAATTTGAGAAAACTATATTTAAGTGAGTTAAATTAAGATCATAAATTTTTTAAATTTAGTCCTCATTCCATTAGATTTTAGCAAACTCGAATGAGTCCGACATGCACAATCCACGTGTTTAATGACTCGTTCTTCTCACCAAGTTCGCTTGAACAACAACAACGATGGTAATTCCCCCTCATCTCAATGATTGTAAGCAACGACGACAATCTTTTCCAACACATAAGCGACAGTGGTTCCCGCATCCCATCTTCGATTGACCTTATCAAGCTTTTTTTACGAGGCATACGCACGTGATGAATTGCTTCTTCTTTGATTTTTAGACTTGTGCGGTAGCAAGTACGGGCGCATATCAGAAGGACTCTTCTAAGGTACCCAACAACATTAAAGCATTGAATGTGAGATCAGTGTGTATGAAATTGATGCGTACTCGATAAAATCCAAAGATTATGATAAATTAATATGAGCTTGGAGGGTTTTGGATGTCTGAAAGTGTTGGACATCCCGAACATAAGAAAATAACTAGAATTCAAAGCCATGGTTTTAGATCCCGTTATGAATGAAAGACATATTTGCATGTATATGCATTTTTCAACCCGAGCAATGGGGTCAGATACTAACTATCACATTTTCTAATATTTTTTCCCTCTCAAATAAGAGTAATGGCATCCCTTAGGGATATCCAACTCAAATCACAAAGGTTGACTTCTGTTATATATATATATTTTTAAATTGGATTGAATTTTTGGAAAATCTAAAATTCTGGTTAGTTGACATTTTTTTGGTCTGGTCAACCAACTAACTAAAAAAACAAGGTTACAACCCAATTCAATTCTACATTACTATTAATAATATTATTAAAAATTAAGAATATTTGATATTTATTACCGATATTAGCGATGCACTATAACTTGTAAATGTTTGATATTTGAGTTTCACGAGATTTTAGTTATTAATGTGATATTTACTGTGGATAAGTATTTTTTTTTAAATAATTAAAAAAAAACTCGATAACCTAATTCAATCACATTATGGACATTATATTAATTAATTATGAATATCAAATTAAAAACTAATTGTGAATAATAATTTGTAGATTTCCTTTAATTATAATATGAAATCAAATTAGTAAGTTAATTATTTATAAAAAATTAGCTTGAAAATATTTAAAATTCTTAATAAACAAATAAAGGTAATTAAATAATTTTGAGGTTATTTCTAAACAAGCAAAATTATAATAATATTTTAAAAAATAGGGACAAAATTTAGATATTTTTTATTTATAATTTAACTTTTTTTTTATTTAAAGAAAAAATTATAATTTATCTGCTAACCTAATGAAAATAATACCAAAAAAATATATATATATATAAAAAAAAAAAATTATAATTTAAAAAGAAAATTTGTAAAATTAGTTTTTTTTTTTTTTCGTTTTTTATAAAAGAAAAAAGAAAAAAGAAAAAAGAAAAAGAAATAAGGAAAGGGCATTTATGTAATTTAGCGCACAAAACCCTAATTGGGTGGAATTGGTGGATCGTATTTGTAGCTCATTCCGCAACCCTAAAACCTTCCGTCCAGTCCTCACTCACTCACTCTCTATCCTCTCGTAGTTGCCGTTTCCTTCTCTCCTTTGCAGCCATACTACGGTAAGCCTTTCTCACTGCCTCTATCTCTCTCTAATTCCACGCTTATGTTTGCGAAAATCATACTTTTGATTCTATAAAAAGCTGTTGTTTGTTGCTGTTGCTGTAGTTATTTTCTTTTTGGGTCTTCTAGATCGTTGAAATTCCTCAGAATTGTTGGTAGCTTTCACGTGTCAAGCAGTCGACTTGTTTTTTTTCTTCTTTTGCAAGTAACTGGTGGGTTTTTCGAGTTTTGCTGTTTCTAAGATTTGCAGGAATTGGTTCAAGTATATGTACTTGAAATCCTAATTGTGTTGTAGTTCTATTACTCTTGTTCATGTGTGTTTTACCTAATTAGTTGTTATTCAGAATGTAAGTGGTTTTGTGTTGATTCAATTTGAACTTTGGTGCACTGCTACGAATTTAGGGGGATTTCCCCCCTTTTTTTTTACATAAAAATACCTTTCATGAATTGGTATGCACATATGATGTCTTTTACTCGCGAATAGCAACCACAAGGATCTGATTTTTTGAAACTAATCTTTTATGTAAAAGTATGAACCATCAAGGGACAGTTCCTTTCCTCAATCCGGTGTAGATATGTTGTCGGGATTAGTTCACTTTCTTGATATAAGCTAATGAAATATGTGGATAAATTATAAGATAGTAATCCTGTGTAATGTCGTTTGGACGAATATGTTAGCAATGTGTGTTTGTCCGCATCTACTTTCATCCTCTTGAATGTCTCATATTTTGTTACCACAATCCATGTCACCTTACGCTATGTTATCATCCCCAGGCCATCATGATCTTACATGTGATGTGCCCATGTTTGCTAAAAGTTATTTAGTTATAAGCAATCATGGTGAAGATGAGACATGCCAGATAGTTCCAAGTATTTTACGTCATGGTTTCACTATTTTACTTGCATGCATTTGTATCTAATTTATTCCCTGTTTGCAAATACATTTACTGACAACAAGTGTCCTCACTCTTGGATGATAATTTTGCCCATTTTATTTAAGTTAGACCAGATTGCGTTTCCAATTTGAACAAGGGAGAGAATGAATTTTCAGGAGTTCAGACATGCCTTATGTTTGTACTCAACTAGTGCTCACTTTTTTCTGTCATTTTATGTTCATTAGGAACCATGGCTGTTGAAGTTGATGTGGTAAACCAGGAACTGACCCAGCCTCATCATGATGTGAAGCTGTTCAACCGGTGGACCTTCGATGACGTCCAAGTGAATGATATGTCTCTGGGTGATTACATTGGTGTTGCTCCTTCCAAGCATGCCACCTATGTACCCCACACAGCTGGGAGGTACTCTGTCAAGCGGTTCCGAAAAGCTCAGTGCCCAATTGTGGAAAGGCTCACAAATTCTCTTATGATGCACGGTAGAAACAATGGGAAGAAGCTTATGGCTGTCAGGATTATTAAACATGCAATGGAGATCATTCATCTTCTAACTGATCTCAACCCAATTCAAGTCATTGTTGATGCTGTTGTTAACAGTGGACCACGTGAAGACGCCACTCGAATCGGTTCAGCTGGTGTTGTTAGGCGTCAAGCTGTGGATATATCCCCTCTGCGACGCGTTAACCAGGCAATCTATCTTCTCACGACAGGTGCTCGTGAGGCTGCCTTCAGAAATATCAAAACCATTGCAGAATGCTTGGCTGATGAACTTATTAACGCAGCGAAGGGTTCATCTAACAGTTATGCCATCAAGAAAAAGGATGAGGTCGAGAGAGTTGCAAAGGCTAATCGTTGAGGTTATTTCTCAGTGTAGGTTCTACATTGGCACAGCAAGAGTTTTCTCCTTTTCTTGTGTTTACATTCTTCTAATGAAAACACTATAGCCTAACGTGTTCTGTTTTGTTTTTTTTTGTTGTTGTGACAATTCATCTCTATTTGGCTTTAGACTTGAAAGTTTTGATATCAATGCCCCTTTCATTAGAACAAGCAAATGAGCATTGTGACTTTATTTCCATTTATCTACCATTAAGAACTACTCAATTGGATTAGATCACGATCAAAAGTGGTGTAAAGTTCCATTTGATAATTAGTTTGTAGTCTTTGATTTTTTATTCTTGTTTTTCTTATCTTTCATTGTATTGTTCTTAGGAAAATGTTTGAATTATTAATCAAATTTTAAAAACAAAAATAAACTGAGAAACTCAAGTGGGTACAAACGTTTTAGGCTTTAAACGTTTTATGAACACCAACTTTCTCATTTACCAAACACAAACTCAAAACATTCCTCATAAATCTTCATCTGAAATTTTTTTGAGAATTCTAACCTGTAAATGTACTTCCCACTGCAGAATTCCTGATTTGAACAAGAAGGTTTGGAAAGGGAAATTGGCCCTCTTTAAGCAGGCAGGTGCAGCAACTTTACAAGCAAAATTAGGGAAAATATGTAATAATCTCTGTCAAACAATGTATTTACAGAATTTGGAGAAGTTTCTTCTTATTCTTAGTCGAGATAAAAAAGGGTAACGATTTTTCGGAGATTTTTTGCCTCTTGACAAGTTTCCATGAGCAACCTACTATCATGAAATGCAAAGCAAATGACTTGCTGTACATGCGAAATGATGTCCATATTGCATAACCTGCACAACTTTCAACAAAGGCATTAGATGGAACATTCAAACTTGAAACATTTTGAAAACAATGTAATGATATACATTTACAAGCAAAGATACGCCAAAATTCTGTTATCTCATTTGATTTTAACTTCAGTTGCAACCTGAGGTATGTCGTTGGAAAATAACTTTACAACGACTTTCATGGACGATCATGAATAGCAGAAATAAGGGTTTTTTTTTTTTCAAACAATGTAATAATCATTTACACGCAAAGCTACCTGCTAGCTTCTATTAAAGGTAGATGATCGTTGTAGGGCTTCTCTATCACATTCTTAACCTACAAATGCCAAGATAATCATGATAGATAAATAATTCAATGAACATAACAGACCAACCCAATTGAACTCATCAACAAACTTACTTTGGACAATAATTCCTGGCTCTCAGGAGGTTGTTTCTTCAAACTTTGTGGCAAAATGACAGTAAGCAGTTCTGGTTTCTCAGCCCTCAATGCACCTCTGATAACTGCTGCATTGGTTCCAGATGCTCCTGAAGTATAGATGTGGTTTTTCTGCATACAGAAGTTATCAAGCAATATGAAGTTTATGTACTCATCAAAAACCAAATAGCCCTTCAGTATAATCATTGACATTAAACCACATATCCTACCGTTATAACCATTGCATAGCTAAGAATCTCGATGAGTTCTTGATGCAAGAAACCCATATTCCGAGTTCCAAAGAAACCAATGGATCTAGGACCTTGTTGTTGAATGGCCAATAACTCCTGTGAAAATAAAAACACATTGTGACTTCAAAGGAGCTTCACGCAAGCATTAAAATGGAGAAATTGTGGGCCCTAAGAGATAAGACTTATTACTTCCTCAGGAAATTCTAACATTTGCAAATGCTCAAGTCATGCAAGAAAAAAAACTTCAGATTCGAAATGCATTGGAAGAAAAATATAGTCCATTTTCCTTTTAATCATCTTTTTTTAGGAGATGGCCAACATCCAACATAAGTATTCGAAATGATCGTATCTTATCACTCACCTGTAGATAATCAACATCAGGAACTGGTTTGAACTCAGTCACCATAACTGATCCTGATCCTTCCACTATGGACTGAGCCTGGGTTGGAATTTGAGTGCCCGTCTTCTCATCATTAAACCCAAATCCAAACATCTGCGTTGTATTCTTTGTCTGATGCACGTAACTATCTCCATCTTTATCTCCTTTTATATGCCCTTGGATGCACTATAACCAGTACATAAAAAAGATCCCCTGATAGTAAATCATTAGTGAAAACCAACTGCCCACAAATGTGGTGAAGTAGAAACTCGCTATTTTATCCATGCCAACTCTAAAATAGTATCAATACTGAACAAAAGTTCCAATTAGAAGGTTGAAGTGAATCAAGTCAACTGGGAATAAAAATCTGTTCAGATAACCTAACAAGATAAGAGCATCAATGTTCCAAAAGAGAATCAATGATTGGCATTGCATATGACAGATGCAAAGATCTATGAAGCTGACTAATCATCATAAGTCATCAAGGACAAATCAGTTACAGAAAATACCAAGTTAATCACAAGTTGTTATCAACTTTGATACCTAAAATACGCCATGCAAACAAATTAATCTACACTAGAAATATTTACATGACATCAGCATTTAGACGGGATAATGGATAAGTTTTATTCCATAAAAGTTGTCCTAGAATTATGTTCTTGCTAGAACTACAAGTATAACCATGGTTGATTGACAAATAAGATTAGGTCTGTGTCAACCATATTCGATCAAAATTCAATATTTTTAGCCATAGTTTTTGGATCTTGACAATGCATGGGTAAAATCCTCAGCCATCCGCAACAATCAACAAATAATAATAACGAAGAAAAAATCATGGTTAATACTTTTTAAGAAAAGAAAGGTGTTTTGGGACCAATTGCTAAAAAGGAACAAATTGCATGTTCTGACACTAAATTTTGGATAGTTTCATAGAGAATCTGATTTTTTTTTTTCCTTATGGTGTAAATAGCTCCCCCCTTTTTGTGATTATGCCCTTCATTTCCTCTTTATGATCCAATTGGAAGAATTTGTCGTACTTCAGAAGTCCAGGAGATGAGACTGTCATTCCTTTTCTTTTGTATATTCATTAATGAAAGTGACTTTGCTACTGTTCAAAATGAATATAAATTTATCTTATGAATGGGTCAACTACTGAACTTTATAGAAAAAAAAAATAACAACATCAGTAATTTATCTTTGATAAAGGGAAAACGTCATTTTCTTGAAAACAAAACTGATAATTCTCAGGGATCTCTATGCAATCCTCTACCTCTCTGCCCTCTTCTTGGCTGGAAATAGAAACCTCGGAGAACATATCTTTTTCATCACCTAGCTTTTCCAAATGTTTATTAGAAAACTCAGCCTGGGTATTGGTTGTAGAGCAAAATTTCCCCTTTCTTCTTTTCAGAAATGACGTTTTCAGGATCTGTCTCTAAATCTTCCACGAATTCGACTGATTTTGCCCTTTCCTCCGTCTGTCTGCTTTTTGAATTTAGAGGGCAAATCTGGAAAGGCCCACTAATGCAAAGGACTGCTACTACTTTGCTTGGCAGTGTTGTCTACATTCGTGTGGAGCTTGAGGGAAGACTATCATGGGGGGTGTGCAGGCAGTCTTATTAGACATGTGATTCAAATTTGGGCTGAAGCCTGAAACCTCTCCCCTTAACCTTAATAGTCTGGGTAAAAAAATAGTGTCTGATGGGTAAAAGAAATCTTCCCTTAACCTCCACAAATCTATCGAGTTAGGACCTGACCTTGTGGCTGCTTCAGACGAAAACCCACCATGAACTTCAACTTTCTTTTTGGCCAACAAACAGCCAAATTGGAGCGTACTCACATGGGTGGAAAACACCTGGTCTCTATTAAGAAGTTTTCACTTCAGCGAGGATGAATCCACAGTAATTCCCTTGCACTTTAATAGCAACTACTAAGCACTCAATGAGGGAAGAGTTTTGATCTGCACAGTCCACAAGACCCCAAAGCAATCACCGATTGCCTTGAATGTGGCTCGGCTCCATAAATGCAGGGGAATGTTTCTGAAATTTATCCAATCCCCGTAAGAGGGGGGCACTGTAGTTCTCCTGCGCCTCAAAGGGGTCCCATCTTTCTAACTTCATTGTAAAGGCTCCAAAAGTAATCCACCCTACATTTGTGGCTCATAGCCTTGCATACTTGTCGTGGGACACAACAAAAGGGCTTTATTAGGGAGGAAGCTATAAATAGTGAAAGACTCCTCCAGCAGTAAAGGGTTTAAAAAATTCTTGCCCAATCGTTGTGGAAGTCTATTCTAGTAATAGAAAACAGTTTACCCACTTAAAGAATCTCCTTTGTGCATCATCCTTTTAAGAAGACCAAGAAGTTTCTCTGGTGGTCCATAACTAGGGCTTTTTTGTGGAGTTTGTGGCACCAAATAATCAGGTTTTCATGGTTTGGAGACTAATTTTCATAGTGTTTCAGATACCATCCTTTTTCTACTTTTTATTTGTGCAAATGAACATCAAAATTTGAAGATTATTTGATTATGTCTCAAGTCTCTATTTGGCAATATATAGTTTGTTTTTTGAGTTCAACAATAACAGGGTGTAGGATCGAATCATTGATCTTTGGGCTGATTGGTGATCATTTTTGTAATCCACCATTGTGGTTGGAAGTTTCCTTCCTCTCTTCATAACTCTGCTTATCCAACAAAAAAAAAAAAAAAAAAAAAAAAAAAAAAAAAAAAAAAAAAAAACTAATAGAAAAAGGGACAAACTGTCAAAATGAATGCATGTGCGGCATGCATTAGGAAAAGGATGAAGGAAATTGACAGTTTTAGGATCTTTTCCCCTCAGAGTTGGATGTTTTCTCCAGAATCTTGTTGAATCATGAAATTTCCTTGCTTTTGATTTTATGAACTAACGGTTGTCTTACAAGTATGTAGAAGACAAAACAATTGTTTGGACGGCTTAAGTAACTATTAGTTTTGAGAGATTTGTTAATGAAAGGGACAAAATTTGCAGGTGAAAAGACAGATATCATCTATCTAATAGAGCACTTGCTCAAGGGATGACAATGTGTTGAGTTTGGATGCAAATTTCCAGATTTCTAGTTATAACGTTAGTGATAGTTTATGAGTTAATCCATCCCAAAATGTAAATTATTATTAGAAACTATATCCAAATAAGTGCATTTTTCCATGTTTTCCCCTCTTTCTTTCGTATAAAATTTGACATGTGCGACCCCAAATTTATTGTCGCTGTTAAAACAGATCCCTAAAGGAGATGCCTATTTCATCAATTTAGCAAGTCTACTAACGAAATTAACAGTTTAAGGTTTTGCTATGCTCTAGATAAAAACAAAGTTCCCCGCAACAAACATATATTTTGTTGAGTTTGACACTACGGAAAAAATTCAAACATCTGATGTTTAGAACATATATATAAATTGTAATATCTTAAGTGGTTGAACTATGGCTTGGTTGGCTCTTCCAAATATATGTTCAAGAGAAAAAGATATTTACAACAATGGAAACCATGTGTCTTTGTCTCCTTCATTGTGTTATTTGTGCCTAAATGGTGAAGAAACTAATGATTACCTTCTTCTTAGTTGCCACTTTGCAGCGAGAGGGTGAGATAAGTGCCTTAAAGCTTTTGGTCTTGGTGTGTCGTCCTTAGAAGTTGGAATGAGGGGTTGGTAGAAGCTCTTAATGGCTAGAAGCTTAAAGGCAAGGCAATTGTTTTTTTGTGGAGATGTGTTGTTCGGGAGATTCAGTAGGAAAGAAATAGGAGAATCTTTAAGGATAGGTCCAATTCTTATGTTTTGTTTTGTAATAGTGTACAAATTACATTTTATTTGCAGTGTTCTAGAAACAATAAATTCTTTTGCAACTATAGTACTTGTTACAAAAGAATTGGGAGGCAGTGCTTCATTAGTTTTTGTGGGAGGGAGCTCCTTGCCCCTTCGTCCTTATGTTGTTTCTCTTTTGATAAATATATCTTTGTTTATTTAAAAAAATAACGAGAAACCTTCAACATACGTTTGGAGGAAGATCATTGAGTTAAAAATTGGCTTCCAATTTTGGAAAAAAGGTCAGACACTCTCTCTTCATTCTCCAAAAGGCTCTTGACAAGATACTCTCAAGCTCAAAAACCTCATTTACTCCAGAATGAAAGTGGCAGTAGGCTTTGGCTCTTCAACATACTTTTGGGAAGATCTTTAGTAGGACATTGTGCCTTTTGCTAAAGCAATTATGAGACTTCATTCTTTACCAAGCCAAAAAGTATCATCCATCAAAGGCCCGTAGATTTCTTCAAACAGAAGCTGGAATCTTGGCATAAGAAAAAGTCACAAGGATGATGAGATTCTTGAAGGGCATCCTATCTCATATTTTGGCAGATTTCCAACCTAACAAACTCGTCAATCATTGGACTTGGATGAGATCTGGATGAGATCTGGATGGCAGCTAAGTGAGCTCTTTTCTTATAGACTTGAGGATCAAGGGGAAGAGTGAGAGTTATCTCCTTTACAATATGATTTGGAAATACCCGAAGAAAGTCAAACCGTTTCTTTTGGGATCTCAAGGGTCTAATGCTTCCCTCCCCTTTTGGTGTAATTTTTCTGGGGTGATGTGCCCTTTGAAGAAAGAGTGAAAAGCACAGGATCATCTTTTCTCAACTGTCATTGCTGTAGTTCCATACATTCCATTTGTAATCGGCACTCAACCAACCCCAGGAGCACCAATGAATATCCTAAACCCACTTTACAAATTGAAGAAAAATCGTTTGTTATTTAATGAAATCAATGAATGTCGTACATGAAGCGAACTCCAGATTATCTACCCGCGGACTTCAACAGTTCATAAACAACTGCTCTCAACAATCAATTTCAATATCTAGCAAATAATCCTCTCTATTTCTCAATAATCACGCATCTTCTTTTCTTTGCTACAATTTTAGGGCATAAAAAACCAACGAACTTCTTGAGCATATAATAAACACAAAAAAAAAGACGAGTACCTCCAAGTCAATAACGCAAAATTGGTAAAGAAACCTACATAATTCTGGCAATTACGGAGAGTCATTCATTTGAACAAGAAATTTGGCAAGACAAAGCAATCAAAATCCCGTCAACCACAAAACAAGAGCAGGAAAATGGAAAAACAGAAAGAAATAGATAGAAGAAAACAAGAAAAGCGTATGCGGAAATAGAGAGGGAGAAGTTACCAGAGGCGTATGGAGAGAAGTAGGAGGAGGGCGGCGGCGGCGGCGTCCATTAGGGCTTGGGAAGAGGAAGGGATTGGAAAGGTTAATGAATCTAAGAGAAGGGGAAGAAGAGGGGAAAGGGAAGAAGACGCAGCAGAGGGATAAAGATGATGAAGAACAACTCATCCTCTGGACCTCTCTCTCTCTCTCTCTCTCTCTCTCTCTCTCTCTCTCTCTCTCTCAACAAAAGTTATTTCGCTTTGCTTTGCTCTCTTCCAGATTTTCTCTCTCTTCTCTCTTTGCTTTGCTCTCTTCCATAAAAATGTGAATATTTATATTATTATTTATTATTATTATTATTTTCATTTTTGTTATGAATAAATACCCTTCTACTTTATCATATTATATATATAATAAAAATATTAAAATTTGTTGTTTGAAGTGTTCGTATGACTCGACCAACTACCCGACCCAACATGATTATCCAACACAAACAAAAAGATCGATTTGGGTTTTTTTTTTTTTTTTTTCGGTTTAGGGTTTAGGGTGAATTTTTAGAAAATAAAATTTCGGGTTAGTTTGTGGATTGACATTTTTTTTGGTCGGGTCAATTTGACTAACTCGAAAATAGGGTTACAATTTAAGGCCCGACTTTTAAGATTATTATGAAGATTGAGAATATTTGACGTTTGTAATCGATGTTAGTCATGCGTTATGACTTGTGATTGCTTAATATTTGAATTTAATGAGATTTTAGTTAGTACTATAACGTGTATTGTACGTTAATAATTTTTTTTACAAAATAATTAAAAGAAGAATAATTCAACAACGAGAACGAAAAAAAAATAGAGGGTTGAGTTGGGTTGGGTTGGGTTGGAAACTCTGCTCGAGTAGATCTGATCTGCAAGGGATTTCTTTAATCTAACCTAATAAACTCTTAAATTGGGTCAGGGTTTTATTTTCTTCGGTGTGTTGGTGCAAGTTGAAATTGAACCATCTATTAAATTGAGTTGAATCAAATCAATTTGGTGATTCGGGTATTTGCAGATTAATTCAATTTTTTCTCTCATGGAGAATTGATAAATAGTTGGTTCGGTCTCGACATAATACATATTTATCATCACCTAAACTTCTCCAAAAACATACCTAAAATGTTTCTCAATCTTAATTTTAAAAATTATTGCAGCCAATGTCTTCGATTTCTCTCCTATTTTAAGTTAGGTGTCGTCGAAAATCTTTTAGAACTCTGGGAAGATGAATGTGAATTGCGGATGCTGAAGCTCGACTCATTGTGACACCACAAGCAAAACCCACGAGTAAATGAACTTGAAGCCACTAATAATTTTACGATTTTGTTCTTGGATTCGTCTTTTTTTTTTCTTTTTTTTTTTTTTTTGTGGGTTTTTAGTTTCTATTTTGTTCAAATTCGTGATTCGAGTGACGTTAATGTATAATTGATAGGGAAAAATGATGCATGTTACTAGCCAGTCACATTCATGATAGAACACCATTGTAAAACACTGTATATCATCGAGAACAGGTTGTCAGAGAAACCTCGGTAGCTAATGATTTGTGTAAAGAAGAAGAATTTTTAACAAGATCCACAACTTAGTGACTTCAACCCAACCCAACCCAACCCAACCCAACACATGTACAGACACAGTTAACTCGTTTTAGCCTTCATCTAGCATTGCGTAGCTCGACTTCACCCATTCGTGTGAATCAGCTTGGTCATGAGAATGGCTCGCCTAGTCAGACTCCATATGTAGCTTGACGTTGACCAATGTCTATGTTAACAATTAACCCTCTATCGCGTCAATGATTGTGGGCAGCTTGATTTGTTTGATTTTGTCGTAATAATTGGAATAGATTGGTTGGTTGAGAACCATGTCAGTACCAATTGCCATAGAAGTGTTTTTGCCACCATTAAATATCAACTTTAAATTCAAGGGTCCTGCATTAATGTTATCCCCAAAGTAATTTTCACGATGAAAGCAAAAAGATTAATCCAGTAAGGAGCCTGAAGTATACTAGCCAATGTCGCAATGACAATGGTAAACGAATTCTCTAACGTATTTTTTGGAGGATTTACCAGTGGTACCTCCTTCCCGAGCTGTAGATTTCTGCATAGAGCTTAAAACTGGGTACCAACCCTATCTCCAAGGTACAATTTTTGTAGAGTCAACACTTCATCGAACCCTTGGACACCTTAGATTAGATCGGATTAGTGGCGTACTAGCTAGCACTACATCTTACTTCTCAGCGGTGCACAATGTATTCCACGTGTCTCTGTAAATACTTGATTGACCTAACATACGTGATAGACTATGAATCTCTACAGGTAAATGCAGACTTAAGTTACAAGGAAATGTTAGTAAGAATCCTAGCCTGTGAAGTAAATGTTTTACGTACTACAGACATTGCTTTTGTCAAGGTACCATAGTAAAACTACCGGGTGGAAGAAGCTACATGGGAATGGGAAGATGAGATGAGGAAAATAAATATCGTGTTATTTCAAGATTATGGCACACGAAAGTTCTTTTTGCTGGTGTATGATGTTGTGGCTGAAAAAATGTACAAAGTTTTTGTGAGTCGTTGAAACCAGTGAGGATCTCAACCAACCACGTGCCTTCCTTGACACCCATACCGTCCTCACGTTTAGACAACTGCCCCTCCCATCTCAAGTGATAAGGAATCGCTACAAGGAAAGTAAGATTCGAATTACCTTGTTGATCAAATATCTAAAGGTAAGAACATTTGTTTGAGATTCGAATGACTCCACAACCAAGATCGATCATGTCGAGCTTGAATGATTCTAAACATACAACCTAAACTATATAGAATTTCAAAGAAACTTAGTCCGAATCACTCCAAGGGAAAGTAAATTTCGGATTAATGTGTTTATTACATAATTAGCGACTGTGTAAATGTAACTTTGAATTAAATAAATAAAAAAAAAATTTAAATACATTAATAAAATACCATAACTCTAAATTATCATCTCCCCAACATTTCTAATCACCTCTGACATGAATTGTAACATCTTGTGATAATTTGAACAACGTTTTTTTTTTCCACATCTTTCTAGAAGTTTATATTGCATGATTGATGTCTTGGTTCATATCATTTGGGTCTACATAGGTTGAATTAGATGCTGAAGAACAAATTTGGGCCAGCAGGAATATCCAGTGGCTCCGGCCTAGGCCTACCCTTGTAAGTAAGTTGTTATACTATTTTCTTGGTTGGATGAATTGTATGGTGTATGATGACGTTTGTTCATGGTCTCTACACACGTCATAATTATGATTGTTATGCTATGTTATGTTATGTGATACTATGTTACGCTGTGCTATTCCAAGTTTATAAGCTATGTTATAATGTGATTATGTCATGTTGTAGAATCATGTTTATGATATTAATAATCTCTAATGCATAAGCCTTCATACACTACGTCATTTAAGCTATGTTGATACAAAAATTTGACCGGATTTATGTAGCTATATTATTAATGAATGAAGGTTTGATTTGCATCATAACTTATGTGCTATGAGAACCTTATGCATTTTTGTATGTCATATGCATCGAGATACTTCCTTGCTATGATTAGTATGAATACGTACCTTACGATATTTATGTTTGTCATGATGTTATGTTGCAAGTCCTTTTCCTTCGTGATGTCCAATAGCGTGAGCATGCACTAGCCCGACGAGCTAGGCCAAAAGGTACATATATGAGTCTGCCTGATAAGTCCATGTGCATGTGCGTGGATCGTGTGTAGTGAAGTACTACACATCTAACTCGACCCAAACTAGAAAGCAGCCTAAGGCCATACCATAATGGTTGTTTAATGAGAGGATAGGTCCCTCCATGTAACTCTCGCTCACCAAGACGCCTGATTTATGGTTGTTACTATTAATGTAAGAGTATATTTAATATATGAGCAAAAACGTAATTTACATAAATTTGCATATAGTTAAGAACAACTAATAAATATAAATGTCCTTCGTGAGTTCTAAACGGACAAAAGTCAATCCAACCAAAAAGGGACATGGGTCTAGATAGGATCTCGAAGTCTCCAGCTAAGCTACACCGTCGTCTCAATTACACTACGGCACGTCCATCTGGAAAGAAAAATGTAAATAATTTTGATGAGTAAAACGTAGTCTCGTCTATTAGGGCCTCTATATTGATACTAAGGTGCTTTAGCTAACCTTATGCTTACTACAAATTTTAGATACGTGTGTATGACTCGCTCCAGTCAAATACAACCCATCTCCTAAACTCTCTAGCGGCCTCCTACCCAATAGTTATATGATGTAAGCCGTTGTTGTTGCCTTTTTGCTTACATCACATATAACACCAATTTCAATCTCTCAAGTCTTGCTTTCAAAACTCTCTTTCGAAATCTCTCTGCCCCCGTTTTCTAAAATTTTCTTCTTAAATCGGGGCCAGAGGCTCGAGCATACGTCGCTTGGCCGTAGGCGACGCAAGAATGAATTGGCTTAACTCACTTCTTGGTGGGAAGTGAGTGCCGCACAATCGCAAGTCCGCTGCCATCAAAAGTGCGATTGTGACAAGTAACACATAGTTCTACGGTCAAGAATCCTCATTGTCCTAACTTAGCACACAGTGCATCGATCAAAGGTTCCGCGGGAATTAGTAGACTAAATATACTCATACACATCTCATATCATAACCAGCTCATAAGCATAAACTAGAGTCATACACCATACATACTGATCATGAACTCATAATATGTTCACATCTTATGCATGCATTCACGTTTAGTATATTTTAAATTATGACATTCACATATGTTTATCAGTCTAGCTCCTAATCACATTGTAACGACCCGGAAAAAAAAAAAGAAAAAGAAAAAATACTCAGTCGCCAGAAAACTCGTGAGTTTTCCAGCAACCGCCGAGTTTCACAGACCCCATGTGAAACGACAGCCACACCTCTTTCAGCCTTCAGCCCACGACTCCCAGAATCGATCAGAATACCTGCAAACAGAGAAAAGAATGAAAATACGAGAGAGAAGAGAGAGAGAGAGAGAGATTTCGGATAACCTCCGCAGTTTTCAATTCCTCCAACGAGCCCCAAACCACCCTAAAATCGACGCCAAACGCTCAGTTACCACCACGAGAAGAATTCCTAACGAAAGCACAATAACTCAGGGTACGTTTTGTGCCTTTTCGTAAGCACCATTGACGGTAACCGAGGTCGGAAAATTGAGTTTTCCTAAACGTTCTTAGATCTGTGGTTTTAGGAACTTTTGGGCCACTAAACTTCGAAGAAGGAAAGAAGGACGACAAACAGAGAGGAAAAGGAAGAAAGAGGACCGAAATCGACAACAAACACGTCGCGGGAAGGAGAGAGAAAATGCACCGAAAAATCGACCGAAGTCGGGTAAGGAAGACGAGATCCACGGATCCAGGTCAACCTAAACCCAAACCCCGATAGAGCAGGCCGACTTCTTTCCCCTCGGCCTCTGCCTTCGGCCTAGCCCAACTATAGCAGCCCAAACCTCAATCCAGCCCAGAAGCCACGGTTCAGCTAAATCGACCCGAGACCAGACCCACGGTCCAATCGAACCGGCTTGCAACCCAAACACTTGTGGCCTAATCTAGTAAACCGAGGCCCAACAACCAGCCTGGCCCAGTAGCCTTCTGCAGCAGTCGACCCGCACCTTGACCCAATGCTCACCACACGACGTGGCGCGCTTTGCTTCTGCCACGTGGCACACAGCGGCGCGGGTAGTTCCTCGGCTCGACGGCTGTTCGGCTCGGCTACCCTATTTTCGGCCTGGTTTCCATTTCTTCGACCCTCTCTGACATGTTTTCGGCCCCAATTAAGGTATCTGAGGCCGTTTTAGAGTCGTATTTCACATTTATTGAATTATTGGTAAATTAATTGTGAAATACTAACAGAAGGTGGCGAACGGTGTGATAGGAAACAAACTCCGGCAACGTAGGAGACAACTCTCACGGAACGAGAGCTTATGTTTAGCTAATTCGGGAGTACTTCGGCCAAGGCCAACCAAGTAAGTGGTCTTACTATAAGATAGGCTAAAGATTGTTTGAAGTATGATGATGTGTGAGTGGGACGTTGTTGTGATGTCTGTTAAATGTACGTTATTTATGTTTCGATGCATGATGTACATGTTATATTTGATGCACTTAATGGCTTCTATGATGAGTATGATGTATGCATGACGATGTTATTAACATGATAATGTTTTCCATGTTGAGCATGTCTTGTGATGTTGTTTGTCATATTGCATCATGTTGTTAGATCGACAGAGGACACAACCCTAAGAGTATGAAATGATATTAATGTAAATATCCACGAGCACGTGTTATATAGTGTAACCAAGAGATGAGACTAGAGGGTTGTGTCAGAAGAGATGTATAATTGGACTTAGAGGGACTTCATGCATATTGTATGTTCATAAGCACAGGGCTACTTCCCCTAGAAATGATGAGTGCGGACGCGCACCGTATGATGAGTGCAAATGCACACAGATGAGGGTGTTCATGAGACGCATGACACTATGGGGTTCGGCTGACCTCCGGACGTCGCTACAAATTAGCTTGACTAGAGGGTCCAGGGGGAGTGCGAGCGCCCTGAGGATTCACACTCGCACGTGTGAGTCATGTGTAGGAAAATACTACACATTCAATTTGTCCAAGACTGAAGGCCACCAACCATTAAGATGATTAGAGATAGGTCCCATTCAATTTGTCCAAGACTGAAGGCCACCAACCATTAAGATGATTAGAGATAGGTCCCTAGGTCCCTAGTTCATAATTGCATGTGTTTGGTAGCATGACCCCATTGCATGTGTTTGGTAGCATGACCCCACTGGGGTCACTTGATAGGTCCCTAGTTCATAATTGCATGTGTTTGCACCTTACTGAGTATTTCTCGAAATACTCTGCCATATTGTTTTTCAGGTAAAGGCGAGGCGCCCATGTACAGTTGACGGCGTCATCGTGATCAAAGTGTGGTGCATGCATAGAATAGTAGCATATTTGAAATTTTATTTATGTCCGTGTTTTCTAATGTTTTAACGTATTCTGAAATTTTAAATTTTTCCGCTAATAAATATAGCATTCTTAGAGTTATATTCTACATTAGAGATGATCATGAGTGACTATGTGGATATTTAGGGTCGTGTTCTTAGAGTTATATTCTACATTAGAGATGATCATGAGTGACACACATGGTCAATATGTGGAAATTTAGAATTGTTACACACATGGTCGTTACACACATGGTCAATATGCATTAGTATACTTTGTGTTTGATTGTAAATTTTTAATATATTTTATTTAAAATTGTATTGAATAATTTTTTTAATAATACCGAGTTGGGTTCTTTTCCTACCCATGCTGAGCCAAATCTTCTTCATGGAGTTGGGTTCTTTTCCTACCCATGCTGAGCTAAATCTTCTTCATGTAAAACCTGAAAATCGTACGGTTTTATGAAACCGTGTGCTATGGCAGTCAATCCTATTTACAATAGGAGCAATTGACAATTGAATCCAATTTTACCAATTCCAAGTTGGTTGGTCAAAAAAAATTTCCTTATACTAAAAAATTATAAAATTTTTATTTTGAAAAATGGATTAAAGTTCTCATTTATACCACTTATCAATTAAAAAAAAAAACGATTCTATGGAGGAGGATTAGTTTATTCGTATTATAAATGTATTTAAAAATAATATATCGTATATGAATAGTTATTGGTATTATAAAGATGATTATTTATTAGTTTATTCATATTTCAAAATATATTTAAAAATAGTATAAAGTATATAAATAGTTATATATATTCATATTATAAACTTTGGAGGATTATTTATTAGTTTATTCCTATTAAAAAAATTATATTTAAAAATAGTTTAATGTACATGAATAGGATCGTTTGGAGTAAATCCACTGGAGTTCAAAAAAATTAATCTAACCCAACCCCTATAATTTGGGTTGGGTTGAAAAATTAACTAACTCAAGCCCATCACTAACAGAATTGACACACTATCTGGTGGACTCTGATACCACTGGCAGTTTTGACTTCTCCAAATCAATCTCACAAAATAAATAGGGCAAAAAAAAAAAAAAAAACAAACAAAAAAATGGCCTAATGGTTGATTGTATTGAACGCATCGCACCTTCTCCTCACATCTCCTTTCTCGCCAGTTTTCACCTCACGAACGCTCATCTTCTCCATCGCCTCTCCAAAATCCTTGAAGAATAATGCCTGGTTCCCTGCGTACATCTCCACGAATTTCCTCGTCCTTGAATCCTTCGCCAGCACGTGATCCGCCGCCGACAGTCCCATTCCTCTCAGCAGATTCTGGTAGTATACGTTGTCGAACTTCCCTGGCGTTACGGGGTCGCTGTACGCCGAACTTCCTGGATTCTTCTCGTAGTCCGCACAGGACTTCTTCAACGCCTCCGCGTATTTCGAATTAATCTCAGGATCTGTTGGTGTGTTTTTGCTGAAATTGAAGAGCCGATCGCTAAATTCCCTGCAATTCGAGAATCCGATTGTGCGTCCGCCGTATAGCGCTACCATTTCTTGAATTGTGAATCCTTTCGCTTCGAATAGCTTAATCAATTCGTCAATTGATTGATTCGGTTTCGGAATGTTACCTTCCACATCTGAAATCTTCGAGACGAGGCTATCTTTTCGCCCTAATTCAACTTTATACGACGGTCCACCTGAGGCCGCGATGAGATCTCTAGTCGCCTGCGCTAACACGTCAGAGCAAGAGACGATGCCAGGGCAAGAGAGCTCTAAGGTAATCTTAGCACGAGTGACAACGTCGAAGGCATCACCAGGAAGAGCGTGGTTGATTTCAGCATCGCGCTCGGCATGGTTGAAGACATTGGATGAAATAAGAACAGAGGCATCGCAGCCTCCAACCAAACAATCGCTGAAGAAGAGGCGCATAGATGCAGCGGCGGTGACGGGGCTAGTAGCGTGCTTGCGAGCAACAGTGTCGTGAACGATTTGTGCGAAGTCAGGGCAAGTTTTGTGGTAATAATCGAGAGAAAGGTGAGAGTGAACTGAGAATGGAAGAGATAGGCAAAGTAGAAGAAGAAGAGCGGTAGGGTGAAAGACGGCCATGGCGGGGTAGAGGAAGGAGGTGGGGGAAAACCTGCTTCCTCTGGATGTGTAGTGTTGTGAGGAGGAAGAAGAAGCAATTGCGGTGTGTGGGAAATGGAGGGATGAATGGGGGATTAAGAAGGAGATGGAGCATTGGATGGGAGAGATTTTGGGAGGTTTGTTAGAGATGGAGCATTGTTAAACATTTAATGCTATTTTTGGTACTTTTTATTACTAAAAACATGGTTATATGTAGGGGTGTACATTCAACCTGGCAACCCGGACCAACCCAACCCGAACTATAAGGGTTGGGTTGGATTAGCATTTCGGGTAGGGTTGGGTTCATTTTTCTGAACCCGAACTGAATCGGTTCGGTTTTGGGTTCATAGGTAAAACCTTCGGGTTGACCCGAGACAAATTAAATTATATAAACTTTATTAAGAATTTTTTTTGTATTAGTGGGTTTGTCAGAGTGGTACTGAGTCCAATTGAAGAATATTCACGCCCGAGTTCGACGCCAGACAAATACATATATTTGTTTTTATTTTTAATTTCTTTGTTTCGTTTATATTATTTTATTATTTTTAATTAAACATATTAAACACTTCAAATTATTTAGATCAAAGATAAATTATATGTATATATAATTTAAAAATAAATATATTTTAAATTATAATATATTTATTATCTATTTATTATAATATTATTATATCACAATTTATATACATTTTTATTTTTCTAATAGTTTAAAGTATATTTTAATTAAAATATATTTATATATTTTTTATTTTTGTTATATACAATACTCTTAAACTAATCATTTTTATTTTTTTATTTAATTTCCTGATTTATTCTTGTCTTTTTGTTATTTTAACCAATTCTAAAAAAATGTCGATATTTAATTCTTTAATTTTATGACAATGTTGAATTATGTTAATATGTTACAATTTTCGCTCGTTATTTTTTATTGAATTTATTATTATTATTTGTTAATAATTTGTCAATAATTATAGGTTAATTTGTGTTTGTGAACTTTTAATATATTTTATCTTCCGAATAATTATAAATTGTGTGTAAATAAAATTAAAAAAAAAATGACAACCCAACCTGAAAATAGAGGGTTGGGTTGGGTTGTCAAAAGTTTCGGGTTGGGTTGGGTTACCAATCCAACCAACCCGAACTTTTGGGTTGGGTCAAAAAAATCTCCCAACCCGACCCAACCCGGACCATGTACACCCCTAGTTATATGCTATCGAATTCATCCACCATTGTCTCACGGAAAGTATGTTATTACTATGGGAGCTAGGGGTGTACATTCAAACGGACAATCTGATAATTCGGACCAACTCAAGAACTATAGGGTTGGGTTAAGTTGGATTAGCATTTCGGGTAGGGTTGAGTTCATTTTTTATGAATTAGAACTGAATCGGTTCGATTTCAAGTTCGAGGGCAAAACCTTCGCTAAATAAAAATATATAAAATATATTAAGAATTTTCTTTTCATCATTTTAATGGGTTTAAGTTGAGGACACTAATCTGGTTTGATGCTAGCTAAATACATGTTTCTTTTATTATTCTCTTATTTATTAATTATGATTTATACATGCATTTAACTTATTTTGAAATAAATGCTTAGAGTGATTTGTGTTGCAATTTATTAATTATGATTTATATATATGAACTATGATACCCTTTTCCCCCTTTTTTATTTTATTTTTTTTTTTTTTTTTTTTTTTTGAATAATTATAGACTGATGCGTGTTTGTTTGTGAACTTTTTATATATTTTTCTAAGATTGTATATAAATGGTGGATAAATAAAACTTAAAAAAAAATTTGACAACTCAACCAGACCCAACTCAAGTCCAACCCGAAATAGAGGGTTGTGGATAAATAAAACTTTAAAAAAAAAAAAATTGACAACTCAACCCAGACCCAACCCGAAAATAGAGGGTTGGGTTGTGAAAAGTTTCGGGTTGGGTTGGGTTGGGTTACCAATCAACCAACCCGAACTTTTGGGTTGGGTCAAGAAAATCTCTCAACCCAACCCAACCCGGACCATGGGTACACCCCTAATGGGAGCATATATAATTACCGGATGTTCAATACCGATTCCTGATAAGTTAATTCCTGTCGATGTATATTTGTCGGGTTGTCCACCTAAACCCGAGGCTATTATAGATGCAGTAACAAAACTTCGTAAGAAAATATCTCGAGAAATCTATGAAAATCGAATTAAGTCTCAAGAGGAGAATCGGTGTTTTACTACCAACCACAAATTTCATGTTGGCCCAAGTACTCATACTGAAAATTACAATCAAAGATTACTCTATCAACCATCATCTATACCATTTCTTGGCTCAAGTCCACCACTAGTAGCTTTGGCACATCGCCTAGTGTGACTCTATACCATTTATAACAACTCAAGCTCATTGCTAGTAGCTTTGGCACACCGCCCAGTGTTAACTCTATATCATTTGTAACAATTCAAGCTCACTGCTAATAGTTCTAGCATTAAAGGTGTACATTCAACCCGACAACTCGGACCAACCCATCTCAAATTATAGGGATTGAATTGGGTTAATTTTTCTATACTCGAATTGGCTTAGTTCGATTTTGAGATTATGGGACAGAACCCTTGAGACACGAGCCGAAAAGAACTTATAAAATAAATTAAGCAATTTAGCATATTTATGGTTATGTGAGTGGGATGAAGTCTTATTGAAACTACTCACAAGCTGGTTTGACTCTTTACATCTATTTAGTTATTTCTAGTTCTATGACAATAACTATATTAAGTTTGGTTGAATAGTGATAGATTGATTTATGTTTGTTTGTGAACTTTTAATATATTTTCTGTGAGATTGTATGAAATAATTATGAGTCGTTGATAAATAAAAGTTTTTTTTTAACGACCTAAAGCCAAAATAGAAGGATGGGTTGGGTTGGGTTGGGTTGGGTTGAGTTGGATTACCGACCTAACAAACTCGAACTTTTTAATTGGTCCAAAAAAATTTCCTCAATCCAACCCAATCTGACTCAAGTTAAAAAAAAAAAAAAAATGGTATGCTCAACGGCCCGAGAGAATGATACTAACTTACGTGTAATATTTAATATTCATATATAAAGAACAGGACGAGCCCCTATGCTCATCCAAAGTGAACGAGACATGGCAACAATCTATGAGGTTTATATCCTAACTTGAATAAGTATACGTGTCAACGACAATCAAAGTTTAGCTAGCCGACTTACTCAAGAGCAAGAGTATATGTTGCATAATTTCATTACAAGTTCCACTCGAGTAATTTGGTATGACCATCAAAATAGATCAAATTACATCGTTTTATGAACAAATTTGAGCGCGAACTAATTCGAAAGTATCTCAAACAAACACAAATAAATCACTCTCTTCCTTCATTCACTCTCTTCCTTCATTCACTCAATCTTAAATCACTAAGAAAAGAGCAACAAAAAGCAGAAGCGCATTCATAATCCAACAGGTGGGGTTTGACAAAGACGCGCCACTTATGGGAGTGGCAGACGGCGGAGCAGCCGGGGCTACGGCCGTCGGGCACACTAAGACAGCAAGTTTCATTCCTTCAAAGCAGTAGCCGCCGCCGGCAATGAAGAAATAGGGCCGCAGCTCCGTCAGCTGAAACACGTCCCGTCCACCTCTTGTAATGTTCTTTATGTACTCCTTCTCGGTGCAACTCTCGTAGCTCGTTTCGTTCACTTCCAACACGTTGTAGTATCGCTTGTCGAACACGAAATCTTTTCAAATAAAATATTAATATACAATTTTAAAAATTAATTATTTCCTCATACAAGTTTTAAAAATTTCACTCCTACTTTCTTACCAAATTAATGAAACTCAAAAATATTTTTAAAATATTTATAAAATTTAAAAATATTTTTAAAAGTCAAAGAATATTTTTTATTAATTCAGTCCTCCATATCTCACAACAAAACTTTATTTTCTAAATAATAATAATAATAATAAATAAATAAATATATTCATCCATTTCAAATCTTTAATTTCGGGTGATATTTTTTTATTATTTTAAAAAAATAAAAGAAAAAACATTGGATATTCATGAAAAAAAATGATTTTTTTTTTTTTTTTGGAAGTACATGCATGAAAATAATGATATACAAGAATCACGACCCTTAAATTATTATAAATATGAAAAATTTAGGGACTAAATTGGCAGTACTATAAAATGAAGCTGAAGGACGAAAACTAACCGAAACGGTTTAAAAAAGCTCACAAATTTGTAGGACCCGACTCTACTTGACCCGATTTTCAAAAAAAGAAAGAAAGAGATAAGAAACTTACAAAGCCAATCACCGAGATAGAAACGATGCGAGGAGGACCAAAGGGTATAATTGAGATTAGGGTTCCATCCTTTAGAATTGCCCACCTTATGGAGCTTCTCTCCCATTGCAAGTGTTGCCCAAGCCATTGCCACTATTACCATTATCACCCTCACTCTCATTTCCTCCATTTCTTCCTCTTTCTTTTCCTTTTGCTTTGCTGCTCTTTAACAACTTCCATGTCCACAATTAAAAATAAAGCTCTCAAAATCTTTTATTTTTGCTTTTTTCTTTTTTTTTTTTTTTTAAAAAAATTATAAATTTTTATAATTTCACTTGAATTTTGATATTATTTTTAAATAATAAAAAAATTAAATTAATTTTTATTAGCTTAATTTTTTAAAATATTAAATAAGACATGGAGTTTTAAATTTTTTTTTTTTTTTTATTTAGTTTAGAAAATTTATTTCAATATTTTGAAATTAAATAAAAATTTTAAAATTTAAAAGATTTATAATTTTGGTTTTCTGACAAAAGAGCAGTCAACGTGAAGCATGACTTGGCTTTATTTAAAGCTGTTTGTTGGCAGACAAATCCTGTGGGGCCCACATCTTGTGTTCGTTACTACTTCTGACAAATAACTTACTAAATCTTTTTTATTTATTTTTTATTTTAAATTTGAATGTGTTAAAAGTTTCAAATTTTAATTTCAGATTTGACCATGGGTTCGTGTGTTGCACGCGCATTCTATTAGGACTCGTAGTAATATGATTAAGCGAGGAGCGACGTATGCTTAAGCCTCTGGCCTCGTTCTTGAGAAAATGCTTTAGAAAACGGGGTGTGAAAACCTCTCCACAAAAAACATGTTTTAAAATGTAATATCTTCCCGTGGTACTGTAGTGGTGGACTTGGCCTGTTACAAATGTAATATCTTCCAGTGGTACTGTAATATCTAGGTAGGGAGCCTGCTGCTTATTTATAGCTTGACCCGTTATAATATTTGGTAAACATGGTTAAATCTGGTAAAGCTATATATAGTAAATAGCTATATATATTAGATGGTTAAATCTGGTAAAACTATATATACAGTAAACTAAACTATATATCAAGTTCGGTATAGCTTTGAAGATGTACTTTCTGTATTCTCTGTATTCTCCCTTACTGTATATACTTGAAGTCATCAATATAAATCTTTTAGCCAATTCTCCTTGCACTTTCTCTATCATGTTCTTTGTGTTCATCTAGATCGAGTGTGTGCGTTGTTGTGCGATCCTAACATCTACTAGTGGTATGTTTGGGCTATTACAAATGTTATCCGAGCTAAACACTAAGTAGTGTGCTAGCGAGGATGTTAGGCCCTCAAGGGAGATGGATGGATGGTGAGATCTCACATTGGTTGGAAAGGGAAACGAAACATTCAGAAAATCTCTTGCTAGTAGATTTTTAAGACTGTGAGGTTGACGGCGATACGTAACGGACAAAAGTGGACAATATCTGCTAGCGGTGGGCTTGAGCTGTTACAATAATTATCGAACATCAAACTAAGTTAAAAAAAAAATGAAACAGACATATAGTCTTATGATCGTGACATCCGACGTGTTATAGTTTATTTTTGATAATTTAATTAATTTTGAAATAAAAGAAATATATTCAATTTTTATAGAAAAAAAATGGTTGGCATGCAAATTTGGTATTAAAAAAAAAGACAATAATTTATTGTCTTTATATTTTCGTATAAATGCCACGTGGAAAAGCTTTCGAATGGTCGTCTCAGACACACAACTTTATTTATTTATTATTATTATTATTTAAAAAATAATAATTATATTATTTAAATATATTTTTTCACGTGCGGCTTGCTTATAATACACTTTTCATTTAATTTCTTGTCTTTATATTTTCAAAACGTAAATTGTTTTTATTTTACTCTTATTTTCCAACTAATTTCCAGTTCATTCCATTCAATAAAAAAAATTATATTTATCCGTAATAAATATATAAATATATATAAATAAATCTTCTCCTAGTAGACGCGTTTTAAAGCTGTGAGGGAAAGTCCAAAGAGGACAATATCTGCTAGCACTGGATCTAGGTCGTTACAATGGTATCAGAGCCAGACACCGGACGATGTGTCATCTTTCTCGCTGTTCCCCGAAAGGGGATAGACACGAGTGCCAGGGTGTGCTAGTACGGATGCTGGCCCCAAAGGGGGGTGGATTTGGGGGCGGTCCCACATCGATTGAAGGAAGGAAAGAGTGCCAGCGAGGACGCTAGGTCCCGAAGGAGGGTGGATTGTGATGTACCACATTGGTTGGGGAAGAGAACAAACCATCATTTATAAGGGTGTGAAAACCTTCCCCTAACAGACCCGTTTTAAAGCCCAAAGAGGACAATATTTGCTAGAGGTGGATCTAGGTCGTTACACACACACACACATATATATATATATATATATATATATATATTACATTAATAACTAAAATCTCATAAAATAATTATCGGTCATAATACATCAATTATACAAATCGTTGAGTTAACCCAACCAAAAAACTATCACCCACAAACCGAACCAAATTTTCAATTTTCTAAAATTCGAACCCAATTCAAAAAAAAAAAAAAAAATCGAACCCAAACCATATTGATTGGATTATCGGGTCGTATGAAAAAAAAAAAAATCAAATTCTAAGCACAAACCAAACCCGCTGCGAAAATCAAATCAAATTAAACCAAACCGAACCGAACCAGACCGCACCCGAGTACGTATGGCAAAGGGAAGGGTTAATGGGCTGGATTGTGGACCCAGTCAACAAACATTGCTTTCTTTTCCAAATTAGCAATCTATTCATTCAATGAATGTTAAAAGAGACAGACGAATCTATACTCACATGGTTGGTGGTGGTGGCTTGCCCCTTGCTGCAACCAAACCCATTTTCAATGGCCAAAATAAATTATGAGTATTATCAAATCTCAACCCCTATGAGTTTAATACCCACCACCCATCAACAACACCAAGAACATCATCATCAACAACAACAACAACAACAAATTTTTAAATCAACAACATAACACAAAGAAACTTGATTCAATAACTAACTAGATCTTCCTTGCACAAATTGGTGAAGCAAGATCTCCTCTGTTTCAATGTCAATCAACAACACCGGTGGTTTACCATATCAGGGCCCGAGCAGCTGCGAAAACAGCGGTTAAAACGAACGGGGTGTACCCGATGTGGGTTGATCTTGAAGCACTGCTCTTATCATTCAAGGGCGAGCTTGAGGGCGGGGGCGGTAGGTGCTCGACATGGATAGCGAGCTTCATGCCTCCATAGCAAAACCCTTTGCCACTTATGAAGTAATAAGGCCTGGTTACATTCAAATGAACAACATCTCTTCCAGCTCCTGTGGTGAAGTTTTTTAGTGGATTCTCAGAATTGCAAGCCTCGTAGTTTGTCTTGTTCACCTCCAACACATCCATTTGGTTCCTGTCGTACACAAAAACTAACAACAAAGACCAAATGAGCTATAATCCCGACATCCTCGTCGAACTAGTTCGAGTAACTAACCATATTTCGACCCAATACATTCAATCTTCGAGAGTTTTTCTCATATAATACTCGATAGATCGTTACGATGTAATGTACATACGTGCACGTGCAAAGGGATACATGGATGAACCGACATTACATCAAAACAAGAGCGACCGAGAGATTATGCAAGTTTGAACTTTCTTTTCAGCTCATTGCTAGTAACAAACCAAATCTTAGCAGATTTCTCTAAACGATTCGATAACCGAGAACAAAACATGTTGAAAGAACACGTGTTGGTCTGCATCAAATCCAGATTCTAAAACCTAGTCCAAATCTCAAGCTAAGGGACAAGAACAATCAAACACAGAAATTCGCAGAACCAAGAACATCAAGAACCAATTTCATTTTCCTACTTCGTACACCAATTTTCTCAGCAGCCAAACAGAATCAAGAACATCAAAATCCGACAAAAACCCACAAAATCTCTCCTCAAAACTAACCAAAATCCAAATTATCAGCTACAAATCCAAACACCATTAACAGATCTAAAGATAAAAGTGCTTACAGAGCCAGTCGTCATAGTAGAAGTGCTTCCCTTCAGCCCAGACAGTGTAGTTCACATTGGACGTCCACCCCATGTTGTCACCAACAGTCCACCGTTTAGCTGAAACTTCCGACACCGCCGCCGCCAGCAGCAGCAGCACCACCGCCGCCAACAGCCCACCGCCGCTGCCCCTTCTTAGAACCTCCATAGCTCTGTATTTTTAGCGTAGTCTAGAAGGGTCTGGTTTGAGGTTTTATTTAAATGGGTGAGGAGGGGATTAGTGATTATGAAGATTAATTAAGAGTTTGCTTAATGGATCTACTGACCGCCATTATTTTTTTCAATTCAATACAAATTATTACACCTCAGCTTTTACTTTATTTTTTTTGGGGGAAATCAAAGTTTAACAATTTGGTCCAAAAGTTGAGATTTTTTCACACGACAGCCAGCTCAGGTTTGGTATTGTTCTTAGAATTCTTTAAAACTCTGTTGAACTTATATGTTTTGTTAATATATGAACAGATAATGATACTAAATGATTTTGAGTCCATAATTTAAGGCTGAAATGGCTCTTATTTGTTGTATTTTGGGGAGTTGTGGGGCATCAAATGAAGTGGAAGACTACTCATTTCACACATAATCTAGCTGTCAATTTATGTGCTAAGAGAGACAATGGTCCTAGCTTGCAAAAAGAAAATTCAATCAAATTTAGGGTATTTTATTTGTGACTCCAAACACTAATCCAAATTTACACTCTTAACGGCTATTTTGTTCATCTGGAGCTATTGTAATTTAGTCTCATTATGCTATATTAAAAGACGAGTAATTTATGAACTCATCACGCTATACCCATGAAAAGGGGAAAATGTTTAGTTTTCAGGCTTATCGTGTTATACTCGGTGGGAAAGAAAAAATGAATAGTTTACGCTTTAGTAACATTGTTTTATTGAATCTAATATTCACAAACTTTTAAGGAAGAATGAAATATTATCAAGCACCCTTCACGGTTGGAAAGGATAACGAAGCATTCTAAACATTTAAGGAAGAATGGAATATTATCAAGCAGCTTTCACGGTTGGAGAGGATAACGGAGCATTCTAAATTATTCCTACTGTTGAAGAGGATAACGAAGCATTTTAAATTTTTAAGGAATAACGGAATATTATCAAACACCCTTGACTGTTGGAGAGGATAACGAAGCATTATAAACTTTTAAGGAAGAATGGAATATTATTGAGCACCCTTCAGTGCTGGAGAGGATAACGAAGCATTCTAAATTTTTAAGGAATAATGGAATATTATCAAGCACACTTCACTGTTGGAGAGGATAACCAAGCATTTTTTATAGAGGTGTGGAAAACATTAACTCTGATAGACACGTTTTAAAAATCTTAAAGAAAACCCAAAAAGAAAAACCACATTGACTCTGATAGACACGTTTTAAAAATCTTAAAGAAACCCAAAAAGAAAAACCCAAGAGGAAAAACATTGACTCTGATAGATACGTTTTAAAAATCTTAAAGAAAACCCAAAAAGAAAAACTCAAGAGGAAAATATATGCGAGCGAGTTGTTACAATTTCACATTGTATTAATAGTCCTACATTTTTCTTAACCCGACTCTTATGATTTTTTCGATCAATGTATAAGACATTTATTATCTTTTTTAAAGTTGAATGTTCGATCTCACTTTATATTTTTTGAATAAAAAAAGTTATAATATAACTCAATGAGGTAGTTCATTGTTTATCGGTAGCTTCTTTTAATAGGTTGAAAGTTCACTAATCCTCTATTCTAGTTCGAGTTAAAAAATGAATAAAGTTTTATCGCGGTAAAATCTACAAAAGGGCGTTTTAATTCACCCATTTTTGTATGAACATTGAAAAGATAAAATAACTTGGAAAATCTGGTGCTAAACCATATGACACAAATTAAGTTAGCTGCAAAAACAAGTCAGCAGTTCCATAGACCAAACACAGCTTCAACTTGGCTTCTGACATTTAAGTAAGATCATCAATCCAATCTTCTTAATAAATATTGAACTTGAACTTCCTTAGTCAATGGCATGATCCAATCCCCATATAGATCAGCAACCAAGCTGGGTTTGATCTTATAAGTTGCTCGGCATTCAGCTTTCGGTGCATCGGTCGTTACCTCTTGTCCATAAACCGTTGCTTTCATCTCCACTCGCCTTTTCACAACCTCCTCCACCGTCGGGTATGTCAAGATATCCATCAGTTTTTGCTTATCCTTTGAAAAATTTACACAAAGGAAAAAGTTATTGAATGAAAATCCAGAAAAGAGTCAGCTGGAGGGTTCCATCTGGTTTGAGTTTGTTTACCTGTGCTCTAATAGCTGCTTCGTACGCCTCCGGTGAGGCTCGAAACTTAGCTTCTGCTACGAATTTTCCATAATGGATTCTCTTTGATAAAGCCTGCCAAAGTAAGGAATTCATTCATACAATTCTTGGAGATTGCCATGTTAATCAACGTGAAGTTTATGCATAAAACGGTGAATCTTGTGATCTTAATAACATTTAAAGCAGAAAAAAAAAAATTAAATGGTTATCTAAAGGGGCCTAAGTATCGATATATTTGGCTCTTATTAATGTGCTTGTCCCAATAATCGACTTAAGACTTCCCATTTTTAAGTCAGTAAAGTAAACTAATACAACGAGAGAGGATTAGGTGATTTCGATTTTCTAGTAACCAATAAAAGAATCCAGATCACGTTAAACTAGTAGCAGCAAGACCAGCAAGCTAAAGAAAGTGGAATAAAAAGGAAATGCTTCTTGAAAACAACTAACCTGATGGTTTTTAATAACATAACCCAGATGAAATCTAAAATCGCCTAAAATTGGCTCGACTCAAACACTGCAAATGAAGTCTAGAGGATGAAGTAGAGACCGTAAGTCCCTTCGATGGCATCCCATAAAATTGAAATGCTGATTTATGTACCATAGGCCACATTTATACAGGTAAAAATCAAATGTTGAAATTTTGAGTAAAGTTAGTGAAATGAGATATAACTTCAACAGCTGAGCAGCACATAACATATATGAAGACAAGAAACATGGCTCAATATTGTAAAGTCTGGAATATACAAGATTATTGCCGCATAGAGGACAACAAATTTGTTATTATGCTAGCTATCTAATTCTTTTGTTGTCTGTCCTCTTTTTTCTTTTTATCTTAATATTTATTTTAGGCTAAATTAATTGAAAAATACTCCTAAACCTTCCACTTTGTCTCAAAAAATGCTCCTAAACTCTCAAAAGTTTTAATAATACCCTAGACTTTCAAAAAAATCTAAAAAATACTCTTGCCATAATTTTGGATAGAAACCGTTAGTACTTTATTTCAAAAATACCCTTGAACTTTAAAAAGTTTCATTAATATCCTTCGACTTTTTAAAAAAGTTAAAAAATACTCTTGTCGTTAGTAATTTGTTTAAAAGACACTCATAAAATTTTAAAAATAACATTAACACCACCTTTATATATAAAAAAAAACAGAAAATGTTTTTATTGTCAATATATGGATGGAAACCGTTTATCAACACCTCATAAATTGTCTCCAAACTTTTAATGTTACTTTTGAAAGTTTATGAGTATTCTGAAGTATGGTATTTATGATGAGTATTTTTTAACTTTTAAAAAAAGTTTAAAGGTATTTTTAAAGTTTTTAAAAAAGGAGTATTTTGAAGCATGATATTTATGATGAGTATTTTTTAACTTTTAAAAAAAGTTTAAAGGTATTTTTAAAGTTTTTAAAAAAGTTTAAGGGTATTAATGAAACTTTTGAAAACTCAAGGGTATTTTTTAAACACTTTTTAAAGTTAAAAAGGTATTTTTGAAACACTTTTAAAAGTTCAAGAGTATTTTTGAAACAAAGTATTAACGGTTTCCATCCAAAACCAACGGTAAGGGTATTTTTTAACTTTGTTTTAAAGTTTAAAGTTATTTTTTAGACTTTTTGAAAGTTTAAGGGTATTATTGAAACTTTTGAAAGTTAAAAGACAAAATGAAATGTTAAGAGGTATTTTTATTAATTTAGCCTTCACTTTAACAAGACATGATTCATGAAATGGATTGGTTGAAAGGCACACCTGCAAACACAATGTGTCGCAAACAGCACTTGATCCACAATTCCCATCATCTCCTTCCTTCACTAATCTAGGAATGAGATCCCTAAAGTACATGTCCCATACTTTTGGATTGATGTTAATCGAATCTGCGGCTGGATGTAGTACCTGTTTGCCACATAAGTAGTTGACATATAAGAAAACAGAGCAACAGAACCATTTACAATATCGAGCCCGATTTCAAGAGCATTGCTCAGATGTCATGTTATCAGTTACATACTAAGATCTCCTGCTTATTTTTAAGCTCAATCATAGTGAAATATAACTGTAGAACGTATTATGGAGACCAACTCAAGATGAGCATAACTCCAAGCATCCTTAAAAGATATTTACCAGAGAGGATTCTAGGCTTTGATTGATCAAAAGAAGGAAAAAAGAAAATCCACCTCGACCAATATGCCCTGAGGCATGGCCATATATAACATACATGGTTAGGCAATTAGCCTGGTTTTGTAGGGAAATGATTGCAGAAGAGTTCAAATATTTCAATTTGAGAAGTTAGAATTGTTGAAATAGGATGGACCATTGAAACTATTAACGAAACACAGCTATTTATGATAGTAAAATTGAGAACATAGTCAGCATCATTAAACAAGCAATAGTATATGTTACCAATTTTCAAATTTCTCTTAAGGGTCTGGCTTGCCCTTCTTTGATTATTAAGGTTAGGGAGCTTTTCCTCTAGGATGTATTAAGATTCTTGAACTATAGTATATCAAGTCAATAGAATGTTGCATTCTTTTGTTTCACAACTTTGAGTTCTAGATTTCGATAGGGACAACCACATAATTTCGAAAGAGAAGGGTACCGTGGAGGAAGTTGTTCAAAATAGGAAAGAAGAATGAGATCATGATCGTAAGCGAATGTGGTCCCCATTTTTTGAATAGTGTCTGCTACTAAATTGAATAGACTAACGAAACATGTAGATTAGTTCGGAAATGTTCTAAGGACAAACAATTTTAATGGCATGCGAGCTTAAGTTTACCTGAGGATACTGCATTGGAGGCAATAGCGGTTCCGGCAAGTCATTTGGGAAGAAAGGATGTTCATCAGGGCTTTTGTATCTACCCACCTAACATGAAACAGATTGTTGTTAAGCAGAAAATCCGATGAAAATGAAACCTTCCTCTCATTATTTTACATCTTAATTTTTACTAAGGTTTCTGTCTTCTCGCATACCTGAGCATGAAGCTTTTCAGTTTCTTTGACCATATACTCTACCAAAGAACCATGAAACCCATCCATAACAAAAGCATCCCGGTCATAAGTATTGGCATTGTAACAATACTGTGTTCTCTCCATAAGATTGAATATTATGCTGTCCTCCTGAATGATTAATGAAAATCTTATACCCTCGAGGGTCAAGGTCTCACTCATGTCCACCCGTTTCTTCCTTGCTAGTGGTCTACAGCAATCCAATTTCAATTAATTGAGGAGGAAAAGAACGAAAAGCAAAGGGATTTTAGATCCTTCAACCTACAAGAATTACTCTTTAGCTTGTAAAAAAATGCAGCAAGGGTCTCTAAGTCGAGGAAATCATAGAGACGCCTCAAATGGACCAGATAGCCTTACTTTGAAAAACATTTTCTTTTACAAGTATTGTCAAGCACCTTTCGGAACCTTTCTAGACAAGTGGCATACAAAATAGATATGATGACGTAATTTTAATGGACTTTGGCCATGCCTAAAATCATAAGATTGTGTAAACAAATGTCATGCAAAGGGCAACAAAGTTCTTAACACAGGACATTGTTTAGATCATGAACTTTCATTACTATGCTTCTGAGTCTTAAAAACTCTTAAAAGGTTTCATATATGCTCTCAAACTTTGAACTGTAATTCAACGTAGTCCTATTATCTTATATCCAAATTCTGCATTGTCCTATTACCGATTGTCATTAACTTAAAAATAACATAAAATGTTTATAACAAAAACAACTAATTTTCACGGCATTAGAAGAAGAAAGTGGATAGTTGAACAAAATAAAATGGCACATACAACATACCTCCTTTTGAAACAACTTTTTGAAACTCTTTTATTGGTTGTGCCACTCTATTTTGTCCAGTTTTCCACTTACTTTTGTTTGATGTTAAAACACACTACATAGAATCAAAATTTAAAGTGGAGCAACTTGATTAACTTGATTGAAACCTTTTAAAAATTTAAGAACTATACAGACACGACAATCAAAATTGAGAGGATACATTTGGTAATTTAATCTAGAATATACATGCTCAGAACCTAAAAGAACCACAAAGAGTTGACTGAATGTGTTATAATTGTGTACATAAACAGCAGGCACCTAAAACTACCGCCTCCCTTTCCTAATTACCATGTCGCCAAATCCAAAAATCTAACATTCAACGACAATGGAAAGTTCGACTTGAGCATTTGCATCTAACGAAAAGAAGCAAATTAAAGACAACACCACAAGAATTTGGCGAGCATAACAAATCAGACAGCAAATTAAGTAGCAGGCATAGAAAGAAGAAGCAAACAACAAGATTCGTCAAAGGATTGTGCTGTATATACCCGGTGGAAGCGGAAGAAGCTTGAACAGGGCGAAGGCCGCCACTCAGCACACTCGAGCAATACTTCGAACTGGTTGCGGGCATCCGATGTACGAACAAAGAACATCTTGGTCGAGAACGGAATCGAAGCGGGTGAATATATGGGGCCGTTCTCAAAATTTTTGCCTCCATCTCCATTGAAACAGTATCGAAGAAGTTAAGCTATGGAGCGATGAAAAAGAGGAGAAAAAGAGCAGAAATGGAAAGGAATCTGTGACGGTGTTGGCGAGTCGAGGAAACGCCATTTCTGAACTTCTTAGCTAATAATAATAATAATAATAATAATTAATAACTTACGTGTAAAATACTTCCAAGCTTAAATAAGAAATAAATAAATAAATAATCAAAATGATTTATAACTCCGAGCTCTCGGTTCTTCCTAGAGAATGTCGAGATAATCACAAGAAGGAAGTTAAGAGAGTCGAGACTACATTAAGCAGTTTTATGGGCCTATGTTAGATATTTGTGATATGTCCGAGACAACAAGATCTTCAGTTTTATTGAGGGGCTGAAGTCGTGGGTGAAAATCAAGCTCTACGAACAAAGAGTTCAAAACATTTCCATGGCCTATGCTACCACAAAACGATTGTTTGATCTTAGATCGATGAACTCCAAGAGATAGGGCAAAACAAAGCGTCTGCAAGTGGTGAAAATGAAAATTACTGATCAAAATCTCCCAGAAATTGGGAAGTGACGGAGACCTCACAGCCAGAATAGTCAAAGTCAAAGTGAAGACCCCGTCTGGTTTCATATGCAATGGAGCCCATCAAGTATCTAAATGTCCATAGAAAGCAACACTATACACCTTCCAAGCAAAACTTGAAGTAAATTTAGAAGTTGAGTATGAGATGGTAGAAACAAAAATATCGTTAGCTGAGAATGTTGGACACCCCCGTGTGGGGGCAGTAAAGTACTTGTCTGCTCTCTAGAAGAGAGTGGAAGAGACCAAAGAGTCAGTGAAACGTGGTCTTATGTATGCCAAAAACACTGGAAGAGACCAAAGAGTCCTAGGTTAATCATAGAGTGGCCAAAAACACTACTGTCGACTCTGGAGCCACCCACAACTTCATGACAAGGACCAAAGCAAAACGCTTGAATATCCTTTGGCATCGAGATGCAGGAAAGATGAAGGTCGTCAATTTGGCAACTTTACCGATCTTAGAGTTGCGAAGAGAACTCTAATCAAGCTAGGGACTTGGACTGGACGATCCAACTTTGTGGTATTCAAGATGGACGACTTCGACATCGTGTTAGGGATGAATTTCCTAGAACACAAAGTCATTCCTATGCCTCTAACAAAAAAAACTTAGTTGTAATAGCCCAAAAAAATAATAATGGAAATAAATAAATAAATAAAAATAATTATAAAAAAATATATATAGATAAAAATAATAATAATAATTCATAAATAAATAATTAAAAGAGATTACTTAAAAATAAAAAATAAAAAATAAAATAACTCTCCTCAACTCATCCTTATGACAGAAAAAAAGAACAGAGAGAAAAGTAAAATGGCTTTCTGTAGATGGCAGATTTAGAGATTTTGGTCTGTTATTGCCGTAAAATCCTATCTCAGATCCCTTCTCATTTATAGTTATGATTATAGCAAATTAATTTAGGATCCTATTTGCTTTCCTCTATCCAATATTTTATCGTATCATGTAATAATCAAATCTCATTTTCAATATCCAATCCATTAGATTTTTTTTGTTGGCAATTCTATAAATCTGTAAGATTAGGCCTACAATCTATTAAAATTGACCAATAATATCTGTTTAAAAAATAAATTGAGTAGGATGAATGTCTGTTTAGAGAATGAAAATCTATTTATACAGAAGTGAGGAGAGAAGATGGAAGAAAGATTTGGTGAACAAAATTTAAAAATAAAATTAAAAATATAGGATAAGAAACTCCATTAAATTTTGTCATTGTCCAGTAATAATAAATTCTCTACCATAGTAATAATAAAAAATAAGATATTTAGTGAAAATAGCATTAGATATATATATAACATTTCACTTTTAACCATGGACCAAGGTAGATTAGAGATAATTTTATAGGGTTCAAATTTGAAACTGATGTCATGGGCTCACATAGGTTGACTTGGGTTTCAAAGGACGGAATCGAACTTTCATTAAAGATATATTCGTGACAACGACTTAAACTAACCAGGTAAGTGGCCTTACTATCGGCATGGTTATATTTGATGTTGACACGTGCCCCGTGGTTCTGCACGTGTCATATATACTGATATGTATGAATTATCTGTGAATCGGTATGCTTATATTATGTTTATGTTATGTTATAATAGGTGAATTGTATGATAATAATTATGGTATGATGTGTTCAAGGATATTTTTGAGATAGGATACGAGAAGATGCACAAAACGAAATCTAACTATAGGAGAAAGATACATTCATAAAACGTTAAGGTTAGGTTACATACCGGAGTGCTATGGATAGAAGAGATTGATGAAAGAATATGGTTAGGATATGGGTAGAAAGGGATAGGTTTGTGATAGATTGATAGAACGATAGTGTTAGGATACGTTCCTATGATGATATGATTAAGGCGTTCATGTAACGATATGACTATGATAGGTATAAGAACGTTAAGGCTATGATAAGTTAGGGAACGATATGACCACAAAGTGTTTACGATATGACATGTTTATGATACGATATATTGTGATGTGATATGTTAGTTTTAGATTGTTTTGTGTGATCATTGAGGTAATTGTTGTATGAATTGCACGTTATGAAACGTCATGTTAAGCAAGGAGCATTATGCTATGTTTTCTAAATTGTATGTATACAGCATGTTATGAATGACATGATATCACGATAAATGAAATGAAATGTAACCCCGTTAGATTATGTATGATACGTAGACTAAAAAATGAGAAATGACATGTTAAGCGTGAAAGATGATAGCGGGGTTATATTCATTAATGATTGGGGATCTCATGCATTATGTGTGTTCATGCATTGGGGGGATACCCCTACTCCATCACGAGGATACGGACGCGTACATCCAATGGTAGGACAACGTTTGTTATGTTTTGCATAGCGCTGCCGTGATGGTTACTAGTTCTAACCGGTGTTTGGCCTAGGGAGCGTCCCAGTGTATGCTCGCCTGACAAGTAAGGTGGTGAGCCCATACTCGCACGTATGGACTATGTGTAGAGTATATGGTACACGTCCAAATTACCCGTTAGAACAGCAACGTAGGAAGACAGATTGAAAGATAGGTCCCATCATCTCGTTTGCATGTGATTGTTGCATTTAACCCCAATAGTGGAGTCACTTACTGAATATTTCTTTTAAGTACTCGTCATGTGCTACTACATTTTTTAGGTTAAGGCAAGGCATTCCTATACAGATGACGACGGCATCGCAACTCGAGACCATGATACATGCATAAGATAGTGGTATTTATTTTCTTAGACTTAGGCTAGAATGAGATGTTTTTAACTTAAACTCTTGTTTATTTTATTTAGTTTTTTGTTGTGTCGTTTTAAAGATGTTTTCGAAACATGTAAGTCCATGGCTGTGTTTTAAGGTAAAGGTTATGTTTTATGAAATTTAAATGGAGTTTTTCGCATTCAATGTTTATGGTACGTATACAGTAACGACCTTAAATTAAGTAGAAAATTTCGGGTTGTTACATTAGTATTAATGGGGGCCAATCTGACAATTATCCAGACAAACACTCGTCAGCCAGGAGGGGTGAAAATGACGTCAGCACTACAGTTGAGAAAGGATCTTAGCCTCGTAATCGATTTAGAAACACCGCGACGTGAAACAAGGAAGTTAGACAAAGTATTTATCTCCACCTGGGCAGATAAATAATGAGATTGATGTTATATCGGAGGCAAGATTGCTTGCCTCAAATGCATGTCATACGACTCAACTTGAGCTACCTGAATTTTACAAGTAGCTAAATGTCTTGCAAATAGTTGGGTTCATTAGACACACAAGTACCATTGTTAGTGATCACCCAAAGGCGGGAGAGAAACACCAAGCCAACGCTGCTCGTCGAAAGAGAGGGACAGAGACAAACCTCTGAAACAATACATGTTCACGTAGAAATACCATCTAGACGAATGAAGAGAAGGGTCAGTTAGAAGCGTCGATCACGAAAAATTCAAGGCGGAGAAAGTTTTGATCAAATTGAGGTCATATCAACTTCGAGGTTAAAACAACTAGAATCAAATATTGGGGCGAAAAATTCTGCGGACCAGTCGAAGTTATCCACAAAGTTGAGAATGCATAATATATGATCCAATTGCTCCCATGGATGCGAATTAGCCCTTTTGTCCATGTCAGTAACATGAAACATTACTCTCCCGATCAAAAAGACGTCAAGCACATAGAGGCAACATAACCTCACGCAAAGAAGAAGAATTTCCAAGTGAAGAAAGTAAGAGAAACTCCCACAGAGAAGAGGCCAAGATGTGGTTTTCAACAGTTCTTTGCATATTGGAAGAGACTCCTCATTGCTGAAGTCAACTGGAAGCGCGTCGAAAGACCTAAAGTTAGCCTCGACCTACATCACTAAGTTTGCGAAGAGTCGATTGATAGAGACGTCAACCAATTGAGTGGGGGAGGATGTCACAGTCATGCGTGTCCAAGGTGGTTGTAACGACCCGGGAAAAAGAAAAAGAAAAAGTAAAAAAAAAACTCGGTCATCGGAAAACTCGCGAGTTTTCCAGCGACTGCTGAGTTTCGCGGACCCCACGCGAAACGACAGCCACACCTTGCTCAAACAGAGAAAAGAATGAGAGAGAGAGAGGGAGGGAGGGAGGGAGGGAGGGAGAGGGAGAGGGAGAGGGAGAGAGGGAGAGAGGGAGAGAGAGAGAGAGATAGATTTCGGATAACGTCGGCGAGTTTCCAATTCCTCTGACGAGCCCCAAACCACTCTAAAACCGACACCAAATGCTCAGTTACCACCTCGAGAAGGATCCTTAACGAAAGCACAATAACTCAGAGTATGTTTTGTGCCTTTTCGTAAACGCTGTCGTCGGTAACCGAGGTCGGAAAATTGAATTTTCCTAAACGTTCTTAGATATGTGGTTTTAGGAATTTTTGGGCCACTAAACTTCGAGGAAGGAAAGAAGGACGACAAACATAGAGGAAAAGGAAGAAAGAGGACCGAAATTGGCAACGAAAATGCCGCGGGAAGGAGAGAGAACGCGCTGGAAAATCGACCGAAGTCGAGTAAGGAAGACGAGATCTATGAATCCGGGTCAACCCCAACCCAAAACCCGATAGAGCAGCCCGACTTCTTTCCCCTTGGCCTCTGCCTTCGGTCCAGTCCAACTATAGTGGCCCAAACCTCAATCAAGCCTAGAAGCCACGGATTAGCTGAACCGACCCAAGACCAGACCCACGGTCCAATCGAACCGGCTTACAACCCAAACGCTTGCGGTCCAATCGAACCGGCTTACAACCCAAACGCTTGCGGCCCAATCTAGTAAACCGAGGCCCAACAACCAGCCCCGCCTAGTAGCTTCTGTAGCAGCCAACCCGAACCGGAGTGCGACCCGCGCCTCGACCTGACGCTCACCACACGATGTGACATGCTTTGCTTTTGCCACGTGGCACACAGCGGCACAGGCGGTCCCTCGACTCGGCTCGGTGCAAATGGCTCGGCAGCTCCCAGTGGCTGTTCGACTCGGCTCCCCTGTTTTCAGCCCGATTTCAGCCCCGATTAAGGTATCTGAGGCCGTTTTAGAGCCATATTTCATATTTCTTGAAATATTGGTAAATTAATTGTGAAATATTAACTGAAGGTGGCAAACGGTGTGATAGGAAACAAACCACGGCAACGTACGAAGCAGCTCTCACGAAACGGGAGTTTACATTTAGCTAATTAGGGAGTACTTCGGCCAAGGCGAACCAAGTAAGGGGTCTTACTATAGAATAGGCTAAAGATTGCTTGAATTATGATGATGTATGAGTATGACGTTGTGTTGTGATGTATGTTAAATGAACGTTATTTATGTTTCGATGCATGATGTACATGTTATATCTGATGCACTTAATGGCTTCTGTGATAAGTATGATGTATGCATGATGATGTTATTAACATGATGATGTTTTCCATGTTGAACATGCCTTATGATGGTGTTTGCCATATTGCATCATGTTGTTAGATCGACATAGGACACAACCCTAAGAGTATGAAAATGATATTAATGTAAATATCCACGAGCACATGTTACATAGTTAACCAAGAGATGAGACTTGAGGGTTGTGTTAGAAGAGATGTATAATTGGATTTAGAGGGACCTCATGCATATTGTATGTTCATAAACATAAGGCTACTTCTCCCAGAGATGATGAGTGCGGATGCGCACCGTATGATGAGCGCGAATGCACACAGATGAGGATGTTCATGAGGCACATGACACTATGGGGTTTCGCTGACCTCCGAACGTTGCTACAAATTAGCTTGATCAGAGGGTCCAGGGGGTGTGCGAGCGCGTTGGGGATTCACACTCGCACGTGTGAGTCGTGTGTAGGGAAGTACTACACATCCAATTTATCCGAGACTGGAGGCCACCCCTAAGATGATTAGAGATAGGTCCCTAGATCATGATTGCATGTGTTTGCATTTGCATGGCCCCCAATAATGGGGCCACTTATTGAGTATTCTTTGAAATACTCCGGCCGTGTACCACATCATTTTTCAGGTAAAGGTAAGGCACACTTGTACGGAGGATGGCGACATCGCAAGCAGAGAAGAGACTATGGCACGTGCATATGGTAGACTCATATTTACATTCATAGTCTTAATTAGAATAGGTTGTTTTGCATTTCATTATTTTAAACTATTTTGTATTTGGTTTTATTTTTCTCTAAATTTCAGTATTTCGTATGTAAACACGTAAGACCATGACCGTGTTTTTCAAGGGAAGAAGTTGTTTTAAGCATTTTTCGGAGTTTACGTTATAAATGATGTTCATGTAAGAGTTATATTTCTGCATTATAGATGCACATGAAAAGTTAGTAATGACTCTTGAGTATATAGAAATTTAGGGTCGTTACAACATGAGTTAAGGTTGGGACGAATTAGAAAAAATATTTGGACTAACCTAAAATTTTGCGTTAGTTAGGTTGGTAGCCCGAATGACAAAATTCACAACCTAACCGAATCGAACCGAACCAAACCAAACCCAACTCTTTATTTTCAAAAAGTGTGACTATAGTTTGCAAGTTTAAGACATTAATGAAATTGATTAATTCATATACTTGTCGTTGCAATTAATATGTTGATGAGTGAACTTTAAGATACTTTCAATATCATTTCTTGAATCAATATTAGAGGCTATAAATTTTGACAATAATTATGAAATCATGCCTCATTAGAGCAACCTAAAAATGACTTCAATTAAAAATTCTTTTAAAGGGGATTGTTCATTTACCCAAATATATTTAAAAAATAAAGTTCATAAAATTTAGAGATTTAATCCGACTTAATCAATTGATTAGTTGATTAAGAACAGCAAGAACTAAAATGATGGATTTGGAGGAATTTATTAAAACCAATAATAATTGGGTGAGGGTTAGAGCTGGACTATTTTTCAATCGGAATTCGTCGAATTGGAAGCTTCAACAATGGAGGCTCCCCTTTATGATTTCATAATCCTAGGCGCCTCTGGTTTCACCGGCAAGTACGTGGTTCGAGAAGCCCTCAAATTCCTCAACCCTTCTTCTTCTTCTTCTTCTTCCCCTCTCAAATCCTTCGCTCTTGCCGGTCGGAATCCCACAAAACTGAAGGAAACCCTCAAATGGGCAGCGCATCCCAACTCACCGCCGCCGATTCCGCTTCTAACCGCGGATGTTTCCGATCCACAATCCATCCACCACATCTGCACCCAAACCAAGCTCATTCTCAACTGCGTCGGACCCTTCCGCCGCTACGGCGAGCCTGTGGTGGCGGCGTGTGTAGAGACAGGTTGCGATTATTTGGACATCTGTGGGGAGCCGGAGTTCATGGAGAAAATGGAAGCTAATTATCATGAGAGGGCGGTGGAGAATGGTTGTTTGGTGATTTCGGCTTGTGGGTTCGATTCGGTTCCTGCTGAATTGGGTTTGATGTTCAATTCCAAGCAGTGGTTTGGGGAATCGGCGCCGAATCGGATCGAGGCGTATTTGAGCTTGGAATCGAAGAGGAAAATTGTTGGGAACTTTGGGACTTTTGAATCGGCTGTTCTTGGTGTTGCTAATGCCGGCCGGTTAGTGCAATTGAGGCGTTCAAGGCCCAGAAGACCTCGCCCTACGGTCAGCAAATTTCTTCAAATTTACATTAATCAAAAGCTTTAGTTTCTGGGAATGTTTGAACCATTTGTTATGATTATGATCTGCTGATAACAATCTGTTTAGCTTACTTTTATGCATAAACTTGCAATATGTTGTGAATTTTGTTGTCTCAGATTCCTGGTCCTCCTCCTCCTAAAGGACCTACTGTAGAACACAACAAAGAGACAGGCCTTTGGGCTGTAAGATTACCTTCAGCTGATGCCACTGTTGTTCGTAGAACACTCTCTTTTCTAGCTCAAAACCCTCATGGTCTTCCTGGTGTTAACGAGCGTGTCGAAGAGATCGAACAGAGGACGACGTTTTGGTCATCAGTGAAGCCAGCTCATTTTGGAGTAAAAATTGGTTCCAAGTCCTTGATTGGCACTCTGCGGATCATTGCAGTTGGAATGTTCATAGGGCTGTTTGGTAAAACGTCATTCGGGAGGTGGCTTCTCTTGACGTTCCCTTCGGTTTTCAGTCTCGGTTGGTTCAAGAAGAAGGGTCCTTCGGAAGATGAGGTCGATAGTGCGTCGTTCAAGATGTGGTTTGTTGGTCATGGTTTTAGCAACAAGAGTGGTGCAGGCAATGGAGAACCAGATATGAAAATTGTAACGAGAGTGATGGGGCCTGAGATCGGATATATAACCACGCCCATAATCCTTGTTCAATGTGCATTGATTGTTCTAAGCAAACGCGAGGTTCTGCCAAAAGGAGGAGCTCTCACTCCAGGTATCGTGTTCGGACCTACTGATCTTCAAAAAAAACTCGAAGAGAATGGGATATGTTTTGATGTGATTTCAAAGAATGCTTAGTAAGTGAATAATGTGTCGTTACTTTTGCTGGATTTGTGTCTTTTGCATCTGAAACTGATCTCTGTGATATACTTTAGGTATGTAAGATTACTCTGTTGGTTTTCTTTCGAGAACTGAAGTTGGGCCCATAAGAACATTAAACTTAGAACTGAAGTTGTTCCATAGCCGCTATGCTTTGATACGCCCTCGTTGCATGCCCAGTACGTTTAGATACCATCTAGAAAAAAAGTAGTACGAACGAGTGTAAAACTATTCATTAAGTAGCTCATATATAGGAAAATAATCATTCATAAACATTTATTGAAATCGTTTATGAGAGATCCTATATTGGTTAGGAAGGAGAACGAAATATTATTTATAAGGGTGTGAAAACCTTTCCCTGGTAGACACGTTTTAAAAACCTTGAAGGGAATCCTGAAAGGAAAAACTCAAAGAGGATAAGATCTGCCAGCGGTGGACTTAAACTGTTATAAATAGTATCAAAGCCAGACATCGGACGCTGGCCTCGAAGGAGATGGATTGTGAGATCCAACATCAATTAGAGAGAGGAACGAGTACTAGCGAGGACGCTAGGCCTTGAAGAAGGGAGGGAGGTGGATTATGAGATTCACATCGATTGGAGAGAGAAATGAGTGCTAGCGAGGACGCTGGATCTCGAAGGGGGTGAATTGTGAGATCCCACGTTGGGGAGGAAAATGAAACATTTTTTTTATAAGGGTGTGGAAGATCCAATATCGATTGGAGAGGAACGAGTGCTAGGGATGACGCCGGATCTCGGGGGGGGGGGGGGGGGGGGCAGTGGATTGTGAGATCCCACATTGGTTGGGTAGGAGAATGAAACATTATTTATTACAAGGGTGTGGAAGATCCCACATCGATTGGTTATAAGGGTGTGGAAGATCCCACATTGATTGGAGGGAGAAACAAGTGCCAGCAAGGGCGCTGGATCCCGAAGGGGTGGATTGTGAGACGCGTTCTAAAAACCTTGAAGGGAAGCCCGAAAGACAAAGCCGAAGAAGACAATATCTATTAGTGATGGGCTTGGACGGTTACAGTTTATCATGAATTTTAGCCCATAGGACATTTGTAGGTTATAGACCAAAGTTTCTTTCATAGGTCATAGCCATAACCATCATTATGGTCAAGACTCGGTTAGCTCATCTATATTATGAGAGTCTTACTTTTGGGTTTGTCGGCTCGTATTAGTCATATTTCTAGCTTAGATAGTCTAGTTCATTTTTGCTTATCTTTATTATAAGGTAAGAGATAGTCTAGGTATAATCTTTACTATTTCTTGTTATCGTATAAAATCATACCCGTATATAAATGCGGCGTGACCTCATAATCGTTCCTAACTCTAGTCCGTATACATATCCTATCAATCTAGATAGTAAACCACTAGAGATTAGTTTGTAACTTTTTATATCTCTATATAGTACAATAATCATAATTATGAGGGAGCGATTCTCGTCTCTACCTACTACTACAATATTCATGTTTATCGTTGTTAATCAAGACAAGTTCGCCATTAGAGGATACTTGGGGTTGCAGTGCCTAAACATGCTCCTATAGCTTAAATTTTTTTCATATTCATTTATAACCTTAGAAATAGTTCTCATATAAAATTTTAAGTTATTTGGAGCTGATTTAAACTATGAAACATCATCCAGATATATATTAGGTATTTTGGTCATTTTACCCTTATCACTAATTTAGGCCCTAAACATGGGTCTATATAGATAGAACTAAGCATACATACATCTTTATTATACGATATTAGACCATCCATTAAAATTTTATGCAAAGCGGATACCATTTAGTTGGTTAATTTTATTACCTGTGATTCTAGAGTAAAACTGTAACGACCGCTCTCCGACGCATCGAATCATAAATCGTTATGTGCACTCTAGGATTAGAGCCTTGCAATATTTCCATTTTATAAAATGGGCAACACAAGTTCAAAATATAACGGGATCCGTGGAGTCACATCAAAAGAAATCAATTACAAAATAGCATAAGTTTTCTCAAAATAAACATCAAAATGACATTACAAACGACATGGACAGCGAGGACTCGATCTAAGGGTCTCCACTACAGCCGCACGGCTCCACACATTTCCGCCACCGACATCGGTTTACTTAACACCTGAAAAAAAAAAAACAATAACATGGGATGAGAATAAAAATACTTAGTAAGCAACCTACTTGTAGGCTCTTATCGGCTTTTTGGCTATGTGCTCGAATCTATTTCTAGCAAAGTCTACTGTGGTCTCAAAAGAAGACCCTATGGATTCTCATTGATATGGATTTTATTCCATACCTAACTATCTATTGAGCTCAAATTAGTGGATTCTGCCTAGTGGTGCCTGACATCAACTACCTGTTCTTGAGAATCAGTAACTACCTGCCACTGCGCCCCGCCGAGCTGGGTCAGTAAACTACCTGTCTTACACCCCTGTCGGGTTTAGATTAGTAAAAGGCCATGTCTCTCCCCACTAGGCACCTCTGATGTAGTACTACAGTAGTATACTCACTATGGCCACCATATCCACTCTAGGTGACAACTAAAAGAAGTTAACTCATAATATATGAAATTCATAATTCACTCTATCTACCACATAGCAAATGGTCCAATTCACAAATGGGCAATAATGGGCTATCCAAATCCCAAATCAAAGCAGAACAAAATATCAAGCCTTGCATCATACTCATCATGCAAATCAAGAACTAACAATCTACCCCGATATCCTAGGAAACACATAAACTCAAACGCCAATCAGAGAATTTCACATTATGCATGCGGAAGCTATATAACCTGTAACGACCCTGAAAAAAAGAAAAAGAAAAAAAAAAAACCTCAGTCGCCGAGTTTCGCGAACCCCATGCAAAACGACAGCCACACCTCGCACAACCTTAAGCCCACAACTCCCAGAATTGATCAGAATACTTGCAAATAGAGAAAAGAACGAAAATACGAGAGAGAGAGAGAGAGAGAGAGATTTTGGATAAGGTTGGCCAGTTTCCAATTCCTCCGACGAGTCCCAAACCACCCTAATGAAATAACAATAACTCAGGGTACGTTTTGTGCCTTTTCATAAGCGCCGACGTCGGTAACCAAGGTCGGAAAATTGGATTTTCCTAAACGTTCTTAGATCTGTGGTTTTAGGAACCCAAACCACCCTAAAACCGACGCCAAACGCTCAGTTACCACCACGAGAAGGATCCCTAATGAAAGAACAATAACTCAGGGTACGTTTCGTGCCTTTTCATAAGCGCCGACGTCGGTAACCGAGGTCGGAAAATTGGATTTTCCTAAACGTTCTTAGATCTGTGGTTTTAGGAACTTTTGGGCCACTAAACTTCGAGGAAGGAAAGAAGGATGACGAATAGAGAGGAAAAGGAAGAAAATGACCAAAATCGGCAACGGAAACGCCGTGGGAAGGAGAGAGAAAATGCGCCAAAAAATTGGCCAAAGTCGGGTAAAGAAGACGAGATCCACAGATTCGGGTCAACCCAAACCTAAAAAGGTAGAGCAGCCCGACTTCTTTCCCCTCGGCCACTGCCATCGGTCCAGCCAACTATAGTGGCCCAAACCTCAATCTAGCCTATAAGTCACGGTTCAGCTGAACCGACCCGAGACCAGACCCACGGTCCAATCGAACCAGCCTGCAACGCAAATGCTTGCGGCCCAATCCAATAAATCGAGGCCCAACAACCAGCACGACCCAGTAGTCTTTTGCAGCAGCCGACCCAAACTGGAGTGCGACTCGCGCCTCGACCTGACGCTCACTACACGACGTGGCACGCTCTGCGTTTGCCACGTGGCACACAACGGTGCAGGCAGTCCCTTGGCTCGATTCGGTGACTTCTCCGGCAGCTCCCAGCAGCTGTTCGGCTTGGCTCCCCTGTTTTCAGCTCGGTTTTCATTGTTTCGACTCTCTCGGACCTGTTTTCGGCTCCGATTAAGGTATCCAAGGCTGTTTTAGAGCCGTATTTCACATTTTTTGAATTATTGGTAAATTAATTTTGAAATCCTAACGGAAGGTGGCCAATGGTGTGATAGGAAACAAACCCCAGCAATGTAGGAAGCAACTCTCATGGAACGGGAGCTTACGTTTAGCTAATTAGGGAGTACTTCGGCCAAGGCCAACCAAGTAAGTGACCGTACTATAGGATAGGTTAAAGATTGTTTGAATTGTGATGAGACGCATGACACTATGGGGTTCCGCTGACCTCCGGACGTCACTACAGATTAGCTTGACTAGAGGGTCCAGGGGGTGTGTGAGTTCCCTAGGGATTCACACTCGCACCTGTGAGTTGTGTGTAGGGAAGTACTACACTTTCAATTTGTCTGAAACTGGAGGCCACCCTTAAGATGATTAGAGATATGTCCCTAATTCATGATTGCATGTGTTTGCATTAGCATGACCCTTATAGTGGGGTCACTTACTAAGTATTTCTGCCATGTGCCATATTGTTTTTCAGGTATAGGCAAGTGTCCATGTACGGTTGACGGCAGCATCGTGATCAGAGACTGTGACGCGTGCATAGGATAATTGCATATTTAAAATTCGTCTTTGTTAGGATTGGGTGTTTGCATTTCATATATTTAAATTATTTCATTTGTAATTGTTTTATCCTATTTTGAACTCCAGCACGATGTTTGAAACACGTAAGTCCGGTAGTGTTTTCTAGTGTTTTAACGTATTCTGAAGTTTGGAATTTTTCCGCTAATAAAGATGAGCATTTTTAGAGTTATATTCTGCCTTAGAGATGAGCATGAGACCTTACTATTGACTCTGAGTATGTGGAAACTTAGGGTCGTTATATAACCCTAACTATAATCAATGTAACGACCCGAAATTTTCTACTTAATTTAAGGTCGCTACTGTATACGTACCATAAACATTGAATGCGGAAGACTTCATTAAAATTTCATAAAACATAACCTTTATCTTAAAACACAGCCATGGACTTACGTGTTTCGAAAACATCTTTAAAACGACAAAACAAAAGACTAAATAAAATGAATAAGAGTTTAAGTTAAAAACATCCTATTCTAGCCAAAGTCTAAGAAAATAAATACCACTACCCTATGCATGTGCCATGGTCTCGAGTTGCGATGTCGTCGTCAGCCGTACAGGAATGCCTTGCCTTAACCTGAAAAATGTAGTAGCACATGGCTTGAGTATTAAAAAAATACTCAGTAAGTGACCCCACTATTAGGGTTAAATGCAACAATCACATGCAATGAAATGATAGGACCTATCTTTCGTTTCGTTTTCCCTACGGTACTGTCCTAACAGGTAATTGTGGACGTGTACCATATACTCTACACACAGCCCATACGTGCAAGTATGGGCTCACCTAATAGTTTGCACACCGCTGGGCCACTGTCCTTTCGGTGGGCATACTCTGGGAGCCCCTTATGCCGAGACCCGTTAAAACTAGAACCGTCACGGCAGCGCTATGCAATGCATAACGATCGTTGTCCTGCCACTGGATGTATGCGTCCGTACCCTCGTGATGGGATGGGGGTATCCCCCCAGATGCATGAACACACATAATGCATGAGGTCCCCCTATTTCTACATTTATTTTTAATGACCATAACCCCCTGTCACGTTCTAGGCTTCATGTCATTCTCATTTTCATTTCACATTTCATACACATTTCTATCGGGGTTATGGTTCCAAACAGTTTACCGTGTTTCATGTCATACAATTCATGCTGTTCACATTCACATATTCCATACATACATGCCATAATCATTCAAGGACCTCATATCGCTACATGCATTACACATCACATCAGACTAAAAGCATACATAGCATACATTCATGTTCACATAACTACGTACTTAAGCACAATAATCTAGCATACAATGTATCATATCATAAACAAGTCATAACGTAAACACTTCATAGTCATATCGTTCTCTAACTTACCATAGCCTTAAAGTTCTTATACCTATCACAGACATATCATTACGTAACGTACCTTAGTCATATCGTCACAAGAACGTACCCTAACGCTATCGTTCTATCAATCTATCACAAACCTATCCCTTTCTACCCATAACCTAACCGTATTCTTTCCTCAATCTCTCCTATCCATAGCACTCCGGTATGTAACCTAACTTTAACGTTTCATGAACGTATCTTACTCCTATTGTTACATTTCGTTTTGTGCATCCTTCTCGTATCCTTTCTCAAACATATCATTGAGCACATCGTACCATAATTATTATCATACAAACCACATATTATAACATAACATAACATATAGGAAGCATATCGATCTACAGACAATTCACACATATCAATATATATGACACGTGCAGAACCACAGGGCACGTGTCAACATCAAATATAACCATGCCGATAGTAAGGTCACTTACCTGGCTAGCTTAAGTCGTTGTCACAAATATATTTTTAATGAAAGTTCGATTCCGTCCTTTGAAATCTGAGTCAACCTATATGAGCTCATGACATCAGTTTCAAGTTTGAACTCTATAAAATTATTTCTCTAATTTACATTCGCCATCGTAAAATTCTGATATTTCGTGTTAGACAAAATTTAAAGCAGCTCACTACCCTATGATATTTCATGTTTTATTGTTAAATCCTGTTGAACAAAGCTTTCCTCAATCTTCCTCCCTCTCTCTCTCATTATTTTCATTCTGTAAATAGGTTTTTCAATTCTGTAAACGGATATTACTAGCCAATTGTAAATCCAATTGTAAGTTGATTGTTTGGCTGGGAATCTCTAGTTTATAGATCTGCCAACTAAATATTTTTTTTAATCTAACAACCTTATTTCGTATAACTTAAAATGAACAAAAATCTAATCAATTGGATATGGGATCTGATTAGTACAGGACCTGTTAAAATATGAAAGAAGATTTGATCCTAAATTAATTTCTTATAACCATAACTATAAAAGAAAATGAAATCTGAGATAGGATTTTACTGTAATAAATGACAAAAATCTCTAAATCGTCAATATGTTAAAAGCCCTTCTACTTCTCAAATCTGACGATTGAGAGGTTAGTGGGGAGGAGTATCTGAGTTTTTTTTTTTTTTTTTTTTTTTTTTTTTTTTTTTTTTTTTTTTTTTTTTTGCCGTTGGTGTAAGGATGTGATGAGGAGAGATAATTGTGGGAAGAGATGAGAGGTTAGTGGGGAGGAGTGGGGAAAGATTTTTTTTTTTTTTTTTTTTTTTTTTTTTAATTTTAATTTTAATTTTAATTAATTAATTAATTAATTAATTAATATTATTATTTTAACTATTTTTATAATTATTTTTATTTATTTTTAGGGTATTACAGTCAAGGTATAATCATTCACGATATCGAAGTACAACACACATGAAACTAATGTTAACGAACCTAAGTATAATACTAGATCGTTTGCCCATACTCCAAACCGACTCCTACAAGCATTTCTTAGAAACTTGCTCCATGTAGTTACTTAGTTCTTGTAGGCTTCCTGAGCTTGTTCTGGGTCTTCAACAAATTTTTAATTTCTTCAAAGATCTTCAATTAGGTCCTACATTAAGAAAATATATAAAAACTATAGAAGTTGGGTACAATTCGAGTGAAACTATGCAAATCTGCGAGAATTGGGTTTTTGAACCTTGGGTCTTGTTTACCTTTGGGTCTCGTTTGGGTAGTGGGTCAGAGTCAGCTAGATGGGTTGGGTCGTGCCGGTGTTGACTTTCGGGTCACTAGGCGGGTAGGGTTGATCGATGGGTCGGTGCTGTTTTGATAGGGCAGTTTGGTACAGTGGGTCGATTTGGTCAAACGGTCAGTTAAAATCCACCGATCAGCTCCTTCCTCCCCTCGATTTTCCTTCATTTCTTCAGCTTGTTCGACACTTGTCAACGTTTCTTTTTCCCTTTGATTTCAAATATCTTGGTTCAACCCCTTCCATCTCATTTATTAGTCTCTTGCCCAAAGTTAAGAAGTTTTGGGGAGGTGGCAGACCTAATTTATGCTTTTATTTATTTATTTATTTATTATTATTATTATTTTTTAACCCAAAATGTGGGTACAGCTGGTTTTTCCTCGTTTAATGCCAGTTGTACGAGTTATTACAATTTTCTCCCCTTACAAATTTTCATCCCCGAAAGTTCCTAATACCAGAACAAAATAGGGTACTTGGCCCTCATCTCGCTCTCTAACTCCCAGGTTGCTTCTTCGACGCGATGGTTTTTCCACACCACTTTGACGAGTAAAATCTCCTTGTTTCTAAGCTTCTGTTTCTAAGTAAAATCCTGATGGGCTCCTCCTTGTAACTTAAGTCCCTTTGCAGGGGAAGGTTTGCATACTTTATCACATAGGAAGGATCTCGGGTCTTACGCAACATAGACACGTGTAACAAGTTGTGTATGGCGGCTAGAGGAGGTGGCAAGGTTAGTCTATACGCTACACGCCCGACTCTCTCCAGGAGGTCGAAAGGACCGATAAATCTTGGACTCAACTTGCCCTTCTTCCCAAAACTCATCACCCCTGTCATGGGCGCAACTTTTAGGAAGACATGATCTCAACGGCGAACTCTAAGCCCTTACGATATGTGTGTGCATAACTCTTTTGTCGGCTCTGAACAATCTGAATTCATACTTTGATTTTTTGCACTGCCGAATTCGTTAGTTGCACTAACTCTTGCCCTAACAATTGTCGCTTCCCCACTTCCTCCCAGAAAATTGGGGACCGACATCTTCGCCCGTACAGGGCCTCAAAAGGTGTCATCTGTATGGTCGCCTGGTAACTGTTATTGTATGCAAATTCCATAAGGTGGAGGTATTCGTCCCAACTGCAGGCGAAATCAACCACGCATGCTCACAACATGTCTTCTAGGACCTAATTCAGCCTCTCTGTTTGGCCGTCAGTTTGGGGGTGGAACGTTGTACTCAATCTGAGTTGGGTCCCCATTGTTTTTTGCAAACTTTTCCAAAAGTGAGAGGTAAAACGTGCATCCGTGTCTGACACAATGGAGACTAGAATTCCATGCAGTCTAACAATTTGTTCCAAATACAACTTTGCTCACTTATCTACCGTATAGGTAGCCTTCCCGGAATGAAGTGGGGGATTTCGTCAACCTATCTATAATCACCCAGATAACTGTGTATCCCTTCGAGGTTTTGGGAAACCCTGATATAAAGTCCATAACTATATCCTCCCACTTCCACTGTGGGATGTCGGTTGTAATAGGCCTGAGGATTTTTGTCTAGGGGCCTTCATCTGTTGGCACGTTAGATACTTATTAACTCTAAGGGTAACATCTCGCTTCATCCCTGGCCACCTATAGCACCTCTTCAAGTCGTGATACATCTTGGTGCTACCCGGGTGTACTGAATATAGAGATTCATGGGCTTCAATCAAGAGGTCCTCCTTGATCTATCTATCTGCGGGAACACATAACCGTCCTTGCCACAGTAGCTCTCCATCAGAAGATAGGGTGAATCCGACTTCCCTCACTGCCTCATCCTGTTGACAAATTGAGTATAAGTGAGGGTCGTGGCTCTGAGCATTTATGATTCGCTATCTTAAATTCGGTTGGACTCTAAGCTGACTCAATCTTCCCACTACACCTCTTGACACCACTTCTATTTCAGCTGATTCCATATCCTTTTGCAACCTACAGTCTCTTGTGACTAATGTTGAAGAGTGAGCTGTTTTCCTGCTTAGAGCGTTAGCTACGACATTAGCATTTCCTAGGTGATACATTATTTCAATGTTGAGTTCCTTTTGAGTGAATAAGTATTTCAAGCTCTTGTGATCGGTGAAAATCTTTATACGCTCGCCATACAAATAGTGTCGCCATATCTTCAGAGCAAATACTATGACAGCTAACTCTTGGTCATGCGTCGGGTAGTTTCTCTCGTAGTCCTTTAACTGTCTCGAAGCGTGGGCTATGACCTTGCCATTTTGTATCAGGACACAACCTAGGCCCTTCCCTGATGCGTCACTATAGACCAAAAAGTTGCCTGAGTATCTAGTACTCTAAGTACCGGCGCTGTAACTAGTCGGTGCTTGAGTTCACCGAAAGTTTGCTCACATGCACTATCCCACAAGAACACATTCCCTTTCCTTGTTAGTTGTGTGAGGCTGGTGGCTATTTTGGAGAAATCCTAGATAAATCTTCTATAGTATCCAGCTAAGCCTAAGAAGCTCCTCACTTCGGTTGCCGAGGTAGGTCGGGGCCAATCTATAATTGCCTCGATTTTGGTTGGATCTACTTATATACCCTTTCCTGACACAACATGCCCCAAGAAGGTCACTTCTTGCAACCAGAATTCACATTTAGAAAACTTGGCATAAAGTCGATGTGCCCTTAACCTTGCCAGCACTTGATGCAAGTGCGCTCCGCGCTCCTCCTCGGTCTTGAAGTATATTAATATGTCGTCAATGAATACTATGAAAAATGTATCCAAGAAATCCTTAAACACCCTATTTATCATATCCAATGCTGCTGGGGCGTTCGTCAATCCAAACGACATCACGGTAAACTCATAATGACCATATCAGCTCTTGAAAGCCGTCTTGGGGATATCGATCTCCTTTATCCTCAACTAATAGTATCCCCCCGATCGCAGTTCAATTTTTGAAAATACTGAAGCACCTTGCAATTGATCGAATATATCATCCATGCGAGGCAACGGGTATTTGTTTTTATTGTTACTTTATTCAATTCCCTATAGTTAATGCACAATCTCAAGGTCCCATCTTTCTTCTTGACAAAAAGCACTGTGGCTCCCCATGGCGATACACTTGGTATGATAAAAGCCTGATCTAAGACAGTGGTATTTATTTTCTTAGACTTAGGCTAGAATATGATGTTTTTAACTTAAACGCTTATTTATTTTATTTCGGGTCTTTTGTTTTGTCATTTTAAAGATGTTTTCGAAACACGTAAGTCCATGGCTGTGTTTTAAGGTAAATGTTATGTTTTATGGAATTGAAATGAAGTCTTCCGCATTCAATGTTTATGGCATGTATACAATAGTGATCTTAAATTAAGTAGAAAATTTCGGGTCGTTACATGATACGTGGAATGATATGGTATGTTGAAGGATATAATATGTGTATGACATGATATAACACGATGTATGATAGGTCACCTAAGGGAATACAACTTTAATATAATAAGTCTCATTTATGTCGCATGTTTTTGCATTTTCTAATCCGAATAGTTGGGTCAGTATTTTTTAAAAACTCAAGGCACCCTATACAGTTGACGACAACATCACAAGTAAATATCTATATTTTAAGTAAAGGCAAGGCATCCCTACACAGTTGACGACAACATCACAAGTAAATATCATGGCACATGCATTAGGTAAATCTATTTAAATTTCTTAGACTTTATGTTAGTATATAACGTGATTATATTTAATATTTACTTTAACTTATTTAATATTTCTTTAATATTGTAAGTCTATATATTTAAATTTCTTAGACTTTTATTTAAAGTGATTATACTTTTAACTTATTTAATATTTCTTTTAATATTGTTTTAAGAATTTCTTTTAATTGATTATTTCTGCATAAGAAGCTACATTATGTATATAGGGTAGAAATATATATAGGGTCGTTACAGTTTTGTTGATTAAGATACTTCAATTATCTTCTACAAATTTTGACAATAACTATGAAACCAATAACAATATTACTGTTAGACGAACACAAGTCTTCACTATGGTATGATAATGTCCACTTTGAGCATGAACTCTTATGACTTTGCTTTGAGCTTCTCCAAAAGGTCTTGTAACAATGTAGATAGTATTTCTGGATTATAAATACATGATCATTCCCTAAATTAACGGATGTGGGACCTTCCTCCAACAATTACAAACCGACTCAATCAACCTTGAAATCCCGAACTTTTTAAGGTAGGAATCAACTAGGTAGCAAAGTAGATTAGTAAATAGCATTTAATTCTTAACGTACACTTTACTCTACATTCCCACCGGAATTTAAGAACCCACCGGAATCTGTCAAATTAGAAGCTTCAACAATGGAGGCTCCCCTTTACGATTTCATAATCCTAGGCGCCTCTGGTTTCACCGGCAAGTACGTGGTCCGACAAGCCCTCAAATTCCTCAACCCATCTCCTTCTTCCCCTCTCAAATCCTTCGCTCTAGCCGGTCGGAATCCGACAAAACTGTCGGAAACTCTCAAATGGGCAGCCCATCCCAACTCCCCGCCGTCAATTCCGCTTCTAACCGCCGATATTTCCGACCCACAATCCATCCACCGCCTCTGCACCCAAACCAAGCTCATCCTCAACTGCGCCGGACCCTTCCGCCGCTACGGCGAGCCTGTGGTGGCGGCGTGTGTAGAGACAGGGTGCGATTATTTGGACATTTGTGGGGAGCCGGAGTTCATGGAGAAAATGGAAGCTAATTATCATGAGAGAGCGGTTGATAATGGTTGTTTGGTGATTTCGGCTTGTGGGTTCGATTCGGTTCCGGCTGAATTGGGTTTTATTTTCAATTCCAAGCAATGGGTTGGGGAATCGGCGCCGAACCGGGTCGAGGCGTATTTGAGCTTGGAATCCAAGAACAAAATTGTTGGGAATTTTGGGACATTTGAGTCGGCTATATTGGGTGTCGCTAATGCCGACCGGTTAGTGCAATTGCGGCGGTCGAGGCCTAGAAGACCTCGGCCAACGGTGAGGAAAATTCCACAATTTTAAAAATATTTGAAATTTATGGAATATTATTAAATTTTTATTGTGAATTTTGTTGTGTCAGATTCCGGGTTGTCCTCCTCCTAAAGGACCAACTGTGGAACACAACAAAGAGACAAGCCTTTGGGCTGTAAGATTACCTTCAGCTGATTCCACTGTTGTTCGTAGAACACTCTCTTCTCTAGCTGAAAACCCTCATGGTCTTCCCGGTGTTAACGAGCGCGTCGAAGAGATCGAACAGAGGACGACGTTTTGGTCGTCTATGAAGCCAGCTCATTTCGGCGTAAAAATTGGCCATAAGTCATTGATTTGCATTCTCCAAATGATTGCGGTTGGAATGATCATAGGTTTGTTGAGTAGAAGTTCATTCGGGACATGGCTTCTTTTGACGTTCCCTTCGATTTTTAGTCTCGGTTGGTTTAGGAAGAACGGTCCTTCTGAAGACGAGGTCGATAGTGCGTCGTTTAAGATGTGGTTTGTTGGTCATGGTTTTAGTAATAATAATGGCAGAGAGAATCGAGAACTGGATATGAAAATTGTAACGAGAGTGATGGGACCTGAATCTGGATATGTAGCTACTCCGATAATCCTTCTTCAATGTGCTTTGATTGTTTTAAGAAAACGCGAGATTCTTCCGAAAGGAGGAGTTCTTACTCCTGGTATTGTGTTTGGACCTACTGATCTTCAGAAAAGACTCGAAGAGAATGGGATATGTTTTGATGTTATTTCAAAGCATGCTCCGTTGCAGAAGTGGTAATCATGTTCTTTCAGAGATCATTTACAATATGCTTTAGGTACTCCCAGTAAAATAAACTCAATAGATGAGAATAAAATTGTTCTTTTACTTATACAATTTAAGATAAATAAGAGCTTATATTATCTGCTACTTGATCTTGAGTTTTGCAAACTTAATTATTTGGTAGTAGAACCATTATCACAAAATAAAACCGTTTCACGTTCTTTGAATACACTTTAACCTTTTCAACGTCCATTTGAGCCATAAAGCTTGATATCCAGCTGTAGATATATTGTTTCTTTGAACTCCGTGAAAAAGCATATGAACCAATACTAAAATCATAATCTAATGTAGTTTTACGAACATCAAAATCACAACCCTAATCACTATCATGATATCAAGTCAATATGGATTCGAGAATATTTTATTTGCAATAAATTCCATGCCATATATGTAACCAATAACTTTTTTGACCTACTTCCCATTGATTTCTTTGTCCTTGTCATGAATCTACTTACCATATTTACTTCCCATCGATTTATTTGTCCTTTTCATGAATCTACTTACTTCGAAATAACTTTTTTGGGCTTGTCATGAATCTACTTACCATATTTACAACTTACTTGTCACGACCCAATGTTTGGGATATCGAAACTCGGACCATGACTAAAAAAAAAAGAGACTAAAAGTAATTAAAATAAAACATAAAAATGCAATAAACTTTAAATCAAATAAAGACAAACAACAACAATACGATTAAATACAAAATAAATTCAATTTTAATACAGTGGCGGTTCAAATTTATTACAAAGGAGAAAATGAGTTTGAGAAGTAATTACAAAACGAAATGTAAAAGACTCAAATATAAAGACGAATTGACACTCTGAAATGACCTCCTTTGTGACAGTGCAACTCTTGAACACTCTACACGTTGATCGATAACCTGCGAATATCTGGAAACGAAGGAAAAAGAATGAGTATAAAAATATTCGGTAAGCAACCTACTTGTAGGCTCTTATCACATCCTTAACCTAGTAGGTTTCCACGGGTTGTACTTTAGGTGGTAGGAATTTTCAACCTAGTCTCTACTACTATCTAAGAATCTCGAAGACCTCAAAATTTCGAGCAAATCTTTGATCTGGATTAAACCCTAGGGGTCTTTACAAAATTTTCAACTTTTTTGTTCTTTGACATAGATGATTGTTTTGCGTTATGTAGTCAATGCCTAGTGTCCTAGGTTAAGGGTCTTTACAAATTTTTCAACATTTTTGTTCTTTGACATAGATGATTGTTTTGTTTATGTAGTCGATGCCTAGTGTCCTAGGTTAAGGCACGACCTCATAATAATGTGGTGGGACACCATGATGTTTGTTAGCCAAAACATTATGGGAGGTTAGCTGACGAACTCTCCCACAAGACCATATAGCCACTCTAGTCTGGGGGAAGAGACCCTCGAGTACTTGTCGTCTGTTGTGTCTACCTATGTGGTCCCACATCCCCTCTTAGGATGGATTCTACTATACAGGGCAAACATCTAGTTGCCTTAATGCGCTACACTATCCGCCCTAAGCTTGACTCGATGGTACCTATACTACTACCACTTGGTAGGGCGCTGTTGTTGGTATTTAATTATGCCCTAAAGCCTCGTAATTAATTATTTAATTTTTAATAATAATTTTTATAATTTTATTTACCATTTAATATTATCCATGGTATGAAAATTTAAGGTAATTAATTCACCACGACTGGTATCAGAGCTAGGCAAAATTCACCACGATTTGTGAAGATGGAAAGCTTAAAGATTGAAATTGAGAAGTTCGATGGATCCGATTTCGGTTTCTGAAAAATGCAGATTGAAGATTATCTATATCAGAAAGGTCTTCATAAACCCCTATTGGGGGTGATGCCGGATACCATGACCACGGAGCAGTGGAAGCTTAAGGCACAAGGCTTAGGGTTGATCCGGTTGACGCTATCCAGAAACGTGACGTTCAACATCATCAAGGAGAAGACAACGTCAGATCTGTTGAAGGCGATGTCGAATATATATGAAAACTATCGGCTATGAACAAGGTGATATGTGGAAATCACTACAAGGGGAGTAAGATTTAGATTACCTTGTTGATCGAATATCTCAAGGCAAAAACATTGTTTGAGATTCAAATCACTCTACAAGCAAGATCGATCATGTCTAGCTTGAATAATTCTGGTTGATCAAATATCTCAACGCAAGAACACTTGTTTGAGATTCGAATCACTCCACAAACAAGATTGATCATGTCAAGCTTGAATGATTCTACATGCAACCTAAACTACATAGAATTACAAAGAAACTTAGCCATTGGCTAAAGAAGAGCACAAATGCTTCTTTTACTATATTTTCCAAGTCTCTTACAAATACAACATACATGGTTTTATATAGCCTCAAAATGAAACTATTAAAGGCATTCCAAGAGTTGTAACATTCCCACTTAATGGCCATAATTAACCATTATGTAATTGTAACTAAAGTAAATAAAAAGTCTTAAAATACATTAATGAAATACAATAACTCTAAATTACTCTAAATTGTAATCCACCCAAAATTTATAACATGAAACTTCATTCTTCTAAAATGTGGCATGAATTGAAATATCTTTTGATAATTTCAACAATATTTTCTTCACATCTTCATTGAAGCATATTGTATGATTGATGTCTCTTGGTTCATATCACAAGGTGTATTTGATGCGAAGATTGTTCAATCTACAAATGTCTGAAGGTAGATCTGTTGTTGATCATATAAATGAATTCAATATGATCATAAGTCAACTGCGTTCGGTGAAAATTAATTTTGAGGATGAAATTAAAGCATTGATTTTGATGTCATCTTTACTCGAGTCGTGGGATACTGTTGTTGCCGCAGCAGTTCCCGAGGATCTGATAAACTGAAGTTTGATGAAACTCGAGATGTAGTTCTCAGCGAAAGTATTCGCAAACGAGAAATTAGAAATTCATCTGGTAGTGCTCTCAGTGTTGACCAACAGGGAAGAAGTAAATCGAAGGGCCCAAACAAAGGGCGATCAAAATCAAAGAACATAACGTGTTGGAATTGTGGAGTAAAAGGTCACTTTCAAACAGATTGTACAAGACCAAAGAGGAAGCAGAATCACAAATCTGGAGATGATGATTCTATAAATTCAGCAGAAGACATTGGGAATGCTCTAATCCTCAGCGTGGATAGTTCGATTGAATCCTGAATTTTGGATTCAGGTGCATCTTTTCATTCGTCTTCAAATAAAGAGTTGTTCCGGAATTTCAAGTCCAAAAATTTCGAGAAGATGTATCTTGCCGACAACAAAGATTTGAAGATTAAAGGAAAAAGGGATGTCTGCATAAAATCTCTGGCAGGAAATCAGTGCACATTAAAGGATGCCAAATATATTTCTAGTCTCAAGAAGAACCTAATCTCTATTAGTCGGTTGGACATCATAGATTATGCAACGGAGTTAGGGAAGAGTTCTTGGAAGATTATGAAGGGTGCTATGGTGGTAGCACATAGCATAAAATCTGGAACTTTATACACCACTATAGGGTGTATGAACATGGCTGCTGTTACTGAGAGTGCTTCAAATTCAAGTCTATGGCACAATAGACTTGGACATATGAGCGTGAAAGGAATAAAGATGTTGGCTGCGAAAGAAGTTTTAGAAGGTCTGAAATCTGTTGATGTGAATCATTGTGAGAACTACGTTATGAGCAAGCAGAAACGAGTTAGCTTCACAAGGGCTGCTAGCGAATTGAAGAAAGTGCGGGCAAAAATGATCCATACAGATTTGGAGCAAGGTTCCAAAACCACGAAGCAAGTGGGAGTTGAACTTGAGTTGCAGGGAAACTCACCTAGTGATGCTGTAGCTGATACTTATGAAACTTTTGATACTACTGCTGAGGAACCAGATGTGAAGCAAGGTTCCAAGACCATGAAGTAAGTGGGAGTTGAGCTTGAGTTGTAGGGAAACTCACCTAGTGATGTTGTAGCAGATACTCATGAAACTCCTAAGACTACTGTTGAGAAACCAGATGTGGAGAAATGTTCCAAGACAATGAAGCAAGTGGGAGTTGAGCTTGAGTTGCAGGGAAACTGACCTAGTGATGTTGTAGCAGATATTTATGAAACTTCTGAGACTATTGCTGAGAAACCAGATATGGAGCAAGGTTCCAAGACAATGAAACAAGTGGGAGCTGAGCTTGAGTTGCAGGGAAACTCACCTAGTGATGTTGTAGCAGATACTCATGAAACTCCAGAGACTACTGCTGAGGAACCAGATGTGAAGCAAGGTTCCAAGACCACGAAGCAAGTGGGAGTTGAGGTTGAGTTGTGAAAAAAAATCACCTAGTGATGTTGTAGCAAATACTCAAAAACTCCTGAGATTGTTGCAGAGGAACCAGCGGTAGAGCAAGTGACACCTGGACTGGTGTTGAGAAGATCATCCAGTACTATCAGAGTACCAGATATATATGTACCTTCATTACACTATCTGTTGTTGATGAAAGGTAATCAGAGCCCTTTGATGAGGCCCTATAGTTGGAGGATATAACCAAGTGGGAGCAAGCCATGGATGATGGGATGTCTTGGCTTCAAAAATGCGTTGTACTGAGGCGGAGTACATGACAATAGCTGAAGCAGGAAAGAGACGATATGGATGACTGACTATCTTGAAGAATTGGGCAAGAAGCAACACAAAAAGATTCTTTAGAGATAGTCAGAGTGTCATATAGTTGGTGAGAAACCCGGTCTATCATTTAAAGATAAAACACGGAAGACGATACCATTTCACTTGCACGTTAGTGGAAGATGATGATGTGTTTTGAGAAGATAGAGGGTGCAAAGAATCCTGCAAACATGTTGACAAAATGTGTTGATGTTGGAATATTGAGGTTGTGCAAAGCCTCAATTAGTATGGTGCCATGAAGATGCTCATGGTCGTTTGAAAATAAAATTTTTGGTTGACTAGATCAGTCTCAAAGTGAGAGAATTGTTAGGTTATGGAGCCTGCTACTTATTTATAGCTTAGTGAACGGTTATACATAGTTATATTTGGTGAATGACATACAAAGTAAAAGTAAATTGTCATAAATAGTAAATAACTATGTATAGTAAAAAGCTATATCTGGTAAAAGATAAATATAGGGTAAATGATTATATCTGGTAAAGTTATATATAGTGAGCTAAACCATGTATATATCTCGTGAGGCAGAGGTTTGAAATGTACTTTATGTAGTCTCAGTATTCTCTCTTACTGTATATACTTGGAGTCATCAATACAAATCCTTTAGCCAATATTCTCTTCGCATTTTCTCTATCCTGTTCTCTGTGTTCATCTAGATCGAGTGTGTGCGTTGTTGTGCGATCCTAACAAAGTAATAACCTAAAAGGGTCTATAGTATATGGATAAAGTTGGGTGCCTTATCCTGATAACACTAATGATATGATCCACTTTGTAATCATTAGAAATGATTTGATCCAAATCGTTCATGTATTGACATGTGAGTGAGTGTATCCTATATAATGAGTTTGTATAAGACTAATCATAATATGCCTACCATCCTGATGACTTGAACAAACAGGCCGTTGATTTTCATATAAGGAAAGTACTTGAGTTGTTTTCTTAAGCACTTGAACAATGAGATTCAAAATAGTTAAATATACATTAGGATATCTTATAACATTTAAATATGATTTGAATAAGATATTATATCATAATATATTAGATATTCAATTATATTATTTGACAAAAATTCTGCAAGAGTCCGTGTAAACAGGATTCTTGGGTTGAGCCAAGATGACATGAATTCGAGCGTTTTGACGTCGGATTTGGTGGTTTAAGGCCGTGGTTTTCGTTTTCGGATCTCGCTAGAGTCTTGAATATTTCTCTTTCTCTTCTGTTTCCTTGTCGCGGGTACTCTGGGAATTGGATGGAGGATTGTTGAAAGTGGGAGGGAAGTTGCTGAGGATTTTGGCGCGTTGTGGTGGTCGGGGAACGTGATTCCGAGTGACTCACGAATTTCTGGCGACTAAGAGTTTTTTTTTTTTATTATTATTATTTTATTTATTTTTCGATCGTTACATATTTGTAAATATTTAAATATATATTTTAGAAAATTACTTTGTAAATATTTAATAAAAAATTATTTTAAAGAATGATTAGAAAATATATAATAAACTAAATATAATTATATGGTAAGTAGAAATGTTTATTTTAAAATTAATAATAAATTTATTTTAAATTTAGACGGATAAAATGATTAGAGATTAATAAACATCTTATTTTGAAAGAAATGTTTAGGGTATGAATAAATTTAACAAATTTTTTAAATTACAAAATATTGCACTAAATTATTATAAAATTTAAATAAATAAAAACTAAAAGAAAAAGAAAATGAGTTTGTCCCACATCGGCCAAGGCTAAACAAGCGAGAGGAAGAGAGAGTATAAAAGGGCGTTGAGATAGCTCATTAAATCATACCTTTCTCGGCCTTTTGGCTAAGATCAAGTGTAGTATCTGTTCTTATCAGTTTAATATCTGATACGTGGGCCATCGGCCCACATGATATTAAATTAATTTTTAAAGGGGGAGGGCCCACTAAGGTAGCTTGCTACCCGGGCTCTCAAGCGTCGCCCAGGTGTAGCACTACTGCTTGGGCCTGGCGCACTCCTACAATATACAGTAATATAATTGTTTTGGCCCAATGATTAAACTGAATTTATTTGTTTATTTTCGCGTGGAGGATTTAAATAGCGATTCGGCCACATTGTTAACCTATTTAATTCATATTCTTAAACTTATTTAATTTGTAATTAAATAATAATAAATTTTAATTTTTTTGTCGGATGAATTAAATATAATATGTCAATAAATTACTGATATTTTATAATTAACTACTTCTGACAACTTTGTCGATCAATTAACATTACTAGAATTTTATATAAATAAAAAATATTTTATATAAATAAAGAATATTTTTTAGTTTATTCTTACTACTAATTACATTTGTTTATTTAATTTTCATTGAAATTTTGGGTTTATTTAAAATGGCTATTTTTATTTAATTTTCATTGAAATTTTGGGTTTATTTAAAATGGCTAATATTGATAATTAGATTTATAAGAAGAACTACAAAAGAAACAAAAATAAACTTAAATAATAATAAAAAAAAAAAATGAAAGAAAACTCAAATAAATAAATAATTAAAAAAAAAAAAAAAAACATGGGTTTTAAAAAGCACAAAACCTCTCATCATTTTTTTATGCTTGGAAAAGACTTCTACCCAAACATGGAAGAAATAATTTATGGTTGTAGCTGATGTCGCGGTGAAAGGAAAGACCGAAAAATAAGTGAAGAAAATTGAAAATTGTTGGAAGAAGAAAATATCAGAAAAATACAAGAGAGAGGGTCTTTTAAAGGAAAGAAGAAGCTTGAGCTGGTCGGCTAGGCCGGTGATGTTGATGATCATGAGAGTACTAGTGGGATGATTTACTTCCTCTCAAGCAGCGCGATTTGTTGGCAATCAACCAAACATAAGGTAGTTGCTCTGTCTTCTTGCGAAGCAGAGTACATCGTCCCTTCGACAGCGGCCACACAGGGGTTTAGCTTGCGCAGCTGATAGAAGAACTCATCGGAAGAGAAGGCGACCACCAATGTTATACGTGGACAACAAAGCTACGATCTCCCTGATCAAGAATCCAGTTTTGCACGACCGGAGCAAGCTCATAGAAATCAGATTCCACTGCATCTGGGAATGTGTAGATTGGGAGTACATCAAGATTGACCTCATCCGAACAAAGTAACAACTTGGAGACATGTTTACCAAATCTCTGGCGCGGGTGAAATTTGAAGAACTCCGCTTGAAGATCGGAGTTTAAACAATAAGGTAGTATACTACAAGGCTTTACGAAGAGATTGTTAGATAAATCACTATTTTTAAGTTCCACAAAATTAAGTTGAGTGGAATGTGCATGTCTAATTGAAGTGAGTTAATTGAGTTGCCACTCATTCCCATTTTTAGCTTAGAATTGTTATTTAAATATGACAATCTTATAAACAAATGGTCTTTAGCATAATCTCAATACATATCGTGTCTCTCTTGTGTTTTTCTGTTATTTTCTTCTTCCAATAATTTTCTTGGGCTGTTTTTCCTCCGTCAAGGATTTTCTCTCACCAGGCGAATTGCTCAGTCAAAAGACATCAGTAGCTCTGCTTGATCTTCTACATTAGAAGTGAGTTTCTTCTTGACGTGACTAGTTCGTGACTCTGTAAGTTCATTTTCGTAAAATCTCGTTTGGTATTACTAAGGTACCGTTAATATGATGGATGATCTCCAAGTCATCGGAGGAATCAATAAACTCAACAATAACAACTATAACACATGAACTACCTACATGATGTCTTATCTACAAGTCAAGACCTTTGGGAGGTCATGGGCGGAAAGCAAAATTGCTCCACTGGAAGAAGATACTAATGACACCTTTCAGAAATGGAGAATCAAATGAGGCAAGACAAAATTTACCTTGAAGACCACAACTGAAGAAGATATGTTGGAGCACATTTGGGACAACAAGACTCTGAAAGAAGCAAGAGACATGTTTGTGACACATTTTTCAAAGAAGAACGATACGAGGCTACAATTTTTAGAGAATGAGTTGTCATTAATCTCACAACGTCTACATGACGATTGTTCAATACTTCTAGAGGGTCAAGTTGATTTGTCAAGAGATTACTGAACTAGATCCGAGTCTGTCATCAAAGAAACTCATATGAAGAGGATCATCATCCATGGATTGCAACCAGAATATAGAAGTTTTGTTATTGTTATACAATAATGACCCGTTCAGCCATCACTTGTAGAGTTTGAAAATTTGCTAGCTAGCCAAGAAGCCATGACTAAGCAAATAGGAGGTATCACGCTAAAAGACCGAAGAAAAAGCTCTCTACGTAAGTAAAAGTCGGAGCAACAATAAGCCACCCACCAAAAGTGGATATTGCGCTATTGTACTTATTATTTATTATTTCTCGTCACATCCCACAACTTTGATACACATAACCCAGATAGTAAGAATTGATAACCAGTCACATCCCCTATTGTATATTTTAGAGCATTTTATCTCTGACAGGTGTAGGCATGATTTTAAATGATCATACACCTCCGTATTTATATGACAAGAATAGTAATGATCTACCTACACATAAAAAAGAAGTAAAAGGGGTTTGGAACGTGCATGCGGTCATGGATAACACGCTTTAAAGAAGCATGAACGGGTGATCCGACACGTGCCCCTAAGTAACACGCCTTGGACAAGCATGATTGTGACAGTGGGTAGTCTCGATCAAATGCAACTTCGAGAATTGCTCCATGCAATTTCAACTATTTTTTAGATGCTTTATCTAAAGTTGACACGTGGCCACACTCATCCTCGCATTCTCGTCTTCAATTCTAGCCGTATACACTTCTTTCAAGTTTCTATTGATTATTCATATGTCGGTGTAGGTCGCTACCTCTTCACGCGCCTCAACTTGGTTTCTTCACCAAATTCATATAACTGTAATCCATATTTACAAATATATTTTTCTTGTAATTTATAATCAACCATAAAAGGAAATAAGCACGTCTAAAGTTGGCAAAAAACGGTAAACCTTACCGTTCCTTATACACATCATAACGTCGACTTCTGAATCAATTCAACTCTATCTTCTTTTCACAAAACTTGTGTAAGATACTTTAAGAAACAACATACTAAAAACTCATAACCTAAATCCAAGTAAAACTCGTGGATTTGAGAGAAAATCGAGACCAAGAACTCGAAATCCATACCTTCTGTTCTTCCTTGGTTCTTGATAAACTTGAGTGACTCAAAAGCCCAAAATAGTTCTCCTCATAGTTTTGAAAAACTTTCGTGAAGGGTCTATGGCTGAAAAACGCCTCCTTGTGGTCGGATTGAAGTACCCCCAACGATTTCAACCCTAAATTTGACTTTCTCTTTTTTTTTTTTCTTTTTCTTATCTCTTCACTAATTTTCAAATTAGTGTTCATCCACACTAGCAAAGGAGCATAATGACCATTTTGCCCCTCGGGTTGACTTTGACCGAATTCTCTCAAATTTTTAATATTTTTCTTGTATTTGTGGAATTTTCTAAGTATTTTTCTTTTCTACCTTCTCTTGAAATTTGACCTATAATGACCTAAATAAAATCTCAGGAATTCGACTTTAAAAGGAAAAATCAGGTATTTAATTTCTCATCGGGACTCAGGTGTTACACTCGGAGATCTAAGACCTTCGCTTAACAATGAATGAAGTGGAGCTCCTTAAGCTTTCTCCGCCACTGGTTTATGTAGCGGTCAGCCGATAGAAATCTCGCTAAACTTCGCTTTCTTTCCCCTCCCTTTTCCAATGAAGTTGAAAGCTGCCATCCAGTAAATTCTTACAAAATCAATGATTAATAATTATGATAACAATTCGGATGAAGCAACTTCATGCACCTCACCTGTTAGGGATCGCTCTCATGGCTTTGCTTTGGGCTTCCCCAAAAGACCACATACCGATGGAGTTAGTATTCCTCACTTATAAACTCATGATCATTTCCTAAATTAGCAGATGTGGCAACTTCACCTCACCAAATTGAAACGAAAAATTAAAAATTAAAGATGGATGAAAATTATAACACAAGAAAAAAGAAAAAAAAAAGTAAGGAGCAAATATAACTTAAAATATAATTCTCTATCGGTTGGTAAAATAGTGGTCACAAAATCTACCTAAATGGAATATTATAATTAATGAAAAATAATGAGAGTTAATAGAATACGTAAATATGAAATTATTGTCTAGGGAGGCTCGCTATAAGCACCTACTTGATGCATAATTCATAACAATAACGAGAAACAGAAGTGAGATCGAAAGTCCACTATCCTACCATCGAAAGTTGATAGGGCAGAAATTTGAATGATGCGTCACTGGCACAATGGTCGAGCGATCCATCGAGTTATCATGAATCATCAGAACAACAGGCAAAGACCGCATCGACCTTTTATCTAATAAATGCATCTCTTCCAGAAATCGGGATTTGTTACACGTATTAGATCTAGAATTAGTGCTCACATTTAATGAACTTAATTTGTGAGCTTGTAAGCAGTTGATTTACTTGTATTTATTAACAGCAAATCAACCGAATTTGTGAGATTGGAAGCTTAAACAATGGAGAGTTCACTCTACGATTTCATAATCCTAGGCGCCTCTGGTTTCACCGGCAAGCACGTCGTCCGACAGGCTCTCCAATTCCTCAACCCTTCTCCTTCTTCCCCTCTCAAATCCTTCGCTCTCGCCGGTCGGAATCCGACAAAACTGTCGGAAACCCTCAAATGGGCAGCCAACCTCCACTCCCCGCCGCCCATTCCGCTTCTAATCGCCGACATCACCGACCCACAATCCATCCACCGCCTCTGCACCCAAACCAAGCTCATTCTCAACTGCGTCGGACCCTTCCGCCGCTACGGCGAGCCTGTGGTGGCGGCGTGTGTGGAGACAGGGTGCGATTATTTGGACATCTGTGGGGAGCCGGAGTTCATGGAGAAAATGGAAGCTAATTATCATGAGAGGGCGGTGGAGAATGGTTGTTTGGTGATTTCGGCTTGTGGGTTCGATTCTGTTCCGGCTGAATTGGGGTTTATGTTCAATTCCAAGCAGTGGGTTGGGGAATCGGCGCCGAACCGGATCGAGGCGTATTTGAGCTTGGAATCCAAGAACAAAATTGTTGCGAATTTTGGGACATTTGAGTCGGCTGTTTTGGGTGTTGCTAATGCCGACCAATTAGTGCAATTGCGGCGTTCGAGGGCTAGAAGACCTCGGCCAAAGGTCAGGAAATTTCTACAAAACATTAATCAAAACTTCGATCTGTTCTATAATGATTTTTGTTGTGTCAGATTCCGGGCCCTTGTCCTCCAAAAGGACAATTTGTGGAACACAACGAAGAGACAGGCCTTTGGGCTGTAAGATTACCTTCAGCCGATTCCCCTGTTGTTCGTAGAACACTCTCTTCTCTAGCTGAAACCCCTCATGGTCTTCCTGGTGTTAACGAGCGTGTCGAAGAGATCGAACAGAGGACGACGTTTTGGTCGTCGGTGAAGCCAGCTCGTTTCAGCATAAAAATTGGGTCGAAGTCATTGATTGGCATTCTCCAAATCATTGCAGTTGGTATGATCATGGGGAAGTTGGCTAAAAGCTCGTTCGGTAGGTGGCTTCTCTTGACATTCCCTTCGGTTTTCAGTCTCGGTTGTTTCGAGAAGAAGGGTCCTTCGGAAGACGAGGTCGATAGCGCGTCGTTCAAGATGTGGTTTGTTGGTCATGGTTATAGGAACAAGAATGGTGAAGGGAGTGGAGAAGTAGATATGAAAATTGTAACGAGAGTGATGGGACCTGAGGTTGGATATGTTGCTACCCCGATTATCCTGGTTCAATGTGCTTTGATTGTTCTAAGCAAACGCGACGTTCTTCCGAAAGGAGGAGTTCTTACTCCTGGTATTGTGTTTGGACCAACTGATCTGCAGAAAAGACTCGAAGAGAATGGGATATATTTTGATGTGATTTCGAAGAATGTTAAGTTGTAGAGTTTGAGCGTTTGTTTCTTTTTTATCTAATAAAAGTGATGTATTAGTTGGGAAACATAAGTCGATAACAATAGTCCCGACATTTGAAGATATGATGGCTAAAAAAGCTTTAAAAGAATTAAAAACTACTAGATATACTAATAAGATGCATCTTCCTTTTCGATATCTCAATCATAAAAACTCCAGAGCTAAATGTACTTATTTTCTTAGAATGCATGTGTGTGAGGTCAAAGTATGTTGAAATAAATTACGTTAGTTTGTGGGGGATAGTCTTCACTCTTAGAAGGGAGGAGTAAGTGACGAGATCCTATTGTTGGGGATGTAGGGGGCATCCTAATCTGTATCATAGACAACGGGCATTACAAATGGTATTAAAGCGGTACCTCTCTAAATAAGATATGACTCGAGGACGAACCAAAGCGGATTAGTAGTCATTTTAGGAATTTTTTTTTAAGATGAATGTGAGTGAGGGAAAAACATGCTGAAATGGCTCGTGTTTGTCTGGAGAGATAGTCTTCACTCTTAGAAATGAGAAGTAAGAAACGTGACCCTGTTGTTGGGGATGTAAGGGCTATCAGGTGTCGAATTTGGATTCTGAATTTTAATTCGAACCGTAGATATGGGGCGTTACAAATGGTATCAGAGCGGTACCTCTCCCAATAAGATGTGATTTGGGGACAAACTTAGATGGAAGCTGGTGGTCTTTTTCAAAAAATTCCCTATGATGCATGTGAGCGAGGACAAAGTATGTTGAAATGACTCATGTTGGTCAGTGGAAATAGTCTTCACTCTTCGAAGTGAAGAGGAAGTAACGTGACCTTGTCGTTGGAGCTGTAGGGGCCATCAAGTTCCAAATCCAAATTCTAAATCCTAATCTGAATCATGGACATAAGGTGTTATAAATTGTGTCAGAGTGTGTTCCCCAATATGATGTGGTTTTGGAACGAATCAAGTGGAAACTAGTGGTCTTTTTTGGAAATTTTCTTAGGATGCACGTGAGTGAGGATAAAGTAAGCTGAAAGAACTCATGTTAGTCTGTGAAATAGTTAAGTAACGTGAACATATCCTAGTGAATTCAGGGGAATGTCGAGGTCATCAAGTGTGATTTTGATTCATAATCTGAATCCTAGGCATGAGACATTATAGTTTTAATCTCTCACTCACGTGTTTTTAGTTTTATGTCTTGATTTTCACTTAACTAGCATTAATTATTTAATTATTATTTTTAACTAAATTATTGATCAAATTAATCAAATTCGTATTATTGGTTATTAAATGATTATCTAATATAATTATATGTAATTAATTGTTTAAATCAATTTCCATCAATAAATTCCTAAATTGGTTAAACCATATATTCATAAGTAAAAAATGCTAGTTAAGTGAAATAAGAAAATTAGTGAAAATTAATTATTTTATGGTAATTGTTTAACCAATAATACGATTTTTTTTTAATTAACTAGCATTAATTATTTAATTATTTTCACTAATCAATTATTAGTAATTAATGCTAATTAAAGTGAAATGAAAAATAATAATTAATTATTTTTTTACAATTTAATGTTTTTTGATTTAATTGTTATTTAACCGTTTGATATTTGAATTTTATGAGATTTTAATTATTAAATATGATAAATGACGGGAATAAACATCATTTTCTTAATAATTATAAAAAAAAAATTAAGTTAATCTAAAATGTTTTTCCAAACCCAACCCAACTCAACCTGTGCATACACCCAATTGTTCCTCGTTTTAATTGTAAACTTCCTCCTATCCTATACTGATCCCCATTCATAGTTGTTACATGCTATATTGTTAAGAATGATAGTTTTGATACCATGTTAAGAACGAGAAACATAAGTGGGATTGAAAGTTCAAGTCATTTGGCACGACTTTGCCTTTGCTCGAGGGTAAGGTCTCTCGTGTGCAACGTCACATCCAACATCATCTTAGTTTATAATTGGCATCATCCATATGTCTTTACGTCATCCCAAATCACAAGGTGTCACCGGCCATCGCAGTTCACTCAGTCATGCCATCGAGAACAAGCCCACTTGTCGTTTATAACATCTAGACATTCCGAACATCCATCCATTCAGGTTCTATCAAGGCATTAGCTCTCTCGTGCCTATGTCATGTCATTTACGGATTTCATATTAGATAGCAGGTGCATAATCCAACCTCCAACACTTGGGCTATGGCGCAATACCGACACACCTATGCTGCCCGGTACTGTCCTTGAAAGACCCATTTCAAAGGAAGTCGCCTGAAACACTCGTATGTGCCACATGGTAACTCGCTTAGTGTGACACATGGCCGAGGAGTGGTGGAGAGTTGATACCATACCTCCCACTAAGGTATATTTCTAAGCATTTCCCATATGGTAGATGTAAATATGATTTTCTGGGGAACGATCATATGGTGTCATGGAGAGTTCATTCGATGTCCGATTGACACCAAATTTGGTAGGCTTCCATCCTTATACTCTTGTCTACTTGTTGCCACAATCTTACTTATATGTCTTCTTAGCTTCAAAGCTCACCGTCTTCTTTGGTGCATCATGACACTCTTCTAGGCCCTCATGTTGCTGGATGGACGCCACTTGAGGGTCATCGTTATGCTTGTCTCGACGTGAGGGTCATAACCTACCCTTTTCGTAATATAGTTGTGACATTCTCCCCCACTTAAAGTTGTCACCATCCTCGATGACTTTCTCGAGGCTCCGTGGATTGTGACACAGAACTCCGACCTAGGTGATTAAATTGAATTTAGATTTATAGTCCCAAATGTGCTTATCAATTGGAGCTCATTTGATTTTTACCTATAACTTCGAGGGGACGCCGGCACTGCATTTGTGGATGAGGAGAAGGGTGTCTATCTTTTCTTCTACCGCTGTCTGAACCATCGAAGCTCTTCAACGCGCAGCCATGGCGTCCTGCAGAATCGCAGTCCGACCTTCACTGTTTCTACTTGGAAGCTGCAGTTCCCGAACAACTCAACGAATTCTCCCTTCTGTTTCCTTCTCCTCACCACCGCTTTCTTCCTACTCTCCATTCTTCACCGCCGTCTCAAACCATTGTACTCTTCTCTCACTCCCTCTCTTTCTCGCTATCGGAGGCCATACGATTTTTTTTTTGCATTTCTTTCTTAAATCTGTTCTTGACTTTCCTTCTGTTTTGATTGCTTTACAGCCTCAAGAAACAACCCTAAGGCAGTTTCTACAAGATGTTTTTCCTCGACTTCGGCCGCTGCTTCTTCAGTAGAAGTAACAGACTCTGTAGGAAGTGACCTAGAACCGCCGGAGATTCATGCACAAGACACGGTGGAGAACCTTCTCACACACTCCGATGACGTTGCCAGGTTGATGAAGATGGAGCGGAGGCCGATTAATTTAGATGGAGATGAATATCCGCGTCAAGGGCGATGGTTTCCGTACCTGGATAAGTTTAGCTGTGAAAGTTCTTGGTTGAATAGTGGTGAGGTTTTGGACGCCTTGGATCCTCTCATATTGGACTCGAGGAAAGAGCGGTTCAAGAACGTCGTGCGACACAGGAGCTATTCAGTTTGTTTGGTGGTAGAGGGTTTGAGTGATTTCGGCAACGTCTCGGCGGCGTTTCGATCTGCCGATGCACTTGGATTTCAGTCGGTTCATGTGGTCTCTTGCGACGCTTCCAAAAGGTGCAAGAATGATTGAGGTGAAATTGTTTTCGAATACATTTGCCTTTTCCCCTTGATTTTCCCAGTGGAAAATTGTTTGGTTCTGGAATATCGGCAGCTGCTTCTTGTCCATTGTGCCGGCGGAATTTCATTAGTGTACATAGTGTGCTTTAACTTTTTTGTTCAATGGAGCACTTGAATTCAATCAATTAGTCAATTTGCATATCTGGTTTTATATGATTAGGAGGTTAAATTGATGAAAATGCATTTGATTTTCCATGGTAATTGTTAGATATGGGTGACAGTGCATTTGTTCATGAGTCATAATCTTTCATTCCAGGTTTCTTCTTCTGAGATTATTGCAATTCCAATGCAGGTACAGAGAGAATCGTCATGTTAGCATGGGAGCAGAGAAATGGTTGGACATTGAACTTTGGAACTCAACCCCAGAATGTTTTAGAATTCTGAAATCTCGGGGTTACAGAATAGTATCGACGCATCTAGGATCGAATGCGGTATTGATTGATTTTGCAAACTTTCTCCCTTCCACAATGTCCCATGAAGTAGCTTTACATTGAAATCAATTCTGTTCTTATATCGATTGTCTTGTGCCAATTTTATTATGTTTCAACCTTTTTGAGCTTATCCTGACAGCTGAGTTGTGATTGTCCTGTTTTAGGTTTCTGTTTATGATATGGATTGGTCGTGTCCAACTGCAATTGTGGTTGGGAATGAAAGTAGGTAATTATCTTCTTTGCTTCAATAATACTGAGTTTGATCAAGTTTTTGTACACTTTTAAATCTCTGCTAGTTGGGAGATAAATCATAACTTAGTCCATGTTTAATAAACTGGCCTACATTTTTGTTTTCCTGCAATTCTAGTCCGCTCATCCTTCGATTAGTGAGTTTCGAGTTGTGAATATTGTCCGAACCAGGAGAAATTAGACTTGTAGCTAGTTATGATCTTTACCGTTTATGTTAGTATCTGAGGTTTAGTTTTCTTTGGTCTCAGGGGAATAAGTGATGAAGCCCTGGAGCTATCAGATTTGCATTGCAGTATTCCCATGAATGGGATGGTAGATTCCTTCAACGTATCAGTTGCTGCTGGCATCCTCATGCACCATGCTGTTTGCGATCGAACATCTCGATTGGTAACTCTAAAGTCATGTTTGATGTTTTGAATTCGTTTACGCCTAAGTGGTAGTTCAACTAGTTGGGGCGTTACCAGGGGTGTTGTCTGGAAATATGTCGCACCGAGTCTTCCAGTGGGTCCGACACGAAGGATGTGAAAATGGACATATACAGTTTCTAGTATTGAATTGATGGTATGTTCTTTATCAAACTTTTCAGGGCTGCCATGGAGATCTCACATCAATAGAAAGGCAAATTCTACTGGCGGAGTTCTCACTACGGCATAACAAGAACGCAATCAGCGTTGCCCACGAGTATGCGAAGAGGAAGAGTAGTAGCACGAGCTCGGGTTCGGAGGTGTTGCTGTAGAATGACAAGTGTGGTCTCTTGAGGTGTCTAGCAAATGAGTATGAGGAGCAGAAACACCCAGAAGCCCCCTTCAAAGTTGATCAAAACAGGTAGGCCTGGGATGAAATGGGGATCAGAAAATTTGGAAGCAGAAGAACGATTTCCCCATCTGAAGCATTCTTACCAGCGTTCTTCTTTCTGTGGTAAGCTTCAGGATTCAATTCACATGGCTATTTAATGTTACTGTGATTCTATAATTGACTTGGAGAAACTTTAACTTAGTTGTTCATCAGTATCAGTTTTTCTTTTCTAATGCTCAAAGATGTCTACCTTTCTCATACAAAGAGAGAAAGAACGGGGTTACAATAAATCCTGAATGGTTTTTAGTGAAAGTTTCGTAAGAATGAAGTGTTTGGTAATCGAAAAATATGATGCGAGTTATCTGAAATGAGACGTAAATGTATTGATGATATGTTTCTACTCGTATTCACGACGTATAATTGTTTGTATGTTATCGTTATTTACACTTAGGCACAGAATCCTCCACTTTTTTTTTTTTTTTTTTAATTTTTTATCTTTATCTTTTATAGGTGTTGCCCTATATCGAGAGTCAATCACCAAATTCGTGTACATTCTTTTCCTATGTCTTTCAGTATCTGGCTTACAATAAAGTTTCTCAACAATTAGCATGAAGATGGTTCATAAAATGCCAAATATAATGACTCGAGTCGAGTAGCGGTGGGAGACGATACTTAAAAACAAGGCAAAGAGGGTTTGAAAATAAGTAAAAAATGCTTGTGATACCTTTTAAAATTCATTGGAAAAAGAAAACCTTACCAAGACACTTTATTAGATAAGCATCAACAGCTCAGTCACACTCTTTTTCGTCCGGGTAACTAGAAGTTTCATAACATAAAATTAACATAAAGCTCTATAATTATTTCACGGTTAATTCTCACTCGATTGGACATGCATTCATACAAATTTATTTTTCAGTTAAATATATAAGTAATAAATGAAAATTGAATATAGTACTTTATTTTTAAACTCAAATTTTCTTTTGTTAATTATATTATAGAATAATAATTATACCAATCTTATAACAAAAGAATGTTTCTGAGATAAAAATCAATGTATGGGTGGAAAATGGTTAAAAATGGAGTCCCACATCGAAACAAATCAAGAAATGTACTTTTCTTGGTGTTCTTGAAGAAGCCTTGCCGAAGACTTGGCGTCCAGATAGAGTGCACAAACTTCTTTGAGATCTCCCTGTGAATGAAAAGCAATCAAAACATAGAGCCTATAAATGAAGCTCCAATAAAATGCCACATTCAAGTAAATACCTTGCATATGCTATCACGACCATTCATTTTCGCCACGACGCTAGCAGGCGATAGCAACTGAACCGCGTGTCTACGTAACAAACAAAACACTTCAGCCAAGTAAGTTCATGAATCGTTCAACAATAACTAGCATTCATTATCGACCAGAAAGGTTATTGATAGCATTGACCAATTGTATATGAAAATTACTTATTTAAAAAACACTCCAAACACAAATCTAACATTATGGTACCTTAAAGATGTTCTCTGGCCAATCTCCCCAAGGAAAGCTAAACTTTCTTCATCAACAACCAATTCTTCCACCTGTGCCCGAATGGCCAATATCTTGACAAAGTAACAATGATAGCATAATCAGCAGTTTGGCACCTTCACAGAAAGTATTAAGATTTAAATTTCCACAAAAGAATGCAAGTCGACCTGAATCATCTCAGCAGGGCCATACGTTTGTGTTCAGATGATCACCAACCGGTCTAACAAGTCGACAGGTATTCCATGAGGGCTATTCATATCAGTCCCTCTGAACAAATAACGTTTATTTTACTGTCCAAAGGATGTAGTCTAAGAAGCATGAATATGGAGACAAAACATGAATGCGGACATGACAAGACAAGGTGATACGTCGATTTGTACAAAAATTAGAAAACGGACACATCGGGGATAGGCTTGTTTTAGAATATGTAAATTTCACACAAGAATAATAAATCTACACCCCATATAAAAGTTGATTGTTTTCAACATTCTTAGTAGCAAATATGTTCTTCTTCGAGGCAAGATTCAGGGCATGCACTACATGTGGTGGCTATACAATCGTCCAACGTTGCATTTCGATAATTAGCCCTGCAACTTTGCAATTAAGAAAATTATCTGTTATCACTTCAATCACATTTTCATGATCGACTTCAATCCATTTCTTCTAGAAACATTGGTCTACCTTCAGAAGTTTCCATAAAGTTAATCAAAGGTCTCCTTTGTGAGCTCCATCCATCATTACAATGCTCATCCCCTCCATAAATGATTCACTTGTAATCGATACAATAATCTCTTCTTTTTGGAGAAGACTTGTCATAACATTCAAGCAACAAAGGCATGTAATTGGTCTTGTAATTATATGTTTGGTCTCATATTACTGGATTGGAACCCTTTTCTTTCATCGGGTTACTTTCGTGGGCTTGATTTTAACGATGTCATTGTATTCTTTCTTTTTTTTTTTTTTCTTTTTTTTTTTCTCAATGGAAGCTCGTTTTTTCTAAAAAATACATCTCAAGCATGCAAAAGGTGCAAGAATGTGCAACTTGAAAGACAGGTTCAACTAAGGGCAAAGACTTCGTACCGTACATTGCAGATTCCTCTGTTTGTAGCAAAGATCACTATCGGGGAGAGTGAGCTCTCTAAAGCTCGATTTAAGTACGAAAAGCACTCCATATCCAGCATATGCACCTGGAAACTTTACTTACCTCATAAACAAGCTATAAGTTTGAGTACAGAGAATGTTGAGAGAGCTTAAAGAGAAGAAATAACCTCATCAACGAATAGAACTCCCGGGACAAGTTCTGCTATACCTTCGTCAATATATCGGTTAACCACCTGTCGATAAAATAAACTCCACCAAGAATTATACTTCTATACCTTGTGTTTAAAAATTTCATACTACTGAAAATAGAATAAACCCTCCAGTGTTATTGAAAAATCTCATGAAACTTTGGAACAGTACTGGAAGTATTTTCTCGTCGAGAATATAAAAATAAATGAAAGAAATTAAGAACTCACGTCCCATTGAAAGTATAATAATACAGTCCATGATTCAGGATATCACCAAGAATGTAACTCAAAAAAAAAAACTTTCGAACACAAAGAGCTACCTTATTTACTTCTTGCCGCAACTTGTCTGTGATTTCCGTCTTCCTTGGCTTCATCATCTGACCCATTAGAGATAGTATATCTTGTCCACCTTGAGGCCGAGCATTGGCAGCATCTAGATCATGTAGAGTCACATCCTGTCAGGTAGAAAAGGAAAATGCAATAAAATTAATACAAAATTATGAGAGAGCAATAGTATGCCATATGTTGAGATTATTAGTAGGATATCAATAAGGGCATAGTGGTAATTAGTTAATGTGACTTGGTTTTAAATAAGGGAGTTAAAAATCGTAGAAGGGGGGAATGATTTTGGGTCTTTGTGAGAGTATTAGTAAGGGATATGTTGGGAATATTAGTAAGATATTACTTGGGGCATAGTGTAAATAGTTATGGGTGACTTGGTACGGGAGTTATGGATCTTAGAAGGGGAAATGATTTTGAGTATTTATCCGGGAGGGACTTTGGACATAGCCCTCTCAAACGGTTATTGAAATTGTAAATATTTTCTTGATATTGCAATATAGTTCTATAGTATACTTATAATTGTTACCAGAATCTTAACAAATTAATAGTCTACAGATCTCCAAATTTAAGAATGTTAAGCCAGAAAGATTCAAAACTTGATTTTGCTATTAAAAACACGCATACACATGGATGCATTGTGAGATCCCACATCGGTTGGGGAGGAGAATGAAGCATTCTTTATAAGGATGTGGAAACCTCTCCCTAACGTACGCGTTTTAAAAACCTTGAGGGAAGCCCCAAAGGGAAAGCCCAAAGAAGACAATATTTGCTAGCAGTGGACTTGGGTTGTTACAAATGGTACAGAGCCAGACGTCGGACGATGTGCTTGCAAGGAGGCTGAGGCCCGAAGGAGAGTGGACACGAGGCGGTGTGCCAGCAAGGACGCTGGGCCCCGAAGGAGGGTGGATTGGGAGGTCCCACATCGATTGAAGAAGGGAACGAGTGCTAACGAGGACGCTGGGCCCCGGAGGGAGGTGGATTGTGAGATCCCATATCGGTTGGGGAGGAGAACGAAGCATTCTATATAAGGGTGTGAAAGTCTCTCCCTAGCAGACACGTTTTGAAAACCTTGAGGGGAAGCTCGAAAGGAAAAGCCCAAAGAGGACAATATTTGCTAGCGGTGGGATTGGGTTGTTACATGCATATTCCATCACTTGTGTGAAACATGCTAGGCCAGAGTTCTTAATGGAGCAAAGAATGCTAGTGCAAAGCTCCTTGCAATAGCATAGTAAATTAAGGTGGATATATACCCAACGAAAAAAAAAAAGAACAATTAAGACTTTTGCAAAATCATAACAAAATAAATAAACAACAGGAAGCAGTTTCCAGTCAACCAATACTGGACAAAGTTTTGATTAAAGAAAAATACCGATATCCTACGTGTTACATTAAACGTGCATCCTACAACTTAATAGTTTCATAAATATGATAAAAATAATTATATAAACTTGAAACAAGAATGCCAGAATTATATCAAAGAAAACACATACTTTATGTAGTTTTTCTCTTAAGCAAGCTAGCAAACTAAAGATTTACGACTGTAAATATTACGATATTGAGGAAATGCAATACAGTAGAGTTAAATTTCTCACCTGGACTATTTCTTTCCTCTTGTGAACTTCCCCTTTAGGAAGTGGAACATATTCTTCAGCTTCAAGATCAAACTCTGTAGCAAAAGCATCACTTCTACCCACCCTTTTCACAGCTCCACTATTTGCTTCTATATATATAACATCACCAACAGCTACCTGAAGATTACTTTGCATAAAGATGCTTCATTATAACCCGAATGGTCATTGGTACAAAGGTACAACACTTCCAGTACTTAGTAAAAACATCCATACCCCCCCCCCCCCCCCCCCGAAACGATATAATTAGCAAATGTCACCTTCTCTTTAATCAAGGCATCATAGATGGTCGGATCCAATTTTAATTGCTTTGTTCCTTTAATAGTTTTTAAACCAATGATAACATGGCTTATGCTTTTACCATAGCCACCAGTCATGCTCTCTGTTTCTTCTGGCGAAAGTTCAGTCACCTGAAAAAAGATACCTCACATCAAGTGTTTATAATAGTTGGCAACAACAACATTTAAATATTCATATGCTTGAGGCACTAGGCACTTACCTCTCCCTCATAGACCTCTTTCTTCTCCTTGATACGTAGACCAATAGATCGTCTGAAATTTTCCATCAAAACCTCGGTTTTCTTCACTTCGGATGAGTATACTTCAGACCCAACCATTGGACAAAAGGGAACCTGTCCATGATACTAAAGTAATAAGCAGATTTTCTAAGTCAAGGCCAACAAAAAAGTAATCCTTGGGGTCTTTCTAGGAGTGGGGTGAGGAGGGGAATCAGAAGGACCTTGCTTCCTAGCTCCTGTGATATTCCAAGTGCAAGCGCAGTCTTTCCAGTACCAGGAGGTCCAGCTAGAAGAAGTGCTCGGCCAGCCATTTTCCTCTGTCGTATCATATCAATAACTAGCCCTCCTGCTTCTCTTGCTTCTGATTGACCCACAAAACCTGAAGCTAGTGGCAATGCCTTTCCTGATGCCTAAAATGGATACCTATGGATGTCACTTTTTTTACTAAGTGGATAAATATTTCTTTTTTACTTTATAGCAGGAAAGATAAACAGACAAATGATCATAATATGATATGTTCCTGTGCATATTATTATAAAAATTCATTCCATGTTTGCTAAATAAAAGAAAAGTTAATAAAAAAGAAAAATGTATAGATGTAAGTAAAACTATATTTCTTTTAACACAAATATGGTTCTGAGTAAAGACTACTGAGAGATACATAAAGGCCCTGGCGAAAAAATCAGAAGTGTAAACTCAAAACCTTTCTACCCCATGAAATTCCTTTTTCTTTTTTATGAAGGAAATTAATCAAGCATCCAAAAAAGGAATTTCAAGCAATCCAAACAAAATTATAGCTCCAAAGAATATGATCAAGGCCTTCCTCCACCTTCCGAAAAAGAATGGAACAAAACGGCCCAATCAAATTAGACAACTTTCTCAAAAGCCGATCTCTAAAGTGCTATCTCTTTCGTGGATTACCAGTCAAACAAAGAATTGTACCTTCTTTGAGAAAAAAACGACTCACCGACTAGGGAGGGGTTCAATAAGCACTAAACGAATGAATTACAAGAAAAAACAAAAATTCCTCCACCTAGTCTAAGAAAACTCCTAATCAAAGATATGAGAGTACAGAGAGTCATGATGTTCATCGTTTCCTTATCAGATAAAAGACGACAAAAGCTAAACAAGGAGAGCTCCTAGAAGGATCTAGAATGTTAGCAACAAAATGATTTTTCATAGAAGACAAATGGTATAAAAGAGGAAACATTAAGCAAAGGGGTATATCCTCCACCCACTTATCCTCCCAGAAGTACATTTCCTTCCCATCCCCCACCAAGTGCTGGACCAGAATAGAAAAGGTAGGGAGCTCATTGGAGATGTCTTTTCAAGGATCTATGTACGTGCCATTGACCCTACCCAACAACCACTCAAAAGAATAAGGACCATAATTACTCACAATTATTCTATGCCAAAAGGTGTTAAGACTCAAGGGAAACCACCATAGCCATTTAGCCAACAAGGCTCAATAGCATGTCCTAAAATTCCCGGTTCTAGCCTACCAAGATTCATTGATTTCCCCGATCAAAAAATGCGCACTCCTTCCTTCGTCCCCTAAACGAGGAGCTCTAAAGAGGGAAAGTAAATAATAAGGATGTCACTTAACACTGAACGAGTGAGAGTTAGTCTACCCCTCAGATAAAAACCCTTCTCTTCCAATTAGCAAGTCACTTTCGCACCTTCTCTAGCAAAGGGTCTCAAAAGAAGATAGATTTGAAGCAAAGAGAAGGGGTGCAATAACAAAGCTCTAAAGCTCCAAAAGAGACAAACAACAGAAGGAAATGACAAAAGGAAGTTTCTACATAAAAGACAAAACGAGAAAGAAAATTTCATATAGAAATTCAGTTTTTACATAAAAGACAAAATGAGAGAGGAAATTTCATATAAAATTTCACAGAAAGTAAATGTAGTATATCACACACAAGCCAAAACATGGAGGGAAAAAATAATAATTTTCGATTCGTTTAAAAGTAATTTTAAAGCCAAATAACAATGATTATTTCCTATTCCATGTAAAGTTAGAGCGAGATACCTCAAGACCAAGTCCTTTAATGTGAGTGTGAGTGGCTACCCGTTGCTTCTTAGAGGTTGATTGAACCTCTTCTATCTTCATCTTGTCCATCTTAACTTAAAAGGAATATCTGATGCTCAAAATCCGAGATGCCTGAGAATGAAAATACATGATTATCCAAGATGTCTATGTTTATTAGACAAGAAAAAATGGTAAAGATAGTTGTGAATGGTTGGAAGAGTAGAATGAAGCCTGATTGTAAGTTAGGCCAATAATCCTCTTGGTTTCAATTTTTTCTTTCTATTCATATCTATTTTTAACGATATCTTTCACTTACATAACCCAAATCCACTACTACAAACGTCTAATGCATGTCAACATGCAAAGGATCAAACATTAATTATATATATGATTAACGTACTCTACACCCAAAAATTAAATCTAAATTACCAAAACTTACCAATATAGTACCATCCCGTTGTCTTTTTTTAAACCTATGAAAGCTTAAGGATATTTTCCAAACAAAATATTAACCGTTTCCATCCGAAACTAACGGTTTTTTCGGTATTTTTTAACTTTTTTTGAAATTTTATGGGTATTATTGGACCTTTTGAAAGTTCAAGGGTATTTTTAAACAAAGTACGAAGTTTAGGGGTATTCGTAGCCAATCAATTATTATGTATACAAGTAAATTTGAGCTGCAAAAGATAATACACGGACTAAACAGATACCACAGCCACAGACCATATAAATATATCCGAAATTCTAGTAATACCTGCAAAAATTTAACATCTAAAAATGGGGGAAAACGTATTTGGGCTATTAGTCAATTAAAAATACTCTCCAAAATTTACAGTGATCACTTGAAAATCCTAAAAACACTAAAATGTGCTTAAAGTGCTCGAAGGAATAGTACTCAATCCTTGCTTCTTTCACTTAAAACCACACTCTTCAAAATCATTCCAAACTCGCCACCCAATTTTTCGTGTTGCCTAAGTTTCCAACCTGAACAAGCAAAATTTTCACAGAAACCCGCCCTGAGTAGGACTAGGCTGAGTCTTTAACCATCTGGTTTAAAGTATCTCAAAAGCATTAAGAAAAGAAAAAAAAACAAACAAACAAACGCATTATAAGGATTGTAGGAATACAGTAAAAAAAGATATCCATCCAGACACAGGGGATTACCTGATTTTGAGAGTGTGCGAGAGGGAGGGAGCGGCGTCGAGTTCGAAGGGGGGCTGAGACTGCGACGGCTGAGAGTGCAGCATGCGGCGACACGGCGGGGCCGGGTGCAGTAGTAATGGGAGCGAGAAATGGCTGACGTTTAAGAAAAAAAGAACCGCTAGTAATAGTTAAAATAAATAAATATGGTAAATATGGGGTGATTTTGAAATTATAAAAATTATTTTATTTATATTTAAAATTATTCTCAAATAAATTTTGATTAGATCAAATTTATGTCAAAAGGTATAAAAACAAGCCTTAAATTAATTTTAATTTATTAAATATTTGTTTACAAGTAATTTTCATCGGGTTGAATTGAAATTTTAGAAAACCGAAAATTTGGGTCAGTTCACAAGTTGACATTTTTGGGGTCGGGTCAACCAGACCAATCCAATCAACCCGGAAATAGCACTACAACCCAACTCAAGAATTTTTAATTTTTAATGTAAAATATATTATAGATAACCTGACAACCCAACTCCAAATATATAGAGTTGGGTTGGAGTGTGAACTCTATTTTGATTGCTTAGATCACCAACTCAACCAACTCGATTGCATACATACAAACTATTAATCATAGCATCATATAAACAATTTAAGTAGAGCTAGGTTTTGATTCAAGTCGTGATGTGATCATGATCGGCTATAAAAATATCGAGCATTTGAGAGTTGACTAGGTGACCAATAAGCTTCCAAGCATGCGCCTAATGGCAACGTGCGTGCACCCTCTACTACGCTAGGTCCCTATGCATGCCCCTATTCGCCTATGACGCCCGCTCATGTAAAGGTATCTTATGTCTTCATTCGCCTATGATGCTAGCTTTGATTTGAACAAATACTTCTCGTTATAATGAAATGTTATGGTTGTTAAATGCTTTAGAAACCAACTTGGGTTCGACTTTGAATTATATTAGAATAAGACTGAAATAGGGTTGTGCAAACTTAGGTTGAAGTAAATGGAGAAAGTTGTGATGATCATTATTTATTTATATTCTAGTGAATCTTCCACGTGTTCTAGCGAATCTCGAATCTCGAATCTCTATAAGATCTTTTTTAATATGACTTAAATTCACATCCTCAATAGGCTAGCAGCTCACAACGCGTCAATCGTCCTCCAATGGTCGGTTTGTAACGAACCTAGATTTCTACTTACCAAGAGTCGCTACCATTATCATAACTTTTTTTTTTTTTTTTTTTTTTTGCGGAAATTAGCGTTTAAATTTATCTTAAAACACTGTCGTGGACTTACGTGTTCGAAAACATCTTTAAAACGACACAACAAGTGAAATAAATGAACCTTTAAGCTTAAAACATCATGTTCTAGCCCAAGTCTAAGAAAATAAATACAAATATTCTATGCATGTGTCATGATCTCGAGTTGCGATGCATTCGTCAACCTACACGAATGTCTTGCCTTTACCTGAAATAAAAGTAGCATGTGGGTTGAGTATTTTAAAAAATACTCAGTAACTGACCCCACTATTGGGTTCTATTTTCCTACGACGGCTATCCTAAGCGGGCAATTGGATGTGTACTTAATTTTCTACACAGTCCACATGTGCGAGCATGGACCCACCAGTCAGCTCGCACACCTCCATGGCCCCTTTCTGGTTGAGAGAGCATTCTCTGGTAGTTGTTGATGTCAGACACCCATTAGGAATAGCGACCATCATGGCAGCATTATGGTGAACATAATGATCGTTTTCCTGCCTCGTAGTGTACGCGTTCGTACTATCGTAAAAAAAGAAGGAGGTATCTCATGATGCATGAACACACAATAATGCATGAGGTCCCAATATTTTTCTATTTTTATTATCATGTACTACAACCCCGATATCATAACATTTTTATCATATCTTCCATGAGTGTATTGGGGTTGTATCTCATGTCAAAAACGTCTTATTGCATGTCATTCATACCATATATCTTAACATGTCACACATATCATATCATGTCATACCACACACGTATCATGTCATAAAGCATATCACCGTATGCGTCGTATCATCAAACGTATCATATCATAACATATCATATCATTCACATATCACATCTTAAATATATCGTCAAAAGCATCGTATCATAACACCTATATCATATCATTTACATAGCATATCATAACATACGTCATAACATTTACATAACGTATCATAATCATATCACTCATAACATATATCTTATCTTCACGTATCATACCTCGATTATATCAAAAGACACATCATATCATAACATATATCATATCATTCACATCTTGTACGATCCACATCTCATATCATAAAGTATATCTTAACATATCATAGTCATATCGTTTCATAAAATATATCTTATCCTTCTCATATCATATCTCAAATAGATCATCAAACGCATTGTATCATAAAAGTTATCATATCATTCACATATCATATCACAATCATATCATTTCATATATTTCACCCACGTCCAGTATATGACACGCAGAATCTATGGAGCACGTGTCATCACACAACATCAAATTTTAACCAAACCGTCAGTAAGGTCACTTACTTGGTTGACCTTAGCCAATGTTCTATCCTATTTCCGAGATTGACTTGACTTGTCTCTTGAAGTTTGTAACAACATACACGGAGGTATTCTACCATATTAAGAACGTTCCTATAATTCTTGAAGAAAAGTATAGAATCGAAGGGAAGAAGTAGTGGAGTGGGGCAAATCATTGAATAGCCCACTTTCAAATCAAGTTCAAAGAGTTCTCTCTAAAAATTGCTTTATTCATATTTTATTTATTACTATTACTATTTTTTTTTACGGTCGTTACATAGTTCCTCTAAGTTGATGCTCAAAGATCGTCTCGCGATGTAGATCCCTCAAGTTGACGTGTCGCAACCCAATTTTTGAAAATTTAAATCTCAAACCGTGACTAAAAAAACAAGACAACATTAAATAAATGAAAATAAGATAAAATCATGTGAATGGAAGTTTTAGAACACCATGGTCAGAATCCAAAATAAAAAAACAGATGATGTTCTAGTTATTTACAAATGAAGAACGAGAGCGAGATATAAAATGAATACAAATGATAACCGAAAGTAAACTGATAGAACCGTTACTCTAGATTGACACCCCTTTGTGACAGTGCAGTTCCCGAGCACTCTCAACCTCGACTAGTTTGGTTTACCTAAAAAGAAAATATAGAAAAATGGTGAGTATAAAAAATACTAAATAACCTACTTGTAGGTTCTCATCACATCTTCAACCTAGTAGGTAACCACACAATTTTCTCTAGTCTCTAAGTAGTTCAAGTTTAATCTCTATTGCTATTTGAGCAACTGATGAGGTATCGTAGTACCAAGTTGTTCTTTGGTCTGAAACTTACCCATAAGGGTCTGTATAGGTGGTCCAACCTTTCTGTTCTTTGACTTAGATAGCTTGTTTTGCCAACATAGTGCATAACCGACGTCCTGGGTCGAGGAGCTACCTCATAAAGTTTTAATGGGACCATAAAGTCCATAAAGTCACCTAGGTTTGGGGGGTGTGACTCCTCGTGTGCTGGGTAGCTACTGAGTTAACCTACGTGATCTCACGCTCCCCTCTTAAGAACAAATTTATAGCACAAAGGCTCTATTGAGGAGATCCCTAGTCATTTTTAAAAGGTTAAGGCACCTAGTCGTCTTGACACACTACCCTAACCAGTCTATACCTAACTCGACAGTATAGGTACCGAAGTAGAAAGGGTAGTGGAGACTTTATTGATACTAATCATAATGCTAAATAGTCTGGAGAGCTACGTTGGTCATCCTTATATGCCATGGAAGTCTATTAGATTATTAAGGAGGGTATTTGTGGTTTAAATTTTGTCTCTCACTACAGGACGTTAACTATTAACTCATTGAGCTAATTCATTCTCTAGCTGTACTATAAAGACCCACTTTTAGAGGAAGTCGAGCACGAACCGTTACTCATTGACGTGAAAATTAATAAAATGTATAGAATTTAAAACACTTAAACATGTGCATGCACTTTGAAATTCAATTACTACAAGATCAATGTGTTTAAAATACATGAAATACAAGATTTAAAAATAAGTACAAAAGGAAATCTAGACACAGATGTGATGAGACTCCCTAAAGCTAGCCCACATGCACCTCCGTCTCGACCGCTACATGAAACTTAGCAGGGTTGAATATGTAAAATATACTCGATAAGCAACTTGTCTGTAATTCATAGTTCGTTATTAAGTTTTATTGATCTTAGTTTATTCTTTTCGTGTTTTATTCTCATTTGAGGGTTCGTTCCCAAGTACATGTTCTTCCTAGGCTACATCATAAGTTTACTCATTCTATTTTCTTGGCTTTTGGTCCTATTTAGACCTCCAATCCTCGAAATATTCTTAAGTTCTCTGGGACTCCTAGTTAGTTGTTTATGCTAGTCTCTTTCATCATCATAGCTCTAGGTCCTCGAGGTGCGACCTTGGTATTAGTCTCATAGGGTTTGTGCATGCTAAAGCTCAACCAACTCTAAGGTACAATTGTGAACCCATGCTGCTCGTGACAGGTTCACTAAAGGAAAGCTAACTTGCAAACTTCCTAATAATCCCCGCAAAGTACAAATCATACATCAATATCATCATTCAGTTCTATAATTGTCCGGACCTCTGACAATCGAGTCAAATTTATGATTAAGGGCTAGTTGGCGAACCCTTAATCGTCACCATATAACTGCTAAACTCTAATGCATGAACAATAATCGCAATTCTCAAGTTTGACCAACTCTAAGGTAGATCCCTGCCGCTCGTGATAGGTTCACTAAAAGAAAGCTAACTGGCAAGCTTCCTAGTAATCCCCATAGAGTACAAATCATATATCATCATAAGCCAGTTGTATAGTTATCTGGACCCTTGGCAATCGAGTTAGGATTACGATTAAAGACTAGTTGGTGAACCTCTAAATGTCTTAAAATCGCATACATATATAAAAGACGACCTAACACATGGATACCTAGTCATGGTTTCAATTTCGATCTAATCGAAGCTCAACTCGTGCCTTTTCTCAAAAAAAACATGCATCATAATATTTAACATGCTCTTACATACAGTACATCAACTCCTTTCATGCTCAAATCTGGATAATATGTGTTCCTATAACATGTTATTTATCTTACTAAAGGTATGCTTTCAGTTTCATTCATAGTCCAATAGATGTTCTTTGAAAATGTAGTTTAACATGCTTTTTCGTACATCAATTAACTCAATTTAAGCTCACATTTCTTACATATTCTTATATCATGCTTTTATACATACTACGAACATAGCTAAATCAGAAGTTTCGAGATGTCATTTACTTCGAATGCATGACATTTTTTGTTCGGGTTCGCGTCTTCAAAAAATTCTAAATTTCGTCAAATTCCTCAAATATACCATAAATTAAATCAAGATAATAAAATTGGTGAAAACAACCGAAAAAAATTGACCTTTGACTATTGCGGTGACATCACCCTTTTCTCTGAGCTTCTTCTTTCTCAACCAAACCGTGTCAATACTAACCTCGTTTATGTTTGACCTCTTCACAAATCTTATAGATCTTGTCAAATAGAACCTATAGGGATAAGAATTATGATATTTGGTCGTGTTTCAAGAGAGATATGAGTTAAGGAAGTTTTTGGAGAAACTCCAAAACGTTACCGTGACCGACGCTCTCGATTTCTTCCTCTCCAACCTCTGGGTCCTCCTTTGAATCACGTCCTAACTTGCGCTGAATTCCAATGGATTTACACTGCTTACTCTCCAACGAACATATATTACACTCAAAGTTCTCTGGCGACTTAATCCAAAAATCTTGCGAGTTCCCACACCTCTTAAATCGCCTCCCCAACCTTCTCAATTCCAAGTTCTCGATTTTTTTTTCTAACAGGGTATTATATTCACACAGGTCTAAACCTCTGACCGTCACTCACAATCTTAGGGTGCCTGGTCTATTGGAAACGTATTGACCTAGGTCAATGCAAAGTCGCTCTAACTTTAGTGCCCTAATCTTAACTTGGTTAGGTAGATTATCTTATTGATCACCTAGAGCATGATTTTCATAATCTAAACATTCTTGTAAACTCAATATGGAGATAACATCCATCAATCACCTGGAGTACGCATCACAATAGTTCATCTTCTTTTTTAACACAACGGAAAGCATTAGAAACAACATTCATCTCAAAATCTCGTTTTAGGAGAATTTTCATAATTTTATATATCTTATAAAGTTTATTTGTCTGAATTGCGCATCTTGAATTCTAATCATGTATTTTCTTTTTCTAGCTTAGTAGAAACAAGTTGGTAACGTGCCGAAGACCTGGACTCCGACGCAATCCACATCACTGAGTTAAAAAATAGCTAGTTGACGTGGACGTTAACCAATTAGGTGGGGGAGGATGTCATGGTCATGCTCATCCAGGGCGTGTTACCCATAGCCGCATGCCGATGTCAAACTAAATCCTTTATTTGATTTCATGTTGTATTGCCTTACTATTGTATTTTCTATTATATTACTGTTTGGCGAAATCATATCAAGGCTTGCCTGACCTGAATCGCCTCAAAATGTACTATAGGGGGATTTGACTAGTCAACTTTTCCTACCCAAATTTTGTACGATTGTTCGGCTAAATCACGTCTAGGCCTGCCAAACCTAAATCGCCTAAAAATGTATTATAGAGGGATGCGACTAATTGTCAGTTCTTCCTACCCAGAGTTATATGCTATTTAAACCGTTGTGTTGGCTCTCTTGCTTGTAACCTATAACATTGCTTTCAAAATCTTATTCCAATCTTGCTTTGAACTTTCTTTCGAAAATCTCTTTGCCCCCATTTTCAAAAACATTTTTCTCAAACAGGGTCAGAGACTTGAGCATACGTTGCCCGGCTGTAGGCGACGCGAATCCAAATTGGCTTGACTCACTCAGTCTTAGGAGTGAGTGTCGCACAATCACTTTGCTGCCAAGAAAACTGCGATTGTGACACCATGATGCGACTAGGGAGAATTATCATCCAACAAACCAAGAGTGTGTATTCAAGCTAAGGCAAGACATATGCAAGGTTCGAGAGAACGAGGCGACACGAGTGTCGAAAATAAGCTCGAAGAGGACTAGGTAGGGCCCCAGGCCATAACCTAAGAATTCGATGTCTCGAAATGAGTTTCATCATAGATTTTTGGAGTTAAATACGTCTATATGAAAGATGAAAGCTCACCATAATTGGTGTCAATCAGATACTCGATGGACGATACATAGGGTCGTATGTCGGCTCGCCAAAATGACGTCGACTAAAAAAGAATTGGAAATGCCTTAAAAATGTAATATAGGGGGAGACATGGTGTTAGCTCTCCATAACTCATGAGCCAGTTATGGCCTAAGCAAGCTACCTTGTGGCGCATACGTGCGTCACAACATGAGCGAGCATCATGGGACGAGCATCTCAGACATTTTCCTAATATCGGACAACACAAGTGTGCCGGTATTGCTCTCCAGCCCATGTGTCGGAGGTTAGATTATGCATTCGCTATTTGGAACAGATGTCGTAAATGATTTAGCATGAACACGAGAGAGTTCAATGCTCGATGAGAAACCCAGAGGGATGGATGTCGGGGATGTCTCGATGAGATGATCAACACATGGGTCAGTTTCCAATGGATGTGTCTGAGCAAGTCAATATGGTCGAGTTATCTCGAGACATGGGATGACATCACGATGCATGAGTCGTGTTGTTGGAAACCGAGATGATGAGAAGATGCGACGTTGCTTACGAGAGACCTTGGCCTAGAGTACCAGCAAGGTCAATCCGAATGACTTAGTCTATGGTAGAAGTTAGTCGGCTAGAGCTGCAGATGATTGAATATATAGGCACGAACGGCCTGTGTGGCTAAACAAGTTTAAATTATGCATAAGTTGTGTTGGGTTGGCAAAGACAAACCTCACCAAAGGTCCAAAGAAGTCACAAAATTGGGTGAAAAATGTGAATGGGGCTTAAATTCCCCCTTAAAACCTGTCATGAACGTGTCAATATCACGACGACACAGTTGAAGAAGTACGATCGTGACACCTAACACATTGAACTATCTCCACCTTTAACATTTATTTAACGCATCAATATCTTATTCGTTGCTAATATGTTCCTCCTTATCCTTAAAATTCGTAACGTTTAAGTTCATAGTGTGAAAACTTAATCAAAATTAATTATTGATTCATAGTATTTGTAATTTATAAATGCATTTGGTTTTATCAATTTACATAAATAAAAAATCTTATTAAATCTCAATAATAATTTTTTTAATAGAGGCTATATTATTAGAAAATTTAAAAAATATAAAAATTAAATTAATATATTTAAAAGTAAAATTATTACATAATTAAAATTACCACGACTAAATTAACTAGAAGGCGAGACACTTCCACTTCTGTGAAAATTCAAGGATAAAAAAATTGTTTTTTTTTTTTTTGGTAAAATAAAATGACAAATTCCACGTCATTTACATGGATTACCGAATTAAAAATTTTCATCAAATTTAAAAAATATTTTAAATTTTATATTATCTTAATTTTAGTTGGGGAAATCCATTTAAAACCCTAAATTTAAGATTTCTATAATACACGTAATATTAATAATTAAAATTTTAAAAAATTCAAATATCAAATATTTAAAAGTCGTGTTTTTAATTTTCATAATAATGTTAAAATAAGATTGAGTTGGATTGTAACTCTATTTCGAGTCTTACCAATAAAAAGGTAAAAGGAGTAAAAAGGTGAAAAGTAAAAGGAAAATTAAATAGTTAGTTCTAATAAAGGAAATAAAATAAAAAAGGAAAAAAAAGAGAAAGATATTGATAATAGATTAATGGGAAGTGAGATTAATCTGTGAGATTTGAAAGAGGGATCATCGTTTCTTGGTCCTTAGGCAAAATATATACTCATACCCTTTGTGCCTACAAAGTTGAGTCCTTTGATCGCCTTCTTCTCCTTCTTCTTCTTCCCAATTTTCGACTCTAATGGCGACCTCCAAATCCCAAAGGTCTCCTGAGGAGGTGGAAGACATTATCCTTCGTAAAGTTTTCCTTGTCTCTCTCACCCCTCCTTCCGATTCCGATTCTCGCACCGTCTATCTCGAGCAAACCGCCGCCGAGCTCCTTAGCGAAGGCAAGGAATTGAGGATTTCGAGGGATGTAATGGAGCGTATCATAATTGATCGTTTATCCGGTAATTTCCCCTCTGCCGAACCTATTTTTCAGTACCTAATCGGCTGCTACCGTCGGGCTCACGACGAGACTAAGAAAATTGCCTCCATGAAGGATAGGAATTTACGGTCTGAGATTGAGATGGCGCTCAAACAAGCCAAGAAGTTGACGGTTTCCTATTGTAGGATTCATTTGGGGAATCCTGAATTGTTTTCGGGTGGGGATTTGGGTACTAACTCCACTACTTCGCCTTTGCTTCCTTTGATTTTCTCTGAAGTTGGTAGCTCCATGGATGGATTTGGGGCTAGTACCAGTGTTGGTGGAGCCTATCAGTGCCCTCCGGGTTTCATGGAGGAGTTTTTCCGGGATTCGGATTTTGATACATTAGACCCCATATTGAGGGGGTTGTACGAGGATTTGAGGGGTACCGTCCTTAAAGTTTCGGCTCTTGGGAACTTCCAGCAGCCCTTAAGGGCACTTAGGTTTCTTGTTAGTTTTCCCATTGGGGCTAAATCTTTGGTTAATCACCCATGGTGGATTCCCCCTGGTAAATATTCCAATGGCCGTGTCATTGAGAGGACAAGTATTTTGGGGCCTTTCTTCCATGTCAGTGCTCTGCCCGACCATGCCATTTTTAAGAGCCAACCTGATGTTGGGTGAGTGTTAATTAATGTGTTTTGAGGTTTTGTTATTTCCTATGTACACTGTGGTTTTGTTCTGACTGGTGAATGTCTTGTTGGAACTTCAGGCAGCAATGCTTTTCAGAAGCATCAACTCGTAGACCATCTGATTTACTCTCTTCATTCACTACAATTAAAACAGTCATGAATAACTTATATGATGGTCTTGCGGAAGTTCTTCTCTCTCTTCTTAAGAACACAGAGACACGTGAAAATGTTCTTGAGTATCTTGCAGAGGTGATAAATAGAAACTCATCAAGGGCTCATATACAGGTACTTGCATATGATTCTAGTGGTGTCAATTGTACAGCATGTGTTTGATTGTTATCAGCTTTTATCCATTTTCAATATTTTGATTTCAAAACACTGATTCAGTTTCAATTTCGAAGGTCGTTTATTTTGGTAACTGTAGAGAAACGTTGATGAATGTTATATCCTTTGCTAATTCAAATTGAAGGGGTGATATAAAATCGGTCTATTTCCGGCATCATATCCATAGTTAGTGGCGCATTCATCATAGTTAGAAGTTCCTCTCCCTATCGGTCGAGTTGCTTTTTTCCACTTTAACAACTATGTTATGTACTTTCTTATTGTAGGTTGATCCTCTCTCCTGTGCAAGTTCAGGCATGTTTGTTAATCTCAGTGCCATCATGCTACGTCTTTGTGAGCCATTTCTAGATGCAAACTTGACCAAAAGGGATAAAATTGATCCGAAATATGTATGTTATGGTAACCGCTTGGAGTTAAGGTGAGAAGATTTTGTTTGCTTGCTGTTCTTGTTGCTGATAATTTTCTTGAGTACTTGTTGATTATTGACCTATTAAAACTGTTCCTAAACGTGGTCACGTAATTGTCAGAGGATTAACTGCTCTACATGCATCGTCTGAAGAAGTTACAGACTGGATTAATAATGGTACTCAGTTGAAAACTGATAACTCCGGGCAGTTCAGTGACAGTGAAAGTCGCTTGCTGCAATCCCAAGAAGCTTCTAGTTCTGGCAGTAATGCTACAATTGAATCTTCTACTACAAAGGCAAGATCGAATAGTGAGAAGACTAGGTACCCTTTCATATGTGAGTGCTTCTTTATGACTGCAAGGGTGCTGAATTTGGGCTTGTTAAAAGCATTTTCGGACTTCAAGCATTTAGTACAGGTAACTATAAATTATGTGTTTGTTTGTGGATAAAAGAAACGAAATGCCCCATATAGTTTTATGGTTTTTTTGGTTTAGAATTTATGTTAATTCTATACATTGCTTTCATTAATCCTGTTTTCTGGACCTTTTGAAATTAAGTAAAATTTTGTTCAGGATATATCTAGGTGTGAAGATACATTGGCCACACTCAAAGCCATGCAAGGACAAGGGCCTGCTCCACAGCTTGAAATGGATGTAGCTCGCCTTGAGAAGGAAATAGAGTTGTACTCACAGGAAAAGCTTTGTTTTGAAGCTCAAATACTGAGGGTATATTTCTGCCTCACCCTTTTTATGATTCGCTTCATGTCAATAAATTATTCATTTCTTATATATATTAAAAAAAAAAGATTATAGAAACCAATATCCCCCCAAAAAATAATCTCATCCAATTACAAGAAGTCTCATAACTAGTCATTAATTGTCTAAAAAAACAAAAACTTGGCTGGGCAATGTATACCATTTTTTATGATTTATGATTTTTTAGTTTTTGAGATCTTCATCTATAATTGTTTTTGATCTAACGAGTATGATTGCCATTAGTGAATTGAACTGATGATGTAAGAAGTAACTATCTACGGCACATAATTCCCCACTCCCCTTCCTCATGCTCCTCCAATATACACGTTTAATAGGAGGTTTTATCACATTCTTCATGTATTTGATCCATATCCTTTAACCTTCCCTATCTACTGGAGGCTCTCATTGTATGTACGTATCTGCAATGCCCTCCACTGTCTTTATTGTAATTTTGAAGATAGTATTGACACCAAAAGATGTGATCTTTATTCGTGCTGTAAAACTTTTGATGCCAGTTGAGATCACCCTTGATCTTGATTAGAATTAGAAACTCAAGAGCTATGGTTTTATCCTTCATTTTCACATAAGAATGGTGATTTTATCCTTCATGAACTTCATTGTGGTTGATTTTTGGCTACATCAATTGAACCATATGTTTTCAGCTAACTGTTACATAAACTGATGGTTATTTTTGTTCTCCTTATAGGACGGGAGTCTAATCCAGCAAGCTCTTACTTTCTATCGATTAATGGTCGTATGGTTAGTTGGTTTGATTGGTGGATTTAAAATGCCTCTTCCATCAAGTTGCCCGATGGAATTTGCATCCATGCCAGAGCATTTTGTGGAAGATGCAATGGAATTGCTTATATTTGCTTCCCGAATTCCAAAAGCTTTGGACGGTATCAATTTGGTAGCTCTAACCGACCCTAATCAATTCTTTTACATATTTAAATGCCAATGATGTTGTATGAACATTTTTTATATCTTGTTTTGACAGGATGATTTTATGAACTTCATCATTATGTTTATGGCAAGTCCGGAATATATTAGAAATCCTTACTTAAGAGCAAAGATGGTTGAAGTTCTCAACTGCTGGATTCCTCGTAGAAGGTGATTTTTTATATTTGATATGTACAGATTGATCATTTGATATTTTTTCCATTACTGATTCTGAAGTTAAAAGCCTTTGGTCCTTGTTTTCATGCAGTGGTTCATCTGTAACAGCAACATTATTTGAAGGCCACCAACTATCACTCGAGTATCTTGTTAGGAATCTCTTAAAGCTTTATGTGGACATTGAGTTCACTGGTTCACATACACAGGTACAGCATGGTTGAAGTTCTAGCTTAAATATAGGAAGCGTAGACGATTATTTGATATATGGAGAGAGTTCAGCTCCTTTTTTCATGTGTTTTAGTATACCCACTAACATTGCAATAACTATTCTATGGATGCTTTGATGATTTATGCTTTTATTAAGTTCAAAGCGGATCCTACAGGATATCAGAATGGAGATGATGAGAAAACAAAAACAAAAGACATTCGGATAGGGCAGAAATTAACTGTCCCCCTCTTGTATATGATCTTATAATTAGTCTAAGAAACATGTTGCATGTTATTTTAAGGCGATGATATCTATTTTTGTCCTCTCAAATGACATTTTGAGTCATTGTTACCCCTGTTCCAATTTTGAAGAGATGGCAACTCCCAATGGCAGTTATTGACTGGTCTTCTTTACTCTGGTGCAGTTTTATGACAAGTTCAACATCCGTCATAATATTGCCGAACTTCTCGAATACCTTTGGCAGGTTCCTAGTCATCGTAATGCTTGGAGAATGGTAAAATTTTATTCCCATTCATCCATGTGATTTTTTTTGTTGACCGGGATTATGGCTTTATCTTTTACATGTTATTTCTCTTAATTACCATTCCAGATTGCCAAGGAAGAGGAGAAGGGTGTTTACTTGAATTTCTTGAACTTCCTAATCAATGATAGCATATATCTTCTTGATGAAAGCCTTAATAAGATTCTCGAACTTAAAGAGCTTGAAGCTGAAATGTCAAATACTGCAGAATGGGAGCAACGATCTGCTCAAGAGAGGCAGGAGAGAACTAGGCTATTTCACTCCCAAGAAAATGTTGGTTTGATAACCCTACTATGAATCATGAACTGTTGTTAATCACTCTCAAAGCCTTGATATTGATCTTGAGTTTTGAGTATATGGTTAATCTGACATTATTTGATATTCTCAGATCATCCGGATTGACATGAAATTAGCAAATGAGGATGTGAGTATGCTCGCATTTACAACAGAGCAAATCACAGCTCCTTTCCTACTTCCAGAGATGGTACTCTCCCACTGTTGTGCACAAAGATTACTTTTTTCCATTTTTTTCCCTAATGAAACTAGAAACCTTTTGTTTTCATCACAATGCATACTTTCAATACGATCTCGTTACATTTTCCGCTTAATTTTATCTCATTTGGTAACTTTCCATTCCAATTTTTACTTACAGGTCGAACGGGTAGCCAGCATGCTTAATTATTTCCTCCTGCAACTTGTTGGTCCTCAGCGAAGATCTCTTAGTCTGAAAGACCCTGAAAAGTACGAATTCCGTCCAAAAGAGTTGCTTAAGCAGGTATGTACAAGTTAGATTCTAATTTCTACTATAATAGACTACTTTTTCTCTTTTTTTAATAATAGGTAGAGATAATTCCATCTTCTAATGTGACATTAGCTTGAATAGATTTGAATGTTCTGCCTTGTAATTTGTATATGTACTTTCTTTTTCTAGGAAACAAAGTAACTTATGTATGTAACTTGTGGAAGTAGTCACATGATTGGATTAATTTATTTCATGTGGGGAAAAAGTAATTCAATTAATATTGAATTTATTATCACTGCTAAGATTGGCTATTCTAATGTTTCACCATAGTGGGAATATAGGTCATGCATCTACATTCTCCATATTCACTCTCTTGATCCCTTTTGTTTTCTATGCTATCTCTGCTGTAATGAAATGATGTGATGTGCTTCCCTGCTAGGAGCTTATGTATTTAGCTGACTTAGAAACACATTTTAGTTAGATATTGACTTCTGTTATTTTTTTTTTTTGGTTGTAAAGATTGTTCACATATATGTTCATCTGGCGAGAGGTGATAAGGAGAATATTTTCCCAGCTGCCATTTCGAAGGACGGAAGATCGTATAACGAGCAGGTTATTTATTTATCTAACCTTATGATAAGACCCTCGAGAAGATAATTCCATCGAACTAAAAAAAAAAAAAAAAACTACCAGTATAAGTAAAACTCGAATGCATTTATCAACAGTTATTTTTGTTAAAGAAATGCATTTTATCATTGAGGATATGTTCTTGGCATCTTTCTCTGCCTGAATTTTGGAGCGTTCTCCAGTTGTTCAATGCTGCAGCAGTTGTACTTAGACGAATTGGAGAAGATGGTAGGATAATACAGGAATTTATTGCTCTTGGTAACAAGGCAAAGGATGCAGCTTCAGAGGCCATGGATGCTGAGGCTACTCTAGGAGATATACCGGATGAATTCCTTGACCCGATCCAAGTACGTTTCGCTCCACTTATAGTACGCTTAAATCGATGGGTTTCAGTTGCTCTTTAGGTAGCTGAGTTATTGATTTCATTATGCATGATCACTGCGCATAAGAAGTTTTTGAGTTGTGCCTTCAGAATGGAATGGTTTTGCTCAGACATATTTGAAGCTTCAAATGATCAAACTGATATTATGTTTGTGTCTTAAACCGGTTATGCAGTATACTTTAATGAAGGATCCTGTGATCTTACCTTCTTCAAGGATCACGGTCGACAGACCCGTCATTCAAAGACATCTCCTTAGCGATAGCGTAAGATTTGCTTTTCCCTTCCAAGTACATTTATCTATCAGAACAAAGTGTTCGATTTCCCCTGCTAAACTCTACACGATTTGCAGACCGACCCGTTCAACCGGTCTCATCTGACTTCGGACATGCTAATACCAAACGAAGAACTGAAAGCAAGGATCAAAGAGTTCATCATGTCAAAAAAATTGAAGAGGCAACCGGACGGAGGGGTTGCGATGCAGAGCAGCAAGGCGACGATCCAACCCACAAGCGGAGAAATGTTGATTGATTAAAATTGATAAGTAAGTTAAATAGGTTGTTATGTTATTCGTTTGGGAATGAAATATTTTCTGAAGATATTTAAATTTGATACAATGTAAAGACAATTAAGATTATTTTGTTTGGGCAGTATTTAATGCCTAGGCTGTCTGACCTCATAGGTTGTAATATTTGAAAATAAAGATCTGTAACTTATCAGGCTTCTTCTGCTGGCTAGTAAGGTTGAGTTTCTCTAACAATGAACATAAACAAATTCTGAAACTTATTATGAACAACATTTTCTTTAGCAACTAAATATGAAGTTCAAAGGTGATCTCAACAGGTTATATGCGCAGAGCTATATATGTAAATAGATGCAATACTGATTATAGTTCATCTTAGCTTTCTAACATCAAGAAATGAGTAGTACTATACATCGATACTAATGAACCGTTCTAATAGTTAAATTGCTTCAATATTATCAACCTATATCGATGTTATAAACGTGTCTCCTAGTCCATTGTTACTGCTGAACATTTGAATTTATTTGTACAAAGTCGGAGCTGTCAATGTTTCAAGACTTGGAACTGCTAATGATGATATAAGTATGAGTTTGAATCTACGAACAACAAAGATGAGCATCAAAGTAATTGGAGCCATTATAAATTTGGTTGTTACTTTGTACTCGGTCGGACAACGACAGTCAATTTGTATGAAGAGGGAAGAATGTCGTCAACATAAGAAGAAGCTAAACATCACACTAGCTTTGATGCTTAAGTTACCTAGAAAAATTTGGGTGTATCTAGTTTTTAGGTATAAAAATAGGTTACCGTACCTAGGTTGAACTTATATGAAAAACCATTATAGTATTTCACGTTTTCTATATGAATTAGGTTAAAAGTGAACTGAATCGAACCAAACGTCGATACCATCAGTTAGGGAAGTATGGTGCATGCCTTATTAGAAGGTTGAACATGACCTTAACCTCTTGCTGAGGCCGAGCCTTATCTCATTGTTGAGGTTGAGAAGATGGATTGGACTTCGACCCAATCTCCTTTCCTTCTCTTTGGTCTCGAGTGTAGGCTTTTGTGTTTTTTTTATTTGTCTTACATATGTCCTTTCCTGGTTACAAGTAGCAAGTTTTCAATTCTTGATACATCTTCGTACTTCACAGATGAAACTACAAGATATATCATGGACTTGAGTCATGATCTTCTTCAAAATATCTTCATCTTGTGGTACACGTAAAGGATCTTGCTACAACAAACCATCATTTGATTAGACTTTAAACCTCTCGGGCCTATCAATCTCCTATTATTGCTAGATCTTGCTAAGGTACATATCGGAGCATCGGTGGTACACTTTCAAAGTGTGAGTTGGACTATTAACTAAGCTAGTTGTGTAGTGACACTCTTAACCATGATCTCAATCCTAGCTATATGAATCTCATTCTGCAACGGCCATAACATTAACTTTACCTGGGTGACAGAGGATCGCATTATCATAGTTCTTCACTAACTCCAACCACCTCATTTGTCTCATGTTCAACTCTTTCTATGTAAACAAATACTCGAGACTCTTATAGTTGGTGAATACATGTATCTTCTTTCCATACAAGTAATATTGTCATATCTTAAATGTGAACACCATAGCTGCCAACTCTTGATCAAGGGCAGGATAGTTGCATTCATATTTCTTACGTTGTTGGGAGCCATAGGAAATCACTTTGCCTTTCTATATCAACATGCAACCCGAGCTTTTTTTTTATAGGTATTGTTGTTCATTATGAGATTACTTGATCCATCTGCCATTGTGAGTTATGTGCAATCACTAACTTGTCCACAAGCTCTTAACTTTGCTCACACGTTGTCCATTAGAAAGAGATGGCAACGTTGTTGAATTCTGGAGAAGTTTTGAACAAATCTCTTATAGTAGTCTGCCAAACTCAGAAAACTTCTCGCTCTAGTGATTGAGGTTGATTTTAAACATATCAAGACTGCCTCTATCTTAGTAGAGTCTACTATAATCGCTGTAATCAATACAGCATGTCCTCAAAAAGCCACCTCTTGAAGTCAAAACTCAAACTTTGAGAACTTGATATATAGCTGGTATGAAACTGTTAAGATATTTAGTAATAAATTATAGTTTACGTATATATTATATTTGATGTTTTATTATAAGGCAAATATATAATATTTGCCTTATTACCATAGGTATCTTTCCATTTATTGTTATTTCTATTTATTACTATTTCCATATCATTGTAATTTATTTATTATAAATAAGATAACTTTCAAGGTGTGGTAGATTAATCAAACATTCACATGGTATCAGAGCCCTTTCGGTTTAGCAACCCCGATCCTTTATTTTCAATGGCTTATGAATCCCCTGCTCATCTTCTTCTCCACCACCCCTGCTGGCTTTGATGCTCCAGGCACAGTCTCTATAGCTACCGCAGGTAGAGCCGATTGATTACTCTTCGGCTCCGCTCTTTTGACCTCCAAATCACCCTTAGCCATACTCTGTACATACAATCTCACCTTTTCCAAACATAGTCTCTTTCATTTTCTTCCCAATTTTCCGTTCATCCTTCACAGAAACCCTAATCTTAGGATCTTCATCAGCGCTTTCTTCGGAAATATACAGAATCTCGATAAGCCCATCGATCTTATGCAGAGATTTACCTTTGGAATCTGGGTGCCGCACTGGCCTCTTCGCCAACCAAGTTGTCGCCGCCCTTCTCGCCAAAATTGGCTCCTTCGCCCAATGTGGCGACTCTTCCGGCTTCAACATTGTCTTTGTCCCTTGCTCTAGGTTTCCCCTTCTACTTCTTGGGGTTAGACATATTCTCACCAGAGCCAAGGCATCATCGTCGCTAAGTTGGGTTAGACATATTCTCGCCGAAGCCAAGGCAGCATCGCCGCTGAGCGGCGATCCCTCTGCAATTTTCGATGGCCAAGAAAGTGTTTCTCTACGCCTCCTCTGAACCAGGTTGTTGACATCTTCACGAAAAGTGTTTCTCAACCTCTTTGAATTTTTTAGATCCAAGCTTCACGTTCGTTCAAATCCGACGCTCAGCTTGCGGTGGGGTGTTAAGGATATTTAGTAATAAATTATAGTTTACATATATATTATATTTGATGTTTTATTATAAGACAAATATATAATATTGGCCTTATTACCATAGGTATCTTTCCCTGTATTGTTATTTCCATTTATTACTATTTTCATATCCTTGTCATTTATTTGATTATAAATAAGATAACTTTCACACCATTTAGGTGGGGTGGATTAATCAAACATTCACAGAAACACTAATAAGACTCTCCTTAAATGATCCTCATGATCCTCCTCCATCTTGGAGTACATTATTATGTCGTCAATGAAGACAATGACGAAGAAATTGAGAAAATTCTTGAACACTCGATTCATCAGTTCCATAAACATTGTAGGAGCATTAGTAAGACCGAATGACATAATGGTAATCTCATCCATAATGACTTCTATGTGCAAACCTTTGATATGTCCTTCTCTTTAATCCTCAACGAAGGGTAACTTGACCTTATCATGGTCTTGGTTGTCCTTGTTGTTTCACTAAAGTTAGCCCATAGTTCCTCGCATGTGGCCAAATCAGGCCTATATCATGTCGTAACACGTGATAACTGTTACTCATTTGAGTTTTTTTCAGGCTTCTTGGGAGTCATTAATTCTTTAATGAGTCTCATGGTGTTCACCTAGGCTAGCTCCCACAATTTCTCATGGTTAGACGTGACATATCATCACTGTAACATCTAAGAACCTCAACCCTAGAGTTTCTATACGGGATCCTAGAGAACTCTATAGGTATTAATGTGGTGGCTAGCTTTTCTTTAAGCTCTAAGATGTTTCCTTTACATGTAAGTATAATGCTCAATGCCTAGGATTCTGATCAAGATTCAGAAACCATTGATAAGAAAACTCTAGCCAGTTGAATCTAAGAACTCTCATACGCGTCTGGATATGCAAACCCCTAGTTCACGAATTGATTTGATGTTACCCAAGTAAAAGTAAGATTCAAATTATCTTGTTGATCAAATATCTCAAGACAAGAACACTTCTTTGAAATTAGAATCACTTCACAAGCAAAGTTTAATCATGTCAGACTTGAATGATTCTAAACATACAATCTAAACTACATAGAATTGCAAATAAACTTAACCATTAGCTGAAAGAAAGCACAAAGTTTCATATTTTATGATCATAATTAGTCACTATGTAAATGTAAGTAAATAAAAGCTTAAAATACGTCAAGAAACACCATAGCTCCAGATTATCATCCACCCAAAATTTGTAACCATTCAAGAATAAATGAAGCCTGATTCTTCTTTAATGTGATATGAACTACAACATATTGTGATAATTTGAACAACATTTTCTTCACATCTTCCTTGAATTTTATCTTGCATGATTGATGCCTTGGTTCAAATCAACCATATTAGGCACATGATGACTTCAAAATTCCTTACATCTCCTGCAACCTGACTACGTTGTTGCTAGTCTTAACCTATTTCTAGCCGCTAGTATTGCTACCACCAAGATAGATACTTCAATCATGGTTTCTAGGTTCTATCACTATTTGTGCATGCTTCACTAATAATCCATACGCATATGTGTGTGTGAAACTTGGTTCCAATCATACTATAAACCAGGTGACCTAAATGAGGGTAGGTATCATTACGACGTCGGGGTCCATCCTTTCTTCGGACGATGGTAATGTCGGCCTTAGCTCAAGCTTTTTATTGTTGTCCTCATTTCAAAGCTTCACTAGTTGCCTATGTCGATTCCATAGCCTTAACTTAGTGAGCATGCATATCGAATCCTATGGACGACTCTAAGCACGGTCATATAATCTTGATAACCATGTGCTGCTACTAAGTTTGGATCTCTCATTTGAGGTTCATAATAAATCTATCGTCTATTGAACGATCCTCCACTAGAAATGTCCTTCATTCCATGTCTCATAAGTAGCATAATGCGCCTGTTGTGCACCTAGAAGCCCTTATACATGAATGTAGTCTCTGTAAACTCTATCTAGAACCATTGTAGCCATGATTCCCATAGTAACTGAAACTTCTAATTGGTAATGGTCTGCTCATAGGGTGCATAATTCTTTTAGTGGTTGCCATAGCCTAAGTGAATTGATATGTCTGAGCCTGCTACATGATCTGCATGGAGACTTGTTTGGCTTTTAGAGTAATGGTCATCAAAGGCTGGGTATGGGTATGTCCTGATTGGTTACCATACGTTACAAGATCTCAAACCCAAATCTGGGTTGAACGTCTAGCTCTCTCGGGCATCATCTATAAATCTTTCTAAGGCCAATATGTTGCTTCCATAACCCTTATTGGCCTCATCTTCATGTATAAACGTTGTAACATTCACACTTCACCGCCTTAGGATGACATCTTTTTTAAAAATCTTTGTTATGTAAACCAATATCATGCATAGTGTTCATTCAAGACTTATAACCCTTTATGTTTTACTTTACAAGTTCAAACTGCATACTTCGTCGTGACAACATATGTTTTCGAGCTGAACCATAGAGATGTCCTAATAATATTAAACTGGACTAAGGACTTGTCTCGAACGGAATATGAATTTTCTATTTAAATAAGGAATAAGAGAGAGAATATAAATAAATTTTTTCGGGTCCACAAACGAAGATTACATTCTCGGCTACATCCTTACTCTGCCCTAATTCTCGTCTTATCTCAAGCTAGTTTTGATGTATGTATCATATAGTTAATAAATAAAAAAATTACGAAATTTGAATTTTTAAAAATTATATTATTTTATTTTATAGGAATTATATTAAAAAAATAGAAATGGTATATAGAAAAAAAAACAATTATTTCTCAAATTTAGAATAATTTAATAAAAATAAATAGAGAATTTAAGGAAATTGAAGACGGAAACTGAGGGCCCATCCTCCTCTCACCCCACCTGTGATCTCACCTCTCCCTTTCTTTGCTCCTCTGTCGTTGCTCTCATTCTTGCCGTCACCGTCTCCGTCGCCGTCGCCGTCGCCGAGATTTGAGAAGCAAACCTGTTGAGAGGCGACAGTACTGAGTTTATTTTTGTTCTTAACGCTTTGTGCTTCCGCCTACTCATTCTCTTTCACTTAACCATTAAGCAATTGATAGAGGAGATAATTGAGTGTAGCCTATCTCGCCCTTTCATGCAATTTCCTTATTTATTCCAATTTCCGTCAGTTAATTGATTGATTATGTGAATGAAATAACGACTTCTTAATTGTAATTAGAAGCAATTGTTAATACTCTATTCCTTGTTCTCATCTATCTGAATGTAGGACAGCAATTTTGGTTTTGAAAGTAATTTCGAGTACTTGTGTTTTCCTTTATTTCTAGGGTTCTTTTGTATCAGTAAAATTATTGTTGAAGATGTATATATTTTGAAGAATTCAGTTTTTAATTGGGGATGTCTCGAACGGGAATCTGTTACCTCAAATTGCTTGATGTTTTCTTGCTGGATCATATTTCTTGAAACTTATCCAATCCAACCAATCTAAATATATAAGCCCCATTAAGTTTTCTCCAAACATTTATAATATCACTGATTTAGGGTACTTTTTTTAAAAATGGAAATCTTAGTTTTAGAACGTGTTGAAGTCTAAAGCTCTAGGAATGGATCCCAAACACACGGGAGAGACTTTGAAGTAAGTTCTTTTCAACGAATTCAGTATTGAAATTCCTTTAGTATCTTTGGATAGGGATACTGATCATTAACTTCTAAATTTGTTGTGCAGGCATTTGGACAAGCAGGATGAGCTTCTTATGGATGCTTATAGATTAATGTCCCATGAATTACATAAACTTCAGGTTTCTTTTCTTTTGCTCTTGATTTTCTGATTTGTTTGATGAACTTGCATTATCGATTTCATATTGTTTTGAGCTGTATTGTCCACCTTTCTAAGTTTTTACCTTTTAGAAGGAGTTAGAAAAAAATCTGACATATTAGTACATATATGATTCTATACGCCTGTCTTTATGTATTAACCTGATTGGCATCCGTGGATATCTGATTCAGTTAGAGATTTTTTATTTTATTTTATTTGGCTTTCATTTTAAGTTCTTAAGCCTCTAGGGCTCTGGCTTATGTTCTGATTGCAGAATATAGTCCTTTGAAGTAACTACGAGTACAATGCTATTTTAGATTTTTTAGTCCTACAGGATTTCATCGATTTGGATTTTTTTTTTTTTTTATGATAACTTACTATCAATAGAGAAAGACTGGGAGGGAGGTTGCCAAACAATATTTCAGTCTACTTTCAAAAGATATTAATGCAGTTAAAAATTCAAAATCAACTTAATGTTGTTTTGTTGTATTAGTCTGTTATATTTGCTCTTGAGATGAAACTTTGCTTTTTGAGAGAAAATTTTGGGTTACTACTGGAAGGTTGTTGGTTCTATTACTAGTGCTTGTAATTGCAATTCTAATATTTGCAGGTGGAAGAAGAAATGCTCATGCGCAAGTTTTATGAAATAATGTCAGCTCATGGTCTAACAAAGAAGGTTGTGATATCCAAATTGCACATAATTATACTTTGGATGTGTTCTTTTAATGTGCTCAAAGATGTCAAATTCTTAATAAATCTGACTTAATTCTGATCTACCTTGGGAACTTGATTGGATGGAATAAATAGCTTAAAGCTTGTAACAGCGGGTTCCTTCGAGAGTTAGGCTGGTAGTGCAAGGTTGTCAGTTGCCATTAACTCTACCTATGACTAGACTAGGTCTCTAATAACTTCCAGGCCAGGCTAACCAGTTAGTTACTAAGGACTACAATGTACACTGAAACAGTATAAAATATTAAAGCACAATGATAGCATCCTATGAACCCCAGTCACCCTTAACTATGATTAAATTCATCTCCCGTTTAAACAACCACAGAAAGGTTTATAGTGGGTAGAAGACATATAGATCATCTGCAATAAATGTCAAGTTGACCAGAGATATGTTAAGTTGTACTTTCATTAAGGGAACTACCAATTAATATGTTTTTTTGTGTGGAATATATATGGCTGTAAAGGAATATGATGTTCAATGATTGGCTAGAGATTTATGGGAAGGAGCTTGGTGTCACAATCGCACTCTTTGCGACTCACGAAGCGACTGTGCGACACTTACTCTTGTCCTCAAGTCAGCCAACCAACTGAAACTTAGGTTGCCGGTGGCACAATAGGCCTATGATTTAACCTCCGCCACATTCTTGAAAAATGGTGTTAGAGAAAGTTTTGGAAAACGTTTTGAATGCAGATTTGATAAGCTAGCAAGCAATAAGCCACAACATCAATAACATTGATAGCATGTAACCTGGGTAGGAAGATTTGACGACTAGTTGTATCCACTACATTTTGAGGTAAATTACATTTGGAGGTAAATTGCATTTGGCAAGTGGAGATATCAAAAGTGGCGAAGAGCAATACACTCACAAAATTACAAGAAAAATAAATTACTACATTAGAATGAAAGACATATAATAAAAGCAAGGTAAAAGGATCTGGAATGGGCATGCAACCATGGGTAATATGTCTTAGACATGCATGACCGGGACATCCTCTCCCACTTAATTGGATGATGTCCTTGTTAACTGAATCTACTCAAACTCATCAATGTGAATAGCAACTGACTTTAGGTCTTCAATGCATTCTCTATTGCATAAAGGAGTCCCTTCACTATACAAGGAACTTGTGCACATCTCTTTTTGGCTTGCCTATTCGTCCTATTCTCTTAGCTAGGATCTCTTCTACTTTTTTTTGACATTATTCTTCATTGCGAGGGGAGGTCGTGTCACCTCGTTGTGGTCGTTGTTCTCTAAATCAGAATGGTAGAGTTTCAAGTTACTTACCTGGATAACTGAGTGAATCTTTATCCATGAAGGAAATTGAGTCTTGTATGATGCCTTTCTGACCTTCTAATGACTTCGACTAGTTCTTCCTATTTTCGCACTAGTCACTGATCCTTGTTGCTTCTAGATCGAAACTGTTTTGGTTTTAACTTGATCAAAACTTTTGTCTCTGACTTGGAATTCCAGTGGCTTGTGTTTCAGATCCACCCATTTCTTCATCCGCCGCCTAGATGTTTTCTCTAAGTAATCATGAGCTACTTTAGAGGTTCATCTTTACGCTTTGGTGAAATTGTAGTCTTGGAGACTCTTTCCAGCATATGGATGGTCAATGACATGAGCCTTTGCGGGCCTAATAAACTTGACATTCAACAAGTTGTCTAGCTATTTTCAAAGTTTGCTAATTTGGGTGGAGCCCTACGGTATGTATTTTTGGCATGCAGTCTCGCCTCCGATAGTAACTCAGTTTCATGATCTAACCCTCTACGTGGCGATAAAACTTTAGTGTTAGCCTTTCTAGAATTACATCTTGGTGTTTTTCTAGCAGCCCTTGGATCTTTATAAGAACTAGTCTACTAGTGGGTTCGTCGTGGGTGGGGCCTCATTTCAATTGTTGCGTTGATATCATCTTCACCCCTTTTTGAATGTTTGACACTAGTTTAAAAGATGGTGGGGTTGGATCCCATCACTAAGCATTTTGCTAGGGGTATGGGAATGTCTTTGTGTTTGAATAGGAACTCCTTCCTTAACATGATGCTGAAATCGTACATCTTGACAATCACAAAATCATCATGTACATTCCAAGTCGCCATCTTGATTGTAATTCTCTTTGCAATTCCCAAATTGGGTAGGGTTACCAAATTGACGACCTTCGTCTTCCTTGTATCACTGTGCCAGAGTATGTTCAAGAACTTTGCTTCGGTCTCTGTCACGAAGTTGTGAATGGTTTTAGAGTCGACCATAGTGCTCTTGGTTGATCCATGGTTAACTCAGGTCTCAACATACATAAGACCCCGTCCACTAACTCTTTCATCTCCCTCCAATTTTCTCCGAAGAACAGATAAGAACTTCAGGGGCCCCATGTGGGGGTTGTCGATGATTCCGATTGATGGTACTTCAAATTTTGCCGTTTTAGATTTGACTTTTGAAGTCGTTTTAAATGTTGCTTGGAAGACTTGGAGGGCCGCTCAATTTGAGCACTTGGATACTCGATGGGCCCCCTTATGTATGGAGAAGGACGAGGGCCCAATTGTAATTATTTTGGTTGTGCAGTCTCAGCTTAATTTCGACCTCTTTGTTGAAAGGGTTTATAGTCTCCTCCTCTAGTTCCAAGTCTATCACCAGTCCTTAGGCAAAATTTTGTTTTTTTTCGCACAAATCATAGTTATCTTCCATTAACTTAGAAAACTGCTTGACGTAGTCTCGGATATTTCCAATGTATTTCAATTCCCTAAATTTTCGTCTTATTAATGTCTTGACATTCTCAGGGAAGAATTGTGAATCAAGTTTTTACTTTTATCTCTCCCAAGTGTATGCTGTCATCAACGGTCTGGAATATTCACATACCTGGATCTCCACCACATCAGCTAGATGCATTATTGCTAACGTAACAGAGGAAGATGCGTTATTGCTAACGTAACATTTGCTTCCTCTGCCGTAGTATTTATGGTTTAAAAGTACTATTCAAGATCATGCTAGATTCTTGGCATCTTGAATCCCACTGAAGGACTTAGTCTCTAGAACCTTTAGTTTGTTAAACTGGATTGCATCTTGAATCCCACTGAAGGATTTAGGCTCTAGAACCTTTAGTTTGTTAAACTGGATTGTACCCCCCTAGTTTTCTAAACCTTTGACACGCTTGTCCATGTGGATAACAGAGCCTATCGACCTATCCCCATGCCCGAAGCAATCAACTGTGTGATTTTGTCTTTTAAGGTCTCAACCTTGAACATGGGCATCTCATCTAGGCGGCCAGCTACTGCGTTAATTTTGTCGGTTTTGGTGGAAATCTCATCTAGATGAGAATCCAAAAACCAATTATTGTCAGGGACTTCCTGTAGATAGAACATCTGCTCTTTGATCTCGACCAATTAGTTGACATGAGACTTGCCCAACTGCTTAGTTGTCGAAATGTTTACTAATTTCACTAAAGGAATTGACGTAGTTCTGTTCCAATTGTCACAATCGCACTCTTTTGGGACTCACAAAGCGATTGTGTAACACTTACTTTCACCTTTGAGAAAGTCAGCCAACTAAAACTAGGGTAGCGGGTGGCACAAAAAGCCTATGACTTAGAGAGCAAATGATTTTAGAAACGGGGTTAGAGAAGGTTTTGAAAAACTTTTTGAAGCAATTTTAGAGAGCAAATGTTATAAGCTAGCAAGCAATAAGGGACCATAATAACATTAATAGCATATAAATGGGGTAGGAAGATTCGGCAGCTAGTCATATCCTCCTATAGTACATTTTGAAGAAATTTCCTTTGGTAGACGTAGATATCAAAAGTGGCGGGGAGTCATACACTCGCAAAATTACAAGAAAAATAATGACTACACCAGAATGAAAGACATACCATAAATCAATTGTCTGTTGCCTTTTAGCTAACGTCTATGGATTGAGGCAAAGTGTGATTAAATCAATTGTTTTGCATGAAAGTTTGACATGTTGAATCTAAAAACAAGATATACTCAGTCTTGTTCTACATTTGATTAAAAGAATTATCAACTCCAATGGCATGAATCTCGTTTCAAAGCAAAGGCTTAGATCCACAAAAGTATCTTATCATATTCTCTAGACTGTAATAAGCGTTTTCAGTCTGCATCTGTCTGTTGGTGGCTTGTACTACAACTGAATCCACATTTTTAACTTTCCATGTCCTCCAAAAATGGAATTGAAACTTCACATCATTATCGAAGGTGGCTATTTTGGATATCCCTCTGCAGTCTTGCCATCTTCATTTGTTTATTTATTTTTACTTTTTGGTTAAGAGAATTACGAAATAGAAACAAGACTAAGGGAAAAAGCTCCACTTTGTTTCTAAAGGAAAGTGCTGCAGCTACACAAAGAATAAGTAGGAGATTTTACTGAAGCAGTGCGCGGCACAATGGAGGCAAACGTAGTTCTTGAACCTTCACCTTCTTTGGGATCACTTTAGTTGGCTTTGTTTATTTTCTCTTAGTGGGACCTGCTGCATTCCTTTTCTTTCTAATGGTTTGCCTTTGTAGTATTCTTCCTGTTACAGCCTTTCTTAACTTGGCTTATTGCTCAACAATTTCATATATTTAGCCGCCTAGTGAACAATATCTAAAATTTCTACTATTTCTCTTGCCCCACCTACGGACAAACTCTCACTTTTCATGTGAGATCCCACATTGGTTGGAGAGGAGAGTGAAGTATTCTTTGTAAGGGTGTGGAAACCTCTTCTTAGTAGATGTGTTTTAAAAACCTTGAGGGGAAGCCCGAAAGGGAAAACCCAAAGAGTACAATATTTGTTAGCGGTGGGTGGGCCTGGGCTCTTACATTTCACAAGACTCTCCCTTCTCTACAAAAAAAAAAAAAAAAAGAGAGAGATGGAGAAGGAACTCCTTGATTATCTTCCTGCAACTTCCATGAATGTCAAACTAAAAGCCAAACACATCACAAAAGAGTTTCTAAAATCCCACAAAAACTGAGCCTAGTCAACAAACCTGCTTAAGTCATGTTAGAGTGTTTCTAAGAGGAGATGGATGGAACAAATTCTTGCAGGTTGTCCCCGTTAGATTGACACCCCCCATGTCGTTGAGCAAATGCATTAACTTCTATTTATATGTTCTCTACTTGAGTTGACTTATTTAGATTCCTACTAGGATTGCGCCATGCACATGTTCTAGCTGTTCCTCCTTGGGATCTAATTAAACTAGTATGTTGTCAAAATCAACCACTATAAACTCACAAGAAATTATTTTGATACTTGTTCTATCAACTTCGTGTCGTGTATGTGCTGGTAGTATTGTTTAATGAGAAATGCATAAGTGTCCTTAATCATTGTTTATAGAGTTTTATATTCCAATACTCTACTTCTACGTCTAGGAGGTATGAAAATAGATCATAAGTTGGTCGAGTGGTAACTTCAAGAAAAAGTCTGCAACAATTTATTATTGTTATCTTGTTCCACTCGATGAGTTTATTAAAAAATTATTTTGTGCATTGCAGAGTGAAGATGGTTTTGTTAGTTCTATTAGCAAAGGGGATGCGTTAGCTATATCTAATAATGACGCTAAAAGGTAAAATTACCACGACCTCTCAATTCACTGTGAAAGGAAAGTCTCAATGTGACTCGTATTTATGTAATTTTTTTTCTCCATAGTATAAACTAAAATTTTGATCATATGTAATTACAATTACATAAGCTTTTGATTTTTTTTTTTTTTTTTGAGTTCTTGAAATATGTGTTTGCTTTTCTCATCGTGTATTTTGACTTTCTTTCAAAACCTTTGTAACTTTTTTACTAAATTCTAAAAACAAAAAATAACTTCACTTCTCAAAATTTATCCAAGTTTTGTAAAACATGGGTAAAAAGTAGATACCAAATCAAGAAAACTCGATGTCTGTTTCATTCTTTTTCCTATAAAAAAAAAAAAAGAAAAGAAAACATTTGAATTCTTACCCGAACAAAAATGTTTTTGATAAACATAGGTAAAAAGAAAGTCTATTGGTGAAAGTAATATCTGTATGCTTCATTAACTACAAAATCAATTTTTACACATTGGTTGCCACATTAATTTACATAAATGGTGTTATAAATGAGATAAAGTTTAAGGTAAACATGAAACATGAAATAAATCTCAGAGTTGAAAATATTGCATAAATTTTGCCTTCTAACATAATAAATTATCGTATTCTAATCTCAATTTAGTTTGAATTATTATTCTATACATCATTTTTGGTTTAGAGTGTCACACTCCATAGTTTAATTCGTAAATAGATTATCCGACACTATCAATGTTGAACATAATTTAGTATATAAAATATTAGAAGGTTTCATTCTCACCACAGAACTTTTAACTATACTATGAAACTTAAAAAGTGTCCAGCATTTCCAATTATGAAACTTAAAATGGATTTTGAATCCAACAGATTTAATGACATGTTTGAGATATTCTTTCAATTTCTTACGGGCGTTTTTAATTAATTGAAAAAAAAGAAACCAAATTTTGTAATGAAATTTTGATGCATATGAAAATGTTAACTCGAACATTTAAAAGAACGAACAATTAACTGTTATGTTATTCCCCCATTGAAGGAACTTAATGGAAAAATGTTCCGTTATTCTTTCAATTTCTTACCATTGAAAAAAAAGAAACTAAAATTTGTAATGAAATTTTGGTGCATATGAAAATGTTAACTCGAACAATTAAATGTTCTGTTATTCCCCCATTGATTGAAGGAATTTAATGGGAAAATGTTATGTTATTCTTTCAATTTCTTACCAGCGTTTTTAATTAATTGAAAAAAAAGAAACCAAATTTTGCTGCATATGAAAATGTTAATTCGAACATTTAAAAGAACGAATTGTTCAGTTATTCCCCCATTGAAGGAACTTAATGGAAAAATGTTGAAACACACTTGGAATAGGCACAAGAGTAGGTTCATAAAAGTTGAATCATGGTCACCTTAGAAGTATATACAAAACTGATTTTTTTCATTGAACTTTTCCTTTCCTGCAAAATTTCATAGTCTAAACATACAAAACTTCGTGCTCATTCCTCCTAATGCCTTCCACCAATAGAAAAGTCCAATGGATACAAAGATGATTTTAAGAGAATTGTTCGCTCACTGAGAAGATCTTTGTTCGCTCACTGAGAAGATGATTGATTACAGGAGATAATGTGATTTCAAACTGTTCACTTCCGATCTGTCTGGATGAAGAACATTGAGATTTTAAGACATATCATCACTAGCATTTCACTTCCGATCTGTCTGGATGAAGAACATTGAGATTTTAAGACATATCATCACTTTTCATCATCCGATGAAGTAAAAAATGAGTGTCTTGCATTTGCAGGACCAAATACCAACTCCAAGCAGAAGGAAGGACCACAAATTGACCTTCCCTTTTTCCCAACTTTGTCCAAATCCGGCAACCTCAGCTGTTATATGCATCAATCAAAGGGTGAATCAGAAGAGTCTCACTTTGCCTAATCCTATAATTTGTGTTTGGTTTCAGTTTGGTTCTTTTAGTTTTATGAGTTGTTTAGTTAAATCTATCAAAACTTCCATAATTGACTAAATGTTGATGGTTCTCTTACCCGCCCCATTTTCTTTGGATGTTAGCTTATTGTCTCTCTTCACCCTATAAATATATAATTCTTTCTTTGTCACATGAGAAAACTACATATATTTGGTCACTTTAGGTACATTTTAAGAGATTTGACAAAATCATCTCAACCATAGGGCTAATTGAAGCCAACACAAGCCATAAGAACTAAATGTGACCTTAAATGTGAGAATTCTATCACAGTATTTAGTGCAAGTTCAAGCCTTCAAGACAAAGAGTTGCTCCCATGTTGTATGACATCATAATTTTCAAGAGCAGAGCAAGGATTTAGAAGCAGTCGAAAATCAGAGTCAAAGAAGTACCTGTAGCAAGCTGTTTTTAATGAAAGCTGTGTTGAAGCAAGCATAGAAGAGACGCCCTCCGAACATCTTTGCGTAGAATATGATGCGCACATCTCCAGTTAGCTGTTACAGTCAAATTACATAACTTAACAAAAGAAAGGACAGACAAAGGTACTTTGAAGCGCATTTTAAGTGAACAAAATAAAACACTGTAGAATTTAATGTTAGCTAGCTAAGAGCACTTTTGAATCTTCTATGAGTCTTGTAGAACTCAATCAACGTGTTCCCAAAGCAAGGCCTACTGAATTGTTGCCAAAAGAAATGTAGCAAATTTGATGTAAAAAATTAGTTTTTTCCAAGTAATCTGTACATTGTGTGCATCAGAAATAAAGGATGTTCAAATGATTGTTAAAAGTAATGGTAGAAAGAGCAGCCTTCTTGTGACTTACTGGTAGAGGCTTCTCAAAATTGTAGTCAAGGCAGGTTTTGTGGTACAGTGCAGAACACTCGGTGTCCATTTGAACAACAAGATGGGGTTCGAGTTCTGGTTCATTCTCTTCGTTTTTGCCTTCAACAAAAGATAAAAAGTAACGAGGACTGTCATATCTCTCATAACCTTTCTTGAATTGTCTGCAACGATTCCTGGTAAGTTCCATAGATGGACGGTACAGCTGAGAAGGAATCTACAAACATTAACGCATGAAGTCTTGATGTAAGCAAAAAGAAGATGATATAGTGTTTTGTTCCTTTCATTAGTTAGTAAATTAAGGTTCGCAATGAAAGCAATGAGATTATCAACATATGAAGGATAGTGTGAGAAGTAATTGAAATAGAAATTACCTCCTGCAATTCTGAGACAACAAAGAAAATTGATTCAGTGTTAACTGTGTCATAAAGACGAATTCTCTGCAACTCTCTCCTACACGGTTCGGGCAACTTCACCTCAGGTGGTCCATTATAAACTCCCTTGGGAAAGGAAAGACACTTTGCCCAGTATCCCACATACCGTCGTTGGCTTGGAATTGATACCTGTTAAAATTAGAAGAAAATATCAATGTGAATAACCAAGCACCACACTTTAAGATTTTTATATTAAACTTACACATATATACATTAGAAAAGATATGGTGACAAAATACAAAACAAACTGTTTCATTGAGCTGGGCTGATTTATCTCCCTTAACCAAACTTTTAATCTTCACAGTATACCTTGAACTACTTGCCTTGTCTTTTCTTCATTTCATATGATAGGTTATAGTCTTTATCCCTCTTCATTAGATTTAAGACATGGAAACTCCATCTTCCTATTCTTGTTAAGATCATATTAAATGATGAGATTTATTCTAGTTCTAGTTCATATCAAGAATCCATGTGTTAATATCGTGAAAATAACTGAAAAGATAGTAAGAATGTAATAAAATCAAACTTATGGTTAAAATACTTCATTATTCGAGTTAAATAGTAATCTAGCACATGGCAAGGTCAATGTTTTACCGCTCTCACAACCTATGATTGCTAAATTTAGATAGTAGTCCATTATTAATAACAAAAGAGAACTGAATTTTCAAATCAAAGTTTTATACTACTAAATCTAACCATCTTACGATGCCACACAACCATTAAATTCTAGTACCTAACATGACTTACTCCTTCATTATTGGTTGTCCGCCTCTGAGCATACAGCTGAAGTGCATCCTCTGGTGACATGCCACAGTAAACCAAGTAGGCACATACCATCAATCCAGTTCGACCTTTTCCAGCCTGAAACGTAGTTACAGGTAGTTTGAAACTAAAAATGAAGTGAGCAAAAAAATAAGTAAGATAAAGACATGAAAATGTTTTTCTTATATTTCTTGTTCCAGAGTTTTTCTTTCAAACAACAGTCATGCTCTTCCCCTGGCTTTAAATCAATAGTTTGGTAGCTGTGTGATGGCTTTCAATGATACACCAAGTACTAAAGGAATTATATCTGATGACTCTTACTAAAACTAGGAACCAACGTAAATCTATTTAGATGCAAAATAAATTAACCCTGTAAACAGTAACCATTTTTTATCCGTGGAAAAAATCAAAACAAAAATAGCAGCAATAAAACAACCACTCAACCAGAAACTGAGAGGGTAGGCTTGTCTCATGATAATAGCTCAATTTGTTTGGATTGAGCAAAGCTATCAGATACATTATCTTGTATGCATAAAAGCAAAATCTTCCTTGAAATTATTTCAACTGACAATATATTATAATCATACTAGATATACTAAATTACCATGCAATTTATAGCATTGAACAGGTAGGAGGAAATGAAGAAATTGAAAGGGTTGGGGAAAATCTACTAGAACAACCATTTTAGACTTGTCTAGGAGGTCTCAATTACCATGCAATGTATAACTGCAATATTCTTTGGGTGGGATGATAGCCATGAAGAGACATTTTCACAGAAAAGTTTGATCATCTGTAGAGGTGGAACATGATTATCATCGAAAGGAAATGACTCCACACGCCCATGAAAATGTGATGGATCATATGATTCTTCAATGCAAAGATTATAGATCTGCATTGTCCCAACAGAAATATCAAGATGCATACGAGTCATGGAGGTTTTCCAGGGCACATAACAGGAAGTGATAAGCTCTTAAAAGTATAGCAATCATAAAGACCGCTATAACAAAAAAATATTATCATGAATCGTTTCTAAATTCATGCTATCTCAAAATTCCATTACCATTAGGACATGTTTACATTACATACTGCAATTTTAACATAAAACTTCTGGTTATAATCAGTTTCCATGAAAAAGGGTTTTGTATAGAAGTAATAACTTCTACAAGTTTAGTAAAAGATATGATAGATTGAATGATTTATAATTAAGCAGTCAGAATGATACCTTGTAGTGTCCTTGATGCCTCATGTCCAATACGGACTTTACCTGCCATAGGGGGTTACGATACATTGCACGCATACGTTCGGCAGGGAATGACATTGCCAGAACATGATCTGTGATGTATGACATGTCAAGATCATAGCCGGCGACAAGCATGCGCCTCCTTTGCTTGGATACCAAGTTACGGATGTAAAAGCTTTTTGATAGATAATTGATGAGATGGTGTTGCAGACTAAGGTTTTCCACCTTTGCCGAGTCCTTCGCCTGACTCGGCTTTGAAAATTTAGCCCCCATTTGATCACTGTGACAGGTTCCTCCTCATATATGGTAGAGCTACCAATGGAGAAAGCAATTAGTCCAAGATAGCATACATGCACCAATTGCTACTTTCGGATAAAAGACACTAGTGTTAGTTTCAATCTTTTCACACTAATGATGATTCATGAAGTGACAATTTGCACGTTCTACAGTTGAATGACGAATTGAATGGCTGCAAGTTAGCATTTGGAGGATGAGGTTCTTAGGAAAGTAAATCGAGATCTCGAACAATGAAACAAAACTTGCTCTACTTGAGAAAAATGGATTTACCTTCCTTGATCCATTATGCAAAGTTAGCAATCGCAAATTTCTTTTTTCCGTTAACATTAACAAACCATTTGCTTGATTTCCACAATTTTCAGTGAGGCGTTCGACTACATTACAAATCCATACAAAACAGAGGCACAAAGAAACCAGAAAGCACAAAAAAGGAGGGATAAAAACAAGGCATTACCAGGATTAGATGATGATCATAAGCTCCCCAGACGACAACGAAGAGCAGACAGTTCTAGGGCACCCAATCCCGAGCTGTTAAAGAGTTGGAAAGATGAGAGATATGGAATGCCCTAGAAAAGCCTTAGAGAAGAAAAAAGAGGTGGAATTCAAGGTGGACGGGAGGTGAAGATGGCGTCCATTAGGTCAAGAGAGGGAGAGGGAGGTAGAATTAAGAAGGGAAAGATAGGGAGGAGGAGGAAGAAGAGAGAGATCTGGAGGGAGGTTGTGAGCCCCAAATTTGGAGGAAAGATGGCCGCCATTGTAGGGCAAAACAAAGAAACATGGATGCTTTTCGGGTCAATTAGTTAGTTATGGACGTGAAGTGAATTTCAGGCAAATTTCTATGACCGTTGCTATTGGCGGCACAAATAACAACTCTCTCTCTCTCTCTCTCTCTCTCTCTCTCTCTTTCTCTCTCTACTTCTTAAAATAAAGGAAATTTAATTTAATTTTTTTTTTTTTTTTAAATGGTTCGAATTCCTTACTCCCAAAAATCTATTTTTAATTATGTATCTGCATTTTTTAATCATACGACCCAATGATCTTGACACGCTCGTAACAGGTGAAACTCAAACCACATTGTCGACCTCATGCGAGATTCTTTATTGCAAACCGAACACAGCTTATGTGGAAACTAAGTTTGTTTAATCATGTTCACTTAGTGCAATACTAGCTAACTTGTCTCTGCTCCAGACCAAGTTATCTTTACCTTTGTTATATACACACACATACATGCATACATACATCACAAGTTTGAAGAGAATTCAAGTTTCGTAATAATTTTTCGAGCCGCTTTGCGCCTTCATTGAACTTTATGTGAGGTTCTTCTTTATCGACCGAACATGCAGAAACTATGCTTGTTTAACCATACACCACTCGTGTGTACATGTTCACTTGTTGCAGTGTTAGCCGACTTGTCTCTACTCTTGACCAAGCATATGATTTGACCTTATCCTTTATTTATATATATATAACGTCTCATATCCACCGCTTGCAGATATTGTCCTCTTTCGGCTTTCCCTGTCGAGCTTCCCCTCAAGGCTTTAAAACACATCTGCTACAGGAAGGTTTCCACACCCTTATTTTATATATATATCTTAAAAATGTCTAATAGATTTATTAATTTTTATATTTTTATATAATAGTTCTATAAATTTTTAACGTTTATATGTTCTTCGACTTCTAATTTTATGTCTAATATATATTTAAAATTTTGACGGATAGATTTTCACGACACAAAATTTAATTTCTTTATCTTATAAATCTATTAATTTAAAAAATGGTAAACACAAAATTAAAAATTTAAAAACATATTAAATCACTTTTTAGGTTAAGAGAATAAATTTGTAGCTTTTTAACTGTATATGTATATATACAAGTTATTGCCAAGGTGTAAGTGTGTGTGGTTGCCCATGTAAGATTCCGATGGCCGGCATAAAAGTGTGTGACGGGTGTCATAACTATACTAAAAAAAGAGTATAGATTGTGATCTTCACATATAAACAGATAAGGTGACGACCCTCAAGTGGCATCATCACATGAGGGTCAAGATAGACACGTGCTATGATGTAACCAAGGAGGACAGTGCATTGTCCAACGCACCAAGAGAAGTGTGCAATGAAGCCCAATTGAGGCTTAAGGAAGACAAAAACAAAAGATAGACAAAAGTGTCAAAGATAGGCTTGAAGAAAGATCAATTAGAGATTGGGCCTTCAACTCAAAAGTCGAGGTTCTAGTATGAGTTTCGACATGCGACTCTAGAGTTAAGTCTATCTATACGAAAGATGAAAGCTCACAAAATTTGGTGTTAATAGGGTCACTCGATAAACATTCCACGAGGCTGTAAGATCGCTGCGAAATCAAATCTACTTTTGCCGAATAAAAAAATGCTTCAAAGTTGTAATAGCCAAAAATAATAATAATAATAATAATAATAATAATAATAATAATAAATAAAATAATTATAAAAAAATATATATAGGTCAAAATAATAATAATAATAATTCATAAATAAATAACTAAAAAAGGATTATTTAAAAATAAAAATAAAATAAATAAAATAAAATTTACCCACTTCTCTCTACTAACCTCTAACCCCATACTCTTTCCTCACCACCCACAATATCACGGTTCGCCCAAAAAAACAAACAAAAATGTGAAAGGTAAGATTTGAGAAAAAGTAAAATAACTTTTTAACCGAAGATATGAGGCAGATTTACTTGGACTTGGTTGTTATTACTGTAAAATTCTATCTCAGATTTCTTTTTTCTTTATAGTAGTTATCGTTATAAGAAATTAATTTAGGATCAAATCTTCTTTCATATTTTAATCAGATCTCATATCCAATTAATTAGATTTTTGAAATAAGATTAAAATCAATAAAATTTTAGTTGGCAGATCTATAAATATGGTAGCCAAACAATTGATTAAAATTGGTCAGTAACATCTGTTTACAGGATTGAAAATCTATTTACACAATGACAATAATTATAAGGAGGGGAAGGGAGATTGAAGAAAGATTTGTTGAACATAATTCAAAAATAAAATAGGAAATATCTTAGGGAAGGAACTTCGTGGATGTGGATATATATATATATATATATATATATATATATATATATATATATATATATATATATATATATATATATATATATAACATTTCAACACTTTTAACAATGACCCAAGTAAATTAGAGAAATAATTTTGTAGTATTTGATGTTGACACGTGCCTGTGGTTCTGCACGTGTCATATATACTTATATGTGTGAATTATTTGTGAATCGGTATGCTTATATTATGTTTATGTTATGTTATAATATGTGAATTGTATGATAATAATTATGGTACAATGTGTTCAAGGATATGTTTGAGATAGGATACGAGAAGGATGCACAAAACGAAATGTAACGATAGGAGTAAGATACGTTCATGAAACATTAAGGTTAGGTTACATACCGGAGTGCCATGGACAGGGGAGATTAATGAAACAATATGGTTAGGATATGGGTAGAAAGGGATAGGTTTGTGATAGATTGATAGAACGATAGCGTCAAGATACGTTCATGTGATGATATGACTAAGGTACGTTCACGTAACGATATAACTGTGATAGGTATAAGAACGTTAAGGCTATGATAAATTAGGGAACGATATGACCACGAAGTGATATATTGTGATGTGATACGTTATTTTTAGATTGTTTTATGTGATCATTGAGGTAATTGTTGTATGAATTGCATGTTATGAAACGACATGTTAAAAGCATGGAGCGTTATGTTATGTTTTCTAAATTGTATGTATACAACATGTTATGAATGACATGATATCACGATAAATGAAATGAAATGTAACCCCGTTAGGATTATGTATGATACGTAGACTGAAAAATGAGAAATGACATGTTAAGTATGAAAGATGATAGCGATGTTATATTCATTAATGATAAAAGTAGAAATGTTGGGGACCTCATGCATTATGTGTGCTCATGCATTTAGGGGGATTCCCCTATTCCATCACGAGGGTACGGACGCGTATATCCAATGATAGGAAAATGATCGTTATGTTTTGCATAGTGTTGTCGTGACGGTTACTAGTTATAACGGGTGTCCGGCCTAGGGAGCGTCCCAGTGTATGCTCGCCCGACAAGTAAGGTGACCCAGCAGTGTGCGAACTGACTGGTGAGCTCATACCCGCACGTATGTTCTTGCATTTAACTCCAATAGTTGAGCTCACTTACTGAGTATTTCTTTAAATACTCAAGCCATATGCTACTACATTTTTCAGGTTAAGGCAAGGCATTCCTGTACGGCTGACGACGGCATCGCAACTCGAGACCCGGGCACATGCATAGGATAGTGGTATTTATTTTCTTAGACTTAGGCTAGAATATGATGTTTTTAACTTAAACGCTTATTTATTTTATTTAGTCTTTTGTTGTGTGGTTTTAAAGATGTTTTCGAAACACGTAAGTCCATGGTTGTGTTTTAAGATAAAGGTTATGCTTTATGGAATTTAAATAAAGTCTTCCGCATTCAATGTTGATGCACATATACAGTAGCGACCTTAAATTAAGTAGAAAATTCCGGGTCATTATAAAAATGTACTATAGGGAGAGATATGTTGTTAGCTCTATACCACCTATCGGCCTTGTGGCCCAATTGAGCTATCTTATGGGCGTCTTTCTTTGAAAATAAAATTTTCAAGAACAATATCAGGCGACATGGGCAATGCCTACATTACGCCCCAACCCATGTGTCGAGGTTAATATATGTACGCGCAATTCAATACAGTATCTATAAATGACTCAAAATGATCATAAGAGGATTCATGCCTCAATAGAACTCAGACGGATGGATGTTGAGATGTCCTGACGATATCGTTGACTTATGAGGTCGGTTCTTGATAATCGTGTTTGAACGAGCAATAAGGGTCAATAACATCTCGAGATTGGAATGTCATCACGATACGTGGGCCATGTTGTTGAAAACCTAGATGGCAAGATGATGACGGGACGAGATGCAACATTGCATATGAGAGACCTTGACCTAGAGTGGACTTGATCTTGAGATGACGCGAGTCAGCTAAAGTCGCAGACAATTGAACATGCAGAGTGACATGTGTTGCCAAATAAACTTAGATTCTGCATGAGTTGTGTTCGGTTGGCAAAGAAAAACCTCATCTAAGGTTCGATAAAGCTACAAAGCTAAACAAAAAAATAGAAACGGGACTTAAGTTCTCCTTAAGACTTATCATGAGCGTGTCAATATCACGATACCACACGTGTACGTACCTATATTCATAAACAATACTTTTACTCTACCAACAAGACAAAAACTAAATATAGTAAATTAAGTCAAATGTACAAAATTAACAAATCGACAAATAGATACACAAATCTTCCACTAAATTACTTCATATGTATATGAACTTTTTTCTATTAAATTACAGAGAAAAATAAATATAAACCAAACCTAACAATAAGTCAAATATGAATTATAACTTAAGCGATAAGTAATAATACGTACACGACGATTACGTACGGAGGTACTATAATTGTATGCTATTTCTCGTATATACAAATCGAGATTTTACCACCTTCACAACGATCTAAGTAATTTGAAATATTATAGCGATATAATTATAAAAATTTAAGACCGTTATATGCATATAATTCCTTGAAAACTTTCTTTGATCTTAAGTGTTGCACCGTTTTTTTGTTGCCATCTTTTGTTTGGCCGACCAAGATAAAGGTAGTATCAGGTTTAGCATTGATGTTGATTCGGGCGGAATCCGCGGAAAAATGAGATGTTCGGAATAAATTGGATATGAACCTAAATCTTCTTCTCGAGAGTGGTAAGGAGATAGGAACCTACTAGAGTCGGGATTCATGATAGTGCAACTTGTAAGTAACTCGATTCAGCTTGGTTTCTTCATCAAAGTTGAAGAGTTTTCTACCCATTTTCCAACGAAACTAGAAACTAATCGTTCTTGAGGCTCGTTGGAATTCCATCTTCTAGTGCGTTTTGCCTCAATATTCCTTCAAAAAAGTTGTGAAAAATTATCCATAGAACAACGTACTTAAATTATAGGATCTAATTTTATATAATTTTATCAGATCTGATAAACCAAAACTCGAAACTTTTTATCTTCGGTGTTAAGTTTAGGGTGAAATGACAAAAATATCCCTCCATACCAAACATAGAATTTGACAGTGAAAAGTAAATTCATAGACAATGAGACTCAGTTCCTATTTTTACAACCATTTTTTACTTCTCGTGGCATTAAATTTCACGTCTATACTCCACAACAAAATGGAGTCGTAGAATATAAGCATCGTCATATCCTAAATGTAGCTAGGTCTCTTCTCTTTCAGTCAGACGTTCCACTTAATTTTTTTGGGAGAATGCATTTTAACTATTGTCTATCTTATAAATAGAACATCATCACCATTGTTATCTGATAAGACACCCTTCTACTCGTACCAAACAGCCTTCAGCTTGGCTTAATGATTATGATATGTCTTCGGCAACCAATCATTTAACCTCTAGCTCAAGTCTCATCACTAGTATCCCCTTCATCTACCTTTAATTCTCTCATTTTTCTCCTACTCAACGTACTTTTCTAGCTCTTATTACAGTCCAAACAGAACTTAAAACCTATAATGAGGTAGTTGGCAACCCAGTATAACAGCAGGCTATGAATGCTGAAATTACAGCTTTGGAACATAATCATACTTGGCATCTCGTTCCTCTACCACCTGGCCATAAAGCTATTGGCTATCGTTGGGTGTACAAGATTAAATACAACTCTAATGGTTCTGTTGAATGTTATAAAACTCGGCTGGTAGCAAAGGGATACACTCAGGTTGAAAGTATTGATTACATAAAGAGACATTTTCTTCTACAACGAAACTTACTACACTTTGTTGCTTACTCACTATTGTTGCTGTTCGAAAATGGTTCACTCATCAGTTGGATGTTCAAAATGTTTTTCTCCATGGTAATCTAAACGATGAAGTCTACATGTCTTCGCCAACAAGGGGAGAATACAGTATGTCGGCTACATAAGTCTCTTTATAGGTTAAAACAGTCTTCTCGCAATTGGTTCTCCATATTCTCTATTACTATACAAAATGCAGGCTACACTCTGTCAAAAGCTGATCACTCTTTCACTGCTGTTCTCATCTATGTTGATGATATTCTGTTGATAGACAATCATCTTAAAGAAATTCAACATCTCAAGACTTATTTACTCGAGAAATTCCTTATCAAAGATTTAGAGAATTTGAAATATTTCCTAGGCATTGAAGTTTCTCGATTTAAAAAAAGAAATTTTTATGTCTCAAAGAAAATATGTTTTAGACATTCTTCAAAACATAGGTCTTACAAAAACACGTCTAGAAAAATTTCCTATGTAGCAAAATCGGAAGGTTTCTTTAACATAAAGGAGAGAAGTTGAATGATTCAAGCAAATACCAATGGTTAACTGGCAGATTAATATATTTAACTGTTACCCGGCCTAACATAGTGTATTCAGTTCATATGCTTATTCAATTTATGCATGAACCAAGAAGAGACAGCTTTTCGAGTTCGGAGATACATCAAAGACTTGAGATTACAAGCATATTGCAATTCTGATTGGGATGGTTGTCGAACTATCAGACAGTCTATTTCTGGGTTCGGCATATTTTTGGAAAATTCAATTATTTCTTGTAAGTCTGGAAAGCAAACCAATGTGTCCATATCATCAGAAGTCGAGTATCAAGCTATGACAAATTCTTGTTTAGAGTTAACTTGACTAAGATACATTCTTTAAGACTTGAAAGTTCCACTGTCTGAACCAGCATTGTTGTATTGTGATAATCCAGTAGCATTGCATATATCAGTCAATCCAATTTTTCACGAAGGTACGAAGCATATTGAAATAGATTGTCATATAGTTCGGAAAAACGTACAAGCTAGAATCATCAAACCATATTATGTTTCGACCAAAATACAATTGGCTAGAAGTCCATTAATTTTTTTTTTTTTTTTCTCTTGTTTGTAGAGTTGGTTGGTACTTTGTTCGTAGAGTTGGTTGGAAGTATATTTTCTAGTTATTTTTAGAAGTTGTCTCCGAGTATATTTTCTCGGAACATTAATGAAGATCCTACTTTTAATCTCACTTATGTTTCTCGTTCTTTAACACATCTCAATCAAGAATCAAGTTTCATTTATGCAATAAAGCCTTCAAGATACAATGGTTACAAATTTATGATAGATAATAATTTAGAGTTACCATGTTTCTTTAATAAATTTAAGACTTATTTACATAGTAGCTAATTATGGTCGTAAAGTATAAAAGTTACTATTGTGCTAAATGGAAGGTTAAAGATTTTAATTTTAACGCTATGTAAAGCCATATGCTATTAGAGACTTGAAACATGTAGTAAAAGGAACCTTTGTGATTTTCTTTAGCCAATTCTAATAGGCTAGATTACATGCAGAATCATTCAAGCTTGACACAATCGATCTTGCTTATAGAGTGATTTGAATCTCAAACAAGTATTTTTTGATATGGAAATCAACCCAAGGGAAAGTATGGAACGGATTACCTTGATGATCAAGATCAAAGTAAAGAAAACTCGTTTCTAAACTCGTGATTCGAATCACTCCACAAGAGGTTTGATCAATACCACTTGAATGACTCTAGCATGCAAGTTCTAAACACAAGAATGTGCAAAGAAAGTTTAGCTCTCAACAAAGCTAAAATAGAATATATTCTTAATTCCAAAATTTGATGTCTAACCCCCAAATTAAATGGGCTAGTAAATGAGAAATACCTATAACCTCCATATTAAAATCGTTAGTTAATGGTGGAATATAGTTACCATATATCCTTAACTCCTATATTTAAAACTATCTTAAATATGTAAACTATAATTAAATAATGCAATTAATAAAATGTGCTTATTAGTCATCCTTGGACTAGTTTCATAAATTCAACGTAGTTCATTAAATACAACTTAAAAGTGCATTTAATTCATCTCTTTCTTGAAGTTCAACTTTGCATAACATATAAAGAAGGTCTCCAACGTCTTCTAGAATTTCCTTTGATGAGCTCACCATAGCTTGAATATAACTGTATAAGGTTTGTTGTAGCTTCTTGGCTCTCGTCCTTGTAATTGAACCTTGAGGTATGGAAATTCCTTGGTCGTGGTTCGTATCAGTTTTTGTCTTCAGATATTCAATCAACTAGGCACTTGTAGTGATTTCATATCATTTGATATCAGAGCTTTCCAATTGGGTTGATTTCTTGTCATTTGGTACCCGAGCATTCCTTGAGTTGATTAGTTATAGAAGGTTAATTTTGTAATTCATATTTTTGAATATTGAAAAGTTTATAATAAATCTTGAAATTTTTAAATTTGTCTAAATTTTCATTTTTTTTATTTAATAAATTTGTAATTACCAAAATTAATTAAAAAGAAAAAAAAAAGAATAAATCCAACTATTCAAATTTGAGATAAAATAACAGTGGCCAAATCCTTCTTTTTTTTTTTTTATTTTTTTTTTTATTTTTTTTTTATTTTTTTTTATGTATATTTTGTCTGAACCAACAAAAAAATCGAAAAAAAAAAAAAAGAAAAAACATCTTCTTCTTTCTCCTTACATCTCTGTTCTTTCAGAAATTCTCTCTCGTCTGTTCGTTCACCCCTGTCTTTTGATTTAAGGAACACCTCTTCTTTTTCCCCTTTTCCACTTCGATTCTTTTACGAATTCCCCTCCTTCACTAGAATCTCGATTTGTATTTTTGTTCAACGATTTGTTTGGTTTCTTTTGTTGTTCTTTTTTTTTTTTTTTTTTTTTTCTTTTTGTTCTTCGATTGGTGGCTTAGGGGTTTTAGATTTTTGGTTCTTACATGGGGTTGGGTAACGATGACGAAGCGGTGGCGGAAGATGGCGATTATGGCGACGGAGGATGTGGTGCCGGTTGTGGAAAGTCCTTTGGTTCTGTCCCGTGTTCGATCTGTCTCGATGTTGTTGACGATTCTGGAGATAGATCTTGGGCTAAGCTTCAATGTGGCCATCAATTTCATCTTGGTGAGTTTTTTTAATGAATTGCCCTCTTTTTTGTTCCCTCTTGTTGAAACTTGTGTATTTTGGGCGTAATATGGATTTAGGGTCCTTGTGATTTTAGATCTGTTTCTTCTTTTCTTTTGCTGAAATTACAACTCTTAAGTTTGTGTTTTTGTTGTTTCAATTGTTTTTGTCAGAAAAGGAAATGGTTTAGATTAGATACATATTTTCTTTTTTGGTTGATTCTTTTATTGTACTTCTTTTGTTTTCTTAGATTGCATTGGTTCGGCATTCAACATTAAAGGGGCAATGCAATGCCCCAATTGTCGGAAGATTGAAAAAGGTCAATGGCTTTATGCTAATGGCTGTAGGTCGTTTCCAGATTTTAGTATGGATGATTGGACCCACGAAGAGGATCTCTATGATCTAAGCTACTCAGAAATGGTAAGCGATTGTCTTTCATTGATTCACTCATGTACGTTACGTTGTGGGTATCCATGGAAATTTTCAATCATCAGGGCACCATGTGAACAAGAACAAGAAGTTAAATTAACCGGGAACTGATAATTGTGATGCAAACTTTTCCTTTCACTTTGGGAAATGTTCTTCAACTGTTCTAGATTTTAATCTGCATAGTCAAAAGCGGTGTCCCATAGGGAGATGGTTGATACTTGGAATCATTTGAAGTCCTCGCTGTTTAAAAGGCGAACGAACTAGTTCCCTCTCAATAATTATTACCAAAAATTGTGGCTCCTTTTTTAATCACTGATTATTTTTCGTTTATTTTTAATTACTTCTGTTGTAATTTTTATCTTTTATGGTCTGACATTTGTTAGGTTGACCGATGTTTTTGTGGCCTTCTTAGGTAGTTCTGTATCTTTGGTGACAGCAAGTTTTATCATTTAAAATAGTTCATTGTGTGAATTGATTTGAAATGTGCTTGAGGCTGATGCTCAGAAACGACATGCCTAAATTCCATGTGCATTCACGTTTAAATACTTGGGTGTTATAAATCGTGTTTATAGATTTATCTTGCATGAGTTCATATTCTAAATGGGTCAATGACCTGCTTGTTTACTCATTGTATTAAGTTCTTTCCACCAAATTTTAGCTGGAATTTGATTTGTTGCAGGCCTTTGGAGTTCAATGGTGTCCTTTTGGCAACTTAGCTCGACTTCCTCCTTCATTTGAGTAAGTTTTGATTTGTTCATTAATGATATAAGGATAATTGACGCTCCGGTTTTTATGTTGATGTCTTCTTTCTTGGTTCTGTTCCTGTTCTCTAAATTGGTTATATATGATGCGTTGATACTTATTAGTTGGTAACTGATTCCTATCTAAAACTTTACAGCTTGGATTTGGAAACTAAAGGCATTTTTTTGCAGTGTAAGGTGGGAGAGAATATGTTGTTTCCTTCTAAATGCTGAGATATCAACTTGAGTTTTGAAAACTTAAATACATCCTTTTCAATAAAAGATTCAAGGAAAGTAACAAATCTCATCGAGAAATCTTAGAGCTTGAATCGTCACATGATTTTAGTTAATAGAATTAAATGTAAGTATGTGGATGGACACTGAATTGCTATTTTTCTGCCTTTGATGTGGGTGATGTCTTTATTGTTCCCCGATAAATTCTGTTCAGAACTACCATCTCAGCATTACGTTTCTTCTTCTTCTAATATAATTTCATTGATGAGAATGAAGGAAAAATTTCCAAGGAAATACAGAACAGGCATACCAATTGGAAGAAAAAATAGATGGAGAGTAACCACTAAATTCTCTAGTTGGAGAGCTCAATAAGGAAGTACCCCAAACAATAGCATCCCATGTTTCCATTCAATCTCAAAATCTCTTCATCAAAATGTTCCAAAATGTGGCTCTAATGGCATTTGATTATAAGACATTGGCTTACTTTTTTAACAAGGAGCAATGGAACCAAGAGTGATTTCTATGGTGCACTGAGTTGGGGAGAGATTCATATTGAAGGTTTGAAGCAGTTTTCATTGAACATGGAGCAAGGGAAACTTTAATAAAGCTGATCTCCTCTCTTACAAATTATAATCGAGTATGCTTCGGTTGGAGGGAAACGATTCGTACTTTGGACTTAATCATTAGTGTCAAGACCTCTGCCTTTAAGAATAATAATCCATTCAAATACCTTTCCTTCTTCATGTCTTTCTTTCCAGTTGAAGCTTGGAAGATAGCTTTAGAGAGATCACCAGCACCACGTAAAGCCTACAAAGAGAGAGCTTGCCATGAAGGCCCTCAAACAAATGTGTTGATTTGGAAATTTTCATTTTGATTAATTGGGTATAATTAACAAGGTTGCCTGATCTACCTTCGATTTGAAGAAAGGAAGGATTTCTTTTTTATTTTTTTGAGTTGCCTTTCTTTTATTTGTTCAATCTCTCTTTGTTTATCCATAGTTGATATTGGGGATCTTCATTGTGGTTGGGGTGCCATAGATGTTCTTATAGAAATACAAAAGGTATTACCCATCTCATACAATACTGTATGAACCTATGAATAGGCTTTGCAAGAACAATAAAAGGTTGCACAATGTATGGTAGAGTTTCTTGGTCTAATCATTTGAGGATGACTCCCCCAGAATTCTTGCAAGTGACGTGTTCGGGTAAAAAGTACAGTAACCATGTAATACTAGCATGTTATGCTCGGTTGACCGTCAAAATTTTAGCCTCCTTGCACTCTTTAGATTTCAGAAGTTCCGTGGCTGATCAAGATGAGAATGAATTCAGGAGTCTAGGACGGACATTCTGGAGCTTCTGCTCTTCTTCAGCCATTCTTATAAAGAGGGGCCAAGAAAGGGTGAACTTTGCAATACCAACCAAGAAGGGAGAATGAATGCCTCAAAAATCAACTGTTTCCCTGAGTCATAAAGCTGCTTCTTGGATTGTTGTAGAATAAGTAGTAAAAATGACTTTACTTGAAAGAACGTTACTGGAACGAGAGGGAATCACTTGCCGGTCTTCCTTCTTTAGTAGCTCTTTATTGGTAGGTGCACTTATGCCATTTCTAATGGCCTATTTGGTTGTCTTGCTATGCACCACTTGAAAATTTTCATTGAATAATGAAATTTTCTTTGCCTACTTTACAACGCGTTAGGGAAGACGATCCGTTCCCTTTCAATAGTGGTCTCGTTCTCATCAACAACGACAGCTTCTGAGAATGATGAGATTCATATGAATAATTTTATAAATTTTCAGATTCTATATATGTATGGGCTGTTCTATGCTGCTAGCCAAACAGAAATTTAGACAGATCTTTGTTGCAATTATTGTGTAAATACAGAATCTTCCATCCTGATGTCTTGAATCGTTCTCATGTTTAACTTTTTCAGGGATGGCGACTTTTCGTCAACTGCCTGTAAGATTTCTCTCCCCCACAGAAATTGTTGATCCATTTTTTAGCTGCAGTTTGAGGAAGCAACCAAATTTGACCGGGTTGATAATGTTGTGATGCAGATCATGACCTTTTGGGACAACATGCAGTTTTCGCCGAACATACCGCAGTATCTTCTGCAACTCATCCTTGCCCATATATTGCTTACTTTGGACCTATTCATCCCTCTTCGTCGAGTTCAAGTGCTTCTGAAGCTTCGAATTTCAGTGGTCACTGGAATGGCCCCCCATCAGTACCCAGTGAAGTACCATCTTCCTATGCATTTCCTGCAGTGGATCTTCATTATCAAAATTGGGAGCATCATTCACTGCCCTTTTCCACAACAAACAATCGTGTTGCTGGTGCTGATCAGCCGACAGTTGCATCCGTTGCCCAAAGATCTGCTACTAGAGTCGGTACTGAACTACCAAGATCCGGAATGCATCCTTTCCTTGTTGGTCATAGGTATGTCTTAACATAATTGGATATAACCAGTTGAACTTCTTAGTCTTAACGTTACAGAAATACAATGCAGCATTGCCTATGTGCTACACAGGCCCACCGCTAGCAGATATTGTCCTCTTTGAACTTTCCCTTTTGGACGTTTTCTCAAGGTTCTTAAAACGTGTCTGCTAGGGTGAGGTTTCCACACCCTTATAAAGAGTACTTCGTTCTCCTTCCCAACCAATGTGGGATCTCACAATCTACCCTCCTTCGGGGCCTAGCGTTCTTGCTATCACACCGTCTCGTGTACACCTCCCTTCGGGTTTCAGTCTCCTCGCTGACATATTGCCCGGTGTCTGGCTCTGATACCATTTGTAGCAGCCTAAGTCCACTGTTACAGGCTGTCTTGTTGTGGAGGCAGTTTCCTTAACTCCGACACTGGTTTATAGCCGTGTGTACCACTTAATTGTTTGCCTGTTGTAGTAGGACCTAAATCTTCTATAAGACATAATACAGCCTTTTACTTATATTTGGTTATCTCAAGCATCATGAGAAACAGCCCTTTTCTCTTTTCTCAAACAGAGAGAAGCCCTTTAATTTGAACAATATCTTCTTTTGATTTACAGTTCCAGTGCAAGGGTTGGGAGTTCGGTTGCTTCCTCAATGATTCCTCCATATCCTGGCAGCAATGCACGTGCTCGTGACCGAGTTCAAGCTCTCCAAGCATATTATCAACAACCTAGCACTACAGGAAGCATTCGCGCACCTGCAATTTCTGGTGCCAGAAGATCAAGTAGTCACAGAGGGCTGTCACAAGCACCCATGGCCTCATCATCTGATCAACCCAATGGCTTCTATTTCTACTCATCCGCATCATCGGGTCGTAATTTCCAACTGGAAAACACTGTGCCAAATCGTTTTCACCCATGGGACAGAGATCACTTGCCTTCTTTCGGTTTGAACCAGATGGAAAGAGATCCAGGTTGGGGAGAGATTCATCAGGGCGCCGCCAGTGTTTCTGATCCAAGCATCAGGTCCAGCAGCTTTCGTCAAAGGCATGGTCCCGAGAGGGCATCGTCGCAAAATTGGTCGTAGACCAACCATCATTTACTTACCGATTCCCGGTGAGGCTAAAACTATCACTATGATGACTTGAAACTGAAATTTATTTAATGATTGGGATGATATGTAATGGCCGAGTCTTTGATGTGCCGCTAGACTCTATATGCTGTGAGAGCAGCCGATAAGAAAAAAAACAAGCTCGCTACGAGTTACCGATATGGTTAGTGTGGTGATGGACTTGGCTTCCTTGAGATTGTCTACCCTGGAGGTTATAGAATAACGTTATGAATCGGATGGGAAAACTAAGATTTGTGGGTAACATCCTTTTCCTGTTTGTGTTCGTGTTCGTGTCCATGTCCCATCCAATTCATAAGGATGTTGGAGTAACTTGGGGTAGCTCGGGAGGGCCAGATTAGTGAATTTGGTAAATTGTATTCTTGCAGTGATAGTTGAAAATATTCAGTGTTTATTTGTAAACAATGAAACGTGGTGGTTTCAGTAATGTATGAGCAGAACAGGACAGGTCAGCTTTTGGTTTTTGACTTCATGAGAGTGTTCATAATATATATATATATATATCTGAAAGATTCGGATCCTATCATTTAATTAATTTCATGTCCCGTTCTTCTATTGATATTGATTTGATTCAAGATTGTCATGAATTTAAACAGACCTGCCCAATATTTGGTAAGTTACATAACTTATAAATAACACCAATCATGATATTGATAATATCAATAAAAAAATAACAAAAACAAAAAAACAGGTATATGAAGATATTTATTCTTCTTTCCACGTATAAAAATATGAGTTTGAAATTCAAACTCATGTGATAAACCAGTACCTACGAGAATCACTAACAAAAACCCACATCTGGAAGCCTACTAGCATTGTGGGGTGGAGACTAACAATATTAGTTTGGAGGAAGCAATAAGCAAAGAGAGACCAAAAGAGCGATTAATATAATAAATCAACGAGCTTTTTCAGCCCTAGAACCCAGATCAATTGAATGAATGTATCTAAGACTGTCCATGCAATGCAGCTGATGCATTGATCTTATTAGCGTAATAGGGCCATGAAGTATGGACCGTTCATTGGAAGGTCCCAAAGATGATCCATTCATTTGAGGAAGAAATTGGGACTTCTTCCTAAACTTAAAAAAGGACGATAAGAAAGTAAATTGTTTATTAAAATTTTGACCCGAGAAATTCATTTGGTAATTCTGAAGTGAAATATAACCAAGCAAGTACCAACGTACAAAATACACTGAAACATGGGTAGGGTCAAAATACACTGAAATACTAGTCACCCATAACACACATTAAATCCAGCCCTCCAAATATACCCAACGCCAATCTCTCTTCTACGCTTTACAATCCCATCTCAATAACAATATGATCTATTCTGAATATCGATCCCTGGAATCAACAGATTGGCTTCGACTTCGGCTTCGATCAGATCTCCCCTGTTCAAGTCAAAAATCAAATCATGAATACAAAACTTCGGGAACAGATGCTATCTGAGTTTAGAGAAATATGCATGTTCTGAATCAGGATATTACATCAGGTGAAAGAGATCGGGACAGGCTTCTGGACTTGGAACGAGATCTGCTCCGATTCTGAATTTTCCTGTCACGATGCTGCAGCAATAAATGAAATAATGAGAACCAGAAGTGAAACCTTATCCATACACACAAGGAAATCCAGGAAAGGGGAAGGCTGCTTACAGAGGAAACTGGTGATCCTGATCTGGATCTCGACCTTGACCTGGAATCAATAACCAAAAGAATCATAAGAGTATCCAAAGAGAATTTGTTTCCAAGCTCAACAACAATAAATACATAGAAGACTGGTTTCCAAGCTCAATTCTTTCATCCCAGCCCATCAAGAGTTGATTCTAAGTAAGAATGAAAGCAAATAAACACAGGCAGCAAAACAGTGAGAGGGAAGAAGATTCAAACTATAACCCATACACTAATGTAGAATCGATGTACAGAGAACTAATTCTCAACGGAGCACACAATAGTATTGCAACTCAACGAGCTTTTCCATTGTGTTGGCAGTAACTGGGAAAACATGCATATAAGGGAAGGGAAAGAATCATTATCATTGAGGATGTGTCTGGGTGCTCATCAACAAAACTGTATTACCTCAACAACCAAAGAGTTGAAAGAAGCACATTGAGCACCACATCCCTCAAGCCCCTAACAAGTCTCAATTATTCCGCAAAAGCCCATATCTAGCAAAAAACATAAACAAACAATGATGACTGCCCAAACCAATAAGCTTCTGTTTTGTTAACCCCGAGCATACCCAAAGGAAAAGTAAAAACATTTCTTTAAAAAACAAAAAAAAAAAAAAAGAGGAAAAAGGTTTTGGGTTAAAAATAGCGACCATAAATCAGGAAAATTGCAAATGAAGTGTATGAAATTCAAGAATCCTTGCATCATCAAAACAATGTCTACAAGCAGATTCTCCTGAACCCCATTGGTTGCCACCTATCTTTGCTTTTATGTGTTCCTTCCATTTCTTATTTCCTTTTCCCACTTATTTACTCAAGAAGAGCTGACTTAAGTGACTTAAGAACACTTATTATTTCTGATTGTGAGAACATTTCAAGAAAAAAATAAAAAACAGAAAGTGCCACCACACATTTTCCAACAAGAAACAACAAATGCCCTTAACAGGCAGTAAGCAAGCACAACTTTAACATATTTGTAGAGATGTCAACATATAAAGCTGTCCAGATTAAAGAGATATGGGAACCAGCACTGGGAAAACACAAGCCTAGACTAGACATCCATTTTATAAAAGAATAGCAGCACCAAAGCAACAGTGAATTCAGATACTGTTCTTAGGAAAGGAAGATTAAATCATAAGGATAAGGGAATTCCGCAAACCTTGAAAGAGACTTTGACTGGGATTGTTCAGAAATTGACGGCGACCGACGAGAGTGCTTCAGCCTTGGAGAAAGACTACAAAACAAAATATTGTGCCATTTTAATTTTTCATGATTCATCATTTTAATCTTTACTTTGCAAGCAAACCAAAACATACCTTGTGCTCCTGCCACTATGACTATGGCTATGACTACGTCTAAGGCTTCGAGATTGACTTCTACTTCGACTCCGGCTCCGACCTCTTTCCCCATAAGGACTACGACTAGGACTTCTAGAATAATCACTTCGTCTAGAATCACGGGAAGGACTTCTGGAATAGCTACGCCTAGAGTCATACTCCTTCACCTGTGCGTATTGTTACACAAATTATTAGTAACAAAACAGAATTTAGCACAATAAATAAGCATCCAATCCACATACCCGTACATACGCACGAGAAAAGGCATTTCGAAATTCAGAATCATCAAGTTTCCGTATCTGCAGAAATAAGCCAGATTACAAATGACAAACATAAATAACATATATTACCACACAAACGCAGAATATAAAACAAAGACTGACACCATTAAACATGAAGCAAATCTTCCAGAAAAGACATTACAAGTAAAACCGTCTAAAAAGCAACTTACAGCATATTTCATGTCATCATAGTTTGTATAATCTACTATTCCTGCCATCCCTGCACATATTTCAAGAAACAAATCCCTTATGAAGTGTTGAAGACTTTTTTTTTTTAACAAAACACAATTATAGACCTCATTAAATATAACTGATAAAAATAAATAAATAATGAAAAAAGGATCTACCATCTCAATAGCAGGAAGTAAAAATAAATGTTACGCCATCCATCAAGTCATTGTTGTCCAATTTCTATTTTGACCATCTCAATAGCAGGAGGTAAAAATAAAAATTGGATATCAGTAACTTGATGGAATGGCCAAAATACTAAAGCAGTTTCAAGAGAATCCAGATTTGACCACGAGATTTGAGTAACTGTATGAAAAAAAAGAGCTTTTAGTTGTGGCCCCATGTACTTCAGAGAGTCGTGGAATTCAGATCAATCGACCTTACAACTAAACTAGTCATGGAGTGGTTATTCTAGATTTCACTTCCTTTTTTTCTTTTTCCTTTATTGCTTTTTTCTTTTCTCTATTCTTTTCTTTTCTTTTCTTTTTTTTTTTTTTTTTTTTTTTTTTTTTTTTTTTTTTTTTTTGAGATAGAACCAATCAGGACACCCCGTACTGACCTCATCTTAATCAAGACTGGAAGGTGTTTAGAAATAAGAATGATCTTTTCTTGAGAAGGAAAAAATGAAGGTTGCTATTGGAATACTATTATCAACCCATGAGGATTTCTAAAGGTTAAACGTGCATTCCATTCCAGCAAAAGAAAAATAATAATAATACCGCGAGTTCAAATGAAACTTGCACAGGGCCATATGTTAGAGAGAATAGGAGGACAAGTAAGTCAACATGACATACCACCACGATCACGGAAAACTTCAGAAAAGCAGACATCACCAGCACGACGCATGTGATCCTAAATTCAAAAAACAAACTACCAATTAGTAGAAGAGAGTGAAGCCATGTATTTTGCTTCTATTTAACAAGGTGGATATGATCGAACAAAGAAATGGAGAACTTAGCATAATAGTAGGTTATTTCCTGAAATAGAAAAATTGTGCTTACCTTCAGGTCTTGCCATGAAGCAGAAGGAGGTAATCCAGTGACCAAAACTGTACAAACAAAATATCATGACAACAGTATCATCACATTTTGAAAGTAAAAGTAAATAAAATACATACCACGATAGTCAGTTCGCCGAGAAACACCACCACGGCTACTCCCACTACGACTATAATGATCTATTGAAGAAGAATGTCCCCTTCCACCATGCGCGAATTCCACCTACAAAACAAGCATCGCAACATCATATTTCGATACGTGGATAAGACATCATTGGAGAATAATTTCAGCAGGTGTGTGTTGCAAATTACCCGTAAACGACATCCATCAAACTTGTATCCATCTCGGCCATAAATTGCATCTTCAGCATCACGAACATCTTCAAACTGAAAAAATAAGAAGGCAATAAAGGTTTTCCATTAAGGATCACCGACAGCTCAGTACAGCTATTTAAATTCGTTAAACACCCAAAACGATAAGACACCAATTTGAAGGGACTCCGATGAAAAATGTTCCTGCCAGAGAGACGGGGTTCCAAAAGCGTCAAGATTTAACCTCACCTCCACAAAAGCATAGCCCGGTGGGCGTGGGGGAATCTTCAAATCAATGTCGACAATGGGTCCATACTGCAATCAAACTAGAATTAGTCGGGAAAAGCTGAGCAAAACATTAAAAAAAAAAAAAAAAATTCACCCAAACAAGTAGGATTATATAAAGATAATTATTTGAGGAAATCAAACCTTGTAGAACAGATCTTCTACTTCTCTCAAACGAATATCTCCAGGAAGGTTACCAACATAGATGGTGCGGCTATTTCTGCTGCTCATTGTCTCGTTTCTCGTGTACAATAAAAACAAAATCTTGAAAAGGATAAGAATAAATGTTAATAAAAATTGCATCATAAAATGAAACAACATCGCATAGATTAAAAGAAGGATGGAGGAGAATAACCTATTGAGCCATAACCATAGTCATCAATCATCACCATGGCTATCAAAATTAACATAAAATCGAAATGAAAAAGAAAATCAACACGCGAAATTACGAGATCTTTTTGCTTTCTTTCTTGTTCTTTCTTCAATCAAGAATCAAGAATCAAAATCAACAATTCGAAAAGAAAATGAAAATTAGAAGAGAGAAATCTATACCTGGTGATTTTAGGGCTAGAAAGAAAATGGAGAAGCAGATCCTCGAAGATTTATGGAGTTCTGGAAAGATCTAAAGTGCGATGCCAAAGCCAGGTTTTCCTTTTATAATGCAACATGAAGTATGGGCTACAATCCTCTGCTTTCAGCACCATGCTTTCATTTTAGGGCTTCTTTACTCTTTTACCCTTCCGTCTAGAACATGCCTATCTGTTCAAAACGTCGCCACGTGTTTACTTATTAAAATCGTATAAAAAGTAAATAATTAATAACGATTGCACGAAAAATAGATGTATGTTCCATTTTTATTTTTAAACTTTTTAAATACTTTAAAAGTTAAATATTTGTTTAATTAAAAATAATTATCATGACTTTTATTTTAATTTATTATTAATAAATTAATGATATAAGTTCCCCAAATGTTGCATTCATCTTACAATTCTTTTAATTATCTAAATGAAACAAAAAAAATTAATAATTAAATGGACGGAATTTTAATCTTTCCAGTCGTTTAAGGTTGAATCTCCTATATTTCTACCCCAAAAAAAATAAATTCTAGTTATGATGACTCAAACACAACGAGATCAAATACACATAATAAGGTCAAAGCTTGTGGGAGACTTCGAGAAATCTCTAGTGAAAAATTTTCATTTTTTAGTGTGGAGATGGATATTGTATGTGGATACATCTTATATAGTTATAATCATTTCAGCAAGTCAATCATTCACGAGTTGTTAATAATTAAAGTTGGGTCTACTCTGAAAACATTCGAATTTACTTTAATTTTGTTTAGATTTAAACAAATGCACATTAAAGAAATATGGAAAAGCAATGACGGGTTTGATTTAAAAATAAGGTCAAGACTGACGGGAATCTATAAAACGACGAAAGAGTGGAGCCTATATAGAGAATTCTCCACTTAGTATGAGATGTTATTTGGCTCAATCCTAAGATGTTATTTGGCTCAATCCAAACGTCAAGTTCACAATAATATATTTTAATATCTAATATATTAAAATATAATATTTTATCTAAACTATATTTAAATAACTTAAAATATCATCTCATTCAAATTTCAATATATAATTTTTATTTAACATATATAATATACATTACCTTTTTTAATATTTTAATGTATCAATACACTAAATATAATTTTTCACTTTTATATTAATATTTAATATTAACCCTTCAAATTAAATACATTTTTTAATTCATATTTAATATATTAAATATTAATGATTAATGTCAACCCTTACAATTTTTTTTCTTTTTAACTAAATTAATTTTTTAGCGTTTCCATGAATGTCATTCTTGTTAACATATCAATTTTAAGCACCAATGATAAATAAATAATTAATTAATTAAACTTTTTAATTAATCAATTTTCATTCATCAACTATTTAGGTCATTCTAGTACTCTTATGCATGGTAAAACACGTTGTGTTCATTAATCACTGTAATCATTTACGAGTTATTAGAAATTACAACTAAGTCAAATTTTTATTTTACTCTTGTAATTATACCTTTCATTTTAAGTATCACATATTCATAATTACACCTTTCACTTTAAATATAACGGATTCTTCATTAGTATTATCACGTACCACATGCTTTTATAATAATTATGCTTTTCACAACGAGCTAGGCATACATAACATGAAAGTAATCCATATATCATGATCGCCGACATGCACTCACATTCAGCAACTGGTTCATTCCAGATACATCGACCTAACCATTTTTTTTTCTAGGGTTTAAATATTCTATATGGTGCTCAACGTTTGGTTCTTGACCTACTTGAGGCTTCAAATTGTGCGTTCGCGCCCTTGACATCTTTACCTAAAATCCTCGATGACACATACTTGACCCTTGACCATTTTAACTCGAGGCACCTAGTATGTGTCATAATTGCACTCTTTTAAGACTTGTAGTGTGACTGTGGAACACTTACTCTCCCTCTAGACCCTCTAGAGTAAGTTAGCAAACTAAAACTTGGGTCGCTATTAGTTCAAATGACCTATGCTTAAATCATTAGCCTCACTCTTGAAAAACGACTTTAAAAAGCGGGGTCAGAGAAAGTTTTAAAAAACGTTTGGAAATCAATTTGAGACAACAATGTTATAAACCAACAAGTAATAAGGAACAATAACGACATTGATACCATATAACCTAGGTACGGAGAATTGACAATTAGTCACATCTTCTAGCACACCAGTTTGAAGTAAGTTGACATTAGGATCGTTAACGAGAGTTTCAAATAATAATAATAAAATAATAAATACTGCTTAACACGAAAGGAAGTCATAGAAAGGTATTCATTGGAACAGACAATAGACAACTCCTAGTGATATAAATCAAATAGGATCATTTCATGAGAGTTTCAAAAACTTGGCCAACTCAAAAAGATCTTTCAAAGTTTCAGACTTGTCTAGTTGACTTTCTATCCCACAGCCAATAAAAGCACTTCAAAGTTTGACTTTTGGTTTCATGTCTGCAATTTCAGTCAAACCAATCCTCTTCCAAGAAGTTGTTGTCGGTTCCCAAGTTCATAAATTTCCGTTCTCCTTCACTTTTCCAAGGAAAATCCGATTCCTTTGTTCGTCCTAAAGCCTCAAAATCCTCATGGAGGTGACCGAAGAAGTTGAACTTCACACTACAGGTACAATATTTTTCAGTTTTTATAGGACGAAGATAGAAACGTAATGATATTTTGAGCTCGTGGATTTTGATCAGGTAACCATAGAGACCAGAATTCAAACAAAACCCGAAAGCTAGAAGGATACACGCGGTGGATTCGCATCGGGTTCTATGCCCTTTTTCTCGTGTGTGGCCAATCGGCTGCAACTCTCTTGGGAAGACTCTATTATGATAAAGGAGGGAATAGCAAATGGATGGCTACATTGGTTCAATCTGCTGGCTTCCCAATTCTCCTTCCCCTCCTTTGTTTTTTCACCCAACCCACCAAATCTTCCCCCAAACAGCCAAATTTCCTCACATTTGCCTTCATTTGCTTTGCTTTTGGTGTTCTTTTGACAGGAGACAATTTGATGTATTCTTATGGCCTTCTCTATCTTCCTGTCTCTACTTACTCACTTCTTTGTGCAACCCAATTGGCTTTCAATGCACTTTTCAGCTTCTTCCTCAATGCTCAAAAGCTCTCTCCTTATATACTCAACTCTCTCGTCCTCCTCACTGTCTCCGCTTCCCTTCTAGCTCTCAACTCCGAGGCCGATCCCACGACTCATTCAAGTAAAGGGAAGTACATAATCGGGTTCATTTGCACACTCGGTGCATCTGCGGCTTATTCTTTGTATCTTTGTCTTCTCCAGGTGTGTTTTGAGAAGGTTTTCAAGGGAGAAACGTTTGCCACGGTGTTGGATATGCAGATATATCCTTCATTCGTGGCAAGCTGCGGTTGTGTGGTCGGTCTTTTCGGAAGTGGTGAATGGAGAGGTTTGGGAGATGAGATGAGGGGATATGGAGAAGGGAGAGTTTCTTATGTGATGACTTTGGTTTGGACTGCAGTGGCTTGGCAGGTCTCCTCCATTGGTTTGTTGGGGTTGATTTTTGAGGTGTCTTCGTTATTCTCTAATGTGATTAGCACATTGGCTTTGCCTGTTGTGCCAATTCTAGCAGTGATGTTTTTCCATGACAAAATGAATGGGATGAAGGCCATGGCTTTGGTTTTGGCTCTTTGGGGATTTGTTTCCTATGTTTATCATAATTATCTTCATGAGTCTAAAGCCAAAGCCAAGGCAACCTTACAGAGTGCTACTGATATCAATGCAGTTTGATAACATGATAAGTCTTATGGTCATCATGAACACGAGGGAGACGACGAACCACCTCCCTCCTTGAGGACGAACAAGAAGAAGATGATTGAAGTATAAATCATCCCAAAAACTTTTCTAAACAGCTCCCAAGAACAAAATCATGCAGATACATATAATTTTCTCAATTTCAGACCAATGTTAAAGAATCACTACCGGCAACATTATGTTAAGCTTGAGGTTGTTAAGTATAAATAAAAACGAGAACGAGAAGCTAATGTTATCGAGTCAGGTGTATAAAGATTTAAGTTTATGTCGAACCATTATGTGTACCTTGGTCGTTCCTTATCTGCTTGTTTCGAGCTGCCAACCCCAAGGAATTGGTCCACTAGTTTTGGTACCAAGTTTGTAAGATTATCTGCTGCTTCCTGTGTGGATGCCTCTGCATAGACACGAATAACGTCCTCGGTTCCTGATGGCCTTACGAAACAACGTCCTTGAGGATATTTTGCTGCAACAGAAAATGAAAGATTACGAGAATATAGAGATCAGAGGGATATCAGTTGTCGTAATCTGAACCGAGAAAAGGATCGCATATCTAAGGGAAACAATCAATCTAGTTGAGCTGAAATGAAGTATAAGAAATAGATCTTACTGAAAAATATGAAACATACAACTTATTAGCTAAGCAAATATAGATTTCAGAGTTGTCGTTACCTGTTTCCACATTGATTGCTTCTTGTAACCCAGGTGGCTTTACAACCTCAGTTTCTGCATTAGTTGTTTCAACCGCTGTTCTATCAACGACTTACTCTCAAGATTTTTAAAACGTGTTTGTTAGGGTGAGGTTTCCGCACCCTTATAAAGAATGTTTCGTTCTCTTCCCCAACCGATGTGGGATCTTACAATCCACCCCCCTTCGAGGCCCAACGTCCTCGCTGGCACTCGTTCCCTTCTCCAATCGATGTGGGACTCTCCAATCCACCCCTTTTGGGGGCTCAGCATCCTTGCTAGCACACCGCCTCGTGTCCACCCCCTTCGGGGCTCAACCTCCTCGCTGGCACTCGTTCCCCTCCCCAATCGATGTAGGACCCCCTAATCCACCCCTTTCGAGGCCCAGCGTCCTTGTTGGCACACCGCCTTGTGTCAACCCCGGGCTCAACCTCCTCGCTGGCACTCGTTTCCCTTTTCCAATCGATGTGGGACCTGAATCCACCCCTTTCAGGGCACAACGTCCTTGCTGGCACACCACCTCGTGTCCGGCCCCTTCGGGGCTCAACCTCCTCGCTGGCAGATCGCCCAATGTCTGGCGTTGATACCATTTGTAACGGCCCAAATCCACCGCTAACAGACATTGTCCTCTTTGGGCTTTCCCTTTCGGGCTTCCCCTCAAGTATTTTAAAACGTGTCTCTATTAGAGAGAGGTTTCCACACCCTTGTAAAAAATGTTTCGTTCTCCTCCTCAATCGATATGGAATCTCACACATACGGAAGCCACAAAGAACATGCATGCTCCCACAGTCTTACAATCTGGCCTACTACAGTAATTGAATTGATAGTGTTATTGCCACAAACAATAGCAAAATGAACAAGAACTGTAAATTACAATTCCTACTGTCTTCTAGTGAGGTTGTCACTACTTGAGAGCACAATCGCATCGTGGATTGCGACATTCTGCGCGTAGCTAGATGGTTGCATTGTGTTGGTACTTCTCTATCTCAATCATCACATAGTTTAGATGGACGCTACATGAGGGTTGCCACCTTTGTCTCTCCGCATGCGGGGGTCACAACCTATTGTCTTCATAGTGAGGTTGTCACTACTCGAGAGCACAATCGCATCGTGGATTGCGAAATTCTACGCGTAACTAGATGATTGCATTGTGTTGGTACTTCTCTATCTCAATCATCAGATGGTTTAGATGGACGCTACATGAGAGTTGCCACCTTTGACTGTCCGATGGACGCTACATGAGGGTTGCCACCTTTGATTGTCCATGTGTGGGGATCACAACCTACTGTCCTCGTAGTGGATTGCGACATGCTGCGCACAACTAGATGGTTGCATTGTGTTGGATAGCTTAGTTTCACACCTATTTCACAAATGTTCATTATGGTGAGACGTTTCTCTTTTTTTTCGGCATATTTTCACACTTCTATTTAAGTTCCTCCTCTGGCGTTGATGATTTTATGTTAGTATAAGATAATTGATTATGTAATTAAATATATGACCAATATTATAATGAACACTAATCTATTAACTTACATTCTTATGCAAAATGTTACACTCAAAAGAAATATCAAGTTTTACTAGTATATAATTAATCATATCTAAAAAATATGTATTAAGATAAGTGAAACATTGCTGGTTGTGAGTGAAAAATTGTTGGTGTTTCTCAAATATGACACAAAAACAACAGCAATCTAAGACTGTCGAAGAAAACAAAATTGCTAAACTGCATTAGTTCGAATGAAAAAAATAAAGGATCACACAAGCAACAGTAGTAACAAAAACAGTGAGAGATTGCTGCGACATAATTTGTTCCTTAAATGCAATGTCAAATTCATAAATTTAATCCTCTTCCTCTCCCTCATTCTCGGCAATGTTGAAGTACCTGAGTTCGTAAACGTTCCTATCTTTGTTCGCAGCGATCACTCGTAGCCAATCTCGCACATTGTGTTTCTTCAGGTACTTCTTGGTCAAGTACTTCAAATATCTACAACAGACAGATATAAGATAAAATCAGTCATAGTTCATGTTCCTTACATATACAAGCATTTTTGTTTTATACACACCAGAGTTCTCGAGGCCAAATTGCTACGTGTCAGAAGAACAAACGGAGAGACTAATGCAATTTAGATATTGAGTTTCTACAACTGCCTAAGATATTGCTTAGCAACACATCACCAATGAGTAAATAGGCCGAGCGATTTGTGATCTATTCTATCCCTCTCGGTTCCTATTCCTATATCTTCAAGTGTAGGAATGAAGACACAATTAAATGCAGAAACCTAGACGCAAATACATAAGTCAATTGACATCAATCAACTCCAAGAACCACCTCAATAATATGATAAAATGAACTTATTGGAAGACCACATTGCTACGTTGGGGAAAGGAACAAGGGAGGGAATAAGCTAAATAACAAAACCAATCACAAATCACAAATCACTAGAACTATGTGCCCACATGAATACTTCGACAAAAAATGAGCAAATTTACAGGAATAATAGATTCAAAAGAACAAATAATTAGCACATCAAACAGCACAGTGTTCTATTTCTACAGATTCACAAACAAACCAACGCAACCAGCACATCAAGTAAACATAACAAGTTCACCATGTTTAGGTTACACTCTAAATAGTTACACAAGGAAACTGCCAATCAACTTTCCAATATGAACAGCCTATTCTATATCCCAAACTTCAAAAATAGAAGAACCAAAACCCGTTAAGAAACTATATATATAATCAGAGGCCTCAAAATGCTGTAATGGTATTCAAAATGTCTGACTCTCAGAATTCTACAAATGGATTTTCAATACACATTCAATCAATAACTTTATAAGAACAAAATTCAAACGAAACAACCCTTATTTTAGAATCAATTATTCTGCCCTCGTGTCGAATCTCAGAATTCTCCATTGGAGTAAAGTACATTCAATCATGTTCATCATACAAACAAATATCAAACATAACAAGCCTAAGTTCCCCCTCACTATAACAAATCTAAAATATAGCTTTAGAACAATAGCACATATTTGTAACATTCAAAACACTATCAAGTAAGAAATATTCAACCTAGCCACTCCTTTATGTACAAAACTACATCCAAAATACAACTTCTGAAATAAAACTGGTCTCAACATTGATTCATAACAAACTAATGATTCAAATGAAAGGAAAAAAAAAAAAAAAACGTATACCTCTTGGAGAAATTACTGTCAGAAGTGACGGTAATTTTACTCTTCTCACGAGTAACAGAGACGGCATCGCCAAGAGCTCCAGCCTTGCCTCCGACTTTAATCCTCTCCAAAAGAAACTTTTCCAGAGAAGCAATGTCCATAATCTTATCTTCCACCGGCTTCGAACAGTCGATTGTGAAGGTTACTCCCTTCTTCTTCCCCTTGGGACCGGCTGCACCTCCTCGACTCATTTTCGATTTAGTTAAAAATCTCTGCAATCAGAAGAAAATCCAATGTATTGATGCCTAAAAACGACTAGATTAAGATCATTGGTAGCAACATAACAGAGAGGAAGAGAGAATTACCGGGTGCTGCAGAGAATTTGAGAACACAGATACCAACGGCCGCCAAGTGAAGCCCTAGACGAGCTAGGTTTATCATATATAGTAACCAGATTGGGCCGCCGATGGACATGGACTTCCAATGGGTTTGTTCTCTTAACCCACACACTACACCCCACTTGGCTAGCTAGCTCGAGGAGTTAAATGTCGACTAGTCTGGATAATTCGATCAACTCAAATTATTCCGTTCAAATTATGAATATTAAATTGGATTAAATTTTTCTCCATTCGATTTGGATTAAATTTTTAAAAAATCAAAAAGTTCAGTTCGATTTGAGTGTTATCATTTTTTGGTCGGGTCAATCCAATCAACTCGAAAATAGGGTTACAATTCAACTCAGCGCAACCCTACTTATAAAAATATTAAGTATATTTTAAGTTGTTAATAGATAAATATGATTTTTTTTAATAAAAAAAACCATTCGACAACCCAACCTAATATAACATGTGTTACTGGGTTGTGGATTATATTCAAGTTGCTCGAGTCACCCATCCAACCAATTTAAATTTTCAGATTCATTTAAAAGATTTTTCCAACTCAATCCATACGCACATTGTATCAAGGGAGATATGACATCAATATTTTCTCATATAACTTTAGAGCCCATTTAGCATAACAATAGGACTTGTATTTTCAAGAACAATGGTTCGATTAGTGGAGAAATTGGACACAGTGTTCGTAGTAGGTCGTTGTAAATCGATGACGGAAAGTGAAAGGAGAAAATATTAGAGTTTCCAAATTTAGTTCGATAATGGAAGGAGAAGAATATTTAGGCCGAAATTAGGGTATACGCTCACATCGAAAGCAAAAAAGTAGTCAACGTGAGTGAAAAACTTTTGTTCAACGCTCTTCTTGTTCGATTTATTGTAAGTGACAACCTTTGTTGATTGAAATAATTTTTTACAGTGGATATTCAACAATCTTTTTACACTACTTCATTTTTATTACGTCAAATTATTAAAATAATTTTAGCTAATTAAATTTTTATTCATTAATAAGTATATTATTGAATAATATATCTTAAATGGTAGGGTTTCGAGCTTATTTAGCAATCAATCTTAATAATTTTGTTTAACAAAATTATAAAATTATATACTTTTAATTGTAATAATCAATAAAATAATAAAATTGAAGAACTATGGGTTATATTTCAAAAATCAAATACCAAAATTATTTTAAATGGATAATATTTATAAATTTTATATAATCATGATAAATCATTAATTAAATAATAAAAACGAATTTTTAAAAATCATTATATATAATTATTAATTACAGTGGATTTGATTTCAATAAATGAATCATGTTTTAAAATTATGATATATTAATGAATGAGCTAACATAATTAGTTCTAAACGTAAATTATTCATATATATATATATATATATATATATATATATATATATATGGAGAGAGGTAAAAGAGATTATTCATTCTTGCTTTGGGGCTTACAAAATCACCATATTAGGTCCTGATGGAAGGGAAAGATCAAACAGGGCAGAGCTTCTCACAAACCCACCAACATTTGGTTCATAATACAAACACCATTCATTCATTCATTCATTCATTCACCTCCAAGAAGGTTCACAAACAAATTGCTTATATTAATCATATTTGCATACTACAAAGAATGGACAAGTAACATTGATTTCTAAGCCTCAGAATGAGAATGAAACTAGTTTATTACCCCTTCCCTCCTGTGTACGTACACAAACACACAAAACAAAACTTAGTCCTTCCTTGAGTAGTTATCAATTGGAAGGAATTTGGCATATCTCTCTGCCTTTGCTCCTGATTTGTGTTCATAATATTCCACCACGGCAGCGCCTGCTAGAGCAGCCAGGGTCAAAGCCTGTGCGTGCAACCTGATAGCCATTTTCAACAACCCAACACAGCAACATCAGACCTCATACACAAGAACATTCACCCTATATATAAGCCTTTTTGAATGCGACCGAGAAAAAGTATCGAAGGTAAAACATAAAACATTTGGTTTAGATCCGATTTTGGTCCTCAAACATCTGTCAAGTTTCTCATTTTGATGAACTTTTATCCGCTTTCAATTTTTTATCATCTATGTTCAATATCTCGATAGTAATTGTCAAACTTCCACTAAATTCCGTGCAAATTTTAATCAGAGATTATATATAGATAATGAAACATCAACATAAGCGTAGTATAACCCTTGAGCAAGATGTCAGAATTATTGAACACAAACAAAGAAAGAAAGGAAGTATATAGATGGATAGATAATTAGACATGACATTTAAAAGACTGAATAGACCAAAGTTGATTAGTAACATATGATCATATACCCAAATATGATGAAAATAAATGTTCAAAGATGACCACAGAACAGCCTAAGGGACAATGAATCCTTAAAAAAATGCCCTCTAATCTAAGATGATGGTATACGTAGAATGGTAACAATTTACCAAGAAATCTTGGGTAGGCCATTCCAATTCGAGGCTATGAACTGTACATTGGCTAGTTTAGGGAATGATCATGGGTTTATAAGTAAGGAATACATGTCCATTGGTATGAGGCCTTTTGGGGAAGCCCAAAGCAAAGCTTGTGCTCATAGTGGACAATATCATGCCATTGTAGAGAGTCGATTCCTAACAGGAAGGTCACAAGAGCACAGAAGCTAAGAATGTTTTGGCGTTCATCAGGAAAACGAAGCACTCAATCATAGGACAGTTTTCAGAGTCTAGAACGAAAATTTAAGGAAAAACATGATCATGCAGCTCCGTTTGTTCTTTTGCTTTTATATAAGAGAGATTAAAGTTGTTCTACTAAAAAATTCATGGACTTAATAATCAAGAACACAACAAAATTAAGCTTTCCAAGCCATCCCAAAACATCGCTTCAAACAAATTTAGGGGAAAATAATCTCTGTTTTATCAGAATTAACTCTAGAACATCCTCAAGATCTCAAAACTCCAGCCAAATCCCTAAAAGAGGGATGGTTTTTACAGACTTTCATCCAATAACGTTAATCCGCCGATTTATTCCAGAATAAAAACTTCATAAATAGGCAGCACTAGAGCAAAAGCCAAAATCCAGGATTAAGAAAAAAAAAAAAAACACAAAAGGCCAGAAACGCACCTAGCATGGATGATCTTCACGCTGGTCTTCATATTAGGTTGAGACCAATTGTAGGCAATAGAACCCGCAATCCCGCTAAGCCACAGAGAACCTTCACCCCAAACAAAAACAACATGCAATCAGAACACAAAATCGAAACATAACAAGCAATCGGAAATCAGGAAAATACAATAGACGGAGGATTGAAAACGTAGATTTACCGACGGTACGAAGCTTGTGCTCAGAAACCCACTCCCTAAGAGATTCGAGTTTGCCCTTGGATTCCGCCATGGATAACAGGAACAGAGATCGGCAAAGGAAAAGGGAGAGAAAATGCAGCAGAGCTTACGGATATGGAGAAATGGCAGTTTTCACATCGGGAAATTTATAGGAGAAAGGAAGAAGAGGCGAAATTGTGGAACGCCCCAAATTCTGTGGGCGGTGGGCGGGGGGACGAAAACCTCGTAGCTCAACGTATACAAAAAAAATTAAAAAAAAAAATAAATAAATAAAATAGTCCTTTTTTTTTCTTTTTTGAAAAGCTATTAAATAATGTTGTTTTAAAATGCCAACCAACAAAATATTTTATGGGTATGTATTCGTTACATTCAATGTTCTGCCCCTTAATAATCTTTTGGGAATAAATTATAAAAAGTTCAACTCTGACTACTTGGACCACCGACCAACCCAAATATAGTGTTACAATCGAACTTACTTTTTAAATTAATATAAAATAAATAAAAATTTTAAATCTGAAAAAAAATAAGACAACCCGACAACCCAACAAAAGTAGAGAGTTGGGTTCTGAACTCTATTTAAGTTGTTCGAGTCTCTAACGTAAGTATTTTTTTATTTAAAAATTAGATTATTAATTTTATTTTGTAGTCCTAGGTGGAAATTGTGGAACTGATATATATATATATATATTATTTTTATCCATTAACTTTTACCTTTATTTTGGGTAAATAAATAAATAAATGGTAGAGGTTAAGTTTAGGTACGTGGAAGACATCTCTGTTAGTAGAGTGTTTTAAAATCTTTTAAGAAAGTTTGGAAGAGAATAATATTTGTTAGCGGTGAGTTTAAGTTGTTACATTATTTTGAATAAATTCGAGGGGTGTCACTTATTAAGTGAGGCAGAAATTATTTTTCAATAAGATCCTAAACGGGTAAACATACGATCCTGACACTACTGTTGGAAAGGAAACCTATAAATAAAGGCACTCGTCCTACATTAAAGGTACACAATACTAACTTAATCATTAGAGAGAATATGACACAAAAACACGTCATACTTATCTTGCATGTCTGAGATAACGTGGAGTTGATTCACCCCGTTCAACTTGTTCGGGCTAAATTAATCCAACACTAAGGTTAATTATACATTTTTACACAAGTAATAATATTGAGCTTGTATTTTAAAAGAAGGTGCATTTGACTTTATTCAAACGGAACATGTTGTACATAGTTGACCTCTTGATTTGTTCAACGCCCACACATTGAAAATGCTTTATTTTATTTTATTTATTTTCCATAAATTATAATGCGGCGATTATTATTAATTTATAATTAGATAATAAATTTAAATTATTATTGTTATTATTACTTAATCAATTATTTATATTATATTACAAGGTTGCTTTCGTATTGGAAAAAAAAGTAAAATGTCACATTTGAAATTTACTCGCTTTAATATTTTAAATGATCGATTATTTTAAAGTCAACGCATTTTACTCCTTCAATACAATTAACCAATTTCTTATATTAGATGGATTAATAATGATGTATGCATAAATGACATATGGTATACATATATGTTTACATCCATATTTTATTCTAATTTTTTTAAATGTATTAATGATGCATGCATGCATAAATGATATAGAGGATAACGGTGAGAATCCAAAGATTGAAGATGGAGGAATAAAACTCGTTCCTAAGTGGACTCTAAATCTGATGTATGAATGACGTGTGCTCTATGGCTCCTAGACATGTCATGTTTTATAAATATTTGACGTGTGCTATGGTATGATTATTATAATGTAAGTTATGCCAAAAACATGTAGTGGTCAGCCTTCCTACCAGGATGCCTCCTTTCTCAAAGATTTTCGAGATGTACGGCTCCCTGACGATCCCAAACCTTCCAACGGCTAGACGATAAGACCCTGTTCTCCCCTCTTGGTTGGTGTCAAGCCAATTTCGAAAGTCGAGACGATAAAAAACAGGCAAAACTCAAAGAAGGGTTTCCTAGGCCCTTAGGCTAGGATAGGTTGCTTTCAGTCCTCCTTCCTCGTAGGAGTCTTAGATTTGATCAACTCACCCACGAAGGGATGTCAATCCACCTAAGATGAGGAAAAATCATATGAATTACCAAAGGTTTACCACCAAAAAGATGTCAACTCAAAACCGATTCTCAAAAGAAGGGTGATTGTGACCAATCCTTAAGAAGAGGTCTACAACCGACTTGGTCAAATGGTCGAGATATAGATCAACTATGAAAGTCGTGCTATCGACTCTAAACTATGCATATCCTACAACGTCAGGTTCGAGAGTTGAGGTAGCTATCATGAGTGAAATTACCGATCAAACCAAAAGCCCACAAAGAGTAAAATTTCAAAAGATATGAAGTAAATCTAAAGAAAGTCAATTGAGCTTGAGAGGTCGACCACTAGGAGCATTGGTCAACCAAGGACCACGTGGGCGACCCTCCAACCCGCATGAGGGTTAGCCATGACCCTTGAGGCCGATTCCCACGAGGTCACTCACTATCCGATCGTGTAGTTATTCCTTCTGCTTATCACACCACCAGGATCATAATAAAACTAAAGAGGTTCCATCGTGACAACAATTCCTTAAACCACCTTGAAAGTATGAGATGTGATTTGTCACATTTAAATTTTTTTATTTATTTGAACCCTAATTAATTTAAATAATTTATAACTTTTTTTTAACACCCCATATGTATTCTTTCCTGTTAGATTGAAGCTTCAGATCATATAAATCGCGCTCTCATCATCAGTTCTTTCATTTCTCCGCAACAATACCCTTTCCCCCACCATACCATATAGTGTATTACATGTTATGTAATGTCATTCACACTCCACATAATTGACATCTTGCTCTTTAGCATTGTGTTGTGTTATACATTATTGTTGGATCCGTATGTTAGATCCATATGACAATCCTAGAGGAGGGGTGAATAGGGTTTTATTCTAATGATGAAACTTTTTACAAATAAGTAGAAGATGATAATTACTCTAACAAAAGTAATTCAAGTCAAAACAATAATCGAGTAGAACATGCAATAAATCACAATAATAATTTTGAAATTAAATAGGAAAGAGTTAGAGAAAATGACACCGTAGTTTTATAGTGGTTCGGTCAAACTCGACATACTCCACTTCCCAAGCGCCTCTTGGGAATGTGAATAAAAAACTTTCTCGACTCTTTCCACGGATCTGAGCCAAACCGCTACACCGCTCTTTTTACGAGTTCAAGAGCAAACTCAATCCTTTCCACGGCGCAGGATCAAACCGATACAAGTATTTGAGTTTGATAATAACACACCACAACTTTCTCAAAGAGTAGATTTACAATTTGGGATACTCTCAAAGAGTAGATTTACAATTTGGGATACTCACAACTATTTCCTCACACTACAATAATAATCCCTCTCAAGAATAAGATGAAAAAAAATAAACTTTAAGCTTGGAGAGTGCAACAAACAATGGAGACTTTGAACAAATGAGGATTGGAGAATGTAGGTAAGTTTTTGTTTTAAAATGTGGGGAAGATGAGTTTATATAGAAGAGAAAAGTGGCAAAATGTAGGATTGAATATTGACAATTGGATTGTGTTAAGAATAATAAATGTAGGATTGAATATTGACAATTGGATTGTGTTAGGAATAATGAAAGGTGGAGATTAAAAGTAAATAAATAAGAAAATTTTCTAAATTCATTTATTTCAAAATTTTAATATAATAGTAATATAATATAATAATAATATAAAGTTATGTGGTAACCGTCAAATGAAATTCAAAATTTATTATAAATATAATAATATAATAATAAAAATTATACGAGTAACTACCAAAATTTTAAAATATAATAATATAATATAGTAATAATAAAAATCGATGTGAGTAACGATTAGATTCAAATTTATATTTTGTAAAAATAACTTTATTTAAAAATATAATAATAAGAAAAAAAAAACTCCACCATTTGTTACTCTCCCAAAATTATAAATGTCATACTTTGATATATTTTGATTTGTCCATCATTTTGATTTTGCTGACACATCATCACGTCGGGTATATTGTCTCGATTGTAATTTCTTCGTTTTAGCTCTGATTTGAGTAATTGAAAGGTCGTTGAAATCGTTATTCCCGACCTTATACTGTGGACAGTTCAAAATACTGAAAATAGTTAATAATTAAAAAGTAGGTTTGTTATCATCAAAACATCAATTAATTAATTGAAATTAATTAAAGTGAGATCAAAGGCCAAAAAACCAACGATCATTGTAACAGCCCAAGCCCAAACTCACTGCTAACAGATATTATCCTCTCTTTCGGCTTTCTCTCAAAGTTTTTAAATGCGCTAGGTTTCCACACCCCTGAGAAGGAATGCTTATTTCTCCTCTCCAACCAACGTGGGATCTCATAATCCACCCTCCTTGGGGGCCTGACTATGAAGTCCCACAACGATTTGAGAGAGAAACGAGTGCTAGCGAGGACGCTGGGCTCTAAAGGGAGGTGGACTGCGAGATCCCATGTCGATTGGATAGGGGAACGAGTGTCAGCGAGGACGTTAGGCCCTGTTTTGAGGGATGGATTGTGAGATCCCACATCGGTTGGAGAGGGGAATAAAACATTCTTTATAAAGGTGTGGAAACTTCTTGTACCAGACGCGTTTTAAAACTTTGAGGGGAAGCTTAGAAGGAAAAGTCCAAAGAAGATAATATCTGCTAGCGCTTAGAGTTGTTAGAGTTGTTAGCGTTTTAAAGCTTTGGTTGGAGCAAGTCTTTTAAATTAGGGGAACCATTTTTTTATTGATATATCTTTTATGATTGAGAATGATAAAATGTTTTCTTAATCGGAGGTAGTATTGAATGCTTGGATGCTTCTAGCTTTAAGGTGTGCTAGTTTCAATGGAGATGCTGACCGACTCGTATATTTTACCGTGCCATCGGGAATTACCAATAAGATCAATCTTGTTGATGGGGACAAAATATTATCTTTATTTGCCATATTCATCAAAGAACAGTTAACGATTTTGGCAGCAAGGAGTGAAGCCACCAAAATTGATTTTCAGCCCCGCCTTGGTGTCGTCCAAACTGCTTATGCAAATGGAGCCTCGACTCGGTATCTTAAAGAGTTGGGACTGGAAGTAGTATTCAAAGTACTTGCATGAGAAAGCTGCTGAATTTGAAATTGGCATCTATTTTGAAGCAAATGGTCATGGGACTGTCTTGTTCTCAGATTACTGTATTTCAATGTTATATCCCATTCATTTGGAGCTGTCCAATGTATCTAATGGTAATATTTATGTGGGAAAGAGATGGCCCTCTCGTGAAGTTATTACAGTTTTCGCGTGTAGGAGTTAATTTATTGTATGTTTCAGGTTCGGAATCGGAAAAGGCAGCCTTCAGATTACTGGCAGTCAGCAAATTGATCAATCAAGCTGTGGGAGATGCCCTGAGTGGCTTGCTCCTAGTTGAGGCTATTCTGCAGCACAAACATTGGTCGATACGTGACTGGAATGAGCTTTATCGGGACCTACCGAGTAGGCAGCTCAAGGTTTGTTTCCTCACTATGAAGCAAGTTTATACAAAGGTGACAACTCTCATGTAGCGTCCATCTATACCATGTGATGACTGAGATAGACAAGTACCATGATGAGACTGAGGAGGATGTTGCATCATCAACGCACTAAGAAGAGTTTGCATTAAAGCCAAGTTGAGACATAAGTAAGGTTGGAGAGAATGAGGTGACACGAATGTTGAAGACAAACGGGGAGAGGGTGGAGTAGGGCCCCAAAATTAGGGTGGATATGAGTTTCAACATGTGGCTCTTTGTCTATATAAAAGTTACCAAATTTGGTGTCGATTGTGCGGACGCTCCATGGGGCCATGTAATTGCTCGCCAAAGTGACATCTAGTCCAAATGAATTGGAAATGTCTCAAAATGTACTATATGGGGAGACATGATCCACCTCTGGGCCTTATGGTCTAAGCGAGCTATACCCTATGTCACAGCATGGGTGAGCTTTGCAAGACGAGCATCTCGAGCGCCTTCCTTTGAAATGAGTTTTTCAAGGGCAGTGTCGAACGACATGACATGGACAAGAGAGAGTTCATGCCTCGATGAGAACCCAGATGGATGGATGTTCGGGATATTCCAATGAGATGAGTGACACATGGATCGATCGCGATAGACAAGTCCGAAGCCAAGATGGTTGAGGTGTCCCGAGACATGGGATGACATCATGATACATGGGTTTTGTTGTTGGGAACCAAGATGGTGATTGAGGTGCGACGTTGCACATGAGAGACCTTGACCTAGAGAAGAGGTAAGGTCGAGCCAGATGACTTGGCTTAATGTAGCGGCAAGTCGGCTAGAGACGCAGATGATTGAATATGCACGTATGGGCGGTGTGTGTGGCCAAACAAACTTAAATTCTACACATGTTGTATTTGGTTGGCGAAGGTGAACCTGACCTAAGGTTCGATGAAGTCATAAAGTTGGGCAAAAAATGGAAATAGGGCTTGAATTCCCCTTAAGGCTTGTCATGAACGTGTCAAGATCATAATGCCGCACGGTTGAAGATGTACTACCATGACAGTTGGTATAAGAGCCACAATTTGTGTATCTAAGTTGGACAAGACAATTTGAAATATGAACCCAAAGGTTGAATAAAGACTTCAGTCCAAGTGTGTTACGAATGTTAGATAAGGTAGGATAATTGTGGGTAAGAATCATGAATAGTTTTTTGGGTTGAAGCCAAACTCTCTGAGATGGAGTCTTACCCATCAAAGAAGCACAAACCAGGTTCATTTGCCAATGGCTTGATAGATCTAAAACGTAGCAACTGATATCTAGAAGGTGTATGAAGTAGGTGTCTTCGAAAGAGTCATTCACATCATAGGAATATTGCCAATGGTTGTAAGCAAAGCAGTTGGGGGTCGTATGAGACATGTGCTGGTCAAGTGGAAAAATGTGCACAATGTAAGTCCATATGGGTGGATGATGTCACTGCAAATGAGATAGCTGAGTTAAGCGGTGGAGAGCCCAAGAGAATGGGTTGCTCACCCCCAAGAAGTGCTCCAAGAAATGAGCACAGATATGTTCCTTGAGCCATCACATCGTGCCTAAAGTGGATGGCTTCACAAGAATTTACAATACCAACATTCGCTAAAAAAAGAGAGCATCAGGCTCGAAATGAGCGACATAGTGCATGAAGCTGTAGTAAGACTAGAAAAGTATCAGTGCAAAGTTTGCAATTTAAAGGTGGTTAGTTGAGAATTTGGTTGAAGCGTAATGCCAACATGGAGCGGTGTTACAAGCTTCTAGACCTTGCTTCCGAAAAGGGTTGTGGCCATGATGAGAAAATATCGTCGTGATACACAAGTCCATGTTGCTACTGTAAAGGGTTGTGGCCATGACAAGAGAATGTCATTATATAGATCTATGTGCGACTTAGAGAATATGATGGTTGAGGACAAAGTGGCCACGTTTGAGGTGCACTCTCCCTAGCTCAAGTGAGGAATGACAATGTTAGTTTTGCCATAATTTGTCTGGGGAGTCCTGAGTCGAGTTTGAGAAGTTGGCGAGTTAGGTCCCTGGTGGGATAGACCACAACCATTAGGTAAGTTTTGTTTTGCCATGCTTATGCTGCGAGTCTCAAAGGTCGAGAGGAGGTCCATCAGTGTGATAACCCATATGTAGTGTGTAAGATTTTGTATTCATTCTGGAGCAGCCAGTCTGATGTTCAAATTATCATCGAGACAATGTCAAGATTATATAGGTGAGAGTGTCACAATCTATGATGGGATGGTACCCTCGAGTAACTCATCAAGGATGATGATTAGTTTAAGTGAGGGAGAATTTACAACCTCACAATGAAGAAAGTAGGTTGTGACATCCACACTGTTAGATAAAACCTGAGTTTTTCAGTTTTTCCTTATTTAGATTCACACGATTTCAGAATACCTCCGTTTGACCATTTGACAAACACGTCGAATGGATCACCAAAGTTTTAGACGACAATTTTGTAGGGAGTGGCACAGATTTAATTGGCCACTCTCAAGCCATTTTTAGGATAATTTATATTTAAATAGGAAATCTGTTCAGAATATCAAACACCCTGATTTTGAGCGCAGTCAAAATTTCAGCCATTCTCTCTCTTTGTTATGTTACGCATTTTATTTTTCTTCCAACAACCTCCCGTCGACTATTTCCTCTCACTGAAAAGAAAGGATTTCCCTGGCTGATTATCGAAATCCAACACACACACGGACAGAAAAGGTAGTGATCCTATAGTAGCACCCGTCTGGCCACATGAGGGACGAGACAGACAAGTGCCATGATGCGATCAAGGAGGAAATTGCATCATCCAACACACTAAAAAGAGTGTGCATTAAAGTCAAACTTAGGCGTAAGTAAGTTTGGAGAGAACGAGGCGACACGAGTATCGAAGACAAGCTTGGAGAGGGCTAGGTAAGGCCCCAAGCCATAACCTTAGAAGTCAGAGTTTCAATATGAGTTTTTGCAATGCGACTCGGGAGTTAAATCTCATATGAAATATGAAAGCTCACCAAATTTTCTTTCGATCGGATATTCACGAACACTCGCAAAATGAGGTTACTCCAAAATGATTAAAAATGCCTCAAAACATATTATAGGGGGAGACATGGTGTAATATCTATTCAGATTGAACAACAATCAACACACTCGATCAAGATGAACATAAAAAACAGGAGAGAGAAAATTCAAGGAGGAATATTAGCTAAAGGTTTTATTGATGACTTCAAGTATGCACACAAGAGAGAATATAGAGAATGAAGAAAGTATATTTTGAGAGCGCTGCCTAATGGGATATATATATATATATATATATATATATATATATATATATATATATATATATATATATATATATAGTTTCCGTTTACTCAATATAGTTTTAACAAATTTAACCACCTACCAAATATATCTCTACCAAATCTTTACAAAATATCTACTATATATATCTCTACCAAATCTTTACGAAATATCTATTATATATATGTACCAGATCTTTTACTATGAATAGGCATCAGGCTCCATATTCCAACAATCTCCACTTGGAGATGGATCCGTCAATCAAAAATTTCATTCTCAATCTTCATTGCACCATACCAATTGAGGCTTTGCACAACCTCAATGTTGCAACATCAACACATTTTGTCAACATGTTTGTTGGATTCTTTGCACCCTCTATCTCCTCCAAACACGTCACCATCTTCCACTAACCTGCGAGTGAAATGGTATCGCCTTTTGTGTTTTGTCTTTGAATGATAGATCGGGTTCCTCACCAACTGCATGACACTTTTGACTATCTACATGAAGAATCTTCTCGCGCTGCTTATTGCCTAATTCTTCTAGATAGTCTTTCATCCATATCATTTCCTTTCCAGCTTCAGCTATTGCCACATACTCGGCCTCAGTAGATAAAAGAGCAAAGCATTTCTGAAGCCTAGACATCCTATCATCCATGGTTTGCTCCCACTTAGTTGTATTCTCCAACTGTAGGGTCTCATCAAAGGGCTCTAGTTCCCCTCCATCAGTCAGCAACAAATAGCGTAATGGAGGTACATACCTATCTGGTACTTTGATAGTTCTGGATGATCACTCAACACCTGCTCTGATGTCACTTACTCCACCTCTAGTTCCTTAACAACAGTCTTAGAAGTTTCTTGAGTATCTGCAACAACATCATCCTGTGAATTGTTCTGCAACTCAACCTCAACTCTCACTTGTTTCGTTATCCTGGAACATTTCTTCTCTTTCTCCTTTACAAGACATTTTCATCAAAAGTCATGTCACAGTGTCTTAGGATTCTCTTATTCTTAACTGTTAGGTTATAGAGCCTACTGCTTATTTATAGCTTAGTCAACGGTGATGCATAGTAAAGCTATATTTGGTAAATGACATATAAAGTAAAATGTCATAAATAGTAAATAGCTATGTATAGTAAAAAGCTATATCTGGTAAAACTATATATGGTAGATGGTTATATCTGGTAAAATGAAATAAATAGTAAATAGCTATGTATAGTATATGGTTATATCTCGTAAAGCTATACATAGTAAGCTAAACCATATATATATCCCAAGGTAGAGCTTTGAAAATGTACTTTCTATATTCTCTGTATTCTCTCTTACTGTACACATCTGTAGTCATCAATACAAAACCTTTAGCCAATATTCTCGTTGAATTTTCTCTATCCTGTTTTTTGTGTTCATCTAGATCGAGTGTGTGCGTTGTTGTGCGATCCTAACAACTGGTATCAGAGCTAAGGGGAAGTCACCACGATTTGTGAAGATGGAAAGTTCAAAGATTGGAATTGAGAAGTTCGATGGATCCGATTTCGGTTTCTGAAAGATGCAGATTGAAGATTATTTGTACCTGTTTTTTGTGTTCATCTAGATCGAGTGTGTGCGTTGTTGTGCGATCCTAACAACTGGTTTCAGAGTTATGGGGAAGTCACCACGATTTGTGAAGATGGAAAGTTCAAAGATTGGAATTGAGAAATTTGATGGATCCGATTTCGGTTTCTGAAAAATGCAGATTGAAGATTATCTGTACTAGAAAGATCTTCACGAACCCCTGTTGTGGGTGAAGCCGGATACCATGACCACGGAACAGTGGAAGCTCAAGGATCGACAAGCCTTAGGGTTGATCCGGTTGACGCTATCCAGAAACGTGACATTCAACATCATCAAGGAGAATACAACGTCAGATCTGTTGAAGGCGCTGTCGAATATGTACGAAAAACCGTCGGCTATGAACAAGGTGTATTTGATGCGGAGATTGTTCAATCTACAGATGTCTGAAGGTGGATCTGTTGTTGATCATATAAATGAATTCAATATGATTGTAAGTCAACTGAGTTCAGTGGAAATTAATTTCGAGGATAAAATTAAAGCATTGATTTTGATATCATCTTTACCTGATTCATGGGATATTGTTGTTGCCGCAATCAGCAGTTCACGAGGATCTAGTAAACTGAAGTTCAATGAAATTTGAGATGTAGTTCTTAGCGAATGTATTCGCAAACGGGAAATCGGAGATTCATCGGGCAATGCTCTCAGTGTTGATCGAAGGGGAAGAGGTAAATCAAAGGGCCCAAACAATGGGCGATCAAAATCAAGTAACCGAGGAAAATCTCCAAACAAACCAAATGTAAAGTGTTGGAGTTGCGGAGTAAAAGGTCACTTTCGGATAGATTGTACAAGACTAAAGAGGAAGGAGAACACAGATTTTGAGGTGATGATGATTCTATTAATTCAGGAGAAGACATTGGGGATGCTCTAATTCTCAGCGTGCACAGTTCGATTGAATCCTGGATTTTGGATTCAGGTGCATCTTTTTATTCATCTCCAAATAAAGAGTTGTTCCAGAATTTCAAGTCTGAATATTTCAGAAGGTGTATCTTGCCGAAAACAAAGATTTGGAGATTAAAGAAAAAGAGGATGACTGCATAAAAACTCTGATAGGAGATCAGTGGACATTAAAGGATGTCAGATATATTCCTGGTCTCAAGAAGAACCTGATCTCTATTGGTTAGTTGGACAACACATGTCATGCAATAGAGTTAGGGAAGAGTTCGTGGAAGATTATGAAGGGTGCTATAGTGGTAGCACGTGTTACAAAATCTGGAACCTTATACACCACTGCAGGGTGTATGAACATAGCTGCTGTTGCTGAGAGTGCTTCAAATTCAAGTCTATGGCACAATAGACTTGGACATATGACGTGAAAGGAATGAAGATGCTGGCTGCGAAAGAAGTTTTAGAAGGTCTGAAATTTGTTGATGTGGGTCCTTGTGAGAACTGCGTTATGAGCAAGCAGAAATGAGTTAGTTTCACAAGGTTTGCTAGAAAATTGAAGAAAGTGCTATTGGAAATGGAATCAGATGTGGAGCAAGGTTCCGAGACTACGAAGCAAGTGAGAGTTGAGCTTGAGTTGCAGGGAAACTCACCTAGTGATGTTGTAGCAGATATACATGAAACTCTTGAGACTACTGCTGAGGAACCAGATGTGGAGCATGGTTCCAAGACCACGAAGCAAGTGGGAGTTGAGCTTGAGTTGCAGGGAAACTGATCTAGTGATGTTGTAGCAGATACTCATGAAACTCCTAAGACTACTGTTGAGGAACCAGATGTGGAGCAAGGTTCAAAGACCACGAAGCAAGTGGGAGTTGAGCTTGAGTTGCAGGGAAACTCACCAAGTGATGTTGTAGCAGATACTCATGAAATTCCTGAGATTACTGTTGAGGAACCATATGTGAAGCAAGGTTCCAAGACCACAAAGCAAGTGGGAGTTGAGCTTGAGTTGCAGGGAAACTCACCTAGTGATGTTGTAGCAGATACTCATGAAACTCCTGAAACTATTGTTGAGGAACCAGATGTGGAGCAAGGTTCCAAGACAACGAAGCAAGTGGGAGTTGAGGTTGAGTTGCGGAGAAAATCACCTAGTGATCTTGTAGCAGATACTCAACAAACTCCTGAGGTTGTTGTAGAGGAACCAACAGTAGAGCAAGCGACACCTAAACCGGTGTTGAAAAGATCATCCAGTTAAAATAATAATAATAACAATAAATTATTAAAAATGTGTTGGAATATTGAGGTTGTGCAAAGATAAACAAATAAAAAAAAATTATAAAAAAAAATAGTTAAAATAATAATAATAACAATAAATTATTAAATTAATTAAAATTAAAAAAAAAAATCTTTCCCCACCTCTCTCCCCACTAACCTCTCTTCCCTTCCCACAATTATCTCTCCTCGACCCATCTTACGCCAACTGCAAAAAAAAAAAAAAAAAGAAAGAAAGAAACAGAAAAACAACCATGGACAGATTTGAGGAGTAAAATGACTTTCAACATATTGCAGAGTCAGAGTTTGTCAGTTATTATGGTAAAATCCTATCTCAGATTTCCTTTTCCTTTATAGTTATGGTTATAAGAAATTAATTTAGATCAAATCTTCTTTCCTATCTTACGGTCTGTAATAATCAGATCCCATATACAATTATTAGATTTTTGTTAGCATTTTAGTTATACGAAATAAGGTTATAAGGTTAGATTCAATAAAATTTTAAGTGGCAGATCTATAAACTAAAAGATCGTAGCGTGTACTTAAAATTGGCCAGTAATATCTGTTTACACAATTTTGAAAAACCTATTTACAGAATGAAAAAAAATGAGAGAGAGAGAGAGTGAGGGAGATTGAGGAAAGATTTGTTAAACGGTATTTAACAATAAAAGGAAACATCAGAGGACAGTGAGCTCCTTTAAATTTTGTCTAAATCAGAAATTTTATCAGAGGGTAGTGAAATTTTGTCTAACAGAAAAGATCAGAATTTTAAGATGACCCATGTAAATTAGGGAAATAATTTTATAGAGTTGAAACTTGAAATTGATGTCATGAGCTCATATAGGTTGACTCGGATTTCAAAGGACAGAATCGAACTTTCATTAAAGATATATTTGTGACAATGACTTAAGCGAGCCAGGTAAGTGACCTTACTATCGACATGGTTATTTTTGATGTTGACACGTACCATGTGGTTCTGCACGTGTCATATATATTGATATGTGCGAATTGTCTGTGGATCGATATGCTTCCTATATGTTATGTTATGTTATAATATGTGGATTGTATGATAATAATTATGGTACGATGTGCTCTAGGAGATGTTTGAGATAGGATGCGAGAAGGATGCACAAAACGAAATGTAACGATAGGAGTAAAATACATTCATGAAACGTTAAGGTTAGGTTACATACCGGAGTGCTATGGATAGGTGCTGATAGAACTATGGTAAGTTAGAGAACGATATGACTATAAGTGTTTACGTTATGACTTGTTTATGATATGATGCATTGTATGCTAGATTATTGTGCTTAAGTACGTAGTTATGTGAACGTGAATGTATGCTTTTAGCCTAATGTGATGTGTAATGCATGTAACGATGTGTGGTCCTTGAACGATTATGACTTGTTTGTATGAATATTTGAATGTAACTGCATGAATTGTATGACATGAATTACGGTAAATTACATGAAACATAACCCCGTTAGGAATATGTATGATATGTAAAGAAATGAGAATGAGAATGACATGTAAGCATGAAAACGTGACAGGGGATTATGTTCATTAATGATAACTGTAGGACTAGTGGGACCTCATGCATATTGTGTGCTCATGCATTTGGGGGGATACCTCTATCCCATCACGAGGGTACGGACGCGTACATCCAATGGCAGGACAACGATCGTTATGCTTTGCATAGTGCTACCGTGACGGTTCTAGTTTTAACGATTCCCAGTATAAGGGCTCCCAGAGCATGCCCACCGGCTAGGGACAGTGGCCCAGCGGTGTGCGAACTAGCTGGTGAGTCCATACTCGCACGTATGGGCTGCGTGTAGAGTATATGGTACATGTCCACGATTACCTGTTAGGATTACACCGTAGGGAAAATGAAACGAAACGAAAGATAGGTCCCATCATTTCATTGCATGTGATTGTTGCATTTAACCCCAATAGTAGGGTCACTTACTGAGTATTTCTTTAAATACTCAAGCCATGTGCTACTACATTTTTCAGGTTAAGGCAAGGCATTCCTATACGGCTGACGACAGCATTGCAACTCGAGATCATAGCACATGCATAGGATAGTGGTATTTATTTTCTTAGACTTAGGATAGAATAGGATGTTTTAAACTTAAACGCTTATTTATTTTATTTTGGTCTTTTGTTATGTCGTTTTAAAGATGTTTTCGAAACACGTAAGTCCATGACTGTGTTTTAAGTTAAAGGTTATGTTTTATGGAATTTAAATGAAGTCTTCCGCATTCAATGTTTATGGTACGTATACAGTAGCGACCTTAAATTAAGTAAAAAATTTTGGGTCATTACATGGTGCCATGAAGATACTCATAGTCGTTTGAGAATGAAATTCTTGGTGGACTAGATCAGTCTTCAAGTGGGAGAATTTTTAGGTTATGGAGCGTACTGCTTATTTATAGGTTAGTCAACGGTTATACATAGTAAAGCTGTATTTGGCAAATGACATATAAAATAAAATGTCATACATTGTAAATAGCTATGTATAGTAAAATGCTATATCTCGTAAAGCTATATATGTAGATAAATATATAGTAGATGGTTAAATCTGGTAAAGCTATATAGAGTAAGCTAAACCATATATATATCCCCTAAGACAAAGCTTTGGAAATGTACTTTATATATTCTCTGTATTCTCTATTACTGTACATATCTGTAGTCACCAATACAAAATTTTTAGCCAATATTCTCCTTGCATTTTCTCTATCCTATTCTTTGTGTTCATCTAGATCGAGTTTGTGCGTTGTTGTGCGATCCTAACATTAACATCCTAAAATTTGTACCTGAACATGTCAGAATCATAGCCTATGAGGTAGCACTCTACAGGCTCAGTGTTAAACTTGTAACTCTTCTTTGGATCAACACGACATAAGCAGTGCAACCAAAAGTTCTTAAGTGAGAGTACTTGAGTTATTTTCTTGTTCATACTTCTTATGGCAACTTGAACTCCAAGGGTACAGATGAACCTCTATTAATCAAGTAATCTGCTGTATTTACAGCATTGACCCATAATGTCTTTTGCAATCCAAAATGAATCCTCATACTCTTTGCTCGCTTATTCAATGTTTGTTCATCCTTTCAATAACATCATTTTGTCTTGCTTTACCTGGAACTGTCCTCGTTAATCGAATTCTCTTAGCTGCACAAAATGTTTTGAATTCTGACTTGTTGTACTCTCCTCCATTGTCAGATCTCAGGCATTTAATCTTCAAACTGGTTTAATTTTCAACTTTAACTTTCTACTTCTTGAATGTGGCAAACACATCTGACTTGTCTTTCAAGAAATAAATCCATAATATTCTGTTGAAATCATCGATGAAGGTGACGTAAAACTTTGATCTGTCAAGTGCTGGGATTGGAGATGGTTCCCAAACGTTTGTATGAACCATTTTAGACCACACTTTCTTCAATTCTCCGGCAGTCCTTGTGAAGCTAACTTGTTTCTATTTGCTCATAACGCAGTTCTCACAAGGACTCGTATCAACAGATTTCAGACCTTCTAAATTTCATTTCGTAGCCAGCATTTTCATTCATTTGACGCTCATATGTTCAAGTCTATTACGCCATAAACTTGAATTTGAAGCATTCTCAGCAACAGTAGCTATGTTCATACACCCTGCAATGGTGTATAGGGTTCCAGATTTTGTGCCACATGCTATCACCATAGCACCCTTCACAATCTCCACGAACTCTTCCCAAACTCTGTTGCATAACCTATGCTATCCAGCCGACCAATAGGGATCAGGTTCTTCTTGAGATTAGGAATATATCTGACATCCTTTAATTTTCATTGATTTTCTATCAGAGTTTTTTATGCAAAAGTCCCTTTTTTCTTCGGTCTCCAAATCTTTGTTGTCGGCAAGATACACCTTGAAATTTTGAAACAACTCTTTATTTGGAGATGAATGAATAGATGCACCTGAATCCAAAATCCAGGATTCAGTTGGATTGTCCATACTGAGGATTAAAGCATCCTCAATGTCTTTTGGGGAATTTGTAGAATCATCTTCTGATTTGTGATTCTGCTTCTTCTTTGGTCTTGTACATTATGTCCAAAAATGACCTTTTTCTCTACAACTCCACACGATATGTTTGGTCTATTTGGAAAATTTGTACAGTTCTTTCATTTTGATCGACCTTTATTTGGGCATTTCGATTTACTTCTTCTCCTTTGGTCAACACTGAGAGCATCATCAGATAAATCTCCAATTTCTCGTTTGTGAATACTTTCGTTGAGAACTACATCTCAGATTTCATCAAACTTCAGTTTCTCAAATCCTCGGGAACTGCTGATCGTGACAACAATAGTATCCCACGACTCGGGTAAAGATGATATCAAAATCAATGCTTTAATTTCGTCTTCGAAATTAATGTCCACCGAACTTAGTTGACTTACAATCATATTGTATTTGTTTATATGTTCAGCAATAGATCCACCTTAAGATATTTCTAGATTAAACAATCTCCACAGCCAATACACCTTGTTGATAGCCGACGATTTTTCGTACATATTCAATAGCACCTTCCACAGATCTGATGTTGTCTTCTCCTTGATGATGTTGAATGCTTTATTTCTGGACAGCGTCAATCGGAGCAACCCTAAGGCCTGACGATTATTGAGCTTCCACTGCTCCGTGGTCACGGTTTCTAGCTTCACCCCCAACAGGGTTTGTGAAGATCTTTCTGGTATAGATAATCTTCAATTTGCATCTTCTAGAAACCGAAATCGGATCTATCACAATTTTCAATTCCAGTATTTGAACTTTCCATCTTCAGAGATCATGGTGAATCTCGCCTCGCTCTGATACTAGTTGTTAGGATTGCACAACAACGTACACTCGATTAAGATGAACACAAAAAACAAGAGAGAGAAATTATTCAAGGAGGAATATGAGCTAAAGGTTTTATTGATGATTTCAAGTACATGAGAGAGAATATAGAGAACAAAGAAAACACTGTCTAATAGTGTATATATATATAGTTTCCGTTTACTAAATATAGCTATCACAGATTTAACTACGTACCAAATATAATCTACCAAATATATTTCTACCAAATATTTACGAAATATCTAATATATATATATATATATATATAAGATCTTTACGAAATATCTACTATATATATCTTTCCAGATCTTTTACTATAAATATGCATCAGGCTCCATATCCCATTATTATCTCCACCATCCTCGGGTCTTGTGGCCTAAGTGAGCTACCCTGTGGCACATATGTTTATAAAATGTGGGCAAGCATGACAAACACATGTCTTCCTTTGAAATGGGTATTTCAAGGACAATGTCGGACGACACGGGTGTGCCACGATTGCGCTCGAGCCCATGTATTGGAGGTTGGTATATGCATCCATTATCTTGTACGAAGTCTGTAAATGACATGGCATGGATCCAGAAAAGCTCTTGCCCTGATGATAACTTATATGGATGGATGTTTGGGATGTCCCGATAAGAAAGATAATTAATCATGAACAATCTGAAGGGAATGAACTCTTCATCCATATAGGGGAAGCATTGGGAATCGTTTGATTTTTATTAAGAATTAAAATAAAGCAATAAATACGAAAGCAAGAATTCTACATTTGTAGAAACCCTAGCTTGCAAGATTCCATGAAGTATTGGAGAAGATCTTCACATTTCACAAGATCTTGTTGCTATGACTCAAATACAAGGCTAAGGCTTGTCGGAGCCTTTTGAAATAAAATCACAAAGAAATTGGAGGAGGAGAGTTTGAAGAGAATTCTCTAGAAGAAAGAGTTTCATTCTACACAAAAAGTGTGAGAGATCAATTTACTCTTGAGTAACCTAAGGTCCTATCTATAGGGACTCAAATAATATATCTGAATTATAGTATCTTATTCAAATCATATTTAAATGTTATAAGATATCCTAATTTATATTTAACTAATTTGAATCTCATTTAAATTTCAAATATATTTTTATTTAATGTATTAATATGCATTAATTAATATTTAATATATCAAATGCAATAAATATATTTTTCCATTTTTATATATCTAATATATTAAATATTATTTTTGATTCTTTAATATATTTTTCTGCATTTATATTTAATATATATAATATATTAAATATTAATTTGAACACCTCAATTTTTTTCGTTTCAATTAATTGAACCTCTTAGTGTTTGTATGAGCTAGCAAGAGCTCTTGTGGACCTAGAGATTATAAACTCCAATGATACAGAATTAATTAATTAAACTCTTTAATTAACCAATTTTTATTCATTAACTATAAGTCAGTCCATGTAGACTTAGAGTTGCACTTTTGTGTACTGTAAGATAAGTTATGTCCATTGATATAATCATTATAAGTAAGTCAATATTCATGAGTTGTTCATAATTACAGATGGGTTAAAAGTCCGTGTTACCTCTTTCACCTTAAGTACCACTTATTCTCTAATGAACAATTTGTTTATGATCCAATCATAAATCAAGTCCCTCTTCGGCCAATGAGAGGGTGGAGCTTTATTGTTCAAGTCTCGAAATCAGTGCTTAAGATAATAACTGATCTACTTTCCATATATGGAAAGGTGTGGATTCCATCTCATGATATTATGTTCCCAACTCCCTATTTGTTTAAGTCCCCAAAATGGTAGACATATCGAATCACCTAGGAGAGCCATTCTCATCAATGCGAATTAAAGGACGAGTCTCACAGGCTTGAGTTCATAACGCAATCAGGATCAAAATCCAGTCGCATATGATAGAGGACACCTAGTTTATGGGGATTAGAGTCAAATTGATTTAATTTTGGTTTTAAGTTTTTATGGTGTGAATAATTTTATTTAGGTTGCATGTATTCAGAACTTTCTTTAAAGGGTACGCAGCGCATGATTTTAATAAATTACTCTTTTTGGATATTTTTCGTTTATTTTAAAACTGTAAAATTACTTTTCTTTGCAACGGCCATGACCGCTGTAAGAAAAGTCGGGCTGTTACATTTGGTGTCATAGCCCAGTTTTTTGATTCTGTAGACTACTTACATTGTAAGCTTTGGGTTGCTCATGATTGAATGGTAAACCCTCGTCACTTCCAAGTATGCTTGGCCATAGACGATATGATTATGCATTGTCAAAATTGTTGAATATTGTTATTTTGATTGATTATCATATGTGATTTTACATATATTTGTAAGTCAAAGATAATGGATAATGCATGCTACATAAACCCGACTGTAAATTAGAATTTTATGAAGTGATTAATTGAATAGTAGGAATTGAACAAGGAAAATGTTGACACCGCAGTGAAGAAAATGGCGGGGGTGGGGGGAGAACACATACTTGAAGCGAGCCTGCAAGGGTACAAGAGGACTCACTTTTAGAAGCCTCACCTCAGGAGGAATTAGTAAGTGTAGACCCAAACCCAGCCGTAGGAGTTCCCCCACCAGGTCCACTAGGAGCAAACCATGATGCTCCGAGAGTATCTAATAGGGCCTCAATGATGAGAGTGATGCAATCTTTGGCACAGACAGTTGGGCAAATGGCATAATTGGTCCCGACTTTAGTGCAAAATACCAAACAGATGATCCAACACAACTAGAGAAACGCTGACACGACAAAAGAAAACAAGTATTTCATCGCTTTCAAATGTTGGGGCCCTGAAGTATTTGATGAAATGTCCAAGGATCTAGTGGTAGCTAAATTGTGGTTGTCTTCTGTTGACGAGGTTTTTCGACGCATAAAGTATCTGAAAGAACAGGGACTGAGTTGCACCACTTACCTGCTACGTAGTAATGCTTAACTTTGGTGGCAACCAGTCTCCCGGGCGATTACCGCAAACGAAGATGAGATCATTTGGACTCAATTTAGAGAAGCATTCCTTCGAAAATATTTCAAACTAGTGGTTTGATACAGGAAGCAGCGTGAATTCCTAAGCATAGAGCAAGGAAACGGGTCAGTGGAGGAGTATGAACGAGATTTCAACCACCTCTCCCGCTTCGCCTCAAGACTAGTCGTGACAGAGGAGTAGAAGGTAAAGTGCTTTATTATGGGCTTGCGGTCCGATATTCAAGGCCAAGACACTCGAAGATTGGGAGTATCCGACTGAAGACACACAAGCCCACCTAGATACGATTGTTGACCAAAAGAGAAAGAGGGAGTAGACGTCACCTACCTCCTCAAAGGTACCACAACACCAGGCTAAGACGAATTCGAACCAAGAGCGTAAGCAACCACTGGCTCACCCATAGAGCAGACCATGTGATAGACAACGTTGCACGAGCTGTGAGAGACGTCACTCAGAACAGTGAAGGTTTAAGAAGCAAGTATGCTTAAACTGTTACCAAGAAGGCCACGTTGTCGTGCATTGCACCCAAGAAAGAATAACAGGTGGCACTAATAGACCCACTAGCAACCAACCGACCTTACCTGAAGTCGACTCTATAATTGGGCTGAATATATTCTAGCACTCGATAGGAGGCGAAAAACTCCAGCACGGTGGTCACAGGTACGCTATCTATTCTTGGGCACTATGCATGAGTCTTGTTTGATTCTGGGTCACCCACTCCTTTATCTCTACTAACTTTGTAAAACACGCAAGAGTAGAAGTAGAACTGCTAGTGTATATGTTGACCGTGTATACCCCGACAAGAATAATGGAGTTGAAATAAGCAATGTATACATGAAGTGCTCGCAAGAACAAGCAATGTATACAACAAACAATGGAGTTGAAGCACTCATAGTTGGTGTGTACGTTGATGTCCTGATCGTCACTAGTACAAGTGTGGAAGGCGTCAAAGAGTTCAAGCAGCAAATGATGAAAGAATTTGAGATGACTGATCTCAATTTACTCAGGTGCTACTTCGATATTGAAGCATAACAAAGGAAAGATTGCATTATGCTAAAGCAATCGGCCTATGCTAAGAAGTTGTTGTAGCAATTTAAGATGATTGAGTGTAACCCTACCAAGTATTCTATGGCAGTAAAGTTATTAGCTCTAGAGAGATGTTGAAGGAAGATTTGTGAATTCTACTGAGTATAGGCTCGTCATTGGAGATCTGAGGTACTTGACTCATACTCGTCCAGACCTTACATATGTTGTTGGAATGGTGACATACATGGAAAAGCCTACTATGATGCATTATCAAGCGATTAAACACATTTATTTTCTTTATTTAGGTTATTCACGTTCTTTTTAAAATTAGTGAGTTGAATCTTGTTTTTAGGTAATCTGAATTGAGGCACACAGGTAGAGTGGAAGAGCACATTTTTAGCTGGCCATGTCGGAATCTTGAGGCTCAAGATTTGTTGGCCACTTCCGCCATTTTTAGAATTTAGTTTGTTTTAAATAGTCTAATTAAATGAGAAACATTTGTACTCTGTTCTTCAGCAAAGTCAAATCTCAAGTTTCGTTTTTTTCCTATTTCTGTTATTTTCTTGTGCTTTCTGTGTTTTTTCTTCCAACGCAATTTCTCCTCCGTCAAACATTTCCTCCCACGACGATTTGCTCAGCCAAAAGATATCAACATTATCCGCTATGTGAATCGAACAACAAGTTACGGATTGAAGTATCAAAGAGGGCGAGGTCTTGAAGAACTAGTCGATTTTACCGATAGTGATTTAGCTAGAGGCATTGACGACATAAAAAGCATTGAAGGAATGACGTCTTATCTCAATGAAAATTTGATCTCTTGGCAATCTCAGAAGCAGCAAACTGTGGCACTATCTTTCTGTGAGACCGAGTTCATGGCAGCAACTGCGACATCGTGCCAAGCATTGTGGCTAAGAAATTTGTTGAGTGAAGTGATTAGAACTGAACTAAAGCCGATAACTCTCTATGTCGAAAATAAATTTACGATTGCACTGAGGAAGAATCTGGTATTTTACGGACGTAGAAAACACGTTGACACTCGCTTCCACTTTATTCGTGAGTGTGCCGAGAAGAGACAAATTATTATAGAGTTCATATGCACTAGAGAGTAACGTGCAAATATTCTAACCAAGACCCTAGGAAGGGTTAAGTTTGTAGAGATGGGGGAGGTACTGGGAGTGAAGAATCTCGAACAAAGTTAAGTTTATGAGGGAGATTGTGAGCTAACAAACTTTATTGAGTAGAATAAGTTACTTACGTATGGAGTAAATTTAGGGAAATTGTTAGTAGATGTAGAAAATAAGTTGCTAAGGGAAATTGTTAGTAGATGTAGAAAATACGATTGCTAACAGCAACTATTGGAGAATTGTTAGTAGTTGACAAATTGTGGACCAAGTTTAGCGCTTATGAAGATTCTTTTTGGTTTTTAACTTGACGGAAAGTTTTGGAAACTAATCAAATATTTTCTTTATAAATACTCATTAAATGTATGCTCTTTTCACAATAACAAACAGAATTGAAAAGCATAAGTGCTGCTTCCTCTTTTAAGAAGCTCTCTCCCCTCAAGTTGTTCTTCCTTTGTTTGTTTTGACATATTTCGATCATGGGTTACATCCAACATCATCATCATCTAGTTTCCCAATAAAAGATCCATACATCGTGATGTCGTCCAACTTCTCGAGATAGCTTGTCCATCTTGGCTTGCTCAGACATATCAATTGAAACTGAGCCACGTATCATTCATCTCATCAGGACATCCCAGACATCTATCTATCTTGGTTCTATTGAAGCATTGGACCCTCCGTGTCCATTCTAAATCATTTATAAAATATGTTCCAGATAGCGTGATATGAACCAAGAGACATCAATCATACAATATACTCTAATGAAGATGTGAAGAAAATACTGTTGACATTATCAAAAGATATTTCAATTCATGCCACATCAAAGAAGAATGACGTTTCATTGTTACCAATTTTGGGTGGATTAAAATTTAGAGTAATTTAGATTCTTTGCCGATATACCTGTGTACACCAAGATAGAATTAGTTCATAGGAGACACCGATGGGAGATGTAATGATGCTATGAGCTTACAAGTTATTTGCTTTCATGAACTGTTATGAGTATTAAGAGATTTTCATTATGTCCTATTACCTGATCAATATCTTGTAGAGTTTAAGGACTAGACTAATCGAGTGTTCGTAAGACTTTCTTGATATTATCATTATTAAAGTCTTTGACGATATACCAGTATACACCAAGATAGAGTTAGTTTAGAGGAGACACCGATGGGAGTATTGATTGTGTTATGAGCTTACAAGTTGTACACCAAGTTCTCATACGGATGAGTTATGATTGTTAGTAGTGGATTTTCCTAGTCACGTGGTATCGAGTTAGAGGATTAGAGGTGCAACAGAAGCGTGATTGGAGGCTATAGAACTGGCCGTGCAATATTTAACCTATATGGTATCAAGTACACTATGTCATGTACTTGTTGAGAGGCATGGCAGATTTTAGTACGAGAGCGCCTTAAATGTAACGACCCAAATTTTTATACTTAATTTAAGGTCGCTACTATATACATATCCTAAACATTGAATGCTAAACTCTTCATTTAAATTCCGTAAAACATATCCTTTATCTTAAAACACAGCCATGGACTTACGTGTTTCGAAAACATCTTTAAAACGATACAACAAAAGACCCGAAATAAAATAAATAAGCGTTTAAGTTAAAACCATCTTATTCTAGCCTAAGTCTAAGAAACTAAATACCACTATCCTATGCATGTGCCATGACCTCGAGTTGCGATGCCGTCGTTAGCCGTACAGGAATGCCTTGCCTTAACCTGAAAAATGTAATAGCACATGGCTTGAGTATTTAAAGAAATACTCAGTAAGTGACCCCACTATTGGGGGTTAAATGCAAGAACATGCGAATGCAATGACGGGACCTATCATATCAGTCTATTTCTCCTACGGCACAATTCTAATTGGGCAGCTTGGATGTGTACCATATACTACCCTACACACAGCCCATACATGCGAGTATGACTCACCAGTTAGTTCGCACACTGCTTGGCCCCTTTTCTTGTCGAGCGAGCCTTCTCTAGTAGCTCAACTTTTGCCGGACACCCATTAAAATTAGTAACCGTCACGATAGCATTATGTAAAACATAACGATACTTCGCCTGTCTAATGGATGTATGTGTCCGTACCCTCGTGATGGAATAGGGGTATCCCCCAATGCATGAGCACACATAATGCATGAGGTCCCAACATTTTTCCATATTCGTTATCATTTAATACAACCCCGCTAGCATTATGTACATATCATATCATTTTTCATATCGTTTCAGATATCGTTCATCATTCATATCATATCGTTTCTCATTCTTCAGTTCTCATATCATACATAATTCTAACGGGGTTATATTTCATGCCATTTATTGTGATTTCATGTCATTCGTATCATGCTGTATACACACAATTTAAGAGACCTAACATAACGTTCTATGCTTTTAACGTAACATTTCATCATATACATACCATACCATGACATATTGCATCACAATGTATCATATCATAAACAAGTCATAATGTAAACACTTCGTAGTCATATCGTTCCCTAACTTATCATAGCCTTAATGTTCTTATACCTATCAAAGACATATCGTTACGTGAACGTGCCTTAGTCATATCATCACAAGAACGTATCCTAATGCTATCGTTCTATCAATCTATCACAAACCTATCCCTTTCTACCCGTAACCTAACCGTATTCTTTCATCAATCTCTCTTATCCATATCACTTCGGTATGCAACCTAACCTTAACGTTTCATGAATGTATTTTATTCCTATTGTTACATTTCGTTTTATGCATCCTTCTCGTTGATGGTGTTAATATAACACATGCGGAAGCAATTTGGATCTTAGGCACTTTTAGAACATCAATGATAGTAAATAACTAGCATGTTCATAAGTATTTAAACTTAATGAGTTTGAATACTAACCTTTTGTAGTTCAAATTTCTTTTTCCTCCCAAACTGGTTTCGAACCACCACTAGTGTCTTCTCCACTATCCTGCAGCCTTAGAACGGGATTGTGGAATCCGGTGAGTGACTAAACTTGGGAGGGATTGTGTATATATCAAGAGAGTGTTAGTGAGAGGTTTTTTCCTCCGAGAAGAAGACCTTCCATGTACTATTATCACTCTATTTAAAGAGTCATATTTGCATATTCATGCAAATTTGAGATCACCCAATTTTGATACTCAAAATTTCACTCAAATGTTTGGGATTACGTGGCAAGCATGCATGTTTGAGTTAACCAAATTTTGACACTCAAAATTCCACTCAAATTTGTGGGGTTTATTTGGCAAGCATGCAAGTTTCGTTAAACCAAATTTTGACACCTCAAAATTCCACTAATATGGATTTTTCCGAAGTCAACATTTTCACTTTCTTCATTTTTTATTCAACAATTAATTTGAACGATCAATTTCAAATTAGAGTAATATTAAATGATTAATTAAACTATTTAATTAATATTTAATATCAATTCAAATGCCAATCCCAATAAATTCCAACCATAATTGATTAAGATATATTTAAATATCTCATATTCTCTCTTTTTGTTTAATTCGTAAATAAAACAAAAATGCGTTTAAATATATCGTATATATGTAGCGCATATTCTCTAATTTGAATTCGAACACTTCGAGTTCACTCGTCACACTGTTCTATAGTTTAGTCCGATATGAGCTAGTAGAGGGACCTAATGGACCTATAGATCATGGACTCCAACGATCTAAGATTAACCTGTTAAACTCATTAACCTTGTTAACCAACATTCGTTAACTACTAGGACACTCCACTATAGCCTAGTAGTTGCACTCCCCTCACTATAGATATATTTCTGTCCATTTGATATAACCATGATTAGTAAGTCGATCCTTGGTTGTTCGTAACTAGAGCTGGGTCAATTTACCGTTTTACCCCTGAAGTTACTTCTTGTTCCTTATATCTCACTGATCCTCTAATGAACAATTGGTTTGTGGTCCAACCAGTAAACCGAATCCCTCTCTGGCAAATGAGAGGGTGGGGCCCCTTGTTCAAGACCTGGAGTCAGTGCTCAAGGGAACTACCTCTCTTCTATCCCTAAAAGTGGGTAGGAGTGAATTTCATCTTGCACCTCACGTCCCCAGCCATTCACCCAGTCTTACCCCTGAAATGGGAGGCCTATTGAGTCGGCGAACTAGAGCCACTCTCACCCATGCAAATCTAGGGATAATTCCGAATAAACAGGAGTTCATTGTTAGCTCAGGATTAAAATCAAGTTACCTAGGTTATCGAATGAAAAGAAAACCAGTCTCAACAGTAAACGACATTATAAAGTGAGAGTGGTTTTCTTCATGGTCCGATCTTATGCAATACTCATTGCATAGGACGCCCCCACTCACATGTCTCCACATGTACACTTTAGTGATCACATTGTTTATATCATATACAAAAGTGGGCCGCATCCATAGTGTCCCTAGAATAAGGTACTCAGCCTTATCCTTATACTATAGATCATTTTGACTATATACTTGAACTTGATCCACTCTTATGTCTCTACATGTAGTTCAAGTAATCATACTATAGCCAGAGTGTTCTTAGTTTATTGGATTTAGATTAATGGTCGTAAAGTTCATTTTATTCAATAACAATCTTTACTGAATAAACAACAATAATAACTTTACTGAAAATAGAATATGTTTTTGTTTACAAACTATGAGTTTTAGGACATAAAACCCAACACTCGTGTCCTATGTCAAACATATCATTGAACACATCGTACCATAATTATTATCATGCAATTCACATATTATAACATATACATAACATATAAGAAGCATATCGATTCACAAACAATTCACACATATCAATATATATGACACGTGCAGAACCACGGGGCACGTGTCAATATCAAATATAACCATGCCGATAGTAGGTCACTTACCTGGCTAGCTTAAGTCGTTGTCACGAATATATCCTTAATGAAAGTTCGATTATGTTATTTGAAATTCAAATCAACCTATGTGAGTGCATGACATCAGTTTCAAGTTTGAACTCTATAAAATTATTTCTCTAATTTACATTGGTCATTATTAAAAGTCATATATATATATATATATATATATATATATATATATATATATATATATATATATATATATAATGGTATTTTCAACGGGTCAAAATTCAATGGAGTTCCTGTTTTATTTTAAATTCTTGTTAAACAAGTCTTTCCTCAATCTTCCTTCCTCCCTCTGTGTAATTATTTTCACTATGTAAGTAGATTTTCAATTCTGTAAACATTTTCAATTATGTGAACAAATATTAGTGGCCAATTTTAATCGATTGTTTGGCTACGATCTAACAGATTTATAGATCTGCCAACTAAAATTTTATTGATTCTAACCTTATTTCCTATAACTTAAAATGCTAACAAAAATCTAATTAATGGGATATGAGATCTAGGTGAGAAAACGATACAAGAGTACAACCTAGTGTCGAGCATACTAGCAAGATTTGTGCCAGAGTTGGTTAGACAACGTTGATAAAGATGGACCACTTCATCACTGGTTTCAGGGACAAGATCTAGGGCTTGAAGTAGCTCAGGCTTCCTCAATTTATGTGGAAGCAATATGCGATGCTAGAAAGATAGATATGCGCAGTTGGATTAGAGCCTATGGAGTCAATGTGATTGTGAGCACGTCGTGATAGATAGTAATGCCCTAGTAGTGACCTTTTAATCCCGAAAGGTAAAACATCTCGTGCAAGGAGTAGGGTAGCTCTAGGAGCACTTCAAGAGTTAGAAACATTTTCATGGACAGGGAACCCGAGGAAATGTTTCCAAGAGAACTGTGTAGTTTGTTACAACTTCACCATGCGCAAGTGGGTGTGTTGAGTGTAAAAGTCCATAGTCATGGTTCAGTAGAGTTACCGTCGAGACAACATAGCAACTTGGGTAAGGAAATTAGACAAGAGGATGTCCTACCATAAGAATCAGGCAAAGTAACTTTCAATGACAAATATTTTTAAGGAGAGGAGAATTTGTAACACTCAAGTTCCAACGAGGTATAAAATGTTTGATTTTTTTATTTAAAGTCAAACTTCAAAAATTTTATTGAAAGTTTTAGAGGCCAAATTTGAAGATGATATAGAAGAAAAAACGGATTACAAAAAACCTAGTAACTCAAAGAAAAATATAAAATAAAATAGAGAAAAAATAAGAAAAACGGTCAAAGTCAAAATGAGGTAAAAAATTAGGGCTTTAATCATAATTCAAATGAGGAAGAAAAAAAGAAAGAGGGAAGAAAAAGGAAAAGAGGGAGAAAAGGTGGGTGACTCTAGGGTTTTTAGAGAGCAAGTGGAAATTAGCTCCCAAGTGGCCGTTTGGAGTCAGAATTTCACTCGACTTTCTTCGCAATAAATGCTCGTTAGCTTTGGGAGAATCATTTAGGCTTTTGATTTGTTTAAATCTATCAATAATCGAGAAAGAATAGAAGGAAAGCGTTTTAGATTCTTGATTTCGGGTTTCTTTAAATTTGAGAGCTTTTCTTGGAAATAAGTTATGGATTTTTAATATGTTGATATTGGAGGGATTTTGCACAAGATTCATGAAGGAAGATGGAGTTGATTCAAATCGGAAGTCGACATTCCGACGATTGTCAAGAAACGCAAGATCGGTAAGTTTTTAGTTTTCGACAATCTTTGGACGTGTTTATTTTAGTTTGTAGTTGATAATAAATTACGAGAAAAATACCTATGTATACACCAACCAACCTAATCCGGATAAGAAGTAAGCGCTAGTTACCTACCTTATCGCCTACTTTCATTTCCAAAGTTATAAAAATGTGAAGAAAATAGGATGAACAAAGAAAATTCATCAGTTTTTGGAAAATTGTGTTGGAAGCAAATACCTGAGGGACACGCATCACAAAGAGAGGGTCGCGCATTTGGACGAGGAATTGACATGTGTTGCAAGAAGAGTGGGCCACTCGTCAGGGGTTATGCTCTTCAAACAATCTGACTAGTGACCTGAACCAGTTCTGTGCGACCCACAAGTACACTTGTTGCGCACGTGTAAACATGTGTATCTCCATCTCCACTCTCCACATGAGGCACGTGAGTTCCTCTTTTTGGCCTATTTGACTTTCGTTTGACTGTTTTTTGCTCCTCCGATATAGATATTAACCCTATTTTTACTTGAATTATGACCTATTAGAGAAATTTCAGAAACTTTGGATCTTTTAACCCATGTCATCCAAGTAAGTAACTACACAGACTTTAGGCAAAGTAATACTGAGAGGAATCGCTAGGATAAGCTAGCATGCAAGCATTCCTTACCTTAGGTGATTATAAATTGCATGTTAAAGACTTGAGAATGACGTTTTTTTAATGAGTATGTATTATATGTATGTTATGGAAAATTGTCATTATGTCTATTGATATAATTATTACAAGCAAGTAGATCTTTCAAGAGTTGTTTATAAATACAGTTGAGCCCTAAGTTCCTCTGAGGCCAGTGAGAAGGTGAGACTCCATTGCTCAAGTCCGAAATCAGCATTTAAGGAATCTACTCATCTATTAACGTATACGGGAAGGATTGAGTTCCATCCTGTGAAATTATGTTCCTAGCTTCCCATGTTGTCAACTTCCCAAAATAGTAGACATATTGAATTTGTTACAAAAGTCGTTCTCAATCATACAAATCAAATGACAAACCCTAGAGTAAGAGTTCGTAACTCACTCAAGATTAAGATCGAGTCACACATAATCATTTGTAAAATATTAATCTTCTCAATTAATGGATTTATAAAGAGAGATTAAATATTTCGTGATCCAGTCTTATACAAACTCATTGTATATGATACCCCACTTACATGTATCCACATAAATGATTTGAATCAAGTAATTGTAACAATTACGAAGTGGGTTGTATTAATAATAGTGTTACCCGGATATACCATATACCATAGACCCTTTATGTTATTACTTGAACATGATTCTATTGTATGTCAACCACGTATTGTTCAAGATTACAATAATAACTTTAGATTTTTTATATATTGGATAATTTTACGAGCCTTTTAAGTTAGAAATCTCAACAAGCCATGCATAGGGTATGACATAAATTTCAAGTAAACCTAGGACTATTAATGAACCATGTACTAAAAGCATACCGTAGGACCATGCAAGACTACTCCTACACCTCCCCACCTTAAATTTACTACACTAAGTTTTCAAGGTACCATGCTACTACTATACCTTAAATGACCATAACCTCCCATAATATGTTGTGCTATGAGGCCTCTAATTCCTGTTCTAGGTGGGATGATCTGCACCATGTCTCATGGGAAAGATGTCAGATAGGTCTCATGTTTTCCTCACCTAGTTGAAATGTCATGCGTCATGTATTACTAGCTCGACGTCATGATCATGTTTTGCACCAATTATGTGACCATGTAGATCTGTCATGCAGAACGATTCTAAGACCATTTAGGGGTACCTTCTAGGTCGATTACATGTCATGAACCAAACTAAGCTATATGTATGAGATACTCAAGGAGTTATCGCACCCTAGCTTAAGGTCACAGAGCTTAAAAGTCAGCTACTTACTGAGTCTTTGTACTCACTCCATGTGTTTCCATATTTTCCAGGTAATTAGGAACTCCTCAAGGACGAGAGTAGACTTTGAAGCGAGAGCCATAAATCAACCACAATACCTCCATTTTTTTCTTTTAAATGTTTTTGAGTTTGTTCCTTATTTTATGTCTAAAACTATGTTTGTACGAACTCTATTTTACATGTCTCGTTTTTATTTTACAAAAAAAATTTCATCATACTTTTACGAATCATGATTGTGCCCTGGAGGCCTCGAGAATTAAGTCGTGACATTGTCATTCATTAATAGTTGAAATAATTCATACTTCTATGTTGTTGACAAATCCTACCCTATAGACTCAATTCTCTCTTACGTAATAACAACGATATTCTTTAAAACATAAATCGAACGATTACAACTATTCAAATATTTAAAACATAGCCTCTAAGATTTTCACAAAATCTACAAGAACATCTCTATTTCAAGTTTATCTATAATTCTTGTCATAAAATCAACTTAAAGATGAACCAAGTTCAAACATACATGAAAGTGAGTATTAAATGCATAGGAGATTAGGCAACAAAATTGATGAACATAAATATGATCTTTTGTGGCCTTGGAAGTTGGAAAAACAGGTGAGGATAATGGATAATGGGAGAGCAAAGCAATGAAAAAAGAAAGGGAAAAAAAGAAGGTTGTTTGAAGAACACGCAAGGGGCAAGGTGCAGTGTGTTTGGTCTGGTCTGCAATTCTGTGTGCCTGCTGTCCCCTCTCACCAACACCAACACTTTCCCACTATCGTCCAGCTCCCACCAACCCCCTCTCCAAATAATAATAAACCTCAAATCTTATTGCTTTAAACTCAAATTTTAGAATCAAAATAGGTTTTGATTTGAAAGAAGGTAAAGCTGGATGCATGATACGATGCCTCTGCTGCTTGTCTGCCTTCTCTAAGCAAAACAACAAACCCTCACATTTGGCGGCACCAACACTTTATTCATCTCTCTCTCCCCCTCTCTCCTACGTAATCAACGTCATCTTTGGGTTTTTCCGTTCGGAATTACGCTCCACGGTTCCACACCCTTTATAAAGAACGGAAAAACCCTCTAGGGTTCCACACCCTTTATAAAGAATGTTTCGTTATCTTCTCCAACTGATGTGGAATCTCATATTCCACTCCCTTTCGAAGCGGCTCAGCGGCCTTGCTTGCACTCGTCCTTGTTGGCACATCGTCTCGTGTCCACCACCCTTTAGGGCTTAGCCTTCTCGCTGGCACATCGTTCGGTGTTGGGCTCTAATACCATTTGTAACATTCCAAGTGCACTGTTAGAAGATATTGTCATCTTTGGACTTTCCCTTCGACCTTCCCCTCAAGGTAGGGAGAAACTTTCACTTTTCTAAATAATGTTTTGTTCTCCTAGTCAACATGATCTCACACATCGGAACTCCGAAATTAGGCGTGCTTTGTTTGGAAAACTTCTATGTTGGGTTATTTCCTAAATTTTTTTAGAAAGCATGTGAGTAAGGACAACGTATGCACAGGAAAGGACCCGTGTTAGTTTGTGGGCCCATAGCGTAAGGAAATGTCGGGTTCATCATGTGCCAAAATTGTATTATGTTACGATTAGTGTCACGTAATTGAATGGATGTCTTGGTGATGTTGGTTTCTTATTTTAAGTTCATAAACCTATGATTGATTTATTTATAGTTATGGATGAGGAAAATGAGAAAGAAGGACAATAATTTAGGTTTGAGTACGTCATTGATACTAGAATCTGGGAAAAAGATTGGATGAGGGCTTGTTCGTTAACAGTAACAGAAAAATGAAACAAAAACATCAACAATCTTTTGCCTTCAACAAAATCTTTGCTCAAAATTCCATCTATATATATATTTATATATATTTATGGAAAGATTAATAAAATTTATATAATGTGCTTGATCATATAAAAATTCATAACATATATTTAGTATCATTTACGTCATTAAATTTGTATCATACATAGATGTTTATGAGGCGAGGAGGGGCTAAGAAAACCTTTTCCGTCCCACCTTTGCCCTCTTTTTTATTTCTCATCTCCATGAATTTATTCATTTACCTTTACAAGGATCGGGGAGAGAAATAATATATGTATGCATGTTGCTCAATCCTCAATCCTCCGTCCAATGGAGAGAGTATTTATTTGATTATAAACTTATGATCATTCCCTAAATTAGCCAATGTGAGACTTTCATCCTAACACCTCCCCTCGAACAAAGAGCGTCTCCCCTTAATCGAGGCTCGACTCCTTTTGCTTTTGGAGTCCTTTGTTCGACACTTGAGGATTCTATTGACATGGCTAAGTTTAGAGCCAGACATAGCTCTGATACCATGTTAGATGAACATGACTCTCCACAATGATATGATATTGTCCATTTTGAGCATAAGCTCTCATGGCTTTGCTTTAGGCTTCCCCAAAAGACCTCATTCCAATGGAGAGAGTATTCTTTGATTCTAAACCCATGATCATTCCTTAAATTAGCCCACGTGGGACTTTCATCCAACAAAGAAATCTTTTTGCGCTCCTTCCCTCACTTTCTATTTAAATCAGGATTCTCCATCCCATTCAAAGTAGGTCTACAGAATTCCAATCTCGCGTGGTAAATGAACATCTCTAATTATGGGATGAATCAATATCTACCCTATAGCTTAATTATCTAGAGAAAGCGTCTCTAGATGTTAGCTCGCATATAGCTTATTAGGAGAAAGCTTAAACTAGACTCGAACTTGATACTAATTTAAGTTTTAACGAATAAAATTGACGAGACGGGTTGATATCATGTTGTTCAAGATCTGATTTTGTGTTTCATAATCATGTAAGTCAAAATTTGAGGCACTATGATGAAATTCCAATGAGAAAAAACATAGAAAAAAGGCCCCTTTTTTGTTGGGTAACACTGTTTTCAATGAGAAAAGAAAAAGATGGATGCATTAATAATAAGCAACAATAAAGACATAGCTTCTGGAGGATCATAAAAAAATTTGGTTGTCACACGAAAAGAAGCCATTATCTGTATGCATTCTTTAAAGAATACCCATTTTCATACTCAATCTTTTCTTCTCTCTCTCCCTCTCCCTCTCCCTCTAAATTCCCTATTTAAACACCTTCTTCTTCTTCTTCTTCTTCTTCACCTTACACACCAAAACCTTCACTTTCCTCATCAATGGCGGCCGCCTGGGCGAGAGACTCCTGCTGGAGAAGCAGGGCACGTGCAAGGCCCTTCCCTTTCCCTTTCCCTCTGCACGTGCTCCCTTTCTCCAACATGCCTCTCTCGCTCTTATGCTCTATCAACACACACACAACCATCACCAAAATCTCTTCTTCACCTTCTTCTCTTTTATTTATTTATTTTTTAATCTTAATTAGTTCATAATCTCCATGCAGGGTAAACAACAAGCTTGGCTTTCAAGATCATGGAGGAGATACTGGATTTTGTTTAAATATTGTAATTTTATTTTGTATGTTTCAAAAATTACAAAAAGGATGAATTATTTATATTTGGAATGTATGTAAATGGCTTACAAATAATGTTCTATGAAGACCCTCATCTGAAAATCATAAATTATTTGTAATGTTTATGAAATAAATAAGTATTCGAGTCATGTGCAACCTTAGCACCGTGGTTCCTACAAGCTTGCAGGCATGGCTCATTGGCTCGACTAGACTCACGCTCATTCTGATCTACATCGATAGTTTCGATGAAAACAAACTAACAAGAATTCGAATTCTTACACGTAAGGAGTCGTTTGTGTGATTCTTTTGGGTTAATGTTAGATAAGTTGATAGTCCTAAATACTATAGTCGATAATCAAGGTAAATTTGTTGGTATATAAATAGTTTGTATTAAGTGTAAGTTATAAGTATGGATGTAGTCTTTGGCCCTTGAAGTGAGGCTACTTTACACGTTTAGCGAGAACATGAAGATGGCGATTGAATAGAGTCTTGTTTAGGGTCGTAAGCACTCGTTCTTCATATATTATCATTATTTGATTACGTTTTGCCAACTTGATTCGAAAATGAACGATGAATTTGCTATCGTGCAAGCTTGTAATAGCGAGTATCGAAAGTTATTTAAAAGAAACTCAAAATCAAGTAAAAATGAATGAAAAAGTAATAATAATAAGTGATGTAATGTAATAGAGGGAGAGAGAGGATAAGGCAGAGACATAAATAGAAGATTATGTCAGAGAGAAAGATGGCGTAAACAAATGAAATGGTTGATATGGTTTCTGATCCAGGTGAATTTTTTTGACAGTCTAAAATATTACCTCTCTCACACACACATTTACCTTGCTTAAACCCCAAGTCATCCTTTTACTTTGCCTTAAAATGTGGGGGATTCTTCTCTCTCTCTCTCTTTATATATATATATATTTTGAGATTTTTAATTTTTTTTTTTAATTTATTATCCCCAAAACTATCATAAAGTATTACCCACATCTCCTATTCCTATGTAATTGTTTGATTTTTAGTTTTTTTTTTTTTATATTTAAAAAAATAAATTTTAATAATTTGAAAAGAATTTAAATATTTTTTTAAAATGAAAACTAAGAAAGACGTTAAACAAATTTAAATTTCAAAAATAGAAAACTAAAAGATGAAATTACCTTTTAAGGTGAGTAGGGTGAGTGATAAGGAATCGTTCGTCGTGCAACTTAAACTACGTCGAATTATAGAGAAACTTAGTCATTGGCTAGAAGAAAACTCATTTTATTCCATTTTTCAAGTTTATTTTACAATATAGCATACGTGATTTTATATAGTCTCAAAATGAAAATCCATAACTTTTATATGAGACATCCTCAGAGTTATTATGAATCTACTGATTTCTGCTGGCCGTCAGGGTTGCTTCTGTTGGAACTAGGGTTGGTCAAGGTACTGCTGCGGACCAAGATGTAGAAGGGATGACGAGACAACCCGAGACGAAGGGAAAAGTTCGTAACTTTCATACGTTATGACCATGATTATCTACTATGTAAATAAATCTCGAAATATATTAAAGAAACACCATAAATCTAAATTAACCTCTATCGTAAATTTGTAATAATAAATTAAGTTTCACTTGAACCATTCGATCTTCAAGCATTTGTTCCATCAATCAAACTTGACTAATACTAATATTAGTGATTTGGGTATCACTATGCCTTCAAATGTGGGGGATTTCACTATTCTCACCCTACCCTTGAGTTGTAGGACATTTTTAAAGGGCTAAAAGGAAGGGTTAAGGGTAGGTTGATAAAGGGAATTAGGGCATTGGAAATTGAAGTGAGAGAAAGGGAGAATTGATGAATGGTTTGGCTTATATTGCAAGTATGGTGTCTGAGATAGAATAAAAAAAGGAGGGTTTTCCACACGCAATGCACGAATATTGAGGCTTTTCTCCTTGCATTATTTATTTTTGCTGTGTGTTGTTCCTTTTCTTTCAACAATCATTATTATTACAAAAGACAATGACCCATCTCTCTACCCTATTTGGCTACACGTGGGGTTATTAAATCTCCTACTTATCTCTTGGACTTACCAACAATTCAAATGCATTACGACTTTATTACCACTCCCAATAATCCAATATTTATGTCCTTTCATGGCTTGCTCTCACATTTGAATGGTCAACCCTAGGGATTCAAAATTAAAAAGATGCAAATTCTTCTTTTAAGAAAATCGATGAAACCCTTTGCTTATAAAGTTATGTCGGAGAAATGATGTTGTTATGTTATGTTATGTTTTACTATGCATGTATCGTGATTGTTATGTATGATTGAATCCTATGCTAAGGATCATAGACTTAGTTTCTTGTGTACGGATAATATATCATGTTGTCTCATAAACGTATAAGAGGATGACCACTTTCCAAGGACGAAATAGAGGTAGAAGAAGTTTGGCTCGCGAAGCATTGGTGAGTCACGGGTTGAGGAACCACTAATGGCACTCATAATGCCCCTGGTAGGTTCTAATCCGGTCCAAAGTTGCCATGATGTAGGATACTTTTCATGCAATGATGCAGACTATGACAGTGAACCTGTAACGGCCTAGATCCACCACTAGCAGATATTATCCTTTTTGAGCTTTTCCCTTTTGGACTTCCCCTCAAGGCTTTATAACGCGTTTGCTAGGGGAAAGTCTCCACACCCTTATAAATGGTGGTTTGTTCTCCTCCCCAACCAATATGGGACATCACAATTCACCCCCCTTCGGGGCCCAGCATCCTCGCTGGCACTCTTTCCTTCCTCCAATCGATGTGGGACCGCCCCAAATCCACCCTCCTTTGGGGCCCAGTGTCCTTACTGGCACACCGCCTCGTGTCTACCCCCCTTCAGGGAACAGCGAGAAGGCTGGCACATCGTCTGGTGTCTGGCTCTGATACCATTTGTAATGGCTTAGATTTACCGCTAGCAGATATTGTTCTCTTTGGGCTTTACCCTTTCGGGCTTCCCCTCAAGGCTTTAAAACGCGTCTACTAGGGGAAGGTTTCCACACCCTTATAAATGGTGGTTTGTTCTCCTCCCCAACCAAGATGAGACATCACAGAACCACTGTTGACTCTAGCAATTTGGAGGAAAATGTCGACGAAAAACTGGCCGAAGGTTTCTTCGAAAGAAAAAATAGCGGAAGTAAAAGGAGAGAGGGAGAGAGATTCGCTGAGATTTGCTGAAGACTCGATGTTTTGTTTTTCTTCAGTTGAATTGTTTAAATAACAAATCTAATTACAAAAATAGAAAAACTAATTACACAAAAATAGAAAAGTGGGCGAAGACTTCTCCCAAGTTGGCCAAAAAATGGCAGCTAGAATTACGCTCTTCCATTGGCGTGAATTCAGAAGTTTTAAGAGTCAAAACAACCTAACTAAATAAGGAACATGACTTTTATTTAACAACCACTAGGTGCATGCGGCTTTTAACCTGAGTGTGATAAGGGGCGAGATACTTATGAAATTTCAGGATATACTATCCTCATGTCTTTAATAGGACCTTCGAAGATCGGACAGTTGCAGTATTGTGGCTATTATTGATGTAGACGATATTTCAATTAATGGATTGAGGACGAAAAAGTATCATGTGCTTCATTCAAGTTGTAGGTTCACAAGGTTGATGAGATTTGCTCAAGAATCTGTTGATATTGTTGGGATATGAAGTCTGATGCCTAGATCTAGTAGAGATATATATGGAAGATATTTCGTAAAGATCTGATAGAGATATATATGGTAGATATTTGGTAAAGATTTGATAGAGATATATATGGTAGATTATATCTCGTAGGTTTAAATCTTTCAAAGCTATTTAGTAAATTGAAACCATATATATATCCCATTAGGTAGTGCTTACAAAATGAACTTTTCTTCATTCTCTGTATTCTCTCTTGTTGTACATACCTGAAGTCATCAATAAAATCTTTAGCCAATATTCCTCCTTGAATTTTATCTCTCATGTTCTTTGTGTTCATCTTGATCGAGTGTGTGCGTTGTTGAGCGATTCTAACAACTGGTATCAGAGCACGGCGAAATTCACCACGATCTGTGAAGATGAAAATTTCCAAGATTAGAATTAAAAAGTTTGATGGATCCGATTTCAGTTTCTGGAAGATGCAGATTGAAGATTGTCTGTACCAGAAAGGTCTTCACGAACCCCTGTTGGGGGTGAAGTCGGATACTATGGCTGCAGAGTAGTGGAAGCTCTAGGATCGTCAGGCCTTAGGGTTGATCCGGTTGACCAGAAACGTAACGTTCAATATCATCAAAGAGAAGACAACATCAGATCTGTTGAAAGCGCTATCGAATATGTACGAGAAACCGTCGGCTATGAATAAGGTGTATTTGATGCAGGAAAAGAAGAATCACAAATATGAAGATACTAAGGATGCTCTAATTCTTAGTGTGGACCACCCGCTTGAATCATGGATTTTGGATTGAGGTGCATCGTTTCATTTATCTCCAAATCAGGAATTGTTTCAAAATCTCAAATTATGAAATTTTGGAAAGGTGTATCTTGCCGACAACAAAACCTTGGAGATTGAAGGAAAGGGAGATGTTTGCATACAAACTCCAATGGGAATTAGTGGACATCAAAGGATGTCAGATATATTCCTGATTTCTATTTGTCAATTGGATAGCACAGGTTATGCAGCCGAGTTTGGAAAGAGTTCGTGGAAGATTGTGAAGGGTGCTATGGTGGTAGCACGTGGTATAAAATCTAGAACCCTATACACCACTGTAGGGCATATAAACATGACTGTTGTTGCTGAGAGTGCTTCCGATTCAAGCCTGACATAATAGGCTTGGACATATGAGCGTCAAAGGAATGAAGATGTTGGCTGCGAGAGGAGTTTTAGAAGACCTAAAATCTGTTGATATGGGTCTTTGTGAGAGCTGCGTTATGAGCAAACAGAAACGAGTTAGCTTCACAAAGGTTGCCAGAGAACCAAAGAAAGTACGACTGGAAATGATCCATACAGACGTTTAGGGACCATCTCCAGTTTCATCACTTGGCAGATCAAAGTTCTACGTCATCTTCATTGATGATTTCAGCAGGAAGGTAGGGGTTTATTTCCTGAAACACAAGTTAGACGTGTTTGCTACCTTCAAGAAGTGGAAAGGTGAAGTTGAAAATCAGATCTGCTTGGAGATTAAATGTCTGAGGTCTGACAATGGAGGAGAGTACGACAAGTCAGATTTTAAAACATTTTGTGCAGCTGAGGAAATTAGATTAATGAGGACAGTTCCTAATAAGGCAAGACAAGATGGCATTGCAGAAAGGATGAACAGAACATTAAATGAGTTGTCAAGAAGCATGAGGATTTATTTTGGCCTACCAAAGACATTCTGGGTTGATCCTATGAGCATAGCAGCTTATTTGATCAATAGAGGGCCGTCAGTAGCCTTGGAGTTCAAAGTGCCAGAAGAAGTATGGGCAGGAAAAGAATTCAAGTACTATCACTTGAACTTTTGGCTGTACTGTGTAGGTTCACGTCAATCCAGAGAAAAGAGACAAACTTGATGCTAAGGTTATGAAGTGCTACTTCATAGGCTATGACTCAGACTTGTTCGGGTATATGTTTTAGAATGACAAGAATAGAAAAATCCTAAGACATTGTGACGTAACCTTTGATCAAAAAGTCATGTACAAGGACAAAGAGAAGATAAACTCTGAGACTACGAAGTAAGTGGGAGTTGAACTTGAGTCGCAGGCAAACTCACTCAGTGATGTTACAACAGAAGCTCAAGAAACTCCTGAGACCATTGCTAAAGAACTAGACGTGGAACAAGTGACACCTGAGCAGGTGTTGAGGAGATCATCCAAAACTATCAGAGAACCAGATAGATATTCACCTTCATTGCATTATTTGTTGCTGACTGACGAAGAAGAACTAGAGTTCTTTGATGAGGCCCTACAACTGAAAGATTCAACCAAGTGGGAGCAAGCCATGGATGATGAGATGAGCTCACTTGAAAAGAATAATACGTGGGTGCTGACTGAGTTACCTACAAGAAAGAGAGCTCTGTTGAACACATGGGTGTTCAGAATCAAGGCTAAACCAGATGGCAAAAGGAGGTACAAGGCTCGATTAGTAGTTAAAGGATATTCACAAAGGAAAGACATTGATTATGCTGAGATCTTTTCTCCTATTGTGAAATTAACTACTATCCGAATTCTGCTGAGTATTGTTGCAGCAGAGAATTTGCACCTTAAGCAAATAGATGTAAAAATAACGTTTTTATATGAAGATCTTATGCAACAACCAGAAGGGTTTGCAGCTCCAGGCAAGGAGCACATGGTGTGTAAGCTCAACAAGAGCTTGTATGGACTAAAACAAGCACCGAGACAGTGGTACAAGAAGTTTGGCTCTTTTATGTACAAGAATGATTTCCATAGGAATGAAAAGGATATGTGTTGTTACCTTAAGAAATAAATTGATTCTTATGTGTTTCTACTCCTGTACGTGGATGATATACTGACTGTTGGATCCAGTATGAGAGAGATAAACCACCTGAAGGCAAGCATGTCTTCAGTATTTGAGATGAAAGATTTAGGTGTAGTGAAACAGATTCTTGGGATGAGGATTTCTCGAGATAGATCTGTTGGCACATTAAATCTATCTCAAGAGTAGTACATTGAGAAGGTGTTGTCCAATTTAGGATGAATGATACTAAACCCAAGAGTACCTTTTGACCAGTCATATTAAATTGTCAAAGGGACAATCTCCCAAGACAGTTGAGGAACGTGAGCACATGGCACCAGTTCCGTAAGCTTCTGCAGTTTGGAGCTTGATGTATGCTATGATATGCACTAGACCTGATATAACACATGTCGTGGGAGTTGTTAGCAAGTACATGGCAAACCCAGGGAAAGAACATTGGGAAGCTGTGAAATGGCTTCTCAGATATTTGAGAGGTACATCCAATACTTCACTTTGTTATGGCAATGACAAAGTAGTTATGCAATGTTTTGTGGATGCTGATTTGAGTGGAGATGTAGAGTCTAGCAAGAGCACATCTAGATATATCTACACTATAGATAGAACAACAATGAGTTGAATGTCTAGGCTTCAGAAATGCGTTGCTCTTTCATCTATTGAGACTGAGTACGTGGCAATAGTTGAAGCTGGAAAGGAGATGATATGGATGACAGACTACCTAGAAGAATTGTGCAAAAAGCAGCACGAGAAGATTCTCTATACAGATAGTCAAAGTGCCATACAATTGGTGAGAAACCTAGTTTATCATTCAAAGACAAAACACATCAAAAGACAATATCATTTCACTCGCAGGTTAGTGGAAGAAGGTGATATGTGTTTGAAGAAGATAGATGGTGCAAATAATCCAGCATACATGTTGACAAAATGTGTTGATGTTGGAAAGTTGAAGTTGTGCAAAGCCTCAATTGGTATGATGTAGATTGAGAATGAAATTATTGGTTGATTGGATCAGTCTCCAAGTGGAAGATTGTTGGGATATGGAGCTTAATATCTAGATCTGGTAGAGATATATTTAGAAGATATTTCGTAAAGATCTGATAGAGATATATATGGTAGATATTTGGTAAAGATTTGATAGAAATATATTTGGTAGATAATATCTCATAGGTTTAAATCTTTGAAAGCTATTTAGAAAATTGAAACCATATATATACCCCATTAGGCCGCGCTTACAAAATGAACTTTTCTTCCTTCCCTGTATTCTCTCTTGTTGTACATACTTGAAATCATCAATAAAACCTTTAGTCAATATTTTTCCTTGAATTTTATCTCTCCTGTTCTTTGTGTTCATCTTGATCGAGTGTGTGTTGTTGAGCGATCCTAACAGATACATAAGCCAAGAAGGCAAAGAGATTTATTATGAGCCTCAATGAAGGGGTCCGAGGTGTTGTTGTAATCCTAACACCTAGTAAATATGTTACTACCTTGAGAGTAGCTACTATGATGGGAGATGTCATAGCCTAATTTTTGAATTGTTTGAAAGACGGATCGTGATGTGGGTTAACTCAAAGGTGTAAAAATATGGTAAATTTTTTATTTTTAAGATAAAAGTATAAAAAAAATTTAAGAACGGTAAGTACATACATATATATTTATAATATCCAAAATAGTGTTTAAGTTTAAATGCACAAAAAAGGAATGGAGTATATAATACAATTGAGACTAAGCGGATACAAAACTAGTGGAGGCTCTCGCCCTAGGTTTTTCTCTATGACACATGTTCTAGATCCTCCCCTCCTCGAACAACATCTAGTCATTACCTAAAAAACATGTAAAAACTAGAAATTCAGTAAGTAGTTTACTTGTAGGCTATTGATCGTGTCCATAGGGTATTATACTTTTAACCTATCAAAGATATAACATTTTTTATGTTCTAAAGACCCTGGTCCTAGATCATGAGTTTTGAGTTTGTAAGGTTTGGTCAGTCTAGTGCCTAGCTCTAGCTTATGCACTTGTACAATCCCTTATCCTTGGACGAGTTTAAGGCGATTCCACTCCATACATAATAAATAACACTAGTCCTATTCCTAAAACACTCCCCTAAAAAACCTACTAGGTCACATGGTCGGTAAACAATATGAACCTAAGCATATACCTATGTCTTCGATTTGAAATCTAGATTTGGCCCATGGTTGCTTCTTGATTCCTCTACGTCCCCGTGACATATTTTGGGTTATGACATCCTGAAAGGTATCTAGAAAAGGCATCTCACTAAAATGCGGAAAACATATGATCATGATGTACCATGTATTGGGAGGTCTAGAGTGACTTAGGGCATTAAGCAATATGGGTGTCCTAATTGGCGTACCGCTTGAGTGGTGCATTTTTTTGAAACCAACCTATTTGGCTTGACTCTTTTAACTCTAAAGCAATATCATAGGTTCATTAGTTCATAGTTTTGACTCTAAGGGACCGTCATAAAAGCTTAAGGCATAATAAAAAACATATGTCATACTATAAAGTTCATAAGCTCTAATCCGAGCATACACGTAATAATCATGTCAACACTTCACAAATTCATACATACGTCGCACATAATATCATAAATAAGTGTCATGCAAATTCTCATGCCATGTAGAGTTCATCAGAACCATAAGTTCTCATAAAATATTCATTAGGACGTTTTCATCATTTTCCACCATAATCTTGGTTCATGCCCTTAACATGCTACAATAAATTTGAAACCATGTCTAGTTATATATATATATAGGTCTTATAGAAACCATGTCTAGTTATATATATATATATATATATAGGCCTTATAAGAAAATTTTAAGTTATTTGTGTTGGGTTTTATGTCCTAAAACTAATAGTTTGTAAACAAAAACATATTCTATTTACAATAAAGTTATTATTGATGTTTATTCAGTAAAGATTGTTATTGAATAAAGTGAATTTTACGATCATTAATCTAAATCCAATAAACTAAGAACACTCTAGCTATAGTATGATTACTTGAACTATACATGGAGACATAAGAGTGAATCAAGTTCAAATATATAGCCAAAATGATATATAGTACAGGGATAATACTGAGTATCTTATCTTGGGGACACTATGGATGTGACCCACTTTTGTATATGATATAAATAATGTGATCACTAAAATGTACATGTGGAGACATGTGAGCGGAGGCGTCCTATGCAATGAGTATTGCATTAGATCGAACCATGAAGAAAGTCACTCTCACTTTATATTGTCGTTTACTGTTGAGACTGATTTTTTTTCATTCTATGACATAGGTAACTCGATCTTAATCCTGAGCTAACTATGAATTCCTGTTTATTCAGAATTATCCCTAGATTTGCATGGGTAAGAGTGGCCCGAGTTCACTGACTCAATAAGCCTCCCAATTCATGGGTAAGACTAGGTGAATAGTTGGGAACATAGGGTGTAAGATGGAGTTCGCTCCTATTCGCTATTAGAGATAGTAGAGAGGTTGTTCCCTTAAGTACTGACTTCAGGTCTTGAACAAGGGGCCCCACCCTCTCATTGGCCCGAGAGGGATTTGGTTTAGTGGTTGAACCACAAACCAATTGTTCATTAGAGGATCAGTGAGACTTAAGGAACAAGAAGTAACTTCAGGGGGTAAAACGGTAAATTGACCCAACTCTAGTTACGAATGTGTGAAGGATCGACTTACTAATCATGGTTATATCAAATGAACAGAAATATATCCTTAGTGAGAGGAGTACAACTACTAGGCTATAGTGGAGTGTCCTGGTAGTTAACGAATGTTGGTTAACAAGGTTAATCTCGGATCGTTGAACCCAATGATTTGTAGGTCCATTAGATCCCCCTGCTAGCTCATATCGGACTAAACCCTAAAATAGTGTGACGAGTGAGTTCAAAGTATTCGAATTCAAATTAGGGAATTTGAGCTAAATATATACGAAATACTTAGTCGGAGTAGGAGATATTTAAATAAAATTTAAATATTATAATTATGGATAGGAAATCATAATGAACGTGTCTCACAATTGATTGGAATGGGCATTAAATTATTTAATTAATCATTTAATATTATTTTAATTTAAAATTAATTATTTAAATTAAGGGTTGAATTAAAATAGAAAAAGTCAAAAGATTGACTCCAAGGTATCGAAAAATCCATTTTTGAGTGAGTAGAATATTGAGTGTCAATACATATTTTAACCAAACTTGCATGTTTGCCAAATAACCCCATGAATTTGAGTGTCAAAATTTGGTTAACTCAAACTTGCATGCTTGCCACATAATCCCACAAATTTTAATAGAATTTTGAGTGTCAAAATTTGGTAATCTCAAATTTGAATGATGCAATATGACTCTATAAATAGAGTAATCAAGGTACATGGAAAGCTCTGACAGGAACGTTGAGAAAATCCCTCAACAACTCTCTCTCCAGATATATTAAATTCCTTCCCAGTCTAGTCACTCGCCGGATTCCACAGTCCCCTTTTGAGGCTGGAGAATAGTAGGAAAGACACTAGTGGTGGTTCGACACCGGTTCATGAGAAAAACGAAAGAAGAACAAGAAAGGAATTTGAACTAAAGGTTAGTACTCAAATCACTTCAGTTTTAATGCTTTTGAACATGGTAGCTAATTTAATAAAATTGATGTACTTAAAATGTCTAAGATTCAAATTGCTTCCACAGGTGTGAAATTAAAACCTACAATTTGGAGTCTATTTAGATCATGCATCATAACGATATAGTAGAGGCATTTTGGTCATTTTAACTATATCATTTGTTTATATCTTAAAAATGCTCCTATCTCGATCCAAATCCTTATTATATAGTATTAGGGCATCCATTAAAATATCGTGCACAATGGATGTGATTTAGTGGGTTAGTTTTATAACTTACGATTCTTTAGTAAAACGTTCAATTTAAGTCATTAACTTATGGTTTTTGGCCTAATCTTTTCATATTTGCTTATTTCTGAGTTAACTTAATTTTCTAAAGTAATACCATGTGATTCTTATAAGTATTTCTCGAGGTGTTTGGAGGCTTGGTTCAAGTTCTTTCGAAGGTTAATTTTCCTTCAAATTCTTGGGTAGGTTCCTTAGTGAATCACCTTTCTAGAATCAATTTGGAATTCTACCGAAACCGATCATTTAGAAGGTTAATTTTATTAAAAATTTAGATTGGTTCAGAAAAGCTAATGTCGAACCGACCATATCATCATCTTCCTTAGAGAGAGCTATCTATCTTAATTCATTTTCCATAAACATTTTTCTTCCCCTTCTCCATTCAAGAGGTTAGAGGGCTCTTCTTCTCTCGATGTCTTCAACAAAATTCCTCCACCTCTCTTAAATCTAGTGGAATATTTCTTGTACAGCCACTAATTGTGGTCGCACCCATGGCAGCCACCCTTCTTTCTCTAGCAACCAGCGAGGTCGTTCTTATTTTCACAAAAACAACTATTCCAATCGAGGACGAACCCACTCAGGTCAGGGTCGTCGACCACCTCACTACCAAATATGCCACAAAGAGGGCCATTATGTTGACTGCTGCAACCAACGGTATGTTCAACCTGATTCTACTCATGCTCACCTTGCTGAAGCCTTCAACACGTCCTGTTCTATTGCAGGACTCGATGCTACTGATTGGTTTCTGGATACTGGGGCTTCGGCCCATATGACCGCCGACCCATCTATTTTGGATCACTCTAAAAATTACAAGGGTAAGGACTCTATGATCGTAGGAAACGGTGCATCCCTACCCATTACCTACATCAGTACTCTTTCTCCTGTTCCAAATATTCACTTGTTATGTCTTGGTTGTCCCTCATCTCACTAAAAATCTTCTTTCACTCAGTAAATTAACATCTGATTTTCCTCTCTCCGTTACATTTACTAATAATCTTCTTACTATCCAGAATCGTCAAACAGGAAGGGTGGTGGCAAACGGTAAAAGAGATGGAGGGCTATATGTGCTGGAGCGCGGCAAACCTGCTTTTATTTCAATACTTAGAAACAAATCTTTACGTGCTTCATATGATTTATGGCATGCTCGCCTGGGTCATGTGAATCATTCTGTTATTTCTTTTTTAAATAAAAAATGTCATCTTTCTCTTACGTCTTTATTACCTTCTCCATCACTATGTAGTACTTGTCAGCTTGCGAAAAGTCATCGATTGCCTTATTCCCGCAATGAACGTAGGTCGTCTCATGTATTAGATCTTATTCATTGTGATCTTTGGGGTCCTTCCCCTATCAAATCAAATTTAGGTTTTTCTTACTATGTTATTTTTATGGATGATTATTCTCGATTCACTTAGTTTTACCCTTTAAAATTAAAATTTGAATTCTTTGATATTCTTCAATTTCAAAAATTGGTGGAAAATCAATATTCTTCTCGTATCAAGGTATTTCAAAGCGATGGAGGTACCGAATTTACTAGCACTTGTTTCAAAACTCATTTACGTACTTCTAGCATCCACCATCAACTCTCTTGTCCATATACACCTGCTCAAAATGGTCGTGCTGAGAGAAAACACCGTCATGTGACTGAGACTGGCTTGACCCTTCTCTTTCACTCTCATCTTTCTCCTCGTTTTTGGGTTGACGCCTTCAGCATTGCAGCTTATATTATCAACTGGTTGCCTACTCCACTTCTTGGAGGTAAGTCACCATTTGAACTCCTCTATGGCTACTCTCCGCATTATGACAATTTTCATCCCTTTGGTTGTCATGTTTATCCTTACTTGCGTGATTATATGCCTAACAAGCTTTCTCCCCGCAACATTCCTTGTATTTTTTTGGGTTATAGTCCTGCTCATGAAGGGTTCTGCTGTCTTGATCCCACCACCACTAAGTTATATATTACCCGCCATGCTCAATTTGATGAAACTCACTTTCCTACTATTCCTAGCTCCGAGGTCCAACCTCTTCCCTCTCTTCATATTTCAAATTTCTTGGAACCACATCCTTATCATATTGATTCATCCCCCCCCTACCACTTCATCATCGTACATTCCTCGATCCAGTTCATCCCCGTGTGATATTTATTCTGACTTTGTGGATGAGTCTGTGCAGGTTGACACTTCTCATGCAGGTTCTGCTTTGCCACCCTCGACTTCTGATCCAACCTCTATTAAACCTACTGTTGATTCCTCTTCTTTGGGCTCTCATCCTATGATCACACGAGCCAAAGCTGGTATATTCAAGACTCGTCATCCAATTAATATTGGTATTTTGGGGCTCATCTGGACTTCTTTATGCTCTTCTTGCATCCACTGAGCCAAAAAGATTCAAATCTGCGGCTAAGAATCCTGCTTGAGTTGCTGCCATGGATGAAGAAATTCGAGCTTTACAACAAAATGATACTTGGACTTTGGTTCCTCACCCTGCCAACACCAACATCGTGGGCTCTACATGGATGTTTCGTATTAAATATTTGCCTGATGGATCCGTCGAGCGTTTCAAGGCTCGTCTTGTTGCCAAAGGTTATACTCAGGTTCCTAGTCTTGATTACACTGACACTTTCAATTCGGTTGTCAAAGCTACCACTGTCTGTATTGTGCTTTCTATTGTAGTCACAAATAAATGGCCTCTTTGACAACTTGATGTCAAGAATGCTTTTCTCAATAGAACACTTATTGAACGTGTTCATTGGAACAACCTCCTGGGTATATTGATCCTCGATTTCCCACTCATGTTTGTCTATTAAAGAAAGCCCTCTATGGCTTAAAGTAAGCTCCTCGCGCCTGGTTTCAGCGTTTTAGCTCATTTCTTCTCACACTTGGTTTTTCTTGCAGCCGCGCTGACACGTCCCTTTTTGTCTTTCATCAACAATCTAAACTTATCTATTTGCTTCTTTATGTTGATGCATTATTGTTACCGACAACAACTCATCTCTTATTGACAACTTTACTCGCAAGCTTCATTCTGAGTTTGCTACCAAAGATTTGGGTTCTCTCAGTTACTTTCTTGGTCTTGAAGCTTCACCCACTCCTGATGGTCTCTTTGTTAGTCAGTTAAAATATGCTCGAGATATTCTTACTCATGCTCAGTTGCTCGATAGCAAACCAGTCCACACTCCCATGGTTGTTTCTCAACACCTGACTGCTGATGGTTGTCCTTTCTCTGATCCTACTCTCTATAGATCTCTTGTTGGCGCCCTTTAGTACTTGACTATTACGCGTCCAGATATTACCTATGCTGTCAATTCTGTCAGTCAATTCTTGCATGCCTCTACTGCAGATCACTTTCTTGTTGTCAAACGTATTCTTCGCTATGTCAAAGGAACACTCTACTTTGGTCTTACCTTTCGTCCATCCACTGTTCCTAGACGCTAGTCGCTTATTCAGATGTTGACTAGGCTGGTTGTCTTGATACTCGTCGTTCTACATCCGGTTATTCTATTTATCTTGGTAACAATCTTGTTTCTTAGAGTGCAGAAAAGCAACCTACTGTCTCACGCTCCAGCTGTGAATCTGAGTATCGTGCTCTTGCCACGACTACGGCTGAACTTCTTTGGGTTACGCATCTTTTGCATGACCTCAAGATCCCTATTTCACAGCCGCCCTTACTCTTATGTGACAACAAAAGTGCTATTTTTTTGAGCTCTAATCTCGTTTCTCACAAGTGGGCCAAACATGTTGAACTAGATTATCATTTCCTTCGAGAACTTGTTATCGCTGGCAAACTTTGCACACAATATGTACCTTCCCATCTCCAAGTTGCTGATATCTTCACGAAAAGTATTTCTCGACCTCTATTCGAATTTTTCAGATCCAAGATTCACATTCGTTCAAATCCGACGCTCAGCTTGCGGGGGGTGTTAAGGACAGTTGACCGTTTATTATAAGGCAAACATTTACAGGCAAATATATTACGACTTACATTACAGCTTACCATATTTACCTTTTTATTAAAGGCAAATATATTCTATTCATTTATTGTTCTTTCCTTTTATTGTTCTTCTCATATTATTTAGAATTTACCATAGAAATTTCTATACTGTAAATGATTATAAACAAAGAACTTTCACCATCATTTAAGTGTAGTGGTTTCAGCAAACATTTACAGGGATAATTTTAAAACGAGTCACAAAAACATGAAAACATCAAAGAAGTTTTGGAGACAACGGTGCGACTCTCTATAACACCTGCTCCAAGTCTGCACTCATCTCTAATTAATTCTTAGTTACCGGAAAAACATGGAATAAGTATAAGGCTTCCTATAAGTAAATATATGCCATTTATACCATATTTACTTTCATTGTTAATCTTTTCTTTTATATTATTTTTAGTTTTTAATTTTTAGTTTTTTTATACTCTTTTAAAATATGTTTATTATATTATTTTTAGTTTCTAATTGTGTTTAGTTTCTTCCTCCCTGAATAAATTAATATATAACTATTCACTCATCTTATACTATTTTTAAATTTATTGTTTATGATATAAATAAATTAACAAACAATCATTATGATAAAAATCATATGTATGATAGATTTATTAATTATGATTATACATATATTTAGTTTATTTGGAAACAAAGGCCTCTTCATAGATTATATATATATTTGAATAATTTTTATTTTTCATCTATCATTTTTTTCATCGAAATTGGTGAAAAGTAAATAAATTTAAATATCCAATTTTATTAAAAGTTATCGAAAATATTTTGACCGTTCTAATGTTTACTATAACTTCTAGATCAACATGCAGTTTGAGTGAGAGAATTCTTGATTATGTTATGAATTGTTTAATACTCACGGATACAAAATTGGTTTTAATAGATTTAAAGATTTTGTTATAAAAATGAGATAAGTAATTATAAATTGTAATATATTTATTATCTATTTGTCGCAATATAATTATATCACAATTTCTATATTTTTCTTTTATTTTTCTATATTTTTCTTTTATTTTTCTAATAATTTACTGTCCGCTAATTTCATCAAAATCGAGTAAGTCTATTTCAATTAAAATATTTTTATTGCATTTTTTTTATTTTTGTTATATATAGTATTTTTAAACGAATCATTTTTTATCGTTTTTTTTTAATGTCACGATCTATCCTATTATTTAGTTGTCTATAGTTTTATGATAATGTTGAACTATGTTAATATGTTACCATTTTCGCTTGTTGTTCCTAATTGATTTTTTTTTTTTAATAATTATAAATGGATTTGTATTCGTTAGAATTTTTAATATATTTTATTTAAGATTGTATCTAAATAATTATACATTGTGGATAAAAAAAAATTAACAATTCGACAATCCAACCAAAAATGGAGGGTTGGATTGGATTGGATTGTGAAAATTTTCGGGTTGGGTTGGGTTACCAATTCAACCAACCCGAACTTCAGGGTTGGATTAAAAAATCCTCAACTCAACCCAACCCAGACTATCTACACTCGTAGAATCTATTCAATATTAGCCTACATGTTGCCATTTGTTTATTTTTTTTTGAAGTATGGTTCAAGAATAGCCTATTCGAAGATTAATAGATAATCTTTAAAAAATAAGTCTATAAATACAATTTCATACCTTTATTATGTTATTAATATATCTTTAATCAAATTTCAAAAGTTTTATTTAACGCATTCTTAGTAGTTACATTTTCAATATCATGTTTAGTTTAATGAATTTTTTAATTTTAGAAAATATTAAATAGATCATTTTTTATATCATTATTTTAATTTATTTTTTTTAAATGTTATTTTTAATCGATTAAATATTTAGTAACGTGTTTAATAAATTTTTAATAATAATAATTATTATTGTTGTTGTTGAAAACCTACCAAAAACAATATTTGATAATGGTAGTACCCTTCCCCTTCATTGCTGCTGCAGCCGCTTGCCGGAACGCTCCACCGCCGATCTTCTTTTGTCTCTGCTGCAACCTCACGCCAACACCAACCCCGTCTTTCGTCGAGGTCTTCCCGGATCTAAACTCTTCTTTTTCCTTTCATCTTTTTTGTTTCGTCCATTCAACCAAACTCAACACCGGGTAAATTTGGAATTAGGTTCGTGAAATGATTTCGAATCCGTTCTAGTTTGAAATCCTTTCGAACTGTGGGTTAGAATACTGTTAGTTTTAAGATGCATTTAATCTAATCTTAGTTTTTACTTATGGAATTCGTTGAAATCTGTTTTTCTTTTTTGGAGGAGATTCGACAAAGTGGCTAGCCATTCAATATTGTTGAATGTATTAGACAAAATTCGAATATGCTATATTGAACTTGGATTCATGTTTATAAGGGTAGTGGCGAACAGATTTCGAACCTGTAGACAACCACTTTGCAGTGGAACAACTCATATCCATGATATTGTCCTCTTTGTGCGTTTGTGCTTTTCCTCTTGGACCTTTTAAAACTAGTCTCCTATGGGAAGGTTTCCACACCCTTATATATGGTGTTTTATTCTCTTCCCCAATCAAGGTGGAACATCATAATCCACGCCCTTCGGGTCAGCGCCCTTATTGGTACTCTTTCCTTCTTCCAATTGATGTGGAACCGTCCCAAATTCACCCCCTTCGGGGTCTAGCGTCCTTACTGGCACACTGCCTGATGTCTACCCCATTTTGGGGAACAGCGAGAAAGCTGGCACATCATCGAGTGTCTGGCTCGGATACCATTTGTAACGACCCAGATCCACCACTAGCAGATATTGTCCTCTTTGGGCTTTCCCTTTCGGGCTTCCCCTCAAGGCTTTAAAACGCGTCTGTTAGGAGAAGGTTTCCACACCCTCATAAATAGTGTTTTGTTCTCCTCTCCAACCAACGTGGAACATCAGATTCACCCTTTGCAAATTGAAAATCAGAAGATTAGGATTTGAGCACAGAAAGCCCAGATTTCTTGAAACTGAACCAATAGATCCAATCCAACAAGTGTAGTTGAAATCTGGGTTTGCCCAATCAAGTTCATTGGTTTGGTAATGGTTCTCCATTTTCACTAACCAATGATATGGTTTCGTTATTGGTTTAGCGTTATGAATGGGTGCCATTTTAATTTTTGTAAAGAACAGATATCATTTATCTCTGCTAATTAGATAGTATATCAAAACCATTGCCCATTGCCATTATTATGAAAGCTATGTAAGGGATTTTAAACTTCAAAGCATGATATAAATGGTGGTTAACCATATTTATTATTGAACTCACTAATTGGTAGCTTAGCTTAAGCTTGAGAAGATGGAAGATCCTAAGATTCATCTTTGTTTATGTTATTTAGAGTAAGGGAGATGGTGATTCCTCCTCCAGTTAGGCCACCAAGATTAACGCAGTATCTAAAGCCATATGTCTTGAAGATGCACTTCACAAACAAGTATGTGAGCGCGCAGGTGATCCACTCCGAAACGGCCACCGTTGCTTCGGCTGCAAGCTCGCAGGAGAAGGCGCTGCGGCCGAGCATGGATTCAACAAGGGATGTGGCTGCTGCTGTAAAGATCGGGAAATTGTTGGGAGAGAGGCTTTTGCTTAAGGGAATCCCAGCTGTTTGTGTGCACTTGAAAAGAGAACAGAAGTATCATGGTAAGATCAAAGCTGTTGTTGACTCTGTGAGGGAAGCAGGTATTAAGCTGCTTTGAATTCACTGCTCAATATTATCTGAGTTTGATGATTAGTGAGAGTAGTGTTGTTAGGTGAAGGTGTCGTACGAGCATTTTTGGGAAATAAACAGTAATTAAGAGTCAAAACATGTTTTAGTCTCTAATTTCTCTTTAAATTTTGCTAGTTACAAATACTTAGTGAATTAGTAGAAATTGAGAGAAGACACCTAAACATTAGGGACTTCAACATATATTTAGCCTGCTTCATTAAGAAGATGTGAGATACACATCGGTTGGGGAGAAGAACGAAACATTCTATAAAGGTGTGAAAATCTCTCTCTAGCAGACGCGTTTTAAAACCTTGAGGGAAAGCGGTTAAGGAGAAGAACGAAGCATTCTTTATAAGGGTGTGGAAACCTCTCCCTAGCATATGCGTTTTAAAACTTTGAGGGGAAGCGGTTAGGGAGGATAATGAAGCATTTTTTATAAGAATGTGGAAACCTCTCTGTAGCATACTAATTTTAAAACCTTGAGGGGAAGGGGTTAGGGAGGAGAAAGAAGCATTTTTTATAAGCATGTGGAAACTTCTCTCTAGCAGGTGCGTATTAAAACTTTGAGGTGAAGCCCAGAAGGGAAAGCTCTAGCAGACGCGTTTCAAAACTTTGAGGTGAAGCCCATAAGGGAAAGCTCTAGCAGACGTGTTTTGAAACTTTGAGGTGAAGCCCAGAAGGGAAAGCTCTAGCAGACGTAGTTTAAAACTTTGAAGTGAAGCCCAGAAGGGAAAGCTCTAGCAGACGCGTTATAAAACTTTGAGGTGAAGCTCAAAAAGGAAAGGTCAAAGAGGATAATATCTGTTAGCGTTGGACTCGGGGTACAAATGAAGTCATATTTTTATTTGCTTTGCCTCGGTCAATACAATAATTAATTAGAGATAATTAATAGTTATTTGTTAGTTTATTGGTATTAAAGTGAAATTATTAAAATAACTATAATGACCTAAATTTTAATTTAATTTTCATTCCTTAATTAATAATATTAAGAATAATATTCGGGTTTTTGAATTTATTTAGCAATATATTTTTATAATTTTGAAATTATAAGGGTAAAGAAGTAAAATCAGTACTTGAAATGTCATGTCAATTTTAAAGTCTAAGATTTATTTAGATATGAAAGCGAAGTAGAGACAAAATGGATATTGCTAATCCTAAAGTATTATAAATTTTTTAATTTTCAAAATATCAAAACATTTAATATCGATAAATGTCAGAAAATCAAATTAGTAATTTAATCAAAATATAATTAATTAATTTATAATTTTTCAAAAATTCAATTTAACTAAAATTAAAAAAAAAAAAAAATTATATAACTTAATGGTTTGAATTAAATAGTCTAAATTTATTTAACCCCTCTAGAAGCCGAGACGGAAAGCGAAAGGAGAAAAAGAGTTGTTATCGCGATAAATTGAGTGATAATGGCGGCTTACAATTATTGAAGCTGTCCCAATGGCACTACATGTAATTTCTTCAAACTAGCTGCCTTTTTACTGTTGTTTTATGCCACCTCGGAAAACCAAAAAAGATGCATCACGTGATCGGCCACTGGTGGCCCCACTCTTTTAAACGCCACCTGTACCCTTTGTGTATCTTTCTCTATCCTCAGTGCCCATACCTGACCCATTTGCTCCCCTTTATTATTATTATTTATTTATTATTTATTTTCTCTTAATTTTTTAAGTTTTAAATAAATTCTTAAATTTTAAAATTTTAAAAAATACAAAATTGGATACTTAATTATCTTTTCGAATAATTTCAAAATTTTATTAAATAATTTTAAAAGTTTAATTGATATTTACACTTGATATTAAATAAATGTTAGATAATTTTAAATTACTTAAAAACATTATATACATCTATTCTAAAATTAAATATAATTAATAAGTTAATTAATTAATGCTACCAACTAATATATTACATTATATAACATAACAATTATTACTTCATTGATCAAAATAATACAAATTTTTGTGATAAATGACTATGTAGAATCTAATAAAAAAATCATTGCATAAAATAAATTAATTAAAATAAATATAAATATTTAATTCTCCTTAGATCAATTTAATGACAAATGTTTTGAATCAATAATTATTTATTAAAATGAACTTTCTGAATTATGTGAGCAAAATAAAAATAAAAAATAAAAAATAAAAAAATAAATATCATTTTCTTTACATGACTTTCATGTCACATCTTATCCTCATCAATCTTGAAAGCAATGTAGTGTGAAGTTAAATAAATTATAATATTAATTTTGGGGTCTCATTAAAATATTCATCCTTCGCTAATAATTTATTACATCAACATACTCGTAAACTATTTATGTAAAACGAACAAAAAAAAAAACGTTAGTGAAAAATTCAATCGTCCACATCATCTGCAAAATTGGATATTACTTATGAACCTCTGCCGAGAGGCATCCAATAGTGAAAATTTTAATTTGAGAATTCAACTCCAGATTAAATTCAAGGTGATTCTAGAGCTCTCAAAGTCGATGGAGACTTGGGTTATAAATGAAGGGGAGCTCAGACGAAGAGGCTAATTTTTAGGGGTTGTTCTAAGCCCGTAACTTCTTCCATGATGAATCAAAAACCCTATGGCTAGCTTCTAACTCTTTCTTGACACTCCCTCTATAATTGTGAAGAAGAAAGCAGAGGGAGGTAACGTTGAGTTATTGAACCTAGTCTATACAAGTCTTTCCTCTGTTTTGAGGTTGTAGACAATGATGTGGCCGATTCACTTGAACTAGCCACGTCACCCACACTGACCCAAATAATTTTTTTATTATTTAACCTACTTTCAATCAATTCTCACTTAATTCTCTTTGGTTCCTTAATGTCCACACCCTATAGGTTCTATACAAGAAAATTTGGTCCCAAACGGAATGAGTAAGTAACTAATTTTGTATTTCCTTTAGAAATACTTGTAGGAGCCTCTTGTTATTACATATGTCGATACATTATGTATTGTTACCCTCGTGGATATGCACAGATGCAAAGATAAGCAGACAAAGATTACCCAAGCTCCCTCGGGACATAGGAAGAGGTCATATAGGAACCTCTCTAGGATTAAGAAACATTTTTGTGGATGCTTAGATAACCATGGATAGACTCACAGTTAGGGAACAGAATGCCCTAAGTGACATCAATTGTCTTTAGTATGCAATACTAGAATATCATCTTAGGGATAAACTAGCTAGAAAAGAATCACATATTGATAGATTGTAACGGCGGTGGAGTGACCTTTAGACCCATGTCATGGGCGAGTTTCATGTACAAAGACGTTCAGCGATGTAGAGCGAATAGTGTCATAATAAGTTCAAGTGATTAGGAAATTTGAGGATGTGATACCGGAGGAGTTGTCAAGGATGCCTCTAGTTAGAGAAGTTAACTTTGGAATCGAGCTGGAACAAGGAACTGCGCTGATCTCTAAACCACTCTATAAAATGGCACCAAAACTCAAGGAGCTGAAGGAACAATTCAGGAGCTGCTAGATAAAGACTTCATGTGACCCAATGTATTGCCTTAGAACGCTCATGTTTTGTTCGTAAAGAGGAAAATGGATCTATGCATCAATTCATAGATTACAGAGAGTTAAACAAAATCACCATTAAGAACATGTACCCACTACCCAAGATAGACGATTTGTTTGATTAGTTATAGGGTGCAATAGTATTCTCCAATATTAACTTGAGGTTAAGATACCGTCAAATGAGGATCAAAGAGGACATTTGACTTCAAGAGTCGTTATGAACATCATGATTTTATAGTTATGTCTTTCAACTCAACCAATGCCCCTACAGTATATTTCACAGTTATGTCTTTCAACTCACCTACAGTATTTATGTTCATTTTAGCACGAGTGAAGCCTATATAATTACATCTCAGAGCTTAAGTATTACTGATCATCTAATGAACAATTTGTTTATAATTCAACCACAAATTAAGTCTCCCTCTAGCTAGCGTGAGGGTCGAGCTCCATAATTTAAATTTTGAAATCAACACTTAAGAAAACTACTCATCTATCTAATGACCGAAGAAGTAAATTTCATCTCGTAAGATGTTCCAAGTTCCTATTTAGTCAAGTCTGTAAAATGATAGACACATATAATTGGCTTCAAAGTCATTCCCGCCCATGCAAATCAAAGAGCAAGCCTTCACAAACAAGAGTTCATAACTCACTTAAGATTAAGATCAAGTCGCATATGTTCATCGTGTGAAAAATTAATTTTCTCTTGATAAATTTATAAAATGAGATTAAATATTTCTTAGTCCAGATTTATTCAAATTTATTGTATAAATAATTTGATTCAAATTATTGGAGACATATCAATAGGGTTATCTTATACAATGAGTTTATATAAGGGTGGATCACCAAATATTTATCTCTCCTTATAAATTTTTTAACTCAGAAGATTAATATTTTACCGATTGATCTTAAAATAATAATTAAATGGAGAGATTTAATATAATATTTAATTATGATTTATGAGCAGCCACAATTATCCTTAAAAAAAAAAAATAAAAGAAATAAATAAAGTAGTAAGCAGCCACACTGAATTTTCGAGTCACGTGAGATGACGTCACAGGGGCCCAGCTCCCTGACTTTTGGCATCACCTTCTCTCCTCGTCGATCTTATCCACAATACGTGCCGATTGAATGGACTTGCCACGTCACCATTTCCCTCCTGGATCGAATCCAACGGTTTAGATCTTTCAACAAACATGTTCGACATTTAACGCCCTCCTCCTCCTTTTAACTCTCTCCACCGCTCCCCTATCGCCTCACTCTCTCTCTGACCCTTTTCTGATCGGAACTCTCTCTCTCTCTCTCTCTCTCTCTCTCTCTCTCTCTCTCCGCCATGGGGCTACTGGACCAGCTGTGGGACGACACGCTTGCCGGACCGATGCCGGACTCCGGTCTGGGAAAGCTCCGCAAGCACCCATCCTTCACTTCCCGGTCCACCGCCGTCAAGGGTACGCCGCCACGGACCATAATTTAAAACCACAAATTTCATTACAAATTTCGCTTTATAAAAATTTGAACTTTAATTTAATTAACTTCAAAAGAATTTAATTAACTCAAATTTGGCTTTAATGGTGTTGGCCAGAATCCAATGGGAAGAGTTACGAGGAAGGAACGCCGCCGTCCTCGTCGGAGGAGCCACTTAAAGTTTCCAGACGAATTATGATCGTAAAGCCGCCGGGTTATCAGTACGGTTCGCCGCCGGTTTCGCCGGCCGGCTCCTCCACGCCGCCACTTTCTCCTTTTTCCGGTAATTTCTAGAGCCTTCTTTCTGTTAAAGCTGAAAACTATAATTACATTATCGGCGGAGGGAGGCGGAGTTATCCACAAAGTGAGGAGATCTGGACCGGTTTTTTGTCGTTTTGTGGAGTTGTCACTTTATCCGTGGACAATACATTCCGAGTAGTAATAATTAAGTGTGGGGTGTGAAATGACCATAATACCCTCCATGCATGACTTAGTCTTCCTATGCCTATTCTATTACTTATCCAATAAGTTCATAACTTTTGTTTTACGTTTAATATCATTTGTTTAGAGTTTTTTTTTTTTTTTTTTTTTTTTTTTTTTTTTAATTTTTGTTGACAAATTTTATCAATATTATGGAGGTAGAGAATCATTCCGATTTCGAAGAAGATCGACGTCAGATGCTTACGAGAAGACGACAAGCGAAGTCGGACCTCGGACTCCTACTTCTCCTTATGACATGCGAGATATGATATGATATGATATGATATGATATGATATGAACTCGTGATCTTCTTCAGCTTGATGGGTCGATGATGGATGATGACTATGTTGTAATATGAGTCCTTAAATAGTGTTAGCTTTTTGGTGAGAAATGTCGAAAACGGAGTCGTGAGCTTATGTGTGTAATAGTTCTAGTTACGTGTTTGGGTTTGTTATGAAGTGTGTGTGTGGGCATGTTGTTGTGCATATGAATGAGTGATGGGTTGTAGTTATCACTTGTTATAATGCCTCAATTAACAATAATGGTGTTTTTTAAATTATGTTTTTTTTATTTTTTTTTTTAATTTTATTTCACAATCATTTTACGACTTTATGTGTTTTCTTGAGAGAATTAAGACAATATCTTTTTAAGAATAATTTTAATTTGATGAGATTTATTTTAATTCTAGAATTAAATGAAGCATTATTTTAGGGTTTTAATTTTAATTTAACAGAGTGTATAGAGATGGATAATTTTAAATTTAAATCTCATATATAAATTATCTTTTAATTATTTTCTTAAAATACAATATATTGGAGTTTTCTATAGACAAAATTACAGTTATGTTATATAAAATACATGCTTTATAAATGCTTTGAAAGATGCAGTTTTTTTTTATAGGACCTCAAATGAGATAGAAAGTTTGTTAGGTCTCCGCCACAGCGTTGCTAAGGTGTTTATATGACCGGATAATTTGACCCATTTGGATTTGGATTGAATCCAAAGTGTTTATATCACCTCATAATTTGACCTACTCAATCCAAATTACAAAGGTCGGGTTAACTAGACTTAAGTTTTGAGAAATTAAAAAATTTTGGGTCTGTTTCTCGAGTTTACTTTTGACTTAATTCTACGGTACTTTATTAATATGTATTGTATTATACTTGTTAAAAGACCATTCACTTGACTCATTCTACTAACATGTGTGTCATATCAATTTTGTGTTTAATTGGTCATTAACCGACAAAATCAAATGCTTAAAGTCTTAGTAGACATAAAATTGAATTTTATATCAAATAAACCGATCAATTTCTTAATACATTAAAAGAACCTATTATACACAACTTAAAAGTGAGGAATCTATTATAACAAATGCACTCGCACTTCTTTTTATTGGAAAAAATATCATAACCATTTTAGGGAAAAAATTCTAGTGCTACTGTAGTATAGAAAAACTTTCATGCTACCTTCATTGTTTGAACTAGTAACAGCATTTTAGAATAGCAACTTCTCACTAAAATTAGGTAGCTACTAGAGAACAAAAGTTGATGGCAATAATTTATACCTTTACAAGCAGTCTCTAATGTAAACCATCTAACTTATAGAAAGGCTAATTAATATCAATATTTATATCGTATTGTAATATATATATATATATATATATATATATATATATATATATATATATATATATATATATATATATATATATATATGCCTTAGTCTCATCTCATGCATGAAAAGATTGGAACACAAAAATCAGAAGCATATAAACACTATTGGGCTCATCATAACTTTAGCAGACAGAAGACTTCGGAAATACTTGCATCAAATCTTCAGTCTAAAAGATTGGGCCTCAAATAAGAAAGAAAATCTCAATGCAAACACAGCATGGCAGGGGGGAATAATCAAATCTACTACTATTCTTATTATCATTCTGGATAGAGCCTATAAAGCAGAGAAGAACATGGAAAGCTTGATCATACCTTGATGTACAAGTGGCCTAATGTCTCTACCTTTTTCATTCAGATTGAGTAGACATAGAAACCATTCTTTTTCTTTACTTTTCGGCCTCCAGCTACATTAGTTCTGAATGCCAACTTGATGCAAAACTAGAAAACCAGAAACCAAAATAACATGACCAAATCTTACGACTTAAGATCTGCTGCTGATTGCATTTTGTCCTGGGTACAAGTAGTTACTCAGAAGAACTTGGAAGCAACACGTCATAGTTTGAGAAACTTTATGATCTTGATGCCAAATTTTCATCATTTTTTTTTACAGGAGGGACCAGCTGAATGGTCGATCATTAGAGGTCATCTCATTAGAACAGCCAGATTGTTGTAACTTGTGATGTTAACGAGAGTACCACTGCCACGTTGCAAATTGGCTTCTACAAATCGTTTCCATGCCTTTAATGGCCTAATTGTCTCGCCAAATTCAGAGTTGCCTTCTGTTCTACAATTCTTAAACAAGCCTCTTGCTGCAAAACTCATGAACTCGGTAGGATCGATATAACCACGCATTCTTGATATAAGTCCACCTTCTCGAGATAGACGCATTCTGAAATACCAATCAGAAACAGGTCGTTCTGCTGAGGAAACATCCAAATCAGGCTGGGTTTGAGTTTCGTGCTTTGTGTGAGAACTGTAGTCAATAGAAGTTGAGCTACCAATGCCAAATGACTCCCAATCAATTTGCTGCAACATCATGGCTGCTCGTTCTGTGCTACTCATTGAATTATTTTGCATATCTAATGCACGATCGTAAGCTAGTTTTTCTACTTGAATTTTCATTTCGTGCAACCGATTTCCAACTCTCAAAGCAACTGCATCATATAACTTTCCCCTAGAGACCTTTTGCGCACTTTCAGAGTTAAGTAGATCCTCAAATTCAATGGGGTCCCCAATAATAATTGTCACCTGAAGTTTCCATGTAACAACCACAAGGATATTTAAGAAAGGTAAAACAAATCATTCGAAAAACGTAAGTACGTGTGTGTGCGTGAAAGAGAGCGAGACTTATTAATAGAAAAAATTTGACAAGCACCCTACTATTAGGAAGACCTACCGTCTTTCCAATCTTTGGAATTTTAGCTCCAATAGGCATGATTTCTTGCATACCCGTGTGAACAAATGGAATAACCGTAGGAATAGTATCTGCATCTAAAATCAGCCTGCCATGATATTGATATAGAATGATAAACAGGCTGAGCTTAAACTTCAAAATTAGAGTCAATAACACTTTGCAGAAGTTCCCAAAAATCTGGATCTTCAAAAATACTTCAAACCCCATAATTATAAACCAGAAAGAAGTTCCTCAGATCTCACCTTCCAATGCCTCTTTTTGAAGAACCCATTGTTTTTCCACCATCTCGAGAACGACTCCCCTCTGGAAATATGTGAACCCACCCTCCAAGATTTAATTTTGAAATAGCCAAGTCCATACCCTGAGCCATCAAGACAAAGATAAGGCGAGAAAACTAACAAGCAGATGAAAACTACAACCCAAATTAAATTATGCCAAAACTTCAACACGAACTCAATCCATGCACATACCAATTAGACCATATGACTTTTTTCCCTACATTTTACTTTAAGAAACGTGGAGTTTTATCCCTCCAAACAACTTTATCTAACAGTAAAAGAAAACTGACAGATGGAGGAAAAAAAGGATCTGAACATTTTGATAACTAAATTCTTTATTCACATCCCACGATTATGCGCCCTAGGTAATGAGATAGGTATTCAAGAAGGAACAACAGGAAAAAGAAAGAACAAGTCATTTACACTTTCCATAATCCTTCTTTTAGAGAAAACTAATGATCAAAATAAAGAACTGATTTTAAGAACCTAGATATGCCAAAAATAAAGGGAAAAATCAGAAGTCAGAAATGTTCTTTTAGAAGAAAAATGAAATAATACAATGGGCATAAAAAAAAAATTATAAAAAAAAAAAAAGAAGACAAACAATAATTAGAAAACAAAAGTTCTGTCACTCATTGCAAAGCTTTACTCTGATTAAAGACGATAAATAAAGCCTTCAATCATGTCCACAAAGAAGAAATAACCATTCAAGGAAACCACAAACATCTCCACCACATTTCAAATGATAAACACCAGGTATTGCAACAACTGTGAATAAGATTTCAAAGCCAGTATTAAGATAAGTTGAGAAGGCCACAATACCTTTTGATAGATACCATCACCACGGGCAACTGGCAGGACTTTCACAGTACTAAAAAATGCAGAAGTGACAGGATTGCTAAAACATCGATCCGTTGCACATAGAGTCCATCTCAAGTTTTGGGCATCAAAAAGTACACTAGGAGGAAGCAGTGCTGCAATTACGAACGGGTCATCTACAGAGGCCACATGATTGCTAACCTAAAAAAACGGGGAGAAAAATACAGTGCTCTATCGTTACCACAATATTCAAGTATCACACAAATGCACATATAATACTATATGCTAAATATTCCAATTTTGAATTCTTCAAGGTTGCCAATGTAACTAGCAAAACCAGGAGGAAGCATCTAAAAATGCAATGACAAAACCAATTCATAAAGATGCTCACTGTAACAAGAGGTTGGTCCTTGGGTCTGTGCAGCACAGCCTCGTGTAGTCTCTCCAGACCGTATACCTATAAGAGAAACCAAATGATCAAAACAGATGGCAACAAAAATGAGCAAATAAAAAAGAAAACCTCAGACTTCACTCATTTTTAGCACCTGCACGCGATTCAAACCATGCATAAACACATGGCAAACATTGCCAAGAACAGGAACAGCTACGGCCTGAAGCATCCGAAGAATGACCGATTCTTCTCCATCACTGAAATCCTTGCTAACTGTCTCCATAAAAAATTTAAACCACTCAGCTTTTGCAGAAGCCACAACTCAAAAGAAATCACTTCACGAACAATCTCCAGTGTTTAGTAAGACACATATTAACATACAATCGACTAGTTGAAACGAAAGCCTAAAGGCATCTATTAGAAATCCCTAGGCCGAAACTACAGATTCTTCAAGAAATAAATTTCGTACACTCGTACAAAGCGTGAAGTTCCAAGGAAACTAACTAAACAATAAATCTAACTAAAAAGCACAAGCAACCAAGGAAACGATGGAAAAAAAAATAAAAGGCACCTCGCTTGCGATAAAAAGCAGTGGAAGAGGGCAAATCATGGCGAAAATCACGAAACCTCTGAAGCCAAAGACGGAGGGTGAAGGAGAAGTAGCCATCGGAGAATATGGCCGGTTTCAAGCGATGGTTGTCGACAACAACACGGAAGCGATCCCTGAGGCGGAGCTGCAGGGAGCGAGCCTTGTTCTTCCAGAGATCAGTCCGATCAAGGAAATTCACAGCCATTTCACAGAGAGGATTCAAAAGCAGAACCGCGATGGATGAAAGCGGAAATTAGGGATTTGATAACAGAATCTGAGGGTTTGATCGGAGAAGGAAGAAGGCGGCGAGACTAGGCGAGGAGGGGTTTTTGTTGCGTGTGTGTAGCGATACACCTGTTTTCCGATCCGAGTCATCGGTTGCCTTCACTTTCACGTTATTACTTTATATCCATTTTCGGATTTTCAATAACAAATATCCATAATTAATTAATATAAATTCAAAATATAATTTTTCATTGATGTCCATTATTTTATTTTATTTTATCTTATCTTATTACGAAAACAATTTCTTCCCATAAAAAATCAATTTTACCTTATACGTCTTAATCGTATATACACAATTTCATCGCTCTAAACTAAAAAGGCTCTGAATCTTTGGAGGATAAGGCTCTGAATCTTTGGAGGATGGTGTTTAGAGTTGTTCATATGACTCGATAATATAACTAATTCTGACTACCCAACCCAAATCATAAAGGTTGGGTTGGGTTAGATTTTTTATCCGTTTGGGTTGAGTTAAATTTTTGAATAATCGAAAATTGAGGTCGATTTATAGATTTTTGTTGGGTTAATCGGTCCAACCCAAAAATGAGGCTATAACCTAACTCAACTTAAATTATTACGAAAAATAAGGCTACCTTACTTTTAAATATTACGAAAAATGAGAATATTTGACGTTTGTTACCATGTTTGTGCTACGTTGTGACTCGTGAATGTTTGATATTTGAATTTTATAAAATTTTGGTTATTAATGCAACATATAGTGTGAATAAGTTAATAACACCACAGCCCCAACCTAAAAATAGAGGGTTAGGTTGTGAACTTTGATTAGGTGGCTCATTAACCTGAAGTTGGGGGTGGGTCCAAAAGTTTTTTCCAATCCAACCCAACTCACACATGCACCCTTAATGGTGTTGAAAAATGTTAGAAGTAGAATATACGACCTCGAATGGCTATGTATTTTATTTTAAAGTCACAGAGCATAAGCACTCATATTTGAGTTACACACTGTAATAGTCCAAGTTCACTGCTAGCAGATATTATTCGCTTACCTTCACGGTTTTAGAATGTGTTTTCTAGGGGGAGGTTTTCACACTCAGTAATGTTTCGTTCCCCTCTCCAACCAATATGGGATCTCACAATCGATTATATTAGTAACCTTGAATTTTTCATACAAGAGATAACGTTAAATTGTAAAGAAAATAATCAAAATTATTATTAAAAATTAAATAATTAACTACGAAGCTTTAGGACATAAATCTTATCAACACGTCCGGCTAGAATACAAAGTGATCCTCATGCACAAAATGCATAATAGTAATGGAGTCCAACTCAACAATCATTTAAACGAACACCCGTCAACCAAAAGGGGGAAATGATGTCGGCACAACAGTTGAGAAGAGATATTAGCCATGATGAACTTACATTCGCTACCATTGTCGTAGTTGAAGAGGGGAGCTTCAGTGAGCTAACTCCAACAAAAATCTCATGGTTGCTACAGAACACCGCAACACAAGATTAGAAAATCAGACAAAGTATTTGTCTCCACCTGGACAGATAGATCACAAGATTGATTTTATGTTGGGTCGTGTTCTATAGTTCAACCTAATCTAGTTGAGTTCCACGACCAACTAAATGACTTGTTAAAAGTTGGTCCATTAGACCTGCAAATATTACTGTCAATGGTCACCCAAATGCTCGGAAGAGACCCTAAGCCAACATCTCTGCTAAAGGGGGGAGACAGAGACAAACCTCTTACGCAACTCATATTTACACGGGAAGACCATCTAGACAGATGAAGAGAAGGGTGGATCGAAAGCATTGACTACGACAATTTCAAAATGGAGAAAGAGTTATGATCAAGTTGATGTTAGATCAACTTCGATTTCAAGACAACAAAAACCAACGACTGGTGCAAAAACATTATGGACCAGCTAAAGTCATTAGAAGGTTAGAAAGTTATCATATAGGGTCCAATTGTTCTCATGGATAGTTAGGTTTTACTATTTCTAGTGTGTAAATACGGGGTGTATGACTATTCACTAAAATCATGTTTATACTCGTTGGAGCTGGAATGCCCCAAAATATACTAGAGGGGATGTGACTAGTTGTTAATTTTTCCTACCCGAGTTATGTGCTATTATGGGTTGTTGCTTATTTTCTTTTAGCCTATAACATTGTTTTCTTGCAAATTGATTTCAATGCATTTCTTTTCTCACGTTTTCTAAAACACTCTCTCAACGTGAATGAGGCTTGATCATACGTCCAATTTCTGCGACTTGTGATTTTCATACAACTGATTTATTTCCTAAGTTAGAACAAATGTTGCACAATTGCTGTTCCGCTACTACAAAAGCGCAATTGTGACACTCAACACCACTAGAGAGAACCTTTTAAATTGAACCCAGTAGGCAGACACGTGTGGAATTCGGCCATCGTTCTAAGAGCAAAATGCTCCTCCATATAAACTTACCCTAGGGCCTTCTTAGGGACCACAATGACTCTACGCACAACTAGCCAAGGTTGATGAGAAACCTAGACAAACGTAAAACATAAAGTACCCGAAAATCCTTAAGTTATGAACCCTAAGAGAATTAGGGCACTCCTTATAGGAGGTATGTATAGGGATTAGGTAGGCATTTGCTTGAAAAGTTAGCACAGACTTTAAGCCACAAATTTGGCCAACTCTAAGAGCAATATGAGCATATAGCTTTAGATTCTGTGTATAAGAAAGAGTTCGGCTAGATCCTGCCAATAGGTTGCTTACTTAATACTTTAAATACTCACTCTTTTTTAAGATCACTGATCATAGTGGAGAACGTGTTGGACGGGCGACTGTGGGGGATCTATCATGTCTTATATCTACTTGTTTGTAACTTTTAAGTATACACCTTTATACTTTACTTGTTCAGTTTTAATGTATTTATGTTGATTTTTGTTTGTTTTTTATTTTAAAAGAAATAAAAAAATGATCCTCGTGTCACAGTTCATGATTTGATGCATCAATAAGTAGATTGTTACACTACATGTCATAGTTCGTGATTTGATGCATCGATAAGTAGGACCGGTGGTTTACTTAGTTTACTTCCCTATAGTACACTCTATAACATTTTTGGCAGTTGTATGGTCTTGCGTGTGTCTATCAAAGATCAAATTTAACAACCTTTTATCTTTCATATAGCGTGTGTCTATCACGCATATCGAAACTCACACCTAAATTCAACAACTCACCTAAATTCTATGTTTTGAGGTTATGGCTCGGGGCCATATCCGACTCTCATCGACCCTATCTCTGACACTCATGTTAGGCTCGCTACCTCTATGTAGCTTATGCCTCAACTTGGCTTGAATGCACTCTTTTTTCATGTGTCGGATGATGCACCATCCTCAGTCACATTAGGATACTTATCTATTTCAACCTCGTTAATTGCGACACATGGTTAGTATAATTGCGACACATGGTTAGTATAATTGCGACACATGGTTAGTATAATTGCGACACATGGTTAGTATAATTGCGACACATGGTTAGTATAATTGCGACACATGGTTAGTATAATTGCGACACATAAACGTGGCTAAACCTTTCATCCTCCCGGGGCTAAACCTTTCATCCTCCCGGGGCTAAACCTTTCAGCCTCCCGGGGCTAAACCTTTCAGCCTCCCGGGGCTAAACCTTTCATCCTCCCGGGGCTAAACCTTTCATCCTCCCGGGGCTAAACCTTTCATCCTCCCGGGGCTAAACCTTTCATCCTCCTGCACTAGAAATTGTAACAGCTAAAGTCCACCATTGATATCATCCACTTCAACCTGTTACATATGGCTATTAGTCTCATGATAAGCTTTCACACTTTATAAAAAATATTTCGTCGGGTGAGATCTCCCATCCAACGTTATACCTAAGTAGGAAGAAAGTTAATCTGAAACAGAGACTACAGGAATTAATTAAGCCTTCAAATATAATATCAAACCTGTGTAACTAATATCTCTTATCAAAGAAGAAACATAAAAGCCATAGCTATATCTGAAGCCAAAACAACACAAGGCTCAGAGAGGATGACAACCACCAACATATAAGTTTGCCTCCATTCAACAAAAACATTCATAATGTGTTATTTCGAAACCAGGAAATCCAAGGACTCTCAATTCACCAAGGGCTCCATCTCAATTCTGTCCTTGCTGAACACTTTGGCAATCCTCTCAGTAGGGACCAACGGAAGGTACGAAGAGACCTTGTAGCCCTTCTTGGAGGTGCTTTGCACGGTCTCGTTGTATTTCTCGGTGCAGTACACTGCAGTTGGCAAGATGGCTTGTGCGACAGTGGGGAAAACAGGGAGCTGGTTGAGTCTGTGCCATGCCGAAGCTGCGCATTGCTCGGCCTTCGGCTCGTATTTGGAGTAGAGTTGCTTAGCAGTTGGCTCGTACTTGGCATACACAGATTTCACAATGCCAGAGACAGAGTCTTTAAGGCCAGTGTGTCTGACCTCCAAGGCTACATTTCGGGCAATTTCAGGCGCTTGCTGTGCAGCAGACATGGCCTGCGATGAGGCTTGCTTGATGGTTGGCGGTACATGGCGATCGATCTTGGTCACCGACTCGTCAACCTATACATTAACAATCAAAGAACATAAGTTTCTCAGTGTTTTAGCATTCAACGTTTTTGGTCTTTTGCATCATTCCAAGGGGAAAGAACTAACAACACAAAATCCTTTTTGCTAATCTCAACCTCAATCCTGTAAATTCTCAGTTTTCTCATCACGTTCTTCCATTAGAATTCGAAATGCACACAAAATGCTACCTAACATATCAACTTTGTATGAACAAACTGATTTGAATTCCATTCTGATATTTCTACTACAAAATTGGTATAATCTTCATTTGATCCTTGGAACTTTTTTAGAAAACATCCATTTCGATTCTTCTAGCATAAACTCAAATAATACTCAACCTTATACATGTAACATGTCCATATTGAACAAAGATACTTGAAGCCATGCCAAGGGAAAGTATAAACAGAGTTCAAGGACCAAAACGAAAAGTCTACAGTATATTAGGAATTTAATCTCCACAGAAATTCATTAGACTTTCCATAGAATTACTTAATTGAGAAGTTTTAATCCACAGGCTGAAATTGATAATTGACCAAAGGCATCTGATAAATCGATCCGAGAAGAAACCGAAGAGAAATTTATATGAAGAACATTCATAGAACAGCAACAGAAGAAAGAAAACCAACCTTGCGATCGACGAACTTAAGAACCTCAATCGGAACGCCGTGGAACTTATTGTACAAAGGACCGACAACAGACTTCACAGTGCCCTCGACAGTCTCAACGCCGGGCCTCAGTGGACCAATCCGGTTCTTCGCATAGCCATAAACGTTGAAGAAACACTCCGTCGCTCGAAACGCCGCCGTTTGAACAAACTCCAAATACTTCAGCCTCTCCTCCTCTGCCCTAGCCGCCTACACAAAATCCAATCAATCAATCCTCACAATCTCAGAAAACAGAAATTCCGCACAAAATCGACAAATCCAATTAAATCAATAACACAAACCACAAGAAATTCGAGTGATGAGAGAATCGTACCATTTCTTGGTGCTGCGACGAAGGATTGGAATCAGCCATAGCGAAAAAACGTGGGGGAAATTCAGAGGAGCTTGAGATTGAAAACGGAAGAAAGATGCGATTTGATGATTGATTTTGTAGGGAAATCGAAATGCTTAGCGATAGAATCGATGGAAGAGGAAGAGGAGAAGGAAAGGGAATTTATAGGGGAGAAGAACGCAGGTTGAGAGTCGGTCGAAACGGACGGCCATGGTGGAAACTGGAAGCTTAATGGGAGCGTAGATCTAGAAAGTCAAATGGAAGACATTGACTCTCCCTTACGCGTCGTTCACTTCGAGGGATCCGATACGGATGGTTCTAGAAAGCGTGCGAGTTATTTCCTTTTCTTTTTTCTGGGTCCCACCAAAAATAAATAAATAATTTATAAATTAAATTAGTAGGGTTATTTTTTAAAATATAAATCAATTTACGTACATATATTTAATTTCCAACATTATTTTTTATATTGTAAATTTAATTAAGTATTTAAATATATATAAATAAATATTTTGAGAACTAACATGACCATCTGGACCAATCCAACCCGAGAAAATTTATGGTTGGGTCAGGTTATGTTCATTAGTTAATACTAGTTGTTTGAGTTAAAAAATTTATAATCCCAACAATTTGGTTAAGTCTAAAAAAATGTCTCAACTCACACTACTCAACCGATCCAGACCTCTATTTTTGTCGTTTTTTTATTTTTTTAAAACAAAATATTTGAATTCTACCCAATTCTAAAAATAAAAATAAGTTTTTAATAAAGTTTTTTTTTTTTTAGTTTTCAAGGTAAAAAATAGACAACAAAATAACAAAACCCAAGTGAGAGTAGTTTGAAAGGCCGTTAAAAAAAACAAAAAATAACAATAATCACCTAAATTTTCAATTTTTTTTTTTTTTTTTTTTTTTTTTTTTTTTTTTTTTTTTTTAAGAAATCAATAATTTTTAAAAATGTCCTATATTAATATAAGTTTTCAATTTCATATTTAATAAATTTTAAAAAGAAAATAATTTATTAGGTATAAAATTAAATTTTATATTTAATAATATCGTAAATTTTCCATTAAGACTTTATACAATCTCAATTTTCAAACATCAAGACATTTTGTCGACATGTCTGGTTGATTCTTTGCACCCTCTAACTTCTTTAAACACATATCACCATCTATTAATTTGGAAGTGAAATAGTATTGTTTTGTCTTTGAATGATAGATTGGGTTCTTCATTAACTGTATGTCACTCTTACTATTTGTATAAAGAGTAAGTATAATCGTCAGATTATGTACTTTAGGCTGACAAAGAATCTAGTAGATGAACTGTAGATGGTCAAGAGTGAGTTTGAAATTACGAGCTCAAAGTGTATATGATGACACATAATTGGAGAAACATACTGAAGTGTGAGTTAATCGTAACACTTTGTGCCTCCTAAATATGAAAAGTCAAGCTTTAGAGATAGTTGACTATCATACTCATGGTAAATTAGAAAGAACCCAATGATGACGGTTAAATAATGAGTTCATTGGTTTAGGAACTCAATATGAGCATACTCGATATGAAAGAATACTTTTGTAACGACCTTAAATTTCCACATACTCAGAGTCGCTACTAACGTCTCATGCTCATCTATAATGCGGAAATATAACTCTTACATGAACATAGTTGATAACGTAAACTTCAAAAAAACGTTTAAAACAAGTTCTTCTCTGAAAAACACAGCCATGGTCTTACGTGTTTAAATATGAAATACTGAAATTTAGAGAAAATAAAAACAAATACAAAATAATTTAAAACAATGAAATGCAAAACAACATATTCTAACTTAAAGACTAGAAATTTAAATATGAATCTACCCTATGTTTTTTTTGAAGGGTTAGACTTAATTGCTACGAATAGAGTGAAGGGTGGCCAAGTGTCTATTTCAGGGCAAACCCTAGACGTAGGTTTGATAGTTGTAGACATGAATGCTTTTGATAAAATTCTCGGGATGGGTTGGTTAGCCTAGAATCATACCAGCATACGTTGCCGTTAAAGAAGTAGTTTTTTCATTGTCATCACTAACCAGCTTCAAGTTCAAGGGTACTTGTACGAGAACCACCCTCAAGATAGTTTCAATGATGAAAGCAAAGAGATTAATACAACATAGAGTTTGGGGTATATTGGCTAGTGTTGTAGATATAAGGAGGGAAGATGTAAAACCCGAGCCCTAACGAGAAATTTAAAACTTAATTTTTCATTTAAAGTCGAAATTATGAGATTTTATTGAGAGTTTTAGAGACCAAATTTTGAGAGGAGAGAAAACAGAAAATACCTAGAAAATTCTCAAAAATTCAAGATAAATATAGATGGCAAATGCATAGATGGCAGCACATGAGAGAGCGATTTCAGAAATTTTGAAGCTTCTAATATACAGTAAACCTAGCTCGGGAAGGCACTCGTCATCTAAGTAAGTAACCGAACATATTTTAGGTAAGTAATACTTGTAGGGATCGCTATAACGTATTAACATGCAAACATTCCTTTGCACCTAGGGATTGGTTAAGCCGAGGGGCTAACCCAGAACGTCCTAGAATTGAAAAATGGAGTTTAAACTGCTTGGACGCTCTAAGAACCTAGTAGGCCTCCACGATGTCTTATCATAATTTAAGTAGCTTACAAATCACGAAACTAGTTGAGTTATTATTGAGCGTAGAGTCGGGTCAGGGTCGATGCTCTGATCCCATGAAATTGGTTCTTGAGAATAACTAGGGATTACATGGGTAGTTAGCTCAAGGTATGGACCCCTATTGAGTGTAGAAATAGGCGAACTGTAAACCAGTCCCGGTTGGACAATGGACTACACAGGTAGGTGCAAGGATGAGAGCCCCTATTGAGGGTAGGAATGAGTCAAGGCTGACGGCACGACTTTGTAAATCGATCATGGAAGATATCAGAGACTACACGGGTAGGTGGTTTAGTATGAACACGTCTATTGAGTGTAGGAACGGGTCAAGGTCGACACCGTGACGCCATAAACCAGTCTCGAAGAGGGATTAGGGACTACACGGGTAGACGATCAATGAGGAATCAATCGAAACTTTGAGACCTACATAATAGCTAAGAGCATTGTAAAGGGTGAGTCCGAACTTCTTATATACTAAAGGAAAGCTGTGGGAACCCACTAGGAGAAGAAAGCGATAATAGCCTACAAGTAGGTCACTCCTTTTTTTTTTTTTTTTTTTTTTTTTGTAGGTACGGGTTGAGGTGAGGAGGTGCTCGAAAGCTGCACTGTCAAAGAGGGGTGTTGTTCTGGAGCCTCAGTCCGTTTTTTTCTTCTGTCTTACAATTTTCCCGGTTTTGTAAAATTTGGTACAACATCCTCTTATAATTGGATTTAGTATTTTATTTAATGGTGTTTTTGAATGTTTTTTATTTATTTAAATTTTATTGCATTTTATCTCTTATTTTATTTTACTTGTATTTTTATTTGTTTTTCGTATTTGCCTTTTTAGTCTCAATTCGAGTTTCAAACCCTCGAAAATCAGGTCGTGGCAGAAGAAAAGTCTCTGTTAGCGGTATCAATGGTATACTATTTTTCTAATGTGTTCTTAGATGATTTACCAGGAGTACCCTCGTCCCGAGCGGTAGATTTATGCATAGAGCTTGAAACGCGTACTTACCTATTTCTAAGACCCCATACCGCATGACACCAGCATAATTAAAAAAAAAAAAAAAAACTCAATGTACTGCAAAACTTGCTAGATAAGGGCTTCGTCCACCCCAACACATCTTATTCGACGCACTCATGTTATTTGTCAAGAAAAATGGTAGATTAATACATTTGTGCATGGATTATAGAGAATTGAATAAAAGAACGATAAAGAACAAATACTCTCATCCTCATATAGAGGACGTATTTAACTTACAGAAACGACAATGTTTTTCAAGATAGACATCCGTTCAGGTTACTATCCGACTATGATCACGAGTTTTAAAGGATGGGGTTTTAGTGGCCCCCACAAATGTGGACGCCATCACTTAACCAGGAAGGAAACTTATCAATTAAGAAAACTTATGGACGAAGTCATATATTTATAAGTTTGTTTTTTAAAAATATAAATAAAAAAATCAATTAGTTATCGAACGAATAAGAATGTTAACTGCATCATATAAGTTCAAATAAAATTAACTTAATATGTAGCGTTCCAATTTATTCAATAATAACGAAACGAAAGATCAAAGAATAATACATCACAATTGGCGCTACCATGTGATGGTAATATGAATTAAAATTAAATTCCAACCACTCCTGGCTAAAAAAACCATTACATGGTAAAAATATTTATTAATATATTTTTTTTAATTTCTAAATTTTGATATTTATATTTAATTAAACGGTAAAAATATTTAATAGGTTTCTAAACTTTAGACGGTATATTTATTAAATTCTTAAACTTAAAAAATGTCACGTGAACATATAATTAAACATGTTCAACCTTTGTTTTTAATTGGATATTAAATTTTTTAATTTTGTGTCCAATAAATTTGTAAATTTTAAAAATGGTCAAATAAGATCACAAAATTGAAAATATATAGGTAGGGTGTACATTCAACCCGACAACCCGGATCAACTCAACCTGAACTACAAGGGTTGGGTTGAGTTGGATTAACATTTCGGGTAGGGTTGGGTTTATTTTTCTAAACCCAAACTGAATCGGTTCGGTTTCGGGTTTGTGAGTAAAACCTTTGAATTGACCCGAGCCAAATTGAAATATATAACATATATTAAGAAACTTATATATCATTAATAGCCACAAATTTATAAATCACATCTAACATTAATAAACACTAAAATCTATAAATGACATAAATTAAATAAAACACGAAATTAAATTAAAAAAAAAAAAAAACATATTTATAATTTAATCTAAAGAAAAGATAAAGACTAAAGTGCAGCTTTAAAAGAAGTACACTAAATAAAGCTAAGCACAATAACCCACAAAGTTGTTCTTTTTTTTTTTTTTTTCCTTTATCCCTCCATATACATCTATATTACAATTCTACCCCCAATTACTCTTACATCTTGTGCAAGTTTCATGTCTTTTTGATGTCCAAAATTGTCCAAACAAGCACAATTTTTATTCTCACATCACCGTGCAACCACTGGGATTCTCCTCGCTAAAGAAGTCGAATGGATTAGACGTCGGAGAGTTCGATGGTTCTGTCAATGGTTGTGGTTGTGGTGGTGGTGGTGATGGTGGTGAAGTGTTTCTTACTGCAACTGAATGTATATATGAATATGGTAGTGGCTCGACGTAGTAAGGACCGTAGGTGGTAGTTGGGTGTGTCGTATTGTAACTAGTCACGTGAGTTGGTTGGGATGAGATTGTGTTATAACTTGCCATGTGAGTCGGTTGAGGTGAGATCGTATTGTAACTCGCTATGTGAGTCGGTTGGGATGAGATCGTATGTACTGGATGGTAGTATGGTTGGTTAAATGGAGGGGCGTGATTGGATGATGGAGTTGGATCATGAGGAGTGGCTGATCCTATGCTGCCAGGTGGAGGAACGACCTGTGGACCCTCCTCCACATCTCCGACAACAGCGCCGCCGCCTCCTCCGCCACTCTTCTCTTTCTTCTGCCCTTTTCTCTTCTTCTTCTTCCTCCCTTCTCCGCCGCCACCGCTGCTTGCCTCGACAGCTACCGCACCGCCACTTGCCCCACCAGGTTGAGTCTCACCGGGGATATTCTTATCACCACCTCCTCCCGATGTATACTCCACAACTCTTTCCACGGTGGCGCGGCCAATCTTCGCCGCAGCTCCGTCTCTATCGTTGCCCTGGGCAGCTCCACTAATTCCACAGTTCTCCTCATTTTTTGATGGGACTGGCACTTCTTTCGCCGGAGCCTCTGTTTCCGTGCTCTGTTTCTGCATTCCGCCGTCGTGCACGGCGGCGCTGACAAAGACAGGGATTTCCATAGCGATTTGCTTTTCTTTGATGTTTTTTGAGATGGGTATTCTTTCTGGCCATGGTTCTGCGTGCTTTCCTGCCTTGATTAACCTTTTAATCAATGTTTGTTCGTCTATATTCGTTGTTACTGTGACTTTCTGCTGCTTTCGATCGATTTCTACTCCGTGAACTCCTGTAATTGTGGAGATTGAAGAACACCCAGATGAACAACAATGGAAATTTTCGATCTTTTAAGAGAAAACAATGAACAAATTTTGAGGAAGGGAAAGAAATGTGAAGAAATGAAGAATTTGATGAAAGAAATTCATGTTAGAGGAAAAATAAGGCATACCCAGATGAGGAAACGAGAGGAATTTTGAATTTTTAACAAAATAAATGAAGGAAAAACAGAGGAAATTAAGATTTGAGTAAAAGAAAGCGATCAAAATGTAAAGAAATGAAGAAAAAATGAAGAACAGTACCATGAATATTATGGAGAATCTTGATCACTTTCCTCTTGCAACCTTCACAGTGAATGGAGACTCGCAACAAACATGTCTGCAAAATTTTAGCAGAAAATAAGAAAGATTTGAAAATGAAGAACAATTCAAGAACATTTTACCTTAGAGTTGAAGGGTTCTGAGGTCGCTTCGAAGTCTTTAGCTTCTGGTTTTGCCATTAGCAGCTCAAGAATGGAGCAGAGAGAGAAGTATTGGTCAACAGTTATGGGCTACAAGGTTATAATAAACAAAAGAAAAAGAAAAAGAAAGAGAAAAAGAAAAAGGAAAATCTTTTTGTTTTTTTTAAGAAAAACATGTTCTTTGGGCTGGCAAATGTATGAACTTGAATGGGGTTTCCTTTATTTTGATGCTTTTTCATTCTCTTTAATTTGTTTTGTTTTTTGTTTTTTTTAATGTAAATAAGTATGGGGACAAAAAAATATAATGTTTTTTTTTTTTGTACCATTAAAGGAACAACTTTTCATACTATAATGGCTCTACACATCTCTTTAATCTCAATTAACAATACCTATGAACCTAAACATAATTCCATTAGTGGGAGTATTCATTTGATTTAAAATTTGCATTCAAAATCTATTATGAAAATATAGTATATAGCACATATATTTAAGGGGGTTCGTATGACTCGAGAACTCAATCAATTTGGACTACCCAATACAAACTATAAAGGTCGAGTTGTGTGATATCTCACATTGGTTGAGGAGGAGAACGAAACACCCTTTATAAGGGTGTGGAAACCTTTCCCTAGAATACGGGTTTTAAGGCTTGTGGAATAAGGGTGTGGAAACCTTTCCCTAGAATACGGGTTTTAAGGCTTGTGGAGAAGTCCAAAAGAAAAAGTCCAAAGAAGACAATATCGGTTAGTAGTGAGCTTGGGTTGTTACAAATGGTATCAGAGCCAGACACTAGACTATGTGCAAGCGAAGAGGTTGTTTCCTGAAGGGGATAGACCCGAGGCGGTGTGCCAGTAAGGACGGTGGACCTCGTAGGAGGTAGATTTGGTGGGGTCCCACATCTCTTGGAGGTAGATTGTGATATCCCACATTGGTTGGGGAGGAGAACTAAACACCTTTTATAAATCCTTGAGAACAATATCTACTAGCCGTGGGCTTGAGGTGTTACAGGTTGGGTTAATTTTTTTTTCGGTTTGGACCCGAGCAGTCTGAAAAAAAAAATGGGGTTATAACTCAACCCAACCATACTCTACTTTTAAGATTATTATTAATATTAACAATATTTGATGTTTGTAACTGATATTAGTGATGTGTTTGCTATTTAGGAATTGCTCCATAGATCTCATCGATAATGTTTGATGCTTCTTGGGTCTTCTTTGGCCACTGTGAAATCACCCGATGAATTGCTGAGTATCTAGATTAGATGACAACATATGGGGATGACTTGTGTTTAGGGGTGAAAGGCAAACCAAGATCAGATATAGCTAGCTTTCTGCGAAATCTATTTCAGTAGTGTAACACACTACTAAATTAGTTTTCATGGATAATGTTGTTGGCTCGAGGTAGAGCACTCAATGGACTAGGATGGTCCCATTTCGTCTTACGGGAAACTCCAAATACAAGCCTAGATAATTTGTATATCCAATAGAAAGAAGTATTCACGAGAGAAGAACAACCCAACAACCCGACCCATAGATTAGGTTGTGAACTTTATTTGGGTTGTTTAGTTCACTAACACAACTAACCCGACATTTCGAAGTGGTCCAAAAAATTTCTCGACCTCTACATATATCATTTCTTTTACTAATATTCTCTATATATCTATCATAAATAACGAATCTTCTAGAATAAAGGTGGTTCTTGATTTTATTTGTTGTAAAGTTGTCAAAATGTATCTATCATAAATAACGAATCTTCTAGAATAAAGGTGGTTCTTGATTTTATTTGTTGTAAAGTTGTCAAAATGAGCCAATGATGTGGCAAAAGAAATGAGCTTAAAATAATTAATGTAATAACTCATATTATTCTAAATGTTTTCTAATTTTGTGTCCTTTCACGTTAAATAAATTATTATTATATAAATTTATTCCAAAAGTTTCATGAATAAAATTACGATAAGCTTTTAATAATTGTTTCAATAATATTTAATATTTGAAAATTCAATTCTCACACGCACCGATCTGAATTCGTTATTAAGAATCAAGGAAGTTGCTTAGAACCACGAGGACATTCATTCTCGACTCTTAGATCATTCAAAACCATCAAGAATCAAAGAAAAACGTGAGGTAAGAATTTGGGAGATCTAAGAGGAATTAGATTATGAATTTTTGATATTTTGTTCTTAGATGTATTTCGCTCCTTTTCCATGAAGAAAGCTAGAGTTGAATCAGACTTGAAAGAGGAGTTTCCGTGAACCTCAAGAAATGGTAAGAACATGATTTTCTGCCAAATTCAAGTATGTTTATTTCCTTTGGTAGTTAATCAACTTTAACGAAGGAAACAAGTTAATTTGAATAACGTAGAAAAAGTTATGAAAACCCATCAAAGAGAACACGTGTTAGCCAAAGAATCGTGAAGCACGTATGAGAAGGAAGGGAATGAGTGTCGATCAAACATAATTCATGGAGAAAAGAATTGAAAATTGTGCTCAGATGGGATTGAACATCCGTCAAGTACATGTGAATATCTGTGGAAGAACTGCATGACCTGAACCATCGACCCAATCTGACCACCTGGAGACTCGTGAATGCGCCCTTGATACACGCGCGTGAATTCATGCATATGGAGCCTTTTGCATACGTGACTGGTGTGTGACATGCGCTTGAATTAGGGCTTACGAAAGAAATTTCATAAATCTTGGAGCTTTTAGCATGCATAAAAGTTAGCTCAGGAAGTCATGCGTGATCCATGTAAGTAGTCACACGAACTTTAGGTAAGTAATACTTGTAGAGGTCGCTAGGACGTGGCTAGCATGCGGGCATATCATAGGTGGTTAGAGTAGGCATGTTTAGGACTCTAGTGGGCAATCTTGAATAAGTGAACAATGTTATTACGTAAAATTACGAAAATGCCCCTATGAATAGAATTTAAATTGCATGCCTATTTTAACACTTTATGGTTTGATAGAATGGAGGATGAGATATTGTGATTTGTGCTCCAAGTGATTGATGGATGTCATCTACTCGTTGGGTTTCCTTGCATGTTTCTAGTTTATGGATTTTGTGCTTAAGTGATGAACAGAGATATCTATCTAATAAGTATGCATGAATGTTTTGAATATGTTCCTCGTGCTTTAGGTGATCGACGTGATTATCTCCCTAGTAAAACATGCATGAGTGAATCAAGTTAAGAATAGGACGGTAGAGCTTGAGCAGTTTTTAAGTTAACTAAGGACAATACGTTTCCAATAGGCTAAGCATCCTAGGATTGTGAACGGCGATTAGAATTCTAAGCTTAGGTGCACTCACAAAAATGGTTTAACCCCAAGCGACCTGGAAACACGAGACGAGACTTAAACCGCCTAGACGCCTTAAGAACCTAGTAGATCTCAATGACTGCAAGGATGACTTAGAAAGCTTAACAAATTTTTTTGGTAATAAGAATGATGTAACCAAAACCTCTATGGTTAATTGAGCAACTATTTTATGTGGGGGCAAATGAAGGCTGAAGTCGTGATTTTATGAACCGCTCATAAGGAAGGACTTGGAGCCACATGGGTAGCTAGCTCTTCTATTTTGTGCAAAAAAAAAAAAAAAAAAAAAAAAAAAAACATGGCTGACGTGACATCCTCTAAATTGGTCTTGAAGAGAGACTTTGGACTACACAAGTAGTTTCTTAAGAATCAAGGCTGATGCTGTGATTCTGTAAACCGGTCCTGAATAGGGACTTGGTACTACACAGATAATTGTCTTAAAGCGAAGTGTTTCTAATTGTGTGTAAAAACATGTTAAGGCTAATGCTACGATTCCATAAATCGGTCTTGAAAGAGACTTCGGACTACATAGGTAGATATCTAAAGGTTAGTGTTTCTAATGTGTGTAGGAATGGGTCAAGGTTGACACCGGTTACTATCTTGGAGAGAGACTTGAGATTACCCATGTAGATAACTAAGGGTGAGAGATTCTATTGCATGTGGGAACAGGTCAAGGCTGACATTGTGACTCCGTAAACTTGTCCGGAAGGGGAACTTATGACCTCAGAGGTAGTCTTCAAGACCTCCACAAAAGTTTAGATAGTTGTAGGATTAGGTCCGAACTTCCTTGAGCTTGTAAGTAGATTGCTTACTTAATATTTTATACTCATACCTTTCTCCTTTTTTTATCCGGTGTTTGCAGGTTGTCGGTTGAAGTGTAGGAGAATTCTACAGCTACGCAATCACACAGGGATTCTCTCTGGAGGGTCAATCCATTTTTGTATTTCGAGTCTTTTTTATTTCATTTTGTAATGAATTCTGAACCTGTTTCTCCTTTTGGAATAAATTTGAACACTATCTTGTAATGAATTTCATTGGGGTTGATTGTTTTATTTTGATTTAAATTTTACTTTTTTTTTTTAGTCTGTGTCTTTTTAGTCACGGTCCGAGATTCAAAACTTGGATCGTAACATGAGTAGTTACCACAAATAAAACCACAAAATAGTAGTACGATCTCCATGCACACAAATATTTAATTGTCATAAGACCATATCAAGAATATGTGGTATAATAATGCCCATGCACACACATAGGCAATGTCCAAATATCATCATTAGCCCAATAAGATTACGCCCAATAATTTTCTGTACATTTTGAGATAATCATTGTGCCTGGAGTTCCTTCAACTCTGCTGGCGTCATGCGATAAGGTGCTTTGGAAATAGGCCCAGTTCCCGGCTTGAGTTCAATGACGAAGTCGACCGCTTGGGATGGGGGTATTCTAGGTAGGTCGTCCGGGAATACATCTGGGAACTCGTTTACTATTGGCACGTTTCCTAGGGTCTTCTCTTTTTTTTTCTTACGTCTACAACACATGCTAATATAGCCCATCCGCCTTGCTAAACTAACCTCTTTGCTTTCATCATCGAGACTACGTTGGGGGTAATCTCGGTACTTGTGCCTCTAAATTTAAAGGTAGGTCCTATCGGTGGTGAAAATTTTACTTCTTTTTTACGACAGTCTATACTAGCTCGGTTTTCGGCTAGTCAATCCATGCCTAGTATGACGTCGAAATCCATCATGTTTACTACCATCAGGTCAACGCTTTGAGTTTGGTTCCCTGTGATTACTTGGTCATTCTTTACTCTATACCTAGATACTAAGTCTACCCCTGAAGGGGTGCTTACAGACATTTCATGCAATAAGGGTTCTAAATCGAACCCTGCTTGTACAACAAAAGACATAGAAATAAAGGAATGCGTGGATTTAGAATCAAATAAGGTAAAAGCGAAATGACCTAAAATAGATAGTGTACTTGTCACCACGGCGTTGGACCTCCCAGTGTCCTTGCTCGTAGACGCATAGGCCCTAGATTGAGCTCGCGGTGGTGTTGGTTGTTTCGTCTGCTCAACTACTCTAGGCGGGTTTGGTTGTGCTTCAGCGTTTCCGGTCGTGCAGTTCACGGTGATGTACCCCTCTTGAACATCTATAACACGCTCGGCTGCCAGCCATGCACCTCCCACCGTGTAGTCTTCCACAGATAGTGCACCCTTCTTCTCTCTTCCTTCTAGCCCCATCTTGATTCCTGGGGTTCCTGTCGGTACGTTGAGGAGGGTGTCACTCATTCCATCTTCGAGCAAGTCTGTTGTTGGAACGTTGCCTACGTGCTAGTGGTGGACAGTTAGAGCCTCTTGATTCATGTGGGCGCTTCTGCAATTACTACCGGCTCCTCATGTCATTTCTCATCCTTTGGTTTCTTCAAAGCCTTGGCAATTCTCAAGGCTTCCTCATAGGTCTTTGGGTTGAACGATTCCAACATATGGCGGTTCTTGGTTCCAAACCCAATACAAACTTCTCTGCCATCTTTTCTTCGATGTCCACCATGGATGGTGCAAATCTCTTGAGTCTCTTAAACTCTCGGTTGTATTTCTCCACTGTGAGTCTGCCCTGTACCAGATGGGCGAACTCCTGCTGCCTCTTAAGTCGCTCTGACTTAGGATAATATTCTTTAAGGAATGCCTCCTTAAACAGTTCCCAGTTCATAGGTCCCCCTTCTAGGTTAAGAAGGGTTTAGTTATCTCTCCACCATATCTCTGCGTTCTTTTGTAGGAAGAATGTTGCGCGGGCGACCTTTTGGTTCTCTGGGCATTCCATAGTCTCAAAGGCGGTTTCTACAGTTGCATTCCACATTTGGGCTTCTATGGGGTCTTACAAGGAGCCGATGAATGGTCGAGGGTCATATCTCTTGAAATCCTTTATCCAGTTTGAACATCTAATAGGTTGTGGAGGGTTTACTAGAGCGTTGGCCTGAGCATCGGCCAGTGCCAGTGCCTGTGCTTGTGCCTATTGGCTGGCTAGTAGATTGGCTTGCTGAGTGGTTACCAAGATTTGAATTAAGACTTGGATGGACTCACACATTAACTTAGTATTAGCATCTACTCCGGCCGTTGGGTGTGCAACCTTAGGTGCGACTTGTGGTGGTAGAGCAGGCTGGGGTGGAGGTTCAGCTTGTGGTGGAGGCTTAACTTGTAGTGGAGGCACTTGAGGTGGTAGCACAACTGGTGGTAAGACTGGGGGCGGCGCAACTATTACCGACCCAGCCTCTGATCCTTCTCGAGGTGGGCCCTCTACTGCCACACCTCGTCCTATTTCTCTAACATGGGGTTGCCCCCATCCTTGTCTTCCTCTTCCTCTTCCTCTTCTTCGTCCTCTGGGTATAGTTCTATAAACCAATATAAGATTGCTTTAAGTCTAAGGCCTTAATACTATGCATATATAAATAACAATATACACCCTATACAAAACATCATAATGTCATTGAAGTAAACACTCAACATGTTATACATCATATCATACTCATTAATAAATACTTAAAATATCACAGAAATTTAAGTAATATCCACAGAAAAATGCATGCGAGTTCGAAAACGTTTCTCATTTCTCATCTTATGCAAGGCATACTTGACAGTGATGGGGCATCGATGTTGGGACCATGGAGCGTGCCAAGCCTACATTGTAGACTAGTCTACAAAATTTAAAACCTAGAGCTCTGATACCAACTGTAACGATCCTAAATTTCCACATATCTAGAGTCGCCACTAATGTCTTATGCTCATCTCTAATGTAGAATATAACTCTAAAGATGCTCATCTTAATTAGCGGAAAAAAAAATTTAAACTTTAGAATACGTTAAATCACTAGAAAACACTGCTGGTCTTACATGTTTCAAAGATCATGCTAGAGTTCAAAATAAGATAAAAATAATTACAAATTAAATAATTTAAATAAATGAAATGCAAATACCCTATCCTAACCCAGACTAAGGAATTTTAAATATGCAACTATCCTATGCACGTGCCACAGTTTCTGATCATGATGATGTCGTCAATTGTACATGGGCGCCTTGCCTTTACCTGAAAGATAATATGGCACACGGCTAGTATTTCAAAGAAATACTCAGTAAGTGACCCACTATAGAGGCCATGAGTTAGGGACCTATCTCTAATCATCGTAAGGGTGACCTTCAGTCTTGGACAAATTGGATGTGTAGTGCTTCCCTACACACGACTCACACATGCGAGTGTGAATCCCTAGGGCGCTCGCACATCCCCTGGACCCTCTAGTCAAGCTAATCTGTAACGACGTCCAGAGGTCAGCGGAACCCCATAGTATCATGCGCCTCATGAACACCCTCATCTGTGCGCATTCGCACCTATGTGCATTCGCACTTGTGTGCATTCGGGCTTATCATACGGTGCGCGTCCATACTCATCATCTCTAGGGGAAGTAGCCCTATGCTTATGAACATAGAATATGCATGAGGTTCCTCTAAATCCAATTATACGTCTCTTCTGACACAACCCTCTAATCTCCTCTCTTTGTTACACTGTGTAACACGTGCTCATAGATATTTACATTAATATCATTTTCTTACTCTTCAGGTTGTGTCCTAAGTCGATCTATGACATGATGCAATATGACATACAACATCCTAAGGCATGTTCAACATGGAAAACATCATCATGCAAGCAACATCGTCATGCATATATCATACTCATCATAAAAGTCATTAAGTGCATCAAATATAATTGTACGTCATGCATCAAAACATAAATAACGTACATTTAACATATATCACAACACGTCATGCTCATACATCATCATAATTCAAACAATCTTTAGCCTATCCTATAGTAAGGCCACCTACTTGGTTGGCCTTGGCCGAAGTACTCCCTAATTAGATAAACATAAGCTCCTGTTCCGTGAGAGCTGCTTCCTACGTTGCCGGAGTTTGTTTCCTATCACACCGTTCGCCACCTTCCGTTAGTATTTCACAATTAATTTACCAATAATTCAATAAATGTGAAATATGACTCTAAAACGGCCTCAAATACCTTAATCGGAGCCGAAAACAGGTCCAAGAGGATCGAAACAGTGGAAACCAGGCCGAAAATAGGTGAGCTGAGCCGAACAGCCGCCGAGCCGAGGGACCGCCTGCGTCGCTATGTGCCACGTGGCAGAAGTAGAACGTGCCACATCATGCAGTGTGCGTCGGGTCGAGGCGCGGGTCACACTCCGGTTTGGGTCGACTGCTGCATAAGGCTACTAGGCCGGGCTGGTTGTTGGGGCTCGATTTACTGGACTGGGCACAAGTGTTTGGGTTGTAGGCCGGTTTGATTGGACCGTGGGTCTGGTCTCGGGTTGGTTCAGCTTAACCATGGCTTTTGGGCTGGATTGAGGTTTGGGCCGCTGTAGTTGGGCCTCGATTTCACGAGCTAGACTTAGATTGGTTTGAGTCTCGGGTTTGGGTATTCGATTCAGACTGACCCAGATCCGATGGATCCTTCTTCCTTACCCGACTTTTGAGCAATTTTCTGTCGCATTTTCTCTCTCCTTCTTGCGGCGTTTCCATTGCCGATTTCGGTCATCTTTCTTCCTTTTCCTCTCCGTTTATCGTCCCTCTTTCCTTCCTCAAAGTTTTGTGGCCTAAAATTTCCTAAAACCATAGGATCTAACAACGTTTAGGAAAATCCAATTTTTCGACCTCAATTATCGACAACGGTACTTACGAATGGGCAGAAAACGTACTTTGAGTTATTGTGCTATCATTAGGGACCTTCTCGTGATGGTTAATGAGCGTTTGACGTTGGTTTTCTGGTGGTTTGGGACTAGTCAGAAAAATTGGAAACACACGGACATTATTCAAAATCTCTCTCTCTCTCTCTCTCTCTCTCTCTCTCTCTCTCTCTCTCTCTCTCTCTCTCTCTCTCTCTCGTATTTTCTTTCTTTTCAATATTTGTAGGTACTCTGATAAGTTCTGGGAGTCCTCGGTTGAAGGTTGAGCAAGGTGCGGTTGTCGTTTCGCGTGGAATCTGCAAAATTCGGCGGTCTCCGGAAAACTCGCGAGTTTTCCGACGACTGAGTTTTTTTTTTCTTTTTCCTTTTTATTTTTTCGGGTCATTACTTAAAGAGCCAAAGACGTATTAAGAGGCATCGCAAAATACGGCTTGAGAGTAGGCAATGGATAAAGAAATTATAATCTTCGAGTAAAATCAAACTTGGAAACTAGTGTCAAGACTAGGAGATATCAAATCCATCTTTTGCAAGTGGATTACAAAACAAAGTGTACTATGAATGGATAAATTGAGAGATACAAGGCTCGGAGTTAGATTCAAGGTTCTCTCAGCAATATGGATTAGACTATGATGAAGCGTTTAGTCTAGTGGCGAAGATCGTTATTGTACAAGTTCCTCCAACACTTATGGTAAATAAAGATTGAAAATTATGGGACAGATGAATACGAAGAATGCTTTCTTGCACGGAGACTTAAGCAAAGAGATCTACATGTACCAACCAAAGGAATTTGAAAATGGAGTTAGAATCATTAGTCAGTACATGCAAAGTTCAAAGAAGCCTCATTTGGATGCCGCTCAACGGATCTTAAGATATGTCAAAGGTACAATCAATTATGATCTTTTGTTCAAAATAAGGGAAGACTGCAAGCTAGCTAGATATCGTGATGCTGACTATGCAGGATATCATGCTATCCGAAGATCAAGCATCGAGTATGTGTTCAAACTCAATTCGGGAACAATTTCTTGGTGTAGCAAAAGACAACCAATAATATCATTGTCAGCTAAAGAAACAGAGTATAGAGTAGCGATTTGAGTAGTTCAAGAAATTACGTGGCTGAAACTGTTAATGAAAAACTTGCACCAAAAAGTATACTATCGATACCACTTCATTGCGACAACTAACCTACGGTTCGCCTGGTAGAAAATTTGATGTTTCATGGTAGAACAAAGCATGTGAAGGTGCACCGTCATTTTATTAGAGACAGTCTTGAAGGAAGAATACACATGACCAAGTGGTAGACTTGTCTACAATAGTGCTGAATATTTGCAAACATGAGGGCTTTTGCTGTCAGCTCAATATGGTACGACGAATAAGAACTAGTGTTGAGGGAGAGTGTTAAAATATCGTCACTAGCCCAATAAGATCAAACCCAATAATCATACGAGCAGATTGCTTGTGCACTTTATGAAAATAATTAAGGTATTTTACATATTTTAGGAAAATGATTTAGATATTTTAGAAATAAAGATGGGTAGATATTTTAGGAAAATCCTTTAGTTATTTTAAAAATAAAGATACCTAATTAATTTAGGAAAATTTTAGGTATTTTACGAATAAATAATTAGATATTTGACAAATAAATTGTCTAGTCTTTGCTGTAAATACCCTCCACCCTACCAATGTTTCATCCCAAAGAAATACAAGACAAAATGCAGTAGTTTTTAGAAATTGTCTTATAATCTCTTCTCGATTGGATTTAATCAATAGTGCGAGTATTTCCCACAAAGAGTTGTGTTTAATAGATAATTGTCTCCAAGGCCACATCACACAGTTCAATATAATTGACATGCTCAGAAATAGGTAATTACTACAATTCTCATGCATATAAATAAATTTGACGGGGGTGCTACCAATACTTGCACGGATTGGTGGAACGGGGCATCACCAAAATTTATGGTGATACCAATACTGGTATGAATTACTTGCAGGGACATAACTGGCATAACCAAATTTTACCCCATTGATTAAGAAGGATAAAAAGGGTGAAACTTGTCCTACATAGATACATGCATATTGCAAACAAGGGTGTAACTTCTAGGATTGAAGCTTCAAATCTAAGGAACCACCATGTGGCTGTAGTTGTGGCCCTAGAGACCTAGGCTCGAATCCCAGTAGCCCCAATTATGTTTCTTAAAGGCTCCGGTAGGCTTGAATATGATATATGGTCGTGCAAACCAATTTAAAGAATAGGAGTCTAAAGAATAGGAGTGTTATGTGGTGACCCTCACATGTATATATCGAAGGGTTAGTGCTGGGCTAGCCAAAATCAAAGTTTCTCAGAAGCTTGATCTAAACAAATGAGCTTTTTATGATTACATCGGGAATAATCCTACAAAAGGTAGATTATTCAGAGCGGGTTCCATGGACAAGGGGGATGGAATAGCTGTTGGGTGGTTAGGACACCCTGTGTTTTAGAGAGAAAGAAGGACGCACACTTTTTGTTAGGACACCCTGTGTTTTAGAGAGAAAGAAGGACGCACACTTTTTGTACGCCGTATGCCGACCCTTTTTGAAAACATTTCCGATTGTTTTGGTAGACAGCGACAGAATTGTTAGAGGTGATCTTCCTTTTCGAAGAGCAGAATCGAAGTATAGTGTTGAACTGGTCGATGTAACTGTTGAGTTCTATGGTGGTGAACTCAAGGGAGTGAGTTATAGTTGCTACTGTGAAACAACAAGACAAAGTGGCAATGAGTAGTGCACTCAACCAATCACCATGAGTGTTAATTTTATAGATACTTTTCGCTATAAACTTATTAGGTTGATAGGAAGTTTATCGAGACACTCGTATTCATTTTGAGACTGTTTTAGTAATGTTATAATTTTTTTTTTTTTTTTTTACTTTAAATGGCTTAAAATCTTTCTTTGCTACATTTAAATAAATTAAACTAAGTGTAAATATTTCATGACCAAGATTTGCACCTGTATTTGAAGTACGAACTTAACACTAATGATCTCAACATTGTAACATTGCCCATCAAAATTAATTAGAAAAATTCTAGAGTAAATTACTTTTTTATAATATATAAAAAATATCATGTGGCTGTAGTTTAGTGGTAAGAATTCCACGTTGTGGCCGTGGAGACTTGGGCTTCAATCCCAGCCGCCACAATTATGTTTCTTAAGGGCCTTGCATCCTAAGTAAGGTTGGGTGCATAAGAACCTTCTATTTTCTTAAATAAAGCATAAGTCTACAAATATTTTAGAGTAAACGACTTTTTTTTGACATATTAGTGTGTGGCTGTAGTTTAGTGGTGAGAATTCCACGTTGTGGCCGTGGAGACCTGGGCTCGAATCCCAGCAGCCACAATTTTAAACTTGTAATTAATTATTTATTTTTAAAATTGACACGACCTAACTTCATAACTGTTACAAATGATTTGATCCAAATCGTTCACGTGAAGACATTTATGAACTCAATTTCAACCAACGAAAATCTTCAAATTCTCAAGAAATTTCTAGCGGAGAGAGGAAGTTAGAGGATGTGAGTCAGTGATTAGGAGGGAAAATGGTTGAGCATGATTATAACAAAGATATTACCATTTGAACAAATAAAAACTCACTTAGAAAATATAATATTAAGCAAAAAGGGCATAAAGAAAAGAATCTATTAAATATGAAATCTTATTATTCAAAAAAGATTTGTATTTTATAAGAAATATTCAATACAGCTTCCTGTAATACTAATATTTTTAAATTTTTTAGTAAAGCTACTAAGCAAACATGTATAAATATATGCCCAACAACAAGAGAATTACACTATAATACAATTTCTTAAAAATTTCTAAATTAAAAAAAAAAAAAAAAAAAAAAAAAAAAAAAAAATCCAATTTAATTATACTCTAAAAATTCTCCTTGTGGAAATCAAATTTGGTGGTTGTTTTCCTAGAAAAGTCTTGGGACAGTCTCCTTAGCTCTCCAACCAATCCTTGTGCTCCACAGTAAAACACTCCTGCATTCACATTTCAATCCAATTATACAAATGAGTCGTGGGCATTCGAGTTACGACTAATCATGAGATCGTTTTAGAACTGGAGATATGATTACGAGGGTGCGTTTTGTAATCATCTCGAGATCATAGAATCAAATGGTAAATATGTAAATTTAGCAAATGCTTACCAACTCGTTGATCTGGATGATTAACAGCAACATGCTTCAAGACATTGCGCCAGTTGGGTCTAGCAAAATGAGTCTTCACCCTTGTTCCCGACACGATATCGACACCATTCTTGGCATGGTTGAGATCTTGGAGCATCGTAATGAGGGCAGACCGAGCATCACCCTCTTCGTAAACGCTGGTGCAGTAGTTGTGCAGTTCAATCACTCTGTCTCGGTCGTTCTCAGCAACTTCATCCATGACACCTCTAAACCATTCGAATGAGCCCTGCTCTCTGGTGACCCAGTAGAAGTAAGCTCGTTTGGTGACAAAGGGCTTGGAGTTCTTATCAGCAACGCCATTTTCAATGTCTTTCTGTTCCTTGATGTTGTTGAGTACATCCTTGACAATGCTGATCAGCGGGGTGGCACCGATCCCGAGCCCCACAAGAAGAAGAACGTCATATTGTTTGTAGTCTTGAGCTGGAGCTCCATATGGTCCGTCTATCAACAGCCTTGGCAACCTGATTTTGTTGTTGCTTTGGCGCATGTCAGCTCTTAAAAGACCACTTTGATCAACAGATGGAGGCTGACATATCTGATTGACAGAGAGGGCAACATTATTGTATTTAAAAATCAAACTTCAAAACTTTAAAAGCTTTATGTTTATGAAATTTGATAAAAAAAATAAAATAAAATCTTTAGTCATATGAAAAAAATTAAGCAAGTACCTTGGAGAAAATGTTCTTGAGCTGCAAAGTCCAGTCTCCCGCGGTGCGAATGTGAATGCTCAAGTAATCATCCCCTGGAGCAGATGTAATCGAAAATGGATGCCTGCAACAAAATTCAATCACATCCGTTAATTCCAATCAAACCAATTATCATGATGATCTTCATTGATCATGATGATCATGGTGATGGAGAAGATCAGACGGTGTAGGATTTACCATTGGAAGGGAGAAATAGCAGAACAGTTCACATATATGTACTGTCCACTTGTGTACTTGAATCCTTGAGGCTTTGACATTTGCAATGCAAGAACATTTCCAGGATACACAGCAACCTGAGAGTTTCATTTTTTCTATCAGCATAAATTCATACTTTTTTCTCGAGAAAATTTGTGAGTTTTCTAGGCAAGCAAGAAAAAAGAAAAGGGTGTAAGGGTGTAGACCTTTAGAATCCTCACTGTTTTGTAGCCCGATCGAAATGCACGAATCAATCTTTCGCACGCGTAGAGCAAAACAGGAACAGCTAGATACATCCATGTCTATATTCGACAATGAAACAAAATGTTATTTGGATATAGTTTGGTTACGTTCTTTGTTTGTTATAAAGTTCGACAAGATCGAAAAAAACTCACCGTCTTTTTGTACCATTCCTTGGAGAGGTAAAGGTAGTATCCATGGATGATGAAGAGGACATAGACAATGACAAAGAGATGGTGAGAGTACCAAAAGGCATTGAAGCCTGTGAGTCTCTTGATGGTTTTTGGGAGGTTCAGGCGGTTGCGGCGGAACCATGGTTGAGCCAAGGTGAATGCTATGATCATTAGCACCACCATCACAACCCCTGTCCACCCTTCCGTCCCCTTCACAAACCACCAGTAGTTATTCGGTCGCACTTCACCGAAAAATGGCTTCATTGGTTCGTATTCGGCATCGGTTGCATGGAGTAGCTTTGGAAAGTCACAGGTAAGATGTGCTCCAGCATGTAAAACGACTCCAATGGCTATCCCAACAGCAATTACCTAATCCAAGCAAATGCAAATTCATGTTCTTATTAAATTTAATTCTTCCCAACCTAACCACTTCAGCTTTCGAGTTTCGAAACGATAATGATGGACGATAATACATTTTAATCCAATATGCATACCCTTAATGCTCCTCAAATGTGAAAGTTAACAAGTAAGCTAGTAATATCAAGGAGGAATCCAAAAACTTAAACTAGTTAGAATATATTTAATCTTTTATGCCTATTCTTAACAATATCAATCAAAATCCAAACATTTCATTTTGGTTTAGATCACATTTTGGTCCTCAAATTTTCAAGTTTGTTCCATTTTGGTACTTATTCAAGGACAAAACGAGATATTCTAAATGTTCATGGACCAAAACAGAACATACAATAAAAGGAAAGTGACAAAATGAGGATTTAAACCAATAATTTTCCAAATCAAACTCAAGCAATTGAAACCAGCAATAACAGCAACAAAAACAAGGAAAATTCAGCAGAGACAAATGATCAAACACATGGCGGGCAACAACAACAACAAAAACATAGTGTCAAAATGAGGATTTAAACCAATCGTTTTCCAAATCAAACTCAAGAAATTGAAACCAGCAACAACAGCAACACACATAAGGGAAAATTCAGCAGAGACAAATGATCAAACACATGGTGGGCAGCAACAACAACAAAAAAGAAAAAGGTACCTTATGGAAGTTGACATTGTCATCAAAAGGGACAACACCACCAAGCTTGGTCTTACTCCGAAGCCAAGTGATAGTATTCCTACAAACAGGGAGAAGGATGATGGCCATGTTGAACTTAAGGGTTTCAGCGGCACCTTTGGCGGTGGTGACACAATAGCCCATGATATGGAAGACGGCTCGTTGGCGGTACTGGATGAACTTCCAAGCAAAGAGAGCAGCGCAAATGGCAAGCCATAGAGAGATGACCCAAATGCGCTTCCAATTGTCCTCGACGAAGTAGCGGAGAGAGCGATATGCGCGCTTGATGGGGTTGTGTTCCTTTGTGGGGACGAGCTTTTGGCTTAGTAGTTGGCTCAGCACGCGGCTGTCTGTCACGCGGTTGGGCGCTGATGCTTGGTTTGGAGCTTGTAGAAGTAGCATCTCTAAGTTATATAGCTGAAATGCCCACACATGGTACCCAATTAGTTACATTTCCATCCAATTTGTCTACATCTTTAAACCCGTTCCATGTAAAGCTTAAAAGTTGTCGATCTCTAACCGTGGTTCCTAAGGAAGTCTAAATCTACTCTAACAGATATTGTCTTCTTTGGACCTATCTGACAGATATTGTCTTCTTTGGACCTCTTCTCTCGGGCTTCCCCTCAAGATTTTTAAAACGCGTCTACTGGTACGAGGTTTCTGTTAGCCGAACACAACTCTTACATCTAACAGATATTGTCTTTTTTGGACATCCCCTCTCGGGCTTCCCCTCAAGATTCTGTTAGTCGAACACGACTCTCACATCTAACAGATATTGTCTTCTTTGGACATCCCCTCTCGGGCTTCCCCTCAAGATTATGTTAGTCGAACACGACTCTCACATCTAACAAATATTGTCTTCTTTGGACATCCCCTCTCGGGCTTCCCCTCAAGATTTTTAAAACGCGTCTACTAGTACGAGGTTTCTGTTAGACAAACACGACTCTCACATCTAACAGATATTGTCTTCTTTGGACCTCATTTCTCGGGCTTCCCCTCAAGATTTTTAAAACGCGTCTACTAGTACGAGGTTTCTGTTAGCCGAACACGACTCTCACATCTAACAGATATTATCTTCTTTAGACATCCCCTCTCGGACTTCCCCTCAAGATTTTTAAAACGCGTCTACTAGTACGAGGTTTCTGTTATACGAACACGACTCTCCACAATGGTATGATATTGTCCACTTTATGTATAAGCTCATCACTTTGCTCTAAACCTATGATCATTTCCTAAATTAGCTGATTTGGGACTGTTTCCACACCCCTTATATGAATGTTTGTTATCCTCCCTAACTTATGTGAAAAATTATAGAAAAATAATGATATATAAAAAAAAACAGAATATAAATTTTAATTTATGGGTAAGAGTTGAATTGTTCATTTATTAATTTAAACTATATACATTCGATATTTTATAAAATTATGAAAAAAAAACTATTGATATTAAAATTTTAAAAATATATAATAAATTACTAAAATTTAATTTAATTGTTTTTGTGTAATAAATTAGAGATTTATTAAGAATATTAAAATTTCTTGGACAAACAATTGATATAAATGCTATTGATATAATATTTAAAGAAAAAGAAAACCATGAATTTAATATTTTTTGTTTTTATTTATTAGTTGAATAAATGTTAATGTTGGGTGATAATATAACTAGATAATTAATATGATGTGTTTAGAGTAAGGTCAAAATAAGTAACATTTTAATAATTTTAATTTTATATGGTATTAAAGAAATGTTATATATATATTATAAAGATACAAACCTCAATATATCCAAGGTTGTCAGGGTCCAACTCTTCCATGATTAAAGCAGCATATTCTTCAGCATCCTCTTGGATTTTTGATAATTTATTAGCTGAAGCACTTAATGCAATTATCTGAAATTACAAATAAATAAATATTTATATTATAAGTTTAACATTTTCATCATTTAATTAAGAATATTAATAATTTAAATGTTTCTATAATATCTTTAAATTTTAGATGAAAATTTTTACTATTTTGTTTTTAAAATACGGTTTAAAAAATATCCTTTTAAACCTTAAAAAATTTCATTAAAATACCATTAAACTTTTTTTAAAAGGTTAAAAAATACCATTAAAATTTTAGCATTAACACTCCTTATCTTTATAAAACATTTTAAAAAAAATTTACCGTCAATATATGAATAAATACAGTTCGTCGACATTTCATAGATTATTTTTAAATTTTTAATATTACATTTAAAGTTTACGAGAGTACTTTTGAAAATGGTAACAATAAAGATAATTTTGATTTTTTTTTAATTAAAAAAAAGTTAATATTAAGGATAGTTTTTAAAATTAAAAAGTATTTTAAATTTTTTTTAAAAATCAATCTTATTTTTAAAACAAAATGTTAACTCTTTCCTTAAAAATTAACAGTAAACTTAGTTTTGGATTTTTTTTTTAAAATTTAAAGATATTTATAAGATTTTTTAAAAAAATTTAAAGAATTATTAAAACTTTTGAAATTGAAGACAAAATACAAAGTTTAATCATATTTTAATTAATTTAGTCTTATTTTTAAATAAGAAAAAGTAATTAATATACAAAACAAAGAAATACATATATTTAATATAATTGAAATAAAATAATTGGTGATTATTATTAAACAATATATATCTTGACCTTCTCGTAGAAAAAAATTTCACCATCAATTTAAATTAATAATTTTTATTTATTTATTTCCAATTACTTTTAGAATATATATATATAAATTTATTATTAATTTTCTTCCCTCCAGTTACCTCTTTGACTTCTTTTCCAGTAATGCGACCATCGGCATTCTTGTCCACCCTGCACGATCGTACCATTTGTTAGACCAGGCTCTGTTTCAGCAATCTCCATGGCCAAATCCATTCTAGTGAGAGAGAAGAGAGGGAAAAAAGAGATTCATACATATCGAAGAAGATTTGAAGCCTAGCATCGAAGCTTTCGTCGATTATCTGCTCCCAGAATTCACGCAGTTCCCCTTTGGTTATGGAAGTTGAAGTTATGCCTCGTCTTCTAGCCAACGCGTCGAACAACTCGCCGGCGAACTCGCTCGACTCCATTCCTGATCCAGCAACGAACCAACAATGATCGGTAAAATTTCAATCATTGGTTTGAATTTGAAAGATTTTGAGAAAAATGTGATTTATAGTTGTTTATACCTATGCATCTTGCGAACAATGACTTCGGAAGCTCTCCATTAATGGCGAGTTCGTTAAATCGATTATCAATCTCTGACCAGGCTTCACTTCCGACGGATTTGGTCATGAATCGAAGGCCATTTAGGGCACGGCTGGCACCGGATTTAGTTCTGTCGATTCTATTGAAGCTTTTTGAGGAAGTCATCCGTTTCAGTTCCTGCGATACTTGCTTCAATTTGAAAGACAATTGAGAGCCTAGCGTAGGGCGCTTGGTCTCGAGTCGGCTCGCTAACATTGCCGTCTCCGAATCTCCGCCTTTGATGTTCTGAACGGAGACTGTATCATCGCGAACATCTAAGGTAATCTCGACGTACTGATCGTCGTCTTTGATTCTCATAGTGCTTCTTGTGCTGCTGCTGTAGCTACTGGTTCTTTTGTAGGCAACAGAAGGTCCTGTCAATGGTCCGCTGAAGGCAACTCGTTTGGAGCTTCCTGTGCTCTCTGTATCTGACCATGAATCACCAGGTTTGTTCTCTTGGCCCTCCATGGTTGGATCTGAATCTGAACTCTCTGATTTGTTATATGCACTGTGAGATGCACACCAAGTGTTTGTTGTTATGCCTGAGATACAGAAACGTTAGAAATCATTAGGCATCAAGATGCACACCAAGTGTTTGTTGTTATGCCTAAGATACAGAAACGTTAGAAAACATTAGGCATCAACCAAACAATTTCAAAAACTCTCTCAAAGGGTAGTTTGGGGTTTTCAAATCTTATTACAAGCTACAATAATTCCAACACCGTTCTTCCCAAGAAAGAAAACGAATCGTAGGATGATTGATTCAGTACTGGAATAGCTAGCGAAATGGATGCCTAGAGTTGTGACTAAGAACAGGAAGAAGGAGAAACAACAAGATTAAAAAGAACACCAATGATTTCAAAACAAAGAAATCAAGAGTGGTTTAGGAAGAAAAACATAGAGAAACAGAAGAATTTGTTTGAATTGAATCTAAGCTGACCTTTGGAGTTATGAGTTCCAGATTAGGCAAATCTCTTTAGTCGTCTTTGGTGGGGAAGAACAGGTGAATTTGTTTGAAGCAGAGGAGAGGAGGAGGGAAAGAGCTTTATAGTTGAGGATGATTTGGAGGCTGAATAAGAAGAAGAGTATTATTCAAAGTTAATGGGTTCAATCCAAGGGGCGCATCTGGGTTGTGTTGGGGGAGAGAGAGTGGGGTTGTTGGGCATCAAGCTGTTTTCTTATTACAACAAGAGCATCCATCCACACACATGGTCAATCTTGTCAAACAATATTACAATATTAATAAACTGGGTAGACAAACAAAGAAGAAATTAGCCCCAAACCTTTACCTTTGGCCTTCCTGTGAAACTCATAATGAACTCACTAGATTGGGAAAATATGGTAAGTTTTGAATAAGACTTTTGGTTATTGTTGAGAAGTTTAATACCCACATATCATATACCCATATCCAACACCTCCCCTCGAACAAAATACGCATCCCTTTAATCGAGACTCGACTCTTTTGGATTCTTAGTCATTTTTTACTGCCTTCGAAGAAGCTTGAAGTCTTTTTCTTGGTTCTTGACTCCTTTTTCTTTTGGAGTCTTTTGTTCGACATTTGAGGATTAGAATATAGCTCTGATACTATGTTAGACGAACACGAACTCTCCACAATAGTATGATATTGTCCACTTTGAGCATAAGCTCTCATGACTTTGCTTTGGGCTTCCCAAAAGGCCTCACACCAATAGAGAGAGTATTCTTTATTTATAAACCCATGATCATTCTTTAGATTAACCGACCTGGGATTTTCATCATCCAACACTACTTAGGCTTTACATCTCATTCAACCTTACATTTTCTTTTACAAAAGCTTAAAATTTATTTCTACTAAAAAGATTGCATATAAATTATTTTTCAAACTGGAATTATAGATTAATTTTGTCTTTAGTACATGCATTAAATTTAAACATGTAAGAGTAAAAGACGATTGAAATTATATTATTATTTTGTTTCTATTGTGGATTTTTTCTTTTTCTGTCCATGTTTGCATTTGGAAAATGGGTTAGAAAGTACATTTGTGGATCACGAGACTTCATCTTTATTTTGAATCTCTTGAACTTTATTGTTTGAGAACTATTAAATCTTAATATTACATGATAAAGTAGATTTGTTTATATTTATGGTGAATTTCAAACTACTTTTTTAAGTTATAAAATTACTTTTTTAAGAAAACACTTTCTGTCTTATAATAGAAAACATTAATTAAAGTGCTTAATAATTGATAAAGCTATTATTTAAGTAATTTTGGTAAAAAAAAGAAAAAAAGTCTCTCTAATTTTTTTTAAATAGTATTACCCTTTTGTTTGGATATAAAACGTTAAATTTATGAAAATGCTTTAGATTTTGTTTTAATAATATTCATAAATTTTAAAATGCTTTAAAATATCTATTTTCTTTTTTAAATACTATTACCGTTTTGTTTGGATATAAAACATTAAATTTTTATTTCAACAATATTTTTAAATATAAAAATCTTAAAAATACTACTTACCTTAAAAAAATATGTCGAATTTTTGTGAGTTGAAAAAGAAAATCTAAAAAACAAAACCTACAATTTCTAACGTTTTTTTTTTCATTTTTAAAATTTTGAATATTTATAATTATTATAATTATTTCAGTAATATTTTTAAACATAAAAATCTTAAAAATACTACTTACCTTAAAAAAATATGTCGAATTTTTGTGAGTTGAAAAAGAAAATCTAAAAAACAAAACCTACAATTTCTAACGTTTTTTTTTTTTTTTTTTTCATTTTTAAAATTTTGAATTTTTATAATTATTATAATTTTCGATTATAAGTAAATTTGTTTTAATATGAGTAAATAAACCATGAACTATTTAAAAAATTATATTAAATTACCAATTAAGAAGATGAGGGAAAATTGCCCAAAAATGATTCCTTAAATTCTATCTTTTAGTATAGCCGTGAAAATAATAATAATAATAATAATAGCTTTGTAGTCTTGAAACACTCCATAAGACATTACATACTCTGCCCACATGTTTGTTTGTATTTGATTAAAATATTAGGTTAGTTAGCTAAGAATATCACTATTCAATGAAGATTAAATATCTTTGGTCCTATATGAGTCATCTTTTTTTTTTTTTTCTTTTTCTTTTTTGTCTCATACTTTGAAATTTTGAATTTTGTTTCTTATGTTTCAAAAGTTCTCAATTAAAAATTAAGTGACATGATATTTGAAAGAAAAAGCTTATCCAATAATGTATTATCACATGCCATTTCAATTATACCATCCAATTATTAAATTTTAATGGAATTTTTTAGTTGAGATTTATTTCTTTTTTAAAAAAGTTGAAACATTTAGTCCCCATATGATAATAATTTTATTTTATTTTGTGTGCTTTATGAGTATGGTTTTAGTTTTTCATCTTTTTTTTTTCCCTAGATTTTATTTAGTTTGGTGTTGTATTGATGTATTGAAATTAATTACAGAAGTTAATTAAAAACAATATATGTGGTTTAACCATTAAGAAATGAAAATTAGAGCATTCAAAACCATTTTGTTAGTGTCAATGGTGGAAAAGTCAAGATAATATTAAAAAGTTGGGATATGAAAAGATTGATTTGATGAATGAGAGGAAGAAAAGACCATCTTAGAGAAAACTAAAAAGCTTTGAGAATGTAACAAACCATTGCTTTCCAACTTGCTTACCTACTCCATAACTAAAATGCATCATCATGTCAAATGAGATTTTTTTTTTTTAATGATATGTAAAAAATTGACAATTTAGTCCTTATCATTTCCCCTCACACTTTTTCTTTTGAGGAATCCAACCCACCAAAAGTAATTGAATATAATTGGATACCATGTTTTTTTTTCTTTTTTTAATTATTTTTCTTAATCATTTTGGATAATCTATTTCGAAATTAGATAATTATCCACAAAGACAGTTCGATTCCTAGAATCTTATGATATTTCTTTTGAGATTCTACATCAGTTGAGGAGAGGAATGAAATATTTTCATAAATGTGTAAAAACTTCTCTTTAATATATGCGTTTTAAAACTGTGAGGCACGTAACGGGTAAAAGTGGACAATATCTACTAGCGGTGGGCTTGAATTGTTACAAATGGTATCAGAGTCAAACACTTGGCGGTGTGCTAGAAGGACGCTGGCCCCAAAGAGAGTAGATTGTGAGATCCCACATCGGTTGGAGAGAGAACAAAACATTTCTCATAAGAGTGTGGAAACTTTTCTCTAGTAGATGCATTTTAAAACCGTGAGGGGATATGTAACGGGCCAAAACAGACAATATCTGCTAGCAGTAGGCTTGAACTGTTACAAATGGTATCAGAGTCGGACACTAAGCAATATGCCACGAAGGACGCTGGCCCCCAAAGAGGGTAGATTACGAGATCCCACATCGGTTGGAGAGGGAACAAAATATTTCTCATAAGGGTATGAAAACCTTTCTCTAGTAGATGCATTTTAAAGCTGTGAAGCTGACAGAGATACGTAATAGGCCAAAATAGATAATATTTATTAGAGGTGAGTTTGGAATGTTATTCCTTACCATTTTAAGTTTCATGTGTGGTTTTTGATTTAGAGTAAACTTTAAATTTTAGGTCTAATACACTCATTTAAATTTTCGGTTAATTATCATAAGTAACATATAAAATTGATGTGGTTGACTTTCTATAGCGTTGTTATCCGACCGTGTACATTAAAATTTGATTTGATTTGTTTATAAGATTTAAAAAGCATTTACAAGTGTTTGAGGATAAGGAATTTGAGCTAGTTTGACAAGTTTGAAAACTATGTGAGAAAGAACTATAATGATAGATGTTCTATTTGAAATTTCCTAATAGTTGCTTTCTAAGAATAGACCATTTAACAAACCAAAAGACTACAACAAAAAATAAAAATTGTAAAACATTATTAAAAAGTATTTGAAATTTCATTTTAGCTTATTTGTTTGCTAGCTTCTGAACTTAGTCTTACATTATTTTGTAGTCATTAGGAATGGTGAAATATCTGTTAGTTCAATGAATGATGCACGAAAATTTGGTAACCTTATTCTTAAAATATCTATTAGTTCAATGAATGATGCATGTTTGGGAGAGTGATTTGTTCGAAAAGCTCATTTTATAGCCGAAGGACTCATGGAATTAAATAAAAATATTATTTATTTATAAGAACATTTTACTGGTGAGTAGCTATCATAAACAAAACTAAAAACCAGACAACCTCTAAATCATCAAATAATCTTCCCAAGATAATGTTCTTTAATTATGTATTCATTATCTTCTTCTTAATTAGCTAAGGTAGGATATTGTTCGTATCAACAAAAACTATATCCCCACCAAATTTATAGTTGAACATTCTTCCCAAAACTCAAACATTATCATCCAATTAATATCTAGAAAAGTTGATTATTTATACTTTTAAGAGGCAACTATGGGTGGCTCAAAAATTCCAGACATGTTGCATAGTGGTGAGTGGCAGGCCTACCAATATAATTATGGTAAGAAACCAAACAATTAATTAATTAATTAATTAAGGGTTTTGAAATTGATAACATTAAATAATTAGAAAGATACACAAAAGATTTGGTTTTAGAATTGACTTTGTGAAAAGGTTAATGGGTTTTATATGGGAGAGTCTAAGCAGCCTCCTGGTTTCAATTATGAAGCCTAAAAAGGATGACCAAAAAACAATTCCAAGTAGAAGCCACTCTCTTTGACCTTATTGTGGTGGGTGGTGGGTGGTGGGATTGAATATATATTCAACATATGAACCACTACACAATAACAAACAAAAAAAGATGTTTGAAATCTATTTGGATACACTGGAAAAACCATTGCTTTTGGGGAAGAATTCACTCTATTTGATTTGGGTTGTTTTTCATGTGTTTTTGTTTTCTTGTAATTATGACTTGTGGCTTAAGTTTGGTGTCAATTTGATTCAAATCCGTGTTACTTTTGAAGAAGGTTTCGTTCTTGATTTTTATATGTTTGAATTTATGAAGTTTGAGGTTATGTAATTTGTGTTCGGATTGAAATGTTTGAATTGGGATTTATGATTATCGTGTGTTGATTCAGTAGCCGTTTGGGTCAATGAACAAAAAGTAAAAGACTTAGAGAGAATGAGTTCAAACTATTCTGATTTAATATCTTAGAGTTATTTTTTTTAAGCCAAATGAGATGTAATAGTCCAAAAAATAAAAAGATAAAAAAAATAAATCATAAATAAAGAAATAAAGAAATAAATAAAAATAATTATAAAAAAAATAGTTAAATAATAATAATAATAAATAAATAAATAAACAAAAATACAACTTTTCCCCGCCACTCTCCACTAACCTCTCATCCCTGTCCACAATTAGTTCTCTTCAACCCATCCTTTTACTGCAAAAAGAAACAAAAAAAACAGCAATTATCCGGTTTACCTAAGAAAAAAAAATGAGAATGACTTTTATTGAGTTGAGATTCACCTGAGAATAGATCTGATTATATATTAAATCTTCTTTTTCTTTTATCATATTTCTTTTTTAGAAATCACAACCAGTTAGATCTTTATTAAATTATGATTATATATTAAATCTTCTTTTTCTTTTATCATATTTCTTTTTTAGAAATCACACTAGTTAACAAAATTTGTTAACAGGAAACACGAAGATAAGGAAAGATTTGAATCAGAAACTAAATATCAATCATTTATACTCATTCTAGTAAATGAATAAATTAAAAATAGAATGACGAAGAAAATTTGTTAACAAGAAACACTAAGATAAAGAAAGATGTGAAAACTTAGATCCACTATGATAACAAAATTGAGAAGCAACTAGTAAATACAGATAAAAAAGGAAGATTCAGGAATTAAAAACCACAAACTAACTATGGAGAGAAAAGTACATTCAAACTCAGAATAACTTGAAATAACTCTATTACATTTTTTTACTTGAAATAACTTTATCTACTTTTTTTTTATACAAAAGTAACCATGGATATAAATTAGAGAAATAATTTTATAAAGTTCAAACCTGAAATTGATGTAATGGGCTCACATAGGTTGACTTGGATTTCAAAAGACCGAATCGAACTTTCATTAACGATTTATTCGTGACAACAACTTAAGTTAACCAGGCTAGTGATCTTACTATCGGCATGGTTATATTTGATGTTGACACGTGTCTGTGGTTCTACACGTGTCATATAACTGATATGTGTGAATTATCTGTGAATCGGTATGCTTATATTATGTTTATGTTATATTATAATATGTGAATTGTATGATAATAATTATGGTACGATGTGTTCAAGGATATGTTTGAGATAGGATACGAGAAGGATGCACAAAACGAAATCTAACGTAGGAGTAAGATGTGTTCATGAAACGTTAAGGTTAGGTTACATACCAGAGTGCTATGAATAGGGGAGATTGATGATAGAATAGTGTTAGGATATGAGTTAGGGATAAGTTTGTGATAGATTGATAGAACTATAGCGTTCGGATACGTTTTTGTGATGGTATGACTAAGGTACATTCACGAAATGATATGACTATGATAGGTATAAGAACGTTAAGGCTATGATAAGTTAGGGAACGGTATGAACACGAAGTGTTTACGATATGACATGTTTATGATATGATATATTGTGATGTGATATGTTATTTTTAGATTGTTTTGTGTGATCATTGAGATAATTGTTGTATGAATTGCACGTTATGGAACGACATGTTAAAGGCATGGAGCGTTATGTTATGTTTTCTAAATTGTATGTATACAGTATGTTATGAATGACATGATATCACGATAAATGAAATGAAATGTAACCCGTTAGGATTATGTATGATACATAGACTGAAAAATGAGAAATGACATGTTAAACATGAAAGATGATAGCGGGGTTATATTCAAGTAGAAATGTTGGGGACCTCATGCATTATGTGTGCTCATCACGAGTGTACAGACGCGTACATCCAATGGCAAGACAACGATCGTTATGTTTTGCATATCGCTGTCATGACGGTTACTAGTTCTAACGGGTGTCCGGCCAAGGGAGCGTCCCAGTGTATTCTCGCCCGACATATAAGGTGGCCCATCGGTGTGCAAACTGACTGGTGAGCCCATACCCACACGTATGGGCTGTGTGTAGAGTATATGGTACACATCCAAATTACCTGTTAGGACAGTACCGTAGAAAAATAGATTGAAAGGATAGGTCCCGTCATTGCATTCACATGTTCTTGCATTTAACCCCCAATAGTGAGATTACTTACGGAGTATTTCTTTAAATACTCAAGCTATGTGCTACTACATATTTCAGGTTAAGGCAAGACATTCCTGTATGGCATCACAACTCGAGACCATGGCACATGCATAGGATAGTGGTATTTATTTTCTTAGACTTAGGTTAAAATAGGATGTTTTTAACTTGAACGCTTATTTATTTTATTTAGTCTTTTGTTGTGTCGTTTTAAAGATGTTTTCGAAACACGTAATTCCATGGCTGTGTTTAAGATAAGTGTTATGTTTTATAGAATTTAAATAAAGCCTTTCGCATTCAATGTGTATGGTACGTATACAGTAGTGACCTTAAATTAAGTAGAAAATTTCGGATCGTTACGGTTTTTATATACAATAGAAACACTTCATTTTAAGACAATTATATGTGTAGTACCAAGTCCGTCTTCTAGGACCGGTTTACAAAATTACTGCGTTAGCCTTGATCGGTTTCTATACTCATTAGAAACACTCACTCTTATGAAACTACATATGATGTCTCAAGTCTCTTTCGAGACCAGTTTACAAAATTGCCACAGTAGCCTTGATTTGATTCTGCACAAAATAGAAGAGCTAGCTACCCATGTGGACCCAAGTCCCTCCTTATGATCGGTTAATAGAATCGCAGCGTCAGCCTTGATCCATCTCCGTGAAATTAGGAAGACTTTTAAAATATAACCTGATCCGTCCAACCTGATATATATGGTGGAATCAAATTGAGGATATCAATGAGGTAATGTGAAAAATTAGGAAGAAAAAAAAAAAAAGAAAGAAAAGGAAAGGAGAGAAGGAAGTTAGGGAGTTCAAGAAAAGGTAGGCATCGGTACCCATAATGGTAAAAGGGGAAGTAGCCAATAATTATGTACACGAAATGCATGAGGTTCCTATAGTTTCTCATCTGTTTGTGACACAACCCTAAAGTTCTGTTCACATATTACTATAAGTAATATACGTGCAATGGTCTTCGTACATTCTTCATCATTAACACTAACTAGGGTTATGTCCTAAGAAAATCATCGTCATAATCAGCATGACATTTAAAACATGCATTTCATCTTAATATGAAAATAACGTCATATTAAGGAATTTCATAATCTTACATCTTACATGGTCATGTTGTCATGCATCATATAAAAACATCATATAATATCATATGGCATTATCATATAACTCATTCACGTCATCATACGTTATACATCATACATTATCATATAATATAATCATAGCATCATAAATATAAAACATAAATGACACGAGTAGGGGCTACTAGGCACATGTAGTCATACATTAAACAAGTCGTCCAACCTATCCGATAGTAAGGTCACTTACTTGTTGGCCTTAGCTGATGTTTCCCTAAATTAGAGTACGCTTGTCTTCTGTTCCTCAAAATTGCTCCAATTATCACCACTAGTCGTTTCCTATTAAGATGTCCATCTCATTTCGTTAGTATTTCAAAATTCTAATAGAATTTAACATGAATTTGTGAAACAAGGCATTATAATAACCTCAATTACCTTAATTAGAATCAAAATCAAATTTGGGAGGGTCAGAATGGTGAAAATTGGACAAAATACCTTTTATCGAGTTGGGGGACTAGTTTTTGAGCTGCGGAACCGAACTGAAGTTAAGTCGACTGAGTCGTGTAAGCTGAGAGGATTTTTGGTTGCATGTGTGACACGTTGCGCAACGAGACACTGACGCATGTGTAGGTCGAGTCGGGTTGAGGCACGGGTTGCTGCAGGCGCAGGTTGCTTGGGTCGAAGATGTGTTTGATGCAGGCGGGTCTTGGCTTTGTAGATTTGAGCTGAAGCTCGATTGTTACTTGGTCACCCGACTCGGATTAGTATCCAACCAGTAAGATCGTCTTTCTCACCCGATTTTCCTATTTCTCTATCCTCCTTACGCACTAGCTCGACATCTTCCTCTTTGATATTTCGTCTAATTGTGACTCCATTCTAGTGTGTCTCCCACTCTCAGGACGTCCCAAGTCCTTGTGAGTACCTAAACATACAGATATGTTCAGTTTTCAAACTCCTGAATTCAGATCTCGCCGATGACGAGAGGGCAACGTTACTGAAGGCACGAAGCATGAAAGACTTACCTTCTGTATGCATGCCGTAAATGAAAAATTGGTTCAAGCTTGTTACTATGTGAAGCTTATGTTTTTAAGAGTGAAAAAGTAATTGTGACTGCTGGGATTCGAGCCCAGGTCTCCACGGCCACAACGTGGAATTCTCACCACTAAACTACAGCCACACAAGGTCTTCTTAGATTTTAAGCCTCAATCCTAGAAGTTTCACCCTTGTTTGGTGTATGCAAGTATCATAGTATGAGAAGTTTTCCCCTTTTTATCCTTCTAAATCAATGGGGTGAAATTTGGTTATGCCGCGTTACGTCCCTCCAAGTAATCCATGCTAGTATTAGTAGCACCATACATTTTGGTTATGCCTCATTTGACCCGTCCGTGCAAGTACTGGTAGTACCATCGTCAAATTTATTTATATGCATGAGAATTGTAGTAATTACCTCTCTCTGAGCATGTGAATTATATTGGATTGTGTGATGTGGCCTTGAGAATAGTTGTCTGTTGAACACAACTCTTGGTAGGAAACACTTGCAATCCAAAAGAGATTACAAAACACGCTCTAGAAACTACACAATTTCTTCCTAAAATATCTAACCATTTTATTCGTAAAATACCTAAATAATTTTCCTTAATTAATTAGGTATCTTTATTTTTAAAATATCTAAATCATTGTCCTAAAATATTTAGACATCTTTATTTCTAAAATACCTAAATTATTTTAATATAAAATACACAAACAACCTGCTCCTATGATTATTGCGTTTGATCTTATTGGGCTAGTAATGATATTTTAACACTCTCCCTCAACACTAGTTCTCATTCGTCGTTTCATATTGAGCTGACAGCAAAAGCCCTCATTCATCGTTCAATATTCAGCCCTTTTGTAGACAAGTCTACCACTTAGTCATCTGTATTCTTCCTTTAAGGCTTTATCTCTAATAAAATGGCGGTGCACCTCCACATGCTTTGTTCTACCATGAAACATCAAATTTTCTACTAGATGAACCGTAGATTGGTTGTCGCAGTGAAGTGGTATCGGATAGTAAACTTTCTGTTGCAAATTCTTCATTAAAAGTTTCAGCCAGAAATTATTGGTTGACAATGATATTATTTGTTCTCTTTTGCTACACCAAGAAATTATTTCCAAATTGAGCTTGAATACATACCCTACGCTTGATCTTCAGGTAGCATGATATCCTGCATAATCAGCATCACGACATCTAGCTAGCCTGCAGTCTTCGCTTTTTTTGTACAAAAGATCATAATCGATTGTACATTTAACATATCTCATGATTCGTCGAGTTGTATCCAAATGAGGCTTCTTTGAACTTTACATGTACTGACTAATGATTCCAACTCCATTTCAAATTCCTTCGGTTGGTTAATGCAAATCTCTCTCCTTAACTCTCTATGCAAGTAAGCATTCTTCATATTCATCTGCCATAATTTTCAATCTTTATTTACCAGAAGTGTTGGAGGAACCTGTACAATAGTGATCTTCACCATTGGACTAAACGTTTCATCATAGTCTAGTCCATATTGTTGAGAGAACCTTGAATCTACAATCTGAGTCTTGTATCTCTCGATTTATCCATCCATAATACACTTTATTTCGTAAATCCACTTGCAAAAGATGGATTTGATATCTTCTAGTTTTGTCACTAGTTTCCAAGTTTGATGTTGCTCCAAGGTTATAATTTCTTTATCCATTGCCTACTGCCAAACCGTATTTTGGGATGTCTATTCATACGTCTGACTCTTTAACTGTCTTCTATAATAGCTGTATTGACATATTTTGGATTTGGCTAATGGATTCTTTCTGACCATCTAAGTTGTTGAGGCACCATTTCCTTTTCACCGAGTTCACTTGATTGAGTCACTTCTTGCTCACTAACATTAGTGTCACTCAAATCTCCAGGCACATCCACACTTAAGCAAATGTGTATAGTTTGCTCCATCGTCTTCTGTGGAAGAATTTCTTCAATGTTATCCAAGCTTGGTAATACTTTCTTCTAATCGCAATTAATGGATAATGATCCTCTTCATTTGAGCTTCTCCAATGGCGGACTACGAGTTTAGTTAAATAATTTCCCAGCATATCGACTTGCGTTTGTGAAAGTACTGAGCAAGCGTCATGTCACGTTGTGAAATTGATAACAAATCATTCTCCATAAGTTGTAGCCTCGTATCGTTCTTCTTTGAGAACAATATCACGAACGTGTCTCATACTTCTTTCGGTGTCTTGTCATCCCAAATATGCTCTAACATCTCTTCTCTGATTGTGGTCTTCAAGGCAAACATTGCTTTGTCTGCTTTGATTATCCATTTGCGCAAGGCGCCGTTAGAATCCTCCTATGACGACAGTTTCTAAGACATCATGCATGTTGCCCACGTATGGTAGTTGTTGTTGCTGAGTTTCTTAATTCCTCCAATGATTTAAAAATCATCCATCGTGTTGGTAATATCTCAGTAATACCAAACAAGCCTTTTCGACACAAAATTTGAAGAGACATAGACTACTCACGATACAAAGAAACTCACTCACTAATAACCTCAAGAAATTGTATCTGACGTGGAAGGTCAGACTGAGCTGCAACCACAAACCATACTAAAAATTTCAAGAGATCAAACAACCTACATCAACCTCGCTCTGACTGTGATAGGTGTAAGAACATTAAGGCTATGATAAGTTAGGGAATGATATGACCACGAAGTGTTTATGATATGACATAATTATGATACGATATATTGTGATGTGATATGTTATGTTTAGATTGTTTTGTGTGACCATTGAGGTAATTATTGTATGAATTGCACGTTATGAAATGACATGTTAAAAGCATGGAGCGTTATGTTATGTTTTCTAAATTGTATATATACAACATGTTATGAATGACATGATATCACGATAAATGAAATGAGATGTAACCCCGTCAGGATTATGTATGATACGTAAACTGAAAAAAATGAGAAATGACATGTTAAGCATGAAAGATGATAGCGGGGTTATATTCATTAATGATAAAAGTAGAAATATTGGGGACCTCATGCATTATGTGCGCTCATGCATTTGGGGGATACCCCTATTCCATCGCGAGGGTACGGATGTGTACATCCAACGGTAGGGGTACATTCGTTATGTTTTGCATAGCACTGCCGTGACGGTTACTAGTTCTAACGGGTGTCCGGCCTAAGGAGCTCGTAAAGTATGCTCACTCGACAAGGAAAGTGGCCCAATGGTGTGCGAACTAACTGGTGAGCCCATACTTGCACGTATGGGCTGTGTGTAGAGTATATGGTACACGTCCAAATTACCCGTTAGGACAATACCGTATGAAAATAGATTGAAAAGATAAGTCACATCATTACGTTCGCATGTTCTTGCATTTAACCCCCAATAGTGGGATCACTTGTTGAGTATTTCTTTAAATACTCAAGCTATGTGCTACTACATTTTTTCAGGTTAAGGCAAGGCATTCCTGTACGGCTGACGACGGCATTGCAACTCGAGACCATGACACATGCATAGGATAGTGGTATTTATTTTCTTAGACTTAGGCTAATATAAGATGTTTTTAACTTAAACGCTTATTTATTTTATTTAGTCTTTTGTTATGTCGTTTTGAAGATGTTTTAGAAACACGCAAGTCCATGACTATGTTTTAAGATAAAGGTTATGTTTTATAGAATTTAAATGAAGTCTTCCATATTTAATGTTTATGGTATGTATACAGTTGCGACTTTAAATTAAGTAGAAAATTTTGGCCGTTACATTAGATAGCATTGGTGTTAGTGGGTTAGAATATTTTCTAGACCTAACTTAATTGTTCAGGTTGTCAATTTTTCAACCCGTAAATTTTTTTTGTATAGGTTGGTTCGAGTTATTCAATCGTTTATTCAAAATTTTAATTTTAATAAAAATAAAATGTTAGTAGACATAGACCCAAGCAAATGTATTTCACAACTAATGGAAAGACTAACAATGTAGAAACAAAATAAAATCATGAGGTCATAGGCCCTACGACACATCTAACAATCCTCTTTGTCACACCCTTGTCTATGCATACACACATAGCAAAACACCTATCATCTAATTTGTGGCAGTGCCTCAAAACACTAATCGTCTAACATATGGTCAAAAATTAAAATTATTATCATCTAGTCTATTATTAGGAACCAAAATATAAGTTATCAAGTCCATGACCACGATGGTAAATTTGGTCTATTCACGAACAAGTAACTGTGATAATTTTATTTCATAAATACCATCTCATTAAACATATGTCAGAAGTCTCATAAACAAATCAAAACAACATTTTCGGATAGTCACAACCACTACAACAATTCGATAGCAAACAAAATGCATGCATACATAGCTATAATTAAGAACATACAACAACAACATCATTTACCTCAATCCAAGTTGTTAGGATCACACAACAACGCACACACTCGATCTAGATGAATACAAAAAACAGGATAGAGAAAATGCAAAGAGAATATTGGCTAAAGGATTTGTATTGATGACTACAGATATGTACAATAAGAGAGAATACAGAAAGTATTTTCAAAGCTACGTGGGTGGGAGGGGATATATATATGGTTTAGCTTACTATCTTTACCTGAATAACCATCTACTCTATATAACTATCTGCCTGTATAGTTTTACCGGATATAATTTTTTACTATAAATAACTATTTACTATTTATGGCATTTTACTTTATATGTCATTTACCAAATATAGCTTTATTATGTATAACCGTTGACTAAGCTATAAATAAGCAGTAGAATTTCATTCTCAAACGACTATGAGCATCTTCATGTCACCATACCAATTGAGGCTTTGCACAACCTCAATATTCCAACATCAACACATTTTGTCAACATGTTTGTTGGATTCTTTGCACCATCTATCCTCTCCAAACACATCACCATCTTTCACTAACTTGCAAGTGAAATGGTATCGTCTTCAGTGTTTTCTCTTTAAATGATAGACCAGATTCTTCACCAACTGCATGACACTTTGACTATCTCTATAAAGAATCTCTTCGTGCTGCTCTTGCCCAATTCTTCCAAATAGTCAGTCATCCATATCGTCTTCTTTCCAGCTTCAGCTATTGTCATGTACTCAACCTCAGTACAACGCATTTTTGAAGCCTAGACGTCCCATCATCCATGGCTTGCTCCCACTTGGTTGTATCCTCCAACTATAGGGCCTCATCAAAGGGCTCTGGTTCTTTTTCATCAACAACAAATAGTGTAACGAAGGTACTCAACAACAGATAGTGTAACGAAGGTATATACATATCTGGTACTCTGATACTACTGGATGATCTTTTCAACACCGGTTCAGGTGTCGCTTGCTCTACTGCTGGTTCCTCTGTAACAACCTTAGGAGTTTGTTGAGTATCTGCTACAAGATCACTAGGTGATTTTCTCCGCAACTCAACCTCAACTCCCACTTGCTTCGTTGTCTTAGAACCTTACTCCACATCTGGTTCCTCAACAGCAGTCTTAGGAGTTTCATGAGTATCTGCTACAACATCACTAGGTGAGTTTCCCTGCAACTCAAGCTCAACTCCCACTTTCTTCGTGGTCTTGGAACCTTGCTCCACATCTGGTTCCTCAACAGCAGTCTTAGGAGTTTCATGAGTATCTGCTACAACATCACTAGGTGAGTTTCCCTGCAACTCAAGCTCAACTCCCACTTTCTTCGTGGTCTTGGAACCTTGCTCAACATTTGGTTCCTCAGCAGTAGTGTCAGGAGTTTCATGCGTATCTGCTACAACATCACTAGGTGAGTTTCCCTGCAACTCAAGCTCAACTCCCACTTGCTTCGTGGTCTTGGAACCTTGCTCAACATTTGGTTCCTCAGCAGTAGTGTCAGGAGTTTCATGCGTATCTACTACAACATCACTAAGTGAGTTTCCCTGCAACTTAAGCTCAGCTCCCACTTGCTTCGTGGTCTTGAAACCTTGATCCATATCTGTATGGATCATTTTTAATCGCACTTTCTTCAATTCTCTAGCAGTCCTTGTGAAGCTAACTCGTTTCTGCTTGCTCATAACATAGTTCTCATAACGACCCACATCAACAGATTTCTGACATTCTAAAACTCCTTTCGCAGCCAACGTCTCCATTTCTTTCACGCTCATATGTCTTAGTCTATTGTGCCATAGACTTGAATTTGAAGCACTCTCAGCAACAGCAGCTACATGTTCATACACCCTACAGTGGTGTATAAGGTTCCAGATTTTGAGCCACGTGCTACCACTGTAGCACCCTTCATAATCTTCCACGAACTCTTCCCTAACTTTGTTGCATAACCTGTGCTATCCAACTAACCAATAGAGATCAGGTTCTTCTTGAGACCAGGAATATATCTGACATTCTTTAATGTCCACTGATTTCCTGCCGGAGTTTTTATGCAGACATCTCATTTTCCTTTCATCTCCAAATCTTTGTTGTTGGCAAGATACACCTTCTCGAAATTTCCAGACTTGAAATTCTGGAACAACTCTTTATTTGGAGACGAATAAAAATATGCACCTGAATCCAAAATCCAGGATTCAATCTAACTGTCCACGCTGAGGATTAGAGCATCCCCAATGTCTTCTGCTGAATTTATAGAACCATCATCATCTACAGATTTGTGATTCTGCTTCCTCTTTGGTTTTGTACAACCTGTCCGAAAGTGACCTTTTTCTCCACAATTTCAACACATTACGTTTGGTCTATTTGGAGATTTTTCTCGGTTCTTTGATTTTGATCGCCCTTTGTTTGGGCCCTTCGATTTACTTCTTCCCCGTTGGTCAACACTGAGAGCACTACTAGATGAATTTCCAGTTTCTCGTTTGCGAATACTTTCGCTGAGAACTACATCTCGAATTTCATCAAACTTCAGTTTATTAGATCTTCGAGAACTGCTGATTGCGGCAACAACAGTATCCCACGACTCGGGCAAAGATGACATCAAAATCAACGCTTTAATTTCATCCTTGAAATTAATTTCTACTGAACTCAGTTGACTTACGATCATATTGAATTCATTTATATGATCAGCAACAGATTCACCTTCAGACATCTATAGATTGAACAATCTCCGCATCAAATACACCTTGTTCATAGCCGACAGTTTTTCGTACATATTCGACAGAGCCTTCAACAAATCTGACGTTGTCTTCTCTTTGATGATGTTGAACGCCACGTTTTTGGATAGCGTCAACCGGATCAGCCCTAAGGCTTGTTGATCCTTGAGCTTCCATTGCTCTGTGGTCATGGTATCCGACATCACCCCCCAACAAGGGTTCGTGAAAACCTTTCTGATACAGATAATCTTCAATCTGCATCTTCCAGAAACCGAAATCGGATCCATCGAACTTCTCAATTCCAATCTTTGAACTTTCCATTTTCACAGATCGTGGTGACTTCCGGCTAGCTCTGATACCAGTTGTTAGAATCGCACAACAACGCACACACTTGATCTAGATGAACACAAAGAACAAGATAGAGAATATTGGCTAAAGGATTTGTATTGATGACTACAAATTTGTGCAGTAAGAGAGAATACAGAGAATATAGAAAGTACATTTTCAAAACTATCGGGAATATATATATGGTTTAGCTTAGATATAATCATCTACTATATATAACTATCTACCATATATAGCTTTACCAGATATAGCTTTTTACTATACATAGTTATTTACTATTGATGACATTTTACTTTATATGTCATTTACCAAATATAGTTTTACTATGTAAAACCGTTGATTAAGTTGTAAATAAGCCGCCCATAACCTAACACAAATATCAGTAAGCATCCTACTCCATTCCAAATCTCATTTTCACTTGCAAATAATTAGTCAATTTTTTCAAAAAACCTAAATTAGTCTTTATCTAAAATAATAATAGCTAAAAGCAAGAAAAAAAATCAAAGTAAACTAACCTTAAACTAAATTTAATAGGAGTGGTTGAACCAAACTAGACTAACTAAAGGTTTAAAGTTCGGCAAAATATTTAAAGTCGTCTAATAATCTAACTAAAATCTCAAAACACGAAGTGACATGCCGAAGCTAGATCAGGATTGTAACGACCCTAAATTTTCTACTTAATTTAAGGTTATACATACCATAAACATTGAATACGGAATACTTCATTTAAATTCCATAAAACATAACCTTTAACTTAAAACACAGCCATGGACTTACGTGTTTCGAAAACATCTTTAAAACGACACAACAAAAGACTCGAAATAAAATAAATAAGCGTTTAAGTATAAAACATCCTATTCTATCCTAAGTTTAAGAAAATGAATACCACTATCCTATGCATGTGCCATGATCTCGAGTTGCGATGCCGTCGTCAGCCGTACAGGAATGCCTTGCCTTAACCTGAAAAATGTAGTAGCACATGGCTTGAGTATTTAAAGAAATACTCAGTAAGTGACCCCACTATTGGGGTTAAATGCAACAATCACATGCAATAAAATGATGGGACCTATCTTTCGTTTCGTTTCATTTCGTTTCATTTCTTTTTCGTTTCGTTTCGTTTCATTTTCCCTACGGTGTAATCCTAACTGTGTACCATATACTCTACACGCAGCCCATACGTGCGAGTATGAGCTCACCAGCTAGTTCGCACACCGCTGGGCCACTGTCCCTAGCCGGTGGGCATGCTCTGGGGGCCCACCGGGACCCGTTAAAACTAAAACTGTCACGGCAGCGCTATGCAGGGCATAACGATCGTTGTCCTGCCATTTGGATGTACGCGTCCGTACCCTCGTGATGGGATAGGGGTATCCCCCCAAATGCATGATCACACAATATGCATGAGGTCCCACTAGTCCTACAATCATCATTTAATGAACATAACCCCGTGTCACGTTTTCATGCTTACATGTCATTCTCTTTCTCATTCTGTTACATATCATACATATTCCTAGCGGGGTTATGTATCATGCAATTTACCTTATTTCATGTCATACAATTCATTCAGTTACATTCCAATACTCATAAAACAAGCCATAATCGTACAAGGGTCACACATCGTCACATGCATTCATATCACATCAACTAAGCAACATAAATAACATACATTCACGTTCACATGATTTCGTACTTAAGCACAATAATCTAGCATACAATGTATCATATCATAACAAAGTCATAACGTAAACACTTCATAGTCATATCGTTCTCTAACTTACCATAGCCTTAACGTTCCTATACCTATCACAGACATATCATTACGTGACGTACCTTGGTCATATCGTCACAAGAACGTACCCTAACGATATCGTTCTATCAATCTATCACAAACCTATCCCTTTCTACCCATAACCTGACCGTATTCTTTCATCAATCTCTCCTATCCATAGCACTCCGGTATGTAACCTAACTCTAACATTTCATGAACGTATCTTACTCCTATCATTACATTTCGTTTTGTGCATCCTTCTCGTACCCTATCTCAAACATCTCCTAGAGCACATCGTACCATAATTATTATCATACAATCCACATATAATAACATAACATAACATAACATATAGGAAGCATATCGATCCTCAGACAATTCACACATATCAATATATATGACACGTGCAGAACCACAGGGCACGTGTCAACATCAAATATAACCTTGCCGATAGTAAGGTCACTTACCTGGCTAGCTTAAGTCGTTGTCACGTATATATCCTTACTGAAAGTTCGATTCCGTCCTTTGAAATCCAAGCCAACCTATGTGAGCCCATAACATCAGTTTCAAGTTTGAACTCTATACAATTATTTCTCTAATTTACTTTGTTAAAATTCTGATATTTACTGTTAGACAGAATTTAATGGAGTTTCATGCCCTCTGATATCTCCGGTTATATTTTTAAATTCTGTTTAACAAATCTTCCCTCAATCTTCCCTCCTCCCTCATGGTAATTATTTTCATTCTAAATAGATTTTCAGTTTTGTAAACATCTGTAAATAAGATATTACTCTAATTCTATATTTATTTTCCTTCTGTAAATAAATATTATTGGCCAATTTTAATTTGGCTACTATCTTACAGATTTATGGATCTGCCAGCTAAAATTATATTGATTCTAACCTTATTTCCTATAACTTCCAATGCTAAAAAAAATCTAATTAATTGAACATGGGATCTGATTATTACATACGGTAAGATAGGAAAGAAGATTTGATTCTAAATTAATTTCTTATAAGCATAACTATAAAGGAAGAGGAGTTCTGAGATAGAATTGTACCGTAATAACTGACAAAAATCTCTAAATCTGCAATCTGTTCAAATACTTCTTCTCAAATTTGACTATGGTTGTTTTCTGTTTCTTCCTTTTTTTTTCTTTTTTGTCAGATTTTCTGTTTCTTTTTTGCAGCGTAGATGGCAGAGGAGAGATAATTGTGGGAAGGGATGAGAGGTTAGTGGAGAGAGATGGGGAAAAGTTTATTTTTTTATTTTTTTAAATTAATTAATTAATTAAATTTATTTTTTTATTATTATAATTTTAACTATTTTTATAATTATTTTTATTCTTTATTTCTTTATTTATTTTTGGGCTATTACAAGGATTGCTTAGACTATAACTTTCAGAGTGAACACCATTGGCCACCAAGGATGTGCTCACCTTAGTTGACAAAAATAAGTTGGAAGAAGTTGAGTATTTAAAAATAATACAGTTGAGTGAAAAAATGCAAACACATGCAAACTTGACTATAATTAACATCATTGATGGTTCCTAAAACCTAATTGGCCTTGGGCTCCACTTTTTTTGGATAAAAATTGTATGTGCATGCACTTTCGTATTTTCTATGCGCATGATTACACTCGTCAAAAGAAACATCCAAAAAAAAAATGCGTAAATAAAATTATGATTATACGCATATGAATAATTGGTGAATGGAGAAGTAATCTACGACTAAAATAATCAAACACATATCCTACCTACAAAATAATTAATTCAGCGACATGATATAACATAGACATATTTCTTGTATAATGCACATGATTAGCGTTCATATCATCAATCACTTGTCAATCATAGCAAGTTGTATCAATAACTCATGAATTGTAACACTTGACAAGAACCTCCCTTCTCTCTTTAAATTTAACTTGAGAGATTTTATTAAGAGTCTTAAATGCCAAATTTCAAGATGGGACGATAGAAAAATAATAAATATATTAAAGTAGAAGGGCATTTTGGTCATTTTAGTGCCTCTTTTTTAAGGAGTGGGCAAGTAAGTGAATTTATGAAATTAGGAGGAATAAAAGAGAATAAAGGAAAAACAGGAAAGAACCAGAGAAAAGAGTTTGGGAGAAAAGGAAAAAGTAAACGAAGGCTTCCGATCATATGTGACGCATGGATAGGATGAGTTGAGTCGAGTCGGGTCACACATAGGCAAATCAAGTCGAGACAGAGCAATTCGAGCATAGTTCTCAAACTTGGGTCCTCCTCTAATGTTACGACTCGAGACCATCATAAACACTAGTCATGTGTCCTCATCGTTTGTTGACACGTAACCCATGCATAGCTAGACACACTCCTCTTTTGGATGGTTGACACGTGATGTCTCTCATTTGCTGACACATTTCATTATGACTTGCACAATTTTTTTCTCAAATACCAATCAGTTTTCAATTCCTTTGAATTTTTGTATATTCTTTTACATAACTCGAATCAACTTGGTTCCTTCTTCAAAATTGTACAATTTTAATCCATCTTTTTTTTAAAAAAAACATATTTTCATTCAATTTTGTTGACTGTGGAGAGAAATAAGGCTCTTCAAAGTTCGTCTAAAATATATAATCTTACCTTTTTTGACGGAAAATTTTAGAACGTAGCTCTTTCAAAAATTCACAGCTATAAGGAAAAATTGAGACTAAAACTTAAAAAATCTCATCTCTCGTTCTTCTTTGATTCTTGACAAATTTGAGTAATTCAAGTGGTTAGATTTATTTTCCAATGACATATGAGTTGTTCTTGTGATGAGACTTTATGAAATTTGATAACTTTTCTTTCATCTTTTTTCCTTAGTTCTTTCTTTTTTCTTCCATAAAAATTATGATTATGGCTCTTGCAGACCTCTCCCTCCCTTTAAGAAATTTTGATTAGATCATTTGTAAACTTCGGAGAATGAAATTTGAAATGAAAGCTATCAAATTCGAATTTGTCGACCTCAATAGTGGAGTCACTTAATATATATTTTTAAATATTCATCCAATTATTATAGACTATTTTTCAAGTAAAAGCAAATTGTCCAGGCATAGGTGATGGTGTCGGCTTAGATGGCTATGGAACAATGCTATAGGCAATTTATTTGGCATTTTAATCATGTTTTCATCAACCTGTAACGCCAACTAATTGAAAGCCCAATTTATGATCCTACTACTAAAGCAAATTAATTTTTTTCACAACGTTTTACCCGTTAAAAGAACAAAGACAAAAATAACACTTTTATTACAATAAATTTATGTACAAAAAAAATATATATATATAGACAGTTTGATAACAAGACATTATAAGTAAATAACACGATCTAGGTGGGACTTCTGAAGTCTCCCGCTTGTTCATGTCATTGCCTCGATCACACCATGTCTCATCTATCCTGAAAAATAAATAAATTTGGTGAGTAATAGGATCACATAATAATATTTTTCAGTTTTGATCTCTTTTTAGGTATATGATTACAAGCTCACGAGTATTTAAGTTAAATTGGAAAAGAAAATATTTTAAAAGTAATTGTTTAATACTTTTAAGAGTTCTCACAATACATTCTTTGGCTAATGCCTTTTTAACTCATTTAAAGTATTAAAAAAAGTATCCTCCCTCTAAACAATATATAAATAAATTTAATTTAATTTCTTAAACAACATAATTAGTTTCAATTCCAAAATTGTAATGGTCCGGATGCAGATATTGTCCTCTTTGGACTTTCTCTTACCGACTTCCCTCAAGACTTTAAAACACGTCTGTTAGGGGAAGGTTTCCACACTCTTATAAATGGTGGTTTGTTCTCCTCCCCAACCAATGTGAGACATCACAATCCACCCTCTTTGGGACCCAGCGTCCTCGCTGGCACTCTTTCCTTCCTCCAATCGATGTGGAACCGCCCCTAAATCTACCCCTTTTTGGGGCCCAGCGTCCTTACTAGCACACCGCCTCGTCTCTACCCCCTTTGGGGAACAGCGAGAAGGTTGGCACATCGTCCGATACAACATGTAAAATTTCCATTACAAATGGTATTAGAGCCAGACATCGGACGATGTGCCAGCCTTCTCGCTATTCCCCGAAGGGAGTAGACACGAGGCGGTGTGCCAGTAAGAACGCTGGGCCCAAAGAGAACAATATCTGCTAGCAGTGGATCTTGGTCATTACAAAAACAATTTTAAATAACAGTGTCAAGGGAATAATATTCGCCTCTCGATTGATTTCATTTCAATTCAATGTTATTCTAATTATTGGTAAGTAAATGAGACGTTACAAAACATCTTTACTCCTGAGCATACAAAAAAAAAAAAAAAAAAAAAAAAAAAAAAAAACCAGGGTATTTCTTGGTTTCGACCCTTATTTTCATCTTATCCTCTTATCCAAACAACCTAAAAGGGGTCGGTGATTCGTTGATTGAACATATCCCTAGTCAACAATAACAAATACACATAAATATAAGTATTTAATGTAGAAATAATGTTGGTATTTAACATGTGAAACAATGCACACAAAACATAATTATGTATGAGGAAACAATGGTTGTTGTCTTATTTGTAGACAAAGAGGAACACAGAATCAGGCTTTCTAATTTTCTACCCAATGGGGTTTTTATTTCCCAAACATATTGTATTATAATTTTACAACATTTTGTACATTATGATAAATATATATTTTAATAAATAATAAATGATAAATGCTACAATATAACAAAAATTCCTTCCCTTAATTATTATGTTGTTTCAATTAAAGTAGTCACATGGGGATGAGAGTGTTCTCAATAATGTATGGAATAATTTCCCTTGAATTTTGACTTTCTCTCCCCCCTAAACATTTTTTTAATATGGGAAATATAAAATAAATAAAATTAGAATTGTTTAATTGTTTAATTGTTTAATTGTTTAATTTTTTGTTGTTGTAGCTCAACATTGGATACTCTTTTTGGGTGTTAAAATAAATAAATGTGAGCATTTAATATTCCTCTCTTGGTTTAATGGGTATGAAATAAATATCTTACTTTTCTTTGTTTTCAATAATAACATTGGTTCAAACTAGTTGATACCATTATGATTATTTTGATACCTAATGTAAGAATGGTCCTAATTAGATAGGGTTCTTCTATAATTTAAGCAAACTTTAGCACCTTTTCGTTTTATATTTCTTAAATTAGAATTTCAGATTCATTTTTCATTGGCTGTTTTTATTATTATTATTATTATTTTGATATTTATTTGTTCAAATCTCAATTGTTTTAAAACTGTATTGGTCATTTTAGAATACCATGTTGTAGTGTGAATATTCTGAATAAGTAATAAGTTTAAATTTCTATGAGTCCAAGAATGTGTACTATGAAGGATAATCATTTTACTAAAAGAAAAAAAAAAGACAACAAACATATGTTTGTAAAAGTTTATATTATAAATAAATAAAAGAAATATTTTGGGATTAGTTTTGTTTTCTTAGTTCAATACTTTGTTTTCAAAATCTTTTTGGATATGTATGAGTTGTCAACATGGTTCGGGTGGGGTTGGGACATGACACAACTAGCTTTGTATTGAGCAGTGTCATAATCTTGACACGCACATGACAAGCTGAAAAGGGAATTCTAGTTTTTGTTAGGAATCGCGAACCTCCATAATGGATCTCATTTTTATTTCTTGCCTAGCTTTGTATCTTTTGTTAGGAATTGCGAACCTCCGCAATAGTATGATATTGTCTACTTTGAGCATAAGCTCTCTAGCTTTGTAGTTTTTGTTAGAAATCACGAACCTCCAAAATTATATGATATTGTCCATTTTAAGCATAAGCCCCTGGCTTTGCTTTTGGTTTTTCCAAAAAATCTAGTATTAATCCAGATGTATTCTTTCCTTGTAAACCCATAATTAATCCCTTAATGAGTAGTTGTGGGACTCCTCTCCCAACAATTCTCAACAACTTTCTTGTACCTAAAGCAAGGTTCTCATTTGTCGTCTGAACACAACTCATGTAGAAACTAAGCTTGTTAAGTCATATACGTCATCTATGCGTGCACGTTCGCTCCTTGCAACTCTAGTTGACTTGCCTCTATAGGCCAAGTCATTCGACTCAACTTTACCCCTACTTTAGGCAAAGGTCATTCAAATACAATGTCACATCTCATCTTGTCATCATACTTCTCAACAATACGATCAACGTTTCATGATGTCATCCCAAATTTTGGAACGTCATCAACCTTTACTACTCACTTTGACACGCTTATCAATAATCAACTAATGGACCATCTTTATGATCAAGGCACCTTGAACATCCATCCATCTATTATCAAGGCATGAACTCCCTCATATTCATATAGAGTAATTTACATATCCCATATTGGAGAGAGGTCTCATATACCAACATCTAACTCATGGGTTGGGAGAGGAGTTTTACATTGGTTAATTAAGAAATTGATCATAGGTTTATAAATAAGAAATACATCTCCATTGGAATGAGACCTTTTGGAGAAACCAAAAGCCAAGCCACGAGAGCTTATGTTTCAAGTGGACAATATCATACCATGGGTTGGGAGAGGAGTTTTACATTGGTTAATTAAGAAGTTGATCATAGGTTTATAAATAAGAAATACATCTCCATTGGAATGAGACCTTTTGGAGAAACCAAAAGCCAAGCCACGAGAGCTTATGTTCCAAGTGGACAATATCATACCATGGGTTGGGAGAGGAGTTTTACATTGGTTAATTAAGAAGTTGATCATAGGTTTATAAATAAGAAATACATCTTCATTGGAATGAGACCTTTTGGAGAAACCAAAAGCCAAGCCACGAGAGCTTATGTTCCAAGTGGACAATATCATATCATTGTGAAGACTCGTGATCCCTAACAATATCGACACACCAATGTCGTCTGATGTTGTCCTCGAAAAACCCATTTTCATAGGAAAATGCCCAAAATGTTCCTCTTATAACACTCACCCACACTATGATACATATGTATAATGGGGTAGTTCACTTAAACCATAGAGCCTAAGGGTGGTGGAGAGCTGATATCATACCTCCTATAGTACATTTTGAGACATTTTTGGGTTGGCAAGAGTTGACCTGTATAGTACATGAGACATTTTTAGTCTTATAGGGGTAAATGTGATTTTGGTGATTGATTGGCCTCATGCAGTATCTTTTGGGTATCTTATTAACACCAAATTTGGCGAGCATTCATCTTTCATATAGATGGACTTAGCTCTAGAGTTGTATGCCGAAACTCATACTAGAACCTTGACTTTTGAGGTTATGGCCTAGGTCCTATCCTACCATTTTCGAGTCTATCTCTACCATTCTTACCTACTTATTACTTTCAATCTTGCTTATGCTTCAATACACTTTTCTTAGTATATTGGGTTATGCACTATTCTCCTTGGTTGCATCATGATACTTGTTTGTCTCGGCTCTCATTTATGTTTCAACCATGGCTTAATAGAATGATCGATTAAGAAACTTAAAAAATGAAAAAATAAAGAAAAAAAAATCTAACAATCTGACTCAACTCAACCCAAAAATAGATGAATTAAATTAGGTTGTGAATTCAATTTAGTTTTCTCATCCACCAAAAAGTATCAGCGCCCAAAAAGTTCCTCCATCCCAACTAATATACACCTAAATAAATAGTTTGGACTATCAGAAACCATTAAGGGATTGAATGCATGGTACTCAACTATCCATATATATCAAAGAAGTAGGCTGATTGCTAATCAAGTAGCTGACAACATATTAAAAAAGGGTTAGAAATTGTAATTTAATGCAATAACTTGCATTTAATTGAGTCAACTATTAAAACTGGCACTCCAGGATGATGAAAGTGAAAATATTAAAATCATAATTAGTTGTATAAAATCATAATAACAATTTAACACTTGGTCTCAAATATCATGATTCATAAGTAAGAATATTCAATTCAATTTTTTTTTTTTTTTTTTTTTTTGAGAAACAAAAATCGAAGTATTATACTTTAAAGTGAACAATATCACTAGTGGAGGATCATGGTTGTTGATACTTATTTGTTTGATAGATCAAGTATGAATCAACGGGTGTAATTTTTTATTCCCATATTTGTTTTGTTTTGGTTGTGGGTTCACTTTCTCTCTCCTCAAAATTGGAAAATTGGGAAGCTGAATGGGAGAGAGAGAGAATGGGGTTCATCAGCCCCCTTTGCTTCCTATTATTCCCTCATCAAACTTCTCCTTTTCCTTTTCCTTTTCACTTTCCCATCTTCACACTTTGCTTTCATAAGCACAAACAAACCTCACATGAGAAAGGGATGGGCCATTTATTTCATGTTAATACATCTAATCCCTTCCCATCTCTATAATATTATTCTTGTCTTTCAACTTTCCAGATTTATTCTATGCATTCTTTACTAAACTCTTACAATTATTCTATGTTCATCTCTTAACTTTTCTTAAATTCAAATTTTGGGAAAAGAAATGAGATTTAATTTGTTTTTAGATCTAAATCTATGTTTATTTTTTTGAGTTATCATGATATTGTTTTAAAATATTACCTAGACCCATATTCTTCATTCCTAGCCTACGGGAAGTATTTGCATCTTCAACCTTTGTCCCCACCCTAACCTCTCTCTCTCTCTCTCTCTCTCTCTCTCTCTCTCTTAATAATGAAGTTGGTGAAAACTTATGAGTCCCGTCTTCCTCCCTCTGTTAGGCAACTCCATTAGAAACAAGGGTCCCACCAACATACTTTTTCTCTGCACTCTCTTGATTCCGTGAACTTTTTATATCTTCTGCTAAACCCACTCTGTTTCTTCTGCCAAAATCCTCATTTTCTTTTTTTAAACATCAGACTTTAAGTTTTTTAAGCCCTAAACCGAATCTGATGGATCATTAGCTTCATAAAGGTTAGAATCACGGATCAACAAGCAGCAAAAAAGCATGTATAACTTTTCTCTAACACAATCCAGAAGAAACAAAACAAGACAACACAAATGCAGAAACGGTGGGTGCATTGAATGGTGCTTCTTCAGATGGGTTTATGAGATAATCACTGAAAATAATAAAGAGTGAATCAAAAGAAAAGTAAGGAAGGTCAGTTTACATACCCAAACACAAACAACTGCCAGCGTCATAGAGGTGCCTTGGAGTAGCATTGAAGACTTTCTTCTTCTTGTTCTTCCTCTCTGTAATCCAGACTTCCTGCACTACCCAACATTAGGTTCAAGGATGTGAAAACAATAGAGTTGTTGTGGGAAGAGATTCTTACTTGGGTTTGATGAATCTTGATTGATGAACAATGGGTTGTGTTGTGAAGTGCGTTTTCATGATTGTAATTGCTAATTCACTGTTGAGTGCAGCAGAGAGCTTCAATGTAGAAGAGCTTGAGAGAGTTTCAGGGGAAGATGAGAGTGGAGGAAATAGACCTTTAATTCTGGAGAGATTCAGAGCTCTACTTGGACTCAATCAAAGCCCATTAGATCTGTCGCCTTCGCCGTCTCCATCACCGGCCGAGGCAGCTCGTCCAGTGCACACTCATAAACATTCCCGCCCTCATCAGCTTCGCTTGCACAAGAGCCGACCAGTCTACAAATCTAAAAGACATGAAGATGCAAGAAAAAGAGTCAGAAAAATTCTTGTTGCAGTTCTTGTGTCTACAGGAATCACCATTTTGATATGCACTATTGTTGCCTTCTGGGTCTGCAAGAGGTTTAAAATTCGAACAGAGGAACCCGCCGAGAAGCTTTCTATAACGAGTGAAACAGGAGAGAAGACAGCCAAACAAAAATCTGGGTTTGATCTGTTCGATCTCAGTACGCATGGAATGGATGTTGAAGAACACAGTGTTTCCTCATCTGGGGAGAGAGTTACTCCTGTTCAATGTTGTTCTTCTGATGAGGAGGAATCATTCCATTCTTGTGGGGATCCCAATTTGTCGAATGTTCGTCTTTCAAATGCTTCTGAATCTTCTTCAGCTAATGTGAAAACAAATTCTAATTCTTCAGAACCTAACAAACCATTAACTTCTGACCAGTTTCATCTTACCCCTTCTCCTTGTAACTCAGAAACCAAGGATGTCCCATCTTTAGCTCCGCCTCCACCACCGCCGCCGCCGCCGCCGCTGCGACCATCTCCGGTCACTTATCGCAGTTCATTTACCCTCTCTTCACCCTTTTCAACTGGATCCACCTCCTCTTCTGCATTGCTAAGATCATCATCTCCTGCAATGTCAGATTCTTCTTCGTTATCTCAAATACCATGGAATGATCTGCCATCACCTCCAAACATTGCAAAACCTTCACTACCATCATCTACTATTCCTCCACCCCCTTGTCCACCGCCAAGTTTGAAAGAAAACGCTTATTCTTTCAAAGCCCCACCTCCTCCTCCTCCTTCCAAACTCCCTCAATTCATGGCATTTGGAAAAGAGGGAAATCTGCTGCCGAAACTTAAGCCTCTCCACTGGGACAAAGTAAGAGCTGCACCAGATCGATCGATGGTGTGGGACAAGCTAAGATGGAGTTCATTTGAGTAAGTTCTTGTCCTTGTTCTTGGTTATTCATCTTACTTCAAGTTTTTCTTCTGATTGAACCTGATGAAATGAAAAAACAGGCTAGATGAAGAAATGATTGAGTCACTATTCGGCTACAACCAACATGGTTCAATGAAGAATGGTGATGCTAGCAACAAAACCCCTTCTCCAAGCAAGCATATACTAGAGGCTAAGAGACTCCAGAACCTAACCATACTCTTAAAAGCCCTGAATCTCTCCGCAGAACAAGCCTGTGAAGCCATAGAACAAGGTATGGCAGAAAAGAACATTAATGATTCTCATATTGAGCTCATATTTGCTATAAGAGAATATAACTCTCTGCTGAGAACAGTAAATTGTTACTTTATATTGCCATACTCTAATTTTGGTAGACGTGAATAATCAGGGACTGGGTTGCGTTTAAGACAACTTGAAGCACTGGTAAAGATGGTACCAACACAGGAAGAACAAGCCAAATTGTTAAGCTATGAAGGAGACATCGGTGAATATGGGTGCACAGAGAAGTTTGTGATAGCAATTCTGAGAATACCATTCGCCTTCCAACGAGTGGAAGCCATGCTCTACAGAGAAACTTTTGAAGATGAAGTGAATCATCTCCGGAATTCGTTTTCAATGCTAGAGGTAACAACACAGATATGCTACAATTTGTTCTAAAACAACGAAAACAATATCAATAGATGCTAAAATGGCATTAAACATTGCAAAATCGAACTCACTTTTTCTTATTCTTCTTCCATTTCTGTTCTATAACAACAAGAACAATATCCAGAGATGCTAAAATGGCCTTAAACATTGCAAAATCGAACTCACTTGTTCTTATTCTTCATCCATTTCTGTTCTATAACAACAAGAACAGTATCAGAGATGCTAAAATGTCATTAATCATTGAAAATGGAACTCACTTTTTCTAATTCACATCAATTTCTGTTCCATCAGGAGGCTTGCAAGGAGCTAAGATCCAGCAGGCTTTTCCTGAAACTACTTGAAGCCGTGCTCAAAACAGGGAACCGAATGAACGTGGGAACAAGCAGAGGAGGCGCAAAAGCATTCAAACTAGACGCACTCCTAAGACTCTCCGACGTCAAAGGAACCGACGGAAAAACCTCCCTCCTCCATTTCGTGGTCCAAGAAATAATCCGATCAGAAGGAATCCGAGTCTCCGGTAGCATAATGGGGAAAATCAGCCAAAAGAACAAATCGAGAACAATGGAAGAAAGAGAAAAGGATTACCGAAGAATGGGATTAGATCTGGTCTCCGGCCTGAGCACCGAATTACACAACGTTAAGCGAGCGGCAACGACCGATCTGAAAGTTCTGGCGAGCGCCACAGCGAATCTGAACGAGGGAATGGCGAAATTGCAAGAACTGGTGTTGAAGGGACTGTGTGGAGATGAACGGAGTGGGAACTTCGTGAGCGCAATGAAAGGGTTCTTGAGCTACGTGAAGAAGACGATGGAGTTGGTGAGGAAGGACGAGGAAGTGGTGATGGGAAGCGTGAGAGAGATCACAGAGTACTTCCATGGAAATGTGAGCAAAGAAGAGACGAATCCGCTGAGGATTTTTGTGATTGTGAGAGATTTTCTGGGAATGTTGGACAATGTGTGTAAAAGCTTCAAGATCGGAAGTTGATTCATTGATTGAGAGAGCAGTTTTGTTTTTTAAACATTCTTGGCGGGCAGCCACTACCAACCAATACTGACGCAGTATTCAAATTTTTACATATATATATTTCTTTTTTTTCTTTTGTAAATTGATAACCGGGTTGTAACCTATAATAATAATAATGTAGCTCCACGATCAATGGTGTTAAAAGATATTTAGTACTCGATTATAGCTTAACATATATATCATATTTTATATTTCCATTTATTACGACGTCCTTTTTATTTGTTTGATTATAAATAGATAATTTTCACAGCATTTAGGTGCGGTGAATTAAGCAAACATTTTCGGGTGTGCATGGGTTAGGTTGAAAAAAATGTTTTGGACCAACCCAAAATTCGAATGGTCACCCGAATAAGTGTTCACAACCCCATCTTCTATTTTCAAGTTGAATTGGATTGATTTATTGAGTTAATTCTCTATTTTAAGTTTTTTTTTTTTACTTTTGCTCATAAAATATATTAAATTAATAACTAAAATCTCATAAGGTTAAAATATTAAATATTTACGGATTACAAAACATCAATAAAATTGATTACAAACGTTAAATATTTAGGATAAGATTGGATTATAACCCTATTTTTGAGTTGACGGTGGGTTGGAACCAACTAAAAAACTGTCCATTGAATTTTTTTATTTTCTAAAAATTTAACCCAACCTAAATTTTAAAGTTTATGTGTTGAAAGTACGTGTTATTCTGTTTATCATATCAAAAGAGCACGACTATGATATATAATTTTTTTAGTGATATAAAGTATATTATTAATCATTTTTACATTTAATAAAAAAAAATTAAAAAAGGGTATGAATCGATTGTATCAATTAAAAATCTTAAGGTAATAATCATATCAATTTAAACTTTAATTGTTTCGTACTATTTATAGTTATTTTCGCTGGTTTCTATTTAAAAATTATTTCAAAATCATTCGCCTAAAATTATTATTCTTTTAATATAGTAACACTAAAAAAAATATAACTATTCAATTTTTATCCGGAGCATAAAACTATTTATTTGATTGATATGAACTATTTTGTAATAGTTAAGATTGAGTTTATATTATAAGATAAGGTTGGGTACATTATTTTGATTACCCTATTGATATAAACCATTTTTTTATTGTTACAAATGATTTAATCTAAACGTTTATGCAGACACATATGAGTGAGAGTACTATTTACGATGGCATTTATATAAGATTGAACTATTAAATATGGAAGATTTAATATTTCACGTAACAAAGTCAACTCAATATTGTGGACATCGCTATTTCTCAACCCGAAATCAAATCTCCGATCAACATCCCACTGCCGCCGTCCTTGGATTCTAAAGCCGTTGCATTGGCGGGTACCCATACCCTGGTGGTGGTGGCTGGTAACCGCCATATCTATATCCCGCGTGCGGTGGTGGATACGCCCCCGGCGGCAGAGGGTTGGGGTATCCACCGTGTGGTGGCCGGTACGCTTCCGCTGGTGGTGAATATGTAGAGCTAACGTCAGGAAATGTAGACGGATAAGCCATAACCTGCGGCGAGTCCACCCCGTTCATGTTGCGTGGCTCCTCCATTGGCGGCGGCGGTGGCGGCGGTGACGGCGGCCGTTCAATTTTATATTTCTCTCCAAATTTATAAGCCAACTCCAAATTGCCCTTCACAGTCCCATTCGACAACCGGACACTATAACTACCGGATTTCTCCTCTTCTCGGGCGCCGCCACCATCAAACATCTCCTTAATCTGAACATAAACAACCCCAATTTCTTTATTCCCCAAACTCCGATTAGAAATAAGCTTGATCTTAAGAGTGACACGATTCTCCTGAACGGCGGCGTCGTCGACGGTGAATTGCGTATGAAAATTCCACTTGGGGCTGGTGCCGCCGTCTTTGTCGACATCGGTCTTCTGTTGCGGGTTGTTTAATTGGTCACCGGAGATCGAAACGAGGGCGAAAACGTCCATTTTAGTCATGAGATTGACGTCTTTGAGATCACTGGCTTTGATAATTCTGATTTCCAGTTGCCGGACATCCATTTTCAGATTGTGGGGAAATTTTGGTTGGGATTTTTTGAGGATTTTAAGGTTTTGGTTTGAAGACGAGGAGTGGAATTGAGAGCTCAAAATAGAAGGAATTGATCGCCATTTTTGAAAGGGAAGGAGGAGAGGAATTTTCTTGGCGCCATGGAAATCGTGGAATTTTTCCTTTTTTCAACGAAATTAAAACAATGACCTTTACGCGTTGACTTCTAATTTAGAAAAGTCTTCGTTATTATGGTCTCATCATCCAATTATTGTTCTTTGTTCTTCTTTCTTCTGTTGAGGCTGCTATTATTTGTTGTCTTTTTTTGACTTTCAAGCTTAAATTTCTAAATAATTGACAAAATCATAAATACTCTTATTTAATTTGAATATTATTAAGTGAAAATCCTAAATTTTTAACCACACGTTTTTTTTTATCATTTATTATGACGTTGTGTTAAATAATTAAATTTAATTTGGTTAAATTAGATTTATAGATATTTGAGTCGTCTAGGTTTAAGTGTTTAAATTTTGAACCTTAGTATTTCTCGCGGTTGAGGAGTCGACAACCTTACTGTGAGGTAGCAACTGAGACGATGTGACAAGAGGCCACGCAAAAAGAGTTTGAAGCCATTAAGAAGAACAAGACGTGGACACTAACTAACTTACTGTCCGGACACAAGTCCATCAGTTTGAAAGTGGTCTTTAAGTTGAAGAAGAATAGTGAATGAAATGTCATCAAACATAAAGCAAGACTCGTAGCAAAAGGATACATGCAATGATAAAGAGTTGATTTCGAGGAGGTTTTCGCACCTGTGGCTAGACAGGACACTATAAGGTTGATTCTTGCCCTCGCAATTCAACACAGGTGGGAGGTCCATCACTGGGATGTCAAATCAGCATTCCTAAATGGTGACCTCCAAGAAGAAGTGTATGTGGCCCAACCTGAAGGGTTCATCATCAAAGCCAAAGAGCACAAAATGTACAAGTTGTCAAAGGCCCTCTACGGTTTACAACAAGTACTAAGGGCGTAGAACATACGTCTGGACAAGAACTTAAAGAGTTTAAACTTCATGAAGCGCTTGCAAGAACAAGCAGTGTATACAAGAAACAATGGGGTTGAAACACTCATAGTTGGGGTGTACGTTGATGACCTAATCTTCACTGGTACAAGTGTGGAAGGCGTCAAAGAGTTCAAGCAGCAAATGATGAAAGAATTTGAGATGACTGATATCGAGTTACTCACGTACTACCTCGGTATTGAATACTAATGAGATTATGCTCATTTCACTACAACAACAACAAAGAGAATTGAAAACGTAAACGCTTAACGTTTCTTTGCTTCTTTTACTTGTTTCAACACATTTTGATCGTGGGTCACATCCAACACGTTTTGGTCTACTCATATGGGTTTTGAAGGATATCAAACTTTGAGTACTATGTCTAACCTTTATGCTTATCACAATGCTCACTTTTGTCCAGGATGTTCATCCAAAAATAATCCGCTAATTTATTCCATGGTGGGCAAGAGGACACATCTTCATCCAAGTCCAATGGGTGGAAGTTTGTAGGTGACAACATATCAGCATGGGGAGAAGGCAACTCAAGAAGTTGGATGTTTATGATGTCATGTCATATGACGTCATCTTTTGATCTCGGTTAATTCATATATCTCTTTATTACGTAGGTGTCACATGTCCATTAATTTTTATATTGGTTCATCCTTAAACTACATTCTACTCGGAGAGGTTCTACTATTTCATGCCTAAGATTTAAATCAGAATTTGGAATATGAATTTAGTACCTGATTAGCCCCGGTATTCTCTTATATCTCTTGCAACATAATCATATTACCTATTTATTTTGAAATACTTCTAAGAGTGAAAACGAACCCCAAATACCAAATAAGTGTCCTTTCAGTTACATCTTTTCTAAGAAAATTTCCAAAACTTCGTATAATATAGGACTGCTCCAAGTCGAGTACGTTTGGCTTAGAAGTTTTTATAATTGAGTCACTACAAAAGAGAAGAATCGACTCGATCATCAAATTATAGATTATAAGTTCATAACTCTAGTCCATCTACCGGCTGAATAGATCTACTAATTCTTTGATTCAGTTAGTAGAGGAATTTTGAACTAAGAAATAGATTCTGGGAGAAGATAATCTAAAAAAGATATCCTGAGAAATTTCAATAATCAGATTCATTGATATTCCTATAGTAGATGTTATCATCGATTTTCCTCGTTTTTTACGGTTTTGGACAATTTAAGAGTCAAGAATGTTGGTTTTGTTAAGATTTCTGAAGAAGTCTCGTCGGAATCGAGCTCCTCTCTCTCTAGAACGTTCTTTCTCTCTCTAGAACGTTCTTCCTCTTCCCATTTCCTTTTCTATTATTTTCTTCCTCCTTTTTTTTCTTTTAATCATGTGTTACAGGTGCTTAATGAGAAGGGAGAGCAGAATGACCGAATTACCCCTCCGGGTTGACTTTGACCATATTTATAATTTTCCATCCTTTTTCTTTTATATTTTCCTTAAGTTCTTCTTTTATTTCTAACCATTTTCCCCTTCTGTCTCATCTCAAAATTTGGTATTTAAGACTCTCAACAAAATTTGGGGAGTTCGACTTTAAAGGTAAAATTAGATTTTTCATTTCTCGTCGAGGCTCGGGTCTTACACATACATACAATATCATACTCAATTCGATGGAATTGTTTGATCTCAATGGAGATATTCTTTTCTTGGTTTCGTCCAATCATTCTTGGTTTCGTCCAATCATTAATAACTTGATTATTTTGAGATAATAGGAAGTGAATTTGATGATTGTTACAATTGGTAGTATTCTTTCCCATTTCAATTACTTTCTTATAAGCATATAAATCTATATTCATAATTGTGAACAATTTGTTTCTTAAATGTTTCTACCAAGAACCACATAAACCATGAAGTCACATATGACCTTGCTTTCCCATGGCCCCTTGGTGGCAAAAGTAACCCACATTCTCCATAACCCCTCCAAACCCTACACTTTCTTCCGCCTGAAACTTCCTCCCCTTCCCTCCCTCAGCCCCCAACAAATCCAACGTCATCGTCTTCCTCGCCCCCTCCCCGATCGGCTTATCGAACATCCCATTGAGCATCAGAATGTCATCAATCATCTCCATGTCCACACCTCCGCCAATGTTTTCTTGTGGGCATTTCTGCAAACAGGTGGTGGGCAACATCCCACCAAATGAAGAAGGAGCCATTGTTGTAACGAAACCGTTCTGTTAAGGACACAAATAAGTGATTAAATCTACAGTAATGAACCCATCAAAATGATTAAATCAATGTTCAACACCTTTTGTTGGATTATGGGCGAACTGACGGCAGCTCCCATCTGCGCCGCCTTCTGCAGCAAGGCAGTGGCGGACATGAGGGCGGCGGAGGAGGAGGAGGGAAAGTGGTGGTCGTTGGAAATGGAGGATGAAAACATGGACCCGGCTGAAAGGTTAAAGGGCTTTGGAGGGATAGGCATGAGGTCGTGGTGAGGCAGCGTTATGGGCGGCGAGGCAGCCATTGTTGCTCCTCGACCAGCTAGTTTGTTGCTTTCTTCTGTTAAGGCATCGCAATATGCTCTGTGGGTTATGAAGCTATCTCTCCTGCCAAATATTGAACATGGGTTATTGAGAACATTTTGAAAATTTTGAGGTTGTTTTTTTAAAGAAAGTGTTAGGATCCGAACCATCACAGGTTTATTAGTAAGGAATATATCTCCTCTGGTTTGAGGTCTTTCAGGAAGCCCAAAACAAAGCATGAGAGCTTATGTTCAAACTGGACAATATCATACTATTGTGAAGAGTCGTGATTTTTAACATGCTATCAGAGTCATGCCCTTAATTTAACTATGTCAATTAAATTCTAAAATGTCGAACAATGAAGTTGTGAGTGTCAAAGATGTAGTTAAAACTGACTCAAGTGTCGAACAAAAGATGTACTTTGTTCGAGGGTTCCAGAGAAAGGAGTCGAACCTCGATTAAGGGGAGACTATTTGAGGGTTACATAGGTCATAAGGGATGCTCTATGATATATTTTGTTCAATGGGAGGATTTTTGAGGTGGGTTTATAAGTAAGGAATACATCTCCATTGGTACGAGACATTTTTGGAAGCCCGGAGCAAAAATACGAGAGTTTATGCTTAAAGTGGACAATATCATACCATTGCGGATGATGTCAATAAAATCCTCAACTGTCGAACAAAAAAGTTGTGAGCCTCGAAGGTGTAGTCAGAAGTAAGTCAAGTGTCGAACAAAGGGTGTAATTTGTTCAAGGGCTCAAGAGAAAGGAGTCGAGCCACGATTAAGGGAAGACTATTTGAGGGCTATATAGGCCTCAGGGGATGCTCTATGGTGTGGAAGGTTTATAAGTAAGAAATATATCTTCATTGGTATGAGCCATTTTAGGAAGGCTAAAGCAAAGCCATGAGCTTATACTCAAAGTGGACAATATCATACCATTGTAGAGGGTCGTGATTCAAGTACAAAGTTTTAGATATTAACCTGGAAAAGAGAGTGCCACAGTCACATTTGTATTCCTTGGAGCCACAGGTTTTGAGATGAGCTTTCAAGTCCGAATGAACTGCGTATTTCTTAGAGCATTTCTCACACTTCCAATTCTTCTCCCCATGTTTTCTGCTGAAGTGCTTCTTGATTCCGGTGAGGTCTCCGAGCGCTCTCGCTGGGTTGTGGTGGACGCACGACGTTTCTGGACATACGTACACCCGCCTCCTCCTCGTGTCGCTCCCGCTCGTCCGTTGCTTCAGCTTCCATGGCAGGTTGTGGCCTCGCCTGTGTAGCTGCAAGTTCTGGTCTCTTTGAAATCCCTTGTTGCATATTTCACACACAAACCGATTCGTTGCCATTAACGTTCCCGGCGATAACGCTACCACTTCCGCATCTGGGTCTGTATCTAAGATAAGCTTCCAAAATCATATCAACCCAATCTAATCCGAATCTTTAATTGAATTATAAACTTATTAGATTAAATTGAGTTTAAATATAAATTCTCCAAAAATTAAGCAATAATCTTTAATAGTTTAGAAGGTAAAAAATTTAAATAAATAACCCGAATTGGGTTTGGTAAGTGTTAAGAACTACCACTCGAACAATTATATTTACTCTAAAAATGTCATAATTCGACAAATCCAATCTACGAACACCATTCTTCATTAAAATTTTAATATTAATTAAAATGTCCATGTCTAAATAATTCTTATTGTTGAGTTTTTATGGTCGTTAATATGAATTAATGTGTTAATATATAATTAAAAATTTCTTAATTACATTGATTTAAAAAAAAATAAAAAAATAAAAAACACTTGTTTCGGATATTTTAATAATGCAGGAAAAGTCCAAACAGTACATACCAATCATTGTAATCCCCTCCAATAATTGATGTCCTTCCAACTACCCAAATATTTAAATTTCTCTCTCTAAAACAATTATTTTTATAAAAAAAAAACCAATAAAAATAGCGACAATTTAGAGTTCATTTAATATTTTATTTAAAATATTCAAATTTCAAATAAATTAAAAAAAAAAAAAAAAAAAGCCATCACTCAATTATGAACTTGACTACAAACAAGATCTCTGAACTTAGCTCAATTGTTTTTGGATCAACGAAACTTCTTATCGTGAAAATTAAAAATAAAATTGTGATCGATGGAACGAGTTTGAAGAGAAAGAAAGAAAGGGACCTGGTGTTCCTGGTAAGTTCCTTTTCTTCTTGGGAACTGAAAGCTGAGGCTGTTGATGGGGTTGAGAGCTTCCATGGCTGAGTTGATTCTCTAAGCTCAAGCTCCCACCATCATCGGAGCACCCTGAGGCTTTGGACATTGAAGAACACAGAACAAACACTCACCAAAACCCTACAAATGATATCAATTTCTAGAGGAGGAAGAACAAGGGCATGATTTTGGCCTTCATTCTTGGTGGAGAGGAAGCTTTTTTCATGGCTCACTCCAAATTAGAACCAACAAAATAAAAAAGAAAAGGCCTCTTTTCTTTCGCCTCCCATTACATAATTTATAATATGGCTTCCTATCATTTGCCCCTAAATCTTATGCCAATTCTAGGAATTGCCACTATCTTTTCATTTCTTTTTTTTTTCTTATTTAAATTAGGAATTTCCACTGACCCGAATTCTTTCAGCATGTTTTGTCTCACTTACATAAAACATGTTTCCTAGAATAATTATCCGAGATCTCCAAGTAAAATACGCTCAATTTAAAATTTTTATAATTGAGATACTAAAAAAAAATAGTGTACCTTGTTAGTATAGATAACTGACAACTGGGTTGGGTTGGACAAAAATCAACTATACCATGGGCAAATGTCATATTTTAGTTGTTTTTAGTTTTATGACAATGTTGAATTATGCTGATATGTTACTATTTTCGTTCCGTTTTCTTGATTTAACTTTTTTTTTTTTTTTTTTGTGAATAATTACATATTGATTTGTGAACTTTTAATTATCTTTTATCTAAGATTGTATCCGAATAATTATAAATTGTGGATAAATAATTTTTTTTTTTTTAACAATCCGACGACCCAACCCGAAAATAGAGGGTTGGGTTGGGTTGGGTCAAAAAAATCGTTCAATCCAACCCAATCAGGACCATGTACACCCCTACATTTTATTCTCAAGACAGTTCTTTATACACTTTCTTTACTCGAGTAGCATCATGGAGCATAATATTTTTGAAATTAAATGTTGATTATTATTAAGTTATATTAATATTACAAAAGAAAATTAATAATTATTTTATAGAAAAGATTGAAATAGGATTTTTAAAATTTGAAGTTGAATGAACTAATTTTAAAAATGATTGAAATATATAAATTGGAGAGTAATATAGGGACCTGGCCGACAAATATTTAATTTAAATTTCATGGTGTCCAGCAGGAAGGTGAAAGAAATTATAAAGTTTTGTCTTGTTCTGCTACTGTTTTGACAAAAACACAAATTTAGTATTCCCAAATTGCCACTCTAAAGTAAACACTTGGACTCAAAAAAAAAAAAAAAAAAAAAAAAAAAAAAAATCAAATTGGAGATTAAATTTTATCATAAAAATTATGGGTATTTTGGGTTCAATTGATTCTGTTCGGTTCGGTCCATAATGGCAAATTCATCGTATTGTTTATTAATTGTTACGCCTCATGTCTAAGAATCAGAATCTGGATGGTCCTGTCATTCGTGTACAAATTCTCAAAAAGTTACTCAATATAGAATTACTCCAAGTAAAACACGTTTAATTTTATAGTTCTTGTAATTTTTGCTACTATAAAGAAAGATACACTTTATTGGTACAAATTCTTTCATTTGTATGTGGTCGTAGTTCATTCAAATATATATATATTTTTTATGAGTGTCACGTTAATATTTTAAAATATTAAAATAATTGAATTTAATTTCAATCGCGATTTTCAACATGATTGACAACTTAATGTGGATTTTTCAACTAAAACCCATTAAAATTGACTTGATTACACATTTAATTATCCATTATTTTATTAAAATGTGAGGAATTATTTAATTTCAATTTTAGTTTTTATCATAACATTTTTACAAGTAGATTACATAAAATAAAAAAGGAAAAAAAATAATGATAAAAAACATATATTAAAATTGTCTATTAATTAGGAAATGTGAAAAAAATGGCATTTAAAAAAAAAAAATAGTTTTTCATGATTCTTATCTTTTCCTTAAGATGTTGAGTAATCATTTCCAAAAAGAAATTTATTTATTTTTATTCAAAGTGGGGTCCACACTAATTTGAAAATGCTGACCTTTTCATGTGAGGTTAGGTGGGTAATAGTATTGTCTTCCAGATTTGAATTAGGATTTATCATCCCGAACTAACATATGATGGCTTTAACGTTCTCCTGTATTGTTGTGACGTGACAACGTTTTCTACTGATTTGAGCTATTTCTAAGACTAATGACTATTCCTACAAGCCAACCTCGTTTTAGCATGTACACACGTGGTTTCCAAGAAAATTTTTAGGAGGTCACCTAACATATAAATGCTCTCAGTTAAACATATTTATTTTTTAAATTTTTATGATCGGGCCACAAAAAAAAAAAAAAAAAGTGTAATTTATTGTATAGGTAGTACCAATCAACTCTTTTAGACATTTATTAACTATAATTTTATATTCTCAAAATCACTCTCTCCGATTCAGATTTTTTTTTTTCTTTTTTTCTATAAATGACAAAATATTATGCTAGCATTTATTCTAACTCGAAAAGGGTGCGATTTCTAATAAATAAGTTACTCGCTTGAAGTAAAAGTCATAAATACCTTTTATATTCCTGTTTATCTGAGTTTCCTTATCCTAAAACCCTAGAATGCAAATGTTTTCATATTATTTTTATATTCCCATACCCAACCTTTTACCTCCCTTGAAAACGATTTTCTCTCCAAACTTTCCTCCGGAACGTTGGGGTTGCTCTTCGGAGGAAGAATCGAGTAGAAGTAAGGCATTGATGTTGGGATCATTGCGTCAAAGAAGGTTGACCGTCGGAAATCAGTGTTGAGGACGTTGTGGGATTGTCGGCGCGTCGCCGGAATCAGGGAGGCAGAAACTAGAGTTTCGTCGCTTGTCGGGTAAGGAAGGCAAGGTTCTTGGAATAGGGTCGAGCTGCAGACGCACACCCAGCAGCTCTGGCAGCTTCGCACGCATACACAGTGCGGGTCGGCTCGCACGTGTACGAAATTGGCTCGGTTCCGTCAATTCCCGCAGCTCGACTTGGCGGCTTAGTTGGCCGGCTCGGCAACTAGGCTTAGCGGCAAGGTATCACTATAATATATCGATTCCAAGGTTTTTGGCCCCTCCGAAGCTGTTTCTGCCCTTAGTTTTACCATCCGAGGTCAGTATAGTTCCTAAACGTTAAAGACAGATTAGGTCGGGGGTTTATTTTGATAAATAGCATGAGGTTTAGCTAGAGTATGTTACGAAAGGTTCTAAGTTTTATGTGGTTATCATAGAACGTATTTAACAGCTGGGATTAGCTCGTTGTGAGTGACTTCAACCAAGACCATCGAGGTAAGTGACCTTACTGTTGAAGTTAGCTTACTACGTGTTGTATGATGGTGCGTGCCCTGTGGCCCCTGCATGCACCATATTTATGTGATATGATTATGTGATGTATAGATTGTGTTGACTGTAGATTGTGTATGTTATGTGATGTATGAATTACGTTGACGGTTGACTGTTTATGTTATGTGGAATTATGAATGAGATGTTAATATTATATGCCATGAATATGTTGATCGATACCATAGATACACATAGAACTATCGAGTCATGTCATGAGATGTTTATGCAATTGGAATGTTTATGTAATATGTCATGTAATGTAAGTCATGTGAGACGCCATGTGATGTAAGAAACGTAAATGCGATGTTAGCACTGCTTATGTAATGCCATGTTATATATGTTAAGGGACCTCATGCATATATGTATGTCACGTGCATCGGGATTCTTCCACTTTATGATACGAAAGAATGAATTACGATATTTATGTTCGCCATGATATCATGCGGGCCCTTTTCTGTTCTATGGTGTCCGGCGACGTGTAACACGTTGTGTCCGACCAAGTCAGGCTCAGGGGGTACGTATATGAGCTCGCCTGGTGGGTCAATGTACACGTACATGGGTCATGTGTGAAGGAGTACCACACATCCAACCCTACCCGGAATAGACAAGCGCCCAAGGCTATGAAAAGTTTATGAAAAGTTAGGTCCCGCTCATATGTTGCATGTGTTTGCATTCCTAACCCCAACAGTGGGGTGACTTACTGAGTATTTCATAAAATACTCAAGCCACGTGTTACCTACATTTTTCAGGTAAAGGCAAGGCGCTAATGTACGGTTGACGGCGGAGCTGAGGACACCATGGAAATTGGAGATGGGATATTTTTAAGAGTTTACTGACTGTTTTAAGTTATAGTATTGAGTTTTGTTTTATTTGGATTTATTTTGAATTCAGTTATTGAAGGTTTATTTTCGGAGATAGGTTTTGTTTTGGATTTACGAACCTTTATGAAAGACTCTTCCAAGGTTATTTATGATGAGCTTCCGCTTAATGAGTTATGTATGCATGGGTGACGTCACTAATTATGTTAAAGAAAATTAGGGGCGTTATACTCTCATTCGGATGTGATTATAGTTTATTAATACATACTCGGGTGTCTTATGGGCACCATCTTCCGCCTTAGTTTGTCTCTGAATCACATTCTACTAGGAAAGATTCTTCTTTGTTAACGACTCGATTTTATACATGCTTGAGTACTTAATCGAAGAAAAAAAAAAAAGAAAAAGAAAAAAAGCACGATGTAAACTCATATAATTTAATAGAAATCATTTAAACAAAGTATAGGTACTTGGTTTAAGTAATATCAAATGACTAAGTAATATCAAATGACTGTAGTTTAGTGGTGAGAATTTCACGGTGTGGTTGTAGTTTAGTGGTGAGAATTCCACGTTGTAGTCGTGGAGACCTGGGCTCGAATTTCACTGTGTTCTTCGTTCTTGTCATTGTTATTGTCCTTGTCCTTGTCCTTGTTTCTTGTTCTGTTCCCTATAGTACTACACCTAGGATTTATAGTACAAGACATGAACCTGATAACCTGTGTCCTAGGCTTCATGCGTTCTAGTTATGAACCTGATAATCTGTGTCCTAGGCTTCACGCGTTCCAAGTGATACAATCTGAAAACTACATCTAAGGCTTCATGCATTCCAATCGACATAGTCTGAAACTCCATCTAGGATTTCATGTGTTCCTTGTGATACAGCCTAAAACCTACACCCAAGATCTTACGTTCCAAGAGGTGTAGTCTAAAACATGTGTCCAAGGCTTCTTATGTTCCAAGTGACGTATTCTGAAAACCTATGCCCAAAGTTTCATACGTTGTAAGCAACATAATCCTAATACTTATGCTTAAGGCTTCGTACGTTATAAGTGGTATAGGCTAAAATTTGCTTCCAAGGCTTCTTTATTCCAAACAATGCAGTCTAAAAACCAACATTTGAGGCTTCTTAAGTTCCAAACGATGTAGTATTAGTGTATTGATGGTTAATTAACACTAATTCAAAATTCATTTGAAGTATAACATTGTTGTTCCAACATATCAACACTCATTCAAAATTAGTTTAAAATATAACATCGACGTGTTACATATTGGAAATCCATAATTTCGAGTAGATCATTAGTGTATAAGTAGTATATAGTATATCAACCCTCATTTTAAATAATATTTCTAAGCATAACATCGATATGTTAGTAATATATTGACACTCTTTCAAAATGAAGATCAATTCAACCGTCCTCTCGAATTGAAGATGAATCCTTAGTCCATTTAGTTTAGCTCCATGACTTGAGTCATTCCCCAATCAATTTGAGATACCTTTCACTTAGATTTTCGACACTTTCCGTGCATAATTTTCATAACCTTGTGAGATTGATAGGAAGTTTACAAAGACGTTAATGTTCATTTTTAGATTGTTTTAGCAATTTTAAATTAAACTCAGTGTGCTCATGAGCCCATGACCAAGATTTGCACCTGTATTTGGAATATGAATCTAACACCCAATGATCTCAACATTGCCCATCAAAATTAGTCACTAGAGTTTATTTCGCTGTTTAAAAATAAAACATAAGATTACAAAAATTTTAGAGTAAAATACTTTTTTTTTTTAACTAATCAACATGGGGTTGTAGTTTAGTGGTGAGAATTCCACATTGCGGCCGTGGAGACCTGGACTCGAATTTGCATTACAGATGCACACCTTATATGTATACAGATGCACAACATGGGGTTGTATAAGCCTATCCTAAAAAATAGCTCCAACACGATCCAAAATAGGACAGTTGGATGCGAGTTGCACTCGATTCGTGGCTGGAGAGCGTTCACGAGTTGAGTCAAACGTGTGGGTAGCATTTGATTCAAGTCACTAATCGAGTATGGGCATCGAGTTAGCACAAGTCGGTGCATGGAGTTGGACTATGGGCATGATCATGGGTTAGTGCTTGGAGGGGGCTATGGGTTGGGGATGCTTGATTGACTAGGCTAGAACGTGGGATGGAGTTGTTGGGTATCACAAATATACTATGAAGAAAATAGATTGTGACCCCTCACGACAAGACAGTGGCGACATGGTAGTGCACTCAACCGACCACGCGAGAGTCAAGACAAGACAAGTGTTATGATGCTACTAAGGAGGATGGTGCATCATCCAACACACCATATAAAGTGTGCATTAAAACCAAGCTGAGGCAAGATAGAGACAGTGATGTTGACATGAGTGTCAAAAGATGAGCTCAATAAGGATTCGGTAGGGCCTCGGGCCTCAACCTTGAAAGTGAGGTTTTAGAGGGAATTTCGGCATGCAGTTATAGAGTTAACTTCGTCCATAAGAGATATGAATCCTCGCTAAATTTGGTATCGATACATTAGATGGACACTTCACGAGACTGTATGACTATTCGCCAAAATCATGTCTACTCCTGCCAGACCAAAAAATGTCTCAAAATGTACCTTAGGGAGAGGCATGGTGTTAGCTCTCCATCACTCCTTCACCCTGTGGCGCAAGCAAGTTACCTTGTGGTAAATTCGTGTGTCATAGTAAGGCGAGCGTTGTGAGAGGAGTTTTTTAGGTAACTGTGTTCTGAATGAGTCTTTCAGGGACAGTGTCGGATAACACGAGTGTATCGATATTGCCCCCCCTCCCATGTGTTAATGTATAGAGCTTGGGTTCCTTGTAAGGCTTGTCATGAGTGTGTTGAGATTATGAGTCACATAGTTGAAAAAGTACGACCGTGACAATATAGTAAGAGTTTGTAACACGTATGTTTTTGTTTTTTCCTTTTAAGACCTAATACACTTGTAGTAGTGAGCTGGAATCTTGCTCATTCCAAAATCTAAATTACCTTGAAATGCTCCTAAGCCAATTTCAACTCGATTTTTAATTGTTTAAAAATTATAGTCTTCGATCATGGAGTGAGCAGTCGAATTAAATTTCAATAAAAACATTGCTGTCTTAGTAATATGCTGATATCAGTTGTGTATCAACCATATTTCAAAATGTAATTTCAAGCATTAATAGTTAATTAACCCTAATTCAAAAGTCATTTGAAGTATAACATTATTGTTCCAACCTATCAACATTCATTCAAAATTAATTTAAAATATAACATATTAAAAATTCATGATTTTAAGTAGATAGTTAGTGGACAGATTAAGGCAGGGACCTCTAGGCTTGCTTCTCATGAGATTGGAGGAGAATTGAATATGCGAGACTGTATAAGTAGTATATACTATATCAACCCTTATTTTTAATATAATTTCAAGTATAACATTGAGACAATTCCATTTAGTTTAGACAACGTGTCAGATTGATAGGAAGTATACGAATGCATTAATATTCATTTTAAGAATGTTTTAGCCGTCGTTATAATTTCTTTTACTCTAGATGACTCTAAATTTGTCCTTGTTACATTTAAATAAATTAAACTGAATGTAATGTTTTATGATCAAGATTTACCCCTATAATTGGAATATGAACCAGATACCTAATGATATGAACATTGCAACATTGCTCATCAAAATTAGCCACTAAAGTTTATTTTTCTTTTTAAAAATAAAACATAAGTTTACAAATTTTTTAGAGTAAAATACTTTTTTTTTAGCATACCAACATGTGACTGTAGTTTAGTGGTGAGAATTCTATGTTGTGGCTGTGGAGACTTGGGCTTGAATCCCAATGGCCACAATTATGTTTCTTAAAGGCCTTGAACCAAGTAAGATTGGGGTGTCTATTTCTCGGACTCTATTTTATTTTCTAAGTAGGGTTTGGTGCATAATACTTCTCTATATTCATGCATGACTCATGTACTTCTTGTGATTATGATGCATCTTAACATACATGGATTGACATAGTAGTGCACTCAATAACATACATGGATTGACATAGTAGTGCACTCAACCAAGCACGCGAGAATCAAGACAAGAAAAGTGTCATGATGCTATCAACCGAGGATGCTACGAGGATGGTGCATAAACCAAGCTGAGACAAGATAGAGACCTGAGACAAGATAGAGACAGTGATGTTGACATGAGTGTCAAAAGATGGGCTCAATAAGGATTCGGTAGGGCCTTGGGCCTCAACCTTGAAAGTGAGGTTTTAGAGGGAATTTCGGCATGTAGTTATAGAGTTAACTTCGTCCATATGAGATATGAATCCTCGCTAAATTTGGTATCGATCAAACACTAGGCGGACACTCCACGAGACTGTATGACTATTCGCCAAAATCATGTCTACTCCTACCAGACCAAAAAAATGTCTCAAAATGTACCTCAGGGAGAGACATGGTGTTAGCTCTCCATGTGGTAAATCCGTGTGTCACAGTAAGGACGAGCGTTGTGAGACGAGTTTCTCAGGTAATTGTCTTCTGAATGAGTCTTTTAGGGACAGTGTCGGATAACACGAGTGTATCGATATTGCCCCCCCCCCCCCCCCCCATGTGTTAACAGTTGGTATATGCACTTGCTATCTAGTATGGAGTCTGTAAATGATATGACATGGACACGAGAGGGTCCAATGCATCGATAGATGGATGAATGTTCGGGATGTCTCAATGTTATGAAAGACACATGTGCTCATTCTCTATGAGAATGTCTGAATAAGCTTCGATGTCTAATGACATCAAGGGAATTTGGATGGCATCAAGATATGATGGTCTTGTTAATCGGGAACCAAGATGAGAATATGAAATGCGACGTTGCATGCGAGAGACCTTGGCCTCGAGTAGAGGCAAGACTAAGCCAAGTAACTAGACCTAGTGCAAGGACATGTCAGATAGAGCTACAAACGATTATAAATGCATGCATGGGCGACGTGTATGGTTGAACAAGTTTAGATTCTGCATGAGTTGTGCTCGGTTGGTGAAGATAAACCTCACTGAAGGTCCGTCAAAGCCATAAAGCAGGCAAAAATTATGTATAGTGCTTGGGTTCCCCTTAAGGCTTACCATGAACTTGTTGAGATCATGACGTCGCATAGTTGATAATGTAAGACCTTAACACTAGGTAGACTTGGTTGGATCTTTGTAACACTGGGAGGGATTTACTTAAAAGTGTTTTGGAGAGAGCAAAGCAAAAGATACAAGAATGACTAAAGATTTACTCTTCGAAATTTGTCTTTGCTACGGTTAAATAAATTAAACTGAGTGTAGTGCTTCATGACCAAGATTGGCACTTGTATTTGGAATATAAATCTGACACCTGAGAAGGACTCAGCAAAGGCAACGTGGGAGACGCTGCAAACAATGCATGTGGGAGAGGAACGTGTCAAGGAAGCAAAGGTGCAAACCTTAAAGAGTGAGTTTGAGGCTATCCGCATGAAAGACGGTGAATCAATAGACGACTTTGCCATAAAGTTGACGACGATCGTCAGCGGCATTCATTCATTAGGTGATGTGGTGGAGGAGATCTCCGTTGTCAAGAAGTTCCTTCGAGCTGTTCCCTCAATATTCATGCAAGATTGTTACCTCCATCGAGCAGTTCGACGACCTCAAGAACATGTCGGTTGAAGTGGTCGTTGCACAAAAAAGACTATTTATCTTAATGAGGTCTACGTAAAATTCTCGAAAAACGCCAACGATTACTTTCTTATTTATCAAAGATAAATAAAATGCGTGGAGACCTCGGTTGTAGTTTAGTGGTACGAATTTCACGTTGTGGCTGTGGAGACCTGGGCTTAGCCAGCAGCCAAAATTATGTTTCTTATAAGGGCCCCGAACACTAAGTAAGGTTTTTTAAAAATGAAGCATAAGCCTAAAAAACTTTTTAGGGTAAAACACTTTTTTCTAATGTATCAATGTGTGGTTGTAGTTTAGTGGTGAGAATTCCACATTGTGGCCGTGGAGACCTGGGCTCGAATCCCAGCAGCCACAATTATGTTTTTTATAAGGGCCCCGAGCACTTAGTAAGGTTGGGTGCATAACATCTATTTCTGGACTCTATTTTCTTTTCCAGTTTAAAAATGAAGCATAAACCTACAAAAATTTTAGAGTAAAACACTTTTTTCTAACATATGAATGTGTGGTTGTAGTTTAGTGGTGAGAATTCCACGTTGTGGCCGTGGAGACCTGGGCTCAAATCCCAATAGTCACAATTATGTTTCTTATAAGGGCCTCGAACACTAAGTAAGGTTGCGTTGGGGGTCTGTAACATCTATTTCTGGACTCTATTTTCTTTTCAAGCCGTGGAATATGGATGCTCCCGAATTTTGTGTCGATTGAATACTGGATGAACGCTCCGCACGGTTGGTATACACGCGCTATCTGGTATGGAGTTGCAAATGATTGTACATGTATGCATGAACGACATGTGTGGCTAAACAAGCTTAGATTCAACATGAATCAACCAAAAGACATCAATGCAATGAAGATGTAAAGAAAAGGTTGTCAAAATTATCAAAAGATGTTTCAGTTCATGCCACATTGAAGAACAAAGTTTGGTTATAATTTAGAGTCATTGTATTTTAAGACTTTTTATTTAGTTTAGGTTACATTTACATAATGGCTAATTATGAACATTAAGTATGAATGTTACAACTCTTGGAATGTCATTAATAGTTTCATTTTTGAGGCTATATAAAGTCATGTAGGTTGAATCTGTAAGTAGACTTGGAAAATATATATTAAAAGAAGTATTTGTGCTCATTTTTTAGCCAATGGCTAAGTTTCTTTGCAATTTTACATAGTTTAGGTTGCATGTAGAATCATTCAAGCTCGACATGATCAATCTTGCTTGTGAAGTGATTCGAATCTTAAACAAGTGTTCTTGCGTTGAGATATTTGATCAACAAGAATCATTCAAGCTAGACATGATCGATCTTGCTTGTGGAGTGATTCGAATCTCAAACAATGTTCTTGCGTTGAGATATTCAATCAACAAGGTTATCCGAATCTTATTCCCCTTGTATTGATTGTCTTATCTTATCAGTTATACTCAGTTGGCAAAGAAAAATCGTGAATATTATGTATAGAGCTTGAGTTCCCTTAAGCCTTGTCATGAAGGTGTTGAGATCATGACATCGCACAGTTGAAAGATGAACAACCGTGACACAAGGTAGATTGGACTAGAATGCGAGCTGGGTTGAACGAGTTAAGACCGTGGGCTTGCTGTGTTCTGTGACGAGTGTCATGGTCATGCTCGTCCAAGGCGTGTTGCCCATGGCCGCATGCTCATGACAAACTAAACCCTTTATGTCTTTCCATGTTCTAGTGTTTTACTTTTGTATTTCTACGAGCCGCACGCCCATGACAAACCAAACCCAACGAAGCTACAAAGCGAGTGAATATTATGTATAGAGCTTGAGTTCCCTTAAGGCTTGTCATGAAGGTGTTGAGATCATGACATCGTACAGTTAAAAAATGAACAACCGTGACACAAGGTAGATTGGACTAGAATGCGAGCTGGGTTGAACAAGTTAAGACCGTGTGCTTGCTGTGTTCTGTGACGAGTGTCACGGTCATGCTCGTCTAAGGCGTGTTGCCCATGGCTTCATGCCCATGACAAACTAAACCCTTTATGTCTTTCCATGTTCTAGTGTTTTACTTTTGTATTTCTAGGAACCACATGCCCATGACAAACCAAACCCTTTATGTCTTTCCATTTTCTAGTGTTTTACTTTTGTATTCCTAGGAACCGCATACCCATGACAAACCAAATCCTTTGTCTTTCCATGTTCTAGTGTTTTACTTTTGTATTTCTAGGAACCGCATACCCATGACAAACCAAACCCTTTATGTCTTTCCATGTTCTAGTGTTTTACTTTTGTATTTCTAGGAACCGCATGCTCATGACAAACCAAACCCTTTGTCTTTCCATGTTCTAGTGTTGTACTTTTGTATTTCTAGGAACCGCATGCTCATGACAAACCAAACCCTTTATGTCTTTCCATGTTCTAGTGTTTTACTTTTGTATTTCTAGGAACCGCATGCCCATGACAAACCAAACCCTTTATGTCTTTCCATGTTCTAGTGTTTTACTTTTGTATTTCTAGGAACCGCATACCCATGACAAATCAAACCCTTTATGTCTTTCCATGTTCTAGTGTTTTACTTTTGTATTTCTAGGAACCGCATGCTCATGACAAACCAAACCCTTTATGTCTTTCCATGTTCTAGTGTTGTACTTTTGTATTTCTAGGAACCGCATGCTCATGACAAACCAAACCCTTTATGTCTTTCCATGTTCTAGTGTTGTACTTTTGTATTTCTAGGAACCGCATGCTCATGACAAACCAAACCCTTTATGTCTTTCCATGTTCTAGTGTTTTACTTTTGTATTTCTAAGAAGTATGACGTTTCAAAAAAATCATGTCTAGGTCTGTCAGACATGAAATGCCTGAGAATGTACTATAGACGATATGACTAGTTGTCAACTTCTCCCTACCAAAAGTTATATACTGTGAGCCGTTGTTGTTACTCTCTTGCTTGCTTATATAACGTCTCTTTCAAAATCTCTCTTTCAAAAATCTCTCTCTGCCCTCGTTTTCTAAAACTTTCTTCTTAAACCAAGGCCAGAGGCTCGAGCATACGTCGCTTGGCCGTAGGCGACGTAATAATGAATTGACTTAGCTCACTTATCGTTGGAAAGTGAGTGCCGCACAATCGCAAGTCCACTGCCATCAAGAGTGCGATTGTGACAAGTGGTATCAGAGCTTTGTTAGCTCCGTGACATAGCAAAGACCGAAACTACGTCGACAACAATGTCGACACCCAAAGCACAAGCCGACCGGCTTACTTTAATAGAGGAGGAAATGTTGTTCCTCAAAGAAGTCCCTGACATCATCCGCTTCCTGGAAGAACGGGTGACAGAATGAATGGAAAAGTCGTACAAATCGACGCAATGGGCAACCGCTTGGACAGGTTGCCAATCGCAGAACTAATGTTAAGAGTGGCCTCGCTCGAAGAAAGAGTTGCTCCTACGAGCAGCTCAAGACCTTCTGGTAGCCCCGATAGCTCTTCGCGCACAAGGAGGGACGTGGTGAAGAGTTCGACGTGCTACAAAATACCATGATGAGTTTGTTTAATGGATTAGCTGACGAATTCAGAACAACGATTGATGCCATCCAAGAAAAGATGGCCGACATGAACACCCGAACTAGGGTGACCATGAAAGTCGTGGAGAACGTCACGGCTGGACAAACTCATACAGGATCCAACAAACTAAAGTTCCCAGACCCCAGACCCTTCAAAGGGAACCGGGACTCCAAAAAGTTGGAGAACTTCATTTTTAATCTCGAGCAGTACTTCAAAGCCACAACGGCTTGTACCGACGACATAAAAGTGACAGTAGCCTCAATGCATCTCATAGACGATGCAAAACTTTGGTGGCGTACAAAGGTGCAAGACATTGAGAATGGATTGTGCACCATCGACTCGTGGGAAGACCTCAAGAGAGAGTTGATGGACCAATTATTCCTTGAAAACATAGAACATATGACAATGGAAAAACTAATAACCCTGAAACAAACTGGAAGCATAAGTGACTATGTCAGACAGTTCTCGACCCTAATGCTAGATATTAGAGGCACATCAGAGAAAGACAAGGTATTTTTCTTTATAAATGGGTTACAACCGTGGGCTAAAACAAAAATACATGAAAAAAAGGTTCAAGATCTAGTTACCGCAATTGCTAGCACCGAGAGACTCCTAGACTTTGGGAACGAAGTGAGTTTCCAAAGAAGAACAACACAGGCCCCAAACATTGGGGGCAAAACATATAGACCGCCAGGTCATCGAAATGAAGGCCCCAATAGACTAAACGGAAGTATTGATAGACCAAGTAGGTGGACAGATAGACCTTCTCAGAATAACCAAGTGGGGACATCTCGAGGACTTTACCCTCAAAAGAACTACCCGACGGCACCTTTACAATGTCTGCTGTGTAAAGGCCCTCACAGACTGTCCTACTGTCCCCATCGGGCCTCTCTCAGTGCACTCCCAAGTGTCCATTCAAGAGAGCAATGACACAGGAGTCGAGACTACGCCAGACAGGAGGGAAGATCTGGACAACCCTCGAATGGGTGTGCTTAAATTCTTGTTAACCCTCCAACGGAAGGTCGACCCAAAGGAGATAATAGAGAAAGGGCTCATGCTCGTAGATGCAACAATAAACTCCCGACCAAGCAAGAGCACCTTGATAGACTCAAGTGCGACCCACAACTTCATCGCCGACCAAGAAGCACGAAGATTGGGACTCACCATAGAAAATGACCCCGAAAAAATGAAAGCTGTCGACTCCAAGGCCTTGCCTATTGTGGGAGTTTCTAAAAAAGTCCCCTTCAAATTAGGGACCTAGACAGGAGAAATGGACCTTTCGTGGTTCGCATGGATGACTTCGACGTGGTACTTGGGATGGACTTCCTCCTAGAACACAAAGTTATCTCAATGCCACTTGCGAAATGCTTGGTGATCACTGACCACAACCCCACAGTGATACCTGCAAGCATCAAGCAACCGAGTAATCTTAGAATGATCTCGACCATACAATTGAAAAGAGGCCTCGCACGAAAGGAACCTACATTTATGGCTATATCAAGGATGTACTAGACAGTTATGCTGACATAATGCAAAAGAGCTTACCACAAACACTACCACCCCGTCGAGGCATTGATCACGAAATTGAACTCCTCCCCGGGGTTAAACCCCTAGCGAAGAACGCATATCGGATGGCTCCTCCTGAGCTAGCCGAATTGAGGAAACAACTAGATGAGTTGTTGACGGCAGGATTCATCCGCCCGGCAAAGGCACCTTACGGAGCCCCGAACTATTTTAGAAAAAGAAGGATGGGACGTTGCGTCTGTGCATAGATTATAGAGCCTTAAACAAGGTGATGGTACGCAACAAATATCCACTGTCGATAATATCCGACTTTTTTGACCAGCTTCACGGGGCCAAATACTTCACGAAGTTGGACTTATGATCAGGGTACTACCAAGTATGTATCACCGAAGGGGACGAGCCCAAGACGACGTGTGTAACAAGATATGGGCCTTTGAATTCTTGGTAATGCCCTTTGGTTTGACAAAAGCCCCAGCTACATTTTGCACGTTCATGAACCAGGTTTTCCACGAATACTTGGATCAGTTCGTCATAGTATACCTCAACGACATAGTTATATACAACACAACCTTGGAGGAACACAAGGTGCACCTGAAGCTAGTGTTTGACAAGCTGCGGTAGAATCAGTTGTAAGTCAAGAAAGATAAATGTGCCTTCGCACAAACATGTATCAACTTCCTTGGACATGTCATCAGTTGTGGACAGATCGGTATGGATAGCGATAAGATAAAAGCTATCCAAGAGTGGAAAATCCCTATTTCAGTATCCGATGTGCGATCCTTCCTAGGATTGAAAAACTACTATATGCGGTTCGTCGAAGGGTTTTCACAACGAGCCGTCCCATTAACAGAACTCCTGAAGAAAGACCACCTTGGTCGTGGTCAAATGAATGTCAAATGGCCTTTGAAGATTTGAAGGCAACCATGACGAAGGGTCTTGTCCTCGGATTAGTAGATATTACTAAATCATTTGAAATAGAGACGGATGCTTCCGACTTTGCCCTAGGCAGTGTCCTTATTCAAGAACGCCACCCCATCGCTTATGAAAGTCGAAAGCTCAATGATGCTGAAAGGAGGTACACTGTCTCCGAAAAAAAAATGTTGGCTGTGGTCCATTGCCTACGAGTCTGGAGACAGTACCTCTTAGGATCACAATTCATAGTGAAAACGGATAACAACATCATTTGCCACTTCTTCGATCAACCGAAATTGACGGCAAAAAAAGCCCGGTGGCAAGAGTCATTGGCTGAATTCGACTTCAAATTCGAACACAAGGCAAGAAAGAGTAACCAAGCAGCCAAAGCACTGAGTCGGAAGGGTGAACATGCGGTCCTGTGCATGTTAGCCCATATTCACTCAAGTAAGATCGATGGATCGATGCGCGACATCATCAAAGAACATTTACATAAAGACCCATCAACCAAAGCCGTCATTGAACTAGCCAAAGCTGGAAAGACACGACAGTTTTGGATCGAGGCAGACCTTCTAATGACAAAGGGAAACAGATTATACGTTCCAAAAACAGGAGAACTGAGGAATAAGCTCATTTAGGAATGTCAAGATACCTTATGGGCCGGACACCCTGGGTGGCAACGAACATATGCCGTAATACAAAAGGGGTACTTCTGGCCAAATATGCGAGAAGACATCATGCAATACACCAAGACGTGCCTCATCTGCCAACAGGATAAAGTCGAGAAAGCCAAAGTCTCGGGACTCTTGGAACCTCTAACCGTGCCAACAAGGCCTTGGGAAAGTGTGTCTCTAGACTTTATAACACACCTCCCAAAAGTCGGGAAATATGATGCCATCTTGGTTGTCGTAGACTGATTCTCGAAATGCGCAACATTCGTTCCCACCCCCAAATTATGCTTAGTTGAACTAACAACCTAACTATTTTTCAAACACATTGTAAAGTTATGGGGCATTCCATCGAGCATCATCAACGATAAGGGATGGTAGATTCATTGGCACATTCTGGACCGAGTTATTCGCCTTCTTGGGAACGACTTTAAACATCTCCTTGAGCTATCATCCTCAAACCGATGGACAGACGGAACGGTTCAACTGCTTGCTCGAAGAATACTTATGTCACTTCGTCTACGCTCGCCAGAAGAACTGGATACAACTGCTAGATGTCGCCCAATTCTGTTTCAATTGTCAGATGAGTTTGTCTACGGGAAAGAGCCCTTCAAAATTGTTAGTGGACAATAGCCGGCTTTGTCCCATATTATTGATCATCCTATTGCAGAAAAAGAACCCTCAAGCTCAAAATTTCACCAGAGAATGGAAGCAGACAACAGACATAGCCCGGACATATTTGGAGAAAGCTTCCAAGCATATGAAGAAGTGGGCGGACAAGAGGCCTCGCCCCCTCCAATTCCGAGCAAGAGACCAAGTCCTCATCAAGTTGAGACCAGAACAAATCAAATTCCGCAGCCGAAAGAACCAGAGACTAGTTCGAAAATATGAAGGCTCGATTGAAGTTCTTAAAAAGATTGGGGCTACTTCCTACAGAGTTGCGCTACCCACATGGAAGAAAATCCACCCAATAATTCATGTGAGCAACTTGAAGCCCTATCACCCTGGCCCAGACGACGACCAGCGAAATGTAATCGCTAGACCGAGCATCAATCTGAACAAAGAGACACCAAAGAAATAGAGGAGATCCTAGCCGACAAAGTTAGAAAGATAGGAAGACCTATATGGAAGATTCACGAATTCCTTGTCAAATGGAAGAATCTCCCTACGGAGGAAACCAGCTGGGAACGCGCCGAAGATCTGGACTCCACCGCCTCCACATTACCAGGTTTGAAAGTAGTCGGTTGACAAAGACGTCAACCAATTAGGTGGGGGAGATGTCACAGTCATGCTCGTCCAAGGCGTGTTGCCCATGGCCGCATGCCCATGACAAGCCAAACCCTTTATGTCTTTCCATGTTCTAGTGTTTTACTTTTGTATTTCTAGGAGGTATGACGTTTCGAAAAAATCATGTCTAGGCCTGCCAGACATGAAATGCCTCAGAATGTACTATAGGGGGATATGACTAGTTGTCAACTTCTCCCTACCAAAAGTTATATACTGTGAGTCGTTGTTGTTACTCTCTTGCTTGCTTATATAACGTCTCTTTCAAAATCTCTCTTTCAAAAATCTCTCTTTCAAAAATCTCTCTCTGCCCTCGTTTTCTAAAACCTTCTTCTTAAACCGAAGCCAGAGGCTCGAGCATACGTCGCTTGGCCGTAGGCGACGTAACAACGAATTGGCTTAGCTCACTTGTCGTTGGAAAGTGAGTGTCAGACAATCGCAAGTCCGCTGCCATCAAGAGTGCGATTGTGACAATAGTCACCTCATGCTATAGATTTGATTCTAAGCTTAGTTCGGGTAGGTGGGCCGCCAAGGCTGAGGTTTGGAGCTTGGTTGAAACCACAATTATTTTACCTTATGCATTTTATTTTTTTAATTACAATCTTTGTTAGTTGATTAAAATAGATTAAAATATAACATTCACGTTTTAATCATCATGGCATATTGAAAATTAATGATTTTAAGTAAATCATTAGTGTATAAGTAGTATATACTATATCAACCTCATGTATAACATTGATATATTAATAATATATTGACACTCATTTAAAATCCATTTGAAATATACAAGTACCCATGCGAAATGAGCATCAATTCAATTCAAAAATTTATTGAGACATGAATATTCATTTTGAGATTGTTTTACTGATCGTTATAATTTTTTTTTTTATTTTAGATGGCTTAAAATCTGTCTTTGCTACATTTAAATAAATTAAATTGAGTGTAATGTTTCATGATCAAGATTTGCACCTGTATTTGAAATATGAACCTGACACCGATGATCTCAACAGAGTAACATTACCCATCAAAATTAATTAGAAAAATTCTAGAGTAAAATACTTTTTATAATATATCATGTGGCTGTAATTTAGTGGTGAGAATTCCACGTTAAGCTCGATCTATACAAATTAATATTAAACTATAAAATTTCTTGGTATAACTCTACTCTTGAAACGTTATCGCTTGCCCATATCATGAGGATAGGTTAACGTACACTCATGATAATATTCACGTTCATATGTATGGACTACATATAAAGAAATGCTATGCATCAAACCCTATCTAAAAAGTAGAAGTCAAGGAAGAGTCATAAATTAAGTTCCAACAGTCGTGACATTATTTGTGAATTCATTTCTTGACCGAGTAGATCACTTATTGAATATTTTTAAATACTCATCCTTCCATTAATAATTTTTTAGGTAAAGGTAAGAGACCATGCTCGATTGATAGGTTCTAATGTGGAGGCCATGGAACAAAGATCTTTTGGAAGTTTCACACTCCACGTGTTTATGAAGTAGAGAATAAATGAGTATTTATGATTATGTCAACATATGGTCGGTAGTCTCATGAGATATTAACATCTTGATGGGTATGTTTATTTATTACACGATCTCATCAAACCATGATTTGAATAGTAAGACCTCATGCATGTTGTGTAATCATTTCTTCATGGACTATTCCTCTAGTCAAGCATCATATGTAACGACCCTAAATTTCCACATACTCATAGTCGCTACTAACGTCTCATGCTCATCTATAATGCGAAAATATAACTCTTACATGAACATAGTTGATAACGTAAACTTCAAAAAAACGTTTAAAACAACTTCTTCTCTGGAAAACACAGCCATGGTCTTACGTGTTTAAATATGAAATACTGAAATTTAGAGAAAACAAAAACAAATACAAAATAATTTAAAACAATGAAATGTAAAACAACCTATTCTAACTTAAGACTAGAAATTTAAATATGAATCTACTCAATGCACGTGCCACAGTCTCTGCTCGCGATGCCGCTGTCCTCTGTACAAGTGTGCCTTGCCTTTACCTGAAAAATGATGTGGCACACGGCCTGAGTATTTCAAAGAATACTCAGTAAGTGGCCCCACTATAGGGGCTATGCAAATGCAAACACATGCAATCATGATTTAGGGACCTATCTCTAATCATCTTAGGGGTGGCCTCCAGTCTCGGACAAATTGGATGTGTAGTACTTCCCTACACACGACTCACACGTGCGAGTGTGAATCCCCAGGGCGCTCGCACACCCTCTGGACCCTCTGGTCAAGCTAATCTGTAGCGACGTCTAGAGGTCAGCGGAACCCCATAGTGTCATGCGCCTCATGAACACCCTCATCTGTGTGCATTCGCACCTGTGCGCATTCGCGCGACCTATCTCTAATCATCTTAGGGGTGGCCTCCAGTCTCGGACAAATTGGATGTGTAGTACTTCCCTACACACGACTCACACGTGCGAGTGTGAATCCCAGGGCGCTCGCACACCCTCTGGACCCTCTGGTCAAGCTAATCTGTAGCGACGTCTGGAGGTCAGCGGAACCCCATAGTGTCATGCGCCTCATGAACACCCTCATCTGTGTGCATTCGCACCTGTGCGCATTCGCGCTAATCATATGGTGCGCGTCCGCACTCATCATCTCTAGGGGAAGTAGCCCTATGCTTATGAACTTACAATATGCATGAGGTCCCTCTAAATCCATCGTAATGTCTCTTCTGACACAACCCTCTAGTCTCATCTCTTTGTTACTCTAGGTAACACATACTCGTGGATATTTATATTAATATAATTTTCACGCTCTAAGGGTTGTGTCCTATGTCGATCTAACGACATGATGCAATATGGCACTCGTCATCATATAACATGCTCAATATGGAATACATCATCATATTAAGGTAAACGTCACGCAATCATCATACTCATCATATTGCCACAAAGTGCATCAAACATATCAAGTACGACATTCATCAAAATATATCTATACTGCGCACATCAAGTATCGTAACCCACACATCATCATAACTCATACATCATCATAACTCATATACCGCATCGTACGATATAGTTCATACATCATCGTAACTCATACAATTTTTAGCCTATCCTATAGTAAGACCACTTACCTGATTAGCTTATAAGGGTGTCACCAATTTATCCTTAACGAAAGTTTGATTTTTCCCTTTGTATCCAAGCCAACCTATAAGAATCCATGACATCAATTTCATGTTCAATTCTCTGACTCTTACAATGGTTCATGTGCTAAACTTCATGCGAGCATTAAAGATTTTGCATGGATAAAGTCTTGGAACGTTATAATATACATCTAAATATATATACATATTCTATTTACATTAAGATTTCATTTTCTATTTTTTATCTCGAGTGACTACTTTCTTGTCTTCTAATATTCTTTCTGTACTCTACTTTTTCTCTCAATTTTTTTGTTCAAGACATATTCTTCACCAATTTTTAATCGATTCTTACTTAATCATATTATTGGTCAATTTCAATCGATTCTTACTACGAACACTTTCCTTTTATTTTTCTCTTCCTTCTCTCTCTGTACTTCCTCCTCTCTTTCTTTACTTCCTTCTTTGTTTATTTATTTATTTTTTCTTCTTTTATGTATTTCCTCTTTTTCTTTTCTTTTTTTCTTTTGAGTATTCTGGCTTGTCTCTGTCTTTTTCTTTGTATTTTTTCTTCCTTCCAAAATGTTTTTTTTCTTTCATTCAGTTATCATTAATTCTTCCTTCCAAATCTTTCTTTTATCTTGTTTTTTTTTTCTTTAATTCGGTTATCATTAATTCTTCCTTCCAAATCTTTCTTTTATCTTGTTTTCCTTTCTTTTTTCCTTTAATTTTGTTATCATTTAAATTAACAGATATCATAGATAAATTTTTCTTACCTTATTTACTTGTTAATTTTTTTTTTAAACAGAATCTTTTCTTTCTCCTATCATGTATTTACTTCTTATCTTCCCTCTTTTTCCCTCTATTTCTGTATTTTTTTATAAACAGATATTAGCCTCAATTATGGTTAATTTTCTATAACCTGATAACCAAAACAGAATCTTTCTCCCTATCATGTATTTACTTCTTATTTTCCCTCTATTTCTGTATTTTTTTATAAACAGATATTAGCCTCTGGTTAATTTTCTATAACCTCATAACCAAAACAGAATCTTTTCTTACTCTCTCTCTTGTATTTACTTCTTATCTTCCATTTTTTCCTTCTATTCTGTATTTTTTTTATCTGTATTTTTTTTTATGGACAGATATTAGCCTCAGTCATGGTTAATTTTCAACCTGATAACCAAAATCTAAATAAATGCGCAGGTCTGATTAATTAGATAAATGAAAAGGAAATCTGATTGGGATAAATGAAAAGAGATATGAAATATGACTTACCATAATAAAGATCTCTCTCCAATAATTAAATCTCCAGCTCTCCTTGCAAATCTGGTTGTTGGTATTTTTTTTTCATCGTAGGAACCTCCGATCCATACAATATTATGATTTTGGTTTTTCTTACACATGAGTTGGTTGAGGAGAGATAGTTGGGAGAGGGAGGGGGTTAGTGGAGAGTGGTGTAGAGAAAATTATTGTTTTAATTATTTAATTAATTTTTTTTGGGTCGTTACATTATACGTACACATACATTTACAATATTTTATTCACGTTCCTTTCCTTTCTACTGGTTTCAGCTACATGATCGTGCGCAATTCTATAGTCAGACCTCAAGTGTAGAATAATAGTCCTCAACTAGTGGGTCTTTGTGCATTTGTGTGACCCCAATGTATATAATTACAGATCCAAGTTTAAAGATCGTTTATAATCACAATCGTAAGAACAAATATGATCAGATTTTTTTTTTTTTTTTTAAGATCTCAACGTGATCTTTAGGAAGAAAATGAGAACAAAGTGAAAAGTTGATGAATAATGGTGGAAATGACAACAAGAAAATAAATGGACAGATTTAAAGAAAAGATAAACAATGAAGATAAAATCAATTCTAAGAGTCGCCCACAAAGATGTCACCTACGCTCTGATACCAAATTGACAAGGCAACCCTGACCCTCAGCCCAACGATCCAAGTTTTTGTTGAAGCAAGAACCCTTGAATCAAAGTAATTAACACCTTCTTATACGAAATTTGTATCAACCAAGAGATAAGGCTAGAATTAGATTACCTCTTACGATCGAAGATCTAGAAGCAAGATTTGGAAACCTTGTTCTAAATTGAGTCACTCTACAATCGAACTTGATCAAGGCTTGATTGAATGGCTCGGGTGCAATTCTACCACAAGAATTGCTTGAAACTTAGAAACGACAAATATGATGCTCGGATTTCTAAGGGAAACGTCTCAATTTGAGATCTGAATTACATTCATCCACAAATCTAACTTTTACCTAACATATTGTGGGTATTTATAGTCTCCCGACAAAAGACGTTTGTGGCCGAGATTTATTTCCGATCCCCTTTAATCCCCACAAAACAATAAGTCAAATTGACCATTTGACTTTTACATAATTTATAAAATTAAAAATAGTTTTTTAACCAAGGTTGATGTAATTGAGTGGCTAATGCCATGTTTGAAAACTATTGAGCTTTCAGTAGGTTCGAATTTTGAGTTGACATTTTTTGAATCTTTTTGGCTATAGGTCCATTTGGAACACATTGATTCGTATCCGTGTGACCCAATGTACATAATATTATTTCACATTCACATCCAATTATACATGTGAATGAAAGTATGAGCTTAAAACCAGCCATGAGTTCAAGTTTCATCAATCTCGTTGAATATTACAAATTCTCAACCCCAACCATAAATTCACTCGCTAAATATTATGAAATAGGCCATTTAAGATCTAAAGTATAATTAAATAATTTTAAGATAGGTAAAAGATAAAAATGAAGATATTTTTGGAGAAACCAATAGGATTTTAAAAATTAAAAAAATGGAATATTCTCATAGGGAAGCATATATTAATGTAAGCAACCTTCCTAGTAACCATGTTTTTTATTCCATTTGAAACAATGCATTTGTTTGAAAATTCCCATGTTTAGCTGAATATTCTCACACTTCATTTAATTCTCTTCTGGGTTTGGTTAAAAAATAAAGAAAAAAAACATGTTCTTGTCGTTCATCTTAGTCGATGATTAACCGAATACCCTAATCAACCTAGGTTGGATTATAAAATTATTTGAATTCAAATAAATAAAAACTTTATGAATTGAATTGGTTCTCTATTAAAATCTTAGATTGAGTTGAATTATTGTTAATTTTGTTATTAAAAAGATTTTTTACAATGCATTTATATTTACTTTTATTTAATTTCATTTTTTTATTGTTTATAGTAAGACCAAATATATATTGAAATTGAGTGGTAAACCTTAATTAAAGGGTTGAAAATAAATAGATAGAGATTTTACGAACTAATATTTATTTTATTAAAAATAAAATTTTGAATAAATGAACTAACTCGATCAATAAATTATAGTTAGGGTTGAGTTCATTATTTAATAAAGTTGATTTGGGTTGAAAAAATTTAACCCGAGCAAGTAGGTTGGGCTTAAAAAATGTCCAAACGTGATTCAACTCAACCCACGAACACCGTTATTTTAATTGGTGGTGATAAGCATAATTTTAATCGAAAATAAGTTTAATTACAAAACAAGATATCATCTTCGATTTCTTTTACGATCATGTGAATTTACCATCTTTATCGTACAAGTCTTGTTAATTTGATGTGACACCTTATTGAAGAATAATATTTTTGGATCTAAATATCTAATAATCTCAAAACAATAAAAAATCACCCGAGAAAGTAAGATTCAGATTACCTCATTCATCAAATATAACAAAACAATGAAATTTCTTTGAGATTCGAACCACTCCACAAGTAACATTGATTATGTCAATCTTGAATGATTCTAAACATGCAATCTAAACTATATAGAATTGTAAATAAGTTTTAACCTTCGGTTATAAGAAAGCACAAATCACTTTTTACTACCAAGCCTATCTTACAAAAACAATATACATTTTTTACCTATCTTTAAAATGAAAACATTTTACCTTTTATGAGAATACTTACCAGAGTTGTATTTTTCATATTTTATGACTATACGTAAATGTAACTTTAAAGTAAATAAAATATCTTACAATACATTAATAAAATATCATTAACTCTAGATTATTGTCCAACCAAAATTTATAACCATCCAAGAATAAACGAGATCGATTCTTCTTTAAGCTAGCATGAATTACATCTAATTATAATTTGAACAACATTTTTTTCGTATCAGAATTTGAACTGAACTTTCAATTTTTTCCAATTGTTTTTTTGGAGAAAATCTATGAACCATCCAACCCGCTCCTCAAAACCGTTCCAAGTTATCGACGGTCGTTGTTTCCTATTGGATCGTTTGTCACTTTTGTTAGTATTTCATAATAATAATAGTAACTCCAACTGAAAATTGTGAAATACGACATTAAATGATCTCAATTACCTTAATCAGGGTAAAAAACAAATTCAGGTGGGTCAAAAGGTGGGATTTGGACCAAAAATGGGTTATCGAGCCAAGAAGCCGAGTCGGAGCCGCAGAAGCCACCGAGCTGTTAAGCCCACTAGAGCCGAAAGTGTGTAGTGCTGCAGGTGTGCGATGTGGCACAACAGGAGGCCGTCACGTGTGCATGTCCTTCCGGGTCGAAGCGTGGGTCGTGCATGGGTCGTTAGTCGCAGTTGCAGGTTGTGAGCTGACCACGAGTGAATTGGGTTGCAGAAATTCTCGCGTGTTTTTTGTTTCCAAATTCCATATCGTTATAGATTGACCTACTATAAATACATTCATTTTCTTCATTCAAGGCATTCAACTCGAGGAGCACAACTCTAATAGTAAGAAATAGAGACATTTAAGATCAAGTTTGAGATCATAACAGAGGAGCTTGACCAAATATAATTCAAGCTACGCTTAAAGCACTTAAATTAACTCGAAATTTTTTTTTAAAAAAAAAAAACAATCTTTTTAAAATTTTAGATTTACATTTTAAATTTTAAAACGTAGAATTCTATTAAAAGGATAAAAAAAAAATGATAAATGTATATTATTTAATGCTATATAGTTTTAAAATTAAAGCACGTATAATATAATCAACGTAAACTATATAATATTATAAATTAATAATTATTTTATGCTATAATAATGAAAATTCTTTTTAAATTAATTGGGTCATAGTTTAATTAATCTACATTATAATTTATTATGACAATTAAATAAAGCAAACGCTACGTTAAGTAAAGTAAAATAAATTGGTAGTTGCATTATTATTTTTTTTAATTAATTTTTTAATAATTTTTTCAAAAAAAAAAATAATGAATTTCATAAATTATTATGAATTAAAAGTCAACGTGATTAGAAATAATAATTGTGATGAGACAACTTGGGTCCACGTGGGATTGATACATACTTAAATGCATATTAAGGAACTTCCAAAAAAAAAAAATTATAATTTGATATTCAAGCTACAGGTAAAATCGTCGGCCTCAGCCTCGGCCTCTTATGGTCGGCTTCATGAGGGAGGATGCACCATGCATGTCCCCAACTCGTGGTACGGTGTTTCATTAGATATGTTCGTTCTTAACCTAATTCGTATAAAGAAGAAGAAAACCCTAAAAGGGATCACATAGATATCTATTTTCAATTCATTGTGCATGTCACATACTGCTCCCTCGATTAACTATAATTGTTTTCATGTAAAGGTCGGGTGCATTTTCCTTCACTGGATTTTGGCGACAATAGTTAGCGGCATTTATGTAAAAATAAGTACAGCTCGAAATGAGGAGGGAGATGTCTTTCAAAGACGAGTAAGATGATGGAGAAATTCAATCATATCCTTGCAAAGTGAAGTTACCAAATTCTCAACCCACTTGAGGAACTTGTGATTCGATATTGCACGTTTTCTTTTCCTTTAAAGGTTCATCTAGGGAATGATTCAGAAACTTGATGAACGTGTTCTTAAATCTATAGAAACCTTAAGTCATCCTTATGGAATTTGAGGTCTGATTCTAAAAATAATTCAACGTCTAACTTGGAGCATACTAAAATTATTTTTAAGAAATCAATATTCATCTTTTCTTAAATCTATGGAAATCCAAAGTCATCCTTACGAGGTTTAACGAGTAATTTTAAGGATAATCTAAGGTTCAACTTGAAGCACTTAAATTAACTTGTAGATAATCCCGTGCGGTTAAAAAAAATCCATGAGTCATCTATTTGACGGGAAACCATAATGATAATTCAAGAACTACCTTAAAACACTTAAACTTCAAGAACAATTAGCTTGTAACTGTAATGACCCAGAAGAATTAGCTTGTAATTGTAACGACCCAGAACCACTACTAATAGATATTGTTTATTTGGGCTTTTCCTTTCGAGCTTCTCCCAAAGTTTTAAAACGTGTCTGCTACGAAAAGGTTTCTACACCAAAGGTGTTTCATTCACCTCCTCAACCAATATGGGATATCACAGTAACATACCCATGATAAGAACGGATAATTATACTACAATTATGAAGACCTGAATTACTAAATATTGCCTTATATTTGTGTCACATCTAAGTAAACTTAGTCGATGTAAGTTTTACATCTAATTTAATACCAAATTGAAACGAATTGAATACTACATTCAAGAATTCATAGACAGATCCATTGACGAACCGAAACAAGAACCTCTTAATGGAATAATTATTTTAAGTATTTACAACCATACCTTCTTCCTTAAGTTAAAGAAACCACTTTTTTTTTTTCTTTTCTTTTTTTTTTTTCTTTTTTTTTGCATGGATTTCCAGGCAGCTTCGAGATTTGAGCTACCAAATTAATTGATTTCAGCTCATGAATTTGTGGACAACAATGACTAAAATAGTATCTACCTTAATTTCTACGAAACTCTACCTCTAAAAACCTCATCAAGTAATAGTTTCAAAGTTTCATGTTGGATCTGAATCAGAAGGAAACTTTGAAGATCTTCATCTGGATTTGCTTGAATTTAGGTAAGAAATCCCTCAACTCTTTGCTTTATTTCATATAATTTGTTTGGTTTATGAGTTTTAAATCAAAAAATTTCAAAATTTTAAAAGGAAAATGAGGAAGCTGATCCACACCAAATGGAGGGTAGGAAGAACAATGGGTTGCCTTCAAATTCTATTAGGAGGCCTTGTAATCACCATCACAACATTGAGCCTCTTCAAGTTCTACTCAGCTGGGTTCATCTTCCACAAGGAGGACGTTTGCCGCTACTTCTACACGCCGACGACGACGACGAAACAAGTATACGAGGCAAATTTCGACGCGAAAGCACTGTCAGATCGAGTCGAAGAAGTGCTAGATCAACTAGAAAGCTTGCAAGATAAACTCGAATCGGCGGTGGAGGAAATGGAAAGGGACAAGCAAGCATTGATGAATGGTAATATGAGAAGAATTGAGCATAAAAAGTACTTGGAAATGGAAGTGATTAAGCCTCTTTACAATGCTCACATTGCATTGAGACAAATTAGATTACCCAAAGTTGAAAAAATGAATGGAAATTTGAGTGTGAAAGAGGAGCCTTTGATCAATAATTTTGTGGTTGAGGAGATAAGGAAGTATATAAGTCCAAAGAAGAGTAGAACGGGGAAGGTGAATATGTATATGACTGAGAGTATATACAACACAATTGGACATGCTTGTGTGTTGGTTAGGAAGGAATTGGAAGAGTATATGAGTTATGACATTGGTTCTTATTGTAAAGATGATTGGAACGTGGGTCAGAAACTAATGCTGAATGGGTGCGATCCGTTGCCCCGTCGACGGTGCCTGACGAGAGCGTCGAAGGTGTACCAAAAGCCGTATGCGGTGAACGAATCGCTATGGAAAACGCCCGACGATCGGAACGTAAGATGGAGCAACTATCAATGTAGGAACTTTTCATGCTTGTCAAGCAAGAATCCCAAAAGGGGGTACAACAAGTGTAGTGGTTGCTTTGAAATGGAGAAGGAGAAGGTTAAATGGGTGAGGAATAGTTCGGTTGCGGTGGATTTTAGGATATCGGACGTGTTGGGGATGAAGGCGGGGGAGATTCGGGTCGGGTTGGATTTCGGTATAAGCACGGGGAGTTTTGGTGCAAGAATGAGAGAAGAAAATGTGACAATTGTAACCACAGCTTTGAACCTTGGAGCTCCTTTCAATGAGTTTATTGCTTTAAGAGGGTTGATTCCTTTGTATGTGACACTAAACCAACGGCTTCCTTTGTTTGATAACACAATGGACTTGATTCACACAACTGGTTTCATGGATGGTTGGGTGGACATGCTGCTGTTGGATTTCATTCTTTTCGATTGGGATCGGGTTCTACGCCCGGGAGGATTGCTATGGATCGACCGATTCTTTTGCGATCGCAAGGATCTCGACGACTATATCTACATGTTTCTTCAGTTTAGATACAAGAAACATAAATGGGCTATTGCTCCTAAGTCAAAAAATGAAGTCTATCTGTCTGCCGTCTTGGAAAAACCTCCGAGAGCAATATGATATACGTGTTTTATTAATATATTTTAAGTATACGTTGTTGGGGACAATCATCTATTGATCGTTACACTTGATTTATAGTGTCATTGGCGTCGTGCTCGTCGGAAAATAACAATCAACCTTTCGTCTTCTCCCTCGTTCTCTCTCTGTTACTCGCACTTTCTCTTGCAAGTGCGTTTCTAATGAGTGGCTGAAGGTAGTTTGGCGTATTGTGGGCGTTGAGGGAGCGTGTAGGATGAGGGTGCAAGAGTTCTAGTGAAGAGGCATTCATACAATTAATTTTTAAAAAAATATAGCACATATTTTAAAACGTGTCTACTATGGAAAGGGTCTAGCCCTATTCTGATCAATACCTCGCATCGCCCCGTGATTGGCTTAGTCCAAACTCATCGCTAGCAGATATTTTTCGCTTGCACCGGTAACAAATATTGTCCACTTTGACCCATTACGTATCGAAAACATCTACTATGGAGAGGGTCTAGCCCTATTCCGACCAGTGCGAGGCACTGTCCGGTAACTAGCTCGGATACCATTTTGTAACAGTTCAAGCCCACCGCTAACAGATTGTCTACTTTGGCCTATTTCGTACCGCCATCAGTCTCACAGTTTTAAAATGTGTCTAATAAGGAGAGATTTTCACACCCTTATAAAGAATAATCGCGTGATGTGACGAGAAATCCTTACCTTTATAAAGACAAAACTATATAAAGGGCGCCATACATTCTAGTCTTTTGAATCAAATTCAGTTTGAAGAGAAGAAGGGGTAAGATGAGATACATTCAAACAATGAAACAACACATGATTAAATCATTTCAGGGCAATCAAGCAAGCAACAATCTAATGTCTTCTAAGAAAAAAGAACTGTCCGTGGGGAAAGATGGGGGACTCAGTATCTATTTTGAACTGTCCGTCAGAAGGATGAGGATATTAGTTCACCATGCCTGACTGCCGAGTCCATATCCCTCCATGTACCCAGCTCCATGAATGTCGTGGCTGCCGTGATCGTGGTGATGGTGATGCTGGTCGCTGTTCCCCAATTCATCAAACACTTTCTGAGTATGTTCGGGCTCTTCGACAGCTTTCCTGACCGTGGGGGGTAATGAGGACACGAACTGAGCTATACTGTCAGCTATGGCATTGGCTGCATCTTCCTGAGGTCAAGAAAGATGAACAACTTATTTCAAGTTCAAAGAGAGACTATATTCATGCTTATTATAACATGGATGCTTCTACCGATGTTCGGCCAATCGTCTCAAGGACATCGAGCAAAATGTGATATCGAGCATCCATGTCCCAGTAAAAAGATGACATAAACGTACACTAAACTAGAAAGAGATCATTTAGGCAAACAAAGATGAAAATCAAGGAGTCAAACCGCAAAGACAGATGAAATCAGCCTGTTACCATGTAAAAGTCAAAGCCAAACTGAGTGCATTACAGGTTCTCTCCTAGCCAAAAATTGACCATCCCAGGGAGCCTAAGCAATAGGCAAGGCTTAAGAACTCCGATGCCTCAAATATGGTGTTTATGTAACTGTCTAAGTCTATCGCTAGCAGATATTGTCCTCTTTGGACTTTCCCTTCCGAGCTTCCCCTCAAGACTTAAAATGCGTCTGCTAGGAAGAGGTTTCCACACCCTTATAAAGAATGTTTCGTTCTCCTCTCTAACCGATGTGGGATCTCATAATCCACCTCCTAACGGGGCCCAGTGTCCTCGCTGGCACTCGTTCCCTTCTCCAATCAATGTGGGATCCTTCAATTCACTCCCCTTTGAGACCCAGCGTCCTTGCTGACACACCGCCTCGTGTCCACCCCCTTCAAGGCTTAACCTCCTCACTGGCACATCTCCCAGTGTCTGGTTCTGATACCATCTATAATGGCCCAAGCCCACCATTAGCAGATATTGTCCTCTTCGAGCTTTACCTTTCAGGGGTTTTTAAACCTTGAGGGGAAGCCCGGAAAGCCCAAAGAGGACAATATCTACTAACGGTGGGCTTGAACGTATAAGTGAATATTTTTCCTTTCTATCTGTCCTCACTCCTGTATGATCTAAATCCTAAGCCGTGTCTTCCCGACTCTCTTATCTCCAGTACAGCAAACACGACTGAGAGTCTACCCGTCTTTGTAAATCTTTCTGTAAAGCTAGAGATGAAAACTTTTTCCATCATCTCGAACTCCTCATCGACCGAGTCTATGCTTCCTCGCTAAGTTATCCAGTGGCACACCACTCATTTCTCTCCCCTCCCTAGCCTCTCTAAGTTCTAGTTTCACCTAATCTAGCAGAATTAATATCTCAAGCACTCTTTCAAAGTAATGGATTTCTTCTAATTTCCTTAAGCTACATATTATGTGACCTAGTCCCTACTCGACACGAACTTAACTCGAACGCTAAAACAGATCCTATAGTAATAGGCAGGCCTAACAGTATCATTGATGTTTCATTTAAATACATACTGCAAACTCATTACATAAAACACAAGCCAAATTCATACAACTTCTCAGTTCAAGTAATGAATTCTTACCTGAGCCCACCGTCCACCGGAATGCTTAACGAAAGCTGCCTGTGGAAGCAGATCAGCAACCCGACTTCCCTCCGCACTCCATTCGTCCGACCAATTGTTCGACCAGATAACCTGAATCGGCACACTTTTCAGATCATCCAAACCACCCCATTCTGCTATGTCAAAGCTATGGTTTAACTTCTTTCCCATGCTAACAACCGATCTCCGCCCGCCCCGACCCTTCAAAAGAACTCTATGAGCCTCCACATCCAAGGCAGCATCATTCCCTTTAGAACAACAGAAGTTGATCAACTTTGAGTACACAAAATTAGATCCTAAAACAACCTCCCTAGCAACAGGTAACTCCAAGAGCCATAAAGGAAGCGAGGGGTTTGATAAGGTATCAATGAGAGTTAAACTCCTCACAGATTGTGAATTCTCTGCAACCCAATATCCCGCCATTGACAAAGCTGAATCATGAAGAACTAAGTGCACGGGAGCCAAACCAACAGTATCTATGATTTGCCCCAAAATGCTACCAATTTCTTCAGGACCTAACCCAATTGGCTTCAAAATCTTCCTCTGAGGAACATGTTTTTGAATTTCTTCATAAGGAATCTGCCCTGTCTCAATGATCTGATCAAATGCCCAGAAAATACCCTTTTCATGAATCAAATTATAGACATCCAAAAGCCTCCCAAAAACCCCATTTGAGTTTTCATCGATCTCAGCCGTGGATTTGTCGGAGAAGCCATTGCCGGGCAGATCAAATGCCACAGCACGAACTCCTTTGGAACCTAATGAGTCCAAAACCTTGCGAAAAGAGTAAGAGCTCAGCCCTAGTCCATGAACAACGACGACATTCTCATTCCCTTTTGCGCCATTTTCAACGGCGAAAACTTCTATCGGAGATAAATTGGGGCTAACCTGTACCTTTAGAAGACGGCCCTTTGAGTAGTGGTGACGGAGGCTCTTGGGTAAGCTTAAGAACCAGGATTTGGGGTCTTGGGGAGAGAGAGAAGGAACAGAGATAAAGAAAAAGGTTATGATAGACACGATCAAAGTGAAGTAGAACCAGAAGGTGAACGGATTTGGGTTCGGCGAGCGAAGGGTTTTTGAGGTTGCGGCGGCGGTGCTCGGCGGCGGCGGCTTTGTGGACGAACTTGATTTGTTGGGTTTGGGCTTCGACGCCTTTGGCACTGGGTCGTCTGATTCTTCGGTAATGGTCACCATTGATGGCGATTGGAAAGGTTGTAAAGGGAAGCTCGCGTGAACAGGAAAAATGGATCGGGGGGAGAAGAAATGGGGAATGGAGAAATTGTGAGTGATGAAGGAAATGGTATGAATTTGGTAAAGTTGAAATCGATCTGGTCCGAGGAAGAAAGATGAATATCTTTTTTCAGAAAAAGTATCATCCACTTTAGGAATTGGGGAAAGTTCTAAGGTTTAAATCTTTGGTTCAACTTGTTTCTTCAATAAATTATACATGTTCATATTATGCTTGATATTAATATGTCATGTTGGTTAACCATTAAAGACATGTTCGGTATATGTATGTATATCTTAAGAACGTTATGTCATGAAAATAAATTAAGGTAAGACTTGCATAAAGTATGTACCATGATTTGAAATAATGGGATCTGATGTATTTTGTATGTCACGTACATCGAGATATTTCCATATTATGATTAGTACGGACGCGTACATCATGATATTATACATGCTCCATTCCCTCTGTGGCTTCTGGTAGCATGAGCGTACTCTAGCTCATAGTTAGGCTAAGAGATGTATACGTGCTCCTTTCCCTAGGATTGTGTCCAGCTAAAAGGATGGCATTGTCATTGTCTTCCTTTTCAACTTATTCATTCCAGATAATTTTCTTTCCTTCGATTACTTGATTCAAGTAAGCAGTGGCCTCTACTTGTGCTTCTCTCCACGTAGCTTCATTAATTTGTTCTCCATTTCCACTGTTTTGGTTCATGATCGTAGAAACAGTAGTTAAATATGTTTAGGACCTCACAGACTCATGTTTATTACACACAAAGGTAGGCTATTTAGCAAAACTAAGAAAGGATCAAATAAATAAGGAACACAACATAAGTGATACAGATGATTTGGACGGTTTTACTTATTTCATGATAGATATGTCTTTACTATTCTTGTTGTGTCAAATACGAGTACTATCGGACTAGTCACCCAAATCATGTTACACCTGTCAAGACTAAAATGACTCAAAATGTACTATAGGGGGATGTGACTAGTTGTTAATTCTTTCTACACGGGTTGTATGGTATTAAAGTAGTGATTGTTACTTATTCGTTTTTAGCTTATATCATTGATTTCTTTCAAATTATTTTCAACACATTTCCTCACTCATGTTTTCTAAAAACATCTCTCTCAAACGTGATCTAAGGCTCGAGCATCTCCAATATTGTCTGCGAAGTTTGAATCTCACATGGTTGACTCGTTTGCTGGTTTAGAACAATTGTCGTACAATCGTTGTCCTGATGTAGCAAGAGTGCGATTGTGTGAAGTGGGTACAGAGCTGAGTTGGCTCCTTGAATTGTAGTACACAAACATGTCCGTTGTAAAGCAACTGGGCAAGTCCCAGGCTGACCAATCTACCTGAGTAAAGTTTCTGATGGAATGGGGCTTTTGAAGTCTTGCATGAATGAAGTTGTCTTTGTAGCCGGTTAATGATATTTAGTCCTAAATTATGGTTTACTATATATATTATATTTGACCCTTTATTACGGGCAAATATCTGGTATGATTGAGGATATTTAGCCTTCGCATCATATTTGACCTTTTATTATACGCAAATATCTTATATCCCTCCTTCCATTCTTTTGTAATTTATTTGATTCTATAAATGATTATAAGGAGAGAATTCACCACCATTTAGGTGTGATTGGTCTTAGCAGATAATCTCAAAGTCGACAAGATCGACAAGTTGCTGCCTTGAGGCAATGTGTATCTGTGAATTAATAGTTTAGGGTCGAGACCCTAGAAGCAAGGGCACAAGTGCTAGTGGCTTTGAGCATATGGATAGCTCGATGGGTTGTGGCCGAGATAGAGGATGCACATCGATTGCTTAAACAATGCCCAATAAGTGATCCTTAAAATGGTCTAAAAAATGTCTAAGGATTTGAGAGTAATTCTTGGAGTGGTTAGAGTTGAGGTGATAGTGTCGGACTAAACCTCACTAGGAGAGGGTAGGGGAACTAAACCCCAATTGGGGTGTAGTCCAATTCAACAAGATAAAGGTCTTGGAGCTCAAGCCCTTTTGTAGGGTTTGAGATGCCAATACTTTAGAGAACTTTATCTTTGACCTTAAATAGTACTTTCGAGCCACAAAGACTGTGGCAGAAGAAGCGAATGTCACGTTGGCAACAATACATCTTGTCGTCGATGCAAAGTTGTGGTGGAGATCTAAGTACATGAACATTAAAGATGGTCTATTTTACTGTGGAAACTTGGGAGAGCTTAATACAAGAACTCCGCTCTTAGTTCTTCCAAATAATGTCGACATAATCGCAAGAAGGTGACGGTGTTATTATAATACGTGCGGAAGCAATTTGGATCTTAGGCACTCTAAGTATTAATTAGCTAGCATGTTCAAAAATATTAAAACTCAATGAGTTTGAATACTAACCTTTTGTAGTTCAAATTTCTTTTTCCTCACGAACCGATTTCGAACCACTCCTAGTGTCTTCCCTACTATTCTTCGGCCTTAGAACAGGATTGTGGAATCGGGTGAGTGACTAAGCTGGATAGGAATGTAGTACATGTAAACAGAGAGTTTTGAGAGATTTTCTCAGTTTTTCAAACAAACTTTAGATGTACCTTGATCTTAGAGTCATATTTGCATGCTCATCCAAAGTTAGATTACCAAATTTTGACACTCAAAATTCCGGAATTATGGGCAAACATGCAAGTTTGGTTAAACCATATATTGACACTCAATATTCCTCAAACATGGATTTTTGCATGAAGTGAAGTCAACGTTTAATTCAATAATTAATTTAAATAATTAATTTCAAATCAAAATAATATTAAAGGATTAATTAAACAATTTAATTAATATTTAACATTAAATCAAATGTCAATCCCAATAAGTTCAAGCACATATTGATTATGAATCCCTATTCATAATTAAAATATTTAAATCTTATTTAAGTATCTCCAATCCTCTCTTTTTATTTAATTCATAATTAAAACAAAATGTGGTTTAATATATCGTATATATTTAGCATGTATTCCCTAATTTGAATTCGAACACTTCGAACTCACTCGTCACACTGTTCTAAGGTTTAGTCCGATATGAGCTAGCAAGAGGGACCTAATGGACCTACAAATCATGAGCTCCAACGATCCGAGATTAACCGGCTGAACTCATTAACCTTGTTAACCAACATTCGTTAACTACTAGGACACTCCACTATAGCCTAGTAGTTGCACTCCCCTCACTATAGATATATTTTTGTCCATTTGATATAACCATGATTAGTAAGTCAATCCTTCACAGGTTGTTCATAACTAAAGCTAGGTCAATTTATCGTTTTACCCCTAAAGTTACTTCTTGTTCCTTAAATCTCACTGATCCTCTAATAAACAATTGGTTTGTGGTCCAATCACCAAACCGAATCCTCTCTGGCCAATGAGAGAGTGGGGCCCCTTGTTCAAGACTTGAAGTCAGTACTTAAGCGAACAACCTCTCTACTATCCCTAAAAGCGGGTAGGAGTGAATTCCATCTTACACCCTATCCTCAGCTATTCACCCAGTCTTATCCCTGAAATTGGAGGCTTATTGAGTCGACGAACTCGGGCCACTCTCACCCATGCAAATCTAAGGATAATTTCAAATAAACAGGAGTTCATAGTTAGCTCAAGATTAAGATTGAGTTACCTAGGTCATCGAATGAAAAAATCTGTCTCAACAATAAACGACATTATAAAGTGAGAGTGGTTTTCTTCATGGTCCGATCTTATGCAATACTCATTGCATAGGACGCCCTCACTCACATGTCTCCACATGTACAATTTAGTGATCACATTGTTTATATCATATACAAAAAGTGGGCCGCATCCATAGTGTCCCTGGAATAAGGTACTCAGCCTTATCTCTGTACTATAGATCATTTTGATTATATACTTGAACTTGATCCACTCTTATATCTCTACATATAGTTCAAATAATCATACTATAGCCAGAGGGTTCTTAGTTTATTGGATTTAAATTAATGATCGTAACATTCACTTTATTCAATAACAATCTTTACTGAATAAACATCAATAATAACTTTATTGAAAACAGAATATGTTTTTGTTTTACAAACTATGAGTTTTAGGACATAAAAAGAAGGAAGTTCAGCTGAGGCATACTAGGAATATCCGAGACTATGCCAAGTGGTTTTATGAGTTTATGTTGGATATTCGTGACATGTCCGAGAAACTCAAGATCTTTAGTTTTGTTGAGAGGCTGAAGTCGTGAGTAAAGGCCAAAATTACCGAACAAATGGTCCAAGACCTTTCCATGGCCTATACTACAGCCAAACATCTATTTAACCTTAGAAACAATCAATCCCAAGATGTAAGGTGGAACCAGGCTTCCGTAAATGGGGGGAATAGAAATTACCGACCCAACTCCCCCAAAGGTGGGAGAGGTGACAGACTTGAAGGCAGTGGAGGAGCGAGTCCCAATAGAGAGGTAGAACTCAATGACAGAAACTTCACAGCCAAAACAGTCACAATCAAGGCTCCTTGTCCTAAACAGTCACAATCAAGGCTCTTTGTCCTGCTTCATATGCAAAGGGGCCCATTGAGAATCTATACGCCCATAGAAGACAACATTATATTTCTCCCAAGCAAAACTTGGAGTCAATTTAGAAGTTGAGTATGAGATTGTAGAAACTGAAACACCTGTAGTTGAGAACGTCAAACACCCCCCCCCCCCCCTCCCCCAATGCTTAATAGTAATGGGGTCCAACCTGAAGACATTAAGAGAAATAGTTATCAACCAAGAGGGATGACAATGATGTCGGAACTGCAGTTGATAAGGGATCTTAGCCATGATGAACCTACGCTTGCTGCCGTTGTTGTAGTTGAAGAGGGGAGCTTGAGTGAGCTAACCCAACAGAAACCTTGCAATCACTATAGAAACATTGTGACGCAAGATAAAAAAGTCAGACTAAGTATTTATCTTCGCCTGGGCAAATAGATCACGAGATTGATTTTATGTTGGGGGCGAGAATGCTTGCCACAAATGTGTCATATGGCTCACCTGAGTTAACTGAATTCTACAAACAACTAAATGACTTTGACAATCATGGACTTTTGTCGGTGATCACCCAAATAACCGGAAGAGATCCTAAGCCAATAACTTTATGGAAGGGGGGAGACAAACCTCCAAAGTAACTCATGTTCGCTCAGAAAAGACCATTTAGAGGGATGAAGAGAAGGGCCAGTCAAAAGCATCAGCCACGAGAATTTCAAAATGGAGATTGTCAAAGTTGAGGTTAGATCAACTCCGAGTTCAAAGCAACAAGAACCAATGACTGATGCGAAAATGCTATGAACCAGTCGAAGTTATCTACAAGGTCGAAAATACTATGGATGTGGACTAGCCTTATTGTTCACGTCAATAACTTGAAACGTTACTATCCCGACCAAGAAAACACCAAACACAAGGAGAAGATACAAACAGTTGGCAAAACCAAGAAGTGGTTTTCAACACTTCCGGACAAATTGGAAGAGACTAAGATCAGTTGGAAGCATGTTGAGAGACCTAAAGTCAACCTCATCCTACATCGCTGAGTTCATAAAGAGTCGATTGATAGAGACATCAACCAATTGAAAGGGGGAGGATGTCACGGTCATGGTGTCCTATGCATGTTGCCTATGGCCGTGTGTCGGATGTCTCGATCATGCTTGTCCATGGGTGCATGTCAATTCCAAACCACTTGTACTTGTTAGATATGACTTTATTATTCTTGTTGTGTCTAACACAGGAGTGTTGACTAGTTACCAAAATCATGTCTCCCCCTGTGAAAAACTTTTTTAAAGAAGTTTTTTTTTTTTTTTTTTTTTTTTTGCCTAATTCTTCATTAAAATAAATGGTAAATTTTGTTTGATTAGAAGTGAAAGTGAAGGTAGGTCGGACACTGTAAACATCTGGGTGGACATCTGTACTTTAAAGTGTTACGCTACCGCTTCTTGATGAACCATGATAGGGAACCCTCTTTTCCAATTTCCCCAATCGCCATTTCCAGATTCAACATCTTGGTTTTTCTTTCCATTTCTCCTCTCCTCTAACAATGGCGGAAATCGGCAAGAAGTTGAAGCTCAATTCCGGTTGGCTTGCGGCGAGGTCAACAGAGGTCGAGCTCAGTGGAGCCCAGCTTACTACTACTCACCCCCCCTCGATCGGCCCTTCTTCGCCATGGATGGAGGCCGCAGTACCTGGAACGTAATTCCCTCTTCCTTCTACTGTCATTCCTCTGCATTTCGCTTGAAATTGATTTCTAAATCCTCGTGGTTGCTGTGATTTTGAATTGGACTGAAATAGAGATTGTAGGCTTTGACTTTTTACTACGACTAGCCTTTTTTTTTCTAGCAATTTTGACCTCAAGAAAATCAGAAAAATGGAAATTCTTGCTAGTTTCTTAAAGATTTCCATTTGTGAGTAGCTACATTACAATTTGTATTTGATCCCCAAACTTTTAAACTTCAATTTACTTCTTTGACCTTTTTGAGTACAATAAAATTAAATATCTAACTGAAAGTTTAATACATAATCCAGTTTCATGGCTGATAGATCGGTTTACTTTTAAAAATTTTTAGTATTCAAGAGATCTATTAGACACAATTAAAAGTTTAAGCACTTGTTAGAAACATTTTACAAAGTGTTCTTGAACTTTCGAAATTTAGCGATGTATTATATATGAATTTGAAAGTTTAAGAACACTTTTTAAACTCGAAAGTTACTAATTTTGAGTTTTAACCTATGGATATATAAATAAGTTAATCTACAGTTGATCACAAGTTACAATGTTGATTTATTAATTTATATTTGACAGTGTGTTGGGGACTTTGGTGAAGAATAAAGTTGTTCCCGATCCTTTCTATGGACTACAAAATGAAACGATAATTGATATTGCTGATTCTGGAAGAGAGTACTACACATTCTGGTTCTTCACAACTTTTCAATGTAAACTGGTAAGTGGCTTGAGAATATTTCATGACGCCTGTGCCTTGTGTACTCTTTTTTTCCTTCAATGAGGTTTGTTTTATCTCTTTAGATTACTGGACTTGATGACCTTTACAGCCTAATAGAGCACAAATATTTATTTATTACATTTTAAATCGCTCCCCTGGTGATTACGTTGTTGTCCTTGGTTGTGAGGGCTCTTTGTCATATGAATAAATTTGCTGAGTACTGCTTGACCTGAGATGTTGAATAAAGATCTATTTGACCGGGCGAACTTTTGGCTTTCCCCGTCAATTTTGCTTCTAGGACTAGTTCTGCCTGTTCATAACCTTCTGGGCTTCTCCTCAACTTGCAGTCAGAATCTCAGCATCTGGACCTGAATTTCCGCGCTATAAATTACTCTGCAGAAGTGTATATAAATGGTCACCAAAAGGTCCTGCCGAAAGGGATGTTTAGAAGGCACTCCCTTGATGTGTCTGATGTTATGCGTCCAGATGGCACAAATTTACTAGCTGTTCTAGTCCACCCTCCTGATCATCCGGGCAGAATTCCAGCACAAGGAGGTCAGGGTGGTGATCATGAGGTATGTAAGTCCTCCTCCTCAACTCTACATCCGAAGGATTTAGTATTAGATGTTTTAATGCTGCCTGATATCTTATATTTTACATTAGATTGGAAAAGATGTCGCGGCACAATATGTCGAGGGTTGGGATTGGATGGCTCCCATAAGGTGATTTACTTGTGTTTATGAGATTATATATTTAATTCTTGTTCTTTTATCTCTTCACGAATAATATTTCATATGATATCTACGTTTACTGCTACTTTCTTGGAGTAATCAGACTAATTATTTTAATAGAAGTCGTGGAACAATTCTACGCATCATTTATTTCTACTCTTAGTTACACAATCAGCAAGCAAGATTTGTACAAAAATGTCTCAAGTCTATATACTGATGTTAGAGAAATAATGCTGTTCATTGAAAATGGATCCCTATAAGAATATGAATATCGAAATTCAAGAGTTCTAACTAGAGAAGCATTGAATTATCAGATTCAATTTATCATGTTCTAGCAGTTAAGTGAGGGCACACTAATTCTTTGCATGGTGGGTTGAAGAAAAAAAATTTGTTGGAGAGAAGTTTGGAAAATGAGTAAGTAATCAATGTAAGATATTCTTGATGAACTTACTTGGGTAATAATTAAGGTATAGTATCTCTCTCTCTCTCTCTCTCTCTCTCTCTCTCTCTCTCTCTCTCTCTCTCTCTCATGCATAACAAAGTGTACCATCTTTTAAGATAGAGCTTTTGTAGTGTAAAGTAAGCAAATTCTTAGAAAGTATAATTCATAAATCATAAACACTTTTTCCCCTTACCTTTTCTATTATATATACACGATCATAAATATATGAAGCTTGTCACTAGGTTCTAATTTACTGTATGCTTCAATGCTAGAAAATGGTATACTATCATCTGATTGTAGTCAAAAGATGAAAGCATGGAAATGATGCGTATGGTAAAGTAACAAAGTGAACAAGTTAATTTGGTTTATCTTCGAATTGAGACACAAAATTTATGACTTTATTTGTCTTTAATGGGTTGCTAACATTTATATTCTGTTCATGTATGACAAATGTTTCCATTTTCTTGTTTTAAATGCAATATCTGGCTAGACTTCAGACTGTGAATAAACTGAAACGTATATTGTTCAATTACTCATTTACTGGTAGGACTAAAACTGGTAATAATTGAAAATTTCTGTGTATGAAATGCCCTTTGGTGTTTATGTTGCTACAGGGATCGAAACACTGGCATATGGGATGAAGTATCAATTTCTAGGACTGGGGTGAGTTTCATTTGAATTATGCCTCTTCTTATCTGATTTGGGTTTTAATCCTACTTTAGTCTCTGAACTTTTGTACTTATTCCCCTCTGGTCTTGAAATTCTCAAAGATTCTATCTTAGCCTTTCGATTTTTATTTTTTCAGTTTTAGTCTCTATACCTTCCATGAGAAAACTATTTCTACCCACTCCACTAATTTTTCATTAATAATTTAACAAAATCCTAAATTCATTTGAAAATCCAGCTCATGGCTGTGCCTTTTAAGTGAAATCTCAATGAATATGGTTGTGTCTATTAAGTTACTATACTTCAAAAAGTGATCCCAACACTTCCAAGGTTGTATCAATCAATTTCTTTTATCTCAAAAAGTTTTTGATAGACTCCTAAACTTTCAATTTCGTGTCTAATAGGTCTTTATGTTTCAAATATTTAACCGATAAAGTTAATAATGGGGACATACTAGACACAAAATCTCGAAAGTTTAAGGACCAATTAGAAATATTTTAAGTCCAACTCAGAAAGTTCATAGTCAAACTTGTAACTTAACTAATTTTTTAAAGATCAGTGACAATGAGTAAAATGGTTTATTATTTGAAAGTGAGGAAAGAAACCGATTAATTGAAAGTTCGGGGAACGAAATAGAGTAAATATGAAAGCTCATAGATCAAAGTAGGAATCATACCAAATATTCTGCTGGCAGCTGGATCAAACCATGGCTTAGTGGTTTACTTTTTGTTCTCTAATAAACTGATATGTTCTATTTATTTTCCATTTTGTATTTTTGTTTCTATTGTGTAGTTTCAATTGTGCATGCATGTTGAATAAAATAATATACACTCAAAGACTTAAAAGGTTTATTTCTTGAGTTCTACATATTTCTAAAGCATCAAACATAGATAGAATTACCAAACAATCTTTCTATTTCGCCTGAGAATTTCACTGAATGCTCTTACTAGGTGGTATATCTGTATGATTGGGTTGTCATTTCATCTCCTTAGTATGTCATTGCTGATTTTCTCCTCTATGAAAAACATTCCTTCCTATTTGTTTCTAATGTTCAAAGGTCGTATGTTAATGATTTCTTTTTGAACAGCCAGTGAAGATTATTGATCCTCACTTGGTATCAACATTTTTTGACGATTATAAGAGAGTTTACTTGCATGCTACGTTGGAGATGCAAAACAAAAGCTCTTGGGTTGCGGACTGTTCTGTGAACGTTCAAGTGACCACTGAACTAGAAGGTAACATTTGCTTGGTTGAGCATATTCAGTCTCAGAAGGTGTCTGTCCCTGCTGGATCAACTATACAATATACATTTCCTCAGGTTGGTAATTACATCTTTCTTTGACAGAATTTCTGTATTTATCTCTTTATTGGTCCTCAATATATATTTTTCTAAAATTGGTATGAGAGGTCCCACTCATCATGCCACTTTGTACACTCCAAAGCTAGCTTCGGGTGACAGATTAATATTTGAAACTTTTAAGTTTTGCACCTCCTCTTGGTGGGGTGCTCAAACCCTTGGAAAATTTCTCTAGTCCTCCGTTATCCTCTTCAATAGATTTCACCTTTTAGTTGATGTAAGTTTGAGGGGTAATGTTTCTTCATATATGTGCTCTATACCTATATGTAAGTTCCACCGCTGATACTGACCATGTATGGAACTAAACAGAGAAGAAAAAGACGAACCGCTAGGGCAAAAGTGACGTTCACATTCTTAATTAAGAAACAATAAGCTAGTGGTGAAGAAGGAGAAGCTTCGCTTTAGAAGAGAACCACTAGGTAAAACTTGAGATATTCCAAAAAAATGAAAGAATACCATTTACTTCACTTCTTTCTCAAGATATTTGCTGAGACTTTTAGTAATGGAAGTTGGTAATTCTGAATTTACTCTAGGTTACTATGTTATTCTTTATAGTCTGATGGTTAAACTGTAAATAGGTTAGTTAGATACACATTAGTCAGGCTCAAAACTTCTGCTCAAGTAATTTTATGGTGAATGACAGCTCTATTTCTACAAGCCCAACCTGTGGTGGCCGAACGGAATGGGAAAGCAATCCTTATATAATGTCGTTATATCCGTAGACGTAGATGGATTTGGAGAGTCTGATTCCTGGAATCATCATTTTGGTTTCCGTAAAATAGAAAGTGATATTGATACCGCAACTGGTGGAAGGTACTTTTTATGTTAATTTCACATCTATGCTTGATCAAATTTCTTTTGGTCAGATTGTTCTTGTCCTTCATACCATTTCTTCTTTGCAGGCTGTTCAAGGTCAATGGGCAGCCTATATTTATTCGTGGTGGCAATTGGATATTATCTGATGGGTTACTTCGACTTTCAGAAAAGCGTTATCATACAGACATTAAATTTCATGCAGATATGAATTTTAACATGATCCGTTGTTGGGGCGGTGGATTGGCCGAGAGGCCAGAATTTTATCATTATTGTGATATTTATGGCTTGTTGGTAAGTTAAAAAATTTCTTATATGCTTTCTTGATTAATTATTGGCTATTGCATTCTCTTACTCTATAGTTCTGTTGAACTAAGATCGAAATACGAATGTCGATCACTGTTGCAAATAAATTATTGTAGGTGTGGCAGGAGTTTTGGATTACTGGGGATGTTGATGGACGTGGTGTGCCAGTATCAAATCCTAATGGCCCTCTGGATCATGATCTTTTCTTGCTTTGTGCAAGAGACACAGTTAAACTTTTACGAAACCATCCTAGTCTTGCTCTTTGGGTCGGTGGAAACGAACAAGTTCCACCACCTGATATCAACACTGCTTTAAAAAAAGACTTGGAACTTCATCCACATTTTCAAACGTCAAGTGAAAATGAGAAGTGGATGGTAGATTCATCATCAGAATCAGAGGATCCGAGCCAATATCTCGATGGTACTCGCATTTATGTTCAAGGATCCATGTGGGATGGATTTGCAAATGGGAAGGGAGACTTTACTGATGGTCCTTATGAGATCCAATACCCCGAAAACTTTTTTAAGGATGATTTTTACAAGTACGGATTTAATCCTGAGGTTGGTTCCGTAGGCATGCCCGTCGCCGCTACCATCCGAGCCACAATGCCTTCAGAAGGATGGGAGATTCCATTGGTTAAGAAACTCCCCGCTGGCTATGTAGAAGAAGTACCAAACCCCATTTGGGATTACCATAAATACATTCCCTATTCCAAACCACATAAGGTTGAAAGTCAGATTGAACTTTACGGTTCTCCGAAAGATCTCGATGATTTTTGTTTGAAGGTAAAATCGAAATTTCTGGTCTTGAAGTAGTGCCATGAAATTTTGTACAGTTAAGTTCATTTTCTAACATTCAAAACTTTCAGGCTCAACTTGCTAATTATATTCAATATCGAGCTCTAATTGAAGGCTGGAACTGTCGAATGTGGAAGAAGTACACCGGTTTCTTAATCTGGAAAACACAAAATCCATGGACAGGTCTAAGAGGTCAGTTCTACGATCATCTCCTCGACCAAACCGCAGGTTTCTTTGGATGTCGTTGTGCTGCGGAACCTATCCATGTCCAGCTGAATCTAAGCACGTGTTGCATCGAGGCAAGTTTTTCGAGTATTGTAACATACTATCTTTTTTTTGGTTTGAAACAAACATAACTTTCTGAGACATATGGTGAAGTGATATGAACTGCAAAGTGATATATTTTGTATATTTATCTCATCATTTCCTATGTCCTTTTAACCATGGGAATCAATGGATTTAGTTTAAATGTTTTCATCTGTATTTCTCAACTAAACTGTGACATGTTTCTGAATCTGTCTTGAACAGGTCGTAAACACTACGTCGGACGAGATATCTGGCGTTGCCATTGAAGCCTCAGTATGGGATCTTGAAGGGACATGCCCGTATTTTAAAGTGTTTGAGAAACTCTCCCTGCCTCCAAAACAGACATCGTCCATTGTCGAGATGGAGTATCCCAAATCCAAAGATTCCAAGCCTGTTTACTTTCTTCTTCTGAAGCTGTACAACGTCTCGAATTACGGTATTATCTCGAGAAACTTCTACTGGCTACATCAGTCCGGTGGCGATTACAAGCAGTTGGAGTCTTACAGAAAGAGTAACATACCCATTCAAGTTACATCTCAGGTTATAATAAAAGGATCCACCTATGAAGTCAGAGTGAATGTGCAGAACAAGTCAAAAAATGCAGAATCCTCTAGCTTAACCTACAACAACAACTTTATCAATAGGCAAGGCGAGGGCGATTCCGATTCAAATTCTTTGGAAAACAAAGAACAGACCGATAGAAAACGCAGCACTGGTTTCTTTCACAGGATCTGCAGACATATCGTTACTGCAAGCAACAATCCGAGGCTAGTTGAAACGAATGGAAACGCGGTCGGAGTCGCCTTCTTTCTTCACTTTTCGGTCCATAGTGCCAAGGCAGAGGGTAAAGAAGGAGAGGATACAAGGATTCTGCCTGTTCACTACTCAGACAACTACTTCTCCCTGGTCCCAGGTGAGGCTATGCCCATCAAAATCTCTTTTGAGGCCCCTCCTGGTGTTGCTCCAAAGATTACCCTTCATGGTTGGAATCTTTCTCACCGTTTAACTGTCTGTTAATATTAAGGTAGAATTTGGTAAACTTTAATTTTAACAGTATTGGGGCTTTGTTGAAACTAAAGATTGATATTTAGTTTAACCTTTAGTTTAATTATCCCATTTTATTTTCAATGAACATTAATGAAGTTAATAATATTTCTTATGATTTAATTAAATCTTTTTAATTTAACCCATTCAAGTTCTTTGTTAGAATAAAGTTGGGACTTAAAATGTTACTATTTACACAAACTTCTAAAGATTTTACTTCTTATTTTAATTAATTAATTTATTTGATGTTATAGTTGATTTTGGAGTATAAGATCACAATTAGAAGTATATAAGACAACTAGAAATCAAATGAGGATCTCTACGAGACTCAAAATCTCGCATCGGCATGGGGCAATCTAAGTCGAGTTCGGTTGAGACCGTAAGGGCATGCACTTTGCACTTCATTTACAATCCAATGAGTCTTAAGAGGAGGCAAATTTGACTTTATCGTAGCTATTTAAAAGAGAAGAAAGGAAATCCTAGGTGAACCCTCACGTGAATGAATTTGTGTATCAATAGATGGAATAATCTGTGTGGATTGAGAGTATTCAACGAAGCATCTTGCCCACCTAACAAATTTGCTATTGGGAAATATTTCACCTCAACTAAGCCCTTGGTAGAGCCGACTCAAAGAATTCGATACATTGAAGAAAAAGGTTTATGGCATGATCAAAACTTTGATGTGTATTCTAAAAATCTTAGAACAATTTGATCTAAAAGTTTGACAAAAGCAAAGAAAATAGTTAAGTTTTGTTTGAGAACCTGCTAATAAAAAAATTATTATGAAACTCTTAGATTCAATCTAACGAGTTTGTGAAGAACTTGACTCAAAGCTGCCATGAATTCAACGGTTGATTCGACTAATTTTTTTGAACTAAATTATTTAACATTTTTAAATTTATTAGGACAAAATAAAAATGTTCAACTAAATTTATATTTAAAAAAATAAAATAAAATTCGCACACCAAAACCAAAACTAAAACTAAATATGAGGGTAACATTCTTTCTATGGTGAAGTCCGGGCCAAAATGGTAAATAATGGAAAATAGAGGAGAAAAATGTAATAACGTAGAAGAAAAAAAGGGAAAATTAACAAACAAATAATAAATGAAAACTTAATTCAGTCTGGAACACGGAGACAGATCTCTGAGAAGACCAAGACGAAGAGGGAGAGGAAGAAAGAAGACGGAGAAGATGATGTCCGGTGGTAACTATACGACTATAGACAACCAAAATGTTTCAGGAGCTGTGCCTGTAAGCTTCTTCTCCTTTACCTTTCTTTACCGTTTTTGGTTTTGAAGTGAACATATCGAATCTGCTGCATTTCTTTTCCAATGATATTCCACTGTAGTCGAATCCGATCCATTTGATTGATTTCTCCACTTTCTGCGTTTTTTTCTCTCCAGGCCGTTCCAGATCAGGGACAAATAACTGTGAAATTCAATGGTACGTAATTTCTTATTTCTGATACCGTTTTATGGATTCTGAGAAAGTATGGGCGAATAAAGAAAAGGTTTGGAGGTTAGTGTTAAGTTTTGTGTGTGCGCGAGTGGAATTATAAGCCACTTGAAAATTCTTATATGCTGAATTTTCCGGTTCGTTGGCTTACCGGACAACTATAGGTAGGAAAAAGAATCTATGCTTCTTGTAGGAGGTTTGTGCTCTTTCGGATCCAAATTTGGTGTGTGATTTGAATGAAATTTGAAGACCTAGTGGTTTAAGTTAAGCATAGCAGACTCGCCGGTGCTAGATCTAAAGAATCTTTTAATAGACATTTTGATTTGAAAAATGGAAATGGATTTAATATTAGTTTTAACGAGGCCAGAAGCATTTCTGAAAGAAATTTTGACTAAGATCTGGCATTGCAGGAATGATATAGAATTAAACACTGGAGTGAAATTTTAATTTGATTGTAAATTATGAAGATTGAGGTCAAGTATTAAAGTTTCATCTTGATCCACTGACTCTGTGTTGTTTTTATTTTCTATTTGTTGCAAGAGGATACAATAACTGGTTGATTTATTATTGTAGACTCAAGTCTTCAAACATTTCCTCCTTCTGGAACTCAAGGAAAGATCACTGGTGGTTCCCAGCCTCCTCGTGATGCTGATGGTATTTAAAGATCTTTCTTTTATCTTCTAGTTTAATATTGCATATTCAAATTAGGTATGAGAAGGTGATTTTACTGTAAATCTCCATAGGTTTTCCATTGATCCAGAAAAAAGACCGATGATATCTTGTTCTGGTAGACTTAGATTGAGAGGCATTACAAATGTAACACTTACCCAATATGATGCGCGAGCAGATGAGTAGATGGTTTTGTAAATTAGTGAAGGGTCCTTGGTGGTCTGAGAACTCAAAATTTGTTTACTATATCATGAAGATAGTTCCTTATTACCTACAGACAACTTTCTCAGTTCGTGTCTAAAGTAGTTGTAGATAATGAACTTCCCATTATATTATTGGTACAATCTTCTGGGACTTCTGTAACCCTTGGCTTTTGCGTCTGTATACTTTATGTTAATTTATGTGTCATTTAGCATGGTGGTTAGATTACTTTTTAGTTGAGAAGTTCACGACATGATCTCATCAAGATGCATCTCACTTTAATGGGCTAATGATATCCTCAGTTTGACATAATGCAATCAGAACTCATCAAATTATGGGCAATTGATAATTATGTTGTAGTTCATTAAGGGGTCATAGGACTTCATTAAACTGGGAAAGACATGGGTTTATTTGTGCCATGAAAAGAGAATAAATTGAATGTTTATTTCAATTTTGTCTCTGTTTTGACATACAGGCGATATGTATATAGATATATTTCTAGGAAACAACAGTATTTTCTACCAGAGCCAGTGAAGCAGCTGATCGTACCTTGACTTGTATGATATATAATAAGGGTTTTAGTTTGAGCTAATAGGGAAGTTTATCTGATGCAGATACATTTTCAAAACCAATCTCTGGCTCTGATGAAACCCCCCAACAAGGTGGCTGGCTTCGGACCTTTGCAATTTCTTCCTACAAACAATATTTTGATGTCGATACTTCAGATGTTCTAGAGAGGATCAAAGATTCATTTTTTCCATTCAGAGGAACTTTTAATGAGAGGACAGCTGACACTCCAGATCTGTAAGTTCTTTTTATATAACCGCACTAATGTGTCATCTCACTGAATATTGACTGTTGCTCATTATTGCAGTATGTTACTCAAATATTTACCTTTGAAAAGATAATTTCCTTGGGTTGGGGTTTGAATTTTTTGTAGACAATGTACTTTGTTGAAAATTTCCAATCGATAAAAGAGTTAAATTTTTAATTGTAACTATAAATGGTGGCCTTAAGTTTCATGAGGAAGTTTTCTCTAGATGTTGACTTCACTAATGTTCCGTAAAGAGTTTGGGAAAAGAAATCGTACCAATAGTCATTCATTGTGTGAACTCAAGTTGAGTATATACTTTCTTGGCAGTTGCTGATTGCTATTTTGAAGAGTTTTTCTTGTTCTGTTAGACTTAGATTGAGACAGAATGTTCTTTCAGACTTCACTTTTTTTCTTTCCCTTTTGATAAGAATCCACGTTTTATGATACTTGTTCATTACCAAGTGCAATACATGTGAAATATCCCATTAAGTTTTGGTTTTTATACAAAATAATTGTGAATTCTGATCTATGTGAAATTTTGTGTGTTAAATAAGTGGTTCTTGATGAGGTTCTTCGAATCATTTAACAGTTATTTGGTTAATATTATTCTTGATGTCTATAAAAGAAATTATTTTACACTTAGCTCTGTAAGCTCTTAATGAATGTAGATGTGATCTTTATATCATAGACACGTATATTCATGGACTTATTATAGAAATAAAGCTTGGAATTAACTAACAACCTGCTGGTTAATATCAATACTTAAAGAGTCTTCTTGTTTTCTTTTTAATAAATGGCCACAAAGGAAGTAGCTACTGAACAAGCTCCAACTTAATAGTGATATACATATTTTTATACCTGATAATGTATAGATATAAAACTTAAAAGTTAACGACTCATAAACAATGATAATAAAATCAAAGATGAGTCTTCCGAAATCCAATATTTGTACTCTTAATGTTGCATATTTTAGTAAAACTACAATAAGTATTTAACACCATAATTGATATTAAAGTATTGTTGTGATTAGAAAAGGCTAAACTTAACTTTTACACTTTACAATTAGGGTAATTTAACTAATATTAACATGTACTACACTTTACAATTAGGGTAATTTAACTAATATTAACATGTACAAGTATAAAGGAAAAAAGTAATTGAATGAGTGGGCACCTTTGGTAATTTATGTGAAGAGATGGAACAAAATAGTCCAATTATGACTCTGTATCATTCACCAATAAAAAAAATGTTGAAGGTGACAGAACAGTTAAAAAAAAAACAAATGAACCTCTTTAAAGAAAGGAATTCAAAATTATGGTAAACTTTTCAGTTTATCAATATAAAAACAATCCTGCAAACGCACTTAATATTGCCGTGTATGTCTAAAAAACTCTTCTTTCTTTTGCTCCAGAATTTGCTCTTTCTGTAATGCTTTCTTAACTTATGTCATTGTTAAATTTATCTTTAAAGTTCATTGGCCAAAGGTTAGACTTACGCTAAGTAAATATTGACCATTTGCTTGATGACTTTGTTTATAATGGTAATGAGGGAAATTATTTTATCCGAAGGCTCATGCTCTTTGATTATAATTGATTTTCTCATGCAGATATGGCCCATTTTGGATATGTACTACGTTGATATTTGTGGCTGCTTCTATTGGAACTTTTGTAACATACGTGGCACACAAGATACATAAAAAAGAATGGAACTACGACATAAATTTGGTAACCTGGTCTGCTGGTTTGTTCTATGGCTATGTTACCATTGTTCCTCTTGGACTATATGTAGTCCTCAAGTACTTCTCGGTGCCCTCTGGCCTTGTTCAGCTCTTATGTCTCTATGGCTACTCTTTATTTGTATTCATCCCGGCACTGGTAAGTTTAATTAGTCCATGATCAATACTATTACTTACTACGAATTACATGTTCAAAATTTTGTCTCTCTTGAAATCACCCTTCCTTCCCATTCCCATTATGAAAAAGAAAGTACAGAAAGTAGTAGTTCTCAAATGCATCTTTGTAGTTCAATATGTTCATAGTGCCTCATTTTTTTAAGAAAAATGATCATAATTTCTTTATGCTTGTGTTGTTTAATAATTAGGAAGCATACAACTCCCTTCATTTTCTCTTACTTTCTTTCTGGTACAACATTTGACATGGTTTTGTGTCTGATGTCACTCTCTCATTTGCTTCTTACATGTTTATTGGGTAAATGAATTTCCATAGGTTTGTGACGTTTGTCTGTCGTATCAACAAAGAAGTTAGAGTAAATAAGGCAAGGAGTATGTTTTTGTCTTTTATCAACCATGTGAGTATGAAGGATCATTTTATAGACTAGGGGTACCTGTATAGAGTTAACCATGATGGATTGGCATGACGGTCAATAAGGGCCCTGTGAATCGGAAGGGCTAAAATGAAATGAGTTTAAATTATTGTAGACATCTACTTAGGAATTAATATCCTACGAGTTTTCTTTGCAACCTAATAGTAGGTTTCGATGGTTACCCATGAGCATAGTCAAGGTCTGTCCAAGTTAGCATGGACATTCACGGATATTGGAATAAATAGGGTACTTGGATTTGTATTTTTCAATTCTCTGCACTTAATATAATTTGAGGGTATATTATGTTGGCTGATCATGATGGAACTCTTTCTTTCTCTTATACACCTGTTGGCACTGATAGTTCACCTCTTTGCTATCCTATCCTCTGCTTGTAGGATGTCACCTCTTTTATATCACAAATGTAGGGTTGACAGCAGTAGAAATTAAAGAAAAATTTGTCTTCTGATAGTTCTTATAGGGTTGCATTGTTTGACTTCCAGACGTGGGAAGATCACGGTTCATTTCTTTCGTTTTCCAAAGAGCATTCCTTGATTTTGTTGTGTTGTAGCTTCAGAATTTAACATGTCACATTGTCTATATTGTGATGCATCTGTATCCTGTGTCCGTGTTTGTGCAGTCTTAGGTGCCACTCTTATTGGTGTGTTTGTGTAGCGCCTTTCTTATACAGTTTCGTTTGTCATTCTTTCTTAGAAAAATTGTTTCCTATTCATAACAACAATAATATTAAAGCCTGTGGTGAGTTTACATAACCTTTTTACAATACCTTTGACCTTTTGTGTTGATCTTCACGATACCATGAAAGATATCAACTAGTTTTTTTGTTACCCAATCGTTGAACTTGATACATTAATCTCTATTATTTGGTGGCTCAAACGTGTGTTGGGTTTGTTGTATCTGCAGTGTCTCTCCATTGTCCCTCTGGAAATTTTCAGATGGGTTATTGCAGGCGTGGCAGGATTCATGTCTGCATCATTTGTGGCACTCAATCTCCGAGCTCACATAAAGTCAGCTGGTGAAAGGTGGATTTTGATTGTGGCCAGTATCTTCTTGCTGCAGTTAGCTCTTTCTGTCATTCTCAAACTGTATCTGTTTACTGTTACAGTATGAAACTAAACTGCCCCACCCTCGATAAAACAGAATGTAGATTACAAAGATGAATTTCTTTTGGGGCCATTGGTTTCCAGTACTTACCAATGTTTAGCTAAACCATATCATTCATTGATTGGAGAACATCTATCTTATATATATGTTCCATAAGATCAATAGATTCTTCTATTTTCATTACAAGAACATGTGTGATTTAATCATCTCTAACCTATCCTATATTTGCATTTTCCATTTCAACCGGTTGGTCCCTTTATGGTCGAGAAGGTCTGGACACACCTCCAATCTCTCAAGCGGATGACATAAGGTATGCTTTATTATCCTTCTACATTAATGATTATACGTTTTCTAGCCTTTAGGTCCCATTTTATAAAGATTTTGTTTATAGTTTTCTGGATTTTTCCATAAAAGAAGAATTATATGCTTTATTGTCCTACTACGTTAATGATAATATTTTTCTAGGTTTGAGGCCCATGTTGTTTTTAGTTTTCTAGTTTTTTTTAGTAAAAATAGTTGTGGTTATTAAATTATAGATACAAAGACAATTATTACTCCTATATCTCCAACTATATAGAGAGTTAAAAGTAATTAGAAACTGGAGCTACACGAAGAGTTCTTCACATTACTTCTAAAATTTTGAAGCAAAAGCCTGTTTGTAGTAGAGTAGTATAGTCTCCCAAATCCTTGCTTTTCATGAACGTTTGACTGTCGTTGATTGCATTATCATTATCAGGTGGATTATGAAGATAAAAGAGCCAATGACTTTGTAAGTGCTTTTTTTAAAAAATAGGTTAGTACTTTTTTCTCTTTTAAAAATTCTCGAAAATAAAAATTAAAAAGTTCAAGCACTTGTGCTACATAATACATATTTTGTCGATGTAAATGTCATTCTTCAGAACGAAACAGTGGGTTTTGTCGGTGTAAATGGCATATTCTTCGGAACAAACTGTGGTTTTTGTTGGTGTAGATGTCATTTTCTCGTTATTATATGGGATTGTTAGAACTTTGAGGGACAGAATTTTTTTTTTTTTTTTTTTTTTTCTTTCTTTCTTAAAACCAAGAAAGAAAACGAACTATTATTGTTTTTGACGTCACTGGGGGCCTCAATTTCTAATAATTCTGGCACTTTTATATAAACAAATCAAGATCTGTCTGCGCAACTGAGCTCTTTGACACCATCAGGTTTCAATTCTCCTACCATAATTAAATAAATGATTAAATAATAGAATTATTTATTTATTTACGAAATATATGGGATTAAATACATATATATATATATATAAGGATATAAAAGAATTTAAATTGTTTGTTATTTTTTAAAATTATTTTTATTAGTGGGGTTTTAGTACAAATTCGTGTCTTAAATTAAAAAACAAAAGCAAATATGTCGGGGCTGGCTAATTCAAATTTAAAAATATTATGGCGGGTTTGATACACGTGAATGAATTGAAGACTATAGTCGAAATGAGAGCAATTTTGAAAATAAGATGGTTAAGACTTCTTAAAAAAAATTAAAAATTACTATTTATATAAATACACTGCAATTTTTTTTTTTTTGTTTGTTTGTTAGCTCAATCATAAGATAATTTCAAAGTTAAGTTCAAAGTTAAGTGTGATTTGTTTGAGTAATTTTGTACTAGGTACCTCTTCGAAATTTTCCTTGGATTCTTGTGACTGAAGACTAAGCATGTTGAAAGAGCTTGTGTTGATCTGCGAGATAATTTTCACTCTTAAAAACGGAGAGTAAGTAATATGACTATTTCGTAGGAGATACAAGAGAATGTCGGAGACTATACTTAATGGCTTTTATTTATTTATCTATGTTTGTGAAAAGAATGATAACGTTTATTATTATTTAAATAATTTTATTTAATTAAGAGTTTGAATTAATTTCAATTTCGTTCTTATAATTGGTTCAAAAATTCATAATAAATAATTATACTTTTATTTTTTATTCAACTCTACACCCTAATTCGACTAAAATAGTTACACTTAGAAAACTATGAAAAAAAAGCCAAAGATAGTTTGTGAAGAACCATAAGACTAAATTTATAACTTAATCTAAAATCGTGTAAAAGATAAGCATATCAAATAAATAGATTGTCAGTTTGTGAAGAACCATAAGACTAAATTTGTAATTTAATCTAAAATCGTGTAAAAGATAAACATATCAAATAAATAGATTATCGTCTACCATTGGAATATAACTCAATAAAAGTTTGAATCTCTAAAAAAGAAGCTTCTTGTGACATGGCCAAGAGTATAACTCAATAAAAGTTTGAATCTCTAATCATCGACATCCAACTAAAAAATGAACCTTCTTGTGACATGGCCATGGCAATGAATCGATTCGCTTTCTTTGTTCATGAAAATGGGGCGAGTGAACTCGAAGGAAGAGATGTATTATAAAAGATGATAACTTAGTTGGAATGAAATTCAACTGCATCATAGGAGGGGAAATTAAAAGAACATAACTTGATCGATGGCATTCAATTTTCCCAGTCGAATTCAATCAAATAATACTACTAATAATAAGATTTGCCAAAAAAAACAGAAACTCCAAAATGGTAAAATTGCATAAAACTATTGTTGCCTTCCAATTTTTCCCAAGAAAACTATTGAAAACGCTTCCCATGTATCAAACGATAACGATAGAGCTATAAAATTATAATATACCAAAACTGCGTTGAATAGCAATATCTCATCTCAAACCTAATAATCTGAATTTTCTAAATAAGAGTTTCCAGACCATGTGGGAGTGGTCCATGAATTTCATTACTGGAGTCTGCTTTGGGCTTGCTTGACAGGGTTGATGAAAACGATTGGCAGCCCTGCAAAAGCCCAAGAAAATTAGTTTAGAATCCGAACATATTCCCTCTCAAATGAGCTTCCAAATACTTGTTGTTTCAGTCTAAATAAAATCAATTAAGAACCTAAGTCAATCTCAGAAACGATTGCCAAGCTTCTCTAAATCAGAAAATTCAATCTACAACTCTTTTATAGAGAGAGTACCCACAATTGAAGCATATAAATAAAGAACAGCCATCTGTTATTAGTGTCGTATAACTCCATGCCCACCAAAAAGATAATTTGAAGTTCCAACAATACTGAGTAATATATCCTTTCCTTGAGTCAGAAATTTTATAAATCAAATGGGAGAGAAGAAAATTATGCAATCAGGCCTTCGATTTCTTCCCTTTGGCATCGCTTGTTGTTGGTTTCGCCTTGAAGGGCATAAAAGTTTTTCCACCCATAAATGGTTGTAGAACTTCTGGTATTTCCACCCCATCTTCTTTCTGGTAGTTCTCAAGAATGCAGCACAGAGTCCTTTCTGTTGCTGTGAGCGTGGAATTCAGCATGTGCACATATTGCTTTGTCTGCTCGTTGCTCTGCAAATATTGGAAAGGAAAAGAAAGATTATTGGTTTCTTCCTTGCACTCGTAAGATTGCATCCATGTAGTTTGTGTACTTTGAAAAGTTTTCAATGGTGCGTATCGTCTATGTTCATCGTTAATCTTTCAAGGTTGTGTGTATCTAATTCTTGTAATTGAAAAGGTTTCTAATAGTTTTCTCTACCAATTTACTCTCATTTTGTGTCTAATGGATCGCTAATAGGTCATCAATGTTAAAACGGTCAATTTCATGCATATGAGGCACGTTGACTGTAATATCTAAGTGTGTAGTGCTGAGTTGATTTCAGGCTGGTTTAGATATTGTGGCCTAAGCATTGAAACTTAAATCAGATCAGATACGGTGTGGCATAGGCATTAAAGTATAGAATTATAGATAGAGGGTTATTAAATACAGAATTAGAAACTCAAAGGGCATATCAGAATCTTTTGAAAATATAAGGACTAAAAGAGACAAGTCAAATATTTAAACTCCTATGAACTTTTTAAAACAATAAAAAACTTGATTTAACACAAAGAATGGACACAAGACCTGAAAATTCAATACTAAAACTTACAAGAATGCAAGAATCATATACTTTGTAAAAAGGGGGAAATGAAAATGTACAAAAGCATTAAAAAAACCGAACAAAAAGAATCATAGTCACAGAAGTAATTAGCTATAAGAATCAATTCCTCCCTATTAGAAGCCTATTAAAACGTTAGTACCACCGGGTTTCATTTTAATGACAGAAATAAATCCTCCAATAATTTAGAAGTAAGAAATGAACTAACCTTTTTCTGACCAAATCGGGTCTCTAATCTTCTGGACTGATAATCAGTGCAATTTGAACAGGATACTAACTCCCTGTAAGTCTGGGATGCAGGAAACCATGCTTCCAGATCGTATTTCTTGGCAGCCGCATCATTTAATGCACCAGAAACTATAGCCACAACTTGGTATGGGAGATTTAACTGCCAAAACAATGGATTTCACGTCAGACAGAGAATATACCTAACTAACCTCTACCTAAGATCCCTCGACCCCTCTAAAAATAACAATATTTCTCGTTTAAGCAAATGTTTCACAAAATAGCCAAATAAACCAGCTTGCAAACATGGAAATTGTAATTATGTAAAAAAGAAATCACTAACATAAGGAATAGAAGTTAGATACCGTCTTGTAGAAGTCCTCAGAATTCTTAATCATCTCTTCATGCATGTCCCACGAATCATTGCCATTTGGGCTGGTGACACAAAATTGCTCTATTTTCTCGAATTGGTGAACTCGGAAAATTCCAAGAGTATCTCGACCATGGGAACCCGCTTCTTTGCGGAAGCAAGTTGAATACCCAGCATATCTGTGTAGATCATAAACAACGGTAAATTTTATTTTTTAAAAAAATGCTTCCTTACGGTGTCAGAGGGTGGACAGGCTTTCAATGAGACGTAAGAACCTTATAGGCAACTGGGAAGGATGAATCCAATCTTCAAGATGATATGAACAAATTGGTTGTTCAGCAGTGGCAATTAGATACTTATCATCCCCCTCACCAGTTACCTAATTAACATCAATTAATTCAGTCACATTTTGTCACGTTTCCACAGTCCAACAAAGCAAAAAACTTCATTGCTAATTTGTTCTGAAATACAGTTAAAAAACTATACTTTCCAAAGAAGGAAATCAGTATGGTTATGTTTGGAATAAAAAAGAACATATAAGAAAAGATTTTATATCACATGATATGAGAAACTAGAAATGATTTAAAAATTGTTGTGTGGTTTAATATGAGAATGATTTGAAATGAATTTGAATTCGTTTGGAAATGAAAAAGAAAATTCATAATTGGCAATTGACATTGAAATCCTGTAAAATCCTTCGTGTTAAAATTCTTGAAAAACAGGATTTTAAATCAAGATTTAATTTCAAGAAATAAGGGATTCATTTCAAATTCATTAGAATTTAAAATTCCTTAAAATCCCATTGAAACAAGATGAGGGTAATAACAGACTTTATAAAGTTCTTCATCAAATTGTGCTAGTTGAGCACATCTAGCCATGATATCTTTTCTCATGAAGAAAGGAGTCTGCATTGCTGTGTAACCCCTTTTCTCTAAAAAGTCGAGGCCATAATTGATCAAAGCTTGGTTCAAACGCACACCATCTCCTTTGAGGTAGTAACCTCTACCACCAGCTATTTCAGAACCTACATATTTCCATCAAGTTGGAATTAGCATAAAAGTGAACAACCAGAGCTGAAAAAAGCTACATAAAATCCTTCCAATTAACTAAAAGATAAATTCTGTCTATTCAATCTGTAATTTGTAACCAGAGTAAACTTTAAACCCACTTAGAGCAAGTATAAGAACCGTATCTGTGAAACTATCAAAAGTGATAAATTTCATTGACAGTGTGGTTGTTCCATTTGATTCAATAATGTCCCAAAAAAGGCTCTAATAGTCGGCAAAATAATATCTCCTTGTTCTTTATTAAATAAGTGACCCAACAAAAGAGAATATAAAAGAAATTTCATATGGATATGGAGAGGTGCAGACAAGAGGGGCAAACAAAAGATTCCACGAAGTATGAAAAAACAAATGTTCTGGAAAAGGATTACAGCTGAACCAACATCCTAAATCTAAAGCTTGTCAGACTAGATGGTTAACTTAAAACATATATAATGCAGATAGCATATGACTCTTGTTACTCTGAGATTTCAGTTAATACTGATTTGAAGGAAGACCATAAGATCGAACACCTAATGCCACAGAAAAATTAATAGAAGACATAAAAGGCGAATCTTGTATTCATAGAAGCCTGTAAATTTCAATACCTTTTTTGCTATCTGCAATTCCAAGAAGCTCAACAAGATCAACATGATTCTTTAGTTTTGGTTTTACCAGTTTCTCACCCCACGATCTGATTACAGCATTATTAGCCTACAAAATGTCGTAAGTACAATATTAAAAATTTAAATAAAAAAAAAAGGATGGCGCTACTAAGAATAGAACAAAGGCAGATATCCCAAATACCACACCTCATCATTGCTGACGGGAACGGAATCGTGCACAAGGTTTCCAATTATTTCCAATTTTGAATTCAACTGTTTTAACACATCCTTAGCTTCAACGTCTTTCTCTGCAGACAACTTTTTGTTTTCTTCAGTGTCTTTAATCTTCTCCGACGCATCCTCACCAGCCTTCATTCCCAAAATTTTCGAAGTAAATAATGGAACGCATTAAATCCCCAAATCGGAAACTGACAATTTCCTAGACTTTCAAATTAATGCTAGTTCCAAAATTAATTTGTCTTGGAACCAATACAGAGAAGATAAGATGTGGAATCTAAACCCGCAGAAAAGAAAGCACAAATAGCTTTGAAGAAAAAAAGATAGATGCGTTACTATTCTGAGCTGAGCAATTTGCTTGTTGATCTTATTGAACTCCTTCCTGAGATTCTCAAGCTCAAATTGGCCTAAACAAAATCGAATTCCAAACAGAAGATAAGAAAAAAGTAACAAATAACGGTAGAAATGAAAGCGATGGAAAAGATTGAGGGGATTACGTTGACGCCATTCCTTGTCAAGCTTAATTACTTCATCAACGAGTTCAACGCTGGCAAATCGGCGGCGTTGAGACTCACGAATGATTTCAGGATTGTTGCCCTTCTCTTCCCTGAACAAATTGATGTCCAACATCTCTCACTATCCGCCTCTGAGATTCCCCCTTCCACAGCACGACAAATAAATTCCAAAAACTGCAATCTTGAGAGAGGGAGAGACAGAGAAAACGCTTTAACCTGCAAAAACCCTAAACCCGAGAGTGAGATTATAACATTGGCCAAAATTAGGGCCGAGGATCAATCCGGTCCAACCGACCCGGTCCTTCCTTGGACAAACCGGATTCCAACGGTTGGCTCTCATCTATATATAGGCTTGCAGTTTAATTTAAAAATAAAAAATAAAAAATAAAAAATAAAAAATAAAAAATAAAAAAGTTTAATTTTAATGAGATAAATTGAAATAAGTTATTTGTTTATTGCTATTGGAAGTGACTCCTGACTATGATGCCATTAATAGCTCCAAATTAAGCCTACTTTAGATAGCATATTTGTATATTTAGCTATAACGAGTTATATTTGAGTATACTTCTTGTAACTTCGAGGTTGGGTGTGAGTTCGTTCTTCGACAAATCAAGCAACAGAGTGTATCTGATGTTCCCGTCACTCTTAGAAAACCTTGAAGTTTTGAACCACTTTAGACCCAACTTGGTACGTGCTTATTGAAATTGAACTTATATAGTTTACTTTCTAATAATCGTCTATACCTTTCTGTGTTAGATGATTTAAAGTCTCCAATTATTCTTATAGAAAAATATGAAGAAAAAAAAAAAAAACGTTTTAATGTATACTTTTCAACACATTGAAAATTGTAATGGAATTTTTTGGGTGGGGACGGGATGGGGACGGAGAATATAATTCTCACCCCCAACCCCATTTGTATAATTCTCACTCCGTCCCCCAATCTCCTTATAAACAAGGAATCTCTTACTAGTTTGAATGGGTCCCACAAGGCCCAGTGTCATGGTTGAACTTTTTCAACCAGGTAGCGTCGTGATCTTAACATGCTCACTATACATCTTGATAAAAACTCAAGCCCGACTTTGTGGCTCTGTCGAACTTTATGCGATGTTTGTCTTCGTCAACCTAAAATCACTTGTGCGACACCCAAGCTTATTCGACCACACCCCCATTCCTGTGTCATGGTCGTGCTTTTTCAACCATGTAGCGCTCGTGATCTTAACATGCTCACAATACACCATGAGAAAAACTCAAGCCCGACTTTGTGGCTCTATCAAACCTTATGTGATGTTATATTGAGAAAAACTCAAGCCCGACTTTGTAGCTCTGTCAAGGTTTGTCTTCGCCAAGCTTATTGGACGCATGCATATTTAATTGTTTTGCAACACATCTGACTCCCCGACTTTCGGGATCAAGGCCTTTAGTTGCGATCATCATTCCAAAAGGGTTGTCGAGAATTGTTTTGTTTTCTATTGGAACCTCCATCTTTCAATGTACTAGACTTTAAAGTGCCAAGAGTTTTTGTTGTCGAGGATTGAACCCAGGTCTCCTGAGTGACAACCAGATATCCTAACCATTAAATGACAACAAAACTTGTTGAATCATTTTAAGTAAGATAAAGTTCTCAATCCCATAAAATAATGGGAGTTAGCGAGTATAAGTAACCATTTAAATTGTTGCAAAAATACTTTTAAGAATGGACCTCCAATGTTGAAGTGGTTGAACATGACCCCAAAAGTTAGGCATAAATTCGAACCATCATAGATCCAAAACACTTAGAATGAAATTGACTTAAAACAAATTATACAGGTGTAGGACACGTTAATTTAATACCTCCTATTAGTTGATTTCTTCGGAGAAATTAGTATATCCATATTTCAATAAACTAGACTTTAAAGTGACAAAATTTTTATTACCATAAATTGAACCCGAGTCTCTTAAGTGAAAGTCAAACATCTTAACCTCTGGACGACAACAAAACTTATTGAATCGTAAGTAAGATAATAGGAGGAAATTCTCGATCAGATGAAATAATGGAAGTTAACAAGAAAGAAATATAAACTATATATTAAAAAAACACGCGTAACAAATTACAATTTCACCCTTAGATCCCGCCCTCAATTCAAATTTACCCATTCACAATGCTCCCACCTGCATATATTCATACATGTAAATATCATTTATAATAAATTAAGATGTTTATAGTCATGTGGTTGCATGGAAACTCACCGTTGGGATGGAGGATTTGGCCGGTGAAGTAGGAAGAGCAGTGGTTGCAGGCGAGGAACACATACGACGGACCGACCTCAATTGGCTGCCCAGCTCGCTTCATTGGAACTTCACTTCCAAAGCTTTCGATCTCTTCGTTGTCGAAGGAAGCTGGAATCAATGGCGTCCATATCGGACCCGGCGCCACTCCGTTCACTCTTATCCCTCTGCTGGCCAGCTGAAGGGCCAGACCTCGTGTGAACGCCACGATCGCGCCTTTCGTCGCTGCGTAGTCTAGCAGCTGGGGGTTGCCCTTGTACGCCACTACTGATGTTGTGTTTATGATTGAGCTGCCTTCTTTCATGTGCTTCAATGCATGTCTGATTCAAATTCAAAATTATTGGGAATTACGACTCTCTCCAATAGTATGATATTATCCACGAGTATGATGTTATCCACGGTGAGTATAAGTATGAGAGCTTCCCCGGGCCTCACACCAATATAGATGTATTCTTTGTTGTTGTGGGAGAGTCCCAAGTTGGCTAATTTAGGGGATGATCCTGAATCTCCCTTGTTATAAGTTTTTTGAGAAGCGCGGACCATGAGAGCTTATACAGTAGAGCCATGAGAGCTTATGCAGTAGAGAGTCATGATTTCTAACATGGTATAGTGTTATGCCATTAACTTAGCAATGTCAATAAAATCTTCAAATATCGAATAAAGAAGTTGTGAGCCACGAAGGGATAGTCATTGAACAATATCATACCATTGCAGAGTATCGTGAGTCGTGAGTCGTAAGTCGTGATTCCTAATATTCTTTACTTATAAAGACGGGATCATTTCTTAAATTAGCCCACCTCAACAAATAAAAAAAATTAACTTTCTTACTTGACCATGAAGAATTGAGAGAATATGTTAGTTCTGAAAACTCTCTCGAGCCTTTGCTCATCAATCTCCTCCACAGAGTGCGTCTTGTGCTGTTCAGCTGCAGCGTTGACTAAAACATCGATCCGACCGTACGCCGCCACAACCTCGTCGATCACCCGTTTACAGTTCTCGTCGAACCCCAAGTCGGTGCCAACTGCAATCGGCGGCTTAGCATCAGCGGCCTGACATTCCCGGAGAATCCCAAGCATATCTCGAGCGTCCTTCTCCTCTTGATTCTTCACATAGGTGAATGCCACAGTGGCTCCCTCGAGCGCGAAGCAATGGCACACGGCTCGGCCGATCCCGGAATCGCCACCAGTCACGAGCGCCACCCTGCCGAGAAGCTTGTTGGAGGGCTTGTATTGAAAGCTTGTGAATTGAGGAGGAGGGTCCATGACATGCTCTTTCCCTGGCTGGGTTGGTTGCTTTTGGGGAGGAAACTTATGCCCTTCACTAGCCATTGAAGCAATTGATATTAAAAGAAAGCTCAAGAGCTCTTGCAGAGGATGAGAGAGTGTTAAAATGGAAGATAATGGAATGTTTGAATGAGAATAGGAAGGGTTTATAAAGGGGATTGGGAGAGTGACACGTGGAAGATGTGTGGAAGAATAGTGTACAAAGTGTCCACGTCATCTCATGCAATGGACACGTAGGACAAGTTTGGTGAAATTAAGGTGATGGAGAGAGAACATGAAGACACGTATGTTGGATAATGTGAGGAAGTTAAGGCTGTAGTCGCCTAGGATCATCATCATGTAGGAGGTGAACGGATAAAGATAGAGTGGAGTTGAATGGATAATTTTTTTTTTCACTTGTTTGACTTAAGAACGATGTGTTTAACTAGTTGATCAACTTTAAAAAGGGTTCGATTTAATGCTTAACAGCTTAAAAAAGTGTTAACGAGACCAAATGATAACGAGTTGAGTAGGAATGTAAATAGAGAATTTTTCGACCCTGTTCTCGTCTCATTCTCTATTTTGAAGCATCGGGGTTAGAGTCGAGAATCTCAATTCAATGGTCAGATCCTTGCATAATTTTTTTTTTTTTTTTTTTTTGTTCTATATATGTAGGACGAATTTAGAGGCTAAGTAGAAACATTTTTTTTGTCTCGGATTGAAAACTCTCCAATTTGACTTTATACCTAATCAAATTAGGGATACCACACTCGATTAGGAATAGAGCCCTACAGAGACTCGATCTTGTAAGTATTTTTGCCATCGTTCCAACTATAAATACACCAATAGTAAGTATAATTATATCATTTCATGTGTCACACATCAATTATATTCAACTTTAAATGTTGGTTAATGTATGATATTATAAGTCAATGCTTATCCTTAAAAAAAACATCTACTATTGTAGAGCCAGGTTTTAATGTCACCAATGTATAACATTGAAATTTGACACTTGTCAATAAAAAAACATTTATCAATACCCGACATTAAAAGTTGAGTCTACAATGTGATATCAAAAATCAATGGCCGACATTAAAAAGTGTGACATCATATTGATTTGGCTATCCCAACCACGCAACTAAAACTTAGTACCAACCTCTCCCATAATTTAAACTTTCATCTAACCAGAGAGGCTCATAGTCAATCACATGAGTCATATTTGCTATATATTTATGTAGCATGAAGAGTGTAGCACACATAATGAACTCGAAAGAGAGTGGTAGGTAATGCTCGCAAGTATGCTTTGGACTTAGTCTGCTTCCGTATCTCAAATTAACCAATGAAGTATGAACATAGATTCTACTTATGCTCAAACCTTATAATGCCTTTTGTAGGAGCTATCTTTAGTCGCCCCCTCAAACTCTAAATCCCCACATCGCACATCAGCGTAACTCTTTTGTCTGTTTTGGGTTATATGCTTGTATGTTTTGATCGTCTACATAGCCTCATTCTTAACCTGAATTAACTCTGGTCTTAGTAGTTTCCACTAGCCAACTTCATATCAATATACAAAGGACTATACCTCCTTCTGTAGAGGACTTCAAATGATGTCATATCGATGGTTACTTGGTAACTGTTACTGTAAGCAAACTCAAAGAGATGTAAGTGGAATTCCAAACGACTTGCAAAATTCAAAGTACATGCGTAAAACATGTTCTCTAGAGTTTGATTTAGATGTTCTGGTCGTTTGTTTCGGGATGAAAGGTTGTACTAAACTTCAATCATGTACCCAACACCTTTTGAAGTCTCCACCGAAAGTTCAACATGATTCACAAATCTTTATCTAATACGCTACACACTGACAATCAATGGTAACCTGACAATTCTTTCAAGTATAGCTGTGGCCAACCGTCCAAGGAGTAAGGGGATATGATGTGAAACGATTTTGTAAGTCAACCAATAATAACCCACATCATGTTGTAGCCTTTAATCATTATAGGAATTCCTACGATAAAATTTAAGGTTATATCCTCTCTAATAAGCGCCAACAATGCTGGATTTGCAAAACTAGATATCCTTCTAGGATCCGTACAAACTCTAGAGTCGACCAAAGAACGTCTACCAAAGATTTTGATACCAAATGATAACAACTGAATATTGTTTTCTTTTTCTTTTTCTTTTTTTACTACCGATTTTTTCATATATATATATATATATATATATATATATATTGATAATCCGAGAGAGACTCAGAAAAATTGACAGAAAAAAAACAACATAAAGTAAAGAAATTTCGTCTCTAGAGCCAGCCAAAGAATAACGACCAAATGCTTTGATACCAAATGATAAGCGCCAATAACGCTGGATTTGCAAATCTAGAGGTCATACTAGGATATTTGCAACAGGATCTTTGCAAACTCTAGAGTCGGCCAAAGAACGTCAACCAAATACTCTGATACAAATGATAATCGCCAACAATGTTGATTTGCAAAGCTAGAGGTCCTAGGAAACTTGCAAACTCTAGAGCTGGCCAAAGAACGTCGACCAAATGCTCTAAATACTAGATTTGCAAATCTAGAAATCCTTGCCAACTTTCACAAATAAACCTAAAGTAAGGAATGATTCCAACCAAGAGCTAGTTAGAAAAATGAATAACTCTTAGATCGAACTTGGAAGGTACGATGGTCACTCTTAGATCTCAAGACGACTCACTCTAAAATTAGCTTGATCAAGATTAATCAATCGGTTTAACTTCAAATCTCAAGACGAGAACTGATCAAGATTAATCAATTGGTTTAACTTCAAATCTAAAGCAATGTTTGAAAAAGAAAGATAAACCCCTTCTCTTTTTGCCTCAGTGCCTTCACCAACAAGCAAACTAGATACTTGTTCACAAATTCACAAATTCCACTATCCTTTTTATACTTCGCCACTAAAAATAGTGCTTTATGTCTTGATAGATGTATAAAAAAAGGAAAACCATGGGCCTATATTAGTACCTGATCCTCCTTGAGCTTTAATGCTTTCAGGCATGCACAATTGTCCTTGCCACAAGAGTCCCTTGTCTAATTCCAAAGAGAACCCTTCCCTAATTCTATCCCTAGCAAATGCTATCATTCAATCAAATACCATGTTTTTGTTCTTCTACTTTAAAATGACATTTAACAGACATGAAAACGAACATGAGTTGGCCTTGGGTTTTGAAAGTTAGGTCAAAAATAAAAAACATATATATATATTGTTAACGGTGTTTAAAGAAAAGCTAGCCATTGAAATCCAACCAAATAAATGAAAACGAAAGATCCTTTGGAAGGCTATTCTTAATACTTTAGGAAGGAAACAACAGAGGATTTCTCTGACAGCTGAAGATAGAACCAAACTTCAGTACAGGCTTCGCGGCAACAACATTCATTCAGTCATGTTGGAAGGCCATATTGCAATCTCTGAATAACCATCTTCAGTTGCGCAAGCTCGGAACATTCCAGTCGTGTTGAAAGGCATAGCAACTTCGCCCGAGGCCGATACTGCAATCAAGCCAACATTGCCTTTCGGAACACTTTCGACAGCATAGGCTGCTGCTTCTTCAAGAGATAGACCCTTGAATTCCATTAGAGCTGCCACATCCCTTGCCACAGTACCACGTATGATGGCTTCGCCCTTTCCAGTTGCAGAAACTGCACAGAGATGGTTAGCATACGTCCCGGCCCCTATTAATGGAGTATCGCCGATCCTACCGACCATTTTGTTTACTAATCCACCAGTGGAAGTTGCAGCAGCTAAATTCCCATGGTTATCAACAGCCACACATCCAACAGTCCCGATTTGACTGTCACCATTTCCAATCTCAGTTTCTTGTACTGTGGCTTGGGGACTTGGTTGAGTATAATCAATCTATAAGTGTTCATGACAACAGCTATCAATGTGCAGAAACAAAAAGCACCATAGAAATCAACCGATGCTAAAACATAAAAATCTCATGGAAACTCCATAATGTGATTTTTTCAACCCTATTAGACGGATATCTAGACCTATAAACTTTTGGTTCATAAAGAGAGTAGTCAAAGTCATGTTTGGGATAGAAGATTGTTAGGAATAACGACTCTCCACCACGGTATGATATTGTCCACTTTGAGTATAAGCTCTAATGGCTTTGCTTTGGATTACCCCATAAGACCTCATACCAATGGAGATGTATTCCTTACTTATAAACCCATGATCATTCCCTAAATTAGCCAAGGTGGGACTCTCTCCCAACAATTTTCAACAATCCTCCTCTCGAATAAAGTACACCATAGAGCCCCTGAGTTCTATATGGCCCTCGAATATCCTCCCCTTAATCGAGGTTGACTCCTTTTCTCTGGAGCCCTCGAACAAAGTACACCTTTGTTCGACACATGAGTCACTTTTGACTACACCTTCGAGGCTCACAACTACTTTGTTCAACATTTGACAATTCTATTGACATGGCTAAATTAAGAGCATGACTTTGATACCATGTTAGGAATATGGACCCACCACGATGGTATGATATTGTCCACTTTGAGTATAAGCTCTAATGGCTTTGCTTTGGGCTTCCCTGGTAGATGTATTCCTTACTTATGAACCCATGATCATTTCCTAAATTAGCCAATGTGGGATTCTCTCTCAACAATCTTCAACAATCCTCCTCTCGAACAAAGTACACCATAGAGCCCCTGAGTTCTATATAGCCCTCGAATATCCTCCCCTTAATCGAGGTTGACTCCTTTTCTCGGGAGCCCTCTAACAAAGTACACCATTTGTTCGACACATGAGTCACTTTTGACTACACCTTCAAGGCTCACAACTTCTTTGTTCGATATTTGACGATTTTATTGACATGGCTAAATTAAGGGCATGACTCTGTTATCATGTTAGGAATAACGACCCACCACAGTGGTATGATAATGTCCACTTTGAGTATAAGCTCTAATGGCTTTGCTTTGGGCTTCCCCAAAAGGCCTCATACCAATGGAGATGTATTCCTTACTTATAAATCCATGATCATTCCCTAAATTAGCTAATGTGAGACTATCTCCGAACAATCTTCAACAAAGATAAGAAGCAAACCTGCACACTGTTTGCCTCTTTAGCTTGTTTTAGCCTTTCAATGTTCTGTGGGGTGATAAAGTAGCTTGGATCAGTGGTCTCCACTCCCTTGACAATTTTAAGAAAATTGAACAGATAAGAAATTGGTGCACAAATAAAACAGTCATGAATCGCAAAGCATCTATCTGTGTACATAGGAACGGGGTAGAAATTCTAACTTGTTCCCTTGCAAAAGCCTCAGCTCCATCAAATGCTAGATATATATGAGGTGTTTTCTCCATAACAAGCCTTGCTAGAGATATGGCATTAACAACAGTGGTGAGCCCAGAAACGGCTCCACATCTCTTCTTACCATCCATGATGCTAGCTTCCATTTCGACGGTGCCATTGGTTGTTAAGACAGAGCCCCTACCTGCATTGAAATGTGGACAGTTTTCGAGCTCTCGTACCTGTACAAGAACAAATTCAACAGCACGGGAAAGTGCAAGAGAACCTACAGTTCAAAAGCTGACCATCTTACCATGGAAAAGAAGCCATATATAACCATGAATTGATCGTCAAGTCGAGATAATCTGTACTACAGTACTTGTAATCACGATGTTTATTTTTTGTATGTCGTTGAGAATTTCATTTTGGTTTCTTACAAAAATGAAATACACATTTGTTCTCCAAGCAATTCATCCATCTATACACTCACAGAAATTCCATTACAACCTATTGGAATTTTTTACATTACAGATCAATCATTACAAATTTTAAACAACATTGTGAAAGAAATCGTTATGCACACAAATCAATAGACAAAATCGTTACGAACTCTAAGATTACACAAACTTAATCGAAACAATTTTATATTAAACCAGAGTGGTAGAAAAACAGAGAGAGGGAGTAAATAATATTCACCACAAGTTCAACAACATCCAATGGAGGTTTCTGCTCTTTGAGAGCTTGAACGCCGATCTGCAGGCAACGACGGAGGGTTTCCTCGCGGGGTTGGCGACGGTCCAGTGACAAAGAGAGTGGGATGTCGCCGGCGCCGCCGTGAAGAGCAATTGCCCAACCCATTTAGGTCCCGCGCCAATGGATCAAACCACCAACCCTAGATAATTTAGAAGATCGATCGCCGACGATTTACGGGAGGGTTCATGCAATTGCTCCAATCTGTCGATGATGAAGGCAGAGAGAGCCGCTTAGTCGTCTTGATGACATGACGTGAGATTATTGGAAGGCTTGCCTTGTTCGATGTAACCAAGTAGGTATTGATTTTTGGTTTTATTATTAAATAACTTTTTAATTTTTCATTTATTTAATGCCAATTGCATATACTAACTACACAAAATAATATCAAATCTAATCCACTCAAAAGTATTTTTGTAAATATTAAAATCTAACACGCTCCAAACGAGGGAGAATTGTTTACAGGAGGGTTAAATACCGACAAATATGAGGGCTTTCACTGTCAGCTCAACATGGTGCCGCGGGACTAGTGATGAGGGGACTGTTAAAATATCATCATTAGTCCAATAGGGTCAAATCTATTGTAATCCCTTCTCGATTGGTCTCAATAAAGAGTGTCAGTGTTTCCCACAAAAAGGTGTGTTCAACATCTTGGTCTACTAAAAACGTACGGAGCCATGAAAGGTGACTGGAACACCAGAAACGGCAACTACCCGAGCTAATGATAGAGGCAAGAACACTTTCCGACCAAGTCCCATTAATTGATCATAACGATATCGTGGAAATGCTGCACGTACAGACACGCCTAAGGGAGGAGCAATTATGCTTTCAGTGTGACAAGTGGCGCACGTAGATAGGCTCTTCCTAGTCAGGTCAGGTTGGATCGTAGTAGAGGCGGGCGATTCAAGTCGATGGTGGGTGAATTGGGTCACAGATAGGCGCTTCCTAGTCAGGTCGGGTTTGAAATAAATATATTTTTTCTATCTAATATATATAATTATTGAGATTTTTATGCATAAAGTCTCGTACTTAATTACTAATTTTTTTATTTTATTATTTTATGTACCATGTAATATTATTCATTGTATGAAAATCTAAGATTAATAATGTGACATATATTATGAAACTAGAGTATATGAGGGGTACATGAATGAACAAAAATCACAACCAAATGAGAGCCATCTTGAAGATAGGATGACTAAGAAAGACTTAAAAGAATTGAAAGTCACTACCTATACCAACAAGGTGCGCCTTCCTTTTCGTTGGCTCAATAATAGGAACCTCATGGTTAAGCGTGCTTTACTTAGAACAACTCTATGTTGGAGATACAGGTGTCAAATTCGAATTTCGAATCCTGATCCAAATCTTGGACATGAGTTGATTCAAATGGTATAAGAGCCATACCTGTCCTAGTAAGATGTGGTTCAAGGACGAACCAAGGTGGGCATGTGAGACCTGAGTTAAAAATGTCCATTTTACCCACGAGACCTGACCCGAATGAGGAGGGGATGACAAAAAATGGGAGAGGAAGTGGGGAACATTTTATTTTTTTCCCATTAGGTGTGTGTGTGTGTGGAGAATTTTGACGGGGATGGAGAATGAAATAGGTGCCGGAATGGGGACGAGGAAGACTTCCCTATCCCCACCTTGTCCATTGGACATCTCTAACTCGAGTAAGGAAGGGTACATGAATGACAGAGAACACATCCAAATGAGAGCGATCCTAAAGATAAGATAGCTAATAAATACATAAAAGAAAGGAAAGTCATGGCTTATACCAACAAATTGCACCTTCATTTGTTTGTGGCTCAACCATAGGAATTTCATGATTAAGCGTGCTTTATGTGGAACAATTCTTTGTTGGGTGTAACGCTCCTAATTTTCTTGCCTAAACTAGTGACGTCACCACATGCATGCTTTAAATAACATATGCGGAAATTCACAATAAAGACTTTAAAATGAAGTCATGGACTTACACATTTAATTTAAAATAAGAAAATAAAAATAACATAGTCTTTGAACATGAATAATGAAATAAACAATCTATCAACTACTAAATGAGATCTAATGCATACTATTGCTCTATCTTGACTTCTATGGCCTTTCCAGCATTCAACAAATATGAACATGTGCGCTTTACCTTTACTTAAAAAATAAGGGTTGATTTATGTGGTAAAGAGGAATTGCGCTTTACCGTTACCTTTACCGAAAAAATAAGGGTTGATTTATATGGTAAAGAGGAAAGAGGAATATATTCGACGGTAACGAGGGTAAGTAACCACTTTGGACGACTTGGACTGGTTGAAAGAGGAAAGAGGAATATATTCGACAGTAACGAGGGTAAGTAACCATACCTTTACCTGCGCTTTACCTTTACCTTTACCTAAAAAATAAGGGTTGATTTATATGGTAAAGATGAAAGAGGAATATACTCGACGGTAACGAGGGTAAGTAACCATACCTTTACTTTACATAAAAAATAAGGGTTGATTTATATGGTAAAGAGGAAAGAGGAATATATCCTCGATAACGAAGGTAAGTAACCACTTTGGACAACTTGGACTGGTTGAAGTAGCTAAGCATGACCCCCAAAATTAAGCTTGCTTACAAAGCCAGATATCCTAACAGGTAATGAAGGTAAGTAACCACTTTGGACCTGAACTGTTTGAAGTAGCTAGCACGACCCCACTTTGGACCTGAACTGTTTGGAGTAGCTAGCATGACCCCCAAAATTAATCATGTATGAACTTCAGTTGGTCGAAAACTTAGGATGAAATTTGAAACCTAGAGTAGGTTTTATTTTTTACTCGTCCATACTTCAACGAAGAATACTTATTTCGTGATATAAATTTCCATTGCCGGGAATTGAACCCAGGTCTCCTGGGTGAAAGCCAAAACAATGGAACTTTTTGAATCACTATAAGTAAGATAATAGAATAAAATTCTCATAAATGGAATAATGGACTGTTTGAAGTAGCTGAGCATGACCCTCAAAATTAAGCATGTTTACGGATTCGAACAATCATGTATGAAATTCAGTTGGTCGAAAACTTAGGATGTAATTGAACGTCGAGTATGCTTTACTCGTCCATACTTCAACGAAGAATACTTAAGAGTGACATAAATTTTCATTGTCAAGAATTGAACCCGGGTCTCTTGGGTGAAAGAGAGATATCCTAACCGCTGGACAACAATGGAACTTTTTGAATCACTTTAAGTAAGATAATAGAAGAAAATTCTCGATTAAATGGAATAATGGACTGTTTACGGATTCGAACAATCCTGTATGAACTTCAGTTGGTTGAAAACTTAGGATGAAATTGAACCTTGAGTATGCTTTACTCGTCCATACTTCAACGAAGAATACTCAAGAGTGACATAAATTTCCATTGCTGGGAATTGAACCCAGGTCTCCTAGGTGAAAGCCAGATATCCTAACCGCTAGACGACAATGGAACTTTTTGAATCACTTTAAGTAAGATAATAGAAGAAAATTGGAATAATGGAAGGTAACGAGGGTAAGTAACCACTTTGGACGACTTGGATTGTGACATAAATTTCCATTGCCGGAAATTGAACCCAGGTCTCCTGGGTGAAAGCTAGATATCCTAACCGCTGGACGACAATGAAACTTTTTGAATCATTATAAGTAAGATAATAGGAGAAAATTCTCGATTAAATGGAATAATAGAAGTTAAAAGAGGGTAAGTAACCACTTTGGACTCTTACAATAAACACATATGCTAAACCATCATGTATGAAGGACTCTCGCAATAAATTCTTTTAAGAATAGACTTGGACTATTTGAAGTGGTTGAGCATGACCCCCAAAACTAAACATGCTAAACCGTCGTGTATGAACTTGGGTTGGTCGAAAATCGTAACCGTTGGACAATAATGGAACTTGTTAAATCATTGTAAGTAAGATAATATGAGGAAATTCTCGATTAAATGGAATAATGGAAGTTAGCCCGGGTAAGTAACCACTTAGAACTCTTGCAATAAACACTTCTAGAAATGAACATGGACGGTTTGAAGTGGTTGAGCATGACCCCCAAAGTTAAGTATGCTTAGGGATTCGAACCATCATGTATGAACTTCAGTTGGTCGAAAACACCTAAGTTCATATGTATTCATTATCGTGGCTCGACATGATCGTATTTACGACATCATACGACAAAACACGACAAAATGCAGCAGATTTGTTCAAGTTGAGAATGAAGCAAAGCCAATGTTCATCTTAGCACTATTGAACCCTAAACAGACGATTTTCCTCACACTAGCAAAGTTTTTCTTGTAATTGAAACCTTTCTTTACTTGACCTTCAAGCTTTGTCTTGCACATCTGAATATCATTGAGCTGCCCTTTCATTGTCTCAACCTCCCTTTTCATCATACTTATCTCCTTCTGTGAACTCATCATCCAACTCGACCCTCCCCTACTTTCACCCATCACAACTCGGCCTTTCGTTTGACCATTACTCATTCCAAATTCGGCTCGAGGCCTCGTCATGACTTGTTCCAAAAGAATAAAACTCGTCGTGTATTTCAATGGTAACCGATCGTTTCTCATTATGTGTTCCCTTGCTGCTTGTGATAGTTTATGGTATTTCAATGAGCTACATAGACATGTCCTTTCTTCTTCTGTTAACTCAGGATGTGCCTGCAAAAACCAAGACTTCTTTCATCATTCAAGTTGAAACTTTGCATTTCCCAAATGAGATATAAATGAAAGTTGCTTACCTTCAGGTACATATCAATTGCTCGATACATATTGTCGAAACAAACCCGAGCGTTTTGCGGCAATGCCTCGACAAGGACTTGGAAACAATCCGCCCTGAGGTTTTGATCTCGTGCAACAAGCATAAGATAATCGTCCACCAATCGACCAACAACTAGTAGATTGGATTGAGAGTTATCTGATATGTGAGCTGCATAAGACTTCACCACCCGAGTAACAATGGCAACGTCGTAAACACTATCGTCTTCTCCGTAGTTCTTGACAAGTAAATCCGAAGCGTCACATTTTTCCAACATCATGGCCAATCTACTTTCTAGTATAGTTAACAATTCAGAGTCAATCTTCATTACAGATCCCAGCTTCAAAATATGAAGCAGAAAACTAGAGGTAACCGAGTTTTCCTCTAACGGAAGTATCCGAATCAAACTTTCAACCGTAACTGATCTCAACTTGTTGTTGAGATGCTGCAACGTCGAATTCTCGAGTCCGTTCATTGCAGAAGAAAACCATCTCATTGTCCAATGAGCTATACAAGATCCTATAACCTCGGACCTCATTCCTCTTCGTTTACCCGATTCAATCACTTCAATGAAATGATCAATCCTAAGAACTGAAACATCCGCAAACCACCAGTTGTCGGCGACAACTTCGAGCTTTACGTTATCAACATTATAGTCATTGTTACAGAACGCCTCTGGATTCATACAAGCCTTAAGAGCAATTGCTTCAGAACAACGTTTCGGGATGTGAAGCCGATTGGCACATCGAGAAATGGATTCACAACTTTTGAGAACTTTGAATGTATCATTCCATGATGATGATATTACAAAGCTCATGAAGGCTTCTGCTTTGGAAGTTAAATTCCCTTGTGTAAGATCATCAGTCATTTCTAGGAAATGTGCAGCACAGTAAAGAGGAGCAACATTTTTAGCAGTTAAATCAACCTTCCATCCATAGCAGAATTTCATCACTAACTCAAAAGCCATAGCCCCACCTGGAAGATTGTCAAGTTCTATGGTACTCACACTGTTGTTCTTTTGCACTTCATGGCTACTGTTTTGGATTATCATTCTATTCAGGTATTTGCTTCTTGCTACCATTGGGAGCTGAAAACATCCATCACAATCCAACTCAAGAATTTCAAATTTTATATAAGATAAACCATCCACGTTTCAAATCGAAAATAGACGACATAGGATAACAATACTTGAAAAACAGGGATTAATGAAGAACATGAATCGAACTCGAATCAATGAACTCAATAAGGCTGCATCTCTTAAAGATTCGTATTGAAATAGCTAAAACTGATACCTTGTGCAAGTGAAAGCTGAAATCCCCAACTCGAACAATTAAGTCGCTTTCGTATGCTGGTTTTGTCTGAACAATCCTTCATTGAGAAGATTTTAAGTTAAGAAGTGCTCAAAGAGAGGAGAGGTATATGTTAGTGTATCAGGAGTTTACCAGTTCTTGTTACTTCTGTCCATAGACTCAGCAACCATGCTTGATTTGACTGGAAAAATGACACATTTGTTCCGCTTCCCACCGATCACGGATCCACACGTCGGGATTTCCCTATTTAGATTCCTCCTTCCTTCTGTCATCTCAACAGGAACAATGGTAGCAATTCTGTACTCTAGTTTTTCCTTAAAGTTTCAGAAGAACAGCAGAAAGTGTTCTGTTTTCACTTTTTGTGTTTTTTTGTTTCTGCTATGGTCAGATGAATAGTACACATCTCCTTAAATAGGACTTTTCATAACCAAAAAGGTCATTCTTCATCCAAAAAGTGAAAAAAAACATTAAATGCTTCATTACAGAGTTCTAGACAAAAGGAATGTCTGTTAGCTAATGAAGTAATTACACATTAATGGAGTTGGTTGGCTTCTCCTGTCGGATGTCATTGTCAGAAAATGTCCATAAGACAAAATTAGGAACAACAATCAGCACTCATTTGCTTTTCATTCTTATCCACAACCAAGAAGTTGATGACCTCACCCTTCTCTTTCAATGTCTGCTACAATGTAGCCATAATCACAACCAATCCTCATAGCATTAGTTGTATTATCATGAAACTGAGTGTTTAATCCTCAGCCATGAATGTTTCAAATAGTGCATGTGGTCGATACTGTGACACGTTCTAAGTTGTGGAAAATTTGTTTTGTCGAAAAGTTTTCTAAAAAATGTATGGTCTATAATGTTCGGCAACAATTAAAGAAACGAATCTATGTTTATATTTTGAGAGGAATGAATATACGTTGAATCTATAGGTACTACTTACAAGCCTTTTGCTATCGTATAAAGAAAAAAGTAATAAAGTGCCTTACAAGTTGAGATATTGTCTTCTAAGCTCAGGATCTTCCTCATTTCCAAATAGACTTTTAGCTGCATTCCGGACAAAAATAATAACATGATATCAAAAAGTGCAACAGAATGATACGTGCAACCGAATGAAAAACTACGACCGATAAAAGAAACGCTACGAAAGGGTTTAAGATGTTTAGAAAGACCCTACAATGTTCTAGGCCCCATATCCTAGTTACCTTTCTATGATCTCTCCACTTTCCGAGCTCGCTCGCAAAACCAAAGCTTCCAAGGCTTGCTCGGCTTTATATAATAGTAGCTGTTTGTTCTAACATTCTTTTAACTTTGTCCCAAAAACAGAGCAGAAAGCCAATGAAAAAGAAAATTCAATCTTAGAAGTCATCTGCACTTAAATTGTTCCTGATATGAGATGATTATTATGAATATAACAAAGAGATTTCAAATTTTGATTCGATTGTCTTCGGGTTCTCATCAACCGAAGATGTCGCCATCGAATATTTACACGAAATTTTGAAGAACTTCAAAAGCTACTTTGTGCAGCTATGGTTGGGTGAGTTATTAAAGACAGATAGATAGATAAGTTGTTTTATAACATTAAGTTCAACTAAACAGAATAAGGAAACTACAGTTTCTTTATATGGGAATGTGAAGAAAAGCATCAAATATTTTCAGGTATGATATAAAGTTACACATTTTTTACTGTCATTACCAACAATGCAGAGAATAGTAAAGAATAAACAGAGAAAGAGGAGAAACTTTTTATAGCTCAATCAAGATATCTACTCTTGTCAAGCAAAATATCTACAGGAAGTATTATGAAGGGCTTCAGATCAAATCTTCGGTGTAAATTCTCCGATCAGACTGTTGTGTGTGTGTGTGGTTTGGCATCGACATGAGCTTGCTCGAAGGAGACTCCGTCTGCAACAAGTGACAGGAAATGGTGTGAGTATAGGCCAAACAAAAATCTTAAATCTAACTATGAAGGAGTTTGGTTCATGAGTTTGAAACGATTGAATTTGTGTAGCCTAGAGTCGAGAAGCTCTAAGTCGGGATGATCTACGTTCGAATATTTTCAGTTTGTACTTGATTCGTGGGTTTGTGATCGTAAAAGGTAGCTTGTAGCCTAAGAAACGATTTTTGAGATTCATAGTCTAGGATATGCAAACACATATACCAACTACAAACACAACTTCTCAACTACAGTCCGTACAGACGAAATATACTGCCAAACATAAACTCGGTTTTGGCTTACGAACCTGACGTATTATCGAAACGCCCCTTCAAAATATTCAATGGAATGGAAGTTGAAACAAAAAAATTAGAGTTTATTAAAGTTCCAACTCAAATGGAAAGTGTAAGCTGCATGTATGATTGATGATAATATATACTTCAAATGCACTTGAAAGGCAATGTTTTTCAACAAAAACATGCAACATTACAGAACGAAACAAAATTTGAAATATGCACAAACTCGAAAACAAGAAATCTTCTCGAAGATAGTATAGACCATATGAAACATTATATATATACCACCACAGAACTAACTTTTCGATTTGAATAAAAAGAGATCACACGGAAAGAACAAAGTGAAACATACGGTTCTCCTTCGTTTATGTGTGGCAAGCTACTATTGATCAGGAGGGGCTTGATCTTGTGTGTGTTGCCACATTTGTGGAGGCATGTAAGGGTGTGATTGTTGAGAATATATAGCCGGGTCCATCACAGGCTTGCCCATAATCATTCCGGGTGCTCCGACCTGAGGTGCATGCTGAGACGGCATATAGCAGTAAGGAAGTGCATCTCCAGGTCCTCCAACTGTTATCGATCCTCTTGGAATTGAGGTGAGTACTTCGTCTTTCAGATCCTCCCTAGGCACGATATCAACCAGAAAATCGAAAATGTCAGTTCTGGTGATAGCTGCAGCAATATCATTCTTTTGAAGCGTTCTGCGCTTGTTCTCTTCAGTATGATTCCAAGAGCGTAAAGTCAATTCAAGGATGAACATTTCACATGCCCTAGCAAATAAAACAGGTGCCTCAGCTGATATCATTCGTACGTCCTCGTCAGCCTTCATGATCTTCTTGATCCTTGCTAAGGGAAGACTATGGTTCTTGAAGTCCGTTACCTTCTCAATCTCTTGGTACTGATTAGCCCAGAAAGTCTGGAGCTGTTGTTGAAGCTGTTGTTGCTGCTGCTGGTGGATATGCTGATAAGCAAGTTGATGTTGACCAAGCTGCGCTCCACCAGGTTGACTCGTAGACTGAATACCTCCAACCGATGTAACAACAGATCCAGAAGTCGAGCCTACAGTTATTTGGCCGGGATGGTACAAGTTACTGCCATATGCTATCTGACCACCACTGCCAACCGCTCCCATGGATTGAGGCTGGCCATGCCCTTGCTGATCCATCAAGGTCTAAATAAACTTGACAACTTCTGAAAAGAACAAAAAAGGGAATAATCAAAATATAAACACTACACAGATAGATCTCAGGAGGGAGGAAAAGGAACAACTTTTTCTAACCGGGAAGAAACCCGAAAGTTGTCAAAATTCTACGAAAAGTAATAGGAATCTACCACAGAGAACGTTTACAAGACAGAGACCATGATATATGAACCTTTCACTTCAATATCAACGATTCAACCCATCAGAACGACTGGACCTTACTTACCAAAAACTGAATCGCTCGAAGTAAAATCAATGCACATTTCGAGAGTGATCATTGATTAAAGTAAAATTTCTCTGAAATCAATAGATCTCAGGAGGAAGAAGAATACCAAAATATATCAATAAGGCTTTTCCATGAAGAAAATTCACAGCACAGAACTCGAACAAGTCGACTACCAGTCAGTATTATGCTAAGATATTGCACTCCTCACCTTCTTTCTTTATTATAGATCTTACATCTTCGTACTGGTTCGAGTAATTTCCAAACATGTCAATGATAAATTTCGAACTGGTTCAAGGTCCAAATGTGCAAAAATCTATATCTACATGCTTCCTAACCTATATTTCATTGTACAGGCTAAGCAAAACAGCTACATCAATCCTTAAATGACACGAAAAACATCACAACCAAGCCCCAATTCCATGTCGATCATGATTAAACACGCGGCGAAAACAAATCCTACAAACAACCAACAAGCTACAAGAAACTCTCCCGGCTTTACTGTTGATTTCACTCGGATGCAATTCATCAAACAGGTAGAGATCACACAAAATTAAATGAGGAAATTGATATATTGATCTTATCCTAATCCAACATACGACTCATTCATGTTCATACCAAAAACTTACGAATTCAAAAAGGGCGAAAAAGAAAACCTAACAAGCAGTCGAGAGAGAACCAATCTTCCTTCACATTGATTTCAGCTATTTTCATATCAAAAGATCATCAACATCCGTCAATCACAGAACCCAAAAAGCTATGTCAAGAACAATTAATGATTTCCACAACAAACCCAGAAAGGAAATCATAAAATTTACAGACAAAAAGGATCAAGCAGAGGGAGAGAGAGAGAGAGGAGAGTAGAATTACCTTTTTGAGAGACCCCAATTGAGCAAGATCTTGAAGACCCTGAAAGCGAAAAAGGAAAATCGATGAGAAAAAGCTTGAAAAAGAGATCTACGGCGAAGAACGGAGGATGACCCATGATGTTATATTTGAGACTTTTTGTTCTGTTTGTTGGGGTTTGGAAATTCTCCGTACAGTGCAATGGAGATCTCCAAATTGGATGAAAACCCTTTTTTTTTTTTTTTTTTTTCTTTTTTTTCTTCCCTTTTTTCTCCTCTCTGGGGGTTGCGGAAGAGAAAATCAGAGAGATTCTGAAGGTCTTAATTCCAAAAGATTAATTTTTCATTTTTTTAGGGTTAAAAAACTGACCTTTAAAAAGGAAGGAAAGGAATAGCTGAGAGTGTATATATTATGTCTTCGATTTCGACTTACAATTGTCATAGCCAAAAGGTCCTTTTTATAGTCCATCATTTGGTTTCTTATTTTCCTTTTCTTTTTCTCTTTCCCAAAACCCAATCAAATTCAATTCAACTCAAAATTTATTTAAATTAAGTTCGATTTAGTTAAACAAACGAAGATTTTATGGATCCAATATTTTATATTTATTGTTAATTTTAAAATATATCCTTTTTTTTTTTTTAATTTAATTTCAGGATAACTTTTGAAAATAATTTTTAACGGTAATTTTTTTTCAAAAATATATATTGAAATTGAGTGAGAATTTATTAAAGGTTTTAAAATAAGTAAATAGAGGTATTTGAAGTTTTGTTTTTATTAAAATAAAAAATATTTTTTTAACACGAATTTTGAATAAATTATCTGAACAAACTTGAATTAACTTAACTTAAAAAATTTATAGTTGGATTGATTGGATTAGATTCGTTATTTAATAAATGTTGTTTGGGTTGGAAATGTAACGACTCAAGACTTCTATTACCTAAAGTCGTTATTGCATTTTATCCTAAGCTCTTATATGGAATTTAACTCTTAAAACATCGTCTATAAAGAATTCGTAGAACTAGAATCAAATATTGTAAAAGCATAATGACTTGAAATTGGTAGTGTACCTGTCACCACGATGTCGGACCTCCCAGTCAAATATTGTAAAAGCGTAATGACCTGAAATTGGTAGTGTACCTGTCACCATGATGTCGGACCTCATTGATAAGAATCACGGTGTTCCAAATGAACCTATTGCTAAGAAGATTCAAAAAATTATGTCAACAACAGAATTCGAATCTATGCACAGAGAGCTCAATTGATTTCAAACCTGTACTCAAGTACTAAGAAAAAACTATTTTTAATTTCATAAATTATGTAAAAGTCAAATGGTCAATTTGCCTTATTTTTTTTTTGTGGAGATTAGAAAGGATCGGGAATAAATTCCGTCCACAAACGACTTTTGTAGGAGACTATAAATACCCACAATATGTTATGTAAAATTCAGATTCGTGGATGAATGTAATTCAGATCTCAAATTGAGACGTTTCCTTTAGAAATCTGATCATCATATTTGTCATTTCTAAGTTTCAAGCAATTCTTGTGGTAGAATTGCACCCGAGCCATTCAATCAAGCCTTGATCAAGTTAGGTTGTGGAGTGACTCAATTTAGAACAAGGTTCCAAATCTTGCTTCTAGATCTTCGTAAGAGGTAATCTAATTTTAGCCTTATCTCTTGGTTGATCCAAATTTCGTATAAGGAGGTGTTAATTACTCTGATTCGAGGGTTCTTGCTAAAACAAAAGCTTGGATCGTTGGGCTGAGGATTAAGGTTGCGTTATCAGTTTGGTATCAGAGCTTAGGTTGCATCTTTGTGGCCGACTCTAGAATTGATTTTATCTTTAATTTCCGCTATTGTTTATCGTTTCTTTAAATCTGTCCATTTATTTTCTTGCTGCCATTCCTACCGTTCTTGATCATCTTTCCACTTTGTTCTTATTGTCCACTTTGTTGTTCTTGTCCTCTTAACAACCATTTGCACCTTTGTTTTTTATTTGAAGATCAAATAAATTTCAATTCTCATTTTTACCTAAAGCATATAAATTTAGAATTGTTGTGTTCAATATTTTTTTTTCCATCATTCTAAATTTTTCCAAATTCGGTAAAAAGGAAAGTTAGATCGTTCTCAAATCTTCACAACCATTCTCTTTGGAATTCATTTTTTACAGTGTGCAATTCTATCCCAAAATATCTGTGTCTCTTATTTGTTTGTTCACTTCTTGTTTTATTTTGTTGGTATTTCATAATTAACTTATCTTGATTGCTTTTAATAGCTTGCTACTACCATAATTGCTTTACCCATATATTAGCCTACCTTGATCATAATTTAGTCACTTTCCCAAATAGCCTACCTTTGTGTATATAAACACGAGTGTCCCTGAGTGTAAAATCAGTGAGTTGAGTGTTTGAGGTCCTAAACATATTTCACTACTGCTTGTACAATCATGAACCAAGATGAGGAAAATGGAGGGGAGATCAATGATCTAGTTGAAGAAGTCTAGAAGAATGAGGAGGAACTGGAAGATGGGATTCATTTGGCACTTATAACAAGAAGACTTGTTAAAACTCAAGTTACGGAGAATGATGTTGATGATCAAAGAGACAACCTGTTCCACACACGGTGTTTAGTCAAGGGGACTGCTTGTAGTCTTGTCATTGATAGTGGAAGTTGCACCAATGTTGTAAGTACCATGTTGATCAAAAGGTTGCAAATTCCAACCCAAGATCATCCTAAACCTTACAAGCTCTAATGATTCAATGATAGTGGAACAATGAAGGTAGTTTCCCAAGCTTTAATATCTTTTACTTTGGGAAAATATAAAGATGAAGTTCTTTGTGATGTGTTACCAATGCAAGCTGGAGATATATTGTTTGGCCGACCATGGCAATTTGATAGGAGGGTTATGTATGATGGCTATATGAATAGGTATTCTTTTATAAAAGAGGGTAGAAAAATCACTCTTGTACCTTTGAGTTCTGCAAATGTATTTGCTGATCAATTTAAGTTGGAGGAAAGAACGAAAGAGTTTGAGGAAAAAGAGTTGAAAGAAAAATAAGAGTTGAGTGAAAAAATAGAGAAAAATCAAAGAGAAAAAGAGAAGAATGAAAAAAGAGATGAAATTGAAGAAAAAAAGGAAGAGAGAGAGTTATTTGGTTACAGTTGGAGAGGTGAGAAGGTTTTCACAAAAATCGATCTTTGTACTTATGTACAATCGAGGAATTTTGGTCTCTAACTATAACAACTTGGCTTTGCCTAGTGTTTTTCAATCTCTTTTACATAAAGTTGAAGACATGTTTCAAGATAAAAAATCTGAACATAAAATAGACTTCATTACAAGGACTGTCATTCCTTATAAGCCAGCTTATCGAGTCAATCCAACTGAGGCAAAAGAAATTCAAAGAAAAGTGGAGGAGCTCATGGAGAAGGGCTATATACGAGAAAGTTTGAGTCCATGTTCTATACGAGACTTGTTGATGCCAAAGAAAGATGAAACTTGGCGCATATGCATGGATAATAGAGTAATCAATAAAATCACAGTAAAGTATTTACATCCTATTCCTAAGTTAGACGATATGCTTGATTTATTGCATGATTCATGTTTATTTATAAAAATTATTTTGAAATCTGGATATCATCAAATTAGAATGCACGTAGGAGATGAATGGAAAATAACTTTCAATATTAAGTTTGGACGGTATGAATGGCTTGTTATGCCTTTTAGGTTAACTAATGCTCCTAGTACACCTATGCACTTAATATATAATATTTTGAGAAAAGATGTGGGAGAACATGTTGTTGTTTATATTGATGATATTATAATTTATTTGAAGATTTTGCTTGAGCACATGGAGCATGTTAAATTAGTTTTGATTACACATAGAGGAGAGAAATTTAATTTTAATAAGGGTAGTTTTTGCAGGGAAAAAATTCACTCTATTGGCTTCATAGTTGGTAAAAGTAGAGTAGCATTAGATAGAGACAAAGTTAAATTCATTATGGATTTGCCAACACCAAAAAGTGCATGTAAAGTTCGGAGTTTTCATGAGTTAGCTAACCTCTATAAGAAATTTATAAATGATTTTGGAATCATAACTGAACTATTGAATGACTTAGTGAAAAAGAATGTTGTTTTTAAATTGGGAGAAATGCAAGATAATGCATTCAATTTGCTTGGGAAGAAATTAAGCAATGCATCATTATTTGTTTTGCCTAGCTTTTATAAAACTTTTGAAATTAGATGTGATGTATGTGGTTTGGTCATAAGTGCTGTTTTAATTCAAGATGGAAAGCCGTTAGGGTAATTTAGTGAAAAACTAAATGGGGCAACATTGAAACACCCTACCTATGATAAAGAATTGTTTGTAGTTCATATATTGCATGTGCCGCAACACTACTTATGGCCTAGAGAATTTATGATCCACTTTGATCATAAAAACTTGAAGTATGTGAAGGGTCAAAGCAAACTGAACTGTAGACATGCAAAGTGGGTGGAATTTATTGAAACATTTTCGTATGTCATCAAGTATAAGCAAGGTAAAGATAATATGGTAGTTCATGTGCTATCTAAAAGGTACGATCTCTTTACTCATCTTATTACAAAAATTCTTGGATTTGAGCCTATTACAAAATTATATACAGATGACCAGGACTTCAGAACTATTGATGCATTTTGTCTTGCAAAAAAAGCGATGGATGATTATTATGTGTTTCCTAAATTTTTAATTAAGAAAAGTATGCTTTGTATTCCTAAATGCTCTATAAAAGATTTGTTTTTGAGAGGAGCATTTGGTGGTGCCTTAATGGGACATCTCAGGATTAATAAAGTTTATAAAATGTTGCATAAACACTTCTTTTGGCTAAAGATGAAGCACGATGTCTATAAGTTTTGAAGCAAATGTTTGAAACGCAAAGAAACTAAATCTAGATCACAACGAAACGAATTTTATACTGCTTTGAATGTACCTAACAAATCTATAAAATTTGTTCTTGGTTTACTGCACACTAAAAAGGGTAAAGGTTGTATTTTTGTTGTGACAGATATATTTGCTGCTGACTTATTCTTTAAGAAAGTAGTTTATGGATTTAATACACTTCACTTTCTTCCTATTGCTTCTAATATTTTTGTGAGTGAAGCATGCAGATTTGATCAAAACATTTTCTTTGATTTAATACTGACTTATTCTTTAAGAAAGTAGTTTATGGATTTAATACACTTCACTTGTTTCCTATTCCTTCTAATATTTGTGTGAGTGAAGCATGCAGATTTGATCAAAACATTTCTTTAATACACTTCATTTGCTTCCTATTCCTTCTAATATTTTTGTGAAGCATGCAAATTTGATCAAAACATTTCAAAAGGAGGCGAAGGTGACGATTTTGCTGATTCGAGGACGAATCCTTTTGAAGAGGGGGAAGATGATAAGAATCACGGTGTTCCAAATGGATCTATTGCCAAGAAGATTAAAAAAAATATGTCAACAACAGAATTCGAACTTACTTGCGGAGAGCTCAATTGATGTCAACCCTGTCGCATTAGCCACTCAAGCACATCAACATTATTTTGTTAGAAAGAACAATTTTTAATTTCATAAATTATGTAAAAGTCAAATGGTCAATTTGCCTTATTCTTTTGTGGAGATTAAAAGGGATCAGGAATAAATTCCATCCACAAACGTCTTTTTTCGGGAATAAATTTCGTCCACAAACGTCTTTTTTCGGGAGACTATAAATACCCACAATATGTTATGTAAAATTCATATTCATGGATGAATGTAATTCAGATCTCAAATTGAGATGTTTCCCTTAGAAATTCGAGTATCATATTTGCCATTTCTAAGTTTTGTTTCCCTTAGAAATTCGAGTATCATATTTGCCCTTTCTAAGTTTAAAGCAATTCTTGTGGTAGAATTGCACCCGAGCCATTCAATCAAGCCTTAATCAAGTTAGATTCTAAGTTTTGTTTCCCTTAGAAATTCGAGTATCATATTTGCCATTTCTAAGTTTAAAGCAATTCTTGTGGTAGAATTGCACCCGAGCCATTCAATCAAGTCTTAATCAAGTTAGATTGTGAAGTAACTCAATTTAGAACAAGGTTCCATATCTTGCTTCTAGATCTTCGATTGTAAGAGATAATCTAATTCTAGCCTTATCTCTTAGTTGATCCAAATTTCGTATAAGGAGGTGTTAATTACTTTGATTCAAGGGTTCTTGCTAAACCAAAAGCTTTGATGGTTGGGCTGAGGATTAGGGTTGCCTTATCACATATTCTCTAGCTTGAGCACGAGTTTGCACCGAGTTGTCTGCCTCTTTCAATGCTCTAGGTGGATTAGGTGGGTTTTCGATGTTTTTGGTCGTGCAGTTGATGGTGATATGACCCTCTTGGCCACATCGAAAAAAAAATCTCGTCCCGGCCATACATCTTCCTCCGTGCAACTTCCCACAGATCTCGCACCCAAATTCCCTCCTTCATCTAGCCCCATCCTGGTTCTTGAGGTGTTTGTCCATACGTCGGGGAGGGTGCCTCTAAACTTGTCGAGGGTCAGATCGGTCAGCGTAGTGGGGTTTATGCGCTGGTGGCCGACGGACTGAGTCTCTCGAGTCAAAGGGACGTTTGCGTCCAATAGTAACTGACTTCTCTAGCCTTACCTCACTTTGGGCTTCTCTAGGGCCTTGGCAATTTTCAAAACTTCTTCATATGTCGATGAGTCTATGGACTCCCACTGTGCAGCCGATCTTCGAGTCTAGGCCTAAAACAAATTTTTCGGTCATGTTTTGTTCAGTGTCGACCAATGATAGCGCAAATCTTTTTAATCCCATGAACTCTCTGTCATATCTATCCAACGAATGTCCACCCTAGATCAAATGGGTGAATTCCTGCTGCTATTTCTTGAGTCGCTCCTAATACTTGTAACGGTAAGGGTTTCAAAAAGGCAAAAAAAAAGGGAAACGCCTCAAATCTCGCCGGAAATCATGGAATTTCCAGTGAGGGATGCCTTGCCAGCTAGGGTGTACTAATGCGCATTAAACCCTAGGTACCTTAGTAGCCTTCTTTTTCTTTTTGAGTCACTGTCATACCTGTGAGGGAGGAGCCAAAGGGTTTAGGTGAGGGATCGAAAACGTCGCGAGACTTCAGATCGGGTTGGGAGATCAATATCGCCGCGAACTTTAGGTAGGAGCAGGCGCTAGTGTACGTCGGGCAAGGAGGGACAGACGTGCCAACGGAAATGGACGAACGACGACGCTTCCACAGGTGACAGTAGCCAAGCCCGCGATTAGGGTTATTGAGGCGTTCGGGCGAGGAAGACGAAGCGGCAGGCGCGGGTCGACCCTCGGCATTTCCAGTTCGTCTCGACTGGCGTGCAGCACACACCTCGTAGGCCGTGCTTGGACACCACCATTGGGCCTCGTTCCTTTTCGGCCCAAACAAGAGGCGCGCCCAGAAACCCTGCGCCGTTAGGGTTCTTCGCAGCCCGTCGGTTTTGGCTCCACCGGTGGCTCGGCTAGGTCGGCTCGGTAGTGCGGCTTGGCGGCTCGACATCCGAACAGTATACCTATTTCTGGGTTTTTGACTCTTCTGAAGCCATTCCCACCCTTGTTTCAGCCATCTGAGGTCAGTATAACTCCATTGTGATGAAATAGCTTGTGATAAGGACGTACCTTGATAGCTAGGCATAAGAGCTAGTTGTGAAAGGGCTCTAAGTGTATCATGTTATCTTATTGGAGGTAGTTAGGCACCGGAGTTGGCATTGTGGGTGACTTCGGCCAAGGCCAAAGAGGTAAGTAACCTTACTGTTGGTGTTAGATATGTATGTAAGTTGGTGCGTGCCCTGTGGCCCTTGCTCGCGCCATGTGTGTTGTTGATGTATGCTAGGTTAGATGTTTCTTGTAGCGAAATGCTATGCATGCCATGTTTATGTATGTGATTCTTGCAGCGAAATACTATGTATGCCATGGTTATGTATGTGATACTTGCAGTGAAATGCTATGTATGCCATGTTCATGTATGTGACGATTGTGACACGGTTTGCTACCCTGTGTGTATGAGTTTGATTGACATGTCATGATTGTAATGAGAACCCCGCATACCATGAATGAGATGACTAGTATGCTATGCTATGCTTGCTCGATGTTGACCTAGTTATGCTATGTAATGCAATGAGGGGATGGAACGTTGTAGGTGTAATGTCATGGAGGTAAACCTTAAGAACCTCATACACGCTATGGTTATGTACTTGGGGCACTCCCCCGTTATGCTACTGATGGTACGGACGGGTATATTCGTTATTGTGTTCGCCACGATATCATGCAGGTGTCATACATACCGGACCAAGCCAGGCCCAGGGGGTTCGCTTGCGAGCTCGCCTGGTGGGCCCACAGTCACACACATGGGCCATGTGTGGGAAAGTACCATGCATCCACCCCGCCCGGACAAAGCAAGGGCCTAAGGCCATGGGAAGGAATGGAAGACAGACCCCTCTCTCAGTTGCTCTCTCTTAACGCTTGTGCTCATGTAGGTGTATTATGTGCGACATGTATGTGTATTGTGTGCGATTGCTTTTATCCAGATGTATGATTATGTGCTTAACCCCAACAGTGGGGCGACTTACTGTGTATTTTATATAATACTCAAGCCACGTGCTACCCATATTTTCAGGTAAGGGCAAGGCTCCCATGTACAGCTGACAGTGGATGCTGCGAAGGCCATGGAAATCTTGAGGAGAGTTTTTCGTAGGCGCCTTGTTGGATTCTTTTGGGTTCATAGTTATTGCAATTGTTTCCTCTCGTTCTCTGTTGATTATTTCTAGGTTAGGTTGCCATTATTGACTTCCCCAGGTATGAACTACTTATAATAATGAACGCATTGTTGTTATTGAGACTGTCTTACGTGAACTCTTGTTCAGTTGATTATGCAAGTATAAGGTAACGTCACTAATTAGGTTAGAGAAAATTAGGGGCGTTACAATACTCCTTTGGGAAGGACTCCTTAAACTGATCCCATGCCATAATTTTCCCTCATGGGTTTAATACTATCTTTATTATTCGTCCACCATACGTCTGTGTCCTTTTGCAGCATAAATGAAGCACACGGTACTATCTGATTGTTCGAATATTCTATTGATAGGAATGTGGTTTCTATGGACGAAATCCACATCTGAGCTACTATCGGGTCTCTCATAGTATCGATGATGGGCAGGGATCGTACCGCTTGAAGTCCTGTAACTAGTTTGCTCCTTTGGTAGTTTGCGAACTGTTGGCTTGTTGGGTGACCATCATGGCGTGCAACATAGCCTGAAACGACTCTCACATCAGACTAGTAGTGGGGTCTATTCCAACTACTGTGCGGCTTGGGGTGGTGCAGCTTGGGGCGGCACAGCTTGAGGCGGCGCAACTACATCTATCCTTGTTACTAATCCTTCTCGAGGTGGGCTCTCTTCAGCCTCACCTCTTCCTCTACCTATAATAGGGGGTCATTCCCTTCTCCGTCGTCCTCTTTCACGTCCTCTAGGGGACATGTTTCTAGAAACTAAGATAATATTTCTTAAGCCTAAGGCTCGCTAATATGAGTAACAATAGATCGCGTAACACAAAATCATACAATAGTGCAAACATAGCACATGGTATTAATTCAATTAACATGCTGTAATCAACAACATATTCTTAATTCACTGTATGTAATATCATATCATATTCAAGAACATCACATAAAATAAAGTGTAGTGATTTAAGGTCGTTTCTTTTTCTTATCTTATGCAAGGCATACCTAACAGTGACAAAATATCGATGGTGGGACCATGAAACGTGCCAAGCCTACCTCGTAGGCTAGTGTATAGAATCTATAACCTAGAGCTCTAATACTAACAATAACGACCCTAGACTTCCGTTACCTAAAGTCGCTACTGTCATCTTAATCTAAGCTCTTATGCGAAATTTAACTCGTAAAACATCATATTTAAAATGATAATTTCATCTTAAGCATAACATCATCATTGAAAGCACCGTCATGGTCTTACGTGTTCGAAAACATAATTCAGAAACAAAATTTAAAACAAATAATGATAAATAATTCAAAAACATGAAATGCATAACAACCTATTCTAACGAAAGTCTAGGAATTTAAAATGTTGCAAGCCTAAGCTCGTGTCATGGTCTCTGATTGCGATGTTGTTGTTATCATATAGGAACGTCTTACCTTTACCTGAAAATGATGTAGCACACGACCCAAGTATTTTGAAGAATACTTAGTAAGTGACCCAACTATAGGGGGTCGTGAAAATGCAAACACATGCAAGTCATGCTCTAGGGACCTATCGTTAAAATCATCCTAGAGGTGGCCTCCAGTCTGGACTAAATTGGATGTGCAGTACTTTCCTACACACGACCCACATGTGCGAGTGTGAATCTCCATGCGGTTTGCACTCCCCTAGACCCATCATAGTCGAGCTAGTTGTCCATAGCGACGTCCAGAGGTTAGCAGACCCTTGAGTGTCATGTGCGACATGAGCACTATCGTCATCGTAGCGTACGCGTCCGTACTCATTATCGTAAAAAGGGGTAGTATCCAGATGTTTATATACACACACAAATGCATGAGGTCCTTATGATTTCTCGTCTTTAAAACATCTTTATGACACAACCCTAAGTTCATCCTTATATTACTATCACTAATATATGTGCATTAACTTCAATCTTTTCATCATCATTAACATTAAATAAGGTTGTGTCCTAGGCAAAATTATCGTCATAATGCAATATGGCATTCATAACATGCTTCTCAACTTAATATTAAAAATAACGCCATAATAAGGAAATAACATCATTCTACGTCGTTCTGTTAGCATGCATAGTCGTGGTCAAGTAACATCATCATAAACATATCATAGTCATCGTAAACATCATCAAGCATCATCGTATACTTATACACGTCATCATACATTATACATCATATGTCGTACATCAGAATTCATCATCAAGGCATCATAAACATAAAAGCATAAATGCACGTCCGTGAGCCACTAGACATCGTCATGATCCTTCTAGTCGTCCTTCCTGCCAGATCTGCAGAAAAGTGGGGCATACTGTCGTTCGCTGCTGATATAGGATGGATGAGTCCTATCAAGATGAACCTCCTTCTACGACACTGGCGACTACTTCCTCTTACAAGATTGATCCAAATTGGTACAACGACACAGGCGCCATTGATCGTATTATCAGTGACTTGGATTGTCTCGCTGTGCATGAATGCTATCATGGAGGTGAACAAGTTCAAGTCAGCAATGGAGCAGGTTTGCAAATTTTGCATACTCGTCATTCTTCAATTAATATTGTTGTTCGTCCTCTTGAATTGCGTAATCTTTTGCATGTGCTTGAAATTTCCAAACATCTTCTTTCCGTTCATAAATTTTCCCATGATAATGATGTATTCTTTGAATACCATTCTCGGTCATTTTCTATTAAGGATCGACGGTCAAAGAAAAGTCTTCTAGATGGGAGGTGTGAGTCTGGTCTCTATCCTATCAAGCCATCTTATGTCGATGATCTCAGGCGTGCGCACGTCTTGGACATCCTTCATCTCAAGAAGTGAAGTCAATTTTGCGTCTCAATAATATTTCGTGTGCTAGTGAGTCACTTTTTCCAGTTTGTAATGCGTGTCAATTAGCAAAAAGTCGTCAGTTACCATACACTAGTTCTTTTCATCGGTTTTCGTCTCCTTTGGAATTGACTTTTTCTAATGTTTGGGGTCCTGCACCTCCATCTGTTGGGGGCCTTAAATATTATATCAGTTTCATTAATGATTTCAGTCAATTTTCGTGGATCTATTTGATGCATGATCATATAGAAGCTCCTTAATACGAATCCAACAACTGATCATTTTCATGTACCCGAAGGAGCAATTACAAGAAGTAATGCAAAGAAGATTCAAGTATCAAATCAAGAAAAAGCATGGAGTGACAATAAATATCACTTGACATTGGAAAGTGATTTGAAGACTTTATGTCTTTGGTAGTTTAATTACATGTAAGACTATTTGTCATTTCTTATTTTCTTCCATTTATATTTAATTGCTTCTATTTGTAATTTGTAGTCAGTAGTTGAACTATATTCTGTTTGAATTAAATTTTTGGCCCAAAGGCATGTGATATTCAATTTTGAAATCATGGTGGAATACAAAAACCTTGTGTTTGAAACCCTTTGGGTGTCATGTTTCCTTCAAACCTTACTTTACGTTTGATGTTTAAACCGATTCATTAGATTAGTTTTGATCAAGCTAATTCTGAAGTGAATCGTCTTGGAATCTAGGAGTGAACATCATAGATTTTAAGTTCGATCTAAGAGTTATTCATCTTCTAACCAGCTCTTGGTTGGAACCAATTCGTTAAGTTAATTTTCTTTGTGAAAGTTTGCAGTGATTCTAGAAGGACCTCTAGCTTTGCAAAATCCACCAATTGTTAACCGTTAAGTTAGCTCTTGGTTAGAATCAATTGGTTAAGTTAGCCCAATGGCATGCACGTCTTGGACATCATTCATCTCAAGAAGTGAAGTCAATTTTGCGTCTCAATAATATTCCGTGTGCAATGAGTCACTTTTGCCAGTTTTTAATGCGTGTCAATTACCAAAAATTCATCAATTACCATACACTAGATCTTTTCATTAGTCTCCGTCTCCTTTGAAATTGATTTTTTCTAATGTTTGGGGTCCTGCGCCTCCATCTGTTGGGGACGTTAAATATTATATTAATTTCATTGATGATTTCAGTAAATTTTCGTGGATCTATTTGATACATGATCGTACAGAAGCTCCTCATATACTTTTGCAGTTCCAAGCTCATGTTGAGTGCCTCCTAGATACTAAAATGAAGTGTGTCCAGTCTGATTGAGGTGGAGAATATCAAAAAATTCATAACACATTTTTTTTCATCCCCTTGAAATTTCTCATCGTGTTTTGTGCCCTTACACGAATCAACAAAATGGATCTGCTGAATGCAAGCACCATCATATTGTTGAAACTGGCCTAGTCCTTCTAGCTCATGTTGATGTACCTATTAAATTTTGAGATGACACGTTTCTTACATCCACATATCTCATCGATCGTCTTCCAATTCGTATCATCGATAAAAAAAATGCTCCTTAGAGCGTGTTTTTCATACCCCACCAAATTACTCACTTTTTTGGTGTGCTTGTTGGCCTCATCTTCGCCCTTATAACAAACAAATGCTCTCTTTTCGATCCAAGGAATGTGTCTTTCTAGGCTACAGTTCTTTACATAAAGGGTATATGTGCTTTGACATCGATTCTGGTCGTGTCTATATTTCTAGAGACGTCATATTTGATGAGAATGTTTTTCGGTTCAAGAGACCTCACCCAGTTCTTCCCCAACCTTGCAACCGACGCACAATGCCTTTGATTTGCGCACCTTGCATTTGGGTAACAGCAATACTAATTTGGAAAATGATCATAGAAATTCTGGTGCCCACATCAGCTTCAGAATTTCCGCCGCAATCCTTCGCATAACTGCCGCGCAAATCGGCATCAATTGTTCCGCTAATGATTGGGCCTCGGATGCTTTGAGCAGATGCTATTCTCGCATCGCCTGGGCCCCACCTGGATTCTCTAGGTTCTAATCCTAGGGAACGATCTCCTGTCTGATGTCTCTGACTGAGTGTCTGGTGAGGAAATCCTTGACGAAGGAAAAACTACTAAAGAAGTTGTTGGGAGAAGAAAAAACAGAAAAGCGTAACAAAATAACATAGAGAGAAAGAATATGAAGATTTTGGATTTGACTTTACTGAAAAAAACACGGTACACTTATTTCTCATTTAATTGACCTATTTAAAAAAAATTACATGGCCGAAGTGGCCAACAAATCTTGCTCCTAAGGTTGGCCCAAATGACCAACTAAAAATTGTTCTCCCATTATACGTGTATGCTTAAATTCATAGGGCCTAAAAACAAGATTCAAACAACTGATTTTAAGAAAAAACGTGAATAACTAAATAAGAAAAAAAATATAGTCTTTTATCTAACAATCTCTTCCTAAAAGCTGTGATTTTGAACTCCGATCTTTGAGCGTCGTTCCTCAAATTTTACTCGCTCAAGAGACTTGGTGGAAATGTCTCCAAGTTTTCCTCTGTTCGGATGAAATCAATCTTGATGAGCCATCGATCTGCACATTCCCTAATGTAGTGGGATCTGATTTCTATGTGCTTGCTCCGGTCGTGCAAAACGGGATTTTTGATGAGGGAGATCGTAGCTTTGTTGTCCACGTATAGCATTGGTGGATCGCCTTCTCTTTCGATGAGTTTTCCATCAGTCGCGCAAGCCAGACCCCCCTATGTTTCCGCCGTCGAATCGGCTGTATTATGCTTCGCAAGAAGACAAAACAACTATCTACCATCATCAACATCACCGGCCATGTCACTATCATGGTAGCCGACCAACTCATCTGCACATTCCCTAATGTAGTGGGATCTGATTTCTATGTGCTTGCTCCGGTCGTGCAAAACGGGATTTTTGACAAAACAACTATCTACCATCATCAACATCACCGGCCATGTCACTATCATGGTAGCCGACCAACTCATCTGCACATTCCCTAATGTAGTGGGATCTGATTTCTATGTGCTTGCTCCGGTCGTGCAAAACGGGATTTTGTGCTTGCTCCGGTCGTGCAAAACGGGATTTTTGATCAGGGAGATCGTAGCTTTGTTGTCCACGTATAGCATTGGTGGATCGCCTTCTCTTTCGATGAGTTTTCCATCAGTCGCGCAAGCCAGACCCCCTATGTTTCCGCCGTCGAATCGGCGATGTATTATGATGCTTCACAAGAAGAAGACAAAACAACTATCTACCATCATCAACATCACCGACCATGTCACTATCATGGTAACCGACTCAAGCTTCTCTCCTTTCCTCTTCCTGCGCAGTATCTCACACGGCCATGTCACTATCATGGTAGCCGCCGACCCAACTCAAGCTTCTCCTTTCCTCTTCCTACGCAGTATCTCACACCCTAGCCCTCTGGTTCTGGCTACTAGATGCTCGTCCGTAGGTGCTTCCATAGACGTACTGTAGTCGTGCTTGCAGCAGGATCAACCACATGATACAGTCGTGGCTCACCAGCGCAGTGGCTCAATATGGCAAGAGCAAACGCCAGCCAATCCTCCCGGATATCGATTGCGACGTGGAGGAGTAAGTGAGCCTACCTGGGATGGACCCCACGATGTGTGTATTTTTGCACTTTGGTGCATTTTCTCCTACTTGAACCTGAGACCTGTGCGTTGTTAGGTTGACGTTCTAGCTAATTGAGCTAATCAACTTGACTTTGATGAAGTTGGCTTCTCCGCAATGATATACCACTGGTAGATTAAACCAGGCTCTGATACCACTTGTTGTCTCTGACTGAGTGTCTGGTGAGCTTGACAAAGGAAAAACGGGCGAAGAAATTATTGGGAGAAGAAAAAACAAAAAGCGGAAGAAAATAACAGAGAGAGAAAGAATACGAAGAGTAAAAAACACGGTACACTTCTTTCTCATTTAATTGACCTATTTAAAACAAATTACATTCTAAAGAGGGACAAAGTGGCAAACAAATATTGCTCCTAAAGTTGCCCAAGTGGCAAGCTAAAAACATGCTCTCTCATTATATGTGTATGCTTAAATTTAGATGGCCAAAAAACAAGATTCAAACAAATGATTTTAAACAAAAACGTGAATAAGTAAATAAGAAAAAAATCACAATCTTTTATCCAACACTGGCTCGCCTCAGAGTGCGCAACGCTTGATTGGGTCTTCAGCCGCTGGTCGACCGACTGCTATAACACCGGCTACTCCCCTTGCAACAGGTGGTATGACTGTCTCCTCAGCCATGGATTTTGCAACTACTACTTATTCATATGGTACTCAATTGAAGCACAATATCAAGCAACCTAATGTGTGTACAAATGGAACAGTAACATATTCTGCGGTTCAGTCTTCTGTCTCTGAACCTACTTCACATATTACTACTATGGAGCATCCTCTCTGGCGTCGGGCAATGAATGATGAATTTTAGGCACTTCTAAAAAATAAGACATGACATTTAGCTCCTCCTCGTGGTGCTCGTCTTAACGTTATTGATTGCAAATCAGTTTTCAAACTCAAGCAAAAACCAGATGGATCTATTGATTGTGACGAAGCACGCCTGGTTGCTAAAGGGTTTAAACAACAGTATGGTGTTGATTATGATGATACCTTCAGTCCGATTGTTAAGGCCACTACCATTCGGCTCTTAACGTTTTTCTTGTGGTTGGGCTTTTCGGCAGATTGATATTCAAAATGCTTTTTTTTTCTGGCCTTCTTAATGAAGATGTTTATATGAAGCATCCCTTGGATTTGTGGATTCTCAACATCCTGGTCATCTCTGCAAGTTGGATAAGTCGCTTTATGGCATCAAACAAGCTCCGTGTGCCTGGTTTTCTCGCCTTAGCCCCAAACTGTTACAGTTGGGTTCTACACCTTTAAATACTGATGTCGCTCTTTTCATTTTTAACAAGGCGAGCATTTAGATGGATATTCTCACCTACATTGATGACATTATTATCATAAGCTAATCTTCTATGGCTACTGAGAAACTTCTTACACAGCTTCGGGATGATTTTGTCGTCAAGGATCTTGGCACTTTGAGTTATTTTCTTGGGATTGAGGTTCGTCATACTTCCCATAGACTTGTTCTGACACAACAGAAATACATTCAAGATTTATTGTCCATAACCAATATGATCACTTCCAAAAGTGTGCCCACATCTATGCTTCCTAGTGAGAAGTTGTTATTGGATGGTGGTGAAAAGCTTTCGCCTGAGGATACTACTCGCTAACGAAGTGTCGTTGGTACTCTTCAATATTTGTATATGACACGTCCTAATATCTCCTTCTGCGTCAACAGAGTTTGTCAGTTCATGTCCTCCCTGACTTCTGTACGTTGGGCAAACGGATTCTCCGTTATCTACATGACATTATTAATATGGGCTTCTGTTTTACAAAGTCCAGCACTGATTTGCTTAGTGCTTTCTCGGATGCTGATTGGGCCGGGAGTTCTGATGGTCGTCGAAGCATTGGAGGCTATGAGATCTTCTTTGGTGGAAATCTTATCTCTTGGAGTTCAAGGAAACAATCGACCGTTTCTCGTTCTAGTACGGAGGCCAAATACAAGCCGGTTGCTGATGTCACTGTCAAATTAATCTGGATCCAAGTCCTCTTGCGTGAGCTCGAGATTTCGCAAGCGCAAGCGCCTAACCTGTGGTGTACAATATTGGTGCTACCTATTTTTTCACCAATCCAATCTTTCGTCTACGGACGAATCATGTTGATGTTAATTATCACTTCGTTCGTTAACGAGTATCAACTCGTCACCTTGATGTGCGTGTCATATCTTCCAAGGATCAGCTCTTTGATATCATGACAAAGTCACTGCCAGCTGCTTCTTTTAGCAGTTTTCATTCAATGCAATCTGAACTTAGTAGTACATCGTCTAGATTGAGGAGGAGGAGGGGGGGGGGGGGGGGGGAGAGTGTTAAACTTAGAAGGTGATATTTAAATATAGTAGGAGAATCCTCTATTCTCGGAGCTGCATCTCCTGATTTCCTGGTTTGTTGTTGTGGATCAAGACTTACGCATGTAATCTTCATTGTACACATCTCCTATGTATATATGAGGTCGTGACCCATACAGGTCATTGCGTCATTCAACCTAACAATTGAATGGTGTTGATATATTTCTGGTCTCTGAGAAGAACCTGTCTCCTTTAGTCAGTTGGACAACATAGGTTATGCAGCAGAGTTTGGAAGGAGTTCATAGAAGATTGTGAAGGGTGCGATGGTAGTAGCACGTGGCACAAAATATGGAACCTTATACACTAGCGTATGGTGTATAACCATGGTTGTTGTGCTGAGAGTGCTTGGACGTATGAGCGTTATGTTAGTTACAAAAAGAGTATTAGAAGGCTTGAAATCTGTGATATAGATCTTTGGGAGAGATGCATTATGGGCAAACAAAAAAACAAGTTAGCTTCACAACGGTTGCCAAAGAAATAAAGATAGTATGGTTAGGAATGGTCACTCTTTGAATCTTATATAATTGCATCTTACATTCCATGAACTCAAGAGTCATGTTATGACAAGATATTATGAATGACTTAAGCTCACGAGGATGATATATTGCATGAATAAGACATGTATACTTTAGGGTCATGAACTCTAAGCATGCTATGAAGATTGGGTCCAGTACGTATTACCCGAGGGTTAGCCGATAATGTTATATCAAGATTTACTACCCTAAGGACATGGAAAAGACAAGAACATTATACACGTCATGCACTAAAGGTACCTTGACCCTCAAAGAATGCTAAATAATACTCTAATCATGCCTAAGGTGACCCATGACCTCCCATCACGCGGTACATTTCTGAGACCTTTGTTTTCTTCTTCCAGTCGGGATGTCATCCACCTAGTTTTTCTTAGTAGTATGACATGCTCGGCCTCATGTTTTCCCTCACCTATATAAGATGCTCAGTGGAATGGTCCTACATTTATGACCGTGCGGCATCGTAATCTTGACACGCTCACGACTAGCCTTAAGGGAAATTAAGCCCCATATATATTTTTCGCCCCGGCTTTGTGGCTTCGTCGGACCTTAGGCGAGGTTTGTCTTCGCCAATCGAACATCACTTGTGCAGAATCCAAGCTTGTTCAACCACACACGCCACCTGCTCGTGCATGTTCAATCGTCTGCGACGCATCCGACTTGCCTCTACACTATGCCAAGTCATTTGACTCGACCTTGGCTCTGCTCGGGCCAAAGTCTTTCAACGCAACGTCGCATCTCATCTTGCCATCTCGATCTCCATCGACAGGGTCCATATGTCTTGACGCCATCCCAAGTCTCAGGATGTCGTCGGCCATCATAACTCACTCGGTTATGCCATCGAGAATGGGCCCGCGTGTCTTTCATCTCATCGAGGCTTCCCGAACATCCATCCATCCGGGTTCTATCGAGGCATTGGCCCTCCCGTGCCCATGCCGAGTCATTTATGGATACCGTACCGGATAGCGAGTGTATGTAGCAAGCTCCAACACGCGGGGTAGGGCGCAATACCGGCACACCCGTGTCGTCCGGTACTACCCTTCAAAAATCCATTTCAAAGGAAGTCACCCAAGACACTCTTCTCGGTACGCTCGCCCACACTGTGACACATGTATGTGCCATAGGATAGCTCACTTAGGCCACAGGGCCCAGGGGTGGTGGAGAGCTAACACCATGGTACCCCTATAGTACATTTTGAGTCATTTTCAATCTTCCAGGCGTAGACATTTGGTGAACGGTCATACGGTGTCGTGCATTGTCCGTCCGGTGTTTGATTGACATCAAACTTGGCGAGCATTCATATTTCATATGAACGGACTTAACTCCCGAACCGCATGCCCAAATACCTTTCGGAACCCCAACTTTTGAGGTTAAGGCTCGGGGCCCTACCCGGCCCTTCAACAAGCCTATTCTGCCCTTCATGTCTATTCTGATGTCTCTGTCTTGCTTATGTCTCAGCTTGTCTTCAATGCCCACTTCACGTGGTGGTGTGTTGGATGATGCATCGTCCTCCTCGATTGCATCAGGGCACTCGTCTAGGCCCTCGCGTGGCCAGATGGGCGCCAGTTGAGGGTCGCTGCTTTTATTGTCGCAACGTGAGGGTCACAACCTACTCTCTTCATAGTATGGTTGTGACACTCAGCACCACGTTTACCTAACAGGATGTCACGTCCGTGTTATGTACCAATCATGTGACCTTTTAGGTCTTCACGGGGAGTAGTCATGAGATATGATGAGGATAACTACCAAGTTGACTACATGCTATGGCTCATGATACAAGAAACTAATTAGCCAAGATAAGTCTCTGGTTAGCACAAGAGAGTATATTACATTAGTCATGAACCAAGAAGCCATAAACCTCCCACGGTACAACATGTTTATGACTCATACTACATTGCTTGGAACATAAGAAGCCTTAAATATAGGTTTTTAAACTGCATCCCTTAGAATGTAAGAAGCCTTGAATACAAGTTTTAGACTGTGTCGCTTGGAATGTATGAAGCCTTGAACGTAGGTTTCAAATTACACCGCTTGAAACGTAAGAAGCCTTGGGTGAAGGTTTCAGATTGTATCACAAGGGACATAAAAAACCTGAATGTCGGTTTAGACTATGTCGCTTGGAACACATGAAGTCTTGGATGCAGGTTGTTAGATTCATGTCTTGTACTGTAAATCCTAGGGGGTGTCATAGGGAAGAGAAAGAGAACAAAAACTAAGGACAAGAACCAAGAACATGAACTAAGTCAAGGAAAAAAACTAAGACCAAGAATCAAGAACCAAAGATAAGAAACTAGAACAAGGATCAAGATCCACATTATCATAACTAAGAACCTAGAACCTCTTAACTAAGCAAGAAATAGTTGTCTAATATTGTTAGTTGTGACATTGACAATAAGTTCTTTATACTTGATGCATGATAGACATAATGTAGTAACACCATATCAGATTTATTACTAGGCATTATCGTCGTGTTGTCGATCTAAGCAATTAGTATATGTGAGTTGTTGATTGTGTGTACCACACTTCTTTTTTACTCTTTATTGTCTTCCCGCTTCATAATATGCTCTCTCATTATCCCCATGAGTGCAAGCTCGTCTTCTTCTAAGGCACATAGTACCTTTGCATCTCATTCATCCTCCATCTCTTTTTTGGAGGTTGCCACATTGCTTTCGATAGATTTTTTCTTAAACCAACAGTCCTCGGACATATGACTCTTCTTTCTGCAATTGTAGTAAATGTTTTCAAATCTCTTCTCTTGAGAACTCTTATTGTTCTAGAGAACTCTTATTGTTCTTCTTAACTTTCCAAGATTGTGTGATTCATTGGTAACTTCTTCCTTTATCATCAATTTTGTATCGATGTATCCAACTTTGGTCGATGGCTTATTATTGTTTCGACTTTTACTTGCGTAGAGCGCTTCTTCTTCACTCCTTAGTGTGATACCTTCAATTTGCTTATTGAGCTTCTCTAATGATGGACTCATATCTAGTTTAGTAGTCTCTTGACATATCGACTTGACCCTATGGAAGTACTGAACAATCTTCATGTCGCGTTGTGAAATTACTAGTAGTCAATTCTCCAAAATTTGCAACCTCGTATCGTTCTTCTTTTAGAAAAGCGTCACAAATGGGTCTCATGCTTCTTTCGGCGTTTTGTTGTCCCAAATGTGCTCCAAAATTTGAAAGGTGTCATTTCAGTGAAAGGTGCCATTTCACGTTGTGGAACTAATAGCAGGTCATGCTTCTTTCGTATAGTTCTTCTTCCAGTGCTTCTTTCGACGTCTTATTATCTCTTCTTCAACTGTGGTTTTCATAGAAAATATTGTCTTGCTTCATTTGATTTTCTATTTGTGCAAGGTGTCATTAGCATCCTCCTGAGAGGAATAATTTCGCTTCCACCAATGACCTCCCATAGGTCTTATTTGTTTAGATAAGACATCATGCATATTGTCCATGTGTTATAATTGTTGCAGTTGAGTTTTTTAATTTCTCAAACGACTTGGAGATTACTCAAACGACTTGGAGATTACTCATCGTATTTACAGTACTTGGAAATCATTTTTGTAGAACTACCATGAGATGTTCATCGGAAAATGCTTCTCTAATCTAAAGCTCTTCTCTTTGTAATCGGATATATATTTCGCTACTTGATTTTTTGTTACCTCACCTTGCTATACTAGATTTAAATATCAAGTAAAGATCTATGTTTTAGGCTTTTAAGTTCCTCTAATAAGGTAATGCAGTTGGTCTGTGTTTCTGTAGATTTTTTTTTCTTTTTTTTTCGTTGATGTTTATTATTGTTTCTTTCTTAATTCTTCATAAATCATTTATTTGAGAATAGAATAATTATTAATACCAATAGCTAAATAAATTCAAAAACTAAAATTTACATTATTTATAAGAATGATCATTAAATCAAATTTGTTAAAAATATTTTAATAATTTGAATTTAAAAAATTTAATAACATTTTCAATTATTTATAATATTTTTAATTAGTTTACAAAATTATGATAATTAATAATTTAATTATAATAAATCAGAAATAATTTATTTCTTACAAATAAAATAATGTAATAAAAAATGGTTGGAAACGTAATGGGCCAAATAATATCATTAATGGAAGATTGTTTGGGCCGAAAAAGTAATTACTTTTTTAAGTATAAATAATCAAATAAATAATTAATAATTTAATTATAATAAATCAGAAATAATTTATTTCTTACAAATAAAATAATGTAATAAAAAATGGTTGGAAACGTAATGGGCCAAATAATATCATTAATGGAAGATTGTTTGGGCCGAAAAAGTAATTACTTTTTTAAGTATAAATAATCAAATAAATTCATCTAAATAATTATATCACTGTATATTGTAGGAGTGCGCCAGGCCCGAGAAATAGTGCAACACTTGGGCGACGCTTGAGAGCCCGGGTAGCAAGCTACCGCAGTGGGCCCTCCCCCTTGAAAAATTAATTTAATATCATGTGGGCCGATGGCCCACGTATCAGATATTAAACTGATAAGAACAGATACTACACTTGATCTTAGCCAAAAGGCCGAGAAAGGTATGATTATATTAGCAATCTCGACGCCTTTTTATAGTCTCGCTTCCTCTTGCTTCTTAGCCTTGTCCGATGTGGGACAAACTCATTTTCTCATCCTCACGCTTCTCTCCATCAATCGAGTATGGTATTTTTTTTTTTTTTTTTCTTTTAGTTTTTATTTATTTAAATTTTATAATAATTTAGTGCAACATTTTGTAATTTAAAATTTTGTTAAATTTAGTCTAAGAAACTTAAATTTATTGTTCATTTAAAAAAATTAAATTAAATTTAGTGTTAATTTTAAAATTAAAAAAAAAAAAACTAACTTTATTGTTATTTTTAATATATACATTTGTGCTTAGGATATATTTTTTTTATTTTTTTTTTCAATTTCATATTTATTTTTTTATTTATTATACAATAATTCTTTATTATATTTTCTTTTAACCGTTTACAAAATAATTTTCCAAAATATATATGGAAATTGAGTTACAAATTTTAATTAAATATTTGAAAATAAATATTTTACTAACTAACCTTACACTTTTATTAAAAACAAAATTTGAAATAAATGATTAGAACAAGGTGAATCAACTTGTAAGGCCCCTAATTTACAAGAGTTCACGAGTCTCAATAACGACAATGCGTTCATTATTACAAGTAATTCATACCTGGGGAAATCAATAATGACAACCTAGCCTAGAAATCAACAGAACTAGAGAAAACAATTGCAAAAAACTATGAACCCAAAAGAATCAACGACACTATAAACTCTCCTCAAGATTTCCATGGCCTTCGCAGCATCTACGGTCAGTGGTACATAGGAGCCTTGCCCTTACCTGAAAACTCTCCTCAAGATTTTTTTTAGGTGTTTTCTCAATTCTTGTGGTCCCTTCAAACGAGTTTAAAACAAGTGTTCTTACTACTTAACGTCATGCTATCAACTCAAACCGAGTTCATGTTTTCTTAATACTTAATGTTTTAGGTGCTTTGTGTTCCATGTAAATATCGCCTGCAAGTCCCCCGAGATACTTAACGTCATGTTAACCTACACGGATAATATTTGCTCAACCTGTCGACAAATTCTCTTATTCAACTTAAACCGAAAAGGTTGAACTGGGAGGCGATAATTGGGTTTAAGATCATAAGACTAAGGATCCTAAGAAACTTTCAAGAAGACTGGCTTTCTTTCATATCTCTACTACCATTCTCATTGTCCCCTGCTACCCGTCATACATGCAATCTGCCAATTCCCAACCTAATGCAAAAGGTAGAAACTAGAACGAATAATGAACGGTAATAGTTCAAGTCCATTGCAAGTAGATATTAGTCTGTTTCTTTTAGGCTTTCTCTCAAGGTTTTAAAACGTGTAGGAGAGGTTTATGATGTTTTTTTTCTTTTCTTCGTTTAGGAAGAAATTGTTGGAAGAAGAAAGAAATACAAGCGCAAGAAAATAACCGGAGCAAGGAAATGAAAACTTTGGGATTTGTTGTTTCTCAAACACCAGTACATTTGTTACTCATTTGATTGCCCAGTATAAAAAAATCTACCCTAAAAATGGCCCAAGTGGCCGACTAAACTTGCCCACTTACGTGTAAACATGGCCCAGATGGCTAGTCATTTGATCGTGTATGTCAAATTGTAAAAAAAGAATCAACTAACTAATCGAAAAAACGTGAATAAATTAAATAAAAAAAACCACAAGATTTTATCTAACGGTTTTTACACTCTTGTAAGCAATGCTTAGTTCATAACATTTTCTACGCGTAATGCTTAGTTCTCCTTTCCAACTGATGTGTAATCTCACAATCCACCTCTTTGAGAACCCAACGACCTTGCTGGCACAACGCCCGATACCTAGCTTTGATACCATTTGTAACAGCTCAAACCCACGGCTAGCAAATATTGTCTCTTTGGAATTTCCTTTCTTAGTTTCTCCTCAAGATTTTAAAGCATGTCGACTAGGAAAAGGTTTTCATACACTGGTAAAGAATGTTTTGTTCCCTCTCCAACCCAACCGATGTAAGATCTCATTAAAACCCATTCGATTTTGAAACTTAAAAATTGAAAAGGAGTTCATGATATATCCTCCCCTATTCATTTCACACAAAAGAAGTTCACAGTGCACCAACTACGAATAACAATATCAAATCAATTCATCGTGTTGAAGATCAATGATACAACTAGAGAAACACAATTGGTACAAGAATAAGGACAAAATATGTTACAAAAGTCAAAGGACAGAAGGTCAGAAAAATGACCAAAAAATAGTTCATCAGTTCAGAAACCCATTAATCAGCTGACAAATCTCTGTACTGTGGAGCCGTATGGGCTCTGTTTTTTATTATCTCTGCCACTTGAAACTCATTATAATGATAAAAGGGAAAAAGAAACAAAAGAAAACAGTAAAAGTACTAAGTGGTGGGGTTTTGAGGGATCAAACTGTGAATTTCATCAAAGTTTTGGTCCCATTTCTTTTCTTGTTCTTCTTCTCAATTAATACAAGCAATGGTACTGCATCTGGTACCCATTTCTACGTTCACCTAAGCCTAAACCTACCACAACAACACTAATCCTTCATAATAATAATAGTAATAATAAACCAGAGGAGCAAAATTTACATGATACTGCAACTATCCGTGTTCTCGTCGCTGAAGGCGTGCGTGTACTGGTCGGTTGCGACCGGAGGGAACATCGGGGGAGGAGGAGCGTAGTTCATGGCTGGGTTCGGGCGCGAATACATCATGGGTTGGAACATTTCATTCCCAACTCCTCTCTGTTGGTTCATCATCATGGCCATGTACTGTTGTTGTGGATTGTAAGGGTTCCCTTGTCCCATTCCTTGGTAATATCCTCCCCCTCCTCCTACTCCTCCTACTCCTCCTCCGTTCATCACTTGTTGAGCTGGTAAGCCTTGAACTGCTGGAATGTTACCCATTTGGCTCATTGCATAATTTCCCATTGGTGCACCCATCTGGCTCATATTAATGCCACCAGGACCTATTGGCCCCATTGGCCCCATTGGACCCATTGGACCCACTGGACCCATTGGAGCCATTGGAGCCATTGGCCTGGGATGGCCTCTGTTTCCATTATTAACATGGCCTATCTGACCCATCTGGCTCATATTCTTACCATTTCCGCCACTCCCTTTACCTCCTTTGCTTGGTTTAGGGATATCAATGTCATGGAAGCCAATATCTAACTTGTCAAACTCAGGGAGACCAACAGTTTTGCCTCCTTTTTTGGGTCCATTGCCATTATGTTTTCCTCCACCACTCTCTGCACTTTTATTACTACTCTTGCTTCCTTTGCTCTTGTTACCATTCTCCTTCTTGCTACTACTTTTACCACCAAAACCAAACAGCCCCTTCTTACCTAGCCCTAGGAACCCACCCCCCTTCTTACCTAGCCCTAGGAACCCACCCCCCTTCTTCCCCCCTTTCTTCTTATCCCCTCCTTTGCTCTTAGTCTTCGTCCCGCCATCGCCACCGCCACCGCCACCGCCACCGCTACTGTTTTTCCCTCCTCCTCCCTTACTGTTTTTCCCTTCCTTACCTCCTCCCTTATCCTTCATCATAACAGGGAAATCAATAACTTCATCCTTCTTGGCTCTTCCAACATCCCCACTTTTCTTAACATTCATGGCATTGAAATTAATTGTCCTATTGGACCCAAAATTCCCCATCATGGGTATGGGAGCATTCTTTTGTAAGCCATGTCCATGTCCATGTCCATGGCTAAACTCATCATGTTCATCAGCAAACTCATCATCATCATCATCATCAAATTCATCATCAAATTCATCATCAAACTCATCACCACTAAAATCAGAATCATCCTCATGCAAATTGAACTTAACAGATTTCTTATCTCTAGGAGGAGGAGCCATAAGATTATGCATATTGTTGTTGATATTACCTCCTTTGTTATTGTTGTTGGAGCCTTTCAGTTGTTGTTGTTGTTGTTGTTGTTGAAGAAAAGCCTTCTCCATCTGAAACTTGTGATTGTTCATGTTCATGTTCATGTTCATGTTCATGTTCATGTTCATGTTGTTGTTATGTTCTTTGCTTCCTCCTTTGACATTTTGAAATTGCATGTTGTTCTTGAATTTGTTCATGTTGTTGTTTGAACTCAACTGAGCTCCCCATAGTTCAGCATGTTTCCCTGATTTCTCAAGCTTCTTTATCAGTTCAGCTGGATCTACATTTCCTGTTACAATAACTTTCCCTTGTTCTGCATCGATTTTCATATTGTAAACTCCTAAAAAAAACCCAAATCAGAAAGAAAACAGTCAATAATCTCTAAAAAAAAGTAAAAACCCTCAAATCAATCAAGGGTTTCTCCTCTAAATCAAGTTCTACTACCACTTACCATCAATTTTCTGCAGAGTTTTCTTGACCTTCTTCTTGCATCCATCACAGTGAATGTTCACTCTAAGCGCACAGGCCTGGAAACAAACACAAAAACAACATCAAGATTTTAAATGGCCAAAAAACAGGGAAACAAACAAGAATCCGACAATGTACCTGAATCTTCATGGCGTCCTGTTTACTCATTGTGAGTGTGAGAGAATAAAGTGTGTTGAAGGTGTTCTGAGAGACAAAATTGAAAGTGGGTTTTGGTTGATTGAGGGCTTTGTTTCACTTCAAGCTTCTTCTGCTACTTGTAATTGAAGGCTTTCAAAGTGTGTTGAGATCGATCTCCCTGTTCTTCAAGGTTCAGAAGAAAAGGAAGAAGAGATGAATGAAGAGAGAGAGAGAGAGAGAGAGAGAGAGAGAGAGAAGCAATGGAATATTTTGAAAGAGAGAAGCAGATGCAGAGAGCTCTCAAAGGTGAACAATGGGAGCGTACCCTTTTGAGCTTTTATCCCCTTCTCAAGGGGGCAGCTGTGCCTCTCCCTTGCTTTACAATTGAAAATTATTTCATTTTCTTCCTTTCTTTAAATATCTATATAATTAATTAAATAAGTTCATACCGGAAAAGGTGAGATACTCGGCAATGAAACAGTTTTATAAGAGTGTAAAAATCTCCCCTAATAGACACATTTTAATTTGTTGACGGTGGGTTTGACAGTTACAAATGTTATCAGACCCAGACACCAGACCGGTGTACTAGCGAAGACGCTGAGCCCCAAAGGGAGTGGACACCAAGTGGTGTGTCAGCAAGGATATTGGGCTCTCGGGTAGATTGTGAAATCTCACATTGATTGAATAAGAGAACGAAACATTATTTATAACGGTGTGAAAATCTCTCCTTGTAAAAATCTTGAGCAAAAATCTGAAACGAAAAGCTTAAAACAACAATATTTGTCCAGAACCGATAACTTTGGTGACAATTTTGTTGGGTTATTTCCTTAAAACAAAATATTTTATTATTTTATTATTACAAGAGCAAATGTTTGAAAATTGATTGACCAAGATCTAAAGTCTATTTTTTAAAAAATAAAAAATAAAAAATAGAGAAATATAATTAGAAAATAAAATAAATGACAGGCATACTGGGACAGCCGGTAGCCCATGTGATGCCAAATATTTTTTTGGCAACTGGTTTCCTCTTTCTTGTAATTTTCCATTATTATTGGTTTTATCAATTTTAGAATATTGGAATTTTCCATTCTAATTATCCTAATAATATTATTCCTCTTTTCAATCTTTCATTATGTTTCCCCTTACAAGGCAACCACCCTAAAATAATTTATTAATTAAATTTTCAAAAATAATTTTAATATTTCAACGGCCAAATTTCTCATTTTATTTGTGACATATACGAAACATGTTTCTTTTAAAGTTTGGATCCCGAGGAAAATAACATTAAAATACTTCATTCTCTTCATACGAAGTTCAAGAGTTAACGAAATATAGACCCTCATTCGGGAGGAGTCATAGAAAGAAGGGAGCATAGATACTCATCGTTCTTGCTGAGTCACACACATACATGGGGTCCCACATAGAAAACATTGGTTTTAACACATGATGTATAGTAACACTCACTCCTTTGATGAAACATGCTCAAATGACTAGCATACATTCATCATTACCACTACCATTCTTTCATCATACAATAGAATAAATACATCGTAAAACATTCTGATTCTTAACGAAACATACTTGGCATGACAACCATCATAATCATTTTGTCAAAGGATCATACAATATCGCATACTATATACAATTTACTAGGCCAAGTATATAGCGTCCAATAGTTAGCTCACTTACATCACAGCATCTTAAACCTTAATGTAATCTAATGACATCCAAACCTGCCCAAAATTGTCATAAAATACACATGTATACCTTATTAGTCATGAATTCTACTTGGATATGCTTATCAAAATCTTGAACTGAATCAAATTTAAGAAAGAAACTCTATAACAATCGAAATTGAATGGAAATGAACTGGATTCAAATGATGCATAACTGAGGGATTTGGTAGAGAAATAGGTCATTGAGTTGATTTGACCTAAGCCATTAGCCATTAAAAACTAGTTTGAAACACGGTTAAATCAGTTGAACTATGGAAAAATCAAACTGAATTAGGTTGAGATGATGATGAACCAAACTAGACTAATGTTTTCTTCTTCCTCTCCTTTGTATGGATGTGCAACAATCAAACTGAATTAGGTTGAGATGATGATGAACCAAACTAGACTAATGTTTTCTTCTTCCTCTCCTTTGTATGGATGTGCAACGGTGTTGACACATTTTTTTTTTCGTCGTGCAATTCCTTCTCGTGATGCACGTGGGTCTAGTGAAACAACTGTGTGAAGGAGGTGTGCGACTAGAGGCAAAGGCAAGCAACGATTGGAGCTCAATATGAGACTAAAGAACGGAGAAACGACTTTGATGGTCGAGAATGTGAGGGTCGAGCGTTAGGAGATTGAGTGCCAGAATTATACTATAAAGAGAGTAGGTTGTGACCCTCACGTCGAGTCAAACAAAGCGACCACACGAGGGCCAATATAGAAGAATGTCATGATGCGACCGAGGAGAACGGTGCATCATCCAACACACTGTATAATGTGTGCATTGAAGAGGCAACGAGGCCTAAGCAAGATAGAAAAAATGAGAGACATGAGCGTCACAAATAGGCTTGTTAAAGGGCCGGGTCGGGCCCCAGACCTTAACATAAAAAATCGAGGTTTCAAAGGAAATTTGGACATGGAGTTTTTGAGTCAAATTCGTCCAAATGAAATATGAAAGCTCGTCAAATTTGGTGTTAATAGGACACTGGACAAATGCTCTACGACACCATATATCCATTCACCAAAATCATGTCTACACCCACTAGTTTAAAAATGCCTAAAAATGTAGGAGAGACATGATGTAAGCTCTCCACCACCCCTAGGCCACTAGGCCCTGTGGCCTAAGCGAACTACCATGTAGCACGTGCATGTGCCACAATGAGGGCGAGCGGCTACTTCCTTTGAAATAGGTTTTTCAAGGACAATACAGGGCGGCACGGTTATGCTGGTATTACACCCTAACCCATGTGTTAGAGGTTGGTTTATGCCTCTGCTATCCGATACGATATCCGTAAATGACATGGCATGGGCACGGGAGGGTCAATGCCTCAACTGAACCCGGATGGATAGATGTTCGAGATGCCCCAAATTATGAACGACATGTGGGCCCGTTCTCGACGACATGACCAAGTGAGCTGTGTGGCCGAAGACACCTCGTGACTTGGGATGACGTCAAGACATGTGGACCACGTGAATTGAAAACCGAGATGACGATGAGATGGATCGTTGAATTGAGAGACCTTGGCCCCAAGTAGAGGCAACGTCGAGTCGAATGACTTGGATTAGTGTAGAGATAAGTCAGTTGTGTCATAGACGATTGAACAACAAACGACATGAGTAGCCGAACATGCTTAAATTCCGCACAAGTGATATTTAGTTGACAAAAACAAACCTCACTTAAGGTCCAACGAAGCCATAAAGTCAAGCAAAAAATGAATATGGGTCATGGGTTTCCCTCAAGACTTATCGTAAACGTATCAAGATCACAACTGATACGATTAAAAAAGTACGACCATGACACTAAGCAGATCAAACCCCCTCCCCCATCCCCATGCAATCATCTTACAAGTTAAAAATTTTCACAAGCAAGAGAGAGATAAAAGGTACAAACATATATGTTCGAGTGTTTTAATCATTGAGGTGAGAAACTTCTTAAACATAGTTTAAATTGTAGTCTACACTTCGCGATTAACATACACGGTGTGTACATATACATATACATATACATATACATATATATATATATATATAAAGTAATATTTAAGAAGATGATGAAAATTTTGGACACGAATTGATTAGGGAGCAAGAACAAGAAGCAAAAGCTGGTGAGAGACAACACAACACAACGTCTCAAAAACATGGCAGTTGTCAGACCATATGTGTAAAAAGAAACAAATTAAAAAAAAAAAAAAAAAAAAAAAAAGTAAAAGTCACGTAGAGCACGTAAAGCAATTCAAAACCCCAATCCCAAGTAAGTAGAAAAGAGATCAAAACAAAAGCAAAAGTGAAAATAAAAACGAAAAAGAAAGAAAAAAAAATCTAAAAATGATAAATTCAAGAGCTCAAAACTAGACCCTATTCTTCAAAATCAAATCTATGCCTTATTTCATAAAAAATCGAACCAAATTTTAATTTACGAACGTTTATCATCTCACACTTAATCAAAAACTTCAAACTCGAACAAATAAGTTTGAATCAAATTGAGTCGGAAAAAAGTGCATGAACATGAACGATGAACCCTAATTTGAAATGATACCAACTTTGATTCATGGCCTCTAATGAGTATGTAAGGAAAGAGAAAAAGAAGAAGATATAGAGACAAAAAAGGATAGACAACCTCATCTGATAGCTACTTTATTGGGATGGGAGATGAGTGAGCTTTGGGGCCCTTCCAACTTTGACTAATCAAACCACTTTTTCTTTCTTTCTTAGCCATTGGGACAGCAAAACAATGGGGCACTACTATCTTACCATATTTTTAAATACACTTCGGAAGATTCTAAGGTGGAAAAAGTTGGATCATATTTGATTCTTAGCTGATTTTTGCAGGCTGTTTTGAGTGTGAGCTTTGAAGAGGGAAGTGGGTGAGTTTTGAGAAGAAGCTCAAAGCTCAGGCATTCAAGAGTTCTTACACAAATCACTTACTTTTCTTTTTTGCTTTAGCTTTTTAGGAGGAACCCACAAGTTATTGACAACGTTTCGGTTCCGTTTTCGAGATAGTATGATGTTTGGTTAGGGCTAGGACGCTATTGGAATGCTTGATTTTGGAACTGTGGTGGGTAAGTTCATTATTTGAAGGATAAGATGGTTAAGAACTAATCGTTGACGCTTTTAATTTGAATTATATAAGTGAATTTAAATGGTTGAATCATAATGGGAGGGAAGAAGGGAGGTAGAGAAAGAAAGTTGGTAATGGAGAGACCATTGCTTTTATGCTTTTGTCTTTTGCTTCCTCATTTTCAAGAAAAAGACACATGCATGTTTATGTTGCTAAAATACACACTTTGAACAAACTAAGCCAAGAAAGAAAGAAAAAAAAAACATACAACTTGTTAGTGTTTGATTTTGAATCAATAAAGAAAAGAGTGTTCTAGTCGAATTGAAAATGAAAAATTTCAATGGGTTTACTCGGTTTAGATTTAGTTTTAGTTAGTTTGATTGGCTCGTTTTGACATCTTTTGGACCATTTTAGAATCGTTTTTGCCGTACTTAAGGCCAAGAAAAGGTGAGTGTCATTACTATTTTGGATAAATAATACTTTTTAGCACGGTGGTTAGTTAAAAATTATAAGAAAAATGCATTTAGTAGGTGGGATTAGAGTTCTACAATTTTGGTGAAGGAATTATGTTGTTTCGAGTTGTGAATCAAAATAGAAGGAAATGAGAAATTAGTCCGAAACTAAAACTGAGACTGTGTAGGGAAGGAGACGCTAGAATCAACAATAGACTTGTGTCAGCCAAGGAGAGGGACACCCGTAGGCTGAAGAGGATGACATGCGTTAGACTGTGAGATGTACTAGGCGTCAAAGCGCCAACCGCTGAATTGTAATAATCAAAACTCACCACTAATAGATATTTTTGTTTTTGGGCTTTCCATTTTAGGTTTCCTCTCAATGTTTTAAAACGCTTATGCTAGGGAGAGGTTTTTACACCCCTACAAAGAATGTTTCGTTCCCCTCTCCAACTGATGTGAGATTCACAATCCACCCCCTCGGGGCCCAGCGTCCTCGCTGGTAAAACTTCATATGGGTTCGATGTACTTTTATCTTCAACAAGCGGCCCGGCGTTCAATGCGGGTCGAAGCATATGGTTGCCAGGTTGGTTAAATGTTGTTAATGAGAATAGTAATTCACTATTCTTAACAATAGGGCCCGGAGACTTCTTGGTTCATCATGCTATTGCTTTAGGTTTACATACAACTACATTGATCTTTATGGTATGCACTTCCGTGTACTAGCTAAAGCGTTACGTCTGTCTGGTGGAGACCATATTCACGCTGGTACCGTAGTAGGTAAACTTGAAGGGGAAAGAGACATCACTTTAGGCTTTGTTGATTTACTACGTGATGATTTTGTTGAAAAAGATCGAAGCCGCGGTATTTTTGGCACATTGCCCGGAGTCTGGCTCTAATATCATCTATAACAACCTAAACTCACTACTAATAGATATTGTCGTCATTGGGCTTTCCTTTTGGGCTTCCCCTCTAGGTTTTAAAATGTGTCTGCTAGGGAGAGGTTTTCACACCTTTATAATGAATGTTTCGTTTTCCTCTTCAATCGATTTGGGATCTCACATGAATCGACCTTACCCGCTTTTGAGACTCGACTTGCTTGCTCGATCTAAGAACCAAGGTGCGACCCAGTTCATCGCCCAAAACCAGAATTGCCAGCCTAACCTACCTCGCTTTGGAATCGCCTATCTCCATGAGCCACATGTCGCTACCAAGAAAATGGAAGGAAATCAGTGCTTGTGGAGTATCGAACGCATGCCCTAGGAGCCGAGCGCGCCAATCCACGCTTGCCATGTGTCAGCACCGAGATGTAACTACACCTCCCCAGCCGCGCATGGCTACTCGAGTATGGAACTGCACGTAAGACACCTCCGATGTGAATGAAAAGTGCATGGACACACATAATGAGCCCATTTTCACCCCATTCAAGCACAATACTGACTTTAACTTCACTTGAATCAAGTCCTACCGGTAAGTTTCAGTAAATTTGGAGCATCCAAGGGCACACTTCATCCCAGTACGTAACCACAAGGACTTTAGGTAAATTCTTATAGGGATCGCTAGGACGTGCTAGCATGTGAGCATTCTTGCCTTAAATGGTTAGAAATATGCATGATTTGGACTCAGAATGAGTGATTGGATGAGAACGGTGCGTCTGTTACAAAAATTACAATAATGCCCCTATAACGAGAATTTGAAATGCATATCTATCTTAATGCTTTTCGTTGTGTTAGGATGGAGGATGAGATATAGTGATCTGTGCTCTAGGCGATTGATAGATGTTATCTTCCCATTGAGCTTGTTTGATTTTATGTATGATTTATATTTTATGATTTCCATGTGTAAAGTGATTGATAGGAATATCTTCGTACTAAACATGTACGAATGAATAGAACATGTTTTTCGAGTTATAGGTAATTGATAGAAATATCTCCTTAGTAAAGCATGCATGAGTTAGCCACAATATGATTAGGGCACTAGAGATAGAGCAATTTACACCTTCATCTAGGTCATAATGTTCTAGTAGACCATAGGATCGTGAGCGGCGATCAAAAGATTTGACTAGTTAGAGGGGCTAATTTCGAACATCCCGGAATCATGAGAAGTAGTCTAAACTGCCTAGATGCCTTAAGGACCTAGCAAACCTCCATGACATCTAAGTATGGTTAAGGAAACTTATCAAAACCTTGAGACCAATTGAGTTACTTTGGAGTGTAGGGTCGTGACAGGGTTGACGTCATGATCCCATTAAACCGGTTCGGAAGAGAGTGAACCCGTAAACCAATCCTGGTTAGACTTGAAACTACGCAGGCGTCAAGATGAGAACCCGTATTGAGTGTAGAAACAAGTCAAGGATGATGCCACAACTCCATGAACTGGTCTTGGAAGAGATTAGAAACTACATAGATAGGTGGTTTATGGTAAATACTTCTATTGAATGTAGAAATGGGTCAAGGCTATGTGTCGTGACGTAGTAAACTAGTCTTGAAAAGGAATCAGGGACTACATAGGTAAATAGTTCATGATGAACTGTTTGGAACTTCAAGACTTACATAGAAGCTTAGTTGTTGCAAGGGATAGGCTCGAACTTCCTAGAATCTAGAGGAAAGCCTGTAAAAACCTAGTACGAATTACATGCGTTGAGAACCCATAAGTAGGTTCCTTACGAAGTATTTTTATACTCACACCTTTTTCCTTTCTTTTTTCAGGTACTGGTCGAGGTAGAGAGGTACTCAGGAGATACACTGTCACGAAGGGGTGTCAACCTGGAACATCATTTAATTTGTATCTTTTTTTAAGGTGTCATTTGTGCACTCGTTTTCATTTGTAAATAACACGAACAAAGACCTTTTTGCATTTTTTTTTGGGTCTTAGAGTTCTAATCACATCGGAGCGTTTCCGCGGTCGAATCCATTTTGAAAATTCAATTTAATTAAATAAAATGACAAAGTGAAAAATTTCCTTTCATGTTTTGTTCTTTTCCGAGAAATATGGCCAAAGTGAAAATTTAAAGAAAGCTTGGGGACAAAAATGAAAAGAAAATAAAGAAAAAGGGAGGAAATTGAATTAAATTTCTAATATTAATAATTTATTAAAAAAAAAAAAAAAGGTAAAGAGAGACATATCTTTTCCAATGTAGGGGTAGGGGGCTAAGCTTTGTAATTAATTAAAGAACAAAATATCAACTTAAAATTTATTTTTATTTTTATTTTTTATTTTTATAGACAACCTTTGTGGGTCCCTAACTAAGTCTTTTAAATTTTGTATTTATTTTCTTGAAGAAAATATATAAATTTTCTTTTTTTTTTTTATTATAAAAAAAATATAAATTTTATCTTTTACTTTTAAAAATATTCCAATCAAATTCAAAACTTGATGATGAAGATGTGAGATCTACCAATGATGCTATTTAAGGTAGATGTCGTTTGTTTTGTTCACCCCTCGATGTGTTTTAGCTCGTTAAGATGTTCTGTCGACGATTCATAGTTTATATTAGTTTTTTTTTTTTTTTTCTAGTTTTATTCGATATGTTCTTACTATCCTTTAAAAATGTTTTTCTTTGTTAGGAAGAAGATTAGTGAGTTTGATATAATCTACCATGAAGACATCGATCCAACATTGGGGCCAACATCAAAGCTCATTTAAGTATCAGAGATGGTTAACAAGGTAAGATAAACGCTAATTCGCAATAATATTTTTGTGGAACTTAGAAATAAATGGGTGGAGAATATGACATGTGGAACCTAAACCATTACTACCAAAATATACTTTAAGTGGCTGATATGAACGATTAGCTTATTCTGCTGAGTTGTATCAATTCTCTAGTAGTACATAAGTGGAAGTTTAATGCCTGAACCCCATCGAGAAATTAAGTACTTGCCATGTGTGAGGAGACGGACATGTACAAGCGGTAGGTAGTGTACACGTCAAGCTGAGTAGCTGCCATGTGTCGGGCAGGGAGAGGTGTGGATTGCAACATGTGTCATCTTCTAGAGGGACCACGCGACTTGTATTAGAAGATCATCTTGAATCTTATCTGTCGTAACCTGTTCGTGCACGCCACGTGACGCTTGCAAGGGAGAAAACATGTTTTGGGTGTAATGGTGAAACGTGTTGATGTCAGGGAATTCGAAGAAAATTATGTTCACCACGTATCGAACTCAAGACGCATGATTCCTTTCGACAAATGGGTGGACGACACATGGCAAGGCATGATCATGCCTACCCTTCCCCTGGCACGTTTGCACACGCACGTGAGCTGCACGTATGGGCTGTCTGACTACACATGGGGCGTGTGAAGTTGGTCATTTTCTCTCCTTTCGACGTTTGTTCAAGTGTTTTTCGTTCCAATTTTAATACTAACCCTCATACGAATTGAATCAAAACCTAGAGAAATTTCAGAAATTTTGGAGCTCCTAATACGCAAAAAGCCAGCTCAAAAAGGCATGCGTCATCTAAGTAAATAACCACACGAACTTTAGGCAAGTAATACATATAAGAATCATTAGGATGTGCTAGCATGTGAGCATTCCTTACGTTAGAAAATGAATATTTAGGATGGAAGGACATTTTTGGAATAATATGTTTTGTAGGTATGTTATGAAAATTTCCATTATGTCTTAGAAAACTAGAAATATAATATGCATGACTAGAATATGAGTTGGGTAATATGGATGAGTAAACTACGTAAAAGATAAGAAATTATCAAAACGTCCCTATGATAGATTTGCGATGAATGTAGTAACAACTCAAGATTTCTACTAACCTAAAGTCGCTACCGTCATCATAACATACTCTCTTATGCGAAAATAAACATTTAAGCTTCGTCATAAAACACCACCATAGACTTAAATATTTGAAAATATCTTTAAAGCAGCATAACGAAAATACTAAATAAAACAAATAACACATTTAAAAATAAAAACACCTTATACTAACCTAAAGTCTAAGAAATGAAATACTACTATTCTATGCATGTGTCATGGTCTTTACTTGCGATGTTGTCATCAGCCGTACAAGAATGTCTTGCCTTTACCTGAAATAGAAGTAGCACACGACTCGAGTATTTTAAGAAATACTCAGAAAGCGACTTCCACTATTGGGGCTAGGGAATGCAAACACGTGCAACTCATGATTAGGGACATGATTAGAGGTACCTCTAGTCAGGACAAAATTGGATGTGTAGTACTTCTCTACACACGACCCACACATGCAAGCGTGAGTCCCCAGACGGTTCGCACCCCTAGGACTCATCATAGTCGAGCTAGTTATCCGTAGTCGGACGTCGTGAGATCAACAAACCCCCGAATATCATGTGAGGCATGATGATGATCATCATCATAATGTACGTGTCTGCATTCATCATCATAAATGGAGAAGTAACTTGATGTCTATGAACACATAATATGCATGAGGTCCCTATAGTTTTCATCTTTAAATCAATCTTATGACACAACCCTATACTGCATGCATGCATTGACTTTCATATGTTCATCATCATTAACATCAATTAGGATTGTGTCTTAGAAAATTCATCTTCATAATGCATCATGAAATTTAATGCATACACATCATCTTAATATATTAATTCATCTCATCATCATGCATCTTCATGTTACCATGCATCATTATCATCATGTCATCATCATATACATCATCACATGATCATACAATATCATCACAGGATCATATAATATCATTCATCATCATATAACACAAAGCATAAATGACACATGCAAGGGCCACTGGGCACGTGTCGTCATGTATAAGGCAAGTCTTCCAACCGAGCCGATAGCAAGACCACTTACTTTATTGGCCTAGGTCCAAACTACTACGACCACTTAATGCTATCTTAACGCTGCTCTCTGAAATTTATTCTACCTAAGGAGTTTCTCAATTATAAATTAGCATTACCTAATTTGGCATAAAATAATTTAAACTTACTTCTAATAAATTAAATTAACTCAACCTAATTTTTGAATAAAATAATTTAAACTACTTAAGTCTTTTATTGTATCATAAGTTGGTCCTTAGCTCAGTGGTAGAGCAGTTCGAACCCGGTAGGGCCCTTTTCTTATTCTTTTCAATCATCACACTTCTGTAGTGCATTTGATTGTTTTCAACGTGTTCTTTGCTCACGTTCTTGAAATATTTCTCTCAATCGAGGCGTTTGGTCATGCTCGTACCCCTTTGTTCATGCTATCATCTTAGATAGGTCTTTTATGGTATCAAAAGGGGGTTCTTAGCTCAGTGGTAGAGCATTTGACTGCAGATCAGGAGGTCATCAATTCGAACCTGGTAGGGCCCTTTTTTTAATTCATCTCTCATCACTCTTTGGTAGTGCATTTGATTGTTTTCATCCTATTATTCGCTTTTTTAAACATTTCTCTCAATTGAGGCTCGAACGCACATCAAGGTTTGCTGTACAGTCTCTAAATTCTGAAATTTTCACCGCTAACTTGTTCGATAGGTTAGGCACAATCGCTCTCCCACTGCCGCACGATGATGCTTGTACCCCTTTTATCATGCTATGATCTTAGATAGATCTTTTATTGTATCACAAGGGGGTCCTTAGCTCAGTGGAATAGCATTTGACTGCAGATTAAGAGGTCATCGGTCTGAACCCGATAGTGCCCTTTCTTTAATTCTTTTCTCTCATCACTTTTTGGTATTATTCGCTCACGTTTTTTAAACATTTCTCTCAATTGAGGCTCGAACGCATGTCAAGGTTTTCTGCATAGTCTAAATTCTGAATTTTTCACCGCTGACTTGTTCGATAGGTTAGAACAAGTGTATCGGTGCACAATCGCTGTCCCACTGCCACACGATGATGCTTGTACCCCTTTTATCATGCTATGATCTTAGATAGGTCTTTTATTGTATCACAAGGGGGTTCTTAGCTCAGTGGTAGAGCATTTGACTTCAAATCAAGTGCATTTGATTGTTTTCAATGTGTTTCGAGCGCGTTGATGTTTTCTACAAAGTTCGTACCCCTTTGTTCATGCTATCATCTTAGATATGTTTTTTATTGTATCAAAAAGGGGTCCTTAGCTTAGTGGTAGAGCATTTGACTGCAGATCAAGAGGTCACCGAATCAAACCCGATAGGGCCCTTTCCTTATTATTTTCTCTCATTATGCATTTGTTTGTTTTCAACGTATTTCCTTGCTCATGTTTTTAAATTATTTCTCTTAATCGAGGCTGGAACGCACGCCGATATTTTCTACAAAGTCAGATGTTCGATAGGTTACAACAAATGCTGCTGCGCACAATCCCTGTCCCACTGTGGCACGGTCATGCTCGTACCCCTTTTTCATGCTATCATCTTAGATAGATCTTTTATTGTATCATGAGGGGTCCTTAACTCAGTGGTAGAGCAGTTCGAACCCGATAGGGCCCTTTTCTTATTCTTTTCAATCATCACACTTTTGTAGTGCATTTGATTGTTTTCAATGTGTTCTTTGCTCACGTTCTTGAAACATTTCTCTCAATCGAGGTGTTTGGTCATGCTCGTACCCCTTTGTTCATACTATCATTTTATATAGGTTTTTTATTCTATCACAAGGGGGTCTTTAGCTCAGTGGTAGAGCATTTGACTGCAGATCAAGAGGTCACCGGTTCGAACCCGGTAGGGCCCTTATCTTATTCTTTTCTCTCATCACTCTTCAGTAACCCATTTTCGTCCTCGGGGTTAAGGATCTATTGCCAACTAACAAAAGGAGTCGTTGAAATAATGCTAAAGAAAGGTTCATGATTTGTAACTATTTTGATTTTACTTATATTACTTTTTCTAGTCGGTAAATAAGACAGTGTTTGGAAGTGTTTTTTTCAAGACTTTAAGGAACAAGAAGTCATAGGTTGAGAGTGAGGAGTGTTGTGTTTTTTTGTGTGTTCAGAGAGTTGAGGCCCGACATTGAGACATACCTAAATCAACTTTTTTGGTTTTTGGTCTTTGGTTTTTGGTTTTTTTTGTGTGTTTTCATGACTTTATTGATTTATGTGTAAAGAGGTAAAGAGAAAGAATTAAAGAGCTATGATTATGATTCTTCCATCTCTCTTTATACTCTGCTAAATTCCACATTGCTTTTTTTGTTTCTTTACAAATCTGTGCGATTGGGAATGTTTCTTCTTCTTCTTTCCTTCTTTATTTAAAGCTCCAACATATAATAATAATAAAGTAAAATAAAATTACAAACCGTCATCACCCAATGTTCGAGGTTTTGAATCTTCCATCATTTTTAAAAAAACAAATAAAATAAAATTTAAAAATATGGTCAATTTTAAATTGAATTAGAAACAACAAAATCGTAATCTAATTATAAAATGATGCTATTCAAGTATATTACAAACGAACCCAAAATGCATAGATGTATTGACGTTTCGGGACAACACCCTTTGTGACCATGCAACTCTTGAATGCTCTCTAGCTCGACTGACATCCTGCAAACATCTGGAAAAAAAGAAATGGAGAAAGAGGTGAGTATAAAAATAATAAGTTAGTACCTTACTCGTAGGCTCTCGTCCCATTCTTATCTGAGTAAATTACCACAAATTTTTCTCTGGGCTTTAGGAAATTGGGGTCTAATTCTACAACCGTCTCATTATTTGTGAAAACCTTGAAGTTTCGAGCAGTTCTCTTACATGTTGTAGGCCCTATCGGTTCTGGAAACTGTTAACTAGGTTCGAGTGCAGTAGATCTCCTGGATGGTGAATCTCATCTCAGGGTGAACCAACTTTTTATTCTCATATTTAGTAAGCTTGCATAGCCACAATAGTGAACATTTGATATCTTAATAGAGGAACGACCTCATCATATCTCATAAGATAGTGTGGCATCTCGTCTGAACACTGAACACAACTGTAATAAGGTTAACTGGCAACTCTTCCATAGGAAAAACCATACAATCATCATCTAGGGGAGTGACCCAGTGTGCCTTTTGTCACAATCGCACTCTTGATGGCAGCAGACTTGCGATTGTGCGGCACTCACTTTCCAACAACAAGTGAGCTAAGCCAATTCATTCTTACGTCGCTTACGGCCGAACAACGTATGCTTGGGCCTCTGGCCTCTGTTTAAGAAGAAGGTTTTAGAAAACGAGAGCAGAGAGAGATTTTCGAAAGAGAGACTTTGAAAGAGACGTTATATATGCAAGCAAGAGAGTAACAACAACGGCTCACAGTATATAACTATTGGAATGGAGAAGTTGACAACTAGTCATATCTCTCTATAGTATATTCTGAGGCATTTCATGTCTGACAGGCCTAGATATGATTTTTCCAAAACGTCATACTTCCTAGAAACACAAAATTTAAACACTAGAACATGGAAAGACATAAATGGTTTGGATGGGCATGCGGCCATGGGCAACACACCTTGGACGAGCATGACCGTGACACCTGTGAGCTATTCAATTTATCTATGTAGTTCCTTGCCCTTATCAATGTGAGTTTATAGTAGATAGCCTATTTAGGGGACCCTAACTATTTCAACGATAGTGACACATTATGAGCTAAACTATTTATGTAGTCCCTCGTCTCCTTTCTAGGCTTGTTTATTGGCTCTCGACTCGTTTCTACACACAGTAGTAACTCCTCAAGTCGATACTGTTAGACTGCTAGTAGTCTCGCACTCTCTTAAATTTTCTTGGGTGTTGTGGAGGTTTATTAGGTTCTTAGGATGTCTAGGCAATTTAATTCTCTCACACATTTCCAAACATGCTTTGGACTAGTTCCATGAGACCAATCCAATCTCCAAGTGCACTAAGGTCTAGACCTCTAATCGCTGCTCACGATCCTAAGATCATTAGTCTATTGGAAACATATTGACCTAGGTCAACGTAAAAACCGCTCTAGCTCTTGTGTTCCAATCTTAGCTTGGTTCTTCATGCATGCTTTGTTAGGAAAATATTCCTATCAATTACCTAAAACATAGTAACATAATCTAAACATTCATGCAAGATCTACGGGAGATAACATCCATCAATACCTTGGAACACAGGTTAGAATATCTCATCCTTCTTTCTGTGAGAGTGAAAATCATTAAAATAGACATGCAACTTAAATTCTCATCCTAGAGACATTTGGTAATTTCCCACTACATACATAACATTCCTATCTAAATTGCCCTTCTAAAGTCCTAATCATGCATATTTGAGCAACCTAAGGCAAGATATCCTCACATGCTAGCACGACCTAACGATCTTTACAAGTATTAATGAGAAAAGTCTAAATGACTATTTACATGGATGATGCGTGCCTTTCCGAACTAGCTTTTCCATGGTTGGGCTAAAGATTTTCTAAATTTTTTTTTGTCGGTCCTAGTTCAAGTCATAATAAGGTTAATTTCGAAATCAGAGTGAAAAACTGTCGAAGAGGAATCAAATGGGCTGAAAACAGACCTCATGCACCTAAGGGGTCCCTTCGTGCAATTCCACGAGTGCAAAAAGGGCATACTTTCAGGTTGGCGGTTTGGATTAGAGCGAAGTGGGGTTGATGACGATCTCGGGGGATGATTTGGATTGAGTCAGAGTAGAGTGGATCAAGGACTCGGGTCCTCCTCTAAAGTCGTGACCCATGGTCGTCCAAATGCCTGTTGTGTGTTCCAATTCGTAGCTAACACGTGTCTCACTCTTTGTTGTTGAACACAATTCTTTATTAAAACCAATTAAGATGAGATTACAAGACACTCCATAAAAACAACTATATTTTGTCAAACTGTAAAATTACTATTCATAGCTCTTTTCTTTTCTCCCATATTTTGTCTCTTTTTTCTCCCCTCCTTTAAACAAAAATCTAAAAACTAATTCTCGTCACGGCTCGAGTCTTATACAAGCACGTTTTCGGGTATTTCTTAAGAAAACCTGAGAACTCAATCCTAGTCACTTCATGGGAACTCAAGAAGTACTTCCTAGGAAGATGAAGAGACCAACCTAGCTTAGGATCGTGAGGAATTTGAAAAAAAATTATTTCCGAGTAAGTCGGGTGTAATTTTGAGTTTACTTCTTCTAGTCCTTTTCATTCCAAATCCACCATTCGGTTAGCTTTAGGGGCTTAACTTGAGCTACAATGCACGATGAGGTACAAAACTAGTCTCATTCTCTTCATTGTACGAGGTTGGGGAATGCCATTTTCACGTGGCAGAGGCAATTGGCACATGTCTTCTTCCTTTGTTTCGAGGAAGAAGATGATGACATGGTTAGTTTAGTTGAAACGACCACACTAGTTCAAAATTGATCCAGCCTCAGTTATTTGTTTAATAGACCGATTCTCATAAAATTCTTTTTGGTTCCTGAAAATAGACTCGATGATGGAACTATAAAAAAAGAAGTTGGAGCAATTTGAATGCCGAACACTCGAGAACCAAAGATTCGAACATCAATGACGAGGTAAGTACCCATTCTTAAATTTTCTTAAGTTATGTAGAAATCACTTTACTTTCAGGATGAAGCTTAAGCTAAGTTAGAATTTAAGGATTAGGTAAGAATTAAGTCAATGACCACGAGTTAAGGACCTAAGTGGGATGTTTTGCTCGTCGCTTCAAGACGATCCATCAAATGACCTCCATTATGGATGAATTTTTTATAGAAGGCTTAAAATGACATGTTAAGGATTTGTATGAAGTTTGTGGATTATACGAGTTTTCTTAGGAGCTAAACCGAGAATAATTGAATAATGATGAAAATATCCAAACATGCCCAAGTGTTAGTTCATGAATCAAATGAACGCTAAATGATCTAATATTTTATATATGGCTTATTTTCAAGGGCGTAAGACATTATATAAGAGTTTAAAGTTATTGGAGCACATTTAAAGGCTAAACAAAAAAATAAGAGAACAATGACCAAAATGTCTTTAGGATATCGATAAGCTATTTCTAGTTCCAAAAAACCTCCAAATGACTTTAGATTATAAGTAAGGCATATATAGAAGGATATGTGAATGTTTATTCCAGATTTTAAGGTACTTGGATCAAGTGTAGAACCTAAACCGTGATTGAGGTGGTAAATGACCTAAATGCCCCTACTCTTACCTTAATAGAGTTTCAAGATCCAAATGAACTCTAAATGTTATGAAACTTTGTAAGAGTTCCATTCATGATATTATGAATAGTTATGAAATTTTTTAAGAACATTAGAACATGTTTGGTGTACAAGCCAAGATTTAAAAGAAAATGATTAAGCTACTCAAAACATGTTATGACCTTTATAAAGACTTATGCAAGCTATTATGACGAGTTCACATGTTCGACCTATAAGTTTGGATTAAAGCTTAAGAAACTCATGATGAGACTTATGTCATGGTCGTGCTTTAAGAATAACCTTTGGAGCAAGAACCAAGAACCCATGTGATAAGGATCATGGTGTTCCAAATGTTCCAGTTGGATGTATTACATGATCCAAAACCAAGAAAATTCAACAAGTATTCGTTCTTCATCTACAAAATTAGATAGTCTTGGTTCAAGCTCTATTTCATGTGTTACAAGTTGACTCGACCTGTCATACAATCTCGTGCAACATTTGTTGAGTATTCAATTCACACCAGATTTGGTGAGTTTTCATCTTTCATATTGATGAACTTAACTCTAGAGCCGTATGCGAAAACTCATATCGAAACTCCGGCTTCTAAGGTTATGGCCCTAGGCCCTACCCAACCCTCTTTGAGCTTGTCTTCAACACTCAGTGTCACCTTGTTCTTGATGTCATGATGCATCATGTGATTGGATGTCAAGAGTCACCTTGTGCATGGTTAGAGTATTACCTAGCATTCTTAAAGATCAAGGTGATTTTAGGACACGAATATGTAATGTTCTTGACTCGTTCATATCCTTAGGCTAACAATCTTGGCATAACATCATGAGCTAACCCTAAAGTAATTCATATTAGCAACACACTCCAACTTCATGACATGTTTAGAGTTTATAGCCCTAAAGTAAGCATACATATCTTATTTGTGATGCCATATTAGCCTCATGAGCATAAGTCATACATAATGTAATTGGGTTTATGGAATTCTTTTAAGGAGGGGCATTTCAGTCTTTTATTACTTAAATCTTAGTCGTATTCCAAACCTGTTATAACCCTCCTAACATCATGCATGAGTTCTTTATGTCATTTCATATGTTCGTATCCTTAAGTATTATGTTATGGTATTTTTTTTTCTTATCCTAACGTATTTTTTTTTAGTAATAGTCTTAGAGTGATAAGGCAATTCTAATTCTCAATCCAAAAATCTAAGCTGAGCAAGAACCCTTGAATCAAAGAAATTAATACCTCTTCATACAAAATTTGGTTGGATCAACCAATAGATAAGATTAAAATTATATTATGTTTTAAGGTCAAAGATCTAGAACCAAGATTTGGAACCTTGTTCTAAATTGAGTCAATTTACCATCGAACTTGATTGAATGACTATGATGTAATCTATCTTAAGAATTTCTTGAAATCTTAAAAAGAAAACTTGATGCTCAAATTTCTAAACATGAAAGTCTCCACTCGAGAGTTCAATTTCATACCAAGTTGTGGGTAGCCTCCCACGAAATAAACCTCAAAGCCTTCAAGTGCTCGTTATACCTATTACGTTAATAACTCAAATTTAATAAAATTCATATATCATAGCTTTACTAGTTACAACGTGGTACTTATCTCGATTACCAATATTAAAATATTTTAATTTTTTTAAAATTTGGATTGGATCGAAAAAAAAAACATGGAGGGTTTAGGGTTTAAAGGGATCTTCAAAGATTCTCCCTTTTAGCCATTCTCGCTCTCTATGCTTTGTATTTCCGCCGTAAGCTCGCTTCTTTCCCACTCTCCGCCGTCTCTCTCTCTCTCTCTCTCTCTCTCTCTCTCATTTAATCCTTACAGATTTCTTTAACCTCCTTTGCTTGATTTAGGTGTAGTATTTTTGAAGGGTTTTCATATTCTCAATGCCGAAGAAGAGGAAGCACAGCGAGACTTTGCCGATAGTATCGGTTAAGAAGGATGAAGGCGCCCCCGAGAGACCCAAGCGGACGCTTACGGGTTGGAAAGACAAGGAAGTCGCCAAAGAGACTGAATCTGGTTCCGATCATGCCGTTTTCCGGAATAAAGAGAAGGTTCTTGTCACTTGCTCCCGCCGAATCAATTTTAGGTGCGAAATTGAACATCCCGAACTTGCATACTTGAATCAATAGAGCTGCTGGTAGTTTCACTTTTTTTTTATAAGATTTTTTTTTTATTTATTTCATTCTCTTCAGGTACAAGCTGTCGTGGTGTTCTAAATTTATCTATTAATGTACTATTTATTTCGATTATTAATTTAGTCATATGATTGGTAATGTTCAAGAAAGGAACAAAACCAGATTACTTATGAAAGAGAATTGTTAGGTGAAAATGGTAATAGGTACAAGGGTGTGGTTTTGGAGGGAGATGTTGATAGAATATCAACTATTGATGAAGAAATTTTCTAGTCTCTTTTGTTCTTTCTCAACCAAAAGACATTTGGTTAAGGATATAACTTATGAGAGGAAGAAAATGGACTCTGGACAATTATAACACGAAGACTCCTATCAAATGTCGAAGCTAATGAATTAGAGAATTGATGGGATTGCTCAGTGATGTAATCGTTATTTGAATAGAGGACATGAAATGAAAGTATTGGAGGTCGAATCTTCAGGGCTGTTTTCAACTATTAAAGATAGCAGGTTTAAAGAAAGTGTTAAATAAGAAATTTCTTGATCGACTTGGAAGGGTCCTGTACTAAAGAGGAAGCCTTTTTTTCCTGCTGGGCTACTTTTTTTGAGTGTATATAGAGCTGAAAGGATGCAGCAGAGAAGCTTTTGTGGTGATTTTTCTGCTAAGTTGGTGTACTTTGGGTTGAAAATTTGAAGGTACTGTGTGATGTACAGTCTAGTGTTTATTGTTACTAAACTTTGTAGTGTGAAGTTCTGGAACTCAATAAGTTGAGTATTGATTCCCTGCAAAAAGAACACAGTTCAAATGCAATGTGAAGAAGGTTTGAAAGGGAAACCAAGAACTATTTTTGACAAATGGAGTGATAGCTTTTTACGGGTTATGTGATTAGAAAGAAATAGTTGTAGGATATATTATGGTAAGGATAGATGTCGGGAAGAAGCTTTTTGATTTTGCCAAATTTTGATGTTCTTGGTGCTCACTCTCTACATCCTTCTGTAATTGCATCCTTTTAGTTAAAACAAGTTGGTGTAGCTTGTTGTATAATCTATTAATATACAGGGTCTTGTAAGCTATTCACTCATCAATGAAATGTTTTTCTTCCTTTAGAATGATTGGCAATTTTATTAGCCTTTGTGTTTGATTAGGTATCGACATCTGATGTTGAACGTGGTATCACTTTTGCCACATTGTAAGAAGGATAACAAGGTGGAGTCGAGGTCCAGTAAGGGTGCAACACTCAATGAGCTAGTTGAACTCAAGGGTTGTTCTTCCTGCCTTTTTTTTGAGGTAAGATTTTTTGCTTTGTACTTTGTCCATGTCTAAAATTGGAACTCAATTCATACTCAGGACTGTGTAAGGTACTCTGTTTTTCAATTATGCTTTTTGATTAGATTTAGGATGATAACCTTTTGGTTTCTGTTGTGGTAATAGGATGTATTAAGTATCCTTTTCTTTTCGTTTTATTATTTTCCTATATGCTTTTTCATCATTTTTATACATTGTGATTACATTACTTATTCCACTCATTCCATCTCAATGATGCATTCGATTTGTGTACTTGATTCTTACCGGTCTTTTTGTCCCCTGGATTGTGTTCCTGCACAATCGAATGAATCATTTTATTCCCAAAGCTTATTGCATGATTTTTCAGTTCCTTTTCTTTTTGTTTATGTAATTATTTCTGTCATTCAACATGCAATATAGCATTCACTTGAGCTTACTTATTGATTTTATTTTGTCTCTATTTCCAGTGCAGAAAACATAAAGATCTCTATTTATGGATGTCTAAGTGTCCTAGTGGGCCATCAGTGAAGTTTTTAGTTAATGCCGGTAATTTTAACTTGTAATCAAATCTTAAACTAGATTTCGTGACTGAAATTATATTGGACTTTTTAAATAAATGCAGTTTACTTACTTTTCCATTTTTGTTTTCAGTGCACACAATGGAAGAATTAAAACTTACAGGGAACCATCTGAAAGGTTCTCGTCCTCTTTTGACATTCTCGTCGAATTTTGATAAAGATGTCCACTGGAAACTTCTGAAGGAAATAATTGTTCAGGTAACCAATTGAAAAGTTCTTTCAAGCAGTTCATCCCTAAACTATTTTTCCTTCTTATACGTGAATGTATAAACTATCAATTTTCCTTGTCTTTCTCCTTTGAGTCCATTTTGTTTGTTTCCATTTCTTCATTCTCTCAATATCACTGTACGAATTGATTAAATAATGTTTGCATGACTACAGCCCAGTTATCAACTAGAATTCTATGACATGGATTTCAGTCATGTTTTGTCATGAATTTTTGTATGCAGTGCAAATTCCTTTGTCTTGGAATTTCTTCCCCCCCCCCCCCCAAGAATTATCATTCATTTTTCCGAATAAAAGTTGGTTATCATGCAAAATGTAAAATAAAACAAAAAGAATACTCGTCAATGCACTTCTTTAATGTAATGTGCTATGACATAAGCTTGGGATTAGTGCCTCAATACTATCATTACCTTTTCATGCTGCATTTATTTATTTCCTAATTAAGATGGCCATATTGTTTGATTTTCTGCCCTGCTAGCTATGCTGCAAAAAGTAATTATAGATCCTAGTTGCTTCTCTAGTTTATGATATTATTGCTAAAAATCCTGTGAAGTCACATTTTAATTTGTAATAATTTTAGTATCAATTATGTTTTTTACCTCAGATATTTGGGACTCCGAAGGAGCATCGACACTCTAAACCATACCATGATCATGTATTTGTTTTCTCCATTGTTGATGACCACATATGGTTCCGAAATTACCAGGTATGCTTTATTTATTCTACCTTCTACAGAATTTGATGCTCTCAATTGCGTATAGCGTCCAAATGCATACATTACTTGACAATCAAATCATGTACTGGATGTTGTCTTTCTTTTTAATGTTTGCTCACCACATTTTTTAAAACATGGCCTATGAAAGCAGAAAAATATATTCTACATCATGGCAGGTAAAGACATCGGGAAAACTTCGAGTATTATCAGTTTCAGTACAGATGTCAATTATTTTTTATGACATTGGAAGTATATTAATAATTGGTTGAGTCTTTTGATCGACACATTTTATATGAAGACCAAGATAAGAGCTTGGCCATGAAGCCCGCCTTGGAGCTGCAGAAAGATGGTCAAACCTATTGTGAAGAGTCACAACTATTGTTCAATAGCTCAGACATTTTACATATAAATGATATTAAGTCCAAGAAACGGGAGTATTAAAAAAAGAATGTGATGAGAACATTTTCTTTTCAAATACCTCTAGAAGCTTTGGTTTCCCTTCTTGGTTTGTATTGGAAGTTCTAGTCTGCCTTGTCAAAAGCTTTTTCTTACAACGAAAAATGGTGGGAAAAAAAACAGCGCTCAATTTTTAGAGGTAATGATCAAGGCTTCATTACCTCGATTCTCGTCGGCTTTGCATCCTCTCTCCTCTCTATCTCGATTCTCCTTCCTCTCTATCAATCTCAATCTTTGTTTTTTCTCACTTGCATCTTCATTCCATGCAAGCCCTTTCAGAGCTGTTCCATGCGCAGTCTCCTATGTCTCTCTCATTCTAGGCTTTAAAATTTCTCTCCTCATCTGCATCTCTACTCCAAATCTCTCATTGGCAGCTTCTCCACCTGATTCTGGTCTCTTGTTTCTCTCGATTGTTGTCTGTTTCCAACCATTGAATGACGCGACTTTTAGGGTTGGTGGGTTGGGTTGGATACTGCATTCAGTTTCTCCTAGTAGATAAACTGGTTTGGGTTGGCCCATAAAGTGCCCTAACCTGACCCAACCTAACCCATGCACAGCCCTAGTGTCCTGTTCCTATTAGACTCCTTTGCCATTTGCATTTTCTTTTTATTCCATAAAATTATATGTTCACTTTTGCAATAATTGTTGGTATATTTTCCCTGATTTGTGTGCGTGTGATCTCTTCCCCAAGTAACCATTATTTCATGATATGGCGTTTGCCATGTTTGTTTGGTGTGATCAGATATCTGTTCCACATAATGAATCAGATAAAGTTGCCCGAGGAGGACTAGATAAAATGACACTCATCGAGGTTACTATTTTTCCTTGTCCTGCTTAGTTTATAAATATGATTTTTTTCACAATTTTGTTTATTCGACTTCAAAGATTTCTTTTCTTTTTTTTTTACTTTTTTTTTTTTTTTTTTTTTTTTGTAGGTTGGTCCTCGATTCTGTTTAAATCCAATCAAGATATTTGGTGGAAGTTTTGGAGGTCCAACCCTATACGAGAACCCGCTTTACGTGTCACCAAACCAGGTTAGATGACTACTTTTTTATCTTCGGGGATTACATGTCTTCACTATGCCTTTTCAACCTGCTTTTACATATTTTCTGAGAGCTTACATTTGCATTAATTATCAAGAAGAGCAAACTGCGTTGAGACATTAGCTATTCTTTTAGGGTTTCTCTAAGTTCATGTTTTCCAATTCAAGTGTCTTTGAGAAATGATCTGCTCATCTCATTTACCATTATGCTTTTGGTAATGTCTTTTACACGGTGTAAAACCCAAAATTAGCAATATTCTCTAGAATACTTCAGAGAACAGTTTCTCATATTGTACGAATTTGCAATTGAGTCTGATAATCTGTACTTTTAACCATTAAACATATACCTGCTTGCTCATGTTTATTATGTCCATTAAATTTAACCATTAAACATATCCCTAGATTCGAGCATTGGAGAAAAAGCAGAAAGCCGGTAAATACTCAAAGAAAGTCAAAGCGAAAACGAGGAGGAAGATGCACGAGCTATCGAATCCATTGGAACCAGATGAGTTTGCTGATATGTGGAAGGAATAGTCTCTCTATGGACTTAATTTTGTCTAGACTCCGAACCCGAGTTCCTTACCTCCAGTATGAAATCGGAATTTGATCTATAATCTATAATACTGTGTCCATCTGTAGTGCAAATTTTGGCCTTGTTATTTACTTGAAGCTCGAATTCGATTTCTGTACCTTCAATATTTTTTGTTTAAGTCTTCTCAGTGAAGTACTTTAGATACAGTTTTACTAGAAAACAGCTTCATTCCAACCCTTGTTTGGGTATAATGAGTTCTTAAACATATCCTGAGCCCCATAATTCATAAACTCCAACTCGTTGAGATATGATTACTGTAATAAAAGACGCAAGAAGAATAGGGCAACGACCCAAAAGTTCATAAGAACAAACGTAGTTTGATCCTAGAAAAGCAAGCCATAAAAAGTCCACCCATGCAAGAGGAGTCGACCAAAAGGCTCAAGGGTCGGCCGAAAATCATAATAGGCCAATCCTCAAGGGGTTGTCCTAGCTTACTTGGCCAATTTTTGAGGGCCGATTAAGGCTTCAACCGATCTCGTCTCGAGAATCGATCAAGATATCTTTGATGAACCTCATTGAGCGAAATTTACCTTGAATGAGAGTTGGCTGGTGACCAACTTTTTGACACTTTAAGAGTCTATTCAACTTGAATGGGAGAGATTGAGTAACCATTTTGTAATGATGTCATTTTGATAACTTTGTGAGATTTTTGTAGGGTGTCGAGACATTCAAGTAGACATTACATATATACGATTATAAAATAGTCTCTAACGACATTTCAAGATATGCAGCAAATACATACTTAAGCATTGAAGTGTAAATGGCTTAGAACCACATGAGGTTCTTTTCCTTATTTTATAGGCACATTTTGTTATTAGTAATATAAATTTATCGTCGATTTGACAATTTAGATTTCGATATCAACAATTGGCATCATCTGTGAAAAAAAAAACGGTGTTGTGTTAAGAACTAAACACTAGAATCACGAGCAACAACATGAGCCATAACATCTAGGCGACAGACAGAAATGAATCTGACGACCGACCTGACATCTAAGGTAGGTGTCTACCAACAAAGAAGATAAAATAACGAGATCGATAAGAAAGTGGGTCCCACTAAACCAAATCATGTAGCCGGTTAAGCCAAGATACAATAGATAAGTATGTAGTCTCGGAATAGAATATTCAAGGATTGAATCACAATATCACATTGAATATGGACATTCTTAATGGTCTAAATCCAAATCTAATTGTGGAGACATTGTCAAAAAAACACTACCAATCTCCGAGGAGGAAGTAGACCAACAAAGAATAGTCAAATCCCTTTTAATTTGTGATTCACCTCCTCTTGTCCAAGATCAACCCCATAGTTGAAGGGGTAGGGAGAATCATATCTTAGTTACTCGCATCTAGTCGATAAGTTGCGCTTAGGAGGGAATGATAAGAGACTCGTGTGACAAATTTGAGTTTACAAATTTGTATGATAGAGTTATTGACGTAGCCTTTATCAAGTTATCTCGATTAATTCAAATCTTAAATTTAAAAATAAGTTTTCTTTAATCTTAATATTGATCATCAAGCTAAATGCAGATGTTATTTTCTCGTAGATTTATTTGTTATCGTTTCTAGATCTAAAAACTTGTCAACAAGGTTATTAAATCGAATTCTTAGAGTTTCATATCATCTTTTTCTGTTCCCACAGGCTGTCTTCAAAATTATGATTCAAGTGGTTCACGTGTCTCTCAATTTATATATTAAACTCAAATGACTTATTAACATACACTCAATTGTTAAAAATATTTTAGAAATTAAGTATTAATTGGTAATTAAAATTTAAAAATATTAAGTTTTGAAAATTAAAAGAAATATATTTTTTAAAAATTGAAAAGTAATTTTCATAATTTAACAACAGTTGTGTATACGCCTTCGAGATCCGACAATCTGCGGCTATCTCATCACCATTCACGCCGGCTGATTTGCGGTTTTCTTCTCTCCATCTTTCTTTTAATTTCAATCTCTTTGCCTTCTGGTCATTGATTATTGGAACAATCGCTCACCGCCGTTTGCCCATCTCCTCCACCCTCCCTAAATTTATTCTCACCCTAAGGTAAACCCTAGCAGCAGCTTCTAATACTCTAATAGCTTAATCCTCCATTTCATTTTTGATTTTATTTGTTTTTACTATTTTCCATTTCCTTTTTGTGTTTCAGTCCAATGGTTTGTAGACTCGCTGTTTAATTTTTATTTGAGCTTTGTTTGGTTAAATGATGGATCATGAGTTCTCTACCATTGTCAATTGCCTAGAAATTGTATGATTTCTTAGTGAACTGCAATTTTTTTTTATTATGTTGACTTTATATGTTTATGTATTATGATTATGAAGTGTTAAATAGATCCATATACACAACTATGTCCGTGTGTGTATGTTAATGTCCCTTGTCGGGGCTTCTTATGTTGAAAATCTTGTTTCAGTTGTTGTATGTATAGCTGGGGAGGATAAGTGCCTGCTCATGAATAGAGGGAGAGATGGGGGAAGGGGGAGAAGAAATTGAACAAAGAGTTCCTCTCGGTTGGGATTTCACGGTTATTTTGAGGCCTTATTGATAGTTTTAAGATCTTTGCTCTGCACTCTTCGATATCTTCAATACGTCTGGATGATTTTTCCTTTTATCCTTGTCCCATTATATCTTGTTGTTGCTATGCTTTTGTTTAAAGCTGCTCATTCCTGTCTGTTGCAACGGCAGGTGGTGAATCATTAAATTGGGAATGGGGGATACTGAGGTTGACGGTAAACTTAAAAGGATGGTGTTTGTTACCGTGGGAACAACGTGTTTTGATGCTTTGGTTAGAGCAGTAGACACTGAGCAAGTAAAACAAAAATTATATGCTAGAGGCTACACCCACCTTCTCATTCAAATGGGACGTGGTACATATAATCCGACTGAGGTATTTTTTGGTGTATCATTTCTTATGTTACTTGTTACCTAGTTTCATTTCAAATTGCCGTGTTTTGGTTCCAAATGTGGTCTTAGGTTGGTTTATAGTGCTTTCAAACCGTATTTAACATTTTCATTGTGATGAAAAACCAAGTTTCATTTTTTTTTAATGAAAAAGTTACAAAAGGACAAGCCCAAGTCTAAAAGGAGCTTAAAATTACAAAAAAGAGGGTCCAGTTGTTTAGAACTAGAATTAACTCATAGTTACAGAAGAATTATCATGTAGTTCAATATCTGAAGGGAGACATCGAAATATTCCAAACTTTTAACCTCCTCTGAAGAAATCTCTATACCCTTAAAATTCAATCTTACTGTTTTCCAATCAAATATTCTACCAAATAGTAGAAAAAAGTGCCAAGTAAAGAAAGCTTCCCTAACTTGGAATGGTGAATGTAAATTGCAAAAGGGCCTTCTCTAACATAAATTTTTATTTAATCTCAACGTTTTTTTTAAAGGACTTCCCCAACACAGATTGAAAGTCTCTAATCAACTTTAGACTAACACTCCCAAATTTTCTGGGTAAATGACATTTCCATGAAATGTGCTCCATATCCTCCATTACATCTGATATGTATAGGAGGAGAGCGCACACCATCTAGACTCTGAATTCATAGAAAAAGTCAATGATGTTAGTCCTTTATGAGAAAACAATCTAGAGAAAAATTGTCACTCTATATCTGGTACAACGATTATTGGTAATGTTTCTCCCTTCAAGGCTCAGATTTTCCTAACGAAAACTAAATTCCTCTTAAATTGGTTTCGTAGAATTAGACCAAAAACCTCTCACTTCAAAAGTGGATGGATGGCCATACAACATACAAAGGATTGACCCTCTAACAATCCTAGGGAAGACTGGAAGCTAAACAAATTCCATAAAGATCTTCCAACAATTTATTGAAAGAGAGAGTATCACATGAAAAAATGAATGATCAACATCCTCATGATTTAACTCTACTGAAGAACACCTGCTTTGAGAGCACATGTAGAGTCTCATTTTGATCTTATTCCAAGTTTTGAGGCTTGCCTGAAAGATATTCCAAGCAATTCTGGTCTAGCCCTTTTCCAACCAGCCTTCGGCTTGGACCTGCATGAACTTTGATTTTTTGCTGTTGTATATATAATAAAAAGTAATTGCCTTTTTTCTATCAAAAAGTTTAAAGTGATCATGCAACATCTTCTCAATTCTCATAAAAATACATAATGTGCAGTATCATGGAGAAGATGGGCTTGTTGTAGAATATTTCTCTTTCTCTTCAAGCATAGCAGATCATCTAAAATCAGCATCTCTTGTAATTAGCCATGCTGGTAAAACGCCTCAAGTTTCTGCTTTTATACTTTATTGTCCATACAATGTGATTCAAAGTATTATTTGGTCTCTGGGTTATGACTGGCATCTCCTTATCTAGATGATATGAATCATGATTCGGTAGTGTTATTTCTTGTAATTTTGTCATCTGGTGCACGTGTTTCTATGACATGCACGTTGATATAGGTAATATCCTCAACATCTGAATTAATGTGCTATTCAATCTGAGAGAAAATATTAGCATACAGTTTAATGGTTCCTTTTGTATTTTTTTATTTTTTTTTTACAAAGGACATAAAGAACTTGTATTAACACAAGAAAACAAACAGCTTAGGACTGGGGGGAGAGAAATGCTTTCCTTCCACAGCAGCCATTAAAATCTCTTAACAGCATGATTCCACAAAAACTTGGCTCTATTTTTAAGTCTTGTCCCTGCCAAGCATTCGATTAACCACTTTTGAAAGGCAGACTTAGGCGCACTTCACAGAAAAATCCACCCGTGAAGACGCACACACCTGGGCACCTAAAACCTGATCATTTTAATTATATTGTGGCGTCTAAATGAATGAAGTTATCTATTGTGTGACTTGTAAAAAGTTAAAATTTTTAGGTTTATACTTTATGAGTTTAATATGGAAACTTGCATTGTTGAGTCATTTGTTGGATGCATTTTATTTTTACCAGAAACTAAATGATTTGAAATTAGAAAAATGTAAAAAGGGAGCGAGCCGATCCCAGATCGAAGGAGATTTTCAAAAAACACCTCCAATTTGACAAAAGCGGAATCATACTGTAACTTTTAAATTGATGGTAGTTTTTACACCTAGAGCCAAGGAAAGGATTTGAAAAAAATATCACAGTTTTTCCCTTTTCCTTGAATATTCAAGTGTTTCTTTCATTCCACATGGACCACAAAAATACCCCAACAAATTAGTTCCAAAGAATTTTTCACTCTGTTGAATACCCTTCAAGGACTAAAGTTAGCATACCCAGAGAATCCTCATGGAGGGATGTGTACCAACTAGAGGAGAAGGTATTAGATCCCAAAAACTAGCAGCGAAGGAGATGGAAATAAAATTATCGCGTTGTGATTCTGTCATTTTTTTTTTTCTTGTATAAAGGGAACCAGTTTGGGGAGATGGCCAGCCTTGGGGTTCTATTTTGGAGGTTGTCATGGGAAAAAAGTGGCTAAGCTCCCCAAGGGAAATTTTTTTACCGTTTTTGGGGAATTTATCCTTCCAGACTCTATAAAAGTGGGTGCTCTTTGATAGACCCCAAGCCACAAGGACGTGTGCTAGATAACCTGTAGAGAGTGTACCACCACAGTTCAGCTTCCAAAACCGAAAGTCTTCTCTGTTTGAGAAGTGAAAGGATGATAAAGCCTGGTGTAGTCATGCCCACTCTTGAATTTTTGTGTCATTTGTTGGATGATAATCCTTTTCATCCTTCCTTCATATTTTCAATGCCAGGAAAGTCAGAACTCATTATGTCCTGTTTATCCTTCATAATTATGGCTGGATCCAAAAATCTTGACATAGACCAAAATTCTATACTCGTAAATACGTACACACAAAGCATAATATTTCTATGAAAACGGTGGGGAAAATTAGTAGAAAGGTTTAAAAATCATAAGTTTTTTTCTATATATAATTTTTTTTTCAATCTATGACAAACTACTGCGCTCCTTTGTGCTTGGGTCTGTTCTTGACGTTTGGTTCCAATTTGTGCAGGTTCCGGCAGCATATTTGAGACATTGAGACTAGGTAAACCTTTGATTGTGGTAGTGAACGAAGATCTAATGGACAATCATCAAATTGAACTTGCAGAAGAACTCGCTGAGAGGAAGCATCTGTATTGTGCTCGTCCCCAAACGCTACATCAGACTATAGAGAGCATGAACTTGGACTCTCTCATTCCATACACACAAGGTGATGCTAAACCAGTTGCAAGACTCATCAATAGGTTTCTAGGTTTTACTGAAGATTGATGAGGTTGTAAAGCCTCTTCTCCAAATTAAACTCTTTAATTGTTGTAGTTTTAAATGTTAAATAGGAATTGCATCATCTTGCGAACCTGAGCATACATCCAACTTGTTAACATATTATATCTCAGCCAAAAGGTTATTGATTCGATTCCTCACCCCACATTTTTGTACTCAAAAGAGTGGCATGTTTTAGACACTGCCAATAGGTACCATAATTTTTGTGTTGTTTACCAAACACTGGGGAAACATATTCTGTCTTTTCCTTGTTGCTTGTTCAAAGCATCTTCCATCTCTGATCTACGAAATTGAAGGAAACTGAGAAATTCCTGAGCATAAGCATATACTTCCTGTACTTTTTCACGAACCAAGGTCTGATTCTCATCTCAAGTTTAACTGTTCATTTCAAGAAGCCACATTGATTGGCTACAGTTACCCTTCTATATTGCTTGTTGTAAGATGGCAGGTATCTACCCTTCTATGTCCAGTCAGTTTTGACGCCTTCCAGAAAGTGGTAGAGAAGCTGCTTTTGGCATCAATGATATTCCTGGGCACGTGAGTGATGCTGATTGATCCGCCATTGAGTGATGAAGATCACCAAGTCCTCAATTAATGACACTCATCATATTGGAAGAGCCTTTTGATCTTGAGTGGAGTTTGACTCTTATATTTTGACTTTGGCAGTAATTGAACCAAGGGCAGCTAGTCACCAATGTACAACAAAAGAACTACAAACAGCAATATGTATCCTGTGAGCTCCAGTTCGGCATGTTGGTAGGAGAGAAGAGCTGATACAAAGTGAAAGGGACTCTCAAAGATAAGAGACAAAATTCCACACATGCAGAGATAATGGTATTTGACAGTGGTGTTGGGCCAACCTAAGCTAGGCGCATGGCAATGTCCCTCTCAATTGCTTGTAGAATTGTGAGTATGTTCATATTGATTACATAAATTGGTTTAAATTGTTGTATTAGTCCTTTAGACATTTATTGCTTTTCTTTCATTGACTAGAATTTGGACTTTTTGTATCTATAACGTCGTTAATTCAAATCAATTAGGACACGATTTTGAATATCGTGTTAGATATCATTATTGGAAACACTTTTAGACTCTTTGAACTTGATATAGTTGATATAACATGTATACTATTTTCTATAAGATTGATGACTCGATACTTGAGTTCTACCTTTAATGTGGAACTTAAAAAAAAAAAAAAAAAAGGCAACTAAATTATTAAATCCAAATGCTCGAGATTTCGTTCTTTCAATAGTAATGTCTTTATAAAGGGTTCAGTTAAAGTGCATAGTTAATCTTTACGTTTTCACTTTAGTTTTAATTTGGATTTATACTTTGAAAATGTTCATTATAAAACTTATAATTGCAAATTTGAGCCGAGTTCGAATGTTGAGCTAATGAATTTTGAAAATAATTAAGTAATATTAGTGTTAAAATCTTTTTTTTTTTTTTTTTGATAGACTAATTGTAGTGTAAATTGATTTTCAATTCAATTTTATTATTTTAAATACAACCAACCACTTTCTAAGCTCCGATTTTTTCAGATACAGATCAAGCAGTTGAATTTCACACGTTCCAGTACTCTCTCGGTCGTCATAGACCTTAAAATGTCGTATTTTTTTATATCTAAAGCGGAAGGTATGAAATAAATTTGATCGAAAAATCAACCTGATTTATTTGTCCTACTTTTGTCAGTAAAAGATACTTTTAGCTGGTAATTTCATGTATGCTCATAGCGGGTTGAGTATCGTATTATTTAGTAGATTAAAAAACGTTATAATTCCATTAAATAAATAATAGGATGTAGGTATTGGGAATGGGAATGTGGAAATGTGGGTGGCACGGTTGCATATATCACTTACCCAATACCCTCTCGCTATCTCCTTACCTCAAAAATGTCTCAAGTGGTCCTCTTTCTAATAATGCATTCTTTTTCACTCCACCCAATTTACCAAATAATATTCACACTATTACCCCTTTTTTTTTAAACAATTATTTTCATAAACAAAGATAAACCGGGAGGGTCGAGGAGTACATGGATGAACCAAAATCACATCTTGTGAGATCCCACGTCAGTTAGAGAGAGAAACAAAACATTTTTACAAGGGTGTGAAAATCTCTTCTTAACCGATGCGTTTTATAATCGTGAGACTAATGACGATATGTAATGAGTTAAAGTGGACAATATTTTCTTACAAATGGTATTAGAGTTAGGCACCGAGCGGTGTGATAGTGAGGACATTGGACCTTGAAGGGGTGTGGATTGTCAAATCCCACCACGGTTGAAGAGAGGAATGAAACATTCTTTATAACGGTGTAGAAATCTCTCTTTAGTATACACATTTTAAAACTGTGAGACTAACGACGATAATGGGCCAAAGCCAGCTCTGAACTTAGGCTATTATTACATGTACTTATGATAAGATTACTAAGATCACGTAAAAAAAAAAAACCTTTACCCACACTTCACTTCACTAACACGTGGCATGTGCATAGATAAACTCATATTTAAATTCATGTATTTCAGTCTTCCGTATTTAAACATATAAGATCATGACTATTTGATGTTTTCTTTGAAGAGTTATATTTCCACGTAAGAGATGAGAGTAGCTGACTTTGAATGTGTAGAAATTCAGGGTCGTTACATAAAAGAACGATGCATCTACTTTTTCAGTGCCTAAATTATAAAACCTCCAAATTTTAAATCTCGATTCAAATCATGTGTATGAATCGTTGTAATAAGAGTAGGAGGTGTTTGTCGAGAAACGCTTAATTAGGTAATATATTGTATTATGATAAGAATGAATGTGAGGGGGAGAAGAGGAAGAGACAAGGGATGTCCTGTTTGAAAGGGAAGCTCAACCTCCATTAACATATTACCACATTACCTTCCTTCTCAATCTATCATCCCTCTCTTCCTTTCTCTCTCAAACCCCATTTCCTTCCATGGAACCCAACACTTCACCGCCACCAAAATACCATATCCACCGCCACAACTATTCCAATGCCAACCACCACCACCACCACCACCGCCACCGCCACCACAGTGCCATTCTCAGCTCCAACTCCTTCCTCATCATCATTTCCTCCATCATTTCCATCGCCATTCTCCTCGCCATCGTCCTCCTCATCTTCATGCTCCACCGTCTCAAAACCCCATCAAACCCTGCCACCGCCGCTGCCTCCACCGCCGCACAATCCGCCACATTCATCCCCCACACAGCCATCCATTTTGACTCCAGCCCAGGTAAAATACAACCCATTTGTTCTTTATCATTGAATGTAATTGTAGCTGAATGTAGTTAATTGGTTGTAGAAGTGAAAGGGGGTGGTTGTTTGTACGGTGGGAATTCAGGGAGGATTCCTCAATACAGAATCAGGGGAGTTCAGGTTTTCACTTACAAGGAGCTGGAATTGGCCACTGATAATTTTAATGAAGCCAATCTCATTGGGAATGGAAGATTTGGAGCTGTTTACAGAGGGGTTCTTGGAGATGGAGCCGTGGTTGCTGTTAAAATGCTCCACACAGATGGCAAGCACAGGGAACGTGCTTTCAGAATGGAGGTCAATCACCCTCATTAACTCTTCCCTCTCTCTACATTTGTTTTCACTTCCATGTTTACCCATTTCGATCCGGGTTGGGTTGAGTTGTGTCGATTTTTCTTCTGAAATACAAGAGCTATACACTTAATGGGTGCAATTTAAACGCGATGAATGTGATATGACACTCTTGTTATAGGTATTGGTTCTTTTGGTTGTGTTGGATTTGTGCATTTCGTTGCTTTTCGTGATCGAGTTGAAACATTTTCCTACCATGATTTTGAAGTTTCGTCGTCGTTTTTCGAGTTCGAGATTTAAATGGATGAAATTGAAAGTTTAAAGTGGCAGGTGGATCTGCTGAGCCGCTTGCACTCTCCTTGTTTGGTGGAGTTGCTTGGCTACTGCGCTGACCAACACCATAGGCTACTGATATTTGAATTTATGCACAATGGTACTCTCCATCATCATCTACATAATCCCAACACTGAATCTAAGCCATTGGATTGGAATACTAGATTAAGGATAGCCCTTGATTGTGCCAAGGCACTTGAGTTCCTCCATGAGCATGCAGTTCCATCTGTTATCCATAGAAACTTCAAGTGCACCAATGTTCTGCTAGATCAGGATTTTCGAGCCAAGGTGTCCGATTTCAGTTCGGCCAAGATGGGCTCTGATAAGATTAATGGTCAAATATCTACGCAAGTACTCGGAACAACAGGATATCTTGCACCAGAGTGAGTTGTTTCATCCTTGTGTGGATCGCTCGTAAGCCAATTACGATCGTTACATTGATTATAGTTCTATATGTGTAGGTATGCTTCAACAGGTAAACTCACAACAAAGTCAGATGTGTATAGCTATGGTGTCGTGCTGCTAGAGCTTTTGACGGGTCGAGTGCCAGTTGATATCAAGCGGCCACAGGGCGAGCACGTTCTTGTCTCATGGGTTAGTTAATTCCATTACATTTCAACAAGCTACAAGGCCAGAGATAGCTACCCCTACCCCTAAACGTTCTTGTCTGATAGATTAGTATATGACTTATAGGCTCTCCCAAGGCTAACCAATAGAGAAAAAGTAGAGAAAATGATCGACCCAGCCATTCAAGGAAAATACTCAAAGAAGGATCTAATTCAGGTTTGTTAAGCCTTCTATTGCTTATCTGACTACATTTTTGATGACCCTTATAAGCAATCTGTTCTCAGGTTGCAGCCATTGCAGCAATGTGCGTGCAGCCCGAAGCCGACTACCGACCTCTGATGACCGACGTCGTGCAGTCACTGGTTCCTCTCGTTAAGAACCCATCTTCCTCATCTAGATTCTTCAAATGAGACTCATTTTACTCCATTTAGTGAAAACTATTCCCTGTCCAAGTGCATCAACAAAGCCTTCAAGAACAGATCAAGGTATGCATTTTAGAGCATGTCAATGTGAGCCTGCACAGGCTACGACCATCTATAATAAACATCTCATCATAAACTAGACAATGTATATGAACGTTTTGATTATCATTTGAGCCTACAACATATTCTTACTGTAAACTGTCAAGAATTCTTTGTCTTTTTTCAATTCAATCACATATCTTGTTGCTGCTAGCATGCTAACATGTTCATCGAGTCGAAAGCTTAACTGAAGATGTGAGCTTAGGATTAGACACTTACTACCTTAGGAGCGCCTTTCGAACAGTATAAGTTATGACTTTGACTCTAATTCACCAGCATCCACTATCGGAAGGAATTTCCTCCAGTTATTCACATAGTTTAGCTCGGAAATAAGAACTTTCTTTCCCTCGATCCATCACCTCCAATCATTGAGCCATTGGGTGCAAGAGTTGAATATCTAGGCAAGCAGCTTTTTGAGATAGATATCATGTTAGGTAGCCATTACATAACTTTTAGTCTCAAATCTAGAAAAGAACAAAGGAATCTTGATGAGTATAAAACAAGAATGAGAGATAGAAGCAATCTAGAGGGTGGTAGCCAACTTCAAGCCACAGGACCAGCAAAGCCATAAATTTTACAATCAAGACAAAAGATCCAACATGTTCATCCTTAGCTCATTTAAAGTTAACCACAGCATGTTGGCAGTGATGAATCCTTCTTGTTTACCCTCAAAATTATGAGGTAGACAGACGAAGGGCTCAATAAATTTTGGTGAATAAGACAATGTTTCTTTCTTTTGTGATCAAAGTGTTTGTATAATTGTGTTGTTTCTTAGTAGATGAGTTTAAAAAGTTGAAAAGACAAATGCTGTGGGAATCTTAGACGCTATATTGCTTACAAGGAACTGACAAAAGAAGCTAGAGTAGAGAGAGTTTTCTTTTCACGAGATGGGGTCGAACCATCGATCTTTGGAACTGTAGTATATATTTTTTTATTTACCAAATCATGTTTAGATTGAAAACTGCGAAATCTTTATAGATTTGTGAACCGTTCGGGCGCTCAGTGAAGAAAATGGAGAGAGGAGAGAAAAGGGAAAAGGGATCTGTAAGTGTAGGTCTTGACGTTCCAAACGGTTTATTATGACTCATCTACCTGTGTAGTCCATAGTCCCCTTTCAAGACTGGCTAACGCGTGTGTCTTGATGTGTTCTAAACTCATTATAGACGCTCTCCTTGTCATCTACACTGTAGTCCCTTTGTCTCTTCGAAGACCGGTTTACAGAGTTGTGACGTGGGCCTTGACTCGTTTCTACACTCAATAGAAGTATTCTCCTTGTCAACTACTTGAGTAACGATCCTATATTCACAGATCTAAGAACGTTTAGAAAACCCAATTTCCTGGCTTCGGTTACCGACGATAATCCGCACGGAAGAGGTACAAAAGTTACCCTATGATGACGCATAGTCGCTAAGGACCCTCCTTGTGATGCTAACTATGTTTTTCGACGTCGATTAAGGGATTTTGCGCCGTGGGTTATCCCGCCGGAGTTCTCTCTCTCTCTCTCTCGAATTCTTTCCTTTTTCTCTGTGTTTGCAGGTGGTCCAAGGGATTCTGGGAGTTGGCTGAGTAACGTTTGCTGAGGATTGGCACCTTGGAGGGGAATGTGGAGCCTTGCTCCCTGTGGGATCCGCAAAACACGGCGGTTGCCAGAAAACTCGCGGGTCTTCCGGCAAATGAGTTTTTTTTTTCTCCTTTCTTTCTTTTTCTTTTTTTTTTCTCGGGTCGTTACAACTCGTGTAGTCCTTAGTCTCTTTCAAGACCAGTTTAAAGTTGCGACGTCGGTCTTGACTCGTTTCTACACTCAATCAAAGTATTCACCCTGAACCACCTACCCGTGTAGTCCCTAATCTCTTCCAAGACTGATTTACGGAGTCATGACGTCAACCTTGATTGGTCTCTACATTTAATAGGAGTCCTCATCTCGAGCTAACTACTTGTGTAGTCCCTCTTCAAAATGGTTTAACGAGATCACAATGTCAACCTTGTCCCGACCCTATACTCAATAGTAACACAATTGGCCTCAAGGTTCTAATACACTTCCTTAATCATACTTAAAATTCGTGGAGGTTTACCCAACCAAGTAAATGGCTTTATTATTGGCTTTGTTAGACGAATTGTCTGACATATTATGACACGTGTTTCAGCCCATACACGTGCATGATTATGATTGGCTTCACATGTTCTATGTTGTGTTATGCTACAATATGTCATATCATATTATGCTATGTTATGTCGTGTTATGCCGTGTTATGCAATGTCATGTTATAAGTTATGTTATAATATGATTATGCCACATTGTGGATGCATAACGCTCCATATACCACACCATGTAAGTTATGTTAAGTATGAAAGATATGACACGAACAACGTATGCATATTTCATAGACTCGTTATGTTATAAATGAAAGGAGGTATGACTTGCATCACAAACTTATGGCATGATTTTAAGCTATGGGGACCTTATGCATTTATGTATATCATGTGCAGTGGAGTACTTCCCCGTTATGATTAGTACAAACTCATACTTTAGGATATTTAGGTTTGTCATGATATTATGCAAGCTCTTTTCCTCCGTGGTGTCCGGTAGCGTGAACGTGCACTAGCCCGACAAGCCAGGCCAAGGGGATATGTATGCGAGCTCGCTTGGTGGGTCCATGGGCACATGCATGAGTCATGGGTAGGAAAGTACTACACATCCAACTCTATTCGGACTAGAAAAGGGAGCCTAAGTCCTTGCCATATTACATGTGATTGAATTTTTCGACTCCAACAGTGGGGTTACTTACTAAGTATTTCTTAAAACACTCAAGTCATGCGCTACTCTTATTTTTCAAGTAAAGAAAAGGCACTTCAGTAAGAATGACGATGTCGTGGTGACAACCATGAGACCAAAGTTAGGGTAGATGCATTCACGCTGTTTTTGTGGCCCCTAGGTTAAATCTGGGAATTGCTTTTTATTTTTTTTTTACTTTATTTAAATTCAAGTTATTTGTTTTCCACATTATTGTATTAATGACTTTACTACGAGCGTATAAGTTCATGGAATCGTTTATGAAATATTTAAATGATTTTTTCCGACTTAATAGACATGTCATGCATACAATAACGACCGTTACAAATTTTATCCTAATAAAAAATTATTTGATTACAAATAATCAATAAGTAACTAATTATAATTATTAAAATATAACTTTTTGTACCAACTTAATTTAACTCATTCTAATTAACTTGTTAAACACGTTTAAGACAATATAGCTAATTAATTAATAGTTGAATAAATAAGTAATCACATTCACTTTACAAAACTTTTCTTTTTAGAAAGGAATTAAGTAAATATTTTAATAAAATATCAAATAAAATATTAATTTAAGAAAATTAATCCCATTAGTTAATTAATTAATTAACTAACTATATTTAAAATATATAAAAAAAACAAAAGCAAAGGATTAAGGGACAATAGAAAACCTCCCAGAAATAAGTATCCCATATCGGTTCGGTTCAGGAGAAGAACGAAACACCCTTTGCATAGCAGACGCGTTTTAAAAAATTTGAGGGAAAACCTAAAAAGTGAAAGTCCGTTAGTCGTGCTCTTGGACCGTTCCAAATGGTATCAGAGCTAGACGTCGAACAATAATTCATTGAGGAGGCTATTTCAGACATAATGCAGTATGCGAGTGAAGACGTTGGGTTCCGAAGGGGTAGATTTGGTGGTGTCCTATGTTAATTGGAAAAAGGAACGAGTGAGATGAATTGTTAGATCTTTTAAGTAAAGAGGCAATTAGGTTGAGACTAAGATTATTAGGGGAAGTTATGATGAAAGAGCCTAGAAGTAATTAATGGAACACAAAGAACATAATGAAGGGACCAAAAATTTAGATCGAGAGAGAAAAAAAATAAGAACAGAACAAGAACAAGAACGATCTCAAAGATGAATTAAAAATGCTAATTTAGTTTATCATATCTCAAACGGAGAAGGCCTCTTCTTGAATTCTGCAAACCAACTGATACACAGCTCTAGCAATTTCATCCTCCGAAGAGAGCCCACAATCTTCCTCAACCTAAAGAAAAACAAAAACACATCTTAAAATTGAATTAAAAAAAAAAAAAGGATGAAATGGGTAACAATAAGAAGAACACCAACCTTGAGACTGAATGAATAGAGCACAGTTTGGTGGGCAGTGGAGAGATTGAGATGAAGAACAGAGAGGCGCAAGGAATGCAAAGCAGAGACGATCTTAAGAAGCTGTTTAGGGAACTTTGTACACCTAATCTTGAGGTTTGCATGGGAGTCAGCCATGGAGACATGGACGTGGGCAATGGGGGAGTGAATCTGGTTGGAAGACATGGGCGAGGAGGAGGAGGAGGAGGAGGAGGAGGAGGAGGAGGAGGAGGAGGAGGAGGAAGCAGCAGCAGCAGCAGCAGCAGCAGCAGCAGCAGCAGAGGAGAGGTGAGGGCAGGTAAAGAAATGAGAGATTGGTGCATTTTGAGGAGGAAAACAGGGGTTTACATATGTTTGAGCGCTGGTAAGCAAATGTACTTGGTGCTCAAGCTGCTTCACAAAGTCGATGGCTCCGCCTATGATTGAGGCTTGGTCGCCCTGCCACCAGTAATCAAAACACAACTAACCATTAATTCTTCATTCTTTGTATCATTACATATCAAAACCCCCCATGGATTTGTGCGCCTGGTCTTGCTGCCTATCATGTTTTTAGCCCACCGTTTCATTCTTTCTTTCTTTCTTTCTTTCTTTCTTTCTTTCTTTCTTTTTTTCCCTTTTTGTGCCAAACCCTCTTTGCTATAATTGAAGTGAAACACACACAAAAAAAAGACACACCTTTTCTTTTTTTAATTTCTTTCTTTCTTTATTGTCTACGGAAGCATCAAAGGCAGAGCAAAGTAAAGAAGAATAAGTCTCCTAATCATGGAGCCACACACGAGGCCTTTTGGGGAAGCCTAAAGCAAAGCTCGGAAGAGTATGTTTATTTATTTTATTTTTTGTTGAGAGGGAGAGAGAAATGGGCCATTTTGTTTTTGCAAATTAAAGAGACCCATTTTTTTAATTTTAAAATTGGATGAGTTTGTGGTAGTAATAAGAGGAGAGAGAAAGAGAAAAGGAGGAGAGAGAAAGAGAGGATGATACCCTTTGGAGGTAAGAGTGAGGCATCAATGATCGAAGAACAGAGAGATACTCATTCATTTGCTTTCTCCGGTTCCTCTCCACAGTAATATGAGTGATTCTTTGATTCTCTATTTCCTCTTTATTCTTTTGGGTGCTCCCTCCCCCCCGCCGCCGCCGCCTCGCCGGCCGCCCACTCCCTCCGCCACCACCACCACCACCACCATTGAGTGTTTGGTTGGTGAGAAAGTAAAGATCTTGGTGCTGTTCATCATGGGTGAAGGTGAAGGGAGCCGAAGAAGAGACCAAATTGAAGAGATCATTGTTGTTGTTGTCGTCGTCGTTGTTGCCAAATGGGTGCTGATGGAAAACAACAGCCTCAAGAGCCATGACTGCAATTAAAATGGGTGTGTGTGTGTTTTGGAATCAAAATGAAGGCTTTAAAGTTAGGGAATTGCTACCACACTTAGCCTACACGTGAAACCACAGCATTATTATTGTTCATCTTCCTTTTTTTTTTTTTTTTTTTTTTTTTTTTTGGTTCTTTCAATTACACAACAGATCTCACAATTAGATATTATTCTCTCTTTTTTTTTTTTTTTTAAATTTTTATTTATAGGGTTTTGAAAATAATTGAATTTTAAATATATCATCATGCTTAATTAATTTAATATTTTGTGATTAGGGTCTAATTAAGTTAATTTGGTTAAATTATCCCATAAATTTATAAATAAATTACTTTATTTAGATGAGAATATTCTCTCACAAATCAATAGATGAGAAAGTTGATTTCTTTTTTGCTTTTTTATCTTTTTTTAATTTTTTTTTATATTTTATTTTAATATTGAGAATAAAGAGATAAGGACAATGCTACTTTTGTGTTCCTTCATATATATATATATATATATATATATATATCATGTGAATTTATGATGTATTCAATATGCAAACTACCCTATGTAAAAAGATACTTATGATTACTTTCGTTTATAAAAGATTTATAATATTTATCGTCACGTGTCTCAAATTCGAAATTTAGGTTTGGTATCTCTGTACTCGGCACTTCTTACTTATTCCCACAAACCAATACACGTTTTTTCAATGTGTTTTATCCTCATTCACATGTATCTGAGAAAAACTTTCAAGAGGTCATTCAAGTCATCGAAAATGGAAGGTGTATTTTGTTGGTGTGGATAATAACTTTCAATTCTTTGAAATCTTTCTTAGCTATCCTATCCTCAAGATCGCTCTCATTTGAATGTGGTGTCGATTGTTCATGTACTATATAATTGGTACACAGAAAACAGTGAAAGAAACCAGTGGAGTTTGCTTATTTTGTAAGTTTGATCAGTGAAGGTCTATATAATGATTTAATTTTCTGCACGTATAATAATTGGAACGGTTACTTAAAATAAAATTTTTGTAATTAAAAACAGGCTTGAAAGATCGACACATATCTATTAAATATGTAACGATTTGTTATATCATATTCAACTACATAATAATAATAATTGAAAATGTTTTGATGTGATTGGAATATTTTTAAAAATGAATATACATACAAAAACAAAAACAAAAAGAGACAAGGTTGTATAAAATAATTTGGGTAATCTTTTGGTCAAAGGGTTGAAGATATATGTACCAAAAAACAAACAAATACAAAATCTAAAACCTAATAAACAAATACCTAGACCCAACTGGCAATTCTTTGGGTGTGAACATATTATAAATTGTTGACCACAATCTTGCTGTGTTTTCGTGATTGAGTAAAGGAGGGTACATGAATGAATCGAGACTACATTCGAAAGTGAGTGGTCCTGAGGATATAATGGTTAAGAAAAACTTAAAAAAACTGAAAGTTACTACTTGTAGCAACATAATTTAAACGTGTTTTTGCTTGGAGTAGTTTTATGTCTTAAGATGTATGTTAGTGAGGACAAATCATGCGGAAAAGACATGTACTAGCTGGTGGGGATAATTTTCACTCTTAGAAGCGAGAAATAAGTAATGTAACCATATGGTACGGGAGGCGGGAGAATGTCATGATACAACATTCGAATTCTGGGCATGCAATAGTTGTTGGTCAGGGGAGATAATTTTCACTTTTAGAAGTGAGAAATAGGAATGTGACCATATCATAGGAGATGTAAGAGAATGTCAGGATACATAGCTACCGTTCGGATTTCAAATCTCAATCAAAATTCTGAGCATGCAACTGTTATTGGTCAGTGGAGATAATTATCGCTATTAGAAGTGAGAAGTAAATAATGTGGTCAAGATACATAGGTGTCGAATTCAAATTTCAAATCACGATCCGAATTTTGGGCATGCATGCAACCGTTGCATTTCTAGATTTGACTTAGTCTAAGAGGGAGACCGAAGTCAGCCCTTACAAACTAATATAAGTCTATTTGTGAGATCTCATATTAGTTGGAGAGGGGGACGACACATTCCTTATAAGGGTAGAAACCTCTTCCTAATAAACGTGTTTTCAAACCATGAAGAAAGCGACAATACGTAACGTCGACATTTTAAAGCTTTAATTAAGAACAAGCTTTCCGATCACTTCTTCAACTTGTAGTTGAAACTACTCTTTAAATTAACCTCAATTTCTTGTTCTAATTAATTTCTTTTGTTCTTCGACTTCTATAACGTTTTTTGTGTGCTTATATTATATGATTTAATTAATGTCACAAAATTATTACTCTTAACTCACATAATTATTTTTTTTTATTTTTTTTTTTTTGAATAAATTTGTGCATGGAAAAGAATTCAAGTCGTATAATATATAATGTCTTAATTAAACTTACATTATGGTTGGTATACACGATCAAATGTTCGCTATTTAAGAGAGTTTGGAGTGTTCGTATGTGTAACACTGTTCCACTTTGAGCTTTGTCATTTTGGGTTTCTCTCAAGGTTTTTAAAACGCTTCTGTTAGGGAGAGGTTTCCACACCCTTATAAAGAATACTTCGCTCCTCCCTAACAAATGTGAGATATCACAATATGATTTGATAACCTGACCAACCTCGACTACCCAAAACCATAAATGTTGGGTTGTATTAGTTTTTTTTTTTTAATTTTTTCAGTTTTGGTTGGGATGAATTTTGAAAAATCGAAGATTTGTGTCCGTTCGCCAGTTGACATATTTTTGGCTAAGAAAAAAAAAGTTACAACTCAATCCAACCCTATCCTAGTTTTAAGATGATTATGAACGTTAATAATATTTGATTTTTGTTACCGATGTTTGTGATCCGCTGTGACTTATGAATGTCTGATATTTTAGTTATTAATGTAACATGCAAGTGAATAAGTAGGTTTTTTAAAAATAATTATTGAAAAAAAAAAAAAAAAAAACAACCAGACAACCTAACTCAATCCAACTCGAAAATAGAGGGTTAGGTTGTGAACTTTATTAAGATGGATCGAGTCACCAACGGAACCGACCTAAACTTTTAGGTTGGTCCAAAAGATTTTTCAACCAAACCGGTGTACACGTGTAGAGTCTAAAAAGAATAATAATAAATATTTAAATGTAATTTGACCTTAAAATTGTGTTTTCAAATGTGTTTACACGATAACCTTAAATATTGATTTGATTAAAATTCCAACTCCCATCACACTCAATAGAAGAAAAACCCTAAATAGGCGGTGCGTGCATGAACATCACAAAAATCACACATATTTTTCAAACCCTAATTAATCAATGAGACACTTTGAGTTCAAATGCATTGCATGGGCGAGCGGGCTGCCGTGCCATGCCGGGCGGTGGCCGAGGCAGCACCATCGACCAACCTAACTCCTTTGTTTGTTTGGGCAATGCAGGTAAGGTGTTTGAAGAAATGCCTCAAACAAGGTTGTCTCTTATCTTTTTTATTTTCCTTTCTTTTGTTTGTCTTCATTTGAGTCAACGTGCCAATAGAGAAATGCCCATTTCAAGGATTCTGATTTTGTTGTTCACAGAAGAGCTGAAGAAGCTCTCCCCCACCACTACCTTCCACCGGTCTACTCCATTAGGGTCTTCAACCCACTGTTTGGTCTATGGATGTATCACAGCTCACACTTCTCCAACAGACCATATATATTCATTCATTCAACATTTTATTTATAATTTATAATTGCGACACCCCGAGGACTACATGAATGAACCCGGATTACATCTTTGACGATAGAATGACTAAGAGAAGCTTTAAAAGAATCGAAAATTACTACCTATACCAACTACATACACCTATGCTAGGATCCTATATATGGAACAACGCATGTTAGGATCCATGTTAGTGTATGAGGATAGTGTTCACTCTTAAAAGTGAGGAGTAAGTAACGTGACTATGTCGTAAGGAAATGACAGAGCCAATGAACAGGGGAGGACATCTTCCGATTATTATTATTATTATTATTATTATTATTATTTGGAAAGTAAGCAAATGTATAGGGTGTGATTTGAAATTATATATTAATATATGTATAGGATCTATACATAGATATGAAGTGTTTTCATATTGATTTGAATAAATTGTATATGGAATTGAACAGGCTGTTATGCATGTGGGTGTAATTAATATTGAATGGTTTTGGTGAGTTTTAAAATTGTTCCAAAGTTTAAGGGTGTGGTGGATTGTATATAGTTTTTTCCATGCTATTCTTAGTTTCCTCTACATCAATTATTCATATATAATACCCTTTATTGGGAATTCAAGAATGAAAAAAAAAAGACCTAATATGACACCATGTGAGTATACCTCAATTTCGACTGAAATGGTGATGAAAGGTAATCGTCATACCATATATTAACCTTTTTGACTCGAGCTATGAGGCTCTGGTTGGCAAATTCATATCACAAAATGAACTTTAATATCACTTCATATGTGACCAACTCTGTAACGACCCAGATCCACCACTATCAGATATTGTCCTCTTTTGGCTTTTCCTTCCGGGCTTCCTCTCAAGGGTTTAAAACGGGTCTGCTAGGGGAAGGTTTCCACACCCTTATAAATGGTGGTTTGTTCTCCTCCCCAACCAATGTGGGACATCACAATCCACTCCCCTTCGGGCCCAGCGTCCTCGCGGGCACTCTTTCCTTCCTCCAATCAATGTGGGACCGCTCCCAAATCCACCCCCTTTGGGGCCCAGCGTCCTTACTGGCACACCGCCTCGTGTCTACCCCCCTTCGGAGAACAGCGAAAAGGCTGGCACATCGTCCGGTGTCTGGCTCTGATACCATTTGTAACGGCCCAGATCCACCGCTAGTAGATATTGTCCTCTTTGGGCTTTCCCTTTCGGGCTTCCCCTCAAGGCTTTAAAACGCGTCTGCTAGGGGAAGGTTTCCACACCCTTATAAATGGTGGTTTCAACTTTTCGAGAGCGTTTAAGGTTAGTATCACTACCTTTTAGCTAGTTTAAAATTTTGAAGTGAAGTTTAAATTATTTATGCATAACTACTAGCTAGTTTAAAGTATTTATGTATAATCATGCTTAACTAGTTTAAATTTATTAGGAGTACGGTTAAATTATTTTTATGCAAAATTAAGCTTAGTTGGTTTAAATTTTTAGGAATAAGTTTAAATTATTGTATGCAAAATTAGGTGAGCCAATTCCCATAGTATAATTGTAATTTATGATTGTTGGACTCTTAGGCAGAATTAAATTTCAGATAGTAGCATTAAGCTAGCATCAAGGAGTCGTAGTAGCTTCGGTCTAGGTCAACCAAGTAAGTGACCTTACTATGACTTGGTCAAAAACTTGCCTTATGTATGACGACATGTGCCCAGTGCCCCTTGCACGTGTCATTTATGCTTTACGTTATATGATGATGTTATATTATGATGTGATGATGTTATATGATGATGTGATTATATACATGATATGATGACATGATGATGATGGTGCATGAAAACATAATGATATAAGATGTATGATGATGAGATGACTTAATACGATGATTCCAAATTAAAATGTTGTGCATGTATTAAATGTTATGATGCATTATGTCTACGAGTTTTCTAAGGCACAACCTAGTTAATGTTAATGATAATAAACGTATGAAGGTCAATACTTGCATGTTACCTAGGATAATGTGTGAATGATGTATAGGGTTGTGTCATAAGAATGATTTAAAGATGAAAACTATATGGACCTCATGAATTATGTGTACATATACATACATAAGGTTATTTCTCCATTTAGGATGATAAGTATGAACGCGTACATGATAATGGTGATGATGATCATGCATTGCATTACATTCAGGGGTTTGCTGACCTTCAAACGTTGCTACAGACAACTTGGGTTAGAAAAAAGGTGACTCCTCTCGGGAAGCCCCTGAACGGGGTCAAGTTTTCGAACTAATTGCACCGTGGATGTCACCTATAGTAATACTAACACTTGAAGTCTTGTTGTCTCTAATTTAGATTGTTGTGGCCAACCAAGTGAACCTTGATTATGAAGATATGTCACAAGAGTTAAAAGATTAGTGGTGAGGATTTATTAGGTTCTTAGAAGTTGAGATAGTTTAAATCTTAAGCTCGCTTTTCCAATCACTCAGTACTATTTCTCGAGGCCAATCTAAATCTCTGCGAGCACTGTGGTCTTGACCATTGATCACCATGTTGAGCTGACAACGAAAGGAACTTAAAAGTGAGCAATATGGGTCTTTTCCAATCTTAAATGTGTCTTACCAAGCTAGCTTTTTCACATGTTCGGGTTCTAAAGTTTCTAAAATTTATGTGGAAGGTCCTCATTCAAGTTAAATTAAGGTTAGAATCAAAATTGTAGTGAAAAACAGTCGAACAGAACTTAAAATTGGCAAAAAATTGTTCTCGTGCACGGCTGGAGGTCGCCCACACACGAGTGTGCAAGTGTGTTTGAAGGAGTACTCTCGCCCGCATTGCGACACGTGGGGTACACTTGATTGGCTCCATTGACTTGATGACGTGTGTTGGAGTCTACAGGCACATTATTTTTCTTCAAATTTCCTAGTGTTGACATACGACTCCTCCTCTGCTCAACACACATTCCGGTCAGATGCTGACACATGTCTTGATCTTTGCTAGATGCGTCCCTCCTAAATATATAGGCAATGGGCCATACAATTATTGGGTTTAATCCTATTGGGTTAGGGATGATATTACTCCCCTAACCACTAGTTCTCATTCGCCTCACCACGTTGAGCTGACAACGAAAGCGCTCTTAATTGTTCGTATTCAACCCTCTTGTAAACAAGTTTGCGACTTGGTCATGCGTATTCTTCCTTCAACACTTTCTCTCTAATAAAGTGGTAATGTACCCTCCACAAGCTTTGTTCTAGCAGGAAACTTCGAATTTTCTGTAGGCGAACCGCAAATTGGTTGTCGCAATGAAGTGGTATTGGATAGTCAATTTTCTGGTACAAATCCTTTGTTAAGAGTTTTAATCATGTAATTTCTTGAGTTGCTCCCGTCGCTGCTTTGTACTCCACTTCTGTAGTTGACAATGATATATTAGTTTTCTATTGCTACACTAATAAAATGTTCCCGAACCAAGCTTGAACGCATAACCAGTGATTGATCTTTGAGTTTCGTGATCTCCTATATAGTTAGCATCACAGTATCTAGCTAGCTTGTAGTGTTCACTTTTTTTTTGTACAAAAGACAATAATCGATTGTATCTTTGACATATCTTTAGATTTGTCGAGCAGCATCCCTATGAGGATTTTTTGGACTTTGCATATACTAACTCATGACTTCAACTTCATTCTCAAATTCCTTCAATTGGCTGCTCATATAGATCTGTCAGTCAACTCTCTGGGTAAGAAAGTATTCTTCACAACCACCTTCCATAATTTCTAGTCTTTATTTACTAGAAGTACTAGCCCGACCTATACGATAGTGATCTTCGTCACTAGACTAAATGTTTCATCATAGTCTAGTCCATATTGTTGAGAGAACCCTCGAACTACAGGTTGAGCCTTTATCTCTCAATTGATCCATCCGAGAGACACTTTATTTTTTTAACCCACTTGCAAGAGTTAGGTTTGATGTCTCCCATTCTTGGCACTAGTTCCCAAGTTTGATTTCACTCCAAGTCTATAATTTCTTCCTTCATACCTCTCTAGCCTTTTAACTTCATCTTTATAATAGTTGCGTTGACATACTTTGGATTTGACTTTCGGATTTTTTATGACCATCTAAGTTGTTGAGGTGTCATTCCTTTTCAATAGGTTCACTTGATTGAGTCACTTCTTGCTCACCGACATTAATGTCACTTGAATCTTCAAGAGCATCAACACTTAACCAAGTGTGTACAATTTGCTCACCCACCTTCTGTGATACTTCTTTCTGCAATGACCACCCTGCTTCCATTGCGCCACTCTGATTGTCAGTCATGTGGTTTGAGCATATCCTGAATCAATGATCGAGTCATTCCTGTAATCGATATGCAATCCCATCATCGATGAGCACTAACTCGTCTTCTTCTATGTCACATAGTACCTCTGTATCTCATTCATCCTTCATCTCTTTTTGGAGGTTGTCACATTGATTTCAACGGACGTTTTCCTGGACCAATAATCCTTGGACATGTGACCATTTTTCCCACAATTATAGCAAATACCTTCAAATCTCTTCCCTTGAAAACTCTTATTGTCGTTCTTTTGAGTTCTCCCAGGGTGTACAATTCTTTGGTGGCTTCTTCCTTTGTTACCATTTTTGTATCCATGTGGCTTATTGTCGTTCCGACTTATATTTATGTAGACCGTTTCTTCTTCACTCGTTAGTGTGTTGCCTCCCATTTGTTTAGTCATGCATTATTGATTAGCTAGCAAATTTTCAAACTCTACAAGTCATGGTTGAGCAGGTCATCCTTATACAACAATAACGAAGATTCACTCACTAATAATCTTAAAAAATCGTTTATGTAAAAGATCAGACAGAGTTGCAACCATAGAGCATACTAAAAATTACAAAAGATTAAACAATATACACCAACCTTGCTTTGATACCAAATTGTTGAACACAACTCTTCGTGGGAAAGACTCACACTCTTTATTAAGACCAATCGAGAAGATGTTACAAGACACTCGGTAAAATACTACGCACATATTTAAAGGAGAGACTGAAACAATTTATTCCTAAAATACTAAAATACCTAAATCGTTACTTGAAAATACTAGTTATCTTTGTCTTTCGACTTGTGGGTCTTAACAATCTAATCATTTTTTTTTTTTTTTTTTTGGTTGTCAATTCATGATCATTAATCAAACCAACTCATTACAACTCATTTTCTTCAACTATGCCCTTTCCTTCTTGGGAAAAGCTATGCCCATTTTTCTTACATAAATCATGGTTATTCAATTTCAAATTGGCAAAACCCCACTAAGGAGTGTGATCCCAAATAAATAGGGTTAACAAAAGGTGTTTGAATAAGATGGGTAAGGTCACGCCTCAAGTCTACCGGTATTAGATATTGTCCTTTCTGGGCTTTTCCTTTTGGACTTTCCCCAAGCTTTTTAAAACGCATCCGCTACGGAAATGTTTCCACACTTTTATAAAGACTGTTTCATTCTTCTTCCCGGCCAACCTTGGATATTACAAAATGGGCCCACCAACCTTATGATATCTAAACCCTTTTGCCCCAAAATAGCCAAATTTAAGTTATGATTGTCCTTTAAACCCTAATTCCAATTAAATCCTTCTCCAGGCTTTCTCTCACAATTCCAATGCCAAACCTTTATCTCTATTTTCAAACTCCTAATAATTACAATCACATTCCCCCCCTCTACTTTATATCACATCTCCTACCTTGGTTTCTAAAATATTGCTATACTAATCTCGTGTTCAACCCCTAAACCAAAAATTGAGAAAGATTAAGAATACATGTTAAGCTCGTGTTCAACCCCTAAACCAAAAATTGAGAGAGATTAAGAATACATGTTAATCTCGTGTTCAACCCCTAAACCAAAAATTGAGAAAGATTAAGAATACATGTATGAAATCAACCGTAGCTTGAAAATATGATTAAAAATCTACATTTTTTTTTTTAATTTTTCTAGCTCTCGAGCTAGTAGGTTTAGAATTTGTAAAACCTAATAGATAGGATGTGTAGGAGAGGTTTTAGAAGTAAGTATAAGTTTTACTATTTTGGTTTAGGGTATTCTCCCTCCCTCGCTTCTGTTCAAAAGTTTCGAATGTGAACTCTCGGCAAAAGAAGAATTGTTAGTGCTTTTGTTGCTTTAAATAGTCATCCGTTATAAGTTTGATTCAAGAAGTCGAAAAGAATTGTAATTAAAATATTTTAGTACAAAGGGTGTTTTGTGAATTTTGCTTCAATTATATTTTTTTTGGTGTGATTTGATCGAGAATCAAAACCCACAAACGTGACGATATCTCTAGCAAACTACAACCACAAATCCACACCGTGAGAAAACATCCATACCACAATGACAACTTTGACAAACCAACTTTGTTTCGTCTTCAAGATTGATGCATTTTTAAACTTAGATGTAAGCACTCAAACTCTAAACGACCTCCAATTGATTTACCCACAGCCTATGGAGGTCAGATCTAGAAGTTTGAACTCATTCGAACACAATCAACAAAGGCCCACATATTTGGTTACAATTCAGAAATGAAGTAAATGTCATAATTTTAACTAAATTAAAATTATAATAAAAAGTGGAGATGCGGGGTATCGAGCTAAGCGAGCGCTCTACCATCTGAGCTACATCCCCATGTGCTGTCTCGTTGGGTGATTAAATTTATTTTACATTTACTTGCAATACATATCAAAGTGATTTTGGAAGTGTTAAAAAATTACTTCTAAAAAACATATATTTAATAATTTAAAATCAAAATATTGTTTCATTTTACCGTTTTTAATCCAAAATTTTTATTGAATCATAATTAATTTTGAAAGACCCAAAATAAATGGTAAGAGCCGATTTTGAATGACTAAACCATAAAGGAAAGCCACCCTATAAAGTAAAGAGTCTCACCTAAAATATCAGATCCGGAGCTGAGAATATGATCGCCAAGTTAATTTGAAACGAGTCAATACAACGAACAAATCTATGGCCATAATAAAGAGTTTTTGCTTCTGCAAAAGTTGCATCGTTAATTTTGTTGATCACGGGTCAACTTTTTTTTATATGAAAGAAGCGTACCGAGTAATTTTGAAACTACTATTCTTTTAATTCTTTAAAATGCCTGTTTATGGTAGGTAAAATAATTTTTTTTTAAAAAAAGTGAAAATTTAAAATGATTAAAACATAATTAAAATAATTTAAAAATGAATTTACGCATGTTTATAATTCAACTGCATGCATGCAAAAAGTGCAATTATGGCCCACAATTAAAAACATTTTACAGTGCAATTCATGTTTGATTGGACATAAAGGTAAAAAGTAAAAATAAAATAAATCCTGTTTTGTCATTTACCCTTTGGCAGAGAACCTTCAAACTAGATGAGGCCGCCAAGACTCGATCTCAGCTGTACACGTGGCACTTGACCACAGATCAAAATCTCAAAAAATTTAAAACTGCGGCTCAAAAATCAAAAACCATTTTTTTTTTTTAATTAAAGAGTGGTTTTATTATTCGAATGAAATCTAATAATAATAATAATAATAATAAATAAATAAATAAAACTCAACGGCAAAGTTTGGACTTTTTTGGTTTTAATAATTATTTTGGGTGTGGAACAACTAATTAATGGAAATAGAAAATAATAATTCTAAATTTAATAAATAATCATTAAAATTAATATAATCTTAAATTTTTGTTTTTCAAAATAATAATTTTTACAGATAATTGATTAAGATATTAGGTCTTTGACTTTGGTCGAAGATTTAAATCTCCGTCTTGCATGTTGACGTAAGAAAAAGTCAATACCATCTAACTGTAAGAACGTTAACATTGGTATCTTATCCATTAAATTTGCATCGAACAATTATCGTTTTCTTATACTCAAATCAAATTAATTATGATAAGGGTCCACTTTTTATATTTTAACTCTGTCTATAATTTGCATCTAGCTTTAATGAGTTTAATTTTGTATACTCGGAGTTTGCAAAAGATAACAAAGATTGGAGTCAATATGTCATCACTAGTGTCGAGTGGGTGCTTTATCAATCATTCTAACTTACTAGAGCTAGCCTTTCATTTCAAATAGCATTAGCCCTTGATGTATACCTACAATCAAGGTAGTGCATCGGAATCTAATCAACATAAACACGAATTATACCTAAAGGAGAAGGTGACTATCGATCTGGTGTCAACTGGGTCGGGACACATATCTCCTATCTCCGTACTTCCAACTAGCTTATTATACAACTCTAATGTACTTGTCGGAGTGGAAACATATACATAGAGGGAGTAATTGTACTAATAAAATACAATCTAGTCTAAGTATTAGAATGGGTTGAGCATAACGCTACATGATTGTAAGATCTTACTTTCTAACCCATCTCAACTTTCAAAGTGGTTGCCTAACATTTATGGAGGCTTTGAGCGTGATTTAAGCAACTTAGATTTACTTTTAGACACGTTTATGGATACCCTTAACATCTTTTTTAGCGAAAACACGTCGGTTTTGGATAATTATGAAAATTAAGAAGAAATTAAAATGCAAGTGACTTGGTTGAGGTTCGAAGGCTCACATACGTGATAATGAGAAACGTCATGCGTCAACCATAGGAAAAATGCAAGAAAATTTATGCCATTAGGAGAGACGAGCCTAGACGCCCCTAAAAACCTAGTAGTCTTACACGACGTCCAAGAATGACAAAGGTAGATCTTCATGTCATTAGGAGTATATAGAGTGTTATCAAAACCCTTCAGGTTGTTAGTTGTATAATGGTGCCATTAGAATCTCTACTACCCTATCCACTCTGATACTAGTACTGTCGAGCTAGACCTTGGTTAGTTAGGATAGTGTGTCAAGACAACTAGTCGCCCAACCTTGTGGAAATACCAAGACAATAAACACATCCTAAGAGGGGGCGTGGAAATCCACAGGTTAATTTAGTAGCTGGTCAGCACATGCAGTTTTGTAGAAAGGTTCTCTAGCTAACCTTTCACATATGACATGCAGGCTAACAATCATCGTACTATCGCACCAGTAGCTTTATGAGGTAGCACCTCTATACAAGACATTGGTTTCTCACCACATAGGCAAAACAAGCTACCACAAGTCAACGAAAATAAAAATAGTTCACCCTAGAGATGTGACTTATCGTTCAATGGATCCGTGACGCCAAAGAGGAGTGAACCACTACCTTCGTACCCAAAGTGAGTATGTGAGCAGTCAGAGATCCATACAAAACTTTGAGGCCTCCCAGATGTTCGATAGCAGTAGAGACTAGGCCCAAACTTTGTAAAGCCTAGAGTTAAGCACGTAGATACCTACTTAGTTAATGAGAACCTACAAGTAGGTTGCTTGCAAAATATTTTTATACTCACCCCTTTCTTTTTTTTCTTTTTTCTTTTTTCAAGTGTTCGTAAGCTATTAGTCGAGGTGGGGAGCGTTCAAGAGCTACGCAGTCACACAGGGGGTCGTTCCAGAGCGTCAGTTTATTTCTATATTTTGAGACTTTTGTATTTTGGTTTGTTATTGTATCTCGAAATTTGAATAGCACTATCGTGTATTAAGATTAGGGTTGATGAATACTAATTTAATATATTAAGATATAAACAATGAATTTAAATTTTATTTGGAAACAAATGCATGGAATTTATTATTACCAATTGGACAAAATAATTATTAGGCACATGGCTTTGTTTTTAAAAACATAGAAATTATAAAATTAACCCTTTTGCATTTTGGGTGTCACAATGGGATTGAAATTGACATTATAAACAATACAACTCTAATGTTTTATGCCCTTTCATACTATATGCTAAAATATTGGTCACTCATCGAGTTGTCTAGTAAGCTATATAAAGACCTATCAAAATTTAATCGAGTTAAAAATAATAATTAAAAAAATGCTTTTTATTTGAGATTCCGAACCAAAGTCATTCGGCTAGGTTAAGTCATTCGGCTCTACCTTACCTCTACTCTAGGCCAAGGTCTCCTATGTGCAACGTTGCATCTCAGTCATCATCTTGATTTTCAACAACATGACCCATGGATTGTGATGTCAGCACATATCTCGAAACAACTCGGCCAACTTGGCTTGCTCGAACATGTCTATTGGTATCTACCCTCGTGTCACTCAACTCATTAGGACATCTGAACATCCATCCATCCATCCGGGTTCTATCGAGGCATGGACAAGCATGTCCTTATTAAATTGTTTACGAAATCCGTATTGGATAGCGGGTGCATAATCCAACCTCTGAAACATGAGCTGGGGTGCAATGTTGTCGCACCTGTGTCGCTCGACACTGTTCTTGAAAGATCCATTTCAAATGAAGACACCTGAGACGCTTGTCCCGCAATGGTTGTCACCCTATGACACACGTATGTGCTATAGGATAGCTTGCTTAGGCCACAGGGCTCAAGGTAGTGAAGAGTTGACACCATACTTCCCTTTATAGTATATTTTGAGGCATTTCAAATATTTATAGAGCAAACGTCAATTTGGCGAGTGGTCATACGACCCCATGGAGTGTTTGTGGATATCTAATATACACCAAATTTGGTGAGCTTTCAACTTTCATATAGATGGATTTAACTCTAGAGCCGCATGTCGAAACTCATATCGAAACCCCAACTTCTAATGTTATGGCCCAAGCCCTACCTAGCCCTCTCCAAGCTTGTCCTCGACAGTGTCGCTTCGTTCTGATCTCCAACCTTGCTTATATGTCAGTTTGGCTTTAATGCACACTCTTCTTGGTGTGTTGGACGATGCACTATCCCCTCAATCGCATCATGGTATTTATCTGTCTTGACCTTCAGGTGGGTGGATGGGCGCCACTTGAGAGTCGCTACCTTGTTTATCCACATGTGGAAGTAACAACCTACTATTGTACCGATTGAGAGAAAGAAAGTTCAAGTTTTTCTTTGGTCCATGGTTTCTCGTAACCTAAACACCGTGATAGGCTATAAAGAAAGTTGAAACATTGATCTATCTCGCCATCAAGATGCAAATTGTAATTGAGTAGGAAAAAAAAATTTCGGAAGTTGTAAAGGTCCAAGCCCACGCTAGCAGATATTATCCTTTTTGTGCTTTCCCTTTCGGGCTTTTCCTCAAGGCTTTAAAACGCATCTCTAGGGAAAGGTTTCCACACCCTTATAGGGGGTGTTTCGTTCTCCTCCCCAATCAATGTGGGATACCACAGAAGTACAAGCATCTCGGCTCGTCTCTACCACAAAGTGGTGAGCTTGAGCTCGTTGACAAGTTCTTCTTGAGCTATCTCCCTTGTCCCCTCGCAACTCCTAACCCCAATGTTGCAATTTTGTGCTTCTTTTTTATATTGAGATAACCATTTCTTGGCATCTTCCACTAATGATTCATGGCGTTGCCTGGGCTCCTACAATTATTGGGATTGAACGATTGAGCTAGTGAGATGATATTTTAACGTCTCCATGATTTGTAGAACAAAATGTTAGAATTAGGCTTGTGAATCTCGAAAGTGTATCCTAGTATTTGATTTTTTTTAAAAAGCCAAATTGATAGATGAGACGTAAGACCAAGTTGAAAATTAGAACCAAACTCTCCAACAATCCGTATCTTCTTATCTTAATCATATGTTTCGAAACATTTAGAAGATAGATAACACGAACAAACAGGTCAAATGACGATTCTAACCTTCAAGGTTGACTTCAAACCATGGGATATAGGAAAAAGTAAAAAGGAAGGGAAGTTTCCTTGTTTGGCGGGCAAATGAATATCCGTTTGCTTTCTTAACAACTTTCAAAATATAGTTTTTTTAGTTATCCTTATCGGTAGACACTTCATTCCTTATCCAACCAACCTATCCAACCAACCAAAATAGGCAATGTTTGCTCCTTATCTTTGGACACTTCATTCCTTATCCAACCAAAATATATTCTATAACGGCGGAACACGACCCTCTAGTCATTAGATCACACCCAATTATTAACTACCTCCACGCTAAATGTCATGGTCATGTCTGTATATGATGTGTTGCAGCGACCGTTAAACAGTACACTACCAATTAGTAATGAAAATTTTATATAAATCCATCAATTTTTTGTTTATTTTATTCACAGCCAAATGATTATTACGTAGACAGGTGATAAGGGTTGATATAATAATCCAAAATAAGTGGAAAAAAAAGGGAAGAAAATGAAATTTATCCCTTAGGTTAGAAATTGGGGAGTTGGACTCCATAATAAAACGGAGGTCCCTTAGTCTACCTTTCATATCCCACTTGAACGGTTCGAAGTCAGTCGAAGAATACATTTTTTTTCCAATGGCTCCAGACCAACATTTTAGTTGATCCGACTTAGGTTTGATACGCTTAGACCCTATGCAAAATTAGGTGAGTCAATTTTTATAGTATAATTTCTTTATGTATGACGACACGTGCACAGTGACCCTACATGTGTCATTTGTGTGATATGTTTTAATATTTGTTGTTACGTGTCGCTATATGATAAGCCAAATAATATTATGGTATAAATGAAATGTCATACTATGTTACGATAAGCTTTGTTAGACTATGCATAATTATATGTTCATTTGCATTCGGATACTGGAACAAAAATATATATTTTTGGAAGATACTAAAATAAATAAATATATATATATATGAAAGGAAATAAATAATTCCCCGCCAATTCAGAAAAGAAGGGTATAAATATGGCAGAATACTGCGATGGCCGAAATCCAAATCTGTAAGACGGCAACATTATCTTTGACATCTGCGTTCTTCATCGTCGCTTCCACGAAAAGAATATATTTCACAATTCAAATTCACACCTACCCATAAGAACACAACCCAAATCCTCAAATACCCATTACCCATATCTCAATTTCAGAATTTGATTCGTTTCTGACCAAGATCCCAATTCTTTAACCGATGCGACCCAAGATCGAATCCGAGCAGAATCACAGTCGCCGGAAGCAAATCTCCGTCCTACCAAAGCGGATAATATTGGTCCGCCACGGTGAGTCTCAGGGCAATCTCAACTCCGCAACCTACACCACTACCCCCGATAACAAAGTCCCATTAACGGAAGAGGGTTTGATTCAGGCTCGAATCGCCGGTACTGAACTCCACAGATTGTTGTCCGATGACGGCACTAACCCTAATTGGCGAGTCTACTTCTACGTTTCTCCCTACGAGCGCACCCGATCCACACTCCGGGAGATCGGCCGAGCGTTCTCGAAGAAGCGGATTATTGGCGTCAGAGAGGAGTGTAGAATCAGAGAGCAGGATTTTGGGAATTTTCAAGTGGAGGAAAGAATGAAGATCGTGAAGGAGACGAGGGAGAGATTTGGGAGATTCTTCTACCGGTTCCCTGAAGGGGAGTCTGCTGCGGATGTTTACGATCGCGTTTCCAGTGAGTTCTTTCTTCTTTTTAATATCTGTTCTTCTTTGTCTTTCATTCAATCTTATGGATTATGAGTTCAAGATTAGGCTCTGGATGTTGGGAACATAGTCATTCAGGATGCCTTCTGATTCTACTTGTTTGATTTGGGTTCAATTCTTGTGAGTTTCAGTTGAAGATTAAGCTCTGTTTGTTGGTCTCTGATATCTCTGGTTTAGGGAACTTTGCATTTAGGATTCTTTTGAGTTATAATATGTCTATTTGACATTGCATTGTTGTGTGAGTTAGCTTATCTTGGCTACTGTTTTGGTAATCTCATAATCTAGGTGAAGATGAACTGTGATTATATAAATCCAGGCTCTTATAGAACTCACTTTTTATACTATGCTGATCTTTAACTGCTATAAGAACCATGTTTTGTACATTAATTGTATTAAACTTGGCTTTCCAGCTACGAACTCTTCATAAACATAGACTTATTAGTATAGCGAGGCAAACATTTCTCAGAAATCTCAAATGTAGGGACGTTTACTATGAGATCTCACGTCGGTTGGGGAGGAGAATGAAACATTCTTTATAAGGTTGTGCAAACCTCTCTCTAGCATGTGCGTTTTAAAACCTTGAGAGGAAGCCTGGAACGGAAGTCCAAGGAGGACAATGTCTGTTAGTGGTGGGATTGGGTTGTTACAAACGGTATCAGAGCCAGACACCGGGCGATGTGCCAGTGAAGAGGTTGAGCTTTGAAAGGGGGTGGACACGAGGCTGTGTGCCAGCAAGGACGCTGGGCACCGAAGGGGGGTGGATTGTGAGATCCCACATCAGTTAGGGAGGAGAACGAAACATTCTTTATAAGGGTGTGGAAACCTTTTTCTAGCATACGCGTTTTAAAACCTTGAGGGGAAGCTCGGAAGGGAAAGCTTAAAAAGGATAATATCTACTAGCGGTGGGCTTGGGTCATTACAAATGGTATCAAAGCCAGACACCGGGCAACGTGTGAGTGAGGAGGTTGAGTCCCAAAGGGGAATGGACACGAGGCGGTGTGCCAACAAAGACGCTGGGCCCTCAAGGGGGGTGAATTGGGGGGTCCCACATCGATTGGACAAGGAAACGAGTGCCAACAAGGATGCTGGGCCCCGAAGGGAGGTGGATTGTGAGATCCCCACATTGGCTGGGGAGGAGAACGAAACCTTCTTTATAAATGCATGAAAACCTCTCCCTAGTAGACGTGTTTTAAACTTTGAGGGGAAGTCCGAAAGGGAAAGTCCAAAGATGACAATATTTACTAGTAGTGGAGTTGGGCATTCGTTACTCTTAAGATTTGACAGAATTTTGATGATATTGATGAAGTTTGCAGTTTGAAGTAGGATGATTTTGTATCATGTGTAGATTTGTAATTTCATGACTATCTATCTGCTTCATATTGTTCATCCTACAAAGGGTTTTGTTGGCATTTGAAGATAAAGATGATGAACGCTAGCTTGTTGTCTGCATTGTTCATATCTTATCTCTAAATGGAGGCTGAGAACAATTATGAATATCACTTGTTGAACTTCACATTAGAGTATAGATTGTTTAGGCTTTAAGATGTGTCCAATTGTATATGCACATGAGATGAGATGAGATGAGATGAGATGAATGGTGTGGCATACTGAATTAACCATTTTGAGGAACATATTTGTATTCTCTCAGGCTTTCTTGAATCTCTGTGGAGGGACATAGACTTGAACAGGCTCCGCCACAACCCGTCCCACGACCTCAACCTTATAATCATATCTCACGGGCTAACATCGCGCGTCTTCCTCACGAAATGGTTCAAATGGACAGTCAAACAATTCGAGTACCTGAACAACCTCGAGAACTGCGAATGTCGGGTAATGCAGTTGGGAGGAGGCGGAGAATACAGCTTAGCCGTTAAGCACACAGAGGAAGAAATGCTGGAATGGGGACTCTCCCCTGAGATGATATCCGACCAGAAATGGAGAGCAAGTGCACACAAAGGGGAATGGAATGAAAGATGTCCCTGGTATCTTGATGCTTTCTTTGATAATCTACCTGACTCGGACTCCGACGGTGACCACAGCTCTAATGAACTGTGTCACAATCACGAGGAGGAACTAGTTGAGTTTTGTTCAAGTGTAGAACTGACTAAGGAATGACTATTACGTTTACTATTCTTTGAATTTGATTGCTTGATTGGTGGATGAAAATCTACATTCTATCCAAATTGTTTAAGAGGAGGTTGGATGGGTCGGTACCGGGACGTCCCGTGATCGACGTAGGCAAGGAGAGGGAGGCTAATGATTTCAATCAATAGGACAGCGAAAGCCCTGATGAAAGGGGATGGATATATTTGTCATGTCCCTCATGTCAGTTAGATTCAAAGGATTGGAACTTATTTGAGCTCAAGATCAAAGAAATTGAGACAAATTTAAATAATAAAACCCTATTGAAAAGTTAAAATAAGTTCGGGTTTAGGAAAAATAACTCAAGTCTAAATACCTCCAAGTCAACCCAACCTCTATAATTCGAGTTGGGTTGGTCTTGTCGAATTGGATATACATCTCTACCATTTGTAACAACTCAAGCTTACCGTTAGCAACTTTAGTAAACCATCTAGTGTCGACTCTATACCATTTATAACACTACCGCTAACAGCTTTGGTAGCGTGTCCTTTTAAAGTGGAATTCATCCTTTGTTTTTTTCCTTTTCATTCACTTATCTCTTCAGGAGTAACATGAAGTTCAAAATTTTGAGTGTAGTCAATACTCCCACACCGCAAATAAAAGGGGGGAATTGGTCTATGGTCTCAGTAATAAATAGGAATTTGAAGTTGAAAAAAAAAAACGGATTTCTTTTGTGTAATTAATCATGGATTTCTTTTGTGTTTCTTTTCTTTCTATTTCATGGTTAAAGGAGTCTATCCGTCGCATATAAGCTTTAAGGACATCGTGGAGGTGAAGTAGGGACCTAAAAGATTGAATAGAACAATACAAAGACAAGTAAATCCATTAATTTTAATTAAAGAGTCATTCCAGTGTACTCCTTATGAATTCCAATTTTAATAAATAAGAGAATACTAAAGATTACTAAAGATTCGAGTCGTCGAATTTCTCAATTCTGACACAAGGTCGTCCGATGTGACTCTAAAATAACTCAAGTTCAGCGCTAGCAAGTAGTCAACCAGAGGTCGACGGGTAGGGATAAAAAATTGTAAAAAGAATATTCTTCCTCTCTACCTCTCACTCTCTATTCCATCAATAAACTTTCTATTTTTCTTTTCCAAATCAATGTTACAAAAAATAAAAATAAAAACAAAACAAAACAAAAATAAAAAATCCCCTGAAATGGATGAATATTTATGAAAACCCAAAATGGTCTAATGGTTGATTGAATTGAATGCATAGCATCTTCTCCTCACTTCTCCCTTTCCCTCAGTTTTCACCTCGCGAACGCTCATCTTCTCCATCGCCTCTCCAAAATCCTTGAAGAACAATGCCTGGTTCCCTGCGTACATCTCCACAAATTTCCTCGTCCTCGGATCCTTCGCCAGCGCGTGATCCGACGCCGACACTCCCATTCCTCTCAGCAGATTCTAGTAGTATACGTTGTCAAACTTCCCTGGCGTTACGGGGTCGCTATACGCCGAATTTCCTGGATTCTTCTCGTAGTCCGCACAGGACTTCTTCAACGCCTCTGCGTAAATTTCCTGGATTCTTCTCGTAGTCCGCACAGGACTTCTTCAACGCCTCTGCGTAAATTTCCTGGATTCTTCTCGTAGTCCGCACAGGACTTCTTCAACGCCTCTGCGTATTTCGTGTTTTTGCTAAGATCTGTTGGTGTGTTTTTGCTAAGATCTGTTGGTGTGTTTTTGCTAAGATCTGTTGGTGTGTTTTTGCTAAGATCTGTTGGTGTGTTTTTGCTAAGATCTGTTGGTGTGTTTTTGCTAAGATCTGTTGGTGTGTTTTTGCTAAGATCTGTTGGTGTGTTTTTGCTAAGATCTGTTGGTGTGTTTTTGCTAAGATCTGTTGGTGTGTTTTTGCTAAGATCTGTTGGTGTGTTTTTGCTAAGATCTGTTGGTGTGTTTTTGCTAAGATCTGTTGGTGTGTTTTTGCTAAGATCTGTTGGTGTGTTTTTGCTAAAATTGAAGAGCCGATCGCTAAATTCCCTGCAATTCGAGAATCCGATTGTGCGTCCGCCGTATAGCGCTACCATTTCTTGAATCGTGAATCCTTTCGCTTCGAATAGCTCAATCAATTCGTCAATTGATTGATTCGGTTTCGGAATGTTACCTTCCACATCTGAAATCTTCGAGACGAGGCTATCTTTTCGCCCTAATTCAACCTTGTACGACGGTCCACCTGAGGCCGCGATGAGATCTCTAGTCGCCTGCGCTAACACATCAGAGCAAGAGACGATCCCAGGGCAAGAGAGCTCTAAGGTGATCTTCGCACGAGTGACAACGTCGAAGGCATCACCAGGAAGAGCGTGGTTGATTTCAGCATCGCGCTCGGCATGGTTGAAGACATTGGATGAAATAAGAACAGAGGCATCGCAGCCTCCAACCAAACAATCGCTGAAGAAGAGGCGCATAGATGCAGCGGCGGTGACAGGGCTAGTAGCGTGCTTGCGAGCGACAGTGTCGTGAACGATTTGTGCAAAATCGGGGCAAGTTTTGTGGTAATAATCGAGAGAAAGGTGAGAGTGAACGGAGAATGGAAGAGATAGGAAAAGTAGAAGAAGAAGAGAGGTAGGTTGAAAGACGGCCATGGCGGGGTAGAGGAAGGAGGTGGGGGACAACCTGCTTCCTCTGGATGTGTAGTGTTGTGAGGAGGAAGAAGGAAGGAATCGCGGTGTGAGGAAAACGGAGGGATGAATGGGGGTTTAAAAAAGAGATGGAGCATTGGTTGGGAGAGGTTTTGGGAGATTAGTTAGAGATGGAGAATTGATTAAGGTTTGATGTTATTTTTGGTACGGGGTCTACACGTGTTGGGTTGGGTTGGATTGAGGAATTTTTTTAACCAACCCGAAGATTTTTACTAACTCTAGACAAGGAGTGGAGAAATACAGAGCAGAAGTTGGACGAGGGACACAGAGCGTAGAAGTTCGATGAAACTGGAACGGAAAATTGAGTAGAGAGACAGTCGGCGACGACGTCAACAAGGTCGAGTGGAGAAATGAGAGATGAGAAGAGAGTGTGATGGAGAAATAAAGAGGTGACTGGCGAGTGACGTCGATGTCTGATAAGGACGATGAAAATGAAGAGAGAAGAGACAATGAGATAGATCATTACAATTATTAATTCAATCTAAGTTATGGAGGAGGAGAGAGAGAAAGTCTGCCCTCGGAAGTGTGAATGTGTTCCATGTGGAAGGGTCAACAACATGACTCATGAGCGGGTTGTGTGGATTTGGGCGTTCTAAATAATGAGAGAATGCATCAATAGTCTATTACATCGGTAGATAATTAAAATAATGTGTTTCAAATTAACAAACTATTACATCCATAGATAATTAAAATATAAAATTATAAATATATAATTGATTAGTTAATTTTTTATTAAATTTCTCATCCCCACCTAATTCTCTACTCAGCTTAATATAAATATATTTTCAACACGTATATATATATATATAAAATATATTTTCAAGTATATATATATATATATATATATATGTTTTGAATAAAGACGAGCAAAACAACAATGGACCTAATTACCATACTTCATGCACTCTCAAATATTCATAGCCGAACATTAGGTCTTCTCGACCCACTCTTTTTATTAATTTTTTTTTCCTACAAATTTTCTGTTTTTTTTTTTAATTGAGAATTTAAATATAAATTATAATTTTGAAATTAAATATATTAAAAAAATAAAAATAAAAACTAGCAATTTTATTTTTTTAAATATAAATTATATGAAAATATTTTTAATTGAAATATTAGTGTGCAAATAAAAATGGTAATATACTCTCTTGAACAAATCATTTAACACCTCATTCACTAGCAACCATACCATTTTTTAATTATTGTGAGAAATTATATTACTAAAAATACTATCGAAAAAAATTGTTAAGAAATCGGCAATTTGGTTGGAGTCCCAGTCACTTAGATTATGAATTTATTTAAGTCGGGTTCAAATAAATGAATTTATTTAAGTCTTGTGGAGTGATTCGCGAGTTTTCTTTACTTTTGATATTCACCATCAAAGTAATCCATTTTAAAACTTTCCATTTAGTTAATTCCTTATCGTTTTAGAAGTGCTTGGATAATTCATATCTAAAAGTCTCGTTGTTCAACAAGATTGTTGGTTCGTTCATACCAAATAGGATCATTGATCCATTAAATTTAGGGATGTGCATTCCTCCATTGGGACATCTAGATCTAGCTGCTGCTCTAGAATCAATGATATCTGTTCTTGATAAAACAAAACTACTAGCAGAATGTTCATAATCCACAAGACTAGACATGACAGTGAATCATATTAAATTGAAGCTAAGAAACAGAATGAAGGATTCATATAAATGAAGCAAACAAAAAGATCAAGTTTTGGTAGAGAGAGGGTTCATGGCAGCTTGAATTTCTTCCAAAGTTTTGCCCTTTGTTTCAGGCACAAACTTTGCAACAAACAAAACAGTGAACCCACATATGGTTGAGAATATGAAGAAGATACCTTCCAAAACAAACAAACAAACAAACAAACAAACACCAAATGATTACTCATCCATTTTAAACACATTGAAAAGCTGAGAATTGTGGGGTTCTTACCTGCAGAGCTCCAGTTTAAAAGAAAGTTGAAACTGTATGAGACGATCCAAGAACCTACCCAACTCACTAATGTAACCAAGCTGCCTGCCAATCCCTTCACGTTTATAGGAAATATCTGAACCAGTACAAATCCCAACCAATCAGAATCAAGTCATTCAGCACCCATCCCTAGTGAAAATGAAGCTTCTAAGTTCATACCTCTGACATTATCACCCATGGAATTGCTCCCATGCCCAACGAGAAAGATCCCTCGAACGTCTTTGTAGAAATAACCAAGTCCAAGACAAGAGTTACCAAAGGATTCTAATTATTAAGAACAAGAGACAGAGTAAAGCTAACAAGATTCAACAACAACAACAGTGTGATATTGTCCACTTTGAGCATCAACCCTTTAATTAGTCGATGTGGGACTTTTCTCCCAACAATCCTTAATAATCCTCTCCTCGAACAAAGTACACTATAGAGCCTACTCTGAAGCCTCCCCGTAATCGAGGCACGACTCCTTCTCATGAGCTCTCAACCAAAATACACTCCACTTGAGTCACTTTTTACTACACCTCCAAGACTCACAACTTCTTTGTTCGACATTTGAGAATTATATTGACATGACTAGGTTAAGGGCATGGTTCTGATACCACGTTAAGAACATGAATCTCCACAATAGTATGATATTGTCTACTTTGAGCATAAGCTCTCATGACTTTTCCCATAAGCTCTCATGACTTTTCCTTTGGTTTTCTCATAAAGTCTCACACCAATGGAGATAGTATTTCTTATCAACGTTGTGGGACTCCTCTCCCAACAATCTTCATCAAATCTACTACAATTCATGATTCAACATGCCTCAATGAAGATGAATGTGCATGTTTTCACTTTTAGACCTATGAGAATTGTTCTATAAACCAAGAACTTCAAGCAAGTTTTTGAGCTAATCAACATTACCAGTACACCGACAAAAGCCAACAAGGGAGAGTGAGATTGCCATAGTTGGAGATCCTGCACAGTCCAAATGATGGCTCTTTTAGAATATGATGATGAATCATGGAAGCTCCCAAGCACCCTCGGATTCAATGGCTGATAGAAGCTAGAAGTAAACCTTAAAGAGGAACGATAATCCCACACACAAACAACCCAAGCTAGTTCCAGCTGCAGAAATCTGTTTGAATTCAAAGTTTTCATTAGCTTGTTCATCATGTCAGTCTAAACAACGAGCACTTGAATGGCATACCATCAAAAGTGGTCGGCGTCCTGATATATCCATCAAAACTACACCAACAGAAGTCATTAGTATCTGAAAATTCATCGGGGACAATGAGATAAAAGAGGGTTCTAGCAATCACATTCGAAGAACATGTATATAGCGATAGAAAAACCTGAATAACAGCCAATGATATAGTCCCAATATTCCCAGAAAGCCCTGTCCAAATCCAGAGGATTTTGTTCCTTTTAAGTAATCTAATGTTTTCTTATCAAAACAACACTTAAATGCTTGAATTTTTCACATTACCAGCTGTTGTGAACAAAGATTTTACATAGAATTTAATGCCGTTAACGCCTCCAAATTGTTGGAGTGCCATAAGGCCGACTCCTGCCTGACATAGTAGCTCGAAGTCATGATATAAACAAAGGACAAAGAGCTATGGAGTACTGAAAACTCTTACAAAGGCTCACAATGATAGAACGTGTATATTGCCTTTTGAATAACTCAAGAACACTTGTTTCAGGGAGCTGTTTAAGCAATTCTGTATACTCCTAGAAGATCAAGAAACACATATGAAGCCTTTGTTTGATAAAAACAAGTAAAGAGAAAGAAAAAGAAGGAAATGTACTTGAATCTCTAACACTTCTGCAGAAATATCTTTACTGTTCCCCCTAAGACGTTGGAGAGCAGCTTCACAATCTAATGCTCGATCGTTCTTTGCCTATAAACAATACTTATTTCATGATTAATTTACTATTATTTACATAACCATTTTACAAAAGACAACACTTTTAAGAACATAGCTGAGTTTCATTACATATTTTTTGGTAAAAAGAACATAATAGCCACTTGTTCATGTCTCATCAAACAAATATAGGTAATTGAACCAGTTATGAGTTTGACAGTGTCACATACCAACCATCTAGGAGACTCTGGAATGAAGGGAAGCCCTAAAAGTTGTATTAGACAAGGAATTGCTCCTGCAACATGTGAAAATATCATCACTAGTTCAATAGGGTCAAGCCCAATAATTGTATGAGCTCATTGTCTATGTATTTTAGAAAAATGATTTAGGTATTTTAGGAATAAATCGTCATATATTTTAGGAATAAATTGTTTAGCCTCTACTATGAATCCCCCCAACCTAACAAACTTTTCATCTCAAGAAATACAAAGCACGTTTTCATCTCAAGAAATACGAATCATGGAGTGAAGCAGTAGTTTCTACAGAGTGTCTTGTAATCTCTTTTCATTAGTCTTAATAAAAAGTGCGAGTGTTTCCCACAAAGAGTTATGTTCAACACAACATAAGCAAGATAATGAGAAAGCACTTCACATTAAACCGTCTTCATCTCAAGTCTCAAACCGTCTTCATCGCTAGCAACTACTCTGGTGACCACCTCTAGAGACCAACTCCGACGCTACCACCGGTGAGCAACCCTAGCAACTACCCTAATGGCCGCCTCTAACTACCACTCTATGGGTGATTGACTTAGCCGATCGTAGTACTTTAAATACAAATTTGAACTTACTAGTTCATGTTGGTAGTCATCCTTTTTAGTAATTTAAACAAAAGGAACGAGAACCCGAAATTATATAAGTAGAAAGGGTACCAATTAGGGCAAGAGTCCTCCAGTTGAGGAAAGCTCCAATCAGCCATGTGAGTGAAATACCCAAACATATCATCAACTGTACAAACAAAACAACAAAATAAGGTATTAAACTTATGAAGTTAGTGTAGAAATTCATAATGGTTTCCCGTTTTACCTGATGAACTGTTGTAAATGCTCCTCGAAGTTCCTTTGGCGTTATTTCTGCTATAAACACAGGAACCTGCTCGATCATCGCATACTTCAGCGTTTCTTTTTGTATTTGAACATTAAAGCTATTGAAAAATCAGAAAGAGTTGGAGTTCTTAGCAACATATACCACATAAGAGATAACTCCCATTCCGAATCCTACGAGCATTCGCCCTATATCCAACCACCAAGCAACCTATCAGCAGTCCAGTGAGGTTTTTGAAGATCGAGAGCAACTCGAAAGTAAAACCACGAAGATTGAAACGGACCTCAGAGAATGCTATAAAAATCCATCCCGAGAGGCAAAAGATCTCTGCAAAGCCCATTGTCTGCGCAGAAAACGAGGAACAGAGGATCAAAGAAGCTTACTGAAAGCTCGAAATCTCCAAGAATGGAAATCTGTGATCGGAGACAAAAAGAAAAGAGAAGAAAAGGAAAATGGGAATGAATGAACGTACACCTCTTCTACCAATATAATCTGCCAGTTTTCCGCTCACAATAGCTCCAATCATTGCTCCAATGGTCAATATTGAGCCAAACACTGAATACTGATACACAATCAACAAAGTTACATCAATTGAATCCTTGGCGAACAACTTATAAAACTTCCCTACTCGGTTTTAAGTGTTTAATAGGTTCTTAAACTTTCAATCACTAGATATGTCCACAAACCATCTCTGTCTCCGGTCCCGTTTAACTAAACGAGAGGATTCCCTCTCTTTACTCCCTTCTCTATTCTCCGTTCAGGGTGGACCTATGGCGGGACTCTTGACGGATCTATTCATGACAACCCTCAAAATTGCATTTAACCCATTAAAATTGAATCCGAGTATAAAGCATTGGGTGATTTCATAATTTTTTTAGTATAGAACCAAAACGCAATCATTTATACCAGAAATGAAGAACATAACATCATGAAATGAAGAAAAAGAAGCAGATGCAATTTTCATTCACCTCTGATACAGTAAGAGCCAGGTCAGTCATGATCCCAGACTGAGCAGGTGATGAATATCCAATCTGAGAACAAAATAAATAAAAAAAACATCACGCACCCATTATTTTCAAATCGCTCAGAATTAAGGGCAAAGAGTTGTTACCGCTGTCCCGAAAACGTATGAGCCAGATACAGCAACCAGAGTGGTGACAATGATGGCGAAGGTAGCGCCGCCATGCATGCCATGACTCCGGGGCTCGATTAGAGGATACGAATCGCCTTTCTCCTCGCTCTGTAGGCCCATCTTCGAGGTAGCGGCGTAGCAGAATAGCAAGAGAAAAAAAATGGGAGATTACGGGAATGATTAATGGAAACACCGATGTTTTTTTTTTTTTTTTTTTTTTTTAGCGAGTCAATTATATAGAAATAGAAAGCGAAATAAATGGTGGTTGTTCGATATGTACTAAAAAAAACCTAACTAACTTAACTAACTAAGTATTAACTTCGGTAATTTGTGTCTTTCTATCCGAAAATTATTCCTTGAAGAACATGTTCGTGTTTGGATAACTCAAGATCGGTCTCAACCTTAATAACTAGCATTGTAGTGATTCTATAGCTCATCTATCAAAAGGGTCGTACTTTCTGAATCCCTTAACTACTTGGTTTCCTCGTACATGCTCTCACAAGTGTTTGTGTTTGTTCGAGTGTCGGTTCCCTAGGTGCTTCACCCATTGAGGCATTTAGTGTTTGTTTTCTCCTTTTCTATCCCTACCTCAATGGATTTTTCATCCATGAAGCCATAATCTGTCACACAAAATAAAAAAAAGTTGGGTTATAATCAATTTTCGTTCGTTGCTAACTCAAGAATATCACATAACTTATCAAGATTCACTCAAAGTAACATCATTAATCATAAAAATCTTAGATACCACTTAATATCGGTAACAAAACCGAAAACAAAAAAAACAAAAAAAAAAATGGGGGTCGTCGGCAGAACCAAAAACTCCAGCGAACACCGGAGTTTTCGCTCGCACACGATCCACAAAGGGCGGCCGAAGGCTGGGATGCCACGAAAACAGTGAAAAAACGAGAAGGAACAGAAAACCCCGACGAAACCGAACCATACGAGATCGACGACAAAACCTCCATTTTACTTCACAAAAGTAATCCCAAAACCTTTTACACATTAGGAGTAGATTTAGACGAATCATTTACACTAAACACCGTCGACAAGGAAGACGGAACGTCGGACTTCCGAACTTCTCCAGATCCGGGAGTGTGAGGCCCTTACAAACGAAATTTGTACCAAAAACGGGGTTACGGTGAAGAAGAGACTCAGGAACAGAAAAAAAAAAAGAGGGAAAAAGGACGTCGGGACAACGTTATCGAGGAGAGAGAAAGGTCACCAGAAAAACGTGCAGGCAGCGGGCGAAGAGGACGAAGTCCAACCCGAGGGCCGAATCCAGCAACCCGAACCAAACCCAGTTCCCTTAGGTCGGCCCAGAACCTGACGGTTCCCGCGGCCCAAACGCTCCAGCCCAAACCTCATAAGCCAGCCCGCCTGCATTTTTTCCTTCACCCGCGAACGGCCTATCACCCGCGAACGGCCCGTCACTCGCGTACGGCCTCGACCCGCGAGCGATCCGATAACCCGCGCCTCGACCCGAGACCCCTGCACACGTGTTGTTCTCTGATTGTGCCACGTGGCACGTCGGCAGCGCGGCTCCGATGGCTTATTTGGCTCGGAAAACCTATTTACAGCCCGTTTGTCACCATTCCAACCCTCCTGGACTTAGTTTCGGCCCTGTTTAAGGTAAAATAGAACATTTTAAGGTCGTATTTCACAAATTCAAGTTGGGAATTAATTATATTTGTGAAATACTGATGAAAGTGATGAATGAACCAATAGGAACCAACCACCAACGGAAGCGTAGAATGTTCATGAGGAGCTAAGAGCTTACGTTATATTCTAGGGAGTACTTTGGCTAAGGCCTACCAAGTAAGTGGCTCACCCGTCGTAGGTTACGCGTTATTTGCTGTATGTTGGCACGTGCCCGTGGATTTGCATGTGTCATTAAATTGTATGCCAGTTTAATATGCTTAAGTACGAAATCATGTGAACGTGTATGTATGCTATGTATGTTGCTTAGTTTGATGTTATAGGTTATGCATGTGACGATATGTGGTCCTTGAATGATTATGACATGTTTGTATGGAATATGTGAATGTGAATCGCATGAATTGTATGACATGAAACACGGTAAACTGTCTGGAATCATAACCCCGATAGACATGTGTATGAAATGTGAACTGAAAATGAGAATGACATGAAGCATGGAACGTGACAGGGGGTTATGGTCATTAAAGATAAATGTAGTAATAGGGGGACCTCATGCATTGTGTGTGTTCATGCATCTGGGGGATACCCCCATCTCATCACGAGGGTACGGACGCGTACATCCAATGGCAGAACAACGATCGTTATGCATTGCATAGCGCTGCCGTGACGGTTCTAGTTTTAACGGGTCCCGGCATAAGGGGCTCACAAAGTATGCCCACCGGATAAGGGTAGTGGCCCAGCGGTGTGCGAACTAGCTAGTGAGCCCATACTCGCACGTTTGGGCTGTGTGTAGAGTATATGGTACACGTTCACGATTACCCGTTATGATTGCATCGTAGGGAAAACGAAATGAAACGAAACGATAAGGTCTCATCATTTCATTGCATGTGATTGTCGCATAACCCCGATAGGGGGCCACTTACTGAGTATTCTAGAAATACTTAAGCCTCGTGCTACTTTACTTTTGCAGATAAGAGCAAGGCACCCATGTGACAACGACGGCGGCATCGTACACCTCAGGATCGTGGCACATGCATAGGATAGTTGTTTGTTTTTTTTCCATTTTGTAGTCTAGGCTGAATTCGATTTGCATCATTAGTATAGGTTAGTATTGGTTGAAATATATTTGCATAATAAACCATAGGGGAGAATAAAACATTCATTTTGGTTTTGTTACTTCTACTTTAATGTTCTTTTCTTTTTCCTTGTAATCGTTTTCTCTTTCACGAGCTAATAAAAGGCGAGAGTAAGTCGCATTTATGAATATGGTCCATTTAATGTATATTCCGCATTTCAAGGTATAGTAATGACCTCAGATTAAATAGGTAAAATATTAGGGTCATTACAGTATCCACGTGCATGGATGTGATAAATACTTTCTTTGAATTGGGTTATGGAGAACTGGTATCCTCGTGCATGGATGTGACAAATAGTTTCTTTGAATTGGGTTATGGAGAACTCCATGACTCGCTGTCTAAAGAAGACTCGCTGTCTAAAGAAGTCTATAGAACCTATAACCTAATGCTCAATTTTATTAGCTCCTATGAGCTCATCATAATCATATGAATTTCATTTCAGGTTCAGATAATGTAACAACCTGCTTTTTGAGACTTCAAATCATAAACCGTCACACATATGGTTTAAAAACACTTGATAAAATGTTTCAATTTTTTAAAATAAAGGGTGACACGATGGAGTTCAAAATTTTAAATCAAAGTGCATTAATTACATAAAATATTCGGATACAAAATACGTACATGGAAGTTTAAAATAAAAAATCGAAATAGAAACCTATTGGGTCTTCTTGTCTAGGGCACAATGTCCTCTAACTTTTCATCTCTTGAGTTTTGACCCGATCCGGGACCTTACTGAGCTATTGATCTTCATCCCGTAGTCTCTCATGATGTCTTGTACTCGACTCATTTGGAGTACACCTACACCCATGGGTTCTCTATTAAGTTCTTGGGACATTAGGATGGTCAACTAAAAGGGATTAATTGGTGAGTCCTTATTAATCCTAGCGTACATCTAAGGACCTATTATAGTTTTTCAGGCTTTTAATTCTAGAAAACATGGCTCGTCCTAACCAACTAGACTTAGACCGTCAAGGGATGATCATTACACTTGCATATATAACCAACTAGACTTAAACATGGCTCGTCCTAAAGTGAGATATTTTGATGCATAAAAGAGACCAAACAGATAAGCAAGCCATACATTAACAATTTGATGTCACACCAATGAACTTAGTAGTTTAGACATTTTTACACGTTATCATATTTTTAAGATATGATATGATAATCTGAAGTAATAAAATTTACATTTTTTTTTAATTCAATAATAGTGATGGTAAATGATTCAAACCTATACTTTCTTAGTTGATATTACATATCTTAACGAACCGAATCGTGTACGATTAATAGTTAAAAGTAGTATCGTGTCAAACAAAAAGCATCGCTCAAAAAGGCAAGGGCGAAATGGTAATTTTACACCCATACATAACGGACAAAGAGCTCGAAACCTTGAGGCAGAAACAAAAACGAAAAAAGGGAATATGTTTTTTTTTTTTTGAGTAATTTATGTATGCCTCAAAAAATACAATTAATATTAACAATTTATTTTTTAAAAAAAGAGGGGAAATTTTATGGTTTCAGCATCTTTCTTAAGATATCCGAATACGTTGTCGTAACCCAACAGCTGTTCCAACCCGTTCGTTTGGTACCGTTAAAACTTTCACAAATTTGCACAAAGCACCCCAGAAGTTTGTTATATTGACGATGGCCCCCTCTTCTTTGCATTAATTACGCTTCTCCCGTGAAGCGAGGCGGTTGAATGGAGTGTTGGAGGAGGTTTTGTTGAGTCCGCTCAACGCAAATTTATGGAAAATTCCAATTCGCACCTACTTTTTTATTATATTGGTTTTGTTTCTATTTGCCCATTTTTGTCATTTCACCTTTTATATGTTTTTTTTTTTTTTTTTTTAATTACAATTTTGAAGTATTAATTTAGTCTGATCCAAGGCTATATGCGTAAAAAAGACTCGATCACCCGAAAAAATATATATTTAAATTTAGTTGTAAATCTTAATTAAATGTTTCAAAATAAATAAATAGATAAATGTTTTACGAACTAATATTTTATTTTTATTATAAAATTTTTTTTGAACGAACACCCCCATCAAACTCGCAAACCGTGCTAGAAGTAACTTAATTCATAGGGTTTTATACGTTAGTTGTGCTTTCAATATATGTTAGTTGTACTTGTTTCATAGGCTCGGATCGCCTATCCCGATTCTAGCTTGAGTTTTCTACTGGGTTTGCTTCTCAATTTGTTACTAGTGACAACATCTTTCGAGCTATGTTTTTTTTTTCCTCTCAATGAAACGGTGGGTTTTGATGCAAATCTCATTGGTATTCTAACTAACCTTTACTTAATTTTCCTATCCACGTTCATTATAAACTTCAAATTCATATATAAGATTTGCTCTCGGTCAAGTATAACCCATGTACTAGACGTTTTGATAGTCTGAGATAGGCTACACCTAAATGGGCAGGAATACTAATATCCCTAACTTAGCACTCACGACGTCGATTAGGACTTTCCATAGAGTTTAATAGGCTAACGAGCAACATGTCATAAAATACGCATAACAAACATGAATTGATAAAATACGCATAACAAACATGAATTGTTAACAAGTTCATATTCTACTCATGTAAACATAGTTATAGATATTTAGGTCATGCTACTAACATTTATATAACTAAGTCCCACTATCCTTTCACCGACAGGAGAGGGAGGTTACGTTGCTTTGTAAAGCCAGCCTCACGCGGTTTCCTCCATCTCTAAAGGACGCTACCCTTGGGCCTTTGCCCAAGCACAACGGCCCAACTCCATACTTGGAATGGACGTACCAGATATTCACTCCATGGACCCTACTCATTGAGGCCAATCTCCCACTACTTTAATGCCCTTATTTGAGTTACAAGCCCACATTACCAAGCTCGGCCAGTAAAAAAACGATTCCAACGGGGCCGTCGCATTGCACAATGCGGGGGGCTAAGACATGTGTGGAGCCTTAGAGCCCCATTGGATCGAAGATACTACTGGGCGAGCTTGGTAATGCGGGCTAGTAACTCAAATGAGGGCATTAAAGTGGTTGGAGGTTGGTTCAGCCCAATGAATAGGGTCCCCTAATCACTTGTTTAGAAGGTTCGATATGCTACTCGAGTAAAACGTCCCTAAAATGGTGATTTCTTTCCAATTTCTTCTAATAAAACTATTTTAAATAAGTTTTTATGGCCCGTACATATCAACACTCAAAACACGTGGATTCTTACCGAAGGCTATAATTGGAATTCGCTTAGCAATTTTATTTGCTTTTATTAAATGGATAGAGATTTGAATATTATTAAAATAAAATATCTTAATCTAAAGTAACCTAACTCTATAATTAATTAAAATGGGCTAGATTGAGAAAAAAGAAAAGGTAGAATTCCAAAAATACCCTCGATCCAGTAGGTGGGAAATGGTAATTTTACACGCCATCTTCCTTGCAGTGTAAAGAGCTCATAACCATGAGGCGGAAACACAGCGACATAAAAATTAAAAATAATAATAATAATAATAATAAAATGAAAAATTAAAATTGAGATTTATAATAGAAAGAGAAAGGAACCGTGTCTGTAACTGAAGGTCAAACTACACCCCAAAACGACACCACCACCACCACCACCACCACCGTAGCCACCGCAACGAAACGACACTGTTTTCCTCGCCGGCGAACTCTACCGCCGCTGCCATGTACTTCCTTTTCGTTTGCTGATTCCCGATCGCCCTCCGCCTTACTCCTTGGTCCATTTCTCCGGTGACGGCCGGGTAATCCAGCCTTCTCTCTTTTGCTTCTGATTTGATTATGAAGAGCTACGCTAAGGTTAATAGCAGCAACAGTAGCACCACTAACAAGAGTGCCAACGGCTTTCTTCCCAATTCATTGAAATTTATTTCGTCCTGTATTAAAACTGCTTCTTCCGGTGTCCGCTCAGCCAGTGCTACCGTTGCTGCCTCCATCTCCGGCGATGCTCACGATCACAAGGATCAGGTCTACTTTACTTCTTTATTTTAATTTTTGTTTGTTGTGGATTTCGTTACTTGGGGAAGTGATTTTACGTTTTCCCCAAGTTTGCGCTTGGATGAGTTGACGATTGGATTGGGAGAGAGTTCGGCAGATTTGTATGTTTTGGGGGGTTTTTAGGGCTGTATCGATGATTTTGGGTGTTTTAGTGCCGTCATTTTTGGTTGTTTAGAATGCTGGAGGATAAGAGAGATTAAACATTGGGAATATTTGTTCATCAAGTCTCTGGTTGCCTTTAGCTACTGCAGATTTGGTATCTCGAGGCTCCTAAGATCAGCTCTTTGAAAGAAAATGAGAATTGAGGAGAATGTGAACTAATTACTTAGTTCAGCATTTTTTTCCCGTCAAATCTACATGACCACCGCTGGTTTAATGGGTGATCTTACCTAAGGATCCTGTGAGTTTAGGATTTCTTTTACTTCTTTTGATCCTTTGCATTTTGTGTGGTCTGGGAGATTCTTTCGGAAATTTCAATTTTTTTTTAACTTCAATTGTAGAAACATTAGATACTTGTGTTTGTTGCTAAATAAAGGGCTTTCCCCCCCACTTCTCATCTTCCTTTTATTATATTAGTCTTTTCTTTGTTGAGTGTGTGCACTGATTTTGCTAGGATATTTCGAGTAGTTGGCAAGTAAAAGAAAAGAACCATTTGTAAGCGTGTGTTTTTAGTTTTATGTAGGGTTGTTTGATTGGAGAACAATAAACCAACTTTTAGGACGATGCGAGGGTTGGTGTTTTGGTTGAAGCTTTATTCTTTCAATATTGCTGGTCTGAAAGCGCAAGTTCTTTGGATTTTAGCATTTCTTATGCATGTATTGTTCTAGATGGATTATACGTTTTCTTTTTCATATTTTATTCTATTTTTTTTTACTAAGAGGATTTCTCGCTGATTAGTACTCTATACTCTGCTCTACTACTAACCTCTAGTACCAACCTGAGCTTGACTTAATTTGTTAATATATATATCCTCAACCAAAATATTAGAAGTTTGAATCTCCACCTTACAAGTTGTTCAAGTAAAAAACAAAAAGAATTACTAGTCTACTACCAAAAGTGCAGCCATGTTTATTAGAGTTAAAACATGAACTACGGAGAAGTAGGACAAGAACCTACAAAGAAAAGAAGCAACACTATATGAAGAATTTTGTGAACCTGAGAACCTATTGGGATATCATTAGGATCATATAAGTCTTTAAAAGAAATTTTTGCTTTTGTTTTGAATTTGCTTTATCATATGTATACCACCTTGATTTAGATTCTTTATCATTAAGTATGTCATTTTGATGTGGATGTTTAAATTTGTAGCAGCATTTTGATCAGAAATTTTCCTATTTGGAACTAGAAAATATTAGTTTACAAGTGGATTTTTCTGTGATGCAATGCATCTTTAATGCAACAGACCTATTCTGTGTGGAATACATTTGTTTTCTGTAGTACTTTCTCTAGCATGTCATATTGTGGTGCAATACAGCATGCGCAGTTTAGTAAGAATTCTCAATTGTGATCAAACAGGTATTATGGGCTGGATTCGACAGACTTGAGCTCAGTCCATCCTTCTACAAACATGTGCTTTTAGTTGGTTATACAAATGGCTTTCAAGTTCTTGACGTTGAAGATGCTCCCAATGTCAGCGAACTGGTTTCAAGACGGGATGATCCAGCCACATTCTTGCAGATGCAGCCTCTTCCGGCTGAGTCTGCTGCTGGTCAGGAAGGCTTTGGAGCATCACACCCAATTCTTTTGGTTGTCGCATGTGATGAGACCCAGAGTTCAGGTCTGATGCAAAGTGGCAGAAATGGGTTGGTGAGAGATGGATATCCTAATGGTCATTCAGAGAACATTACCCTCTCCCCTACGGCTGTTAGGTTTTACTCATTAAAATCTCGCAGTTATGTTCATGTTCTGAGATTTCGCTCAACTGTGTACATGATTAGATGCAGCCCCAAAATTGTGGCTGTTGGTCTTGCATCACAAGTAAGCTTATATTATGCTCATGAATATTATTTGTAATTAAGAAAAAGATTTCTATTTCCTTTTTCTTTCTGATACATAATTAACCATATAAAACACTTGGCATACAATTGCCTTAACAATGGATATGTTTTTTTTCCCAAACTAATCAAATGGATGGATGGTTGCTGGTCTTGTAGTTAAGGAAGACCATTTTCTGGAGGACTTTTAAAAAATCAAGACTATTTTCTGATGGATTAAAAAAAAAAATCAAAACTATCTTTTGCTAGTTTTGCTGTTTAAACCAATAATGTGTTTCCTATGAATATTAAACTGATTATGAAGGATGGTCCACTGCTTACATTTCAATTTTTTTTTAATTATTTACTCCTCTTGTTTACAGATTTATTGCTTTGATGCTCTCACCCTTGAGAGTAAATTTAGTGTTCTCACTTATCCAGTTCCTCAATTGGGTGGCCAAGGACCAACTGGGGTTAATATTGGCTATGGACCTATGGCTGTGGGTCCTAGATGGTTAGCTTATGCTTCCAACAATCCTTTGCAGTCCAATACTGGCCGTTTAAGCCCACAAAGTCCTACACCTCCTGGTGTAAGCCCATCAACATCACCTAGCAGTGGAAGTTTGATGGCCCGATATGCCATGGAATCTAGTAAGCATTTGGCTGCTGGGCTAATTAATTTGGGTGACAAGGGTTATAAAACATTGTCTAAATACTATCAAGAGTTTGTACCTGATGGTTCCAATTCTCCACTATCATCAAATTCAAGTCGAAAAGTTGGCCGGCTGGCATTACATTCAACAGAAACGGATGCTGATGGAATGGTTAGTCTTTTGACTTTTATACCGTAAGTTTTGCATGTGCATTGAAAATAGTCTGATATATTTTTGCGATAGTTACTTATATTAATCAACATGTTATATCTTCTTTTGATATTTCTGAAAGCACTAAAATATAAAAAGTAAACGGATATTGCATAGCAACCTACTAACGTTTGTGATTAAAGGTTGTCAATGTTATGCATCTTGTTCTGTGAATGACACTGAAGTTTTTGGGTATTGGCTACTAAGATTTGGCTTCTATCCTATCATTTTAGGGAGCTCAGGTATCAACTACTTAATACTTCCTACTGCTAGTTAGAGTCTGATCATATGAATGAGGACATATTTATACTATTCAATATGGGAAATTCTGATAGCTTTGCCCCCGGTTTTCAACGTTGCTCTTTTTGCAGGTTGTTGTGAAAGATTTTGTCTCTAAAGCTGTTGTATCACAATTTAAGGCTCACTCAAGTCCAATTTCTGCACTTTGTTTCGATCCAAGCGGGACCCTTCTAGTTACTGCCTCAACCCATGGTAGCAATATTAACATTTTTAGGATTATGCCATCCCGCCTACAAAATGGATCTGGTACTCACAGCTATGATTGGAGTTCCTCTCATGTGCACCTGTATAAGCTTCATCGTGGCATGACATCAGCTGTACGTTCTTGCCTTTTCATTAACTTTTCATTAACTTTTATGTGCTTACAAGTGGTCCTTTTTATTTCTCTCAATCCAGGTAATACAAGATATTTGTTTTAGTCACTATAGTCAATGGATAGCTATTGTCTCTTCCCGGGGAACTTGCCATATTTTTGCTCTTTCACCTTTTGGAGGTGAAACTGTTCTTCAAATGCACAATTCTTTAGTTGATGGGCCTAATCCTTTACCAGCTTCATGTGTCCCTTGGTGGTCAACTTCATCTTTTATCACAAACCAGCAATCCTTTTCTCCTTCTCCTCCTCCTACTGTCACTCTTTCTGTGGTTAGCAGAATTAAGAATTGTAATTCAGGTTGGCTTAATACTGTCAGTATGTCAGCTGTTTCGGCATCTGGAAAGGTTTCCATTCCATCAGGTGCTGTTTCTGCTGTTTTCCATCGTTGTACACCTCAGAATCTGCAATCTCCTCAATTAAGTTCGAATACTTTGGAACATCTATTGGTGTTTACACCTTCTGGCCATGTGATTCAACATAAACTGCTTCCACCAATGGGGGGAGAATGTGGTGAAACTATTTCGAGAAGCCCAAATGCTTCAATGCAGATGAAAGATGAGGAATTGCGAGTTAAAGTTGAACCTATTCAATGGTGGGATGTTTGCCGAAGAGCTGCTTGGCCAGAGAGAGAGGAATGCATATCTTCTATTACTCTCAGGAGAAAAGGAACTGCAGAAGCTGTTGAGGATACATCCTATAAACATGAGCATCTTGAAGCCCAAGAGTCAGAAAAGCCACGTGACTGTTCTCTCTTATACCTATCCAATTCTGAGGTGCAGATAAACTCTGGGAGGATACCTATCTGGCAGAAATCCCAGGTATTGGTCATAGTGCCCTTCTGATTTTTTTTTCAGGCATTTATTAAGTCGGTATTTTTTCCCTCTCTATTGCAGGTACATTTCTATACAATGAGTTTTCCTGGGTCTAATGAGCCAAGTAGCATAAAAGATCACATGAATGGGGAGATTGAGATAGAGAAAATACTTACTAATGAGGTGGAAATTAAGCGGAAGGATTTGCTTCCAGTTTTCGACCATTTTCGTGGGGTACAGTCTGATTGGCATGGAAGGTGATGATAATCGTGTCTCATTTCATTGCCGTAAATTTGTGTTGCCATATTCTTTTAATTTAATATCCCGTATTAGTTGGCAGGATTTTGTTTTATGTCTCACCTCTTCTCTTCCAATGTATTAGGATAATTCATACCTCTAGCTAAGGAAGGAATAAAAACTGGGCAAGACATAACCTGATAGACCCCAATTCCGATTTACATATGTTAGGAATGGGACTTGTAAGATGGGATTAAGAACTAATGAGTAGCGTCATAGATAGTTATAGCCTTATAGGTAGCTGCCGGTGACTACGGGTGGTTATTTGGTCATGTGGGATTTGATCTGATGTTAGATAGTCAATTAGCTATGTGTTTTGTGTTTGTAGTTAAAGAGGGCTTCTTTTAAATTTTGTTGAGCATAGGAAGGAGAGTTTTCCCGACCTCTCAAATGTGTAACTAGGTTGTAATCCTTCTCTTCTTATCAATAAGGGGTTTCTCTAGTGATCGTGCTAACAAAAACTTCTTTCTATGTTTTTCTCTGTGAATATTTTTTTGATTTTTTTTCTTTCGACAGATTCCAAAAGAAAGTCATGATGAGGTTTTTCCATAATAGGGCTTTTGCATTCTTGAAAGGGTGGTACCTTAAGGTCATGTCCAATAGATCCTTTACCTCCCTAGGAAATGTAAGATGCCATCCGAATATATTGAGAATTGTTGTTTAGAAATGTAGAGAATCAATTGCTAGTTGAACAAAAATTCTAAAATGACATCTTTAGTGTCACTACTATGGACTGCGTTTAGAGACCCTCCTCCTTGGTGTTATTCCTGTAGTTGTCCATTTTTTGCAAGTGTTAGGCTGTGGATCTCCATCACTTGTGGGGTTGTTGGCTTGCTCAGTCTCTTTGGGCTCAATGATTTGACTTTATTCGAGTTATGTTTGGCTTGGAATAGAGATTGCTTTGCTTTGGTAGAGGAGGTGTTTTTGGGTTTGCTTTTTCGAGATGAGGGCAAAGTCTTGTGGCATGCTAGTTTATTTGTCATTTTGTGGGGTATTTGACTTGAGGAGAATAATAGGATTTTTAGAGATGTAGAGAGGTGGTGAGATTTCATGCGTCTTTGTGGACGTCAATTCCTTTTTGTAATTATGATCTTTGCTTGATTTTATTGGATTGAAGTTTGTTTCTGTTGTTAGTAAGGATTCCTATTATTTATTTATTTTGTAGGTTTGGTTTTTTGCATGCCCTTGTTTTTCTTTCATTTTTCTCAATGAATGGTCAGATTCTTATATATATAATTTACTACTATTGTTAATAGGAATGGCTTATTCTTTAAATGTTTGTCTTCAATATTTAAAACCTAAGTATAAAAGTAGCAGTAGTTTAAACTGTTACAACTCAACTTTATATTTTTAAAGAACGTGACAAATTAATATTATTCTTCTAATAATTACACGAGACATAGAGACTTTAAGCCTTAGTGTGGTTTCATAGAGGCATAAGTGTTTCCTATGAAGCTTCTTATTGTCCAAAGAAGCCCTTAGTCTTGAGGCTAATAGTTAGAGCCTCTAGGCGTCTGGTTCAATAGCCAATAGTTTTTTCAAACATTGATCATGAGAAAGCCTTGATGAAGGTTACCCAAAGAATTTCCTTTTCCTTGCTAAAGTGTTTCCCATGATCAAGATAGAATTACCTCATACATGGAGGATTGATCCATCAGGCTCCTTTACGAATAAGTCTTCCTTTCTGAAGATGACCAACGGGACAATGAGAGTGAACTATCCCCTAGTAGGTTTAATTTGGAAGTTCAAGATTCCTCAAAAGTTTAAGTCATTTTATGGCCTTTGGCTTATAGAAGCCTAAATACCCACGAAAAGCTACAGACAAAGTTTTGAAATTGGGTGGTTTCGCCCTCAATCAGCTGCTTTTGCCTGCAAGAAGTCGTTTGACCACATTTTCCTGCAGCTTGATGCTTGTTTATGGCCAAGGGTGGTATTCTATTTTCAATGAGTTTGGGGGTGGACTTTTGTCTCTCTAAGAAGATCGACAAGTGGGTTTTTGAAGTGCTTGATATGAGTGTCTTTGGAGGGAAAAGGGAGGATCTTATGGAGATGGCTTCCTCCTTTGGAGCCTCTGTAAAGAAAGGAAAAGTTGGTTATTTGAAGATAAGTGTTTTTTTTTTCAGTCCTTTGGCTTTTGATGCAGCATAATGTCTCTTGGTGGTGTATAAACCACACTAAATTCTTTTGTAATTATAGTGTTTTGACAACTATTAACAATTGGAAGAGTCGTCTTTGATTGTTCTTTGGGGAAGGGGGTTCCCTCTACTCCTTTCTCTCAGGTTGTTCTGTGGTATTTTTGAGTAATATACATCTTTGTTTCTGGTTAAAATATGGGAGTTTTTATGTCTTTTGCATGATGTAAATGTTACTGGTGGTTGTGCAAGATGCGTTAGGCTTTCAACAGCTTTGTACTCTGTCTGTGCATGCTGCAGAAGATTTATGTTGATGCTTTGTGTATTCAATTGTTGCTTATTTTTCCTCGAATACTGCCAATGTCTTAATCCATTTGTTCCTTTATTTCGTTAGCCTTTTGCTGTTGATGTGTGCATTTCTTGCACAATGTCTTAAGAGAATGGTTCATGTGAGTAAAATCTGTGATATATGTATTTGACGCTTGCTTGGTACTGAATTGCTTACCTTGATGCCACGTGATCCATATCAATAAGTGAATTGTAAAGACACATAGTTGGCTGAAAGTTGGAGTTGTTGGTTTCTTTTGCAGGAGCCATGCTGGAGCAAAAAGCTCTAACCCAAGTTTAGATTCTCATAGCGCTGGAAGGAAGTATTCAGAAGGTGATATCATTTCAGGTATAAAGTTGGATTCACCTGGCTTGGAGGAAAATTCAGATGTTTTTTTTCAAGTTTATCAATTCATTATATTCCAGTGTCTCCTTTTTCCCTAACCTTCTACTATGATTTTCAGATGTGTCTTATGCACCCATTGCTAAGTCTGTGGGTGACATTAAGATGGAAGAGAAGGATGGATCGGTTTTGTCCTCGCCAGTTATGAAAGAGAAGTCTTTCCAAGAATGGGCTTCGGTTTCTTCTAAACAATCTAGCACTGGACTTTCCCCAGTTGAAGGCAGTGATTTTACTAACAGCCCGTCAACGGTAACAAGTTGCTCACTCTCCACCGATAGAACTATTTTAAGAGCGGTTCAGTCGTCCAAATGTGGAGTGGCCAGTGAGGGCTCTAATACAAGTTCCAACCGTTCTGACTTGAGTATGAATATTCTTGATGAGGGACCAATGGGTGACTCATTTGATTATGAACCATTCTTTCAAGAAGAATATTGTAAAGCGATGGGTCGTAGTAACTGCCGTGACCCACCAGCTTTAACCGACGACATAGACAGTAGTGGTAGTCCTCGTTACAGGGAGAAATGTGAGGAAGATGGGGACACTGATGACATGCTTGGTGGCATATTTGCTTTCTCTGAGGAAGGTACAAATTGGGTGAAAATTTTGTTAATATATTATTCTTATTTCTAGCGTGGCTTGGCTTGCGGAAGAAAAATCTGCTGTTCTTGTTGTCACAAGGGTAAATGGCTCTGGCATAATGAATTAAATTAACAAATTTCTGAATTTAACACACATATAAAACATTTATGGTGGTGACAATAATAAATATATGTTTGGATGTAATATAAATATGATTATGAAAAAACAAAAAAAAATCATTGAAAGTGTTTTGTGAAAAGGCACTTGTAGAGTTCTTTTGGTGCGAGTTTTTGATTGGAAAGTATTTCAAAAGTACTTTTAGCGAGGATAAAACCAGATACTAAAATGATTTGTTGTTGGTCACATATCCAGAACCACTTATCATAGAAGCACTCGGAACACACCTTACAAAATTTACCTCACCAATAGTGGCTTTTATGTTTCAAAGAGATACTTGTTGGTGGTTGTGGTTCATTGAAGTGATGGGTTCATATAAGATTGCACGAAACCTGAGTTATATCTGTTTATTGTATTTCAAGTAAATTGATGGTTTCATTGTTTTATTTTCCTGATGGGTTCAATAGCAGGATCTGAACTCTGCATATTTGTATGTAAATAGTTATGTTTCTTCGATTTTGAGCTAAATCTTGAACTGTGACATTTATTTCTCACGTTTGGTTTACTTAATATTGCTCATGTCTATAGTTATGAAGTCCTATTCACAGCACTCATCTGTAATTTAATGCCACAAATTCATCTTGCAGGGTAGTATTCTTCGCATGTCATAGTGTTCTGTAATAATCGACTGTTGGATTTCAAATGCCTCAGAGAACAGTCTGCTGGTTGTCATCGTCGTTGTCGTGTTAGAGCGTTTATCCTAATTAATAAAATTGGGCTTGTTGGATTTCGATGAGTACAATGCTACTGACAGATAGAAGTGATATGTTATTGATGGTAGCACTGGTGGGACTGGTACCTAGTTTCCTCATTTCCTCCCCTTTGAGTTCTGTGTACATACTGTAAATTGAAATTCATAGCTCAAATGATTTGTGGTCAGTGTTCTTACCAATGCTGTGTAATATTATTATTCATTCTTCGAAGAAAAATGAAAAAAAAAAGGGAATAAAGTGAAAAAAATGAATAGTTTATTGCTGCTGTACTGTACTTATTTTCTCATTGAGATTTCAAATTCTTGTTTGGAAAAGCTTATCAGATTGTGGAGGTTATTTTGTGGTTGTTTCTGCAGGAGCTGCTGGAAGAATTGACACTCTAGGAACTAAAGCTATATTACAACCCATCTTTACAATGAAGGAACCAAGGTCTGTCAAATGCCATTATATGTTTTTTTTTTAAGATAATAAAGAAGTGAAAATTTTCAGTTACCAAGTATTAGAACATTCTTGATTTATGCGTATGCTTAGTGATGGTAACATTCGCTAAATTTCCACATCATAAAGAATTTCTAGGAACAAGTTATGGTATTGGAAATAATGTGAGATATTTACCTTTTGAAATTAGCTAGGAGTGAAGTGAAGTAGATATGTCAAAGGTTTATTAGTCAGAGCCATTTTATAGGAAGTTGAACTTTGATTTGTGGCAAGTGCAAGTAGAAGGATGTTCTAATATAAAATTTGTGTTGCACAAGGCCTTGAAGGGAAACGAGGGATGATACTTTTAAAGAGTTAAAACGATGATGGTGGTCCAATGATAGCGCTAGTAGAGGTTCTAAGAAGTCCAGCATGAGTCATAAATTAAGAGACTAAATTCTCTCTTGCAAATGTGCATGAAATTTGATTATGAGATGAAGAAAAATCGTACTTCATGGGAGCACTCAGCCTTGATAGCTAGAAATTGACAAAAAAGGACTTTGTGCAAAAGAAAGGTAGTTGGGAATGCAGACAGTCTGAGCACATGAAAAAGGATTGTCCTCATAGAGTAAGTTCATTAATTAGATGTTGACGTTACCTCGTTTGTCAGAGAAAGTTAGACATTCATCTTTATAACATGTATACTTTACTATGATAGATAATGTAAAGCTAGCATTTTCCATATTTTCAGGTGGGTATTGACATTGTCGAAGTTATGTCAATAGTCAAAGAACTTGTAGGTGAGCCAAGTAGGTTGGAGTTGTATTATAAATTTCAATAGGATGAAGAGAAGTCTAAGGAAGTGTCAATTTAAGTAGTCTACTCTATGGATGAATGAGTAAACTATAGTTATCTGAATTAAGAGTTAATGCTTGTCATAAAGACCATAGGTATAATATGAGTGATAGGTTTTCAAATATCATGTCATGATTGATTTTATGGAGTTTTTGGTGAAACGTTAGTAGTGTAGCCATCTCAAAACCAAAAGGAACAAAAAGGTCACGTGGAAAAATTAGTCTAATCTGAAGTGTCTGTGTCAAAGTTTTACTACAATAGAATTACAGGTATCATTCTCACAATTGAGGATTTAGTTTGTCAAATTTAGTGCAAGTTATTGGTAATTCAAGTTCAAAGTTATTCATTTTTATTAGGAGTATTTCTGCTGAGAGAAGTCTTATGTTGATAGGTTTATGAATACATATATTGATATGTTTGTAGAATTACGAGTTATGTGCAAAATTTTCTTTTGAGAAGTTACTAGCAATCTCTTCTTTCATTAGAACAAATACACATTAAAAATAATTAGAGATGTCTATTTAACTTATGAGATTAGAACTTGGTGGAGATCCACTTCAAATGGAGTAGAGAATCCCCATTTAAATGGATAATTTGGGAGGGAACATGAAGAGATTTCTCTCCGTTAACTAAATGGGGCTGAAGACGAAGATTATATTCTCTACCTCATCTGACCATAACCAATATGTTTAAATGGAAAGTTGGTTGTAAACCTCTTTCAAAGTTATGAGATGGATGTGCATTCAAGATTCTTGTTTTTTGTGCTAAATTTTCAAGTTATTTTTTTTCAATCTTACACCCCGAACCAAAAAAATCTGATCAATACACCATTTCACACGTTCTTAATATGTTACAAATTAAAGTGAAAACACTAAAAACATAAAAATATTAGAGCCTGGTCTCACACCACAATATTGTTTTTACTTAAAACATTATATTCGAAAAAGATAAATATTAAAAACACTACTTGCACATGACCTACTTAAATTAGGATTGTCTAGCTCGACTTAACCGACACATAAAGACATTATATCCTACACCAAAATAATAATAATAATGACTCAAATTGAGTTGAACTTTCTGGAAGATGAGTATATTTATAGATAAAAAATTTGAACTTTCGATTCTCTTGAAAATGTAAGGCGGGAGTATATTTGACTTTGAGCGGAGGACAAATATTAAAGAAGTCAGCTAGATTCGTAGTTTAAAGTTGTTCTTTTAGAATTAATTATTATATTCTACGCTAAGACAAGGAATAATTATCTTCAAAGTAGCGATAAGTAAGCGTCATTCCTTTATAGTTTCAAGTTTTATGTGTCGAATTATTTATGATCATTGTAGCAGCTTATGAACTTTTCATATGATTTATTTATGATTTTATATAAATAAATCATATACAAAGTATGGCTCATAATCCACTATATAGTTGTTTGTAGCTAATTGTATAGTTTATTTATTACATATAAAAAGATAAACGTAAGTAAACATCAGCACCAGTGGTCTAGTGGTAGAATAGTACCCTGCCACGGTACAGACCCGGGTTCGATTCCCGGCTGGTGCAATTTTTTCTCACGCCATAATGAATTTTTTTTCACTTTGAGCGACTGATTGGGTTCAATCACGTCCGTCCGATCTTCAAGATGACATATAGTGTCTTTAAAAAATACATATATATATATATATATTTTTTTTTTTTTTTAAAATTTTATCCTAAATGAATAAATAATTACAAAAAAAAAGAAAAAAAAAAATCATCTGGTATACAATATTTAATTTTTTAATTAAAATGCCAAAAAGAATATTTAGAACCTGATTGTTATAATTACATTAATGATAATTTTGTTATATTATTAAATGCTTATTTAGAAGTAAAATATTACAATTCTAACTATCTAGCAGCCCAAAAAAAAAATTATGTTTACAAATAATTATATTTTTGGATAAGTTTTAGGTAAAATTCTTGAGATTTTGATTTGGTTATGTTCTAAGTCTATGAATTTTTAAATTCGACAACCCAACTTTTTTTTTTTTTTTTTTTTTTTTTCACACATACAGATCAGTATCACAAATTAAAAATAAGACTTTTATAATTTAAAAAAAAAAAAAAAAAAAAAAAAAAAAAAAAAAATCTCTAAAATCTGCCAACTCTATCCAACGTACCTTTTTTTTTTTTTTTCTTAAAGAAATTGGAAAACACAACAAAAATCCACACTAAATACTTTATTAAGAAAAGAACTGTTAATTCAGAAGTTTCCTAATACAAAACAAATTAAAATGAAAGCATTTACAAGCATGAAGACACTGGAGTCATCCTATGACCTGTTCTATCAACCTTTTTCGTCATTTTCACGCCATAGTGAATAGTTTATTGATATATACTATTCTTCTGATACAGTCAAATGTCTATGATTAGCTATAAAGATTAAACTCACTCTTACCAAAATGATATAAAGAAACAACACCAAAATGCAGTGGGAAAGTGATCAAAATGGAGTATTTCTCAACAATTTCCATCATGATACACCCTACACATTTAAAACCAAATTACAATAAACGCAAAATATACAAACTATAATAAGTATCGAAGTACTTTAGGTCGCTTCACGGTCAGTATCGAACCGGGATTCACTATAAAATTAGTGCTATGTGATACAATCTGATTCATTGATAAACTTCAACGTTAATGCCCAAAAACACAATGAACAACATTTTTTTCTTCTACATGTACATCATTTAGACATTCTTTGAACTCCTGATTTAATCAAACGGCTGCATTGACCAAGTGGGACAGCAAAATCATGTTCATATAAATACAAGGCAGCAAAATACATTAAGATCAGCTATAACTAATGACAACATACACTAGCTTACAATCTTGTATGACTGAAGTTGAATCCGAGATATCGGTATCAATCATATTCATCATAGCCATAATCTTGTTCGTAGTTCTGTGCTTCATCCATATTCTCATAATAGAGACCAGAACCATATGTTCCCTCACCATCATAATCATCTTCCTGCTCTAACTCACTCTCTTTGTGCTCTGTGGATTCAAATTCTTTGCTCATATTCTGCGCCCTGTCCGTTTGTCCAGTCTGTTCCTCACGTTTCTTTTTCGACAAAGGATCAGTACCACCCTGCAATGTAGATCACATTATAATATCTATGAATACAAACATGGATTTGAATGAAGACAGAAATCCATTGCCAAAAAAACCTGAAAAGAGAGCTTAATCTTTTATGAGCTTTTGATGAATTTATAGGAACAATTCTTAAAAGTCGGAAAAAGAAATATATTTTGGTTGACAAAAGCAAGGAAAATTAGTTTGAATATATATTCTCACAAATGATAAGTCTTGTGATAGAAAATTTGCCTTCTTTAGTGCAAATTTTTCCAAAATTTTCAGGTTTGAAGGCCAGCAATAAGGAAATTAGGAGGTTTGTCTGTTTATTAACAATGTTGGAGGTTTCTAAGCTGCAGGCAAGGGAGGACGATTTAGAAGATGGATTCAACAGGAACTTTTCAGCGCAACTCTGGGTGAGGAATCTCAACAATTCACCTAAGATTTCCAAGGCTTTGTTAAAAGATTGCTCTAAGTCAAAATCTTCAAGAAAGGTAGACATTGTTATTCGTTCCACAACATGAGTGAACATACAATAAAAAAGTTGAAAAGAAAAATGCCTCTGGAAGCATTGCAGCTTTCAATTCGTTCCTGAGTGTATAAAAACAAGTGAAGAACAAGATCATTTATTCTTCCATTGTTCGTACATACAAAATCTTCAGCAGATGATATTTCAAGGTTCCAATCTTTCATCAGTGATGGACTAATGTAGCAAAAATTGTTCAGCTTCTTTGTGGCATTAAGTTTAGAGGCAAAGCCGAAACTCTCATGGATAGACACAATTAAAGCTAATATCAAGCTTTATGTGCAGTTCGATTGGCAAGAGAACTAAAAATTTCACAACTCTTCTGATGTAAATTTGGGAGATGCTTTTATGCTCTTCCTTCTTATAATAGTTATTTTTTTCTTGATTTTTGGTAATTGAATGAATGGTACAGTAGAAGATCCCATGTTGGCAGACTTCACAGACAACATATATTGTATGTATGAATGTATTGGTTATTAATGAAATAAAGAGGTGGAATGGAAACATACAGATTCGTCAAAAAGTTTCTCCAGCACATCGTAGTTGATTTTTGAGCTGAGTCTCTGCATAGAAATAACCAAAGAAAACACCTGTTACAATCACTATAATGACTAATACAATGTTCAGTGAAGAATATTAGATGTCAACTTGAAAAAATGGAAAAAAAATAGTTTCGACGTCAACTTAAAATAAGTACACATAATAAAAATGCATATACCAGTACAAAATAAACAATAATTTAGTCCAATTATTTTCTATGAGCCAACCCTTAAACGGCAGCCACAGAGTGAAGAAGCGGCAATCAGAACAAAGTCTATCAGTGTTCTGATCAGATTTGTTTGCAACTAAAAACTAAAAAATGAATTCCTGAATTGAAATAGAACCTTTTTATTTAACATTTTTCGGGTGGCTTCTGCTGCTGTTTGCGCAGGAGAGGCATTTTTAGCTTCTGCTGCTCGTTTTCGTTGTCTTTCCTGCAAATTAGAATTATGAATCAAAATAAAAATTATAGATAATTAATTTGCATATGAATTGCAGCAGATCATATGAAACTGAATGTGATGGTTAAAATATATCTTGAACTCAAATAAGGACTGGACGATCTGTTCTTTTCTTTAAGAATCAAGAGGATTTTTCATTGATATGATAAAAATAATAAAAATAAAAATAAAATCTGAAAAGATGCAAAGTTGTACATGAGAATGAAAAGAAACACTATGAAGGATTACAAAGTATATAAATAACAATCCAAATAATACTAAATTCTCTACATCGAAAAAACCAAAAATAATAATCCATCCAAAACACCAAAATAGAGGCAAAGAACATTGACCTCCGAACAAAAGAGACTGAAGGAGGGAGTAGCCAAAGGAAACTGAACAACATGTCTTCTAAAATTAAGTAATGGGAATTTTGATGGAGCTTTTGATATAAATTTAGCGTTGTTGTACTATTTAGTCAACTTATATGTCTTCTAAAATTTCTTTAAAAGAGGTACTCGAGCATGATTTTATTGAATTACCTTTTGGCATCTTTTCATTGTTTTAAAATTCCAAACCTTTAATCTTAAGTGATGGCTCTAACAAGACGATACGTGTGTGGAAAGTCATGTTGTTACAATGCCAACCAAAAACATAAACCCATAAAAGCATAATCAAATTTTGAAAAGGAGAACCAACTAAAAAACGCCTAACTGCACAAAGCTCCCAGCCACCCAAATAAAAGCCTTCAAAATCTTCCAAAAAAGGTTTCACAAAGCTCCAAACCACCCAAATACAAGCCCCTCAAAATCTTCCAATAATGAAACCTTTGAACTTCAAAATGAATATAAAAAAGGGTTGACACGGAAAAGATAGGAAGGCAACACAAAAAGAACTTCCAAAGCATATGAAATATCACGAAGGGCTTTTCATTGTTGGACAATCATAACGGACAAGTGAAACATAATTAGATCTTAATTTGTGGTGAATGACGGGTTGTAGTCAACAAGCCTCAATTAAGGAATGAAATTTGGAAACAATTGAAGGATCTTGCGCTAGTAATGATGTTGATTGTGAAACATCGACTGAATTCCTTCTATCATATCATCAACCGAAAAGAGACTTCTGAATGCTTCTACAAATTTATCTTTGACACAAAATTCATTGATCACTATATCAACTAAATGTAACGTCAGATGCATCATCAAATTCGATATCATAAACAATTGAAGAGGAAATAGGATCCTTAGTAGCGGAAAAGCTAATGAGACTTTTGGTTAAAGTTACATTTGATCCTAGCAGAGCGATCACTAAATGAGTGTAAGAGTTGGTAGGTTGTGAAGGAGGTTATTGTACCTTTGGTGAGGAGGTGAGGAGTTGAACACAACGTTCTTCCAAAATGTTTGAATTAATCTCTGTATTTTCAGGGATATTAGAGCAGTCTTTCAAGTATAATGGAAATGATAAGCTCATGAGCCTATTTTTCAACAAGACTACAAGTCAATTTTGGCTTTTCCCTCTTACAGGTGACGGTTACAATAATGGCAGGGAAGTGAACTGTACCCGATGACATCCAGGAATGGATATAGGCCCATCGGGAGGGATAATCATTCTGGTCCTGGGTGTGAATGAGAGCGTCTTCAAATCCTATTTAGTATTTTTCTCTCTGTGAAAGGGATCCAGCCCGCATTAGGACGATAGTAGATGCCCAAAGGCTGAAAATATGAATAGAGGCAGAGCTTATGAGCCTATTTTTCATTTTAGAGACATGAAGAGTAGATTTGGAAAGGTTGAAAATCTGAATAGATGGCTGAGCTTATGAGCCTATTTTTCATTTTAGAGACCTGAAGAGTAGATTTGGAATGGTTTCCATTATTTTGTGAAAATTAGCCGTTAGCTAGTTAACCATGTTACAGCCGTTGATAGGGATTTAACTACATTTGAGAGGCTGACTGTTAGTTGTTAGAACATTGTTAGTTGGTTAGCTTTGACTTTTAAGCCTATAAATACTCGTATGTGCCTCTAAAGATCAGATAATTGAGCAATAAGCAAACTTAAAAGTTCAGATCAGATATGATCAAGGTTTCGGATGTACCCATACAAAAAATGCATCACTATGGCACAAGGATGAACACCTCACGATATTGTCACGCTTACTAGAACTTTATTTTAATATGTCATAAGGGGGACCCACAATCTCTACAAAAAGCGATCAGTTTCAAGGATCCCCAAACTAACCATCTCATAATTAGAGATTTCACCAAAGATCCAATGCTGTGCATTGGATTGATATCTCAACCCACCCTACGAGTGGATTAGTTGATCGACTAGATTGAAACTCACTTTAATCTCAATCACTTTCTAGGAAAACAAAAAGTGAATCTCAATCACTTTCTAGGAAAACAAAAAGTGGACGATAGGTTCATATAAGATTGGGAAATAGTACACCCAATTTACTAACTAGGTTCTACCATGGCAATGCCAATCCAATCCTACTCAAAAGAAGATTTTGATCCTAGCTCAAATGGAACACTGGCTATCTGAGACACATTTTTGAGAGCTAGCTAGAAATAAAAGAAGCTCCTAGCTAAAGCTAGAAGGTGCCTCAGAAATCATAGAGGCCACAACTTCATCATGCCGGCAGTCTAGAAGTTTTTCCAGATTGCCTCCCATCAAATGACCCATAAGCCTTAGCCTAATAGCTGTCCCTAGATTTCCTTCAGGATCAGAAGAATTTACTTAATATGCAAGGGAAAAAACCAGAGAAAAAAATTGGCCATTTTAATCGATGGAAAGAAACCAATCAGAGAACTAAACATACAAAATCAAGAATGAAAACACATGAAGATAAAATCTGCTGCCAGTAAGAACAAGATGTATTATTATCTTGACATCAGAAATGTCATGCCGGAAACCTTTGAAATGACACTAAAATCTATTCAACAGCTTGCCACTACTATCACCCAAATTTATGGAGAAATGTGGCACGTTTATATCATTAATTGCAGCACTTTTTCAGTAAGATACTAAGATTCTAGTAATATCTGATAAAAACAATTGACGTGAAAAATTCAGTTCACCCTGTTCATCTTCTCCAGGAAAAATATATTCTTATGCCACAACTAATCAAAACGTGATGTTTACTTAAGTGTAAACATACATATTTAATAGAACACAATTAAATTGTCAAAAAAAAAAAAAAAACTACAAAAGAAAGAAGATGCAATGTCCTCTACTATATTAAAAAACTTAAAAGAATTCATCGAGTGTAAAGCTAAATAAGTGAATGGCAGAAGTGAAATACAAAAGAAAGACTAAAGAAACCTTTCTAGATTTTGCAACAGCAGCTGCTGCAGCATCTGCAAGATCCTTTGCTGCCTTCAAATCTGCAGAACAATTTTGAAAATTGGCCTCATAAGCATTCTTTGCAGCAGCAGCTGCTGCGTCCTTAGCTGCTTGTTCCTATACAAAGTATAACAGAGTTCAGTTATCAATAAGGAATAATTGGCAATAAATATAGCACAACACGCATAGTCCAGTTATGTCGCTTTTTTTCTCAGATAACTTTTCTCAAGTCTAAAAACCAAGAAAATAGAATGAAAATATGAACCTCAAGATACTCCCGGTTCATCTCTTCCCAAATTATCTTTTTGTAATGCTTCTCTTCCTCATTGTGAAGATACCCGTCAACCTATGCAACATATTGATGTTTGAGTGGGTTATGCATCAAGTCTAGAATCAAGAGAGAGTACTGAAAAATTCAAGATGATCAATCATGTAAAGCATGCTCCAAAGTTGAAAACCCCTTATTTCACCCTTCTTTATTCACTCAACAATTATAGACAACCAGATAAAACATTTTTGTTTCTTTATTTATTTTTTTACTCGAGGAAAAAATATTCAAAATCGAGAGTGTTCAAAATCAAGAGTGCTTGTTGGTACTCAATATTCAATTCTTGTAGAATAAGGAAACAAGCCAACAAAAAGAGGAGAAAAAAACAAAGACAAAAACAAAAGCAGAGGAAGGATAAAGATGTTAGAGAGACAGCAACGAGCAGACACTAAATGCTTCTCGTAAAAGTACTGCTTAAAAACTCTTTAATTCCTTGGAACCTTTGTCAGAGATCCAAAGCTACACAAAGCCATGCATTGGTCGATCATTAAAAAAGTTTGGATAGAGTGAAATTTTGGGCATTAATACTCCAGTGGACTTGGAAACAGTAGCTGGATTTTTTGGTTGCAAAATAGGATCCTAGCCTTCTACCTATCTTACCTGGCTACGGCTTCCAGGGATTGCAAAGAGTGGAACATAGGTGAAAATCATCGATGCCCTGGAAAGGCCATTAGGAGTGGAAGCAAATATGTCCATGGGGTGGGAATCCAAAAGGCTCAATTGTTTGGAAGCATGTCACTGAGAAGATTCATCACAAGTTACACAATTGGAAATATGCCTGTATATCTAAAGGTGGTAGGCATACTCCTATTCAAACCACTCTCTAATTGTCCAATCTACTACCTCTCATTGTTCCACCTTCCCTCAAAAGTGACTCGTTAGAAAATATTTTGAATGCACAATGTAAACTGGAAGACAACTCAACTTTCCAAACAAGGGAGGCCTTGGGATTGGTAATTAAAACAATGGAACGAGGCTCTCTTGGCTAAATGGATATGGCAGTTTCTACATGAGAAAAATGCTCTTTGGTGACAACTTATTGTGGCTACATATTACTTACCGAATGCTGAATGTTTATGATCATCTCCTATTTTAAGGGGGCTTTTCAAAGTCTCCTTGGAAGCACATTAGTCTCAACATTGCTCTCATTGGTACTCATTCAAAAAAAGGGTTGGAAATGGGCTACATACAATTTTTTGGCACACTTATGGTTAAATGGTGAGAAATTAGCTCCTGCCTTACCACGGTTATAAAAATTATCAAACAGGTAGCATGATATTGCATCTTTATGAATCCAACACATACTGTTTGGGATAGCCTTTGGAGGGAATCTCAATGAAGCTGAAATTTTCAAATGCACTCATCTTTTTACCTTCTATCCTTGGTTACTTAGAGAAATTTACATGATTCTTGGATTTGGCCTCTAGACCCTTCAAAATATTTTACTGTTAGTTCTTTAATGGCAGATTTAATTCAACCTAGTGGTTCAACTTCAAACAACCTTTGTTATTTGGAAAGATGTTTATCCAAATACAATAAGCATTTTCTGTGACTGGTCCAACTTCAAACAACCTTTATTCTGTTATTTGGAAAGATAATTATCCAAAGAAAATAAAGATTTTTTCAAGGGAGGTGTTGGTACTGTTGATTGTCTACAACGACAATATTCCACATTGTTCTTCATCTCCTTCTTGGTGTGTTATGTGTTTGTCTAACAATGAGACTCCAGAACACCTCTTTGGTTGTTCTTCTGCTTATGGATACTGGACTTCTACTTTAAAAGCTTTTGGTTGGAGTTTGGATTTACCAAACAATGTGTTTGATCTCTTAGCTTTGATTTTTGTGCATAATTCGTTTTATGGTCCAAACAAGTTGTTATGGTTGGCTTTTAACATGGTGCTCTTTTGGTCTCTTTGGAGTAATATAAATTATCAAATTTTCAGACACTGTTCACACCCTTTTCTGATTATAGTCTTTCGTCTTTAATCACTAAATGGGGATCTTTATGTAATACACCTTTTGGTGGTGGCTAGGAGTGCTCAACTCCTTTTATTTCATTTACCAATGAAATCTTTTTTCTTCACTAAAAAAGTAAGCTCTGAGAAGCTTAACTAAGAATAAGCATAATGGAACAGTATGCTCACAGTAAATGAATAAAAAGGGATTGCATTGGTATAACTACTAAAGGTTCAACATGGAGAAAATGAGGACATTCACTTCGATTTCTGCTGTGTGGAATTCCCATTTGTAAATATGCTTTCTTGTCCAGATTTTTTAACAAACCTCGTTAGTGAATTGCCTTTTCTTAAATAAAAAATAAATGTGAGGGAGAAATGAGGTTAGTATGGGAGGAGATCAGTTGAAGGAAAGAGAAAGAAACAGAAAAGAATGCTGCACAGGTATGAAGAGCAGCAGAAGTAGGCATGATAAACTTGTAAAATTTACCAATAAAGCTCCTCCAAATGAAGGTGAATTTTTTCTGCACCTCCTAAAGAAAGAATGACAGACTTTCGTGCAATTCTTTGACATTGCACACAAGATAAACTTCAATGTTAACCGAAATTTTGATAATTACCCGACCATGTAGTCAGGCTTGCGTTTTAACTATACTGAGTAGTAAAGTGGCAGACAAGTCTTAATAGAGATGTGCCAGATATCCAAACGGAAGAATTGAAGTATAAAGTAACCTATAATATCCCAACAACCACAGGTGCATTTTCTGCACTGCCTTCTACATTGCACATACAATGCTAGGTATTGAGTCAATGCAATGGATAATAAATAATAAGTTCAAATTTTCCCAAACATACACTTAGAGTAGACACAATCGACAGAATCATTCCTCTAGAAAAAAATACCATATTCTATAGTACACTTCTTTCCAACTTTTTATGCAAATATCCATAGTGAAACGAACTGGCAAAAAAGAAAGAACGAAAGAAAGAAACCTCAATATCATCAATATCAGACCAATTTTCTGATTCATCAGAAGCATCATCGTCAAGTCCTCTTTGAGCTCCTGAAACATCATCATGCAACTCAGACCACGAGAAAAGAATAATAGAAATATTCAACAGCCATTCTTGATGACTTCCTTAGCTATCTCTTGGTGTAAATTGTCATCTCTTTTTAGTACATATAGCTTTGATTAACTTTTGTCTGATTGGAGAAGTCTTCTGCTCATTTGGCTTGGGTTTTCCATCCTTTTTATTATAAATCTCGTACATCAATAAAATTGAAAACCAACAACCATTAATGCATCATAAAGTAAAGGATTTGCATGTTACCCTTCCTTTCAGCTTCTTCTGTAGAAGAAACTTTTTTTGATGCATCCGCATGTGCACCGTCCAAATCTTTATCAGTCTATGAAAAAAACACATCAAAGAGAGATGTAACGGGAAGAAAACAAAAGTAAATAAAAATAGAATCTCAATTTCTGTATCTAACCAAAGAACCTTGTTTCTATAACCACTGATACAAATTACATTCACAACTTGAAGATCAGAACTAAAGTAAAAACAGTTATGAAACTTGGTACTAGATTTCATTTTGTTTAATGTAATTCTAGCATAATACCCCAAATTTCACTAGCTACTCTTCAGTTTCTAGTCCACTGCTCCCTCAGTCGCATTAGAAAGAAAAAAAAAAAAAAAAAAACATCTTTTTGGCGCTTATCAAGCTCATACTAGCAGACTATTTGATAACACATGTTGCCTCTTGTGTACTTTTAATAGCAGCACAATCCACTCTCTTTCAGTGCAACTGTGACACAATCCATCACTTGATCAATTGACATTATTCTCAACAAATTCATGACAGATGACTGAAATCAGACAAGTCCCAAAATACACCACCAATTCAACTACGAAACTCAAGCCTCACTTAGACCTTTACGTGCCACCTCAAGACTTACCTCAATACTTACCTCATTCCCTGGATCACTTAATATTGATATAAACTTAATGGTGGGTTAACAAGTCTACCAATAAATTTCTTCGAGTGGCACCATTTATAAACACTTCTCCCATTGGCGCACACTTACCAATTCCTATTTTAGCAACTCCTAGCAGCAAATAAATGCAAGGAATTTTAAAATTAAACCCCATTGACAATCTTTGTAGTTTTAAACTTTCAAGGATAAGCCTAACACATGGTCTATCAATTTTAAAAGGAAGAAATTATCAAATTTGAGTGAATGACACTACTTTGAAACGTTCTTAGCCTCAAAACCTATTGAGATAGAATTAAATTATTCCAGCAAATTTTTCAAAAATATTATTTGCCTAAAGTTTAAGATTTTGAGTTCAGAATGGATCAAAACAGTGCTAATTTCTGTCGACGTCTCTTCACAAAGAAGAAAATCATCACAACTTTTTGTGATGCCAATTAGTAAGAAACCTAAACCAAAAGGAAAAAAAGGAGAACTTTGTTGAAGAAAACATTACATTGTTGCATGGGTTTAGCCCCCGTGGAAGTTTTCCAGTAGCACTAGAGTCATTAGCACCTTCCTCAACCATTGTTTTTGCCATTCTCTCTCTCTCAGCACACTGAAACGCTGGAGGATTTGATCCCCCATCGAGTCCTCCAGAAAGCTCAACAAACTGCACAAATTTCCTGGAGCTTAAAAATGTGCAATTTAGATATAACTTATTTTCAGCACAAAAAAGAAAAAGAAAGAAAGAAAGATTCACATCATCATAACAACTTTTACAAAGACCGAGAGCATATGGCTTCTTGCAGTCATTCTTATGCACGCAAAGTACTTCATCACCCGATGTATTCAAGCCATTTTTGGACCCATCAGTGCGCTCAGTAGAAGAGTTGCTTCCCTTGACCTTGTCTGCCATGACAATAAATTCCTCCATCTAAACAAGGAAATAATCATGGAGTATTATCAATACTCAGGTTTATTCCCTGGTTGAAATTAAGGAGCATGCAGAATAGATCTTCGCCCTTTGAATATAAACTAGTGATTTTAAATTATACAGTCATCAGCAAAAACATGTATGGCATACAACCAACTTTAAAATTCTTCTCTCTCAAACACTAGAATTTCCAGATGGAAGATATTCCTCAAGATCAATGTGCAAGGGCTTGAACAAAAATCAGAACATTTGTTCCATGTAAGGATAACAAATATTACAAACAAAAAATCCATATTAAAAATTTCATCATGTTGAGTTAGCAATAGTTAAGTCACCAATCAACCCAAAAGCTTAAACTTATGAGTTAGGATCAACTTAAGTGTATCAATACTCCTACACTCCTCACACATAAGCTTGAAAATTTATAAAAGGCCCAACAAGTGGAAATCAATATTAATTGGGGAAGAAATGACATTATAGGGCTTTGGACTAAATATCTCATGCTCTGACACCATATAAAATCACCAATCAACCCAATAGTTTAAGCTTATGGGTTATGGTAAACTTAATTATCTCAACACTCCAACAAATACATTTTTTTTCTGTGACATATAATTCACTATCCATTTAGTGTGAATATAAATCTAAATAAGTAAACCTATTTCAATGGCATAGGAGAGATGAGAATCCTGTTTTGACCACATAGGAAAAGTAAGACTCAAATTAACATGAACTGGGAAATAGTAATTATATATGTTGCACCAAGAATATCCACAACGTAGTTTTATCAACAAAAAGAAAACAGTTTCTTCCCAACCACAATCCAATATAAGCAGCCTCAACTACACAAAGTCAAAGAATCCAAGCTTTTATGCCAAAAGGATAGCAAGCTTCTGTTACAGTAAAACAACACTTCTCAGTGAACTTGTGATGAATATAAATATTCCATTGCCAGCATCTCTAATAGCTTGTATTAAACAATATACCAGTGATAGTAATCGACTTTCATAAAGTAAATCAGTTACCGTTAAGCTCCCAGATTCTGTATTCTCGAACTCCACTAACCGCTTTGTCAATGTTGCATCACAAATATGCACAATTTTTATCTGGTACAAATTTATGAGATCATAAATAAGACAGCCACAAATGATATATCAAAATCAGAAGAAATAACAATGTAATCTATGCTTATTTTATTCTTGAGATTAGATTGTAAACAATAATTTGGACACTAATTGCATATCCAACATTTGTATTATATAACTGGGATGTTATAGGAAATATATTGAAAAAAATTAAACACACCTCTGCCTCATAGCTTAAGTTTTTGCATCTATAATCCATCCCCAAAAAGAAGAAATAACAGTAGTCAAGGCATGTAAAAAAAAAACAAAGTTGATAGTAGTTTGATTTGTTTATCAAGGCTATCTATGAAGCCGAGCTCAGGTAATTTTATTCTGTTTGTTATTAGTTGCTTTTCTTTGTTATTAGTTAATATGTTAGTTAGTTAATGTGGTTAATTTGTTCAACCACCATTGTATTTACAGTTTTTGGTTTTGAGAAGTCTCTTCTTCAAGAACAAAGTATGATCTGACTAGCATTGAGAATATTCAAGGCTAAAAACAAGAGTTGTAAATCTACCGAGCCATGCATGAGGAGATTGCTCAAGTCAGTAAAGAGACTTCTCAAATCTGCATACTTTTGTTGGATCAATGTTCTATTTATAACCAAGGGGAATATCCGTGTTCTTCCAAAACATCATTCAAGACATTTTTGATGTCCTAAGTGCTGAAGACCCCCAATCAAGATTGGCCGCTAGAGATAAGATGATTTTTATAATGTTGAGTTTAGCTACCAGCGCAATGTCTCCTAATAGTGAATCCCAAAGAATCGAGAGAATTCTCTGGCAACAAGTCTAGCCTTGAATCTTTTGAAACTCCCATCTACTTTATACTTCAGCGTAAAAATCTACCTACATCCCACCATTCACTTTCCACTAGGCAAATCTGTCGCTGTTCATGTGTCGTTCTTTTTAAGTGCGTCAATCTTGTCTTTTGCTTCTTTTCTCTATCTGGGATGCTTTAGAGCTTCATGGATTTTGGCTGGTACATGAACACTATCAACAATAGAAACAAAAGCTCAATAAGAATCGAATAAACTATCATATGACACAGTTTCCAATTGGGTGCATGGTACAACTTTAACCCCTTCCTCACTACAATTGGCAAGTCTAAATCATCAACGTGAGGAATCACTGTATCATCCAACTCACCTTTATCCCTACTGATGGATTGTTTGGTAGAATTTAAAACCATTTCAAACTCTTGGGAGGTTGTTTAATTTGAGACCTATCTTCTCAACTTGTTTGTTTCTCCTTGGATAAGGGATGAGTCTTCCACTAGCGATCTAAGGAATCTTTATAATGGGTATTTGAGAAGAGACCTCTCCTCGAGCTTGGAGAAATATGATAGGTGTTGAGTTATGGAGTCTGCTCCCTGTATTTATAGCTTGGTCAATGGCTATATCCGGTAAAGCTATATTTGGTAAAGCCATATATGGTGAAGCTATATCCGGTAAAGCTATATATGGTACATAGCTATATATAGTAGATGGTTAAATCTGGTAAAGCTATATTTAGTAGACTGAACCATATATATATCCCGTCTAGTAAAGCTTTGAAATGTACTTTCTATTCTCTGTACTCTCTTGTTGTACATGCCTGAAGTCATCAATAAAAAATCCTTTTAGCCAGAGTTCTCCTTGCAATTCTCTCTATCCTTCTCTTTGTGATCATCTAGATCGAGCGTGTGCGTTGTTGTGCGATCCTAACAATAGGAGTATCAATTAGAGAAACGGGAGTGCTAGGTGAAGGAATCATCTAAGGATTACATGAAATGAACAACTCTAGCAAAGTTTCAAGTAAGGAGGTCCAAACCTGATTATCACTCACACCCTCCCCTTATGATCAATTTTAGAGTAAAATGGAATATCTTCGATGAAAGCAGCATCCATTGCTGAAACATATGCTCGTTTCGTAGGAGAGTGACATTTGAAGCCTCGTTGATTGGTTGAGCATCCCACGAATATGCATTTGTGTGCTTGAAGGTTCTAATTTGCTACAATGTTGGGAATGGATATGAACGAAGGTGTTGCACCCAAAGATGTTTGGGACCAAATCAAGGATGAGAAAAAATTTGAAGGAAGACCTTGTGAGGAGTAGCCTAGTTATGAATATAAGGCATAAGATTTAGCAGGTTTGTGACAATGAGAATTGCCTCTCCCAATCAGGTGCTGACGGCAATGAGTTGCTGACTGTGGTGGCAAGGTGTCTGATGGCAAGTGTCTAATGGCAGCAACTTCAACGGAAGCACTAAACCCACATAGTGTCTGAAGAACAAACCCCAAACAAAGGTTTCAGTGAACTATGATCGCAATGCGCATGCAAATGGTGACAAAAGTTGACAATCAAAGATTCCATGCAGATAATGAACGATGACTAGTGAACGAAGGTGATGGCTCCAATGTAGAAAGCTGGTGGGTGAACGAGCACGAAGAAGAGAGAAATGAAGTTGAAGCCCAACCGAGTTATAATGAGTGACAACTAGGATGGTGTTGACGATGAAGGAGTTGCCGAAACAAGGTTGTGTCGGTGAGAGATGATGACCAACAACTAGAATTTATAGCATCTAGGGTTTATTACGACTAGGGTTTGGCTCTACTACCATCAAGTTTTAGGAGAAAATATTGTTCACAGTATTCTCAACTAAAAATTTACTTTGTACACAAAAAGGAAACTACTCTAATTAACCCCTAAACTTTTGGGAGCATAATAAATCTAACTTTCCTAAAATGTTGCGTACGCCCTAACTTTGACACTCAATTTCAACATCTAACAAATTGTTGAAATATAAAATGAATATAGATTGATATGGATCCTAGACAATTGAACTAGAAAGTACTACAACAATAGGTAAAAATGCATATTCATTAATACTACAACAATAGATAAAGAAAAAGAAAAAGAAAAGAGAACAGTCTACTTGGTAATCATTATGTAGAAAAACAACGTTCCTTATAAAAAATAAGTACAAAAGGAAAATATCAACATTCTAATTTCAAACTTACTACAAGAGAAAAATCAACACTACTTACAATATCTGACTTGGTACACTTGGCACCATGAGAAAGTGCAGATATGTATAAAGCCGCACCACATAGGCCACTGGGCTTTCTTCCTGTCTGCAAGAATCTTTTGAATTCAAAATCAACTTCAAAAAGAACCAACATGAAGTCGATAGAAAATACGGTAGTTCCCATACCAGACCTGCATCCAATCACGCTTCATGCTGGTTATAATCTTCAATGCAGTTCTGGAGACCTCCTTTTTCATTCCATCGTCCTTCATTCCTCCAAGCAAGCCTAGGAACAATATTGTTCATCAGACCGTAATATTCAAAATGTTAAACCTACAAAGCACTAACACAGGACTTGAATATGCATAGCATGACAACAAGTTAATTTCTGGGGGAAAAATGTAGGACACCAACACATTGGGCACACATGACTTCTTTTTATGATTATCTTTTGATATGCTTTTTAAAAGCATGGTCACCCCGGCCATCACTTGTAAATTTTCTCCTCTATCACATCATTACAGTTTTTCATCTCTTTTGTCCAATTGAACAGGTTTTGTGTAACTCCCTTGGATTGGGTCTTCCCCTTTGTAATTTCATACCATTACTGCAAAATGTTCTATATCCAAAGATGTCCAGTAACGCCTATCGAGTCCAAAATTGGAAGAATTGAAATCAAATTGTGTTTAATCTATACATACAATCCAATCCGAGGGAGGTACTGAAAGAACTGGTCCACACATGCAAGGTAGCCGATTCTCTCGCTATTTACTCAATTCTAACCTCCTTTTTTTCAATTGTGATTATTTCCTAGTATAGGTTTACAATTGCTCATTTACTTCATACATTCAATAGCTTCTTCTATTTATTAGGTTGCATGCTTCTTTTTTAATGTCCTTCTTCATGAACAGCACAAGAAAAGTCAGTTTTACTTGTAATCAACTTTTCTCAATGAAAATTCAGTTCATCAAAAGAAAAAAAAAAAACTTGCAACTCAAGTGATATGAAATACTTACATTGAGTATATTTATCAATAAAGAGGGAAGGATCAACCGGCTTTTGAACAATAGGGTGCTCTTCAAGTCTAAGCACTTTACAAAGTTGCAAAAATACAGCACCCAACACATAGCTGCAAACAACTTCAGACGCATAAAACTACTAATATATAAAACTTAAAGATTCACAAATCAAAAGGTATAAAGTGAAGGAAAAGAAACCCTTACACATTTATCCTCAAATAATTTGAAAAGTCAATTAGAAGATATGGCTTATTCTTTTCCCTACAAAACAAAGTACAAGTTTAATATTAGTGCATCATACATCATTCAACAAATTTTTGGTCCACGTCCAAAATACATGCAAATGTGCAGGCACATCTACAGGGAGACTTAAGAAACACTGAGTGTTCATGAACATGGGAAAGGTCTCCATAGAATTACTCCAAGATGTTTTCCCAAACACAGCATCATGAAGCCCATAACTACGGGAAAAAAAAAATAACTTTTTGTGGAAACCAATCAAACAAATCATAGTAGTTCAAATGGTCCCAAATGAGATTATATCGTACATAAGGATAGCCTTTTCATTTCCTGAAAAGCTTCTAGGGGAGGTCATGAGAAATTAGTTTCTAAGAAATCACTTGAATGGCCTTATGCTACCAAATCTAAATCATCACTCAATGCAACAAAAAAAGAAAATATACAATCAGTTTGAATAATTGTAATTCAGGGAAGGGGAAATCTCCTACCGACAAGCAATGTAAAGGCAAGCAGCCTGCACAAACTCTGTATTGCGTCCCCTCGTAAAATTTCTCTCTAAAGCAATCTTCAGTGCAATTTAAAGATGATGAAATATCAATGAAATCAAAATATATACATATAAACATCCCACACATAGGGCTCAAACAAAGAAACTTACTCTATAAAATGCCCCAGCTACACGAATTATTTCATCACTCTCGCCCATATTTAAACCATTCCTCATGTATCTCATATCTTCAAAAGCTGATATATGATAAAATTGTTAAAAATATACTTGCCTAATTTTGAACAAACTTTGTAGTTTATAGTGTTTAAGAAAACAAGTATAACACAAGTTTTTCATAACAAGAGAGAGTAAATCATAAAGCAAACCTCTATTCAGTGTCCTTTCCCGTGAAGCAGAAAAATTACTCTGAATAGATCTAACAAAATTTCCTGACAATTGACTCTGCAAATTCATTCAAACATCAAATAGGAATATTTCAGCAATGCCACGATGTCCAAGAGGGGAGGATCGACAATTTTGATGCATAATAACAATGCAACATTATATATTACAACATTAACAGCGAAACAAAATCGAATTAGGAAAGATGAAGACTAAAGGGACTCTAGCGAAACAACTAGAATTGAAGTACCTGCCCTCCAGAATCCTTTGTAAAAGTGGGATCTTGAGAGAAATTGTAAAAATCCAATACCTTCCCACACATATCACAATATCTATCAAACAGAGATCCAAAAACCAAGAAAGAAAAATCAGAAAGCTAGGAATGTATAGTGAATCATAAGCCCAAGCAACAGAGAGAATCAATCTTTTCAAGTTCTCAAATTGTCGTAGATTATATTTTAAAACTAAATACTGACAGGAAACCAGCTTCATCTCGAGACCCAGCAACACTTTTTACGCAATTACTGCACCACACCATGTTTGTAGTGTGTCACTGAACAATGGTCTGCAAATTCAAAACGCCTCAGTACAAACACCAAAACAATTAGGAAAATAACAAAGAAAATATGAAGTTCCTTTAAGTCGAATTAGAAAGAAAAAAAAAAAAGTACGCAATTAGTTTTGAACACCATACGGAAATGAGAATCGAACTTGGCACGTGAGTTCAAACAGAAAATTCCAGTAAAAATAAAAATTGGCATAGGAACACAAAGCGAAATTTGAAATGAAAAAATAGGAAAAGTATGTCGTAACTGATGAGTCAACAAAAAGTAGAAAGAAAAAGCTGATTCAAGTTGGTTGAGTCAAAGAAACAAAACAGAAGAATGAAAAGAAAAGATATTCGATCGGAGAAAACCTCGACGGCGAGCGAGGGAGGGCAGAAGACGGAGGATGGGCGTAGTAGCGGCGGAGGTTGCAGCAGAAAGGGAGATAGGAAGAGAAGAAAGAAATCAGAGTGGCGTGCCGGTGGCGGTGGGATTCAGCTTGTTTTCTTTTTTCTTTTTTTTCTTTTTCTTTTTTTTTTCTTTTGTAAAAGAGATAAAAATAAAAATAAAAATAAAAATAAAAATAAATAATAAATAAAACCAAATTATAATATTTCTTCGATCGACGAGCAAGGAGCGAAGTAGCTTCACCAAGTTGGCGAGGGACAAACCATATGCAACCGAACTTGCATGTGTGGTTTTGGCCTTCTTTGTTGAAAAGAGTTCTTTCACTTTGTCTTTGTCTTCTCTCCTACGGCTACCTCGTACGACTTTAACCTAGTTGAAGACCCCATTCGTTCCTTTCCAGATTAGTCGCGGTCTTACAAACTCTCTTGATAGTAACAATATCCGAGCTCCTGCTTTGCTTGCGCTAAAAAATGAATGTTGTAAACTCTTCGATGACATGCTCCTTTATGAGAAACTAGACGTGATAAGTCAACCCTAATCCTCAACCCAACGATCCAAGCTTTTGTTGAAGCAAAGAACTCAAGTACTTAACACTTCCTTATACAAAATTCACATAAACCAAGAGATAATGCTAGAATTAAATTGATCGAAGATCTAGAAACAAGATTTGAAAACCTTGTTCTAAATTGAGTCACTCCACAATCGAACTTAATCAAGGCTTGATTGAATGGCTCGGGTGCAATTCTACCACAAGAATTGCTTGCAACTTAGAAATGGCAAATACGATGCTCGGATTTCTAGGGGAAACGTCTCAATTTGAGATCTGAATTACATTCATCCACGAATCTGATTAACTTAGAAATGGCAAATATGATTCTCGGATTTCTAGGGGAAACGTCTCAATTTGAGATCTGAATTACATTCATCCACGAATCTGATTAACTTAGAAATGGCAAATATGATGCTCGAATTTCTAAAGGAAACGTCTCAATTTGAGATCTGAATTACATTTGGAATCTGATTTTTACATAACATATTGTGGATAGAGAAAAGACGTTTGTGGTCGAGATTTATCCCTGATCTCCTTGAATCTCCACCAACGTTTGTGGTCGAGATTTATCCCTGATCTCCTTGAATCTCCACCAACGTTTGTGGTCGAGATTTATCCCTGATCTCCTTGAATCTCCACCAACATTTGTGGTCGAGATTTATCCCTGATCTCCTTGAATCTCACCAGAGATGAAGTCAAATTGACCATTTGACCCTTACATAAAATTAAAAATAATACTTTCAAACAAATGTTGATGTGCTTGAGTGGCTAAAGCGACAGGTTTGATTATATGAAAAAAGGTCCGAGTATGGATACGTTTACTAAGGCAGAGGTGTACACTTGAAAAGCAATGAGTGGATAAAAGAACAGGAGCGGAAGTCAAATAAAAAAGAATAAAGCAAGAAAGCCTGGTAAGAAAATATAAGGAAAAACTTATGACCATCACAGAAGCTGAGCATGAGCATAATTCTGAACGAAATCATGCCGCATAGGTTTGAATTTTGTTGTTGACATTTTTGTATTTTCATGACATTTTTTTAATCTTCTTGACAATAGGTCCATTTGAAACATCGTGATTCTTATCAAGATGCAAGAGAGAATGCATTGAGATTTTATAAAACAAAAATGAAGAGAGAATCGTCTCGGTCTCGGTTCAGCTAATGTGAAAAATTCCCACTCTACCCCTATGACAAAAACAAAGGTACATTTCACCACTTGACCAAGAATATAGATACATTTTATAAGGCTCAGGCACTCCACAGAGCCTTCTGTTCCTCAAAGCTTCCAATAACAGCAGTTTGGTTTTGATCAGCCAATGCATTTGCAAGATGTTCATAAAATGCAAGAGCTTCAACACTCTCCAAAACCCTCACCCACTTCCCTTCCTTCTCATCTATAATTGTCTGCCCTACTTTTGATTCACCTCCCTCTCTGATTACTTTTACAGCCTTCATGCTGAATGCTTCCTTCAGATTCCGATGCCTTCCACCTAAGCTCACTGCCCCAACCACTTCTCCTAAGAACATGTCCTGCACAAAAGTTCATGACTTTAAGGACTCGACTGATAATGATTTTGTCTTTTAGAATAATGTTCGGTTACAATCTAGGTTCCGTTTTATAATCCACCCCCCTTCAGGGCTCAACGTCCTCGCTAGCACTCATTATGCTTTGTTCCCCTCTCCAACCGATGTGGGATCTCACAATCCACCCCCCTTCAGGGCCCAGCGTCCTCGCTGGCACTCATTATGCTTCGTTTCCTCTCCAACCAATGTGGGATCTCTCAATCCACCCCCCTTCGAGGCTCAGCCTCCTCGTTGGCACATCGCCCAGTGTCTGGCTTTGATACCATTTGTAACAGCCCATGCCCACCGCTATATTGTCCTCTTTGGGCTTTCCCTTTCGGAGGGACTTCCCATCAAGGTTTTTAAAACGCGTCTGCTAGGGAGAGGTTTCCACACTCTTATAAAGAATGTTTCGTTCCCCTCTCTAACCGAAGTGGGATCTCACAAGAGAAATGACGAGAAAACAAACACAATTTTATAAAACGAAAGACTAAAAACTAAATAGGATCAAACGAGTCCAAAATGCTATCAAGCGTACTTTGACTTCGATCTAAAATGATTGTAATTTTCAACTAGGATGGAAATTCAATGTCTAAAGAGCCTAGAATGCAGATGGATTATAAATTCATGTTCAGCATGAAAAATCTCTATGATGACCAAAAGCCAGCACAGATGAAGAAACTTAAGGAACAAAAGCAGATTCTATATAGAATAATCCAAGTTAAGGTAACTTTACCACATGATGGTACTGATGATACTTCTGCTGAAGGCGATACAGCCTGAAGAGTAGACGTCGAGCGAACCGTGCTTCATGAGTTCTGTTTCCATGCTTCAACTTTTCGAGGATCTTGGAGAAAGAACTTACGTTTCGTTGCGTGTTCAATGGGATAAGTGTGATGTTCAATCCCGAGCCTAAAACCAATTCTGCAGCCGTCGGGTCGAGAAAAAAGTTGAATTCTGCATATTCATTTGAAGGTATAGTGAACACATTTCCCTTGTCTCTAGAACTTATATGTCCTCCAGTAATGTATACCTCCTGCAACAACAAATAATTGAAACAATATTTCAGGAATGACATTTAGAAGGTAACAAGGAGCATTAGAAGAGTATATTAGTAAATAGTAGGGTGGCATTTGGTTATAAATAGAGGGAGTGACAAAGAAAGAAAGCATTGATTTAGTGCTCTGGTGAATGGCTTGAATGATCTCAAGAGTTAGGAAGGGTCCAAGCACCTCGAATTACAGCCCAAGCTCACCAGCAAATATTGTCCGCTTTAGTCCGTTACGTATCGCCGTCAACCTCACGGTTTTAGAACGCGTCTACTAGGGAGAGGTTTCCACACCCTTATAAGGAATGTTCTGTTCCCCTCTCCAACTGATGTCGGATTTCACAATCCACCCCCCTTGGAGGCCCAGCGTCCTCGTTGGCACATTGCTTGATACCTGGCTCTAATACCATTTGTAACAGCTCAAACCCGCCGCTAGCAGATATTGTCTGTTTTAGCCCATTACGTATCACGGTCAGCCTCACAGCTTTAAAACGCGTCTACTAGGGAGAGGTTTTCACACTCTTCTAAGGAATGCTTCGTTCCACTCAATTGGTGTAGGATTCATTGAAGTTGGATGCTGAAATGCAATGACCTTAATGCTAAAGGATCAAAAATATTGTTTTCATTATGCAGTTCATCTTCTTTCACCACATCATAAATCCTTGATGATAAATAATATGCCTATACAATAAATGAAAGGTTACGGTTGTTTACCTGAATCCTTGAGCTTATGGCTTTAGAACGTATAATTTGAGCGAGATTCGTCAAAGGTCCATTCGTTAAAACGGTAATTTTCACCCCCGGATCTAGAGATCGTACAACATCTTTCCAAACATCAAGAGCAGACATTTGTCTGAGTACAGGGTGATCAGTGTCTCTAAATGCTCCAATCTTTACTGAATTTTCAGCTGTATATCTGAAGGAAAAAAAAAAAAAAAAAAAAAACATGAAAGTTTGTTTTTGTCCATAATTTGATCTCTAGTGCAGTGTAATGTTACATGTGTTTGAAGACAGGACTCTGTAATATCATCCATTAAGATCTCAACAGCAAATGATTTTTCAGATAAAATCATCATATTTAAATTTCATTTAAATCAAAACTATTCCCAATGGTCGACCGATGTAACTTTGTTTCCTAGTCATGCCATCGACCCCCATTCCACTCATCCATAGATGAACCTAAATTTTCTATTCATTAATATTTTGATTCAATTGAACCAAGGATTTTGGAGTCTTTACCTGTGAGATCTCATATTGGTTGAGGAGGAGAAGGAAGTATTCTTTATAAGGGTGTGGAAACCTTTCCCTAGTAGAGGCGTTTTAAAATCCTTGAGGAGAAGCCCAAAAGGGAAAACTCAAAGATGACAATATCTGTTAGCGGTGGACTTGGGGCTGTTACAAATGGTATCAGAGCTAGACACCAGGTGATGTGCTAGCGAGGAGGCTAAGCCCCAAAGGGGTTGGACACGAGGTGGTGTGCCAATAAGGACACTGAGCACCGAAGGTGGGTGGATTGGGGATCCCACATCGATTGGAGAAGGGAACGAGTGCCAACAAGGATGCTAGGCCCCGAAGGGGGTGGATTGTGAGATCCAACTTTGGTTGGGGAGGAGAAGCACGAAGCATTTTTTATAAGGGTGTGAAAACCTTTACCTAAAAGACGGATTTTAAAAACCTTGAGGGGAAGCCCAAGAGGGAAAGCCCTCCACCTCAAGTCCTCAACATGCAGGATTGTGAGACATTCAAGCTATTTTATTTTATGGTAAGTTAGGACGATTTTAAGCATTTTTCCTATAAAATCACTTTAAAATGATCTAAAATGTTTATAGAACTTTTAGAATCACTTTCTATTAACCAAACACCATGAAATCTTTGAAAAGTGCTCTTTAACTAGCATTACTCTCCCAAAAGCCTTGCCAAACTCATACTTTCACACCCAGTTCTTCCAATACCAAATCATGAGGAGATCTTATATGAAGATAAATGCATTCGAAAAAAAGATACCTTCTAGGACTACGAGGCAAGTCTCGAGCGAATCCATAAAGTGTATCGGAGTCCAAGAACCCACCGCTACCATGAGGAATGGCCTTGATATACTTGCAGTCTCCAATAGAAGGAAATGATGGATGTGCTTCTCCAATAGCAAATACATCGCCGAGACCAACTGAAATGTCGTCACGACCCATCATATGTAATACATCATATACGACGTCTATTGTTGCAGCCGTGGCCCATCCATTTGGGCTAATTATTATTCCCTGTAAAATGATATGTTAAAAGAACAAAAGAAAGAGAAATTTTCATGCCTTAGTAGATCACCGCCAGCAGATATTGTTCTCTTTGGACTTTACCTTCTAGGATTCCCATCAAGATTTTTAAAACGTGTCTACTAGGGAGAGGTTTTCACACCCTTATAAAGAATGTTTCGTTCTCCTCTCCGACCGATGGGATCTAACAATCCACCTCCTTTCAGGCCCCAGCGTCCTCGCTGGCATTTGTTCCCTTCTGCAATCAATGTGGGCCCCCAATCCATCCATCTTTGGGTTCGGGGTCCAGTGTCCTTGCTGGTATACTGCCTCGTATCCACCCCATTCGGGGCGGAGTGTCCTCGCTGGACATCGCCTGGTTCTAGCTCTAATACCATTTGTAACAGCCCAAGACCACGGCTAGCAGATATTGCTCTCTTTGGCCTCTCCCTTCCAGGATTCCCCTCAAGGTTTTCAATACTCGTCTGCTAGGGAGAGGTTTCCACATCCTTATAAAGAATGCTTCGTTCTCCTCCCCAATCGATGTGGGATCTCATAATCCACCCCCCTTCGAGCCCAGCGTCCTCGCTAGTACTTGTTCCCTTCTGTAATTGATGTGAGCACCCCAATACACCCCCTTCGAGGCCCAGCGTCCTTGCTGGCACACTACCTCGTGTCCACCCCCTTAAGGGTGCAACTTCCTCGCTGGCACATCGCCCGATGTCTAGCTCTGATACCATTTGTAACGACTCAAAACCACCGCTAGCAGATATTGTTCTCTTTAGGCTTTCCCTTCTAGGATTCACCTCAAGGTTGTTAAAAAACGTTTGCTAGGGAGAGGTTTCCACACCCTTATAAAGAATGCTTTGTTCTCTTCCCCAACCGATATGGGATCTCACAAAAGCGACAGTAATAGATTTCAGAAAACTAAAAGCAAAATAACACCATACCTTTAGATCGATGATTTCAACCGGTGTCTTCAAGAGATAGAGAAGAGTAAGAAAATCTCCTGTGCTCATATCCATGTCAAAAATAACTGGCTTTCCTAGCAAATTCTTTCCAAATTTTGGTCTATATAGTACTTCCTTATACTTAGGAAACTGAGCTCTAAAATCAAACCTCCCTGATTGTCGAGGACTATTTATAGCCTGCATTTTTTACCAAGTAAAGCCTGTTGGATGATGAAAGTCCCACATCGACTAATTTAGGGAATGATCATGGGTTTATAATAAAAAAATACTCTCTCCATTGGTATGAGGCCTTTTGGGGATACCCAGAGCAAAGCCACGAGAGCTTATGCTCAAAGTGGACAATATCATACCATTGTGGAAAGTCGTATTCATCTAACAAAGCCTACATTGAAAAAAAATAAATGAGGTAGAAAATGTAACGACGACAAAAGGCTGCCATATTACTCTTACATCCAGGAAGCTTAAATAAAACGCTTTATCAATTATGTTGTTGGTGTTGAGAGATGACTTAGCCGACACAGCAACCAGAACTTCAACAGATTCAGAGCCCTCTGCCTCCTTTGTATAGCCATCCTATGACCATCATACGGAACTCTTTAAGCTTCTACTAAAGTTTTAGAATCGTTTACAAGAAACTTCGGTAGCAACAAAAACATACAGCCATTAGACTTCATCAACTTTGCAACCAGCTAGCCGTCTATATCAATAAACATGTGAATAGTCTCTTGGACATACCTTACACTTGCCCTTCTCAGATGAAACAAGGCAGAATGGATCTAGCATTCCTGTCTGAACATGGCCACTGTGCACCCCATTCTTTTGGACGCCAAATTTTGGGATTAAACGACCATCAACGAGCGGATTTGAACCATCGGAGATCCCATACGGTTCATTTGACGTAACAATAGTGATATTTAAATATTCCATCTTTGAATATGCATTATTTCCACCCCCTCTGTCCAGATTAAGCATTTGGGACAAAGCTACACCAACCATAAAAGAATCCCACATCGAATACATCTGTGAAAATGCCAAGTCACTACAATGAACATGCAAAATGGCATCTAATGAAAGAGAATTGAATCAGTTATGGATGATTACTTCAAAAAATCCACCGCCGGACCAAGTATCATGAGCCATTTTCAAGGACTGGAAACAATATTTAGCCTCATATGTGTTTTGTCTCTGTTCAAATGCCAAATATACTTTCTTATCCACAGGAATTGTACTTGTTGCGTCTAGAGGAACAACAGTAACAGGAATTCCAGAATGTAGCACCTGTTTCTCGAAGAAGCAACACTAATATCAGATGCAGATTCCAAAGTTACACAAAAGAACATATGGATATGTTTGGGAGCTTTTAATCATGCTAAATGTGCTTTTTCATGGCCCAAAGCATTTTCTCACTAGAAATTTCATATTAGGAAGTAATATAAATGTAACATTCCAAGCCCACCATTAGCGGATGTTGTCCGCTTTGGCCCGTTATGTATCGCCGTTAGCCTCACGGTTTTAAAACGTGTTTGCTAAGGAGAAGTTTTCACACCCTTATAAGAAATGTTTCATTCCCCTCTCCAATCAATGTGGGATCTCACAATCCACCCCCCTTAGGGGCCCACCAACCGGTGTCTGGCTCTAATACCATTTGTAATAGCCCAAGGCCACCGCTAACAGGTATTGTCCACTTTTGCCCGTTACGTATCGTCATCAACCTCACGGTTTTAAAACGCGTTTGCTAGGGAGAAGTTTCCACACCCTTATAAGGAATGTTTCATTCCCCTCTCCAACCGATGTGGGATCTCACAATCCAACCCCCTTGGGGGCCCAACGTCCTCGTTGGCACACTGCCCGGTGTTTGTCTCTAATACCATTTATAACGACCCAAGCCCACCGCTAGTAGATATTGTCCGTTTTGGCCCATTACGTATCGCCTTCAGCCTCACGGTTTTAAAATGCATCAACTATGGAGAAGGTTTAACCCTACTCCGACCAGTGTCTCGCACCATCCGATGACTGGCTCTAATACCATTTGTAACAGCCCAAGCCACCGCTAGCAGATATTATCCGCTTTGACCTTTTACGTATCGCCATCAGCCTCACAAATTTAAAACGCGTCTTCTAGGGAGAGCTTTCCACACCCTTACAAAGAATACTTCATTCCCCTCTCCAACCGAGGCGGGATCTCACAATAAAAGTATATTATAAATAAAATAGTCAACAACACCTTAAACTACAAGCACTTATAGAGTACTTTTAGCTCAAGTGATGGATAGCAAAGCACTCAAACATATTATCAAAACATTCCCAGACACACCAAAACTCCACTAGCAGAAGGATACACGATAAACAAAAAGAACGAAAAACAAAGAGAGAAGGTTTCATATGAGAGGTCCATAACTTTTCAAAATTTCTAATGCAAATGATTTAGAACATTTGACGCATATTATTCATCATATATCGATTGTTTCATAGATTAGAAAGTTAATAATCAACTTATAACAACAGTAAGTAGAAATTACCGTATAGGCAGCAAAAGGGTCTCCAAATATATTGAACTCAGCATATGGATTTGCATTTGGAGGCCACAAGTTCCCAATATTGTTGCATGTCTTCCCATGAGATTTATCAGCATTAGGTGAGCAAGTTTGTCTAATAGCACCCCCCATGGCATATATATGCTTTATATTTTTCTTCAAATGAGGATTTGTCATAAGAAATATAGCCAAGTTTGTATGAGCTCCCATTACAAAAACTGTAGTAGGCCCTGCAGAGATTGCATCTTTCATCACTTGCTGTGCAGTTGGTTGTTTCATAGGAATATATCTCCTCTTACCCTGTCAATTATCAACATATTAAAAGAAACGACCAAGTTCATCCAAATTACTATTTTACTATTTTAGGCTTATTTTCAATTTCCTACAAACTTCAAGACATTGCTCCTCTTGGTTTCGTCCAAAGTGATGCACATATGTTTATCGGAGATTTAACATAACTATAGAGAACAATAATGTAATAGCCCAAGCCCACCGCTAGTAGATATTATCCGCTTTGACCCGTTACGTATCACTGTCAGCCTCACGGTTTTTAAAACGCGCCTGTTAGGGAGAGGTTTTCATACCCTTATAAGAAATATTTCGTTCCCCCCTCCAACCGACGTAGGATCTCACAATCCACCCCCCTTGGGGGCCAGCATCCTTGCTGGCACACCACTCGGTGACTGGCTCTGATACCATTTGTAATGGCTCAAGCCCATCACTAGCAAATATTGTCTGCTTTGGCCCATTACGTGTCGCTGTCAGCCTCACGATTTTTAAAACGAGGGAGTGGTTTCCACACCCTTATAAGAAATGTTTCGTTACCCTCTCTAACTGAGTGGGATCTCACAATCCACCCCCCTTGGGGGCCAGCATCCTCGCGGCATACCGCCCAGTGACTGGCTCTATACCACTTGTAACAGCCAAAGCCCACCATGTTAGGAATAACGACGCTCCACAATGGTATGTTATTGTCCACTTTGAGCGCAAGCTCTCATGGTTTTTTCTTTCGGCTTCTCCAAAAAGCCTTATACAAATGGAGATGTATTCCTTACTTTATAAACCCATGATCAATCCCTTGATTAGCCGATGTGAGACTCCTCTCCTAATAATCCACGACACACCACTAGCAGATATTGTTCCCTTAAAGTAATCTCCAATATTTAAAATTCATGGAAAAAACACAAGTCCAGGCTGAAAGATGAACTCCAAGTACTTTCGAAGTGGAAAATGGGGTAAAATAGGTGAAAATTCCAATTGAAATGAGCCAGAGGCTGCCATTGCGACAGTATATTGAATCGAAAAAGAAGAAAGAAAAAGAGGCAATACCTGAGGAAGAAAGGCTCTGCGTAAACCAAAATTGGTATCGGCATAGAGGCGTCCTTTCTCTCCCACTGGAATCGCTTGTCTGTATCTACATTGCCCCGCCGTCGACACGCCCTGTTCAACCACGACGCCATTTCAGTTTCAGCGCTCTTCAAAAATATTTTTTATTAACCTTTATTCAAACTTAATTTAACCTTATAATCTTAAATCATACGCGATTGGAAATTAATTAAATTAAATAAATTCGTGAAAATAAAATAAAATAGAGGGGCATGGAATTACCTGATCAATAAGTGGCAGGTAGCCACCGACATGGGCGGAAATAGTAGCGTTAGGGGAAATGCCGCCCTCTCCGCCGACACCAATTGGGATGTCGTCTCGCCCCATCATGAACAACATGTCGTATAGGTGGTTCACTGCATGTCCACCGTTGCTCCATCCATTCCCATTTATAGTTATTGCCTATTAAAAAAATTAATACTTATTACATATACTTTTCTTTTTCTAATTTTGTTTTTTTTTTCTTTTTTAAATTTTGTTTTTCTAATTTTGTTAAATTTTCAAATCTAACTTGTAATAATTACAAGGATACCCTTACTACTATTTTTCCGTGTCTCTTAAAACAAAAAAATCTTTTGGACAAACTTGAAATTTCGGGTTGGTTGAGTTGGTGACCCGAGCAACTCAAATAGAGATTTTTTAAAATTGTTTAAGAAAATGCTATTTAACGACTCAGATCTATAGCTAGCCGATATTGTCCTATTTGGGCTTTCCCTTTCGAGCTTCCCCTCAAGGCTTTATAAAACGCGTCTGCTAGGGGAAGGTTTTCACACCCTTATAAATGGTGCTTTGTTCTTCTCTCCAACCAACGTGGGACATCACAGCATATTACATCAATAACTAAAATATTATAAAACTCAAATATCACACATTCATAAGTCATAATGCATCACTAACAGCAGTTACAACATGCAAATATTCTTAATCTTCATAATAATCATAAAAGTAGAATAGGGTTAGATTGAGTTGTAACCCTAAATTCGGGTTAGTTAGGTTGACCTAACAAAAAAAAATATCAATATATGAATCGACTTGAATTTTCGATTTTCTAAAAATTCAACACAACCCAAATCGAAAAAAATCGCACCCAACCCAACTTTTATAATATGGGTTGGGTAGGTCGATTTAGTTAGGTTCTCGGGTCATATAAACAGTTCTACCTCAAGCTAGAATTACATATATTTTAAAAGCAATACTATATTCTAAATTAAAATCATTAAGGGTTTGAAGATAAGATAGATCATAAATGGAAAGAAAAGAGAGAAAGTAACGAGGAATTATGAGAAAACAAAAAATTAATTAGGGTTTTAAGCTAATCTAAACAAAAAACAATAAAAGACAAGCATGTAACCTTTCGTGTTAATATCACGTCTGGTTCTAAGAGTTATAAGTTCAAATAAAAATTACCTGAAGATGAAAGAGGGAAGAAGGTTGCTTGAGAAGATACAAGAGAGCAGTAACATCATCGGTATCAACATCTGTATCCACGAGTATCCTTAGAGGAGCATCAAACGAACTTGTCAACCAAAGCAATGATCCAAACATGGCAGCCACAGCCACCACTCCACAAATGAAGCCACTCTTCCAAAACCTTCCTCCTCTTGATACTCCTTTCATCATCATCACCATCTCATAATAATAATAATCTCTCTCTCCAACCACGAACTAACTCAAACCCCAAATTGATAAAACATGAACAAAACAACAAGAATTACATCAAATGTTGGTGTGTGTGTGTGTTTGTGTGTGTGTGTTTGGTCAGAAAAGACATTGATATGTTGGGGGACATGTTTTGCAAACCTTGTATTATTGTTGGAATGTTGATGATGGATTCCTTGACAATTCCCTCCTCCTCAAACAAACCCTTATTCTCACTCTCCACTCACTTTGTGGGGTTTGAGAGGGAGATTGTTATCCCTTTATTTAATTTAATTTAGTGATATGGCTATTTATAGTAGTGCTTCAAATGAGTGGACACAGAGTTATATCACTATCAAGTATAAATGGTATGAGGTTATTAATGCATGCATACTTCTTTAACGTATATTCTTTGACTAACCGAAAAGGTTTTCACACCTCATTAGAAATGTCGGTTGGATACATAGTTCTTATACCATTTGTAACCGTCCAAGCCCACCACTATTAGCTTCATGGAAATACCAACACACAGCTCAATGCATGGTATCAGCCCAAATCCACCCTTTGCAGATATTGTCCTTTTTGGGCTTTCTGTTTTTAGCTCTCTCAATGTTTTAAAACGCGTTTACAAGGGAGAGAGGGAGGATTTCACACCATAACAAGAAATTGTTCGCTCATCTCTGTAGGATTTCACAATTTTCATATAACCCTTTTATAATCCATGCACAAGTGTTTAGGTACATATTTTTTTAATAAAAAAAAAAAGTGTTTTCAACGTGAATTTAAGATGCTATAACAATGAGGTGGTCGTCAAAGTTGCACTGGAGTTGGTTGTTGGAGTTATCGTTGGATTAATGTTGCTCGGTGTAGTGACAGTGGTCGCCAACGAGCAAGGTAGTGCGAGGTATTTTGGTCATTTTTATAAACAACGAAAATTAGGAGGGTATTTTGGTCATTCTTCTAAAATTTAGTTAAAATTTTAAATTTTCTATATTGATGAAAATCATAATAAAAAATAAAAATGATTTATTATGGCATGTTTTCATAAAAGGTAGAAGGAGAAAATTTTAGTACGTTACTAAAAAATGTAAAGAAAAAAAAATTATTATTATATCCATTTATACCTTAAACTTTTTAGAAAAGTTTTAATTTTAAGATTTAGATAAGTATTCAATTAAAAAAATGGTTAGAAAAAAGCATTACACATCAAATTTGGTAAAGTCTAATTTTATGAAATTAAAACTTTATGATAAAAATGGATAAAATGATTTTTTTAAATTTAAATATTTTAAAAAATAAATTGTAAGAATACAAATGGAATCTTTTGTAGGATATTCCTATGGCTCGAGAACCCAACAATCCAAAGCATAAAATGTGGGCTGGATTTCTTTTTTTTTTTTTTTCTAATTTGGGTTGGATTGATTTAAATTCAGGTCAGTTCGCGAGTTGACATTTTGTTATTAGGTCAAGCTAACCAACTCGATTAACTCGAAAATAGGGTTATAATCGAGCTCAATCCTACTCGACGTTTAAGATTACTATGAAGATTAAGAATATTAACATTTGTAATCGATTTTAGTGATGAATAACTAATAACTTTGTGACAAATGTGTTTAGATGCTAATTATATTATACTCATAGTTAAGAAACATTATATTATATATTACGTTTAAATAGAGAAGTTGATGATTAGTCTATTTAAAGGATTTTAATTTAAGCTCAAACATTCATGGGCAAATTTAGAAAAATAGCCCTAAAAGGGTATTTTCGGAAAACAAGGGTAAATGTGAAAATTTAACCCACATGAGCTTCAAATTTGTAGAGTGAGTTTCACTTAAAGTTGTAAATTCGGAAAATTAGCTCTAAAAGGATAGTTTTGAAAAGATAACCCTAAAGTGAATCAAATTAGAAAAATAACTCAACGAAAACTTAGTCAGTTTGGAAAACTAACGCGCCAAAATTCAACCAACTCATAAGTGATCTAAAAGAAAGATGAATTTGGATATTTAATCCACTTAGCCACTTGCATAATTAAGCATTAAAGAAAAATATAATTTAATTACCTAAAATGCTCATCCATGTCTCGGTGGCCAACCGTGGAGGTCTATCCTGTTTGCTCGTTCTCTGGATCCTCTATTCCCTGACCTTTCTTTTTACTTCATAGGGTTAAAAGGCCTCTTTTCTTTTCTTTCAAATCCTTTACATTACAGTCGAGAAAATTAGTGTTTAGAAGAAAACTTAACTACTCCTTCAAAAGAAAGTGCTTCAGGTCAAGACGAAACCTTAAAGACTCCAGATTAATTCGACCGTATTTGAGGTAGACTTTTTCGATATCCATTTTTGAATTTTTTTTCAAAATTCTTCCTCTATAGACTACCCCACAGCTCGAGTTTGATCTCTAACGTCACAAATTTTTTTAAAAAAATGTAAAATGTATCCTTGCTAACCAAGAGAAGTTCATAGTTCAATAGCAACCTCCAAATTGAAGTTTTGGCAATGATCAAAACATTGTTCCCCATGATGTTGTGTTTAACATGGTTGTCTCATATTCTAGAAAATTTAGGTCACATGTTGACAATACATAAGACACTGATAGTGCTATTTTAAGAGACTCCGAGATCGGAGATCTTTTCCAAACGTTATGACCCAAGTACTATTAAAATGGAGTGGGACTACGAAGAGTGGATTTTGCGAACATAAAGAGTGTTCAATGCCTTTGACGTAGGCCTATTAGGTAAGTGGTTTTACTACGAGTTTGGTTGGGTTAATTATTTGAAGTATCAACGGCACATGTCCTATGGCCCTTGAACGTATCATGCCTTGTGATTGTTTAATGTTTTATTTTTTTTGTAATGTTATGCTGTAAATATGAGATATGTCATGTTATGAAAAACCACGTTGACACATATGTTAATGATGATTATGCTATGTTCGACATGTTATTCCAGGGGATTTAGTAGGTTATGTGATTTATTGACACCTCCAAAAAAAAGGATTGATGTGTGAATTGATGCAATATGGGAAGGTCATCACCTATGCATCCTGTTAGTTGATGGAGTCCCACTCACGACTTGGAAATTAGTTATGGTGAATTACTTTTTCGTCAGAAAAGAGTTTAACATAAGGCAACAAAGATACAGAAAATGGTAAAGGATTACGACATAGATAATAGTACCACTCAGGAAGGCAGATACAGTCGGTGACGCCCTAAATAGAAATACGGCCCACTCGTCGGCAGTGATCACTAGAGAGCCATGAGTGCTTGTAGATTTTGAGCAAGCAGGAATAAGAGTGATAGTGGAAGGAGATATGGCGTAGCTGACTCAACTCACTGTTCAACCAACGCTCTCACAACTAATTATTGATTCTCAACAGACTGAACCCAGTTTAGCCATGATTTTGGGTCAGTTAGATTATTATGCCAAGGGCAAGGAGCGGAGGTTTGGATATTTGGATCATTTGATTTCATCAAGAACGGAGAAAGAACAAAGGTGAGTTTTATAGGTTTTTAAGTCTCAATTTTTCTCAAGATCCGCCAGCATTTGATGGAATTAGCCTATGTAATTTTAGTATGTTGTTCTAAGTAAGTTTTTACCCATTATTCATGAAGGAATCGGAGTTGAATCGCGTCGAAAGAAGGGGTTCTGGGAAGCCTCAAAAAATGGTTAGAACATGTAAACTTCCATGTGTTGAGTGCGATTATATTGGAGAATTACCGAAGGGACACACATTAGTGTAAGGAGGGTAAAATGCGTCCAACATCGTTTTGGGGATGTGTCGCGTGAAGAAACAAGTAACATGTCGTGCGAATATATGCGAAACGCATCCCAACACTAGCGACATCCGAGAACTAATTCGTCAGCCCCAATCCAAGAGCCACGAGCACATTCAACGACTTGAACTAACCCTGCGTGGCAACGTGTTAGCATAAGAAAAATTGAAGAAATCCACACGCGTCAAGAATCAAACTCATGTCGTCGGAGCCAAACACACTAATCAGAAGGTGGCACATGCCTAACACCCCAGTGCGCCTTCCCTCAACCTTGTAGTACGTGCACATAAATACCTTCCAAGCATGTGACTTGCTTTGTGAGACCCCATTTTAGTTGATTTTACTTCTGTTTAACTGTTTTTCATTCCATCTCCATTCTGATCCTAATTTAACTTGAATCAAGTCCTACCAACAAGTTTTCATGAAATTTGGAGCCTCTAACTAACTGAAAACAAATTCAGAAAGAGACGCTTCATCTCGATAGATAACCACGTAAACTTTTGGCAAGTAATACTTGTAGAGATTGTAATTTAGAACATTAAAATGGGTATGACGATAATATCATCTACTATAAGCTTATTCAAAATTTAACATGATTATAGTGAAAAGAGGTACGAAAATTTGGCACACACCCATAAACAAACATGATTTGTGGAGTTAAAAGAGTAGATGAGATGAAGTAGAGAGATTTGGAAGAATCTTTTGTTTTTAAAGCTGTCATTTGCAAGCAAGCATCTTTCTTTCCTACCCACCTTTATATATGTGAAACCTAAAATTAGGGATGCTAATATAACTCGAGAATCCGACCAACCGAGACTACTCAATCCAAACTATAAAGATCGGGTTGGGTTTAATTTTTTTTAGTTTTGGTTAAAAAATCGAAAATTTGGGTTGGTTTGCAGATTGACATTTTTTTTTGTCGAGTCTATGTGACCAATCCGAAAATAGAGTTACAACCTTACCCTACCTTATTTTGATTTAGAATATTTGACGCCTGTAAGTTAGTCATGCGTTGTGACTTGCGAAGGTTTAATATTTGAGTTTTATAAGATTTTAGTTATATATGTAACATGTATGGTGGATAAGTAAGATTTTTTTTAAATAATTAAAAGTATAACTCCATAACCAAACTCGAGAAATAGTAGGTTAGATTGTGAACCCTATTTTGGATGCTTGGCTCACTAACCCAACCCACCCAAAATATGAGGTTGTCCAAAAGATTTTTTCAACTCCACCTAACCTCAGTCCTTGTACACCCTAGTAAAAATAATGTTTGATGTTAAACCGATTCATTAGATTAGTCTTGCTTAAGCTAATTATGAAGTGTGATGTCTTGGAATCTAAGAGTGACTATCATAAATTTCAAGTTCGATCCAAGAGTTGTTCATCCTTTCTAACTAGCTCTTGGTTGGAATCATTCGTTAAGTTAGCTTTATTTGTAAGAGTTTGGAAAGATCCTAGAAGGACCTTTGGCTTTGTAAATCCAGCTATTGTTGGCGCTTATCACCTTAAGGCTTGTCATGAACATGTCAAGATCATGACGTTGCACGATTGAAGAAATACAACCATGGCAGTTGGTATCATAGCCAAATTTTATCTGTCTAAGTCAGATAAGACAGTCAGAAACATGAACCTGAGAGTTGAACGAACACTTTGCAAACGTGTCAAGAGTGCCACAATAGGCAGGAAAGTTGCAAATCAGAATCAGGCATAGCTTTGTGGGTTGAAGATAGACTCCTTGAGAAGAAGTCTTACCCGTTAGTGAAGCACGTATCGAGCTTATTTGCCATGTGATTGAGAGTTTCGAAATTGGGCTATAGATAATCAGAAGATGCACTAGATAGGTGTCTTTGGAAGAGTCATTCGCATGAGAGGAATAATGTCAATAATTGCAATAATTGCAAGCAACGGCCAAATGCAAAAATGTGCACAATGCAAGACTATATGGGTGGATGACGTTGCTGCAAAAGAGACACTTGAGTTAAAGTAGGGAAAGCCCAAGAAAATGGATTTCTCACTCTGTTGGAAGTGCTCCAAGAAGCGAACACATGTGTGTTCTTTGAGTCATCACCTTGTTGAGACCAGCATCCACTTAAGAGAGGGCATCAAGGTGGATGTGAGCGACTTTGAGTACGAAGCTTCCGCAAGACCAAAGAAGCGTCAATGGAGCATTTTCCACATGAAGGTGGCCTAGATAAGAAGTTGCTAAAATATAGTGCCACCGCAGGGATGTGTTACAAGCTTCCAGACCTTGCTTCCGAAAAGGGTTGTGACCATGACGAGAAAATGTTGTGTGATACACAAGCCCAACTTGCCACCGTAAAGGCATGTGACCATGACAAGGATATGTCGTAATATAGATCTCCATACGACTTAGAGAATAAGATGGTTCAGGCCAAAGTGGCCACATTTGGGACACGCTCTTCCTAGCTTAGGCGAGAAATACCGGTGCTAGATTTGTCATGGTTTGTTTGGTGAATCCTAGGCCGAATTTGAGAAGTGGATGAGTTAGGTCCTTGGTGGGATAGATAGCCCCCAACCATTGGGCAGTTGTGCTTACCAGCTTATGCTGCGAGTCTCGGATGCCGAGAGAAGATCCGACAGTGGGATAGTTCCTAAGTAATGTGCAAGTTTTCATATTCATTTTGGGGTGCAATCAAGTTCAGCATGCTAAATTAGCAGCCAATCCAGCGTTGGGATCATCATCGGGGCGATGCCAAGATGAAGTTGGGGAGAGTGTCACAATCCACAATACGATTGTACCCCAACTAAGTCATTGAGGACGATAACTAGTTAAAGTGGGGGAGAGTATTACAACAACCTCACTATGATGACAATAGGTTGCGACCCCCACACACAGACATACAAGGTGCCAACCTTCAAGTCGAGTCCAATCGACCACATGACGGCCAAGACAAAAAAGTGTCATGATACAATCAAGGAGATCGATGCATCATACAACGCACCACAAAAGAGTGTGCACTAAAGCCAAGTTGAGGCATAGGTAAGGTTGGAGAGAACCAGGCGTTTGTTAAAATAAAACTCACTAATAAATCTCACGCACTGACAATAGAACTCTCTGATACCAATTTGTGAAAATACTACTCCCATATTTGTGAATGAGATGTGGAGGATGGAGAAACAAAGAAGACTGAGTTTATAAAAAATAAAAAAAAAAAAAAAAACTTTTCTATTTCTTCTATGTAATTTTTTTTTTTTTTTTTTTTTTCTTCTTCTTCTTCTTCGAATGTTACAATAGAAATACTAGGTATTTACAACCTTTTCTAACTCCAAGAATAGGTATGAGAGAGCCACCATAAACGTGCCATTCCTCCTCAGGCTCTTGGCCTTTTCTTTCAGGCCGGACTTTTCAAATTAAACTCTCCTAATAAATTAACTAAAATTCGCATCCCCTCCTTGTCCTCGAGCAGCAAACTAAGTTTGTCATTTTCTTATGAAACTTTATTTACGACTCCACCTGCACCATTTTTGTTTTCTCGAGCTCAGTCGTGGTTTCTTTAATTTCCCCTCCTTGTCCTCAAGCAGCAAACTAAGTTTGTCATTTTCTGACGAAACTCATTTGGAGCTTCTCGAAAACAGCCCATTTGAGACAACAACTCCTCATTTCTCCCGTTCTCAGCCACGCTCGACTCAGTCAAAGACGTCATGACTTCTTTCAGTTTACTCAATTCCCTTCGCAAGTCCACAACGACATTTTCCACTTCCACTTAGATTGCCTCCTCCATTTTGGCTCTATCACGAGTGATTATCTCAATCGTGCATCGTAAACTCACCGCCTCCTATTGGACCCGATTCAGATTCACGTCAAGTGAGTCTCTCTATTGAGTTAGTATCTCTATATTTTTCTCCTACCTCACTAGCTCTTCCACTAAACCATCAATCTCTATTAATAAGTCAATTCTCTTTCTTTAGAAGATATTGTGATTATGTAACGACCTAGATCCACCGCTAGCAGATATTGTCCTCTTTAGGCTTTCCCTCAAGGCTTTAAAACGCGTTTGGTAGGGGAAGGTTTCCACACCCTTATAAATGGTGGTTTGTTCTTCTCCCCAACCAATGTGGGACATCACAATCCACCCGCCTTTGGGGCCAGCGTCCTCGATGGCACTCTTTCCTTTCTCTAATCGATGTGGGACCGTCCCCAAATCTGTTGGAAAATAAACTTAAATATTTTTTTGTTTGGTGTTTTTTGTTTTTTTAATTCAGTCAAAACGATTTAATTATGAGGGCATAATTATCTCAGGTAGGGAGAGCAAATAGGGGAGAAATTTACTGAAGCCAGAGTAGATGGGTGAGAAAAAAATCGTGGGTAGTTAAAGCCAGCCTCAAGAAATGCTATAATAAGGCCTCATGTATTCAATGTAATAGTGCATAGAGAAATAACAACAAGAAAGAGGAGAAAGGACTGTATGAATTCGTGTGTAATAAGAACTTCTTTGTCTCCTTGTCTCTCCCCCTTTGCGACACCTCATTTGTTAAAGTTTCGTGAGAGCCTCAGGAAATGCTACAGAAAAGGCCTCATGTATCCCATGTAATAGTACAGAGACACATAACAACAAAAAAGAGAAGAAAAACAATGACTGTCTTATTGGTGTGTAATAATCTCTTGAGAACTTCTTTGTCTCCTTGTCTCTCCCTCCTTAGCCTCATTTATCCAATGTAATAGTGCAGAGAGAAATAACAACAAAAAAAAAAGAGAACCAATGTAATACTGCAGAGAGCAATAACAACAAAAAAGAGATGTCTGAATTGGTGTGTAATAACCTCTTGAGAACTTCTTTGTCTCCTTGTCTCTCTCTCTCCCTTTGTGACACCTTCTTTCTTAAAGTTTCGTAAGAGTTATCTCAACAAGTTAGATTCAGAGCGAACGTTTTATTTCGAGGTTGGTATCGGAGTAACTTTAGCTTACTTCATCAAATTGGTATCAAAGCGATTTCAATTCCAATAAATTGGTATCGGAGCAGCGTTAGTTTCAACAAATTGGCATTAGAGCTGTGTTCATTTTCTACAAAATCCACCCCCCCCCCCCTTTGGGGCCCAGCGTCCTTATTGGCACACCGCCTCGTGTCTACCCCACTTCAGGGAATAGCGAGAAGGCTGGCACATCATTCGGTGTCTGGCTCTGATATCATTTGTAACGATCCAGATCCACTGCTAGCAAATATTGTCCTCTTTTGGCTTTCCCTTTCGGGCTTCCCCTTAAAACTTTAAAACGCATCTACTAGGGAAAGGTTTCCACACCTTTATAAATGGTGGTTTGTTCTCCTCTCCAACCAATGTGGGACATCACAATTGTAATGACCCAAAATTTTCTACTTAATTTAAGGTCGCTACTGTATACGTACCATAAACATTGAATGCGGAAGACTTCATTTAAATTCCATAAAACATAACCTTTATCTTAAAACACAGCCATGGACTTAGATGTTTCGAAAACATCTTTAAAACGACACAACAAAAGACCCAAAATAAAATAAATAAGCGTTTAAGTTTAAAACATCCTATTCTAGCCTAAGTCTAAGAAAATAAATACCACTATCCTATGCATGTGCCATGGTCTCGAGTTGCAATACCGTCGTCAGCCATACAGGAATGTCTTGCCTTAACCTGAAAAATGTAGTAGCACATGACTTGAGTCTTTAAAGAAATACTCAGTAAGTGACCCCACTATTGGGGTTAAATGCAACAATCACATGCAAATGAGATGATGGGACCTATCTTTCAATCTGTCTTCCTACGGTGCTGTTCTAACGGGTAATTTGGACGTGTACCATATACTCTACACACAGCCCATACGTGTGAGTATGGGCTCACCAGTTTTCGTTCGCACACGACCCACAAAGGGCGGCCGACGTCTGAGTCACCACGGAAACCAAACCCGACCTTCAGCCACCTCGAAGATACCTGCTGTAACGCCCCTAATTTTCTCTAACCTAATTAGCGACGTTACCTCATACTTGCATAATCAACAGAACAAGAGTTCACGTAAGACAGTCTCAATAACGACAATGCGTTCATTATTGTAAGTAGTTCATACCTGGGGAAATCAATAACGACAACCTAGCCTAGAAATAATCAACAGAGAACTAGAGGAAACAATTGCAATAACTATGAACCCAAAAGAATCCAACAAGGCGCCTACGACACTACAAACACTCCTCAAGATTTCTATGGCCTTCGCAGCATCCACCGTCAGCCGTACATGGGAGCCTTGCCGTTACCTGAAAATATGGGTAGCACGTGGCTTGAGTATTATATAAAATACGTAGTAAGTCGCCCCACTGTTAGGGTTAAGCATATAATCATACATCAGGATACCAGCAGTTGCACACAATACACATACATGCGCACGTAATACACCTACATGAGCACCAGTGTTAAAAGAAAGAAACTGAGAGAGGGGTTTGTCTTCCTTTCCTTCCCATGGCCTTAGGCCCTTGCTTTGTCCTGACGGGGGTGGATGCATGGTACTTTCCCACACATGGCCCACGTGTGTGACTGTGGGCCCACCAGGCGAGTTCGCAAGCGAACTCCCTCGGCCTGGCTTGGTGAGGTATGTATGACATACAATATCGGACGCCACGGAAAAAGGAGGGCCTGCATGATATCGTGGCGAACACAATATCGAATATACGCGTCCATACCATCAGTAGCATAACGGGGGAGTGCCCCAGGTACATAACCATAGCGTGCATAAGGTTCTTAAGGTTTACCTCCATGGCATTATACATACAACGTTCCATCCCCTCACCGCATTACCTAGCATAACTGGGTCAAACATCGAGTAAGCATATCGTAGCATACTAGTCATCACATTCATGGCAGGCGGGGTTCTCATTACAATCATGACATGTCAATCAAGCTCATACATACAGGGTAGCAAATCGTGTCACAAACGTCATATACATAAACATGGCATACATAGCATTTTACGGCAAGAATCACATACATAAACATGGCATACATAGCATTTCACTGCAAGAAACATCTAAACATGGCTGAGCGAGCTCGCAGGTACCCGAAGAACTCGACCCGCGACCCGCTGCTCCGTCTTCCTCATCTGAGGATCCCGATGAACCCTAATCGCAGAGTTCGACTGCCGTTGCCGATGAGACCACCGCCTTCCGTCGTCCTTGGCGATGCGCCTGTCCCGCTTGTCCCGAAGTACCCTAGCGTCGGTTTGCTCCTACCTAAGGGCTCACAGAAGTCTGAAGTTTCGCGACGTTTTCGATCCCTCACCTAAACCTCGACAGTGACTCGAAAGGAAAAGACGGCTACTAAGGTATCTAGGGTTTAATATGGGGACTCAAGGCATTAATACGCCCTTGCTGGCAAGGCATGCTTCACCGAAAATCCCGCAATTTTCGGCAAGATTTAAGGCGTTTTTTTTTTTTTTTTTTTTTTTGCCTTTTGAAACCCTTATCGTTACACCTGCAGAGAAGAAAAAAAAGTGAAAAACTAGAAAGATAGAGAAAATCCGACGAAGCTCTGGCAAAGCCAAACCCTACGAAATCGACATCAAAACTTCCGTTTTACGCAATGAAAGTAATCCCAAAGACTTTTACACACACCAAAGGTAGATTTAGACGAGTCCTACACGTTATACACCGTCGGGCAAGGGAGACAGAACGTCGGATTTCTAAACCCTCTCAGATCCGAGAGTGTTAGGCCTTTACGAACCAAACGAATACCAAAAACGGAATTAAGGGGAGAAGGAGACTCGGAAACGGAGAAAAAAGGAGGGTAAAAGGACGTTAAAACGACGTTACCGAGGTGAGAGAGAGGTCGCCGAAAAATCGATGAGTAATTGGCGAAGAAGACGAAGTCCGACCCGAAGGCCGGACTCCCGCGACCCGAACCGAGCCCAATCTACTTCTGTCCAAACCACGGTCGATGACACTCCCGCGGCCCAGTCGCCTCAGCCCAAACCAGAAAGTCCAGTTATGGCCTAACCCACCAGCCACGACCCGAGAGCAAAGACCTGCAAGCCTAGTCCGACACCCGACGCTCACAGCCTAGCCCACCTACACGTTTTCCTTCAGCCCAGGCCGACCCATCACTCGTGATCAACCCGAACCCGCGTGCTCGACTTGAAAACCCGCGCCTCGACCCGAGATCACTGCACACGCGTCGCCCTCTTGCTGTGCCACGTGGCACGTCTGCAGCGCAACACCCCTCGGCTCTTGCGGCTTAATTGGCTCGGCGGCGGCTTCTCGGCTCCAACGGCTTATTCGGCTCGAAAAACTTGTTTCCGACCCGTTTGTCAACGTTCTGACCCTCCCGAATTTAGTTTCAACCCCGTTTGAGGTAAAATAGATCGTTTTAAGGTCGTATTTCACAAATTCAAGTTGGAAATTAATTATGTTTGTGAAATATTAACGAAGGTGTCGAATGATCCAATAGAAACCACCCACCAACGGAAGCGTAGGACGTTTATGAGGAGCTAGGAGCTTACGTTTATACTTTAGGGAGTACTTCGGCTAAGGCCTACCAAGTAAGTGGCTCACCCATCGTAGGTTACGCATTATTTGTTGTATGTTGGTACGTGCCCTTGGATTCGCATGTGACATTAAATTGTATGCTAGACTGATGTGCTTAAGTACGTAATCTTGTGAACATGAATGTATGTTGTTTAGTCTGATGTGATATGTAGTGCTTATGATATTTATAATGTTCTTGAATGATTATGGCATGATTGTATGAAATATTTGAATGTATACAACATGTAATGTATGACATGAAATACGGTAAATTGCTTGAAATATAACCCCGATAGGATTATGTATGTTACGTAGACTGAAAATGAGAAATGACATGTTAAGCATGAAATAGAACAGTGGGGTTATATTTGTTAATGACAAAGGTAGAAGTAACGGGGACCTCATGCATTATGTGTGCTCATGCATTTGGGGGGATACCTCTATCCCATCACGAGGGTACGGATGCGTACATCCACTGGCAGGACAATGATCGTTATGCCTTGCATAGCGCTGTCGTGACGATTACTAGTTCTAACGGGTGTCCGGCCTAAGGAGCTCCTAGATTATGCTCACCGGACAAGGAAAGTGGCCCAGCGTTATGCGAACTAGCTGGTGAGCCCATACTCGCACGTATGGGTTGTGTGTAGAGTATATGGTACACGTCCAAATTTATCCATTAGAGCAGCACCGTAGGGAAAACGAAATGAAAGATAGGTTGATATGAACCAAGAGACATCAATCATTCAATATGCTTCAATGAAGATGTGAAGAAAATATTGTTGAAATTATCAAAAGATATTTCAATTCATGCCACATTGAAAAAGAATGAAGTTTCATGTTTTAAATTTTGGGTGGATTACCGTTTAGAGTAATTTAGAGTTATTGTATTTCATTAATGTATTTTAAGACTTTTAATTATTGTATTTCATTAATGTATTTTAAGACTTTTAATTTACTTTAGGTTACAATTAACATAACGGTTAATTATGGCCATTAAAAGTATGAATGTTACACCTCTTGGAATGCCTTTATTAGTTTCATTTTGAGGCTACATAAAGCCATGTATGTTGTATTTGTAGGAAGACTTGGAAAATATAGTAAAAGAAGCATTTGTGCTCTTCTTTAGCCAATGGCTAAGTTTCTTTGCAATTCTATGTAGTTTAGGTTGCATGTAGAATCATTCAAGCTCGACATGATCAATCTTGCTTGTGGAGTGATTCGAATTTCAATCAAGTGTTCTTGCGTTGAGATATTTGATCAACAAGAATCATTCAAGCGAGACATGATCGATCTTGCTTGTGAAGTGATTCGAATCTCAAACAATGTTCTTGTCTTAAGATATTCGATCAACAAGGTAATCCGAATCTTATTCCCCTTGTAGTTGATTCCTTATCTTATCATAGGTCCCATCACACATTGCATGTGATTGTTGCATAACCCCGATAGGGGTCACTTACTAAGTATTCTAGAAATACTCAAGCCTCGTGCTACTTTACTTTTCAGATAAAGGCAAGGCACCCATGCGAGATTGCCGGCGGCATCGTATACCCTGGGACCGTGGCACATGCATAGGGTAGTTGTTTTCCATTTTGTAGTATAGGTTAATATACGCTGAATTCGGTTTGCATCATTAGTATAGGTTAGAATAGGTTGAATTGTAATCGCATAATAAACCATAGGGTAGTTAGTATAAGACAACTGTTATAGTATTGTTTTTCTTTCATTTCTTTCCCTTGTAATCGTTTTTCACGAGGTAATAAAAGACCAGTGTAGTCGCATTTATGATAAGAGCCCATTTAATGTAAATTCAGCACTTCAAGGTATAGTAATGACCTTAGATTAAATAGATAAAATTTAGGGTCGTTACTTATTACCTTCCCATTCTCTTCCTTCTCCTGTTCGAGATGGAAAGAACTCTCACTCAGTTCAGCCACTTCCTCCTCTAACCTTTCAATCTCCATTTCTAAATCTTTTTTTTTCTTTTTCAATCTCTACTTTCTCATTCGAAAGGCAGACGCTTGTTCAGCGATTTCAACGTCTGCAGCTGAGATTTCTCCACAGATTTATCCACGGCAGTTTTGGGTTGTTGCTCTGAATCTCTGTTCTCCTCTTCATGATTTGGCAGTTTCTTTCCCTCGTTCGCTGATCGTGTGGGCTTCGTCTTCTCCATTGTTTTGGGATTTTGAAGGGATTGTAGCTTGCATTTGCATCATCTGTTTCTCATGCTCAATCTGCATTTCTACCATCCTTTCTCTCCCTTCCATATTTTCTTCTCCCATTTTCTTTTCCATTCTCATCCTCTTTCTTCTTTCTTCCTCAAATTTCCTTTCCCGCCAATGAAGCTCTCTCTGTTCGAGCTCAAGTTCTCTGTTATCTAGTTGTTCATCCTTCTTTGATTTTCTTGTCTCCGATATCTCGATTTCGCCAAATCCGCTGCGTATCACCTCATTTCCAACGGCTTCCACTGCCTCACGACTACCGCCATCGTCTTTCGCGCCGTCATGTTCTTTTGCTTTCAGATCTTCATTTTGGGTCATCGAGAGAATACCTTCGTTTGTTGTGTCATCCAAAGCTAGGTTGATCGTTTCTTACCTTTTTATCGGCTCGACAATCTCTTGCGAAATGTCCCACTCTGCCACAATTGTAACATTTGTCGGAGTTACAATCATTCGCATAGTGACCATATTTTTGACATTTGTAGCACTGAATGTTGGAATAAATTGATCGGCCGCCTCTTCTTTGACTGCGTCCTCTTCCACGCCAATTTGCTTGGCTCGACTATCTCTTCTCCTTATAGTATTCTTCATTACTGCTGCCTTGACCACCTCGACCATTTCTGCGGCTTCCACGACCACAACCTCTACCTTGAAAATTTTTAGAGTAGAGTACCTTTTCATCTTTGATTGATGCCTTGGTTTGAACTGCTTAATCGAGTGTTTCATCCTTCTTCTTACGTTGCTCGTGTGCCTCATGAGAACCGGCGAGCTCATCGACTGTGAACGTCGCTAGGTCCTTTGACTCTTCTATTGCACATACAACATTCTCAAAGTTGTTGGTTAATGACCGCAAAATCTTCTCCACAACCCGCGTCACGGGTAACATTTCTCTGTTTCGGTTGAGTTGGTTTACCACGGTCTGTACACGTGTGATGTAGTCGGATACACTTTCTGACTCCATCTTCATGCTCTCCAACTCGCCATGAAGAGTTTGGAGACGCTCTTGCTTGACTCGGTCGGTTCCTTTGAACACTTTTCCTAAAGTGTCTCATGCTTCTTTTGAAGTAGTTGCACTGACAATCTTCTCAAAGCTCGACTCAGCAACAGCTCGAAACAACATGTATAGTGTCGTCTTATCCTTTGATCGCACCTCTTTTAACGCCTTGTTTTATGCCGCCGTATAACCCGTGGTATCTTATGGTTCTTCGAAACCTTCTTCGACCACCTCCCATGCATCTTGAGAGCCGAGAAAAGCTTTTATTTGAATGCTCCAATTCTCGTAGTTTGTCTTCGTTAGTCGCAGTAGCGGCATTTGACCCGTCACATACACTATTGGCTTTGATACCAATTTGTTAAAATAAAACTCACTAATAAATATCACGCACTAACGATAGAACGCTCTAATACCAATTTGTGAAAATACTACTCGTATATTTGTGAAGGAGATGTCTTTTTTTTTTTTTTTTTCTTTACTCTCTTTACTCTTTTTTCTTTTCCGCCTGAATTTACACGAGAAAGACCAGTTATTTATAACCTTTTCTAACTCTAGGTAGGAGAGAGCCACCATAAACCTGCCATTATTCCTCCAAAGGCGGTTGGCCTTCTCTTTAACTTTTCAAATTAAACTCTCCTAACAAATTAATTAAAATTAGCATTTAGTATTTTAAGTTTATTCAACTGGCCACACGAGTATTGAAGACAAGCTTAGAGTTAAGTCATAAGTCGGGGTTTCAATATGAGTTTCAGCATGCCACTCTGGAGTTAAATTCGTCTATATGAAAGATGAAACTCACCAAATTTGGTGTCAATCGAATATCCGACGAACGCTCCACGAGGTTCTATAACTGCTTTCTACTCTAAAAAGATTGGAAATGCCTCGTAATGTACAACAGAGAGAGACCCTATGGCCTAAGCGAGCTACCATATGACACATATGTGTATCACAACACGGGCAAGCGTAGTGAGACAAGCGACTCAGACGACTTCCTTTAAAATAGGTCCTTCAAGGATAGTACCAGATGACACAAGTATGGCAGCATTGCACCCCAGCGCATGTGACAGAGGTTGGTATATGCACTTGTTATCAAGTATAAAGCCCGTAAATGACATGGCATGGACATGGGAGAGTTCATGTCTCAATGAGAACCCGAATGGATGGATATTCGAGATGCCCCGATAAAAGGAGAAACTCGCCTAAGACCCTTTTCATATTGGATTCGTTCTTGATTTCTCGTTATTGGGATTATATTCCAAGTCTAAAGTTACCTACGAGTTTGAAGAATATGAAATTTTAGATTATCTCTTAAACAACTTTAAATATGATATGAAGCTTTTTGCCAATGAAAAGTCCACACAATTCCAAGAAATTTGGTTGATAAGAACACATAAACAGTATCTCTTCATAATACCTTATGGCAAAAACCATCCTCCCAATTTCATAAGCTTCTTCAACAGTTCAAGTACCGAACTACGCTACGCAATCGATCAAAACGATCGACCCGAAAAGAGATAAGAATAACCAAAGAAGAAAAGGGTGTAGGAGAAGTGCAAAAATGAACAAATTACAATGACCATGAGTTAAAATAAGCAAACTTTTTCATATATTCTAGAACATATGTATAAACATATAGAATCACAATATCATGGATGTTTCCCCAACCATGTTCTGAAATTAGCTATATATATAATATGTCACTAAGCAGGAACGAAACCAAGCTACCGAAAAAGTTACTCGTAAACTTGGATCTTCCTCTACGTCATGTTGCAGCGAGATGCCAGGGGAGGTGATGTTAAACTGGAACTCTGCTGCACTTAAACCTATGCTGCTCTTGCTGCCATAGAGCCATAGAAAACAGTTACAACCAAAACCTAGAAGAACGCAACCCGATCCAACTAGATGCTGAATCGTTGTACTGTCGAGTCTGGTGACTGAGATCAACCATCTTTTACACGAACAAGAATCAGACCCAAAGGAAGAAGATAAACGACATGATAATCAACGAAATGGTAAGTCGTATTACTAAACAAATTCTTAAAACGACCCGCGAGGAGGAATGTTACGGTTCTGTTAGATATGTCTGCCTGCAGATAATGCAAACTCTATTAACAGTCAGAACTCACGAATTCACTTATCTCGTCCATGACGGTATAGAAGTGCTCGGTATTCGGTAGCAAGTAGAAGCCAACTGTTGCTTGATCAAGATACAAAAGCTTCACCTTCTGGCCATCCTTCTCGAGCCCTTTAGCATAAGCTAATTGCCAGTCTTTGACGAGATCGAAACCAGCCACCACGACAAGGCTCTTTGGGAACTTGACTTTTTCGAGGCTATTACCTCTCGGGCCGAAGGGATTACATGCTGGATGATCCCTATCTTCCCCTTCAGGAAGGAAGGCCCTCCAATACCAGTCTCTATCCCGAATGGTAACGAAATACTTTCCATCCAACCGAACCTCAGATTTACTTCTTTCCTGCCCTCCAAACATAGGATTGAGAAGTATATTACCGAATACTTCGATCCCCGACTTTACTGCTCTCGATGCAACATGGTGTACGATGTTTCCACCTGAACTATCGCCAGCCAAATAAATATAGGTCTTCGAGTCTTTACTTCGAAGCCATGATTTTGACTTCACCCAATTGAGCGCAGTCCATCCATCATCATAAGCACAAGGATAACGATTCTCAGGCGCACGCCTATAGTTCACAGAGACGACAACAGCCTTGCAAATGCTGACTAATCGACGACATAGCGTATCATAGATAGCACTGTTAGCAGAGGAATGAGCAAAGCTTCCACCATGAAAGAAAATAATAACAGGGGCAACAACCTCAGAATCCACAGGCTTCTCAAGATCAACAATGTAAGAACTCTGAGGTTCATCTCCAATGGCAGGTCGATATATTCGACAAAGGAGACCAGTAGCTCGATCGATAACGACATCAAATGAGAAAGTCCCATCAACAGGGTTAGCATTGGCTGGGACTTTTCGGTCAAGAAACTCGGCCAAATGGCGATTGAACGTGCCATCAGGGCGACGAAGAAGATTGTAAGCCAACTTAAAGTTGGAAATAAGAACCCAGGTATTAAGTGGAACCACCATCTATGCAGCAAACAAGCATATCCAAAACAATCTCAGAAATTCTCAAACAAAATCCTAAATCAAACAGTCAAAAACCATCTCCCAAGAGAGTAATATCCACAGAAAACACAAAGAATGGAATTAATCTTCCCATATATCAGCAAGAAGAACAACAAAAACAAAACACAACCAATTTCAGCTCGAACCAGACACAAACACACTCGAACAATTATAGAAACCTGTCGGTCAATCCCTAATCAACATCAAATACTAAATGCTTTCAGATCAACACCCAAACCCACATAACATCAAAGAAACCCAAAATTTACAAAAACCCTCCCAAAAAAGGGGGAAAAGAAAAAACAAAAATCAGAGTCAACGATTGATCGGCTAATAATAGAAAGAAACGCAGGGGCAAAAGGGAAGCGACTCAAATGAGCAGAAACAAAATTAGAAACAAAATTAATTAAACAAATCAGAGCAGTACCTTAGAGTCGTTGAGGTTGATTTGATTACTTCCAGCCATCATGAATCAAAGCAGAGAGAACAAAAACAAAAACAAAAGCAAAAATCCCTGGGAGAAATGGAAGAGAAAGTTCAAGATCTTGAAACAGAAGCAAAATCTGAGTTCAAAATCGCAAACATAACGAAGGAAGAAGCATTTGCCGCGTAACTTGGTTATATGAGGCTCCAAACTGTGAAGATCAATAAGAGAGGAGAGGGTGCGAAGGATAAGACGAGAGGCGCAAATTAGCAGAAAAGTGAAGGGAAATGGTAAAGTGCGCTTTGGAGAGGAAAGAACCAAACGAGAGAGACGACAAATTGAGAGGCCGAAAGGAAAACTTGTTGCGTGGGTCCGTCCCAATCCAACATTTAAAGTCTAATTAATTCTTATTCTAAATTAAATATTTATCACGTCATAAATATATATATATATATATATATTTTTTTTTTTTTTTTTGTAATTTTTTTTTAACTTTTTGTTATATTTGTAAATACATATTAATTTAATGAAGGTTTAAATATTAATTACTTCAATTATTTTGCTTATTTAATTTGATAACATATTAAAAAAATATTTAAAAGGATAAAAAAAATTAATTAATTATTATTTTTCTTTATATATATACGGATAGGACACTGAGCTTTCTCATGCGCGCGTGTACGTGCATGGTGGCTGATGGGAGAGCACGTGACGACTGAGGATGGAGCTCTCTTAATTACTATTGTACCCTTCTATTCTTTTTTTATTTACGAAAATACCATTGCCTTTTCGAAAATTTTCATGTTTGATAAAGCTTTTAAATTTAAAAAAAAAAACATTTTAGATAATTGTTCGATAATAATATTTTGTATTTATCTTAAAATTATTTTAGATTGAGCGAGGATCGTTTGAGCCCATATTTGGTAATGGTTGGAATTTTCTTCTTAATAAGTAGCTTGGATAATGGTCAGCCTCATTACTAGATTAGATACATATGAATTTTGTTGTAACGTGCGATTTAATATGGAATTGTGCATGCATTTGTTATCTATTTTGGAAAGTCAGATATAGATGTCATGCATATTTATGAAGGATACCCTATTCATTTAGTTTCGTGATTCTGATATCCCGAATAAGACAAGAATTAGCTTCATTGACTACGTGCCAAATTTTATCAGCTGGGTAAAGCCTCCCTCGACTCTCACTTACGCACCACCAGTGAATTAGTACATTCGGTAAAATGGGTTAACGGTACACAATGACCACAGAAAAATGGTATATTTTTTCGATAATCATTTAGGTTTCACAAATTCGCGTTGCATGTTTATTTGTGTATATGCATATCTATCATCATTAGAAGGTTATTTACGGAATATTTTTAATATTTTACCTCGTCTACCACTTATTTTTTTCTTCAAATAACGACAATAAGAATAACGTATGAGATGAGTGACGAGTCGTATAATGATTGAATTACGAGATCTGTGTCGGTATGTTTCTGCATTTCTTTTATGTCTCGGGCAATTTAATATATTTTATTTTGGAGCTGTCGTTTTAGTTTCACGAAATTAACGTAGGTCAACGACCTCTTACAGATAAAATTAAATATTTAGAAACTTATTTGTCTAATCATATAAAATTTTTGAAGTCACCCAACATAAAATTGCTTGAAGTAGAACACGTTTAAACATGGAATTTCTATGATTGAGCTACCGTATCTTTGTAATCGTTATCATTTATGTACCTCTCATTTACTCAGATGTTACCAAGTCTCGTATTTTCGCATACTATTAAATTTATAATGACGTTATTTTTTTATATAAAAAAATATTTAAAAATACGTGGGAAAATAATAATGAGGGGGTTTTTCTTTTTTGGATTTTATTAATTAACCCGGTTAACATTTTGTGGCGGTGAAGTATGAATGATGAAATATAGCCTTATCCTTCCACCTCTTACAAACCGTTCGAATATATTTCTTAACGAGCTGAGCTAATTATTTTTTGTTTGATCGTTAATTTAGTTTAATTTTCGACTCGAGTTTGATTGTTCTTGCACAAATTTTTTAAAATTTAAATATATAGTCCGTATTTATTAGATTTTTAGGTTTTTTCTATTTCCTTTCTAATTATATATTTTAAAATATTTTTGTAATGATCCTTTTTTTTATATTAAAATAAGTAGTCGTTGTATGCATGACATGTCTAATATACGTAGAAATTCTTTAAAATATTTAACTATAAGCGTTACTATAGACTTAAACGTTCACAAAATTTCACTCAAAATCAGAAAGTAACATCAATCAGATAGCGAAATTGAAAAACAGAAAAAACAGACAGTACTCTTTAACAAGAATTTAAAAGAAATGCATATACTCTTATCTAACTTATCCCGACTTTATTTCTATGGCCTCCGTGGCGATGTTGTTACCTATACCCGAGTGTCTTACCTTTATTTGGAAAGATAATAGAAAACGTAACTTGAGTATTAAAAAATACTCACTGAGTAGCTTCACTGTTGGGGTCGAAAAATGCATTCACATGCAATTATGACAGACCTATCTTTTCGTAAACTATTCATTCCACTCTACTTTCGAGTCAAAACAGGGTTGAATGTGCAGTAGTTCTCTACATACGGCTCATGCATGTGTACATGAACCTACCAGAAAAACTCGTATATTGTGACACCCTACATTGACTGGATTGTGGAACGAACCATTCCCGATAAGGGTGTGGAAACCTCTCCGTGTAAACACATTTTAAAACTTTTAGAGGAAGCCTGTAAGAGAAAACCCAAAAAAGACATTACCTGCTAACCGTGAACTTTGGTTGTTACATATACATATTTCTAGGTCTAACTACATGTTAGCGTAAGCTCACACTATCAAAACCGACAGCATTCGTACTAGTCATATCGGGAAAGTATATTTAATGGGTATTAAGATATTTAAATAAAAGGGTTAGGTGAGAGAAATAGAGTAGGGCTAGAGAGAGAAAGAGAGGGTTATTTGTTGAAGGGATTTGAATGTGGCCTACAAAATAGAGGATTGTGAAATTTCCATAAGCTGTACCAAAGTACATGCCTGTACTTGGAATCCTTTCCCAATCCCATTTTTTTTAAATTAAAATTAAAATTAAAATTATATTGAAAAGGATGGCTCATACAAAGAGATGGATGTTAATTATGTTCCTTTTTTTATTTTAATTTATGCATCAAAAAATAGGTATTGGGTAATTTTATTAATAAATAAATAAAATAAACCGTTCAATTGATAATAGTACTCCGAGGTAAATGATGTAAACAATCGTTAGCTTAGTCATGTGACACCGATGGTTGAGATGAGCTTAGACTGATGGTTGGAAACCATATGACAAGCTCGAAGAATTTATTTGAATTTAATATAAAAGATTTCCTTATTATTGATACGTTTAGAGGAGCTGATCGAGCTTTAACCATCATAAATCAAACCTACCCATTTTTATTTTATAAATTACAAAATGACAAACTAAACAAATTTAGGTAAAAAATCATGATTTAACTTTTAATTTTCGTTATTTAAATTATGGATGAGACGTTCATAGCTAGCTATTATCGTTTATTCTAATTATCAATGAGATGTTCATTGTCGAAATTTGATATCTTTATGTTGGATTTGAGGTCATTAATTAGCTGAGTAATGAGAAACTTTTTAATTTAGTCTGGAGAAGGTCTTAGCTTTATGAGTTATGTGAATTTAGCGTTCAATTTGACGTCAGTAAAAATGAATAGAGGCGTTCAAAACATTTGATGACTCGAGATATTCAATCAGCTGGGTTCAAATAAATGAAAATTTATAGATTGAGTTGGTTCGTAAGTTTCCGAATTCATTCTTAATTTTAAAATATATATTTTTGCTTACTGTAAGTATAGAATTATTTTATTTAATTTCATAATTACTTTTCTATTATTTATTCTCCACAATTTTTTTTTTTTTTTTTTATAAAAAACTATTTGGAAGGTATTATTTTTCAAAATATACATGATTGCAAATTTTAAGTAAATGATTGAAAATAAGTAAACAACACGGAAGTCATGGGTGAGAGTTGGTCCGATGCTTCGAGCGAAACCCATGTTCAAGGTGTGACAGATGGTGTGTACAGGGCTCAGGTACACATTCACCACGACATGCTAATCCGTGATTACTAACGATTCCAAATTCATGTTCTCGAGTTGTAGAGAATAATCTGAACTGAGGCAATATTTCTGGATTCGCTTCATCTTATAGTCTTGCTTCCCATTGTAATTGCCATTGTAGCACGTGTGTGGCCCATCTCCACCTTCCTCCAGTATATCACTAGCAGTTCCTCGTGAGTGCGACACACACCTTTTTTTTTTTTTTTTCGAAGCCGTTTATGACCCACTTCCTACCACACCACCAGGTGGCTCCCCATTTACTTTTATTAAAAAAAAAAAAATTGTATTAATGACTTGAACAACTCAAAACAAAAAAAATAGACTGGGATTAAAAAAAAAATAAAGAAATTAAAAATAATAAAATAACAAAATAATATAAAAGAAATTAAACAAAATAATAAACCAACATTAATTCTGAAGCATTCTTACCATATTTATATGTTTTTTTTTTTTGCTCGAGTCAACTCGAGGGTTTTACCCCACGAACCCAAAACCAAACCGATTCAATTCAAGTACATAAAAATGAACCCAACCCTACTCGAAATGTTAATCCAGCCCAACCCAACCCTTATAGTTCAGGTTGAGTTGGTTCGGATTGTCGGATTGAATGTACACCCCTAGAACTAGGTCTAAAAAATGTCTCAACCCGACTCACCCAAATCAATTCTGGGAGAAGGGTAAAAAAGACATTTACTTTTCCTATTATTTAATTGGAAGGAGAGAGAAAGGGCAATTTGGGAAAAGAAAAAGAAGAGAGAGAGAGAGAGAGAGAGGTAGTACATTAGCAAGGGGGAAGGGAGTGCCATAATTATTGGAATCCCTCCCAATGGGTTAGTTTTGGCAGCATTGGGCATTAGGTCAACAACTAGGAACAGTTTTTGGCTCTTTATCAATTTTATTCTTTTTTCCTTTTTTTTTTTTTTTTTTTTCTTTTTAAAAAATTGCATTTTAATAATATAATTAATCATGTCCTCCAATTTTTCACCTCCTTTCCAATATGCTTCCCCACTTGTTTTATTTATTTATTTTTTAAATTAAAAAAATAAACTATTTTTTATGGCCCAAAAAATTACACCTCACCCTCCTCCTTTCACTATCTATTTTGTCTTCTTCCTCCTCAATTTTTGGCTCTCTCTCTCTCTCTCTCTCTCATACATATTTTATTTTAAAAATTAAAATAAAAAATAAACCATATACGTCATTTTCATATTTATAAAATTATATTTTAACAAAAAATTCGTTACTTAATTAATTAAAATTAATGCTAACTATATCAATTTTATAAACTAAAAATAGAAAAAAAATATATATTAAATAACTAAATAATTAATATATTAATTTTAGAATGTACTTTTAAAATATTTTTGTTATTTTTATTATTAAATTTTGAAAATGGGTTTCTGTGGTATTTTTGTAATTTTATCATAATTGTATGATGGGCTCAGTTTGTTTGGGGAATGGCCCAATAGCTCCTTTTTGTGTTGGGCCACACATGGGCTTTACTTAACAAAGGAAGCATTGCATGTAGTTGGAAATGGAAAATAACAAAAAAATATATATATTTTTTTAATTTTATTTTTTATTTTTTACAAAATTTATAATAAATAATATATTTTAATGATGTTTTATACTTAACGATTCATCTATCGGTTTTTAGTTTGGATCGAGTCCTTGTTCCAACTATTTTATTGTCTCGTAGGCTTGTTTGCTAGAGCCTCTCTATTGTCTATCGGTTCAGTTTATGCTTGATATAAATTTTGGAATTGTATGTATGACTTGTTCTTGGTCAAATATGGTCCGTCTACTGAATTCTCTGATGGTTTGAAGTTGTATACAACTCGAAAGTTAGGAATACTCATTGTTCCTGATTTAGCACACAACGTGTCGTTAGATTTCTACTGGGTTTGGTAGACTAAGTACACTCACCTATATCGCATCTACGAATCAACTCATAGGCATATATTAGAGACGTGGATCATGCATAATAATCAAGAATTTCTATGCATGCATTCACAATTATTATAATTTAAATCATACAATTCATATATGTTTATCAAACCAAGCTCCCAATCACATTGTCAACATGTTTCATGTCATAGTTACACTTTCTCACAGGACACACACTCTCACAACGGACTGAGTTAACCAATTCGAATTCATGTCACCTTCGATCGAACGACGCGTACCCAAACCTTTGGACCCACTTTAAGAAGAATATTTTAGAAAATGAGAGCATAGAGATTTTTAAAAGTAAATTTGAAAGGAATGTTATAGGCTAGCAAGCAAGAAAGACAACACAAAGATTTAGATAACATATAACTCCAGATAGGTAAAATTGACAACTAGTCGCATTCTTCTATAGTATATTTTAAGGCATTTCAAATCTACCAAGTATAGACATGATTTTTTCGAAACGTCATACTCTAAAATTAAGTTAATACAAAAGAAAGTGATAAAGAAGTACAACCATGGGCAAGACACCTTGGACAAGTATGATAGTGACATTCTCCCCCACCTTATTGGTCACCATCCTTGTCAACCATCTATTTAACTCAACAATTTGATGTGTAGTCGACTTCAGGTCGTCGGCACCTTCCTAATTGATTTCTACTTTTGGTAGCTCTTTCCACTTGATTAAGAATTCTTGAACATTCCGTCGTTGGTTGTCGATGCTATGTGTTCGCTCAGCTAAAATCTCTTATACTTCTTTCACGTTGTTACCCTTCATCGTGACCGAATATCATCACTTTTTTGTGCATGTGGTTGTCATCGTTAGAGTGATATTTATTTAAATTGCTGACAAGGATGACAGGATGAATTTTCATCCATGCGGGTAATTGAAGCTGATATGAAGTCTTCCCTATTTTTTATGACTTTGACTAGTCCTTCATATTTCCGCACTAGTCTTTGATCCTTATTACTTCGAAATTAAAAAATTCTCTAGCCTAAGCTTGATCAGAACCTACTAACCAGCTTGAAACTCTAGTAGCCTTAGGACTTTTTATGACATAAGGATGATCAATGACACGAGGAAGGAAGGATTGTTTGCCACAGACTATCTCAAAAGGTGTCTCTCTAGTTGATGAGCTTTGCTACCAGTTGAAGTTAAATTGTGGAACATCGAGCATTTGAACCCAATTTTTCTGTTGCACATCAATAAAGTGATGTAAGAACTCTTGAAGCATGTTGTTGAGTATTTCGGTTTGTCCATCTGTCTAGAGATGATAGCTTGAAGAGATATTTAAGTTTTACCACAGTAGCTTAAATAGCTTGGTCCAAAAGATTTTAGTAAGTGCGTCTCAATCACTTATGAAGCTCATGGGTAGGTCTTGTCTCAGCAGAACACGACCTGTTGTCGGGATAAATGTTGCGTACTTGAAAAACCTGTCCACAATCACTTAGATGGACTAGAACTCTCCCAATTTGGGGAGGTGAGTGATGAAATCAATAGATAAATTCTCCCATTTACGTGAGGGGACTGGTTTGGTTTCTAACAACTCTGCAATTTTGTTCGTTGACCTTGTCTTGTTTTAAGACATGTCTTCATGAACTGCATTTCGTCTTCTTGAAGTTTGGGCCAATAGAGTCCCCTATCATGGAGGAATAGGTTTGTTACCACCCATTAAGGCCTACATATATGAACTATGATCAAGAAATGTCTATACCTCAAGGTCTAATTACAAGGACGAGAGCCAAAAAGTTACAACAAGTTTTGTATACTTATATTCAAGTTATGGTGAGCTCGTCAAAGAAAATTCTATAGAGTCCCCTGTCATGGAGGAATAGGTTTGTTACCACCCATTAAGGCCTACAGATATGAACCATGATCAAGAAATGTCTATACCTCAAGGTCTAATTACAAGGACGAGAGCAAAAAAATTACAACAAGTTTTGTATACTTATATTCAAGTTATGGTGAGCTCGTCAAAGAAAATTCTAAAAGATATGCAAAGTTGAGCATCAAGATAGAGATGCATTAAATGCATTTTAATTTGAATTTAATGAACTGGAACTAGTTCAAAGATGGTTAATAAGCACATTACATTTGTTGCATCATTTAATTATAATTTAAATATATATATATTTTTGTCATATTTAAGCTAGTTTTAATTAGGAGTTAGAGTTATATGGTAACCCACGTAGGTTACCATATTCCATATTCCATGCTTATGCGTATTTCTTATTAACTAGCTAATTTAATATGGAGATTATGTGTCACATAGGTTAACATTGTCAAAGGCTCTATAAAGTTTTATTTTCTTTTATAGACATCACATTTTAGAATTAAAAAGAATAGAATTTCTAACTTGCATGCTAGAGTGTTAGACGAACACGACTCTCCACAATGGTATGATATTGTCCACTTTGAGCATAAGCTCTCATGGCTTTGCTTTGGGCTTCCCCAAAAGGCCTCATACCAATGAAGTTAGTATTCCTCACTTATAAACACATGATCATTCCCTAAATTAGCCGATGTGGGACTTCCATCATCCAACACCTCCCCTCGAACAAAGTGCGCCTCCCCTTAATCGAGGCTCGACTCCTTTGGAGTCTTAGTCATTTTTTACTGCCTTCGAGGAGGGGCTTGGCTCCTTTTCTTTTGGAGTTCTTTGTTCGATATTTGAGGATTTGAGGATTTACCAATCTATTGGCACGACTAAGTTTAGGGCATGGCTCTGATACCATGTGAATGTTTGATTAATCCACCGCACCTGAATGAACGTGAAAGTTATCTTATTTATAATCAAATAAATTACAAAGATATGGAAATAGTAATAAATGGAAATAACAATAAATGGAAAGATACCCATGGTAATAAGGCAAATATCTAATATTTGCCTTATAATAAAATATCAAATATAATATATATGGTAAACTATAATGTATTACTAAATATCCTTAACAAATATCCTTCGCCATCGCAGTGGGCTTATGTCTGGCCGCCCGTTTCAAGCAGGGAGCTAAGCCATGGGGCCTGAATGAAGGCTCATGGCTTCATTGGCATCTAAAGTGGAGGGCAAAGCGTGAGGCTGACTTCACATAACAGCGAAAACCTCCCTCTCTTTGTGGTGGATTAATCAAACATTCACATGGTATCAGAGCCATTTTGGTTTAGCAACTCGGATCCTTTCTTTTCAATGACTTTTGAAATCTTCTACTGTTCTTCTCCAGCATGGCTGTCTTTGACGCCACAGGGGCAGTCGTCATGGCTGCCACATGCAAAGCCGATTGATTACTGTTCGGCTCCACCCTTTTAACCTCCAAATCATCCTTCGCCATACTCTGTACATACAACCTCACCTTTTTCAAACATAACCTCTTTCATTTTCTTTCCAATTTTCCCTTCATCCTTCATCCTTCATCCTTCATCCTTCATCCTTCATCCTTCACAGAAACCATAATCTTAGAATCTTCATCAGCGTTCTCTTCGAAAATATATAGAATCTTGATAAGCTCAACGACCTTATGCAGAGATTTACCTTTGGAATTGGGCGCCGTACTGGCCTCTTCGCCAACCAAGTTGCCGCCGCCCTTCTCGCCAAAATTGGCTCCTTCGCCCAATGTGGCGACTCTTCCGGCTTCAACATTGTCTTTGTCCCTTGCTCTAGGTTTTCCCTTCTACTTCTTGGGGTTAGACATATTCTCACCAGAGCCAAGGCAGTATCATCGCTAAGCGACAATCCCTCTTCATGGGTTAAGACATATTCTCGCCGAAGCCAAGGCAGCATCGCCGCTGAGCGACGATCCCTCTTCATGGGTTAAGACATATTCTCGCCGAAGCCAAGGCAGCATTGCCGCTGAGCGACGATCCCTCTGCAATTTTCGATGGCCAAGAAAGTGTTTCTTTACGCCTCCTCTGAACCAGGTTGTTGACATCTTCACGAAAAGTGTTTCTCAACCTCTTTGAATTTTTCAGATTCAAGCTTCACGTTCATTCAAATCCGACGTTCAGCTTGCGGTGGGGTGATAAGGATATTTAGTAATAAATTATAGTTTACCATATATATTATATTTGATATTTTATTATAAGGCAAATATTAGATATTTGCTTTATTACCATGGGTATCTTTTCATTTATTGTGATTTCCATTTATTAGTATTTCCACATTCTTGTAATTTATTTGATTATAAATAAAATAACTTCACACCTAAATGGTGTGGTGGATTAATCAAACATTCACATAGAGTCATTCAAGTGGTATTGATCAAACCTCTTGTGGAGTGATTTGAATCACGAGTTTTCTTTACTCTTGATCTTGATCATCAAGGTAATCCGTTCCAAAACTTTCCCTTATGTTGATTCCATATCATTTAGTATCAGAGCTTCAGGCTCAAAATCAGATATGTGTTTCGTTTGCGTTTCTTCTCAATTTGATTTTTATTTATTTTTATCTTATTAGTTTTTAATCGTCCTAGAGTTTAAAATCGAATCTTTGGTTCTATTGACAAATTTTGAGAGGTGAGAATGAGAGCTTCATTTGTGTAAATGACATACAGAATGACCTAAAATTCCTTGAGTGTATACCTGTGAGAGAGTGTTGTGAGGTCATTTGTATTAACTTATTGTTTGCAGCAAAGTTTCACAAATAGATTCGAGGACGAATCCTCTGGAAGAACTGGAGAATGATATGAACCAAGAGACATCAATCATACCAGATACTTCAATGAAGATGTGAAGAAAATGTTTTGAAATTATGAGAAGATATTTCAATTCATGCCTCATTGAAGAAGCATGAAGCTTCATTGTTATAAAGTTTTTGTGGATCATAATTTAGAGTAACGTAGAGTTATGGTGGTTCTTTAATCTATTTTAAGGCTTATTTACACCGTGGATAATTATGGCCAGAAAGTATACCTGGTTAATTTTAGTCATCAACGGTAAAGGTTACAAACAAGGTCAACTATTTTGAGGCTATACAAAGACTTGAAAAATGTAGGAAAAAAAACATGTGTGCTTTTTCTTAGCCAATGACTAAGTTTTTTTGTTTTTTTTTTTTTTCCTGCAATTCTATGTAGTTTAGGTTGCATGTAGAATCATTTATGCTTGACATGATCAATTTTGTTAGTGGAGTGACTCGAATCTCAATAAAGTGTTCTTATCTTAAGATATTTGATCAGCAAGGTAATCAGAATTTTACTTTCCATTGGAGTGATTCTTTTATCATTAGGGTTAAGTTTAGATTGCATGTTTAGAATCATTCAAGTTAGACATGATAGATCTTCCTTGTGGAGCGATTTGAATCTTAAACAAGTATTCTTGTTTTGAGATATTCGATTAACAAGGTAATCCGAATCTTACTTCCCTTGTAGTGATTTCCTTATCATTTGGTATCAGAGCTTTCCTTGGGTTGATTTCATCACCTACCCATAGAATATCATGATATTCTTTCAGTAGAAGTCTCCTTAAGTTTTTCGAACAAGGAGCGTACAGTTGATTACCCTTAGTGAGCTGTAGATCATTCTCGACCCAAAATTCGTAGGTCTTTACCTCCTGTTGTTTGATGACGTGGGTAGTTGTGTCTTTGGCAAAGGGTTATTTGATGCTCTCTTAGGCATCATTCCCTCGCTTTACTCTTCTAGTACTTGTATCTTCAAGAGCATTGGTTTTGTCGAACTCTTAGTTTCAACAACAGGAATGACCATGAAGGTGAGTTCATTGTGAGCAAGTCCTCGCTTCAGTTGGAGGGTTGATATCATCTTCATGCCATTGGGTTGTTTAATACTCATTTTGACAATGGTGGGTCATTATACTTTTAGTCGATCTATGGTTAACCCACGCCTCTACATATATGAGACCCATTTCAATTGTCTCATTTGACTCTCCTACTTTCTTTTGAAGGGAGAAAAGAAATTGTTAGGGTCGCACAACAACGCATACACTCGATCTAGATGAACACAAAGAACAGGATAGAGAAAATTGCAAGGAGAACTCTTAGATGAACACAAAGAACAGGATAGAGAAAATTGCAAGGAGAACTCTGGCTAAAAGAATTTGTATTGATGACTTCAAGTATGTACAGCAAGAGAGAATACAGAGAATACCAAGTTACCTTTTAAAAGCTCTACCGGACTGATATATATAGTTCAGTTTCCTATATATAACTTTACCAGATTTAACCATCTACTATATATAACTATTTACTATATATAGTTTTACCAGATTTAACCATCTACTATATATAGCTATTTACCATATATAGCTTTATCGGATATAGCTTTACCAAATATAGCTTTACCGGATATAACCATTGACCAAGCTATAAATAAGCACCATGCTCCATAACCTAACAGAAATTTTAGGGCCCGTACAAGAGTTTCCTATGCTCTCTGATAACGACGCTTCAGTTTCCACGGCCTATGGTCACAATTCCAAGTTTGTGGCCAGGAAGGCTTGGATGGCCGCTTTCTTGGGGCACTCGTACACTCTATGCTTCCCTTTGCATATGAACTAGGAAGGAGGTGGAAAATTGAAGTAGTTTTGATTATAGGGCTCTCGCTCTATGATAGCGCTCAAGTTTGCATTTTTGCCTTAACAAACGTTGAGGACTGCTTTCACATCTTTAGATAGCTCAATGACTATCTGAAGGATCGCTTTCTGGGAGCTGTCTAAGTTATCTCCTTGCTCGAAGCCAATAACCCTGTACATTAGTTTTTTGATGGACAACCTCTCCATGCCGCTTGCTACTATGTCAATCATGCAGTCTTGACAACAAGCTCTTTCATGTTTAAGTACCAACTATTGTCAAGGACTTCTTGCAAGTATTTCATATGTTCTTCGATGTCAACCAGTTGGTCAATGTGGTATTTTTTATTTTTTTTTGAATCACTTCTAGTGTTAACTTGGTTTTGATATTAACTGTCACAAACGTACTTCGATAAATTTGCAAGTGATTGTGGAGCATTCACTCTCACCACTAAGTGAGTTATATTATTCAAATTCGTGCCAGCTTCGGTCAGACGACATATACCTAAGCCTCTCGCCCCGCTTTGAGAAGATGGTTTTAGAAAATAGGGGCAGAGAAATTTAAAAAGAGAGTATGAAAATAATGTTATAGGCTCCCAAGCAAGAAAAGCACATAAAAGCTCAAATAACATATAACCCGAGTAGGAAAAATAGACGACTAATTGCACCAGCCTATAATACACTTTGAGACATGTCAAATCTATTAGGCATAGATATGATTTTGCTAAAACATCATATTTTAAAATTACAACCTAATACAACAAGAAAGCAATAAAGAAGTACAACATATAAAAGAATTTGACATGACATGAGCAACATGTCTTGGACAAGCATGACCGTGACACTTCACATTATATATAACAAGTTAACACTTGTTTTAGAGTTTTGAACCACCATGAATCACAGTTTCCATCCTTCAAATCATATCCTCAAGGATGTAGTCTTTTTATATTATGTTTATTTATTTATTTATTATAGTATTATTATTATTATTTTATCACAATATTACAACCAAGTCCTTTTGTCCTTTTGTTTCACGAAAAACTCGGGGTCGAGCTCTAAAATCGTATCAAAAGTTTGTACCGTCAAAACTAGCTAACAAAAAAATTAGAAAAACATGAACCCAACTAGTCAAATTGCACCATATCAGTCCAAGTGAACTAGAACAACTGATTAGAGATTGGACTAGACTACTTAGATTGGACAAAACTAGCTCGATACTGTTTAGATTGAATCGATTGACTAAATAGTGTGTGTTTACCATGTTTCAACTTTTCATTGGCAAACAAACTTACAATTTCCTCTTCGAAAATAATAAACTTTGATGTTTGAACGTGTTCAATTTGATTTGTGGTTTTCAAAAAATTATAAGAGAACTACCTTAGTGTAGATGGATGGAAACTCTACACAAAATTGAGAAGAAAATGGTTTGAATTTGTATTCCATTCAATGGAGACGCGATGTCTAGGATTTGACACAAGAAACTGACCCGTCAACCGATACTAGTGGAATGACAACGATTGCACTCAAACTCTTGCGGAGTGGGACAGTGATTGTGCACTCACACTCTTGTGGTAAAACGCCGTGAAAAATTCAGACTTCGTAAAAAACATCGGTTATGTTCGAGTAACGATTGTGCACAACACTTGTTCTAATTTAGCGAACAAGGCAACCGTGAAAAATTCAGACTTCGTGGAAAACATTAGCGTATGTTAGAACCTCGATTAAGAGAAATGTTTAAAAAAACGTGAGCGAAGAATACGTTGTACCACTGCGCTAAAGACCCCCTTGTGATACAATTATAGACCTATTTGAGTTGAAAGCATGAAAAGAGGGGAACAACCATGACGGTTTAATAGGACAAATTTAGACTACGCAAAAAACATCATGTTCGAGATTCGATTGAGATAATTGTTTCAAAAACATGAACGAGAAAAAGGGTCGGCCCTATCGGGTTCAACCGGTGACCTCTTGATCTACAGTTGAATGCTCTACCACTAAGCTAAGGCCCCCCTTGTGATACAATAATCGGTGACCTCTTGATTTGCAGTCAAATGTTCTACCACTGAGCTAAGACTCCCTTGTGATACAATAAAGGACCTATCTAAGATGATAGCATGATAAAAGGGCTCTACCACAGAGCTAAGGACCCCTTTGTGATACAATAAAAGACCTATCTAAGATGATAGCATGATAAAAGGGGTACAAGCATCATCGTGCAGCAGTGGGACAGAGATTGTGCGGTGCACAACACTAGGTGGGACAGTGATTGTGCACCGCAACACTTGTTCTAACCTATCAACAAGTCAGCGGTGAAAAATTCAGACTGTGTAGAAAACTTTGGCGTGTGTTTGAGACTCGATTGAGAGAAATGTTTAAAAAAATGTGAGCGAAAAAAAAAGGCCCTACCGAGTCCGAATCGGTGACCTTTTGATCTGTAGTAAATGCTCTACCACTAAGCTAAGGATCTCATTATGATACAATAAAAGACCTATCTAAGATGATAGCATGATAAAAGGGTGATGGTGTTGTTATAACACATGCGGAAGCAATTTGGATCTTAGACACTCTAAGTACATCAATTATATAGTAAATTAGCTAGCATGTTCATAAGCATTAAAACTAAAAAGTTTGAGTACTAACCTTTTGTAGTTCAAATTTCTTTTTCCTCACGAACTGGTTTCGAACCACTACTAGTGTCTTCCGTACTATTCTTCGGCCTTAGAACGGGATTGTGGAATCCAGTGAGTGACTAAACTTGGAAGAGATTTAGTATATTTGAAGAGAGAGTTTGTGATGGTTTTTCTCCCGAAAGCTGTTAGCAAGTAGCCGCTACGCTGTATTGCTAAGAGGCTTTCCTTGTTTTTCACTTGTTCAATACTGGTCCGCTATGAGCAAAGCGAATAGAGGAAGGCACAGACCGTTCCCGGAGTACCAACTACCATGTAATGTTGTAGCAACTATGTTGTAGTGAGGGGTAGTTGACTTCGTCAAGGTTTTTCCGAGAAGACTTTCCATGTACCTTGATCACTCTATTCATAGAGTCATATTTACATGTTCATGCAAATTTGAGATTACCAAATTTTGACACTCAAATGTGTGGGATTATGAGGCAAGCATGCAAGTTTGAGTTAACCAAATTTTAACACTCAAAATTCCACTAACTCAAACATGTATTTTTTCATTAAGTGAAGTCAACCTTTTGACTTTCTCCATTTTAATTCAACAATTAATTTAAATAATTAATTTCAAATTAAAGTAATATTAAATGATTAAAGTAATATTAAATGTCAATCCTAATCAAGTTCAATACATTGATTAAAATATTTAAATCTTATTTAAATATCTCCGATTCTCTATTATTGTTTAATTCGTAAATAAAACAAAAATGGGTTAAATATATCATATATATTTAGCGCCTATTCCCTAATTTGAATTCGAACACTTTGAACTCACTCGTCACACTGTTTATGGTTTAGTCTGATATGAGCTAGCAGAGGGACCTAATGGACCTATAGATCATGGGCTCCAACGATCCAAGATTAACTAGTTAAACTCATTAACCTTGTTAACCAACATTCGTTAACTACTAGGACACTCCACTATAGCTTAGTAGTTGCACTCCCCTCACTATAGATATATTTCTGTCCATTTGATATAACCATGATTAGTAAGTCGATCATTCACAAATTGTTCATAACTAGAGCTGGGTCAATTTACCGTTTTACCCCTGAAGTTACTTCTTGTTCCTTATGTCTCGCTGATCCTCTAATGAACAATTGGTTTGTTATCCAACCAGTAAACCAAATCCCTCTCAGGCCAATGAGAGGGTGGACCCCTTGTTCAAGACCTTGAGTCAGTACTTAAGGGAACTACCTCTCTTCTATCCCTAAAAGTGGGTAGGAGTAAATTCCATCTTGCACCCCACGTCCCCAGACATTCACCGAGTCTTACCCTTGAAATGGGAGGCCTATTGAGTCAGCGAACTCGAGCCACTCTCACCCATGCAAATCTAAGGATAATTCCGAATAAACAGGAGTTCATGGTTAACTCAGGATTAAGATCAAGTTACCTAGGTCATCGAATAAAAAGAAAATCAGTCTCAACAGTAAACGACATTATAAAGTGAGAGTGATTTTTTTCATGGTCCGATCTTATGCAATACTCATTGCATAGGACGCCCCTACTCACATGTCTCCGCATGTACAATTTAGTGATCACATTGTTTATGTCATATACAAAAGTGGGCCGCATTCATAGTGTCCCAGGATAAGGTACTCAGCCTTATCCCTGTACTATAGATCATTTTGACTATATTATTGAACTTGATCCACTCTTATGTCTCTACATATAGTTCAAGTAATCATATTATAGTTAGAGTGTTATTAGTTTATTGGATTTAGATTAATAATCGTAAAATTCACTTTATTCAAAAACAATTTTTACTGAATAAACATCAATAATAACTTTATTGAAAATAGAATATGTTTTTGTTTACAAACGATGAGTTTTAGGACATAGTGATTGTGCATCACAATACTTGTTCTAACCTATCGAACAAGTGTGGAAAATTTAGACTGCAGAAAACCTTACACTCCCAAAAAGTGATGAGAGATAAGAATATTAATAAAAAAAAAAGGCCCTACCAAGTTTGAATCAATGGCCTCTTGATTTGCAATCAAATGCTCTACCACTAAGCTAAGGATCCTATTGTGACACAATAAAAGATTTATCTAAGATGATAGCATGATAAAAGGGCTCTACCACTATGCTAAAGACCCCTTTGTGATACAATAAAAGACCTATCTAAAATGATAGCATGATAAAAGGGGTACAAGAATCATTGTGCGGTAGTGGAATAGCGATTGTGTAGTGCACAACACTTGTTCTAACCTATCGAACAAGTCAGCGGTGAAAAATTCAGATTGTGTAGAAACCTTGGTGTGCGTTCGAGCCTCAAATGAGAGAAGTTTTTAAAAATCGTGAGCGAAGAATACGCTGAAAACAATCAAATGCGCTACTAAAGAGTGATGAGAGAAAAGAATAAAAAAAAGGGTTATACCGAGTTCGATTTAATGACCTCTTGATCTATAGTCAAATACTCTACCACTAAGCTAAGGACCACCTTGTGATACAATAAAAGATCTAACTAAGATAAGAGCATGATAAAAGGGGTACAAGCATCATCGTGCGGCAGTGGGATAGCGATTGTGTAGTGCACAACACTAGGTGGGACAGTGATTGTGCAGAAAACCTTGGCGTGCGTTCGAACCTCGAAGAGAAATGTTTAAAAAATGTGAGCGAAGAATATGTTGAAAAAGATTAAATGCAGGGAAAAGAATAAAAAAAAAAAAAAAAGACTTATTAGGTTAGAACCGATAACCTCTTGTAAAAAAAAAAAAAAAAGACTTATTAGGTTAGAACCGATAACCTCTTGATGTGTAGTCAATTGCTCAACCACTAAACTAAAAACCTCTTATGATACAATAAAAGACCTATCTAAAATGATAGCATAATAAAAGGGGTACAAGCATCATAAAAAGGGCCATATCGAGTTTGAACTGATGACCTCTTGATCTGCAATCAAATGCTCTACCACTAAACGAAAGACCCCCTTATGATACAATAAAAGACCTATCTAAGATGATAGCATGATAAAAAGGGTACAAGCATCATCGTGCGGCAGTGGGACAGCAATTGTGCGGTGCACAACACTAGGTGGGGCAGCGATTGTGCACCGATACACTTATTCAAACCTATCGAACAAGTCATAAAAAATTCAGAATTCAACCTATGCAGAAAACCTTGACGTGTGTTCGAGCCTTAGTTGAGAGAAATGTTTAAAAAACGTGAGTGAATAATAGGATGAAAACAATCAAATGCACTACCAAAGAGGGATGAAAGAAGAATTAAAAAAAGCGCCCTATCGGGTTCAAACCGATGACCTCTTGATCTGCAGTCAAATGCTCTACCACTGAGCTAAGGACCCCCGTTTGATACAATAAAAGACCTATTTAAAATCATAGTATGCACTACCAAAGAGTGATGAGAGAAAAGAACTAAAGAAAAGGCCCTACTGGGTTCAAATCGATGACCTCTTGAACTGCAGTCAAATGCTCTACCACTAAGCTAAAGACCCCCTTGTGATACAATAAAAGATCTATCTAAGACCATAGCATGATAAAGGGGTACACTTGTTCTAACCTATCAAACAAGTCAGCGGTGAAAAATTCAATTCAGACTATGCAGAAACCCTTGACGTGCTCGAGCCTCAATTGAGAGAAATGTTTAAAAAAACGATGCACTAATAAAAAGTGATGAGAGAAAAGAATAAATAATAGGGCCCTACCGGGTTCGAACCGATGATCTCTTGATTTGCAGTCAAATGCTCTACCACTGAGCTAAGGACCCCCTCATGATACAATAAAAGACCTATATAATATGATAACATGATAAAAGGGGTACAATGTTAACCTAGAACAAGTTAGTGAAAAATTCAGATTATGTAGTAACGTAGCCTCAATTGAGAGAAATTGAGCGAATAATACGATTAAAACAACCAAATGCACTACCCAAGAGTGATGAGAGAAAGAATTAAAAGAAAGGGCCCTATCGGGTTCGAACCGGTGACCTCTTGATCTGCAGTCAAATGCTCTACCACTAAGCTAAGGACCCGCTTGTGATACAATAAAAGATCTATCTAACATCATAACATGCGGTGCACAACACTACATTAAAAAAAAGGGGCCCTACCGGGTTCAAACTAGTGACCTCTTAATCTGCAATCAAATGCTCTACCACTAAGCTAAGGACCCCCTTATGATACAATAAAAGACCTATCCAAGATCATAGCATGATAAAAGGGGTACAAGCATCATCGTACGGCAGTGAGACAGCGATTGTGCACAGCAACACTTGTTCTTGTTGGGTTTTATGTCCTAAAACTCATAGTTTGTAAACAAAAACATATTCTATTTTCAATAAAGTTATTATTGTTATTTATTCAGTAAAGATTGTTATTGAATAAAGTGAACTTTACGATCATTAATCTAAATCCAATAAACTAAGAACACTCTGGCTATAGTATAATTACTTGAACTATATGTAGAGACATAAGAGTGGATCAAATTCAAGTATATAGTCAAAATGATCTATAGTATAAGGACAAGGCTGAGTACCTTATTCTGGAGACACTATGGATGCGGCCCACTTTTGTATATGATATAAACAATGTGATCACTAAATTGTACGTGGAGACATGTGAGTGGGGGCGTCCTATGCAATGAGTATTGCATAAGATCGGACCATGAAGAAAACCACTCTCACTTTATAATGTCGTTTACTGTTGAGACTGATTTTCTTTTCATTCGATAACCTACCTAGGTAACTCGATTTTAATCCTGAGCTAACCATGAACTCCTGTTTATTCGGAATTATCCTTAGATTTGCATGGGTGAGAGTGGCTCTAGTTCGTCGACCCAATAGGCCTCCCATTTCAGGGGTAAGACTGGGTGAATGACTGGGGACGTGGGGTGCAAGATGGAATGCACTCCTACCCACTATTAGGGATAGAAGAGAGGTAGTTCCCTTAAGCATTGACTCCAGGTCTTGAACAAGGGGCCCTACCCTCTCATTGGCCTGAGAGGGATTCGGTTTACTGGTTGGACCACAAACCAATTGTTCATTGGAGGATCAGTGAGACATAAGGAACAAGAAGTAACTTCACGGGTAAAACGGTAAATTGACCCAGCTCTAGTTACGAACAACCTGTGAAGGATCGACTTACTAATCATGGTTATATCAAATGGACAGAAATATATCTATATTGAGGGGAGTGCAACTACTAGGCTATAGTGGAGTGTCCTAGTAGTTAATGAATGTTGGTTAACAAGGTTAATGAGTTTAACCGGTTAATCTTGGATCGTTGGAGCCCATGATCTATAGGTCCATTAGGTCCCTCTGCTAGCTCATATCAGACTAAACCATAAACAGTGTGACGAGTGAGTTCGAAGTGTTCGAATTCAAATTAGGGAATATGCGCTACATATACACGATATATTTAACCGCATTTTTGTTTTATTTACGAATTAAACAAAAAGAGAGAATATGAGATATTTAAATAAGATTTAAATATCTTAATCAATTATGGAAATTGATTGGGATTGAAATTAATATTAAATATTAATTAATAGTTTAATTAATCATTTAATGTTATTTTAATTTAAAATTAATTATTCAAATTAATTGTTGAATTAAAATGAAGAAAGTCAAAATGTTTGACTTCATTTAATGGAAAAATACATGTTAGTGGAATTTTGAGGTGTCAAAATTTGGTTTAACCAAACTTGCATGCTTGCCAAATCGGTGACCTCTTAATCTGCAATCAAATGCTCGACCACTGAGCTCAGAACCCCCTTGTGATACAATATAAAAAAAGAGGTACAAGTATGATTGTGTGGCAGTAGGATAGCAATTGTGCACCGCTACACTTGTTCTAAAACCTAACGAACAAGTCAGTAACACTAATGGGACATTGATTGTGCACCACAACACTTGTTCTAACCTAGCGAACAAGTGAGCAGCACTATTCAAATGCTCTACCACTTAGCTAAGGACCCCCTTGTGATATAATAAAAGACCTATCTAAGATGATAGCCTGAAAAGAGGGGTACAAGAATTTCGAGCCTAGATTGAGAGAAATGTTTAAAAAATGTGAGTGAAGAAATACGTTAAAAATAATCAAATGCACGCTGAAGAGTGATGGGATAAAAGAATAAAAAAAGGGCACACCGAGTTCAAACCAGTGATGTAACAACCGTACAAAATAAAATAAAATAGAATAAGTAAATAAGTAAAAATAAAATTGTAACTAATACCATTTCTCCACTAATATGACCCAACTTCTTCTCCAAATATCTCAACACATCAAGACAATTCTAAAAAAACAAAAAAACAAAAAAAAAATGGGAAATTTCCATGAGAGAAATGTTGCCCTTCCTTGAAAAGGAAAAAAAAAAAAAAACAGAAAGAAAAAAAAAAAAAAAGTCAGATTTGAGAAAAAACGAAAATAGTCTTCACAGATAGAAAACCAAAATAGCCTTGACAGGTAGACTCAGATTTACCTGAAGAGGGATGTGTTAAGGTACACATTAAATCATTCCTTTTAGTTTATCCTAATTTCAGTCTAGGAAATCAGAGCCAATTATATCTAGATCTTGACTTTTCAAATCATTAGCAAAATGAATTAAATTATAAACTAATAATATCTCGTAAATCCAAAATTAAGAGGAGAAAAAAAAATAAGAAAAATAAAGAAACATTAGAAACTAATAATATCTTCAAATGTAAATCCAGAATTAAAAGGAGAAAAAATAAATAAATAAAGAAACAGACAGATTGGGAAAGAAGGATCCATTCGAATAAAAATAGAGTTTTATATATATGTATAGATGGATGGTATAACGTTATAAGACTTTTCGCATGAAGTCTAACGCATGAACCATTGTAAGAGTTAGAGAATTGAAGTGAAATTGATGTTATGGATTCATATAGGTTAACTTGGATACAAAGGACAAAATTGAACTTTCATTAAGGATAAATTGGTGACACCCGCCCAAGCTAATCACGTTGACTTTACTAGGATAGGCTAAAAATCGTATGAATTATGATATGTATGAACTGGGTCGTACGATGTCGTATGATAGTATGTTATGATGTATGAGTTATGACGATGTATGAGTTGTATTGTATGATGTCGTATACTAGTATATGATGATGTACGAGTGTATGATGATGTATGAGTTACGATGCTTGATGATGTGCATAGTATATATATATTTTGATGAATAACGTATTTGATATACTTGATGCACTTTATGACAATATGATGAGTATGATGATTGTGTGACGTTTACCTTAATATGATGATGTTTTCCATATTGAGCTTGATATATGATGATGAGTGCCATATTGCATCATGTCGTTAGATCGACATAAAACACAACCCTAAGAGCATGAAAATGATATTAATTTAAATATCCACGAGTATGTGTTACCTAGAGTAACAAAAAAGATGAAACTAGAGGGTTGTGTCAGAGGAGACATTACGATGGATTTAGAGAGACCTCATGCATATTGTATATTCATAAGCATAGGGCTACTTCCTCTAGAGATGATGAGTGCGAACACACACAGTATGTTGATGTGTGCGAATGTGCACGAGCGCGAATGCGTACAGATGAGGTTGTTGGTTTCGCTAACCTCCGGACGTCGCTACAGATTAGCTTGACCAGAGGGTCCAGGAGGTGTGCGAGCGCCCTAGGGATTCACACTCGCACGTGTGAATCGTGTGTAGGGAAGTACTACACATCCAATTTGTCCGAGACTGGAGGCCACCCCTAAGATGATTAGAGATACGATTCTAAGTCATAATTGCATTTGCATGGCCCCCTATAATGGGACCACTTACTGAGTATTATTTGAAATACTCAGGCCGTGTGCCACATCATTTTTCAAGTAAAGGCAAGGCGCACTTGTACGGAGGACGGCGGCATCGCGAGTAGAGACTTTAACACGTGCATAGGGTAGACTCATATTTAAATTCCTAACTCATATTTAAATTCCTAGTCTTAAGTTAGAATAGGTTGTTTCACATTTCATTGTTTTAAATTATTTTGTATTCGTTTTTATTTTCTCTAAATTTTAGTATTTCGTGTTTAAACATGTAAGACCATGACTGTGTTTTCTAGAGAAGAAGTTATTTTAAACGTTTTTCGAAGTTTACGTTATAAATGACGTTCATGTAAAAGTTATATTTTCGCATTATAGATGTGCATGAGACGTTAGTAGCGACTCCGAGTATGTGAAAATTTAGGGTCGTTACAGATGACCTCTTAATCTACAGTCAAATGCTATACGACTAAGCTAAAGATTCTCTTGTTATACAATCAAAGACCTATCTAAGATGAAAACATGACAAAAGAGGTTTGAAACAGGTATGTGGCCATAGACAACATGCCTTGGACAAGCATGACCGTGACATGTGGCAAGCCTCCCAGTTGCACGTAGGGTGTGTGGGGATATACTTTTGTTCGTTTCAACTTCTTTTCTACTATTTTTTGTCCCGATTTCAATACTAACCCTAGTTTTATGTGAAATAGGTTCCACTAAAGAAATTTTGAAAATTTTGGACACTTTTCTATTAAAAAAATTGAACATAGGAAGGCACGCAACGACCATGTAAGAGATCACACAGATTCTAGGGAGTAACACTTGTAGGAATTGCTTGGTAACGCATACATGCTAGTAAAACTAAACCCTAAGCGGATTGATTTGGTACGACTTGAGCCTAGTACGATCGGATCAGCATGAGAATAGTCACACTTGTTATTGGTATAATTGAACTATTCTTTGCATAAGGTAATGAACTATTTTTATACTAATACATAATCGTGTTGTAATGGAGGATAAAAATCGCTCCGAGCACTTATGAATGTTATCACCTCATTGATCATGTGCGACTAAATGTGTAACAACCCAGATCCACCGCTAGCAGATATTGTCCTCTTTGAGCTTTCCCTCAAGGCTTGTCTGCTAGGGGAAGGTTTCCACACCCTTATAAAGGTGATTTGTTCTCCTCCCCAACTAATGTGGGACATCACAATCCACCCCCCTTCAGAGCCCAGCGTCCTCGCTGGCACTCGTTCCTTTACCTAATCGATGTGGGACCGCCCCCAAATCCACCCCCCTTTGGGGCCCAGCGTCTTTACTGGCACACCGCCTCGTGTCTACCCCCCTTCGGAGAACAGCGAGAAGGCCGGCACATCATTCGGTGACTGGCTCGAATACCATTTGTAACGACCCAGATCCACCACTAGCCGATATTGTCCTCTTTGGGCTTTCCCTTATGGGCTTTACCATTTGCTCAAGGCTAAGGTTTCCACACCCTTATAAAGGTGATTTGTTCTCCTCCCAACGAATCTCGGACATCACAATAATGTAATAGCCCAAAAATAAATAAAGAAATAAACGAATAAACATAATTATAAAAATAGTTAAAATAATAATAATAATAAAATTAATTAATTAATTAATTAATTAAAAAAATCTTTCCCCACTTCTCTCCACTAACCTCTCCATTAACCTCTCATCCCTCCTCACAATTATCTCTCCTCAACCTTATGACAGCAACAAAAAAGAAACAGAAAATCAATAATCGTAAGATTTACTTGAGAAAAAGAAATGAAAATGACTTTTACCCAGTTGAGATTCACGGGAGATTTACGTGAAGATAGATCTGATCAACAAGGTATATATTAAATCTTTATTTTCTTTTATCCTATTTTCTTAGAAATCACAACTAGATCTTCCTTGAATTATTACAATGATCTGAGTTAGAAACTAAATGTCAATCATTTATACGATTCTAGTAAATCACGTCAGATTAGTAATATTAGATTAAATTTTTCAGTAGCCAAATGAATAGATTAAAGATAGAATTGACAAGAAAACTTTTGAATAGGAAACACTGAGATAAGGAAAGATTTGGAAACAGAGATCACTGGAAATTTGGACGGCAGGACAACAGAATTAAAAGGAAACAGATTAAAAAAAAAAAAAGAAGATTAGGGAATTAAAAACCACAAACAAAAAAAAGAAGATTAGGGAATTAAAAACCACAAACTAAATATAGAGGGAAAAAGGTAAACATAGAGGGTAAATAGAGAGAGTAAGCTGTATCTACTTTCTTATACAACAGTATTAAAAATAAGATTTTTAATAAAAAATATAATTATAGATATATAACATTTCAAACTTTTAACAATGGACCAATGTAAATGAGAGAAATAATGTTGTAGAGTTCAAACCTGAAACTAATGTCATGGGCTCATATAGGTTGACTCGAATTTCAAAGGACGGAATCGAACTTTAATTAAAGATATATTCGTGACAACGACTTAAGCTGGCTAGGTAAGTGACCTTACTATCGACATGGTTATATTTGATGTTGACACGTACCCTGTGGTTCTGCACGTGTCATATATATTGATATGTGTGAATTGTCTGTGGATCGATATGCTTCCTATATGTTATGTTATGTTATGTTATAATATGTGGATTATATGATAATAATTATGGTACGATGTGCTCTAGAAGATGTTTGAGATAGGATACGAGAAGGATGCACAAAACGAAATGTAACGATAGGAGTAAGATACGTTCATGAAACGCTAAGGTTAGATTACACACCGGAGTGCTATGGATAGGAGAGATTGATGAAAGAATACGGTTAGGTTATGGGTAGAAAGGGATAGGTTTGTGATAGATTGATAGAACGATGGTGTTAGGATTACACCGTAAGGAAAACGAAACAAAACGAAACGAAACGAAATGAAACGAAAGATAGGTCCCATCATTTCATTGCATGTGATTGTTGCATTTAACTTGGGGTCACTTACTGAGTATTTCTTTAAATACTCAAGCCATGTGCTACTACATTTTTCAGGTTAAGGCAAGGCATCCCTGTACGGCTGACGACGGCATCGCAACTCGAGATCATGGCACATACATAGGAGAGTGACATTTATTTTCTTAGACTTAGGATAGAATAGGATGTTTTAAACTTAAACGCTTATTTATTTTATTTCGAGTCTTTTGTTGTGTCGTTTTAATGATATTTTCGAAACACGTAAGTCCATGGTTGTGTTTTAAGTTAAAGGTCATGTTTTATGGAATTTAAATGAAGTTTTCCGCATTCAATGTTTATGGTACGTATACAATAGCGACCTTAAATTAAGTAGAAAATTTCGGGTCGTTACAAAATGCATGATGTACAGTATAGTAACTCTAGGTGATTGATTGTGTAAATCTTCATGTAGAGTGAAAGTAGTGGAAAAGTAATAAGACTAGGGTGTGAGTGTCAGTTTGGTTAGACTATGACCTAAGAGGGAACGCCTCCAGTAATCCGAGTGCATTAGAATCGTCAGGGACAATTAGAGGGTGTAGCCCTAGTGCTCCCGACCGAACCAGACTCGAGGAGTTGAAACTGAAAAACTTGGTGACATAAATCTATGTCAAGGCTGCCAAACTGCCCTAGGGACCTATAAGGCCACCACAACAACCTTGGTAAACAAAGGTAGATGCCTAGGCTGATAGCATTCGATTCAATATTTATAGAGGTCCACTTTTCTTTCCACTCTGGTACGGTACCATTGAGCTAGGCGTGAGGTTGATTAAGGATATGAGAATTGATAGTTCAGTTGAATCACCTTGCACGGTGGTAAGCGTTGATCATGCAGGTAATTAGTAGAGCTGACACGTACAAGGGGGTCGCTCCGCCCAACTTTGGGCCACTACATGGACCTATGGGATGGGTTTGCCAGCTAACCTTCCATGGATGACGAGAAGGTTAGCACTCTCATGTTGTCCCCACCTTGAAGAGAGAGTTCTTTGAGATAGTGCCTCAACCTTGGATACCGTTTACTGTTGCGTAAGCTAAGTTAGCTACCCAAGTCTAAGAACAACAATAGCCCTTCACCGTTTACCGTTGCGTAAGCTAAGTTAGCTACCCAAGTCTAAGAACAACAATAGCCCTTCACCTAGAACTTTGAGTAAATCTCGTGGTAACCTACTATGTTAAGGATGCAATAAGAGTCTACAAAAGGTTGCTTAATAGGTATATCTATATACTAAACCCTTCCTACATTTTCTTTTTCAGGTGCATGATGCTACTGGTCGAGGCGAGGGGGGGTGCTCGGTGTCACGATCGTACTTTTTCAACCATGCGGTGTTGTGATCTTGATACGCTCACGACCAACCTAGAGAAATTTAAAGTCTCATATTCATTTTTTGTCTGCCTTTGTGGCTTCGTCAGACCTTAAGTGAGGTTTATTTTCGTCAATCGAATATCACTTGTGCGAAATTTAAGCTTGTTCGGTCACACGTCGCACAGTTAAAAAAATACGACTGTGACAGTTGGTATCGGAGTCATACTTCGTGTGTCTAGTTAGACAAGATTGTTAGAGAAATGAATTCGAGGGTCAAATGAAAGTAGCACCAGTTCATCAAGAGTGTCAGTATTGACAGAGCAGTTGTGTTGTCAAGATCGAAAACAAGTCATGGGTTGAAGCCAAAACTCCCTCAAGTTCATTAGTGTTGTGTGTCGACGCCTCATTGTGGGGAGATCTAACCATCAAGCAAGACCAAACTCATTTATCAAGGGTTTGGGGTTTCAAATTGGGCTAGAGATTCAATAAAAGGCACATAAGTCGAGTGTCTTCCAAAGAACCATTCACATTAGAGGAAAAGTGTCAATGGTTGCAAAGTAGAGAAGCCGGGGTCAGACGAGACAAGCGTCCGCCAAGTGCCAAGTTGAGCACAACAGAAGTCCTTATTGGGGGAACGATCTTGTTGTAGAGAGGCGACCGAGTTTGAGTGGGGGAGAGCTCGAGTGAATGGGTTACTCACCCTGTGAATGTGCTCTAAAGTATGAGGACACGTGTATTTCTTGAGTCACCACTTCGTGCCTAAGGTGAGTGGTTTCAAGAGGATCAAGACTAGCATCAGCTCGAGAAGTGAGCATCAGTTGTACGTTGGAAAATAAAAGTGAAGCTGTAGGAAGAGCAAACAAGTGTCAAGGCAGCGATCACCACATGAAGGTGGCCAGTTGAAGAGTTGACTGAATTTTAGTGCAACACAAAGCTATGTTACAAGCTTTCTGCTACGGTAAGGGTTGGTGTCACTATGAGTAAATGTTGTGCTTGGCTTACGAGCCTCACCTCGAGGGGTGCGCTTTTATGTGCAATTGAGAGAATACGATGAGTGAGGCAAAGTGGCCAAGCTTGGGGTGCACTTCCCCAAGCCTAGGCGAGAATATGTCAAAACTAGTTAGTTTGTCTTGCTTTGTCTGGTGAGTCTTGATTCGAGTCTAAGGGTAAGGGAGACTCCAAAGGGGATAACCCACAACCATAATACTACTTTTTTTGCCGTGCTTATGTTGCGACTCTCAAAGATCGAGGGAAGGTCTGTTAGTGGGATAGCTCATAAGTAGTCCGCAATTTATGTATTCAATCTAAAGGACATATTTCTAATGAGTCCGTCCGCAGCCAGTTCAAAGTTAGATCATCATCGAGGATGATGCCAAGATTAAGTGTGGGAGAGTGTCACAATTTGTGGTGTGATTGTGCCCCCAAGTAAGTTATCGAGTATGATGACTAGTTTAAGTGGGGGAGAATATCACAATGATACTATGGAGAGAGTAGGTTGTGACCCTCACGTAGCGACAAGTAAAGTGGCAACTCTCAAGTGGCGCCCATCCAACCATGCAAGGGCCTAGATAAGTGTCATGATGCGACCGAGTGAGTATTGAGAAAAGACACGACATAAGCAAGATATGGTCAACGAGTGTCAAACATAGGCTTATTGAAGGGTCGGGTAGGGCTCTGAGCCTTAACCTCAAAAGTTAGGGTTTCAAATGGAATTTGGCATGCGATTTTGGAGTCAAGTTTGTCTATACGAAATATGAATGCTCGTCAAATTTGGTTTCAATCGGACACCGAACGAACACTCCATGACATAGTATGATCGTTCGCCAAAATGACCTCTACTTGAGGAGGATTGAAAATGCCTCAAAATGTACCATAAAGGGAGACATAATGTCAGCTCTCCACCACCCGTGGATCTTGTGGCCTAAGCGAGCTACCCTGTGGCACATACGTGTGTCATAGTGAGGGCGAGCGTTGCGAGACGAGTGTCATGGGCTAATTGTTTTTAAAATGGATCTTTTAAGGACAGTACTGGTGGCACGAGTGTGCCAGTATTGTGCCTTAGCTCATGTGTCAGAGGTTGGATCATGCACCTGCTATCTGATAAATTCATAAATGACATGACATAGGCACGGGAGGACAAATGCCTCGATTAAACTTAGATGAATGGATATTCAGATGTCCCGATGTTATGAATGACATGCGTCCATTTTTTATAGCATTACCGAGTGACCTGCGATGGGCAACGACACCCCATGACTTGGGATAGCGTCAAAACATGAGGGCCATGTTAATTATGAGCCAAAATGATTTGAGATGTGATGTTGCACATGAGAGATCTTGGCCTCAAGTAGAGGCAAGGTCGAGGCGAATGACTTGACCTAGTGTAGAGACAAGTTGGTCGTGTCGCAGATGATTGAACATGCACTCACTGACGACATGTGTGGTTAAACAAGCTTGGATTTCACACAAGTGATGTTCGATTAGCGAAAACAAACCTTACCTAAGGTTCAACAAAGCCAAAAAATCAGGCAAAAAATAAATATAGGGCTTGTGTTCCCCTCAAGGCTGGTCGTGAGTGTGTCAAGACGACGACAACGCACGGTTGAAAAAGTACGACCGTGACACTCGGGAGCCCAGTAGCCATAGAGTGACGTCGACCCAGAGCGTCTATCTTGTCCACATATTTTTATAGTCTAAAATGTCATATACATCTTTCGTATCCCGATCCCGTTCTTTCATTTATGAATAAATTGAACATTTGTACACGTATAAGTTATTACATTGGTTTTGGAAACGTTGTTTAATGGTTTAAAAATGGTGTGAAATTTTATGGTAGTTTTTCATTGTTTTCTCATACATTCATATTGCATTGCATAGTCCATCACTCCTACTTTTAAGTGCTTTGAAATTAGGGTTATGACAACGGCTAAGGTCTAACGCTAAAACCAGTAATGAGGATTCATCTTCACACCATTAGTATTGAGAATAGAGGGAGATAGTTTGTTGAATCAATCATTCCCGTAATTCAGTCTAATCGATCACTAGGTTAAATTGCGTTTTTACAAACGCTTTTTAACTATGGAGTGTCTTCGCACAACGTCATAAAAAAAATACATATGTAACTTTTATGATCATTATTGAAATTCAAATATTTTTATTTTTTTTAATTATAAAAAAAAATGATGTTTGAAATAATTTCCCGCTTCGCCGCGCCACTATTTTTCCTCTTATTAAAAATTAAATCCTCCAAAATTCCATGTTTTCCCGCGAATCTAAAGCATCACCACGCTGGCAATCCGCGTGGTCGCTCTCTCAACCAATCACATCTCTCTCTTAGTTCCTATATATACCAAAATCATCACTCTTACTTTCACCTCCAAGAAGCCGATACTCTTAGAAGCCACAGTTTAGGGTTTTTCGATTTTTCATCTCTCTCAAATTTCATCAGTTTCTTCCGATTCAACAATGAGTTCCACTAAGGGAGGTAGAGGAAAGCCCAAAGCCACCAAATCGGTCACACGATCGCACAAAGCTGGCCTCCAGTTCCCCGTCGGTCGAATCGCGAGGTTTCTAAAGGCCGGGAAGTACGCCGAGCGAGTCGGAGCTGGAGCCCCGGTGTATTTGTCTGCCGTTCTTGAGTATCTTGCAGCTGAGGTGACCGGATCCTCTGTTCTTTTGCTTTTTTAATTTGTAGTGGTTTTGATATAATGCTGTCGTTGATATAGAGTGTGTTCGTTTGGACTAGTTTTTCAAGTGCTTTAGTAAGACTGAAATTGGTTTTCTTCTTTAAAATTAGTGTAACCAAGTAATAATCATTTTGGCTTAGAATCTAAAACGATTGATTAAAAAAGCACTTTAAGAATCATCTTGTGGTGATTTAACACTTGTAGTTGTAGTATAATCAAGAAAATGTATCTGAGCACAGATTTTAATGGATCGAACTTGGAATTTTGTTTTTGATCTCGTATTTGTCGATTGGAATTAGGTATTGGAGCTTGCTGGGAACGCAGCAAGAGATAACAAGAAGAATCGTATTGTGCCAAGGCATATTCAGCTTGCCGTAAGGAACGATGAGGAGTTGAGCAAGCTTTTGGGGTGCGTAACCATTGCAAATGGAGGAGTTTTGCCCAACATTCACCAAACCCTTTTGCCTAAAAAGGTTGGTAAAGACAAGGGTGATATTGGGTCTGCATCACAAGAGTTCTAGGGTTTTAGGTTGTATTTTGGGGATGATTTTGGTTCTTTACCAGAGATGACAGAAGTGTGATGTTGAAATGAATGGGGTTTGGATCTGTTCCATTTGCTGGGTCATCTTGCTTAGTTTTGCTTAGATGCATATGGTTGGTCTGGATCCATGTAATGATGTTATCAAGAATGATGATGATGATGATGATACTCCCTTCTAGATTTAGAAGTATGAAATGTGTATTTTCTTGTTCAAAGCACTCAATTTTGTGTTCTTTATTATTTCTGCTTAATAGTTGCTTTGATCTGAAATGATTTTAGATAGAAACTTGTTCATTTCATTTGGGACCTTGAATCCTTTTCTTTATGCATCCTGATAAACGAACCTGAGGTTTGAACTTGGTAGCCACGAATTATGGATATAATTTGCATCATAGACATGGCACAAGTCATTGTATGTTCACATGCATGTGCATCGAAATATTTCATTGCTATAATTAGTATGAATGTGCACACTATAATGTTATGTTACAGTATTATGTACACCATGATACTATACGTGCTCCTTTCCTTGTGGTATACCGATAACAATGAGTGTATGCTAGTTGAATACTAAGTCTAGGAGTATGTTTACGAGTTTGCATGTGCGCGTATGTGAACTGTGTTTAGAGAAGTACTAACCATCTAATTAGACAAAGACCATGTTATGATGTTTTATGAAATAATACGTCTCAAACATGATTGTATTTTTTTACTCCAATAGTGGAGTTACTAGTATATATTAAAATACTTAAGTCACGTACTAATTTTATTCTTTAGGTTAAAGTAAGACAGGATGACGTTGTAGTGACATTTAGGGACTGAAGTTAGGGTAAATGCATTCATGTCATTCATATTCAATTACATGAAATTCACTTTTTATTTTATTTAAATTTTAACTTTAATAAATTTTTGCTACATTGTTTTAAAATTTTTATTACGAACATTTAAGTTTATAACATTATTTATGAATATTTCACGCATGGTATCGTTGACTGATTTTAATATAAAATAATTAGGTAGTTATAATTACGTTTAATATATTTAATTTTCAATTTTGGAATTTATTTTTGTGTTTAACAAACAATTGTTAAAAAAAAAATATATATTATTGTTATTATTATTATTATTAAAGCGACAAAGTTCAAAATTGTGTACGATTAAAATTAATTAATGAATTTATTGGATCCAAATTAGTTCTGTAGCATTTATCCGACAGGAAAGCTGCTTCAATGTAGGGGTGTACATGGTCCGGGTTGGGTCGGATTGGGGGATTTTTTTGACCCAACCCAAAAGTTCGGGTTGGTTGGATTGGTAACCCAACCCAACCCAAAAATTTTCACAACCCAATCCAACCCTCTATTTTCGGGTTGGGTTCGGGTTGGGTTGTCAATTTTTTTTTTAAAGTTTTATTTATCCACAATCTATAATTAATTTGGATACAATCTTAAATAAAATATATTAAAAGTTCTCAAACAAACACAAATCAATCTATAATTATTGATAAAAAAAAATAAAAAATAACGAGCGAAAATTGTAACAAATTAACATAGTTCAATATTGTCATAAAACTAAAGACAACTAAATACCGACATTTTTTAGAATTGGTTAAAGTAACAAAAATACAACCGTAGATCAGGAAAGGAATAAGTTAGTTATAGTTTATTCTGATGTTTTAAGAAGAGTATGAAATTAAACAAAAATAAAGAAATTAAATAATAAAATAATATAAACAAAACAGAGAAAAAAATTAAATAATAAAATAATATAAACAAAACAAAGAAATTAAAAATAACAAAACCGAAAACATACATTTAGTTGGCGTCAAACGTTCATGGACTAACCTCAGTACCACTCTGTCAAACCCATTAATATGAAAGAATCTTCATAATAATTCTATATATTTTATTTATCTCGGGTTAACCCGAGCGTTTTGCCCATGAAACCGAACCGATTCAGTTCGGGTTCAGAAAAATGAACCCAACCCTACCCGAAATGCTAATCCAACCCACCCAACCCTTATAGTTCGGGTTGGGTTGGTCCGAGTTGTCGGGTTTCCGGGTTGAATGTACACCCCTACTTCAATGGGTGAAACAGCGGAGCGACGGCGCCGGTAGACGGAATCCTCCGACGAAGCTAAAAGTTGCAGGTGCAATTGTAATCAGCCAAAGTGAAGAGCATAAGTCTCCCTCCCGTTTACTGTTTGGAGATTATACGATGTCGTTTTCCGATTCAGCTTCTCACAGTTTTCGGATTATTCATAAATTATCCCTAACTGTGAGGTTAGAAAACGATTGCGAAATTCACAAAATCCACAAAACAAAATCTCTTCAAATTTCTTTCCACAAATTCTCCTCCTGAGATCGCTTCCAACCAGAAAATTTCAATGCAGTATGCAGGTTTATGTCACCGACCATGTTTTGGAGCGATCAGAATCCGGAACTGTTCATTGGAGGTGGGTGTCCGGCGCCGCCAAGTTCTTGACCAATTGGACGGAGAGCTAGCCAAAGGTGACGATCGAGCCGCTTTGTCTCTCCTTAAGGAATGGCAGGGCAAGCCTGGTGGCCTTCGATGCTTCGGAGCTGCTCGTCAGGTCAGTATTTGCATAGATTTTGATCGGAATCTTGTGGTTAGTAGGAATTTTTAGATGGAATTTAGAGAAGTTTTATCGTTGATCTTCATATTGCATTCAAGGTGTTTGTTAAAACGCTTCGACCAGATTGATGGGAGATTGTACTTTGATCTTCAATTTCATGAAAGTAGAGTTGTTTTTGTTCAGATTCCAAAGAGAATTTACACATTGGACGAGCTAAAGCTGAATGGAATTGAAGCTTCATCTCTTTTGTCACCATTGGATGCAACCCTTGGATCGATTGAAAGAAATATTCAAGCTGCTGCTGCTTTGGTTGGTGTTTGTGCTTGGAATGTGTTTCACATTACCCCGCAACAGCTGTTCTACCTTTCGGTCGGATTCCTATTTCTCTGGACCTTGGATTCGGTAACTAAACTTTCTTATATCTTCTAGTTATACTTGAATCCAAGCCCATCAAAATGATGAGACTGAATAATATGTGAAGGTGGGTTTGAATGGAGGAGTTGGAAGCTTAGTTCTTGATACAATTGGTCACACTTTCAGTCAAAAGTACCACAACAGAGTTATTCAAGTAACAATCTTCATGCATCATCCTGCTATTTTACTATATTTCAGCTTGTTTGGAATGGTTTTCTAAGAAAACATAGTTATGAAATAGCATGAAGCTGGGCATTTCTTGATCGCCTACTTGCTCGGAGTTGTTCCGAAGGGCTATACGTTGTCGAGTTTGGAAGCATTGCAAAAGGAAGGATCTCTGAATCTTCAAGCCGGCACTGCTTTCGTTGATTTTGAATTCCTTGAAGAAGTAAGTTTCAGAATTGTAGTTCAACCCAATTACTTGTGCTTCTTATCATTTCACTTCTGCTAATATCCTTTGATTTCACAGGTCAATGCAGGAAAAGTTTCTGGAACGGTACATTTTCTACTTTGAACACCCCATCCAACATTAAAATGCTCTATTAGAACTCCTAAAGTTTGCCTATAATACCATTTTAATCTTTTACATTAGTTTTTTAGAAATCACTGTGCAAAAATCTGAAGACTTTTCCAAATTAAGAACTAAAATGAAATATTCAGAAGATTCGGACGAGAATAACTAAAAAAATTGTTTATGGGAAGTGTTAGCAAGTAAAGTCATTGATTTGGGATTGTTTGGGTTGTTCATCAGATGTTGAACAGATTCTCATGCATAGCACTTGCTGGTGTGGCTACAGAGTATCTTCTATATGGATGTGCGGAGGGAGGCCTTGCTGACATTAACAAGGTTTCATTTCTTACTGTCTTTTACCTAAATCCTATCACATTTTTGTTTGGATATGATTTTCATTGCTTTTAGAACTTTGGTTTTACTCGAGGAAACAATGATCTAATAATTGATTTGGTAGGCCTTCTTTTTGTTCCAAAATTGAACAAGACGTTATCAAACCCCCACCAAAATAAGTCTATGTCGTTGTACAATGAAAAACTAACAAAATTTGGTAATATTTCTGCTTCTTGTTCACAAAAATGTGTTTCGTAATCATTATTATTCTAATTTTTTTTTGTATCTTTTTAATAGAAAAGGGATATAATTTTTCACAACACTTTTTCTTGTTCTTCTCCCAAATTTTGAAGTTAGAAAAATTTCGAAATCTTAAAATTTCGAGAACTAAACTTATGATTTTTTATATTTTTAGAAATGAAATCTAGACTGAATGTTTCTATTTTGTTTTGGTCTTAAAAGGTTGATTATTCCATTTGAGTAGTGAAAATCAATCCGAACCGAATCAAATGGTTGTATTTTTGTTAAAATTGTTGTTATATCTTGAAGAATGGTTTTTGTTTTACAATTGGGGCAGTTGGATTTGTTGCTGAAAGGGCTAGGGTTTACACAGAAGAAGGCAGATTCCCAAGTAAGATGGGCAGTTCTAAACACTGTTCTGATATTGCGCCGCCATGAAAGTGCTAGAGCTAAGCTTGCAGATGCTATGTCTTCTGGAAAATCTGTAGGGAATTGTATTGACATTATTGAGAAAAGTATTGATTTTGATGATATCTAAATGAAATCACACGTTTTACTTCTACTTCTCTTGATTTTTTAAGATGCTACTGTACGAGAAAACGGATCACGAAGAGTTAGGAAACGGGAGTTGTTTGAGGTGAAAATTTTCAATTCTATTGAGTTGCAATAAACTCAATAAGAGTAGATTTATTTTATGTTTCTCCTCCATTCGATTCTTTCACAAGTCTATTTGAGCGGAAATTGAGTTTTTTATCACACGACTTGTGATGTATATTATTTATGATACACGTACAAGCGAACATCCTTGCGCAAAGAATCCTCGTTGTGAAATTTGAATGATTAACAATATTGAATAGAACATTCCAAAGTCATTGGTAATTATTTTATATGTTAGGAGGTTTAAGTGTTACAAACTTTTAAGTTATAAATAGTTCATAAATTGTTTAGTAACTTTAGAAGAGTTAGACTCTAAATCACGATGTAGACTTGAATTTCTCATCCTATAAATTTGAAACTATCTTGATAAGTGTGATTATTATACATTTTCAACCAAACGTAGTCATAATCTTGCACGCTCATGAAAAGTTTTAAGAGGAACTCAAACCCCATTTACATCGCTTGTCTTTGCAGCTTTGTTGAATAAGTGAGGTTCTCATTCGCTGACTGAACACAACTCATGCATCGGCTACACATGCTGCCCATGTGTGCATGTTCTCTTGCTTGCGACTTTTAGCTGACTTGTCTCTACTCTAGATCAAGGTCTTCCATTTACAATGTCGCATCTCATCTTGTCATCTTGATAAGATAAGGAATCACTACAAGGGAAATAAGATTCAAATTACCTTGTTGATCGTATATCTCAAGGCAAGAAGAACATTTGATTGAGATTCGAATCACTCCACAAGCAAGATCGATCATGTCTAGCTTGAATGATTCTTGTTGATCAAATATCTCAACGCAAGAACACTTGTTTGAGATTCGAATCACTCCACAAGTAAGATTGATCTTGTCGAGCTTGAATGATTCTACATGCAACCTAAACTACATAGAATTGCAAATAAACTTAGTCATTGGCTAAACAAAACACAAATGCTCATTTTGTATATATTTTCGAAGTCTCTTACATATCCAACATATATGGCTTTATATAGCCTCAAAATCAAACTATTAAAGGCATTCCAAAAGTTGTAACATTCATGCTTAATAGCCATAATTAGCCATTATGTAATTGTAACCTAAAGTAAATAAAAACTTTTCAACTACATTAATCAAATACAATAACTCTAAATTATAATCCACCCAAAATTTATCACATGAAACTTCATTCTTCTTAAATGTGGCATGAATTGAAATATCTTTTGATGATTTCAACAATATTTTCTTCACATCTTTATTGAAGCATATTGTATGATTGATGTCTCTTGGTTTATATCACATCTTGATTCCCCACAACATGGCTCATGCATCATGATGTCATTCCAAGTCTCGGGATGTCATTGGCCCATACTAGTCACTTAGGCACACTTGTCGAAAATCGACCATGAGTCGTCTCTGTCATTGAGACATCTTGAGCATCTATCCATTTAGGTACTATCGAGGCATGAACCCTCCCATGTTCATGCCAAGTCATTTATGAATTTTGTATTGGAGAGCGGTCCCATATACCAACCTTTGATTCATGGGCTGGTGTGCAATGTCGACACACCCGTGTCGTTGAACACTGTCCTAAAAAATTTATTTTCAAAGGAAGACACCCAAGACATTCATCTTGCATCACTCGCCCACAGTGTGATACACTTATTGCCACATGGTAGCTCACTTAGATCAAAGGGCCATAGATGGTGGAGAGCTGCTAAGATGCTTCCCCTAAAATACATTTTTTGGCATATTTGATCTTTTTGGACTTGACATGATTTTAGCGAGCAATCATACAATCCCGAGGTGCGTCCGTCAGATATCCGATTGATACCAAAATTTGTTGAGTTTTCATCTTTCATATAGACAGACTTAACTCTAGATTCGCATGTTGAAACTCATGTCAAAATCTCGACTTTTGTAGTATGCTCGGGGCCCTACTTGGTCTTCTTTGAGCTTGTCTTCAACACTGTGTCACCATTGTCCCCTCTAATCTTGCTTATGCCTCAACTTAGCTTAAATGTACACTCTCCTTGGTGTGTTGGATTGATGTGTTGTCGTCATTGGTCGGATCATAACACTTGTCTATCTCAACCTTAATGTGGCTTGATGTAACGACCCTATTTTTAATATTAAAATAAAGTTGTCACTACATACATGACGTATCTAATATATACGAAAAATTCTTAAATACAGTTTAAAATATTGTCATAGACTTGAACGTTGGTAAAATTCATTTAGAATAAAAATTAAACTTCAATAAAATAATGAAATTGAAATTAAAAGAAATGCATACGCCCTAATCTGATCTAAGGCTACAACTTAATGAAAATGAAACTATTCTGACTTTATTTCCAGTTGTGTCATTATCTGCACAAGGATACTTACCTTTACCTCAAAAAAGTAGTACATGACTTAAGTATTTAATTGAGATTTAAATTAATTGAGATTTAAAAAAATAAGTAACCCTATATGAATTGATATAAGGTAAAAAAGGCTGCAACACTGAAATAATTAGGAATTTCGGCTAAGGCCAACCATGAAGTCACCTTACTTACTCAACCATGTAAGTGACCTTACTGTTGAAGTTAGGTAGTTGAATGTTGTATGATGGTGCATACCCCATGGCCCCTACATCGTGCACCATATTGTTTGTGCTATGTGTATGTGTTCTATGTAATGACATATGATGTTATAATATGTATGCATGTGATATCCATTACGCCATGTCGTAAATGAAACGAATCACCATATATGTCATGTTATATATTGTCACGTAAAGTTATGTGATGGATCATATGATGATTGTGATGTATATATGATGCATATATGTACAACCATGAACGAAAGGAAAAAGGGAATGGTGTAATGTTATGCTATGAATGAAAATCATGTAGATCTCATGCATGTATGTATGTCATGTGAATCGGAATACTTCATCGTTATGTTATGCAAGTACGGACGTGTACCTTTGATAATTATGTTCACCATGATATCATGCAGACTTTTCATTTTCTGCGGCGTCCGGTACGTGTTAATGCGTTGTGCCCGACCAAGTCAGGCTCAGGGAGTACATATATGAGCCCACCTAATGGATCCATATGCGCATACGTGGGTCATGTGTGGGAAAATACTGCACATCCAACCCTGCATGGAACTGAAAAAAGCATAAATTACGTTACATTTTTAAAAGATCGTCCCAATTATGTCATGTGTGTGATTGCATTACAACACTGGAGTGACTTCCTAAATATTTTTTAAGATACTAAAGCCACATGCTACCTTTATATATTTTAGGTAAAGGTAAAGCTCCCCGGATGATGGAGTCATGATAGATAAAGTCACGTGCTACCTTGCATGGATGACGATAAATGCTGGAAAGACCATGAAAGTCAAGATAGGTCAAGTCACACATGGTTTTTTTATATTTCACGATTGAAAATTAGAGGCTCACAAAAATTTGGATTAGAATTATAAGTAAAAAAATACGACAATACGACTTACAAAAATATGACAATTCGACTGAATGTCAATATCAGTAGCGTTCTCGAGACAGCTATCCCTCTCATCAAGTCCGACTATGGACTATTTCTCAAAACTCCTAGAAGTGCTCTCACAAAGCATTAGGCAAAGTACAAAGGACCCAAGTTCACAAAAGGATTATAATCTGTTGTTGATCCTTAGAAAGTTTTGCTGAAGAAAGTCCAACCTACAAGCATCTTTACAAACATAGCTACTAAGATAGTAGAAGAGAAATGGATAAATATGGGAAAATCAGACCCCTAAGATGAACTTAGTGATAACATATCAGAAGGCATCCCCCTCTCTCCCTACATGAACATTTTCATCCAAAATCCACCAACAAATTCTCCATACACGAGTAACTTTCATTCAAACTCCAGTAACATGGAAGATATGAAGCTCCTCCTCTCTGTCTATTGACTCTACTACTCCTACACTAAAATGTTGGATCATCCAATTTACAATTCCTGCTTTTGCAGACCAATCTTCAAATTAGAACCAAGATATGAACCTCACAACAGCCTCACTCAACTCCTTGCTCTTCCCATTGGATTGATATCATTCATCTATGATAGGACATGCCTACCCAGCTCTCTCTTCTACCCTCCACTGTCAGACAGTCTGAGCAAAATCCAAGTTTTCTTCAGCTAGAAACTTTGAAACTCGAACTTGTCAATAGATGCCTTCTTGAAAAGAAGCATGGAACAGTGTTCGAGAGTTCTCTAGAACGAGAAAATATAAAAAAGAAAGAAAGAAACGAAATCAACTGGGCGGCTCTCATTTTATAGAGAGATGAATACTTCCCGTTCTTTAAAGCAAAATTTGCCTTAAACATCGGAAGAATCCAGATTGGCTGTTCTCTCCCTTTCTAACACATTAACCTGCATTTTTCTTACCCAAATCTAGGTGATCTTCTAAGTATCACCGTTTCTCGCTCGATGCCTATCTTGACATGTTTCTTCGGACTGTGTGTTCCTCCATTTATTTGAAACACACTGCATTTGTTGTGTGCTGATTGGTCATTTTGACTAGCAACTTTACTTCCATTAGCTTCAGGCATGTGCCTATCTATGTCTACCTGAGCATCATTTTCAGTCGTGTTTAACTTCCTTGGAGATTTTCGTGCGATAGTTGGGGCCTCACTTTTCAGATTACTCTTCTCTGAGTTGCATTTCTTCTGTACGTTTGCAGCCACATTATTTTCAATACCAATCTCTTCCACTTCCACTTCCACTTCCACTTCGGGAGATTCACAGTCATGAGATGAATCAATTATTCCTGGAGCAGCAGCATTGTCAGTCTCCTTCTTGATGTTAGTAAGATTGACATGGTCGTTAATATTCGGGGGAAGTGCAGCAGGATCTAATTCAAATGATCCTTTCGGAATGCCTTCTCTTTCCTTTCCAGTCATTCTAACTGAAGGAACTTGATGAGAAAACCTGTACAACTCGTTAGGTGCAATCTTGAAGGAGTTCAGTCTATGCTTCTCAGTAGTCTGAAACAAGCAGACAAACCCTTTGATCTTGTCCATGTAAGCAACCGAGATGCCAACATCCTTGACATAATCAGACAAGATTTCAACAAATTCATATTCAAAAGCTACATGTTTTTCAGGTTCAGAGCTCCATCTAATATCCCAGTCCTTGAAAAGAGCCCAAGTTTCTCCTTTTCTGGGATACAACAAGTACGTATTCCTCACAGACTGTTTGGGACAATGTACCATATGAGAGAACATGGGAAGATCAGCAGTTTCCTCAGTGTCTCCTAAAGTATACTTGCCACATGCAATAGGCAATTCTGCATCGCTCCAATCAATTTCATATTTGCCATCAGGATTTGGTTCGAACCAAGTAATCTGGAGCTTGAATACAGGGGAGAACACTTTTCTAATACGAGCATAAAATCTTGGCATTCCATCAATGGTATCGTATATAGCCCATACCTGATTGACCGCAAAACAATCTTCCGTTTTATCGTTATCAAAATTGCTAAACTCAGGATCAGCACATACCAAAACATGTACTTTTACATCTTTGTTCTCTGTATCAATATCCTCAACTTTGGATTTTTTATCATTTTGATCTGACATGTTGTTTCCTTCTTCCATTACCTTCAGTTCCTCACATTTGGGTTTCATTTTGGGCAAGACTTCCGGATGTTGAGAAGGTACTTCGTGTCTGATGCCCTTTTTGTGACCATCAACAGTACCATTACCAACTGAAGATTTGTCAACTGTAGATGCTGCAACATCTGCAGTTGCATCTTTCGTTTTCTCTTTAATGTCCGCAGATTCACTGCCCCTTGATTTCTTTGGAATCTGTAAATTATCATCATCATCACTTAAATATTTCTGGTACGAAACATGGTTCTTGTTCCTTGAAGATCTCCTTTGACAATTGCCTCTACCCTGACCAGAATCCTTTTCATATAAATCGTCATCATCAACATCTTGGTCATCTTCAGAATTGTTGACAGGTGTTGTAGCTGATTTTCGTTGTCGCTTCCTATTTCCACTCTTTGGAGCTGATTTGGGCTTAACACTACCACCCTGTCCATCTTTGGCATCCCCATGTGCCTTCTGTTTTTTTCCACCTTTAGCATTCAAATCACTGCCAGCAGTGTAATTTTCCCTTGATGCTCGTTCAACCCCAGCAGACCTATCCTGAGATTTATTATCAGAACCATGTTTGATCTGTGTAGCTGATTTTGAGGGTCCTGACTCAGGAGCTACTTTCTTCTGAGGGACATGACCTTGGTGGGAGGGTGGAGGCATATTTTGGTTATTCAAGTCATGAGAGATAAAACCTCTGCCACAATTCTGGCATCGCAACATCTTATTAAGATAACATTTGAGGTACTGATACCTCACATTACAAAATGGGCAGCACGTCCAAAAAGCCTGCTGTGGTGGTGGTGGTTTGTATGAATTTCTTCCAGGAAAATGTGAGAAAGGAACACTTGAGTAACCATTTGCAGTTCCACTCTCTTGCTTGTTCATTGCTGCATATCCATTTGACTGATCATGAGATGACTTAGGTGCAATATTTCTTCTTCCAGCTCCACACTTCATGTCGTATAACTTGCGTTTTGACTGATCAGAGAGCAGCCTGTTAGCTTCACCAACAAGTTTAAAAGCAGCTTCTGCACCAGTAAACTTGTTCTTATCTGGGTGGAGCAACAATGCAAACTTCCGGTACTGCTTTTTTATAGTGGTTTCATCTGCTGATTGTTCTATTTGAAGAATCCCATACCAGTCATTTTCAGTTCCACATATTCTATTCTGAGCTGAACAGTGAATATCACATACCGTTAGCAGTTGTGTAATATTTTCAAGTGTAGGAAAGAGTCTATGTGCTGTCTGAGCCATCTTCCTCGCCCCCAAAAAATCACTGATTTCCAGCTTCTTCTCAGCAATTTGCATAGCCTTAATGGCCTCTTCCTTGTTGCACTCCATTGCTACCACGTTTAAGTATTAACCATTTAAATTTTCAAACACAGATTTCTCAATTCACTTTGCTGACTGTCAGTCAGCACCAAAAGTCAATAGTTTCAATCTGCATTAAGGTAAGCCAGTAAACTTAAAAACATTTCCCAGGACTTTTTAAAAACAAAGATGTATATTAATATTCATGATTTGAAGTGCAGGCATGAAATTAAGTTTAGAACAGAGAGAATTTTACCATCATCACAGTTGGATATACTGTAATAAACTTGAAACAAACTATGGCATCTCAATCAAAGGGATTGGAGCTACAACATTATGAGTGCAGGGGATCCTAATACTTGAAATTAATATCTGCAAGTACAGTTCAAATATGAAAAATCAGAACCAGCAAGTGTATGGAAAATATACGAGCAAAAAGGAGAAATACACGCAAAACTAAAATTTGGAACTCCGAAACAATCACAAGCATTATATTTTTTTGTATTTTTTCTTTGTTTATTCATTATGATTGTAGGTTATTCACATAGTCAATTGCTCCTCAGACAGATCATAAGCACAAGTTTCTAAACCTAAACACCATTCCTCATGAACAATGCATTTCCATTAGAAAATTACTTTTTTACTTAAAGAACTATTGTAACTGGTGAAAGCAATCCAAATATTCAATCAACCCCCAAGTTCCAACGAACGAAGTTTCCTCATTTAATGCAAATGGAATTTTCTTTTTTTCTTTTTTCACCTAATTGGTACACACAATATTATCAAATTTAAATTTAAGGAGTTCAGTGAGGATGTCCTAGCTATTAATATGAAGAAAACAACGAATTCATAAAATACTATCAATGTTTTCAAAGAAGAATGCGAAATAACCCTCTGAGGACAATGAGCCCAAAAAATATGTGAGTACTCATGTGAGACGAAGCATGAAAAGAGAAAATAGAGGAAAGGCCCATTTAAGGTCATCTGGCTTCCACAATTCAGATAAAGCCAGGTACCCTCACTAAGGTATATGCCACATCAGGCCTACGTTTTTTCCCCCTAAGAAATTAATAAAATGTGTTCTGTAAAACCTCATTTCCCAAGCAGCTACTATATAAAAAAATAAAAAAAATCATTTATAAAATGTTTCGTTTGAACATTTTTGCTGTTAGTACTCAAGTTCCAAAGGGCTCTTGCACTTCAATGTGCGTAGTGATTTGAAAAATATACTTACAACAACGACCCCACAAAATTATTTTAAATTCCTATAATTTGAAACTATCATCACCTAATTTGGTTATACCATTATTAAATTTGATTTTAATTTAAACCCTAGTTTCCACTGTCTAAGAATGTTGCACTTGCACCTAGCTGCAAGGTGCGCTAAGATCCGTTCTTTTTAGGGTTATAAAACAACGTAAACTCTAAAAAAAAAATTGTTGTTTAAACTCTTACCACTTCACCTTAACTAAGAAATTAGTAAGGCTCTTCCTAATAGACCCACCAACTGTTAGACTTCAAACCATTTTTACCCGCACAAATTGAAAATCAACCTTCCATCCGCTCGAGGAAAGCATTACTACTAATGTACTTCAAAACGTCTAATTATCTCTTCAAGTAGCTATAATTTTGTCATAGATTTCCATTTCATTTCCCCGGCATCTAGCCTAGAAACTAATGAGTTCCTTCAAGAAAAATCTGAACAAAGTAGATCAACTTTCAACTCCCACATTCACAAAAACAACATAACAATTCAGCAGTAACCAAAACACCATCCAATCAAAGTTCAACTTCGATGAAAACAAGTCAATAGCAGCAAAAATTACAAAAATCCGCAACAAAAAACACGGAAGACCTCACAAACCAGGAAACAAACACCAATTAGAAGCAACAATCAGCTGAAGGAGAAGAAACATAAGCAAAACATAAATCAAAAGCAAAAACAGAGACTAGAAATCAATAAACATGATGGAAACAAGAGAGTAAAATGGATTAAAATGAGGAAATGAAAAGAAAACCCTAGAATGGAACCTGGAGGCAAGAAGAGAGAGAAGTAGCGAATGAGGGAGGGAGGGAGTTACCGAGAGCTGAAAAGCCGATTGAGCAGCATCGGACATGAAAGAGAAATGAAGAAAAATGGCGCGGGAAGAATGAAAAATTTTGGGGGGAAGAAGGAAGTTAAATTGCCCGACTTCCCAGTTTTTCTCTGTGAAATTCGGCTGTGTTTGTGTGTCTCTCTGTCTTCCACCCTCCCAACTCTCCAGTTTTCTGGTTCTTTTCATCCCATTTTTATACCGTACTTTTCGCAGGCCCAAGCCCAATCAAAGTAGACATGTCACCCGGCCCGGTCGACACGTCCCCGCTTCCTATTTCAATTCTTATTCCTGCCAAAAATAAAATAATAAAAATATAATCCCTGTCCTCGATGTCCTCGAGACCATTTCATTCACGGAGAAATATCTTTCTCTACTCTCTTAGTATTCTTTACCCCATTCGAGATAGGTCCCTATGAGTTAAATGAACATCTTATTCTGAAAAGTGCTCCAGACTTTTCAACCCTAGTTTTGTTCGGTCTTTAAAATCCACGTCCATTTCCAACACAAACTTTCCAACTTGTCATTAAATGCAAAAACGTAAAACGAACACGGGTTTTAATACCTTTGACCTTTCACAAATTTTCAAAAATATCCTTACTAAAAAACGTATTCGTTTTCTTCCTCTCTCAACGAACTCTTTCTAGCTGGGACCATTTCCATTTTGTTCTTAATAGTTCTCACTCCCTCGAGAAGACAAGCTACCAAAAGTTTGTGTATTCGGAGTTCCCCTCGGTTTTGGCTAATAATATCCAAAAGGTTCCTCCTTATTTCAATGAAAATTAATGCAAAACTTTGATTTATAAAAATTACCTGCAACCGAACACCAAATAAAAATCGAGTTTTCCGTCTTTTAAAAATGTAGAGAAGATTAGTGCAAAATAATGAGTTTTTTTCTTTAAATTTCTCGATGTGTGTGTTTGTAACAAACAATCGATTAACATAGTTTTCAATTACGACGGGAAGGAAGAAATATGCGCGTGTGTGCGTGCGTGTGTGCGCGTGGAATGAGCTAGGGTTTCTTAGGTATTTTGAAGATTTAATTTAATTTTTTTATTGAACATTTTATCCACTCTTTGTAGGAAAGATTAGTTGTAGACTTGCTCAAAGGGACCCCTAATCAAAGGGAAGTACCCCTATATCCTACCTAGGGACCTTTTCAATTCAAGGAGTCTTCCTAGAACCACAAGTTTTGTTTTTTTTTTTTTTTTTTTTGTGTTTTTTTTTTTGTTTTTTGTTTTTTGTTTTTTTTTTTTTTTTTTTTTTTTTTTTTTTTTTTTTTTTTTTTTTTAATTTTGATATTCAATTTTGAGCATACAAGGACTCTAGGTCTAGTAAAAGGGTTCGTCGGTTCGTCTCGTAACAGGGTTGAGCTACATACAAGTTCTCTATAAGGTTGTTGCATCTCGGGAGTGAAGTGCCAAAAAAAAAAACTCGATGTATAGTGGTAGAGAAAATCTTCTATGTGGACATCATTTGCTAAAGGTGCTCTTATTTTGTTTGTTGATACGAATGACTCCATGACATGAGAGTGTGTACAACACAACTTCGATTTTATTCAGATTTAAACAAACTAAATGTAACAAACCAGATTCCTCGTTACCAGATATTGTTCTCTTTGGGCTTTCCCTCAAGAGTTTAAACTCTCCCGTTAGCAGATATTGTCCTGGGCTTTCCCTCAAGTTTAAACCCTCAGGGCCAGGGCAAGGGTGTTTTGGGCAAGGGTGTTTTGTTCTCCTCCCCCAACCAACTAATGTGGGGCATCATAATCCACCCCCCTTCGGGGCCCAGGGTCCTCGCTGGCACTCGTTCCTTTCCCCAATCAATGTGGAACCCCTCCAAATCCACTCCCTTTGGGGGCCAATGTTCTTACTGGCACATCGCCTCGTGTCTACCCCCTTCGGGGAACAGCGCCTCGTGTCTACCCCCTTCGGGGAACAGCGAGAAGGCTGGCACATCGTCCGGTGTCGGGCTCTGATATCATTTGTAACGACCAAAATCCACCGATATTGTCCTCTTTAGGCTTTTCTTTTCGGGCTTCTCCTCAAGGCTTTAAAATGCGTCTGCAAGGGAAAGGTTTCTGCCGTGTTTTGTTCTCCTCCCCAACCAATGTGGGACATCACAGTAATTAAAAGTTTAAAGTTAAGCAATAAATACCTGATGAAATATGAATATGAAGATAATTCTAGCGGGCTGCTTCTACTTCTTGTGCTATAATGAGTTGATAAAAAACATACACAATTGAAGTTTGAATTGACGATATTGAATAATGTACAAATAACTAAAAATAGAAACTAACCACCGATCTCATAACAAATCTTATAAAATATTTAAACTAAATACCTAAAAATACTCTTATGAGCTAATCAAATTCTTATAACAATCCCTCCTTTTAACTTCTTCTTAGTCAAGAATTAGTTAAGTCAGAAAAACTCTGTACACCCAGTTCACCCAACTTCCAAAATGCTTCTAATTTTAGAGGATTTGTCAACAAATCAGGAAGCTGATTTTGGGTACCACAAAATAATAAATTAACCTTTCATTCTTTTGTAAAATCTCTAAGAGAATGAAATCTTACTCTTATGTGTTTGGAACGTCCATGTACAATTGGATTTTTGGATAGCTTAATAGTTGAAGTTATCACACATAGCTTGTGGTTGATAAGGTTCTGTCAGCAACAAACTCAGCTTCTGTGGTTGATAAGGTGGCTATAGGCGGCTTACGAGAAGACCAAGTTATTGCTCCTCCATTCATCATAAACACATAGCCTGAAGTACTCTTGTTATCTTCCATGTCTCCGACATAGTCACTACTATCAGTAAATCCATTTAAATCACTACCACCTCCTCCCTTTCTATAAAATACACCATAATCTACTGTATCTTTCAAGTACCTTAAAACCCTTTTAGCTGTTGCAAAATATTGTTGTATTGGACATGCCATAAAACAACTAATCAAACTTACAACAAACATAAGATCAGAGTAGCTGTGAGATAAATCAAACTTCCCACTATTTGTTTATACAAAGTTACATCTACTTTTGCACCATTTTTATTTTTGCCAATTTTCTGTCCTGGAACAATGGGATTACAAACAGAATTGTAATTCTCTATACCACTTCCCACTATTTGTTTATACAAAGTTACATCTACTTTTGCACCATTTTTATTTTTGCCAATTTTCTGTCCTGGAACAATGGGATTACAAACAGAATTGTAATTCTCTATGCCACTTCCCACTATTTGTTTATACAAAGTTACATCTACTTTTGCACCATTTTTATTTTTGCCAATTTTCTGTCCTCGAACAATGGGATTACAAACAGAATTGTAATTCTCTATGCCAAATCGATTTAAAACTTCAGCAACATACTTTTTTTGATATATAAAAATAACATTTAATCTTTGTATTATCTCTATTCCAAGAAAAAATCTCATCTGACCTAAGTCAGTTATATCAAACTATTTCTTAATGGAACGTTTAAATTCCTGTAACGACTCGGAAAAAGAAAAAGAAAGAAAAAAAAAACACAGTTGCCGGAAAACTCGTGAGTTTTCCAGCGACCGCCGAGTTTCACGGACCCCACACGAAATGACAGCCACACCTCACTTAGCCTTCAACCCACGATTCCCAAAATCGATCAAAGTACCTGCAAACAGAGAAAATGACGAAAATACGAGAGAGAGAGAGAGAGAGAGAGATTTCGAATAACGTCAGCGAGTTTCCAATTCCTCCGACGAGCCCCAAACCACCCTAAAACCGATGCCAAACGCTCAGTTACCACCACGAGAAGGATCCCTAACGAAAGCACAATAACTTAAGGTACATTTTGTGCCTTTTCGTAAGCGCCGTTGCGGTAACCGAGGTCGGAAAATCTAATTTTCCTAAACGTTCTTAGATCTGTGGTTTTAGGAACTTTTAGGCCGCAAAACTTTGAGGAAGGAAAGAAGGACGACAAACAACGAGGAAAAGGAAGAAAGAAGACCAAAATAGGCAACGGAAACGCTGCGGGAAGGAGAGAGAAGACGCGCCGAAAAATCGGCCGAAGTCGGGTAAGGAAGACGAGATCTACGGATCTAGGTCAACCCAAACCCAAAACCTGAGAGAGCCAGCCCGATTCTTTCCCTCGGTCTCTGCCTTCGGCCTAGCCCAACTATAGCGGCCCAAACCTCAAACCAGCCTAGAAGCAACAGTTCAGCTGAACCAACCTGAGACCCAGACCCACGGTCCAATCGAACCAGACTGCAACACAAACACTTGTGGCCCAACCCAGTAGGTCGAGGCCCAACGATTAGTTTGGCCCAATAGGCCAAGGCCCAACGATTAGTCTGGCTCAGTAGGCCGAGGCCCAACAATTAGTCTAGCCCAGTAGCCTTTTGCAGCCCTCGACCCGAACTGCGACCCGAACCGAACTGTGACTCGCGCCTCAACCCGACGCTACCACACGACATGGCTCGTTCTGCTGCTGCCACGTGTCAAACAACGACACAGAGGGTCCCTCAGCTTGGCTCGGTGCAAACAGCTCGGGCTCCCTCCGATGACGCACCAGCGGCTGTTTGACTTGGCACACCTGTTTTCAATTCGGTTTCCACTGTTTCGACCCCCTCCTAGATCTGTTTTCGGTCCCAATTAAGGTATCCGAGACCGGTTTAAAGCTGTATTTCACATTTATTAAATTACTGGTTAATTAATTGTGGAATACTAACGGAAGATGGTGAACGATGTGATAGGAAACAAACCCTGGCAATGTAGGAAGCAGCTCTCACGGAACGGGAGCTTACGTTTAGCTAATTAGGGAATACTTCGGCTAAAGCCAACTAAGTAAGTGGCCTTATGTAACGACCGATCTTCAAAAATACCGAATCATGGGTCACCACATGGACTCAAGAGTAAAAAAAAAAAAAAAAAACTTTCAATACTTCTTATAGTTTGAACAGGGGACTAAAAGTTAAAAGTTGCCTGATATACATTTCAAACAAAATAATACAAAACATATAACGAAAATCCGCGGAGTCACATATAAATAAACGGTTACAAAATATCGTAGGTTTTCCAAAAACGTCAAAATCATAACCAAAATGACATGGGAGAAGAGGACTCAATCTAAGGGCCCCCTTCTGCAGCTGCACGACTCCACACGTCCCTGCCACCGACCCAGATCTACTTTTCTCCTGAAAAATAGAAACAACACAGAATGAGTATATAAACAATACCCAGTAAGCAACTTGCTCGTAAGCTCTTGTCGAACTTAGCCCTATTCACGAGATCCTAAGTTTTATGCTCGAACAATCATAGTCAGAGACCTAGTGGTGCCTGGCAACATCTAACTGTTCCTAAGATTAGTAACTACCTGCCACTGTGCCTCTCTAGGCCAGGTCAGTCACTACATGTCTTACGCCATTGTCGACTCAGATCAGTAAAACTATCTGTTTTAGAAACAGTAACTACCTGTCACTATGCCGCTCGGCTGGATCAATAAAAGGCCATGGCTCGTCCCACTAAGCACCTCTGACGTGTTTCCATAGTAATATACTATGATTACCCTCAACCCCTTGTGGGTGACTACGAAAACGGTACAATGTCATCTATGTGCTTCATAACTTATGATAACTAGCACCTAATAAATGATCCAACTCACAAAGGGTAACAATGGGCTACCCAAGCCCCACACCCAATGCCTAACAAAGAACCACGACAACAACACGTCGCCATGCTAAGTCACATAATAACCATCTAGCTCAACATAAAAACATACCATCCCATATGCCTATACAAAATTTCACATTCATGCCAACGAAACTATATAACCATAACGACAATCAAAGTACAACCACATACATCATCGAAGTACCACCTCCATGAACTAACTTTATCCATTCCTAAATACGATACTAAATTGTTTGGCCACAAATCCAAACCGACTCCTACAAGCAATTACTTAAATCTTGCTCTAGATGGTTACTTACCTGATCGTAGACTTCCTAAAACTTTATCGAGTCTTCAAGTGTCCCCTTGACTAAGTTTGGAATTTTCCTATAATAAGGCATTATCGAGTGTGTGAGTCAAATACCTAAATCTGAATAAAGACGAATCAAATGGTGCGAAATGGGAAAAATCAGGTTTCGGTTCTGTATAGGTGGGTCGGGTCGGGTCAGGTCGTGCCCCCTTAGTTTTCAGCCTCTTCTTCCCACCTTCTTCTTGATCTTTCTTTCCTCTCAACACCCCATGCCTTCTTCTTCACAAGGACTCACAAACTTCCCTCGACAATAACCTAGGTACACCGATCCAGTGAAATGTATTAGGGCTTTGGAAAACAACAATGAAAATCACACCACTAGGACTTACCATCGGCGTTCTCCCTTCCTCAACCGTTCGGCCCACCGTTGCTGACGAGCGCTTCAAGCTCGTCGTTCGTCTCCTCCGCTCCACCCTCTCCTTTGTCTTCTTCTCCTTTTCTTTTTTCTTTTTCTCTTTCTTCTTTTCTCTTTTCCTCCCCGCGACCTTTCTTTTTTTTTCTTTTTTTTTAAACCCTAAAAGAGTAGTACAACTGGCTTTTCTCTCTCCTCACTTGTTACCAGCTGTATGGCTCTTACATCTTACTATAGGATAGGCCAAAGATTGTTTGAATTATGATGATATGTGAGTATGACGTTATGTTGTGATGTCTGTTAAATGTACGTTATTTATGTTTCGATGCATGACGTACATGTTATATTTGATGCACTTAATGTCTTCTATGATGAGTATGATGTATGCATGACGATGTTATTAACATGATGATGTTTTCCATGTTGAACATGCCTATTGATGTTGTTTACCATATTGCATCATGTTGTTAGATCGACATAGGACACAACCCTAAGAGTATGAAAATGATATTAATGTAAATATCCATGAGCACGTGTTACATAGTGTAACCAAGAGATGAGACTAGAGGGTTGTGTCAGAAGAGATATATAATTGAACTTAGAGGGACCTCATGCCTATTGTATGTTCATAAGCATAGGGCTACTTTCCCTAGAGATGATGAGTGCGGACGCGCACCGTATGATGAGCGCGAATGCACACAGGTGCGAACGCACATAGATGAGGGTGTTCATGAGGCGCATACACTATGGGGTTCCGCTGACCTCCGGACGTCGCTACAAATTAGCTTAACCAAAGGGTCCAAGGGGTGTGCGAGTGCCCTAGGGATTCACACTCGCACATGTGAGTCGTGTGTAGGGAAGTACTACACATTCAATTTGTCCGAGACTGGAGGTCACCCTTAAGATGATTAAAGATAGGTCCCTAATTCATGATTGCATGTGTTTGCATTAGCATGACCCCTATAGTGGGGTCACTTACTGATTCGAAATACTCAGGCCGTGTGTCATTTTTTTTTTCAGGTAAAGGCAAGGCTCCCATGTACAGTTGACAGTGGCATCGTGATCAGAGACTGACGTGTGCATCAGAGACTTGCAATTCCATATTCCATGCTCTTGTGTGTAGTCTTGTACAACCGATCTTGCTTTGTATTTATCAACTTCTCCAGACTCATTTAGCTTGGTTTTATAAATCTATTTCACTCCTATTTTCTTCGCTTCAGCTGGTAGAACCACGAAATTCCATGTTTGATTTTTTTCAATGGATTTAATTTCTTCATCCATAACCAATCTGCATTTTGAGCTTTTGACAGCTTCCTCAAAATTCACAAGATCTGAAATCATCAAGAATGTCATATTTTTTTCATCCTCTTCATATAAACCTTCACCGAAATTATAATTTGCTAACCATACAGGTGGATGTTGATTTCTCCCCTCTCTAATTGTCAAATCTGGTGCAACAGTTACTGGAAAATTGTTTTCAGCAATTGGTCAATTTTTTCAGCAACCGGTTCAATCGTTTCCTCTGTCATTCCTCCTCCTTCAGCTGTGTTCTTATCAATTTCAATATTTTCCTCAATCCAATTTTTCCGTTGCTCTCATTTACCCATTTTTGGAAATGGAGTCTGATGTTGCTTGCGTTTCATACATGCCTCACAAGTGGTGTTTGGAGCTACAATTTGCGGGAGGCCTTTCACCATGTTTTTGTGTTTCAAGGTGCACAAGCCTTTGTAGTCGAGATGACCATAACGATAGTGCCAAAGTATTGACTGATCCGTATTTGAAACTTGGAGGCATCTTTCTTCATTTGTTGTGGTAGATAGTTCATTACGCAAAATAAACTGCCGATTTGCGCTCATAATTGACTATGCTATTTTTCCTTTTTGTGGATGATAAATGCACATACATCATCTTTAAACAACACTACTACTTCCTTTTCTTGTAGTTGTTCAACGTTCAAGAAATTATTTTTGAGTTCATGTACCCAATACACATTACTAATAGTGCAACGAACGCCATGCAAAGTTAATTTCACTGCACCCTTTCCCATAACTTCATACTTGTATTATTTCCAAGTTTGACAATGTGGAAAAATGTCTTGTCTAAGCTTGAAAACATACATTCACTTGCACACATAAGGTTTGAGCAACCAGAATCTAATGCACACATATGGTTTGAGCAACCAGAATCTAAGAGTCAAGCATCACTCATTTTTGCTTCATGTCTTTCCATATGAGCCATTAACAGCATTTCATCCTCTTCTTCTAGCTCTGCATAATTCAATTCCTTATTCATCTTTGGACATTCATATTGAAAATGACCCGAGTCATGACACCTATAACATTCAACCATTGCTTTGTTGAAAGTTGATCTTCCTCTTCCGCATCCTTTGCCCTTGTAAGTTCCTCTTCCTCTATTACTTATTTTCGTTGGTCCTTAGACTTTTAGAACTTGCTTCTCTCCATTAATGCTGGATCTTCGAAATTTTTGTTCATGCACCACTAATGAACTTTGTAATTCATCAATAGACATGTTATCAGTATCTTTGGATTCCTCAATTGATACTACAACATAAGTAAATTTTTCAGTCAGGGTATGCATATTTTTTCTACAATTTTCTTGTCTGGCATATCTTCTCCATTGCTTCTCATCTTGTTAGAGATTATCATCACTCTTGCAAAATAATCTGTGATGCTTTCATCCTTCTTCATCTTTAGGATCTCAAATTCTCTCCTTAATGCATTAAGAAGAGATTTCTTCACTTTTTGGTTTCCACCAAATTTTCGGTTCATTGAGTCCCAAACAATCTTGGTTGTACGACGATTCAAGAGTTGTTCAAAGACAGTACGATCAATTGCCTGGAAGGGGTAATGCTTTACTTGGTGATCTTTGAGTCTAGCATCATCAAGGTGACCATTTTGTGCCTCAGTCAACATTGTTCCTTCCTCTGGTTCTGAGAAACCAATCTCCACCCCACTCCATAGACCCTTTGCTTGAGAAAATTTTCCATCAGCTCACTCCAATGATCATAGTGACCATTAAAGTGAGGGATCTTCGCTAAAGTTTTGTCTTTCACTCGTACTCTCTCTATTTGATCACTCAAAAATTGCGGCTTTGATACCAATTATTAGGTTTTGACATAACGAAGCCAGAAACAAAACTATTGAATTTTGAAGTGATGATATTATTGAATACTGAAATTATAGCTTTATAAATAACCATAAATAGAAACTAACCACTAATCTTGGAAACAAATCTGGAGTCTAATACTCATGAAGTCCTTAATGCTCACATGAAGTCTAATACATGGACCATTGTAAAATTTAGAGAATTGAACGTGAAATTGATGTCATGGATTTATATAGATTGACTTGGATACAAATGAAAAGTCGAACTTTCATTAAGGATAAATTGGGGACACCAGCCTAAGTAATCAAGTAAGTGACCTTACTATTGGCATGGTTATATTTGATGCTAACACGTGCCCTATGGTTCTACACATGTCATAAATTTGATATGTGTGAATCGTTTATGAATCGATATGACTATGATATGTTATGCATGTGCTATGATATGTGAATGATATGATAACTCTTACGTTATGATGTGTTCAATGATATATGTGAGGTAGGATACGAGAGAGATGCGATAAATGTAATGTAACTGTAACGATTCGACTTTTTGAAAAAAAAAAAAAATAATAAAATAAAGGTCTCACGAAATCTCCATCGTGGAATTTCTGGCAAGACATTTATTGCCTAATAAAAACATTCCTATTTCTCTAAGTTTCCTTATTCTAAAACCCTATAATACCTTATTGGGAAATGTCTTGAGATTCATTTTATATTTTATGCCCAACCATTTACCTCCCTTAAAAACGATTTTACTCCCAAAGTTGCCTTTGGTGTCTGAGTGTGTCTGGGAGAACGAAAAAATCAAGAGCGTCTGAAGGGAAATCGAGGGGTTTGTTCATTGGGTATTTTGAAGGACTCTTGGAACATTGGGGTTGTTGTTTTCGGATGAAGAAGGTTTTCGGCCCTTCCGAAGTTGTTTCCGCCCTTATTTTTACCATTTAAGGTCAATATGGTTCCTAACCGTCAAAGACAGGTTGTGTTGGGGGTTTATTTTATTAAATAGCACGAGGTTTAGCTAGGGTATGTTATGAAAGGTTCCTAAATTTTTATGTGGTTCTTATAGGACGTAATTAACCGTTGGAATTAGCTTGTTTTGTGAGTGACTTCAGCCAAGGCCGTCGAGGTAAGTGACCTTATTGTTGGAGTTAGCTTATTGCGTGATGTATGATGGTGTGTGCCCTATGGACCCTGCATGCACCATATCTTATGTGATATGATTATGTGATGTATGGATTATGTTGACTATTTACGCTATGAAAAGTTATGGATTGTGTTGACGGGTGACTGTTTATGAAATGCTTATGGAATTGGAACGTATTTTCATGTTATGTGATATGTCATATAATGTAAGTTATGTAATATGCCATGTAATGTAAGTTATGTAATATATCATGTAATGTAAGCAACGTATATGTAATGTTAGTAATGTTTATGTAATGCCATATTAGGTATGTTAAGGAACCTCATGCATATATGTATGTCACTTGCATTGGGATTCTTCCTCTTTATGTTATGAAAGAATGAAATATTATATTTATGTTCGCCATTAAAGCAAATTCCATCGCCCCCACAAAAAAAAAAAAAAACGAAAAAGAATCCATACCCGAGACCACTCCTCTTCAACCTAAAGCTTGAACTCTCAATGCTAAGAAAAAAAATGGAGAAAAAAAAGTCCTAATTGCTCGTTGTCAGGAAATTTGCATCACCAATGGAGGTGTCTGAATCGAAGGTAATTGGGATGTAGAAAAAAAAAAAAAAGTATCCTTATTGTTTAGGTGAGTTGCATCACAAATGTGGCCACACTGAAAACTATAGGATGCTAGCAAAAGAGTCGAGCTAAGGGGAGAATTAGTGTTAGCCTGTATAGTCATCCCTTGAAGACTTAGGTGATTTGCACCACAAGTGGAAGCACCCAGAGAATAGGGGGATGACTTGAAGGATTCTTGGGAGAAAATTTTTTTTTGTCATGACAAGAGAAAGTTAATGAAATAAATTATGAACTCAAGTCACAAAAGCAAAGGTAAAAAGGAATGGTAATCGTTTTAGAAGTGTTTTGGGGAATACGGTGGAAGTGAGGAATGTGTTATTTTTTGTAAGATTTGGTGATAAGTATAGGGTGAAATGTGGGAAATAACTAATTTGAGGAAGGAATATAAAGAATGTGATCTAAATCATGTCTTTGATGAATACTCTACGAACATTTTGTTAATGAGAAAAAAAGGGGAGAGTGGAGAGAATGATTGCTCAAGGATGAGCAATCTTTTAAGTTTGGGGTGTGATAACTGACTAAATGTAGAGTCCTATCAAGTTTTTTTGTAGTTAATATTGCACTCTTATTCACCATTTTCTCATTTATTCCTCATTTATTCTACTTAGTGAGCATGAAATCGTTTATTGCGGTCCAACATGAAAAGTATATGATTTTGCATAAATTGATCTTAATTGTATATTTAATTGAGTTATGTGGTAAAATTTCAGACATTTATGCTAAATCATGTGGGAGTAGCAAATTTGGAAACAAATGGGGGAGGATATGGAAATTTTAAATCCACGTCAGCAGTCCAAGTGGGTCATTGACTAGCAATGAGAAACATCTTATTGGACAACTTATTCCTTTTCAGCCCTAAAGAGGAACTCATGCTCAATATAAAAGGAAAAGGAAGACCAAGAGGAGGATACACATTTTTGGGGGAGAAAATCGAATTACACAGTAGCAGTTTCTGCTGCAGTGAACTGCTGTGAAACCCGAGAAAAAGAAGAAAACCCTAATCCAGCAGCTGTTGATAGTAGAAGGAAAAGGAGACCGACAAGGATTGATTAGGGCAAAGAGGTGGACGTGAGAGCTCAAGAGAAGGGAACTTCCATTGACGAACGACAACAAACCGGGATAACTCTCTATTTCCTTATTCTCTTTCCTTATTCCATCAATTTTATATGATGAAGATGCATATTCCTCTGTTTAATTCAGTTTGTATGGAGAGCTAAACTTAATAGGGGAGGCAAGAGAGTTTTATATAGTTTAAGTATGTTGACGGTATGATTTTAGTTTATTAAAGAGTTGTTGTTAATGATTTACATGTATGTTTAATTAGCTACTTTACATACATAGTTGTTCTCTTATTCGAGAGAAGAGAGGGAGCAATGAAATTCTCTTTAATACTCTAGTTCCATAGCAAGGAGACTTGAAGGGTAATAAAAGGGTTATGAATAATTCTTCTCCTACAGCCTTGTTAATAGAAATTACAACGATTATGGAAATAATCACCATTCATGACCCTCGAAAGTGGGCTTGAGAATCTATTAAAGGGAACTAAAATCTACCACAAACTCAACAACTTATCTATTTAATCTCTCTTAACCGAACCTTCCTCATTATAATTGATTTTCTCATCATTTTCTGTTTTCGACAGCAGTGACACTCTGTTTTAGTTTTGTTTAAATAGTTAAAATCTCCAACGCCCATTTGAATGTTACCCAAAAACTCACTTAAATTTCCAGCGATAAAATTAACCAAAAAGATAGGTTCCCTGTGGAATCGATAATGTACATATTACTTGCTACTTGTGATAGTGTATACTTGCACTTATTCTTGTGAATTTTACGTCATTTTATTATATACATCCACAAGCGATCAAGATAGGTTCCCCGGCAACGGCGCCAAAAACTTGATCGGTTTTTGGCGTCATTTTATTATATACATCCACAACCGACCTAGAATAGAAAAGCACCCAAGGCCATGTAAGATTTACGAAAAGTTAGGTCCCGCTCATATGTTGCATGTGTTTGCATATTTAACCCCAACAGTGGGGTGGCTTACTGAGTATTTCATAAAATACTCAAGTCATGTGCTACCTACATTTTTCAGGTAAAGGCAAGACACCAGTGTACGGATGACGATGGAGCTGAGGACATTATGGAAGTTGAAGAGGGGGCATTATTAGTAGTTTACGTTTATTTGACTGTTTTAAGCTAAAACATTGAACATTGTTTTTATTTAGAATTTTCTGAACTCAGTTACTGAAGGTTTTACTCTCGCAGACATGTTTGGTTTGGATTTTTGGACCTTTATGTTAGACTTCGTTTTGTTTTTCAAAGTTATTTATGATGAACTTCCGCTTAATGATTTATTTATGTATGGGTGACGTCACTAATTAGGTTAAGAAAATTAGGAGCATTATAGTAATGTTATGACTAAGATATGATTGACATAGCGATATGGTTAGATTATGTATAGAAAAGGATATGATTATGATAGATTGATAGAACGATATAGTTAAGATACGTTCCTGTAACGGTATGAATAGGATACACTTATGAAACAATATGATTAGGATGCGTCCCTGTAATGGTAAGACTAGGATATGTTCATGAAACAATACGACTTAGGATATGTTGGGATATGGTATGACTAAGGTATGTTCATGAAATGATACGACTCTGAGATGTATAAGGACAATAAGACTATGACAAGTTTAAGAATCGATATGGCTAGGATATGCATATGGAAACGATATGACTAAGGTATGTTTATGAAATGATACGAATATGAAATGTATAAGGACGATAAGACTATGACAAGTTTAGGAAACGATATGGCTAAGAAATGCATATGGAAACGATATGACTACGAAGTGTTTGCGAAATGATATAGAATATGTTATGGTATGAGATATGTGATAAATTGACATGTTAATGATATGATATATTGTGATACACTCGTGGATAGGCTAGTCAGTGTGCAGGTAGAGCTTGCTTCCAAGCCCCCGCGAACACAATCTTTACCTTTGAATATCTAGGAGTGACATGTGATAACCACTAATAAGCGCTCCAAGTCAAGTCGGACCGCAGGTACTAAGCCAAGTTGCACATGAATCTTGGATCGAATACAGTTTGAGTTGGGCTAACCCGCGACATGCATCGTGATCTGAAGCCAAACGCGCCTCTCCACCCAACACTCAAAATGTGTCGATCATTGAGGCGAACACATTCTTCTCTCCTCCGGCAGTTGCATGTCCTCGCGTAAGTCTCCTAAAACTTCAAAAAAATTTAGATTTCAATCAAAACTCGTTTTCAACCTATTTTCTTTAGATTTTTGTAACCCCTCTCACAAAATTGACTAAGAAGGGAAAATCATTTACATGAAGTAGACAATGTGAAGATAGCTTCCAAGAACTTAAAGCAGAGATTGGTGTTAGCACTAGTTCTAAACCATGCTGACAGGAGATGGGGGACTTTGTAGTGTAATGATCCGAAATTTTTTGCTTAATTTAAGGTCGCTACTGTATACTTACCATAAACATTGAATGCGGAAGACTTATTAAAATTTCATAAAACATAACCTTTATCTTAAAACACAGCCATGGAAAGTGTTTCGAAAACATCTTTAAAACGACATAACAAAAGTCTAAATAAAAAGAATAAAAGTTGAAGTTAAAAACATCCTATTCTAGCCTAAGTCTAAGAAAATAATTACCACTATCCTACGCATGTGCCATGGTCTCGAGTTGCGATGCCGTTGTCAGCCATACAGGAATGCCTTGCCTTAACCTGAAAAATGTAGTAGCACATGACTTGAGTAGTTAAAAGAAATACTCAGTAAGTGACCCCACTATTGGGGTTAAATGCAACAATCACATGCAATGAAAGGATGGGACCTATCTTTCGTTTCGTTTCGTTTCGTTTTCCCTACGGTGCTGTCTTAATGAGTAATTTTGGACTTGTACCATATACTCTACACACAGCCCGTACGTGTGAGTATGGGTTCACCAGCTAGTTCGCATACCGCTGGGCCACTTTCCTTATCCGGTGGGCATACTCTGGGAGACCCTTATGCCGGAACCTGTTAGAACTAGTAACCGTCACGGCAGCGCTATGCAAAGCATAACTATCGTCGTCCTGCCATTGGATGTACGTGTCTGTACCCTCGTGATGGGATAGGGGTATCCCCCACATGCATGAGGTCCCAAAACTTTTCCATTTTCATTATCCTTTAATACAACCCCGCTAGCATTATGTACATATCATATCATTTTTCATATCGTTTCAGATATCATTCATCATTCATATCATATTGTTTCTCATTCTTCAGTTCTCAAATCATACATAATTCTAACGGGGTTATATTTCATGCCATTTATCGTAATTTCATGTCATTCATATCATGCTGTATACACACAATTTAAGAGACCTAACATAACGTTCTATGCTTTTAACATAACATTTCATCATATACACATCATACCATGACATATTGCATCACAATGTATCATATCATAAACAAGTCATAACGTAAATCGTAGTCATATCGTTTTCTAACTTATCATAGCCTTAACGTTCTTATACCTATCACAGAGATATCATTACGTGAACGTACCTCAGTCATATCATCACAAGAACGTAACCTAACGCTATCGTTCTATCAATCTATCACAAACCTATCCCTTTCTACCCGTAGCTTAACCATATTCTTTCATCAATCTCTCTTATCCATATCACTCTGGTATGTAACCTAACCTTAACGTTTCATGAATGTATTTTACTCCTATCGTTACATTTCCTTTTGTGCATCCTTCTCGTATCCTATCTCAAACATATCCTTGAACATATCGTACCGTAATTATTATCATACAATTCACATATTATAACATATACATAACATATAAGAAACATATCAATCCACAGACAATTCACACATATTAATATATATGACACGTGCAGACCCATGGGGCACGTGTCAACATTAAATATAACTATGCCGATAGTAAGGTCACTTAATTGGCTAGCTTAAGTCGTTGTTACGAATATATCTTTAATGAAAGTTCGATTCCGTCCTTTGAAATCCGAGTTAACCTATATGAGCCCATGACATTAGTTTCAGGTTTGAACACTACAACATTATTTCTCTAATTTACATTGGTCTATTGTTAAAAGTCTGAAATGTTATATATCTATAATTATATTTTTATTAAAAATCTTATTTTTCATGGTTACTATTGTATAAGAAAGTAGATACAGCTATTTCAAGTTATTCTCGGCTTTACTACTCTCTGTATTTACCCTCTGTGTTTACCTTTCCCTCTATATTTAGTATGTGGCTTTTAATTCCCTAATTTTTTTTTATTTGTTGCCTTCTAATTCTGTTTTCATGCATTCCAAATTTCGAGTGAATTACTGTTCTAAATCTTTCCTTATCTCAGTGTTTCTTGGTCATTCTATCTTTAATCTATTCATTTGGCTGCTGATAAAAATTTAATCTAATATTACTAATCTGACATGATTTACTTATAAATGATCGACATTTAGTTTCTAACTTAGAGCTAGACCATTAGTTTCTATCTCAAAGCTAAACCATTGTAATAATTCAATGAAGATCTAACTATAATTTGGTTGTGATTTCTAAAAAAAATAGGATAAAAGAAAATGAAGAATTAATATATACGATCAAGATATATCTTGACGTAAATCTTCGATGAATCTCAACTGGTTAAAGGTCATTTTTTTTTCAAGTAAATCTAACCATTATTGTTTTTCTGTTTCTTTTTGCAGTAACTGTTACTTTACTTTCTGGCGGATGGGTTGAGGAGTTATTATTATTATTATTATTATTTTTATATAATTATTTTTATTTGTTTATTTGTTTATTTATTTTTGGGCTATTACATTGTAGTATACAACCATGCATCGAAGAAGGGGTTGGGATGTGTCCTCATGCAACATGGGAAGGTTATCGCCTATGTCTCGTGTCAACTAAAAGAATATGAGAAGAATTATCCTACTCCTGATCTTGAGCTAGCATTAGTAGTGTTTGCGTTAAAGATTTGGAGGCACTATCTGTACGGGGAGAAGATCCAAAATTTTCACTGACCATAAAAGCCTAAAGTATTTCTTCACCTCAAAAGAGAACATATGAGACAAAGAAAGTGGTTACATTTAGTAAGGACTATGATGTGGAGATGGTCTATCATCTTGGAAAAACCAATATGGTGGGCGACGCACTAAGTAGGAAATCACCACGTACATCGACACTAATCACTAACCACGACCATGATCGTGATATGGAACATGTCGAGGTAGCCATGTTCGTCACTACACAATTTGCCTAGCTTACAATACAACCAATATCGAGACACCGCATTATTGATGAGGAATAGATGGACTCAAAATTGATCAAGAAATGGAGGTTATTAATCACAGAACAGACTAAGGAGTTTTCGCTAGCATCTGGCAAGGGACTCTTATATATCATGGACAGTTGTGTGTGCCGAGCAGTGAGGAATTGAGGATAGTAACTCTAACCGAGGCCCATTGTTCGCGATTCTCAATACATCTAGGGAGTACCAAGATGTATAAGGATTTGAAGCAATATTCTTGGTGGCGGAATATGAAGCGATATGTAGCTGAATTTGTAAGAAAATGTCTCAATTGTCAACATGTTAAAGCTCCAAGGCAAAGACCTTCGGGATTGTTACAACCTCTTAATGTGTCAGAATGAAAATGGGAGAATATTGCAATGGACTTTATCGCTGGGTGCTTGGGACAACCAAGGGCTATACGTGTTGGGATCGATACCAGTTGTTAGCTCTGATACCAGTTGTTAGGATCGCACAACAACGCACACGCTCGATCTGGATGAACACAAAGAACAGGATAGAGAAAATTGCAAGGAGAACTCTGGCTAAAAGGATTTTTTTTATTGATGACTTCAGGTATGTACAACAAGAGAGAGTATAAGAATAGAAAGTACATTTTCAAAGCTCTACCGGACTAGATATATATATATATATATATGGTTTAGTTTACTATATATAGCTTTACCAGATTTAGTCATCTACTATATATAGCTATTTACCATATATAGCTTTACCGGATATAGCTTTACCATATATAGCTTTACTATATATAGCTTTACCAAATATAGCTTTATCGGATATAACCGTTGACCAAGCTATAAATAAGAGAGCAGACTCCATAACCTAACAATACAATCATATGGGCAGTGATTGATAGACTCACGAAGTTTGCACACTTCTTGCCCGGTAAAGCCACTTATTCTATAGACCCGTGGGCTCAATTGTACCTGAGGGGAGTTGTCAGATTGCATAGAGTACCAGTGTCAATTATGTCAGATTAAGATTCCCATTTTACATCACAACTTTGGAGGAGCCTACAACACACATTGGGTACGCAACTGGGGTTTAGTACAATATTCCACCCATAGATAGGTGGGTAAACAAAACGTCTAAACCAAACCCTAGAGGATATGTTGCGAGCATGTATTATGGACTATGCAGGTAGCTAAGACACTCATTTGCACCTTATGGAAATCGTGTATTATAACAGTTATCAAGTGATGATTGACAATGACACCGTTTGAATCCCTGTATGGAAAAAGATGTCGATCCCCAATGTGTTGGGACGGAGTGAGAGAGCGCAAGTTGGTGGGTCCACACCTAGTCCAAGCTACTAATGAGGCTATCCAAAAGATAAGAACTAGGATGTGTGCGGCCCAAAGTAGGCAAAAAGGTTATGCGAATGTGAGACGAAGAGATATTGAGTTCATAGTGAGGAACAAGGTATTCTTAAAAGTGACACCTATAAAGGGCATCCTTCAGTTTGGATGCAAGGAAAAGTTAAGACCACGCTATATTGAGCCATTTGAGATTTTGGAGTGAGTTGGACGAGTCGCTTATCGTTTGACACTACCACCTGCTCTTGCAGGAGTCCATAATATTTCATGTGTCTATGTTACAACGATATATGACAGACCCATCTCCTTGTCAACGCGACCACCCATGACCGCCAAAAGCATCGGTAGCTCACAGTTGGTGCCACTATGCACCGTTACTGCAGCAGCCATTGCTGTTGCCGCTGGGAAGAGTGAACGATTATTTTCGTGAGGCTTGATACTTTTAACCCAATCTCGATTCTGGATTTGACGTACCACTAACGGTTATATCTAACTTTCAGTACAGTAACCAAAGTACCAAGGTGAGAAGTCGAAGCACCAACAACGATCTGTGTTGTAAAAGTAGGAATTGAGGCCATGTATTCTATTAGAGGACGATGAGAATTAAAGCCCAAAATTTTTGGTAGTGTCATGCCTTGTGCAGTTTAGATTAATTTGTAGATATGTTAATGTAGGTTCAGTCTAAGTTAGGGTTGAACCAATATTTCTAGTAGTGATTAAGGAAAGCGTTTTGATGTAAGAGATTTTCCTATTGAAACTAAACTGTTTTGTTTTCTAAAATACGATTGGATGTGTATGCCATTATACGGATTTTTATATGAATGTTGTTGTATGTTGTCATGCTTATTGATCATGGAAATAATTGTTTTTGGACCGCATATGTGCATGTTATGATTTTTTAACGAAATAAATGTGGTAAGGGTTACACGCTGCGCATGTAGCTAGCTATTATTGGTCACATGGGTGATTGTTGAAAATTATTTTCGTGGTAAGGGTTATACACGGTGTGTATCGAGAGTAATCAATCACTATTGGTCACTGAGAAACAATTTTAAAGAATTTCATTAGGGTTGCTGACAATAATATATAATATTTATTTATTTATTAATTTTGGCTTTTTGACTTCCATTAGGGTTGTTGGCTAAAATAGAATTTCGAATTGGGGACTAATAGAATTTTGGGTTCTAATCTTTACAAAAACTTCCTCTTTAAACCACCACACTACCAGCGACAACGAGGACTTGCGGCTTCGTTCGGCTCCTATTTCTCATTTGCAGTTGTATTTCTTTCATTTTCAGTTTGATTTCATATCGATTCTAAGAGTTAATTCGGGTGAGTTTCTCTAACGTGTATCATAATTTCGTTTATGGGATTCTTCTATACTCTGCTTGTTCTTGCCTTCTCTTGATTCCAATTTTCCGAGTGTATGAACTACTGGCTAATTCATTTTTTTCTTGCAAATTTGTTGAGTTTATTAGTAGGTTTATATGTTCACACTATGGGATTCATGTTTAGGGCTCTGGTTGTAGAATTAATAACTTGGAAGTTTCTTCCAGGAACTTCTATTTTGTTATTCAACACATCCTGCTGCTGCTGCCTGCTGTAGTTATGGAGATAAAGACGGATAGTAATGATGGCTCACTCGTTTTAATTAAGCAAGGAGCTGAAGCTGTAAGTCTGAATCTCTAGTCCATTAATCTGGGATGTTCTTTGGAAAAGGGAGATTATTCTATAAACAACATTTTTGGAAGAAGTACTAACTAAGTTTTTTGGAACTTTCAGAATTAATTTTCACTTTGTAAGCAAACATAGTGAAGAATTTGAAAAATGTTTTTCATTGTTCCAAAAGTTATACCAAACTCATCTTACGAATTTTAGGTATTAAGTACACAGGTCTTTTGTTATATTGTTTTTTGTTCTTACCTTGCAGAGAGTGTTTGAGTCTACTTTCGTAGGAAGGCGATCGATTGTTAAGGAACGCTTCTCAAAGAAATATAGACATCCATCTCTGGATTCCAAACTCACACTCAAGCGATTGAATGCAGTTTGTTTTCTTCTAATGAAACGCCTTTTTGTAGTTGAAGAAATAACTAGCGAAAAGATTGTCTTGCATATGTTTGACTGAAACTAAATGATATAGGAAGCAAGGTGCATGACCAAAGCTAGGCGACTTGCGGTTTCTACTCCAGTGTTGTATGCTGTTGATCCGATACTATATACCCTGACATTTGAGTACGTGGAAGGTCGTTCTGTGAAAGATATATTACTTGAAATTGGGTCAAGTGGTGATGGTTCGAAACAGTTGAAGGACATTGCAATGCAGATCGGCGTTGCAATTGGGAAGTTGCATGATGGTGGTTTAATTCATGGTGATTTGACGACGTCTAACATGTTGGTCAGGAGTAGTACCAATGAACTTGTGAGTTGAATCTTTGGTTATAATAATTTACAATGTGAGAAATTTTAGTTTGTCGTGCTAAGATTTGTAATAAATTGATCTCTGTCATAAGAGCAATTGTCTTTTCTCAGGTCCTTATTGATTTTGGTCTGAGCTTTACTTCAACTATTCCTGAAGATAAAGCAGTTGATCTATATGTGTTGGAACGAGCACTGCTATCGATGCATTCTTCATGTGGCAATGTCGTAAGTTGGTTTCCCTTGCACTTGGTTTGCTGTAAGTTTTTCTTTTTTTTTTTTTTTTTTGTCCTTCCCAATTAGAGATTCTTTTTCTATAAATGTAAACATTTGTGTGGTAAAGACTTATGATGTTTATTATCCACCTGCGTGTAGCAATAGAATTAGTGATTGATAGGAGGAGATAACTGTTAGAGTTCTATTGTGAGATCCCAAGATCCCACGTCGGTTGGGGAGGAGAACGAAGTATTCTTTTTAAGGGTGTAGAAACCTCTCCTTAGCAGATGCGTTTTAAAAACTTTGAGAGGAAGCCCAAAAGGAAAAGCCCAAAGAGAACAATATTTGCTAAGTGTGGGCTTGAGCTGTTACAAATTGTATCAGAGCTAAAAACCGGGTCATGTGCCAGCAAAGAGGCTGAGCCCCAAAGGGAGTGGACACGAGGCAGTGTGCCAGCGAGGACGCTAGGAGGGGGTGGAATGGGAGGTCCCACATCGATTGTAGAAAGGGAACGAGTGCCAACGAGGACGCTGGGCCTCGAAGGAGGGTGGATTGTGAGATCCCAAATCGGTTGGGGAGGAGAACGAAACATTCTTTATAAGGATGTGAAAACCTCTCCTTAGCAGACACGTTTTAAAAACCTTGAGAGGAATCTCAAAATGGAAAGCCCAAAAAGGACAATATTGGCTAGCGGTGGGTTTGGGCTGCTACATCTATCTAGATAGGAAGTACCGAAAAGATGTAACTATGAATCAAGACCCCTTGCTTCTCTCATGCACGAAGTTATCTGCTGAATGACAAAAGAAGTTAACAGACTTCCGGCCTTCTGCTAGCCATATAAACACTATCCTCCATGCAATTTTACTATTATATCATGCCCTCTGTGCCCATTCCTCTGACGATTCTCATCATATTTCTCTAATCCTAGGACTATGCAAAAAGAGGGATATTGAAATTCCTCCCAGGATTCTCTCCTGCAAGCTGACATATTCATATTCTGCTAAATGACCAAAATAAATTAACAATTTTCTCTCATTCTGTTAAGTGTATTTTTCTAACCTTCCCTCTTGCAACTCTACTGTTATCTCAGGGTAGAATTCGTAGCGTAGCTATAAAATGTGGTTCCCTTTCTTAGTCTAACTCAGTCGTGAGGGCTGCAGTTTACTAATGCTGTATTACAATAAACGACCCACAATTTTCTTCTGTTAGTTTGCTTGCTCAATTTGGGGCTGGTTTTTGGAGGCCGTTGGGGGCGGGGTGTAGTTTAGCCCGTAACCGGGACTGTTGCCATACGTTGAAGAGGGTTTTCTTTCACCCTCCCCTCAGGCATATGGCCGTTCCTCTAGCTCTTGTTTTAGGATGTCATTTAGTTGGCCCTCTTGTTGGTTTTTTGTTTTAGTGATTTTCATGCAATCTTATGACTACTTGTTGACAAACTGGGCTGAATTGATACCCAAATTGATATACATTGATGGTTCTTACATATTTTATAGATGGAGCAAATTCTTGCTTCATACCGGAAGACTTCGAAACAGTGGTCGTCAACCTCGAACAAATTAGCTCAAGGTAGCAATCCCGTCTTTTATCATTCATTGTCTGTTTTATTCCCTATGATTTCTTAGTTTACTTCTCTTGCTTTTCACTTCGATTTTACAGTGCGTCAGCGAGGCCGAAAACGCACCATGGTTGGTTAACATCTCTCTTTTTAGTGACCCTTTGTAGTGGACTCATTGAACTTCTTGAACAATGTTTATGTAATTGCAATTCTTCAGGAAAAAACCTCCTAAGTCTTGTATTTAGTTATAGTGAAGTGTCTTTGACTATAAAAGCTATATATTTAAGTGAATCAGACGATTTGTTTTTGTTGTTTTGGAGATTTATAATTAGATGTGGTGAGCTTTTTGCACTTATGAATTCCTGTAAGTTCGACTTTTACAGATTCTGACTCGCAGCCAAGTCTCTTTAATTGTTAAATGGCCAAATGTGTTTCTATTGAACAAAATGCCTAAAGAACCCCCTGATTCAAACATAAAGAATGCTCCTAAAATCAAGAAAAAAGAAGAAAAAAATCAAAGGAAAAAGAGATTCCATAAAAGTATTAAAATAAAAGTTGATGATGATAATTTACCTATTCTAAGTAGTCTCATTTGTAGGGCTATAACCATTCATAAATCATGTTACGAAATCCTTTAGGCTATGGTCTCCTAATATTCCATGAGCTCGTTTGAGCTTATCTTAAACGTGGAGGTTTTACTTTTGGTTGAGCTAGTCTAGGAGTGTTCTTTACTATTCTCTGCAACGGATAAGATAATACATTGTAGTTGATGCACCTCTAGATATAAGAACCCTGTCAAAAAATAAAGTTCGTGTTTGAGATTAGTAGATGACTTTCTAGCCGTTAGGAAAGTGACCTCGTGGCGGAGACAACAACTACTGTGCTACGAATGTAGACCTTTACCTTTAACTAGACAAGTTCATTTCTAGAAGATAGTTGTGATCTCATAACAGTCCCCCCAAATAGTATCTGAATAAAATGACACGCATATCATCATACATGTTATATGTATGGACGGTGCGACCCCATAGCTACCAACTACCACGATACAAATGCATACCATACCAATCTAAATAATTCACTATTAGAGGTTAACTTTTTAATAGTCCCTATATTGTATCTTGCTTATAAACATAAGGGGCAGGACTCCTAGAGGTTAGTTGGTGACCCTCTATCCGCTCCCACACACAATATCTTGATAACATATGCATAAAGAAGCTCATAATCATAAACCATATGCTGGGTATAATCAATTGCAACAACTAGACAATTTAACATGCTTGACACATTTCTCACATGATAGAATAAATTAGGTCGATTGTTCTAACTGCTACAGTTTGAACAAAAAATAATAAATAAGTTCAAACACTAAAAAGACGTTTAAACTAAGATATAACAAAATTTAAACTTTTATTACATTGCATAGTTGAAGATACGAAATTCAAACTTACTCATCTACGTATAAACACACTAATACATACTTCAATCACTAATTGAACACGTACAATCAAACTTTTTTTTTTTTTTATTCGAGTTCAACAAACTATTCCCAATTTTCATCACTTAATATAATTCAGAGTTTGAAGTTGGTACCGGAATCCACACATAATCATCAGCCGGGAAGAAATGGCAAACGGGGATAGTCCCCGGTTGGATTTTGAGCACTTGAAACGACGGATGGCTAGGGCTCCATTGCGAAGTATCCATATGGCAAATGGCCAAAGCCTCGACTCTATCTCCATTTTCACCTTCCAATTGAATCTTCAATACATTATTGTCACCTTCTTGGTAATGGCAGTAATAAACCGCATATGCATACGGCATCGTATGGCAAGCCACGAGCCTAGGCGCTGCAATTTCCTTAGGGGCTTCAATGAACGTGTAGTTTTGTAAATGGACATTGGATTTTGTGAGATGTGAAGTGGTAAGAACTTCATAGTGGGTTTTTGGGCCAAAGGCTGTTCTTACAAAATTGACCATTGATTCCATGGAAGTGGCGCAAAATTTGGTCTCTCCTTTGATGGGTTTGAGTTCACATTGTTCAAGGGTTTCTTTAACGGCTTGGGCTTGAGGGGAGTTTGAAGGGTAGGAGAAATAGGAGAGGATTTGAGGGAGTTTTTTTAGGGAGAAAGGGATTGGATCAGCTTGTTCTTTGGGTAATAATGGTGGGGATTTTGATGGGTCTCTTTTAGGGAAGTAAATTGGGAGTTTTTTGCCTTGTTTTAGGTCATTTATGGTGAAAAAAACTATGAGTAAAGGGTTTATGTGATCCATATGAGATGAAGATGAATGAGTATCATGGGAATTGTGATCATTAGCCATTTTGGTCACCATTTTTATGATGGGTTTTGCTTTAATTGTTGCTTCTATATGATCATGCAACTCAATTTGCTTGTTCTTCTCTTCAATTTCACTAAAGGCTTGCCTTGCTTCACCAAACTGCAAAATATGCAACAAGTAATTAGGAACTTCAAAATCTAGAGATGAAGATATAATGAGTCTCATATGATGTTAGATAGCATTGAGTTATGAACATTGAGTTAGTTCATGTAGACTCGTAGTCAAGTCATAGTGTTAGGTTGACATGCAAGGAAGATGACACAAACATTTAATGCATTTGCGGGGAACGAGATAAGTTCTATGTTCAACCCAATTTGTAACAGCTCAAGCCCACCGCTAACAGATATTGTTATTTTTGGGCTTTCCCTCAAGGCTTTAAAACGCGTCTACTAGGAACAGGTTTCCAAACCCTTATAAAGAATGTTTCTTCTCCTCCCCAACCGATATGAGATCTCACGTGGTATCAGATCCAGACACCGGGCGATGTGCCAGCGAGGAGGCTGAGCCCCAAAGGGGGTGGATTGGGGGGTCCCACATCTATTGGAGAAGGGAACGAGTGTCAGTGAGGACGCTGGGCCCTGAAGGGGGTGGATTGTGAGATCCCACATCGGTTTGGTCAAAACACTAAGGGTATGGAAACCCTAGCAGGCGCGTTTTAAAAACCTTGAGGGAAAACCCGAAAGGAAAAGCCCAAAGAGGACAATATCTGCTAGCGGTGGGCTTGAGCTGTTACACAATTAGTATTACTACTCAATGATCAAAGAGTGTTGAGCATAGCACCACATCGACACAACAAGTATCTTCCTTGCAAGTCAACTCAACGCCTCATCTCATCAACTCGACCAAAACCCTACGAGACCCATGACCCGAGATTCTCACATGAACAAGTTACAACACTAAATTTTGAATTAGTAGCTTGTTTTTTTCTTTGTGAAACTTCACCATAACAAGCAATAGAAGAGGTAGCAAGAGGAAGCAAGAAGTCATTGTAGTGCCACCCATCTTTTTCCCTTGAGCTATCTTCAACCTCTACTCGGTGCATAAAATGGGATGTGGAATAAACTTCTTATAGTGGAAGTAGTTGATCCTGTTATTGTCATTTATGGGAATAAACTTCTTCCAAATTGCTGATGCATGATAATTTATGGGAATCATATCTTGAAAGAATCTGCTTTTTAGATATAGTGTCATTATTTGTGGATAATATCTTCATGTTTTTTAAATAATGTTATGAACATAGTTGAATTTTCCACATTTTAAACAATATTATAATTAAATTTGTCTATATTTTATTGAAATGGTTATGGGCAAGAGTAGTTGAAAGTATTATGGTTATTGATGTACATGAAAATAATATACACATGATAAGGCACGAGAGTGATGAATATCTAGAGGGCTTGATGCACGTGAAAGTGATGGAGGTATATTTGAAGAGCGTGAAAGAGATACACAACTCTAAATGGCGTACATTAACGTGTATGAAACTGGTGCACATTTAGAAGAAAGATAACACTTAAAGTTGAAAGATTTTAAATTCCATTAGAGAAAAGGTAGTCTCAGTCATGTTGCATGTGCATGTGTTTGCATATTCTGAATCCAACAGTAAAATCATTTACTAGATGGTTTTCAATACTCGTAATTTTTAAAACGTTTTTCTTTTGTTGGTGAAGGCAAGGATATCCAAAGTGAATGATGAGGTTTGCTATGAAGGGACGAGAAATGTTAGGATAAAATATTTTTGCATTCTCGAATCTTCTTACATTCTTTTATTTATTTCTATTTTGACAAGGAATCACTTGGGAAACTAAGATTCAAATTACCTTGTTGATCGAATTTCTTTAGATAAGAACACTTGTTTGAGATTCTAACATGGCACCCTACGAGCCTAACATGGCACCCTATTAGCTATGTACGACCTCACGAGATGGACCAAGTCAAGCCTATATCTTGTACCTTGTTTATAGCCAACGGTTTCTCGTACATAGCTATGACACTCGAACACTCTAACAGTTTCTCACCAACTGCATGACACTCTAACACTCTAATGATTTCAAATCAAGCCTATATCTCGTACAAAGTCAAGCCTATATAACATGGCACCCTAGCCATGCACAAAGTCACCCTATATCTCCCTACCTTTTGGTTAACCATGATCTCAATATTTCTCACTTAGATATGTCAGTTGTCTTGCCTTAATTTGTGAGATGTTGTATAATTCTACTAACCCAATGGGTAGCTTCACAATTTCGTAGTGATCATGTGACTTAGATTGGTCTAGTTAGAGAAATGTCTCAAATTTAGAATTCATGATTGAGTATCGAGTGCGAAAATGGACATAGGCTTCTAGATAAGGCTCTTGCTCGGTGAGGGACCACATAAGACAAGGCTTGATTCATGACTGTATTCGAGACATATAAATGGACACGAGCCTCCATATCGGACTCATGCTCCGTAAACCGTAGGAGTAAATAGGACCCGTGCTTAAGCATAGATGGTTCAAGAACTGAGCATACATGATGACGAAGATGAATCTTTCATGAACTTATGAATATGAATCAAAAAAATAAAAACAATCAAGTAATAACTAATAGTTGGTCGAGGTCTCGAGTGGTCTAGAGCAGGTTGACCATAGAGATAGTCTAGATTTTATCACGGTCTTTTCTTTTATATTTTGTCTCTCGATTTTGTACGTATGTATATATGTTTATATTCTCGTGTCTCCTTGTATAGTTGCTTTCATAAGCAAAAAAATTTATCGTATTTTTATAATAACTCTGTGTCTATTCATGTCAAAATTCGAACTTGAAAATTAGGTCATAGTAAGTTATTTGGCGACTCTCTTTTCGTCCCATCATAGTAACTTGATGACATGAAGAGACACAGTAGTTGTACAAAAATCGATACTATGATCAAAACATAGTGTAGACTTAGAAACTCACGTATCATGCTATTGCAGTCCATACATAATCAACCTATATAGATCATGATTTAATGTGAGATTGATGCCCTGAGACGACCCATCTCGACTAGCCATTAATGATGACTTGAAAAAGAAACGTAGAACCTTGTGATTATAAACATACTTGGTAAGTAATTTACTTGTCGGCTCTCATCGCATCCTTGTCCTAATAAGTTACCACGAGCTTATCTTTAGATTTTAGGAAGTTCGGTCCTTGGTTCAATAGTTATCTAAACTTCTAAGAAAGCCTCGAATCTTCGATTTTTCGATCAAAATTTGAAAGTATTTTCTATAATTTAACCAATTAATTAAAAAATTATAACAAAATGACCATAAATATTTTGTCTATGTTCATCCACAACAAGCTAGGATAACTTTGTTCTATTCATAAGCTATAAATTATTGATAAAGTAGATTTACACGATCAATGTTTCTTGGAGTTTTCACAAACCTTTATTAACGTTGTAGAAGTTCATCATATCTTATCTTATCATAAATCCATGTTTTTCTTAAAGATCGATCAATTTCTTGCTTCAATTATTTGCAAATGAGTATTATTGTCTTTTTATTATTCAAATATTACGAGTCTTCCGCGTCGTCTTTCGCTAAATGAATAAATAAATAGTTAATGATAAGTTCTCGTGACTTTGTTTTTTGTTTTTCTAAAAGACCTCGTACCAACGAAGACCCTAGATTTCTACTTAATCATCTTTAATAATGTAATGACCCTAGATTTCTACGTATCAAGAGTCGCTACTGTCAACATAATGTAATCATTTCTTTTCGAAAATAAACGTTTGAACTTCTTCATAAACATAACTTCATCTTAAAACACTGTCATGGACTTATGTGTTCGAAAACATCCTTAAAATGACACAACATGATACTAAATGAAATCAATAAACATTTAAATTAATCCTATTCTAACTTAAGTCTAAGAAAATAAATGTAACCTATGCATGTATCATGGTCTCGAGTTGCGATGTCGTCTCAACTGTATAGGGATGACCTGCCTTTAACTAAAATAAAAGTAGTACATGGTCCACATGTGTGAGTACGGACCCACAGTTGGTTTGCACACCTCTTCGGCCTCGTTCTGGTCGGGCGAGTATTCTCTAGTAGCTGTTGATGCCGGACACCCGTTAGGAATAGCGGCCATCATGGTAGCATTATGGTAAACATAATGATCATTTCTCTGCCTCGTAATGTACGCTCTGTACTATCGTAAAAGGAGAAGGGGTATCCCCCGATGCATGAACACACAATAATGCATGAGGTCCTCACATTTTTCCATTTTCATTATCATGTACTACAACCACGCTAGCATCTTCCTTCATATCATAACATTTTTATCATATCTTTCATACGTGTATCGGGGTTGTATCTCATGCCAAAAACGTCTTGTTGCATGCCATTCATACCATATATCTTAACATGTCACATGTGTCATATCATAAGCATATCATGTCATACCATGCACGTATCATGTCATAAAGCATATCACCATATGCGTCGTATCATCAAACGTATCATGTCATAACATATATCCTAATATATCATAGTCATATCGTTTCATAACATATATCTTATCCTTCTCGTATCATATCTCAAATATATCATCAAATGCATCGTATCATAACAATTATCATATCATTCACATATCATAACATAACATTTACACAACACATCATAGTCATATCGTTTCATAATTATTTCACACACGTCCAACATATGACATGTGCAGAATTCACGGGACACATATCATCATACAACATCAACTTTTAACCAAACCGATAGTAAGACCATTTACTTGGTTGGCCTAGGCCGAAGCTACTACGACCCCTTGATGATCCTAGTTTAACGCTGCTCTCTGAAATTTAATTATGCATAAGGAGTCTAAGATAATAAATTAGAATTCTAATATGGAAATTGACCCACCTAATAATTTAAACTAACTAAAAGGTAACCGTACTAACTTTAAACGCTTCCAACGAGTTAAAACTAGGAGGAAAGGGTCCGAGCGTATCAGACTCAAGCCAGATCAACCAAAATATCAGCCTTGAGCCATTAGAAAGTGTGTTCTCCGACTAGTTTCGAACCGTTCAAGTGGGGTGCTAAAATGAAGTGAAGGACCTCCCTTTTACAGTGGAGGCCAACCTCCAGACAAAACGTTAGGTTATTACAAATAAATAATCAATAAACTAGATTTACACAATCTATGAATGTTGGAGTTTTGTGGAACCTTTATCAACGTTGGAGCAGGTGATCATATCATCTGTTTTATTTTATAATAAAAAGTCATATTTTTCTTAAAGTTCTATGAATCGTTTTGGTTCAATATTTTGCAAATGTTCATATTCTCTCAATGAGTTTATTGAATTATTCAGCAGACAATATCCACCACAAAATATTGCCTTTTTATCATTCAAATATTTCTTTTTGGTACTACATGAACTTTGCTTTAATTAAAAATAACTTAAATCTTTTGAGATTTTTTTAATTTATAAATTGTTTTTTATTGTTTTAATATTGCATTATTTCTTCAAGGACTCGTCATTCACCAAATGAGTAGAGATGACAGAAACAACGAACTTCCATATTCATATGATATTGTCTACTTTAAGTTTAAGTGCTCGTGACTTTACTTTTAGTTTTTCTAAAAAGCCTCGAACTACTGATGATAATCTCTCTTACTTGTATATTCCTGATCTTCTCCTTAATTAGCTAACGTGGACTCCGACCATTCTGGATGATAAGTTTGAATTTTAAATTAAAAAACAACGTTGGTGTCATATGTTAGAATCTTGAAATTTAATGTTTTTTTTTTATGTTAGTTGAATTATTGTGAGTATAATTGGATTCTTTTGAATTATTGAGTATAGTTGGTTTCTTTTAAATAAAAAACATGGGAGGTGACGTGTCAAATAATATAAGGTAGATCTCATAATCAAATACGCCAAATTCCTAAGATTTAAATCAAGATTTAGGATGTTTACGTCTGAGTAAAAGAGGAGTATATGAATCAAGCGAGATCATATCTGAATGAGTGTGAGATCTTACTTCCATTGGAGACAGGAACAAAACATTTCTTACAAAGGTGTGGAAACCTCTCCCTAACGGATTCGTTTTAGAAAATAAAAGTGTAATTGAATTTCTATGAAATGGTTTCACGGAATTTAGTCAATTGTCTTAAAAGTTATCCCACGTCCATTAGATTAAAAAAGTGTGGAGTTCGACTCCAATATAAAAAGGAGGTCAATTGGCTTATTAAGTCACAACAATTGTTTCCTTTCATCCCACTTGAACAGTTTGAAGTCAGTTACAGAATGCATTTTATGACAACTTCGACTCGCCGTTGATCCGGTTTGGATATGATATGCTCAAACTCTTTCCTATCATTTTTTACTCTTCATGAGGCATATATGACTATTTTTAGTTAATTTGCAAATTAAATGAGCCAACTTCCCGAGTAAATTCTAAATTACGAGGGTGAGACTTAATTTCAAGTAGCATTTTTAAGCTAGGGAGTGCAATGGCTTTGGTTAGGCCAACGAGATAAGTGACTTTATTATTGGTTTGGTTGGATGAATTATACGAAGTATGAATGGGCGTGCTTTGTGACTCCACACGCCATACTTTGTGACTATTTGACGTGTATTATATTGTATTATGCAATGACATAAGTTATATTATGTTATACCATGGGACGTTTGTGTTTACGTTATGTATTTTGTTATGGTTTTAATGTTATACGATGCATGATACCGCTACATGTTATGTTATGCACACTATGTTAGCATATTCCCTTTAGGTTTATGAAATAATGTTAAGCCACATATATTATTCACAGAAGTTATATTATGAAACAATAGAGGTACGACTTGCATTATATGTATATGTCATGATTGAAGGCCATGAGGACTTAATGCATTTTGTATGTTACGTGCATTGGGATACTTGTTCGTTATGATTAGTATAGACGTGTCCATTACACTGTTACGTACACCATGATATCATGCGCGCTCCTTTCCCTCTATGACATTTTAATACCATGAGTGTATGCTAGTTGAAGACCAGGTCTAGGGGTTGCATATACGAGTCTGCCTTAGGGTCTATGTATATGTGCGGGGGCCATGTATAGAGAAGTATTGCACATCCAAACCGGCCTGGATTGGAAAGTGAGACCAAGGCCACGATGATGATGAAATGATAGGTCCCCATATGATTGCATGTGTTTGCATTTCTTGACCCCAATAGTGGGGGCTACTTAATGAGTATTTTTTTAATACTTAATCCACGTGCTACGTTTTTTTAGAGGTAAAGGTTAGGCACCCATGTACAAATGAGGACATCGCTGAGAAGGTCATGGAAGTTAAGTAGCTCTTAGGTCAGATCAAGATGTTACCTATTTTTCCGCTATGTTTTTTTTATAACAGAACTCTATGGCATCCATTATGAAATGTTTTCGCAAACTTTTTCACATATTAGGAACGTCATACATGTAGTGACGTCTTTGTTTTATTAGGAAAAATAGGATTGTTAGAGTCTTGATCGTAGGATAGCATTGAGAAATAGGAATCCGTGTTACCAAAGGATTTCCTACGATTATTTCACGTATGGAATGAATCAATCATCCACTTTGGTATCTTATTGAACAAAAATTGTGACATCATTTCTCGAACCAACCCGCATTATATTTTAAAATTCCAAATGGAAAAGAAAAGTGATTTGTTTTTATTCCAAAAGAAAGAAAAATCATTTGATTACTTTTTGAAAATGTATCTATAAATAAACATGGGTTTTGATGCAATATGCAAGAAAAGCAAAGAGCTTAGAGTTGTGAAAGATATGAAGATGGGTGCAATCTTTGGAATTACTCTCATTTTGCTTCTTATGGTATGAATTTTTGCATCATTTTTTTTTTATTCGAGTCTTTTAAGAGTTCGTTCTTTAACTTACGAGAATTTTTCTAAAGTTTTGAAAATAAACTATGGAACCCGAATCTAATAAAGTGTAATAATCTTTTCCTTTTTGTTTTTTTCTTGTTATGATGGTCATTAGTTTGTCAACAACATAGAGTCGAGACATGAACCAGGAGAACGCTTGAGTAATGTGGAAGGGAAAGAAGATAGCGTTGAAGGCAAGCAACCTGAAAATGAAAAACGGTTTGTCAAGGATATAGAACCAAGACCCAGTGCTACCTTTTATCCAAAAGAGGCTGAAAAGAAATCATTTTTTAAAGACATTGAGCCACGACCAAGTGCCACATTTTACCCAAATGAAAATGTCAATGTCATACTTTTTGACAAAGATATCGAGCCACGACCAAGTGCCACGTTTTACCCAAATGACAATATCAAAACCATGCTTTTTGACAAAGATATTGGGCCACGACCAAGTGCCACATTTTACCCAAATGACAATGTCAAAACCATGCTTTTTGACAAAGATGTTGAGCCACGACCAAGTGCCACATTTTACCCAAATGACAATCTTAAAACCTTAGTTTTTGACAAAGATATCGAGCCACGACCAAGTGCCACATTTTACCCAAATGACAATGTTAAAACCTTAGTTTTTGACAAAGATATCGAGCCACGACCAAGTGCCACATTTTACCCAAATGACAATGTTAAAACCTTAGTTTTTGACAAAGATATCGAGCCACGACCAAGTGCCACATTTTACCCAAATGACAATCTTAAAACCTTAGTTTTTGACAAAGATATCGAGCCACGACCAAGTGCCACTTTTTACCCCAAAGACAATGTCAAGACTATACTTTTTGACAAAGATATTGAGCTACGACCAAGTGCCTCCTTTTACCCAAATGACAATGTCAAGACTATACTTTATGAGAAAGATATTGAACCACGACCAGGTATCTCATTTTACCCAAATGATGAAAAAGTCAAGCTTTTTGTTAAAGATATTGAACCACGACCAAGCATCTCATCTTACCCAAGTACCACAACGTATCCTCACGATCACAACCCAAAAGTTTCCTCTACTGATTGTCACGACGAAGCTGACATACAGCTCCCACGAGCTTAACGTCATGTCAATAACAACCATGGGAGAAGGAAGTTTATGATGACAATAAAAATGATGGAGCTTTGAAGAAACCTTAAGCTATGATCCAACTACTTGTGGTTTGTAATTTACTTTTTGTGTTGAATGTAGTGTGATTTGTGAAATAAATAAAAAATTTGTGTTCAAGAATGATGGAATGAACGGTTTCAACTCGATATTTTACTTTTGATATGAACTAAGACATCCCAATCTAATGTCCCATTTAATTAAAAACTTCAAAATACTTCGGATGAGACTTCATTTATTATTACATGGTTATAAATTTATAATAGATGATAATTTAGAGTTAGTGTGTTTCATTCATATATTTTAAGACTTTTTATTTACTTTAAAGTTACATTTATACCGTGCTAATTATAATCATAAAATATACAGAGTGGTTAATTATGGTCATGAAGTACGAAAGTTACAAACTCTTGGAATGTCTCATATAAGGTCAAGAGTTTTATTTGGAGGCTATACAAAGTCATGTATGTTATTTTTGTAAAATAGACTTGAAAAATGTAGTAAAATGAGCGTTTGTGCTTTTCTTTAGCCAATAGCTAATTTTCTTTGCAATTCGATGTAGTTTAGGTTGCATGTAGAAACATTCAAACTTGACATGATCAATTTTGTTTGTGGAGTGATTCGAACCTTAAACAAGTGTTCTTATTTGTCTTGAGATATTCGGTTAACAAGGTAATCTGAATCTTAGTTTCTATACAGAGGAACTTAGAAAATTTCCTTTGCAGTTCGATGTAGTTTAGGTTGCAGGTAGAAACATTCAATTGACATGATCAATTTTGTTTGTGGAGTGGTTCGAACATGAAACAAGTGTTCTTCTTTATCTTGAGATATTCGGTTAACAAGGTAATCTGAATCTTACTTTTTGTACAGAGGAACTTAGAAAATGCGTATAATTATAATCCAAAATAAGAAAAATAATTTTGTCGACCTGACCTCTTAATAGGTCCTCCCGTTCCCTATCTTTTTTGGGTGGCAATAAAAGAGTCCATTAGGTCACTCTAGTTTAACCATACAAATTATATTGTTTTAAATTAAAATATAGCCCACATATGTAAAGTAAGATAGGTGGGATGAAAGTACCACATCGACTAATTTAGGGAATGATCATGGGTTTATAATAAAAAAATACTATCTACATTGATACGAGGAATTTTGGGGAAGCACAAAACAAAACTATAAGAGCTTGGGAGAGCCTCAAAGTGGACAATATCCATACTATTTAGGGGAAGTCGGAAAGGGAGAGCCTCAAAGTGGACAATATCATACTATTTAGGGGAAGTCGGGAAGGGAAAGCACAAAACAAAACTGAGAGCTTATGCTAAAAGTGGACAATATCATACTATTTAGGGGAAGTCCGAAAGGGAGAGCCTCAAAGTGGACAATATCATACTATTTAGGGGAAGTCGGGAAGGGAAAGCCCAAAGAGGACACTATTTGCTAGCGGTGGGCATCTACTATGGAGAGGGTCAAGCCCTACTCAAGCCCTACTTCGACCAATACATCAAGATATTATCTGGTTTAAAACCATGAGCCACCATGAGCCTGACGGCGATACGTAACGGACCAAAATGAACAATATCGGCTAGTGATGGACTTGAGCGGTTATATTATCATCTTTTTTATTTTATATTAAAAAAAATGGAATGAATTAATTAATTAGCAAGATCTCCCAAAATATCACCTTTTTATTATTCAAATATTAGGAATCTTATCATTCCTCTTTTAGGTACCAAATAAACTTCCTTCAATTATTGGGGTCTGCGCTTCTTACCAAATTTTGAAAACAAAATGTTATTGGATTTTATAAATTATTGGTTTTTTGTCCTATTTATTTGAATTTAAGTCATCAAACACTTGTATATCAAAATTTTATGTTTATAAACTTGAATCAAAATTTGGATTCGATAGGAATCGAGCTAGAATCGAAGATATGGATTGTGAATTTTAGAACACCATTTTTGTATAGCATTAAGAGACATGTCCTTACATGATAAGAATCGAGACATGTCCTTACTTTGAAATTGGCTCTAGCACACCCTAAGAGGGTGCCGGGAAGAAAAATCAGATCTTACTTCAGTTAAGACTCAAATCGAGGATATGGTGTGTTTATACCATGTGTCTGTGTGTGAGCAAGTCAAATGATTCGAATTTTATGCTAACCTTAATGTGACTCGAACTAAGAACAGTCATTGGGATTTTTGGAGAAAAGCATCGGTGCGTACATGAACATTAATTACCTAAAAAAGAAATGTAGAAAGGAGTGAGTATAAAAATAAACTCAATGAGCAACCTACTTATAAGCTCTCATGACATCAACGAACAATTTAGAATTTTGAGACATACAAAGAAGCTTAGATTGCTATAAAGGATAGGAGCGAGCTTTCTAAAGTTTAGAGAGAATTCCGTGGAAACGTACTAAAAATTAGATGCGATAGGAGCCTACAAGTAATTGTTTACGGAAAAAAATTTATACTCACATCTTTCCTCTTTTCTTTTTCGGATACCATTGAGGTGAGGAGATGCTCGAGAGCTGCACTGTTAGCTAAAGGTGTTGACCCGATGCATTTTCATGTTTTAATTGTTTGTTCTATTTTACTTTTATTTAAATAGTTTTCACTTTGCTCAATTTCTCGAAAGCTTGAAGATCGAGATGTGACATACTATGAATTGGATGGGATGAGAACCGGCAAGTAGCTTACTTATTGAATATTTTTTATACTCGCCATTTTCTCCTTTTTCTTCAAGTACCAATCGAGGTAGCGAGTGTTCGAGAGCTATGCTATCATAGAGGGGTGTCGACCTGGGCTGTAAATTTAATTTATAATTTGTGCCTTGTCATTTGTATTCATTTGTATCCCGCTCTCATTCCCCGTTTGTAAATAACTTGAAGAGCACTTGTCTTGTATAATTTCCGTTTTGGGTTTTGGATTTCCACTATGGTGTTGTATGCCTTTCAATTGCTCAAAATTTTTCCATACTTCTACCTTCGTTTTCAAAAATTGGGTCGCGACGCAAATTCATTGCGCTCACGGTAAAATTGTAAGTTGTTTTTCAATTAAATAAAATGTTATATTGTTTGATTTTGAGAAGAAAATTGATATAAAGTTCGACTCTTTTCCCGCATGGTTTTTGTTCTTTGTTTTAAATGATGTAAGCATGTATATGCTAACGAGTCTAAATCATTTTAGGGTTTTAGAAAATCGAGTCGTTACAAGAGTATTTTATAAATAAAAAAATTAAAATTAAAGGGTATTTTTGAAACGAGACCCATTATTTAGAGGTATTTTATATAATTTAGCCCGCCAAATTTTGGTGAAGAAATAATTTGTTCTTTTATTTTATTTAATAGGGATTTCCTAATAGGGCGTCCCCAAGATATGTTTTCCGATACCGCTATACAGTTACAACCCGTCTTTGCTCAATGGATACAAAACACTCATGTTTTAGCACCTAGTATAACGGCCCCCGGTGCAACAACAAGCACCAGTTTGACTCGAGGGATGGTGATTTAGTGACAGTGGGCGACAAAGTTACTTTGTTACCTATTCCGTTAGGAACCCTTAATTTTTTGGTACATCATATTCTCGATTCATAAGGCTATAAATTATGATAAAGTAGATTGAGAGAATCAATGTTTGTTGGAGTTTATAGAAACCCTTTTCAACTTGGGAGCAGTTGATCATATCTTATCTTTATTTTATGATTAAAAAAATTCATGTTTTTCATTGCTTCAATTATTTGGAAATGAATTCATATGCTCTCCACGAGTTTATTGGATTATTTAGCAGACAATATCCACACAAAAATATTGCCTTTTTATTATTCAAATATTACGAGTCGGGTCATTCTTCTTTTAAGATGTCTAAGACGTGTTGTATGTGGCCTCATGTCGGATGTCTCGATCATACTTGTTTTGGACATGTTTATGGCTGCATGTTCATTCTAAACTCTTTTTACTTCATGATAGGTTTTTATTATTATTATTGCGTCAATACCGAGTGTATGACCTGTCACCAAAATCATGTCTATACCGGCAAGAGCTATTATTTTGATTTTTGAAAAATATCACATTTCTCTCCATTTTTATAACAAAAATTAAATATAATAAATAATAATAATAACAATTTTGAAAAAAAATTAAAGATTTATTTTTTCTTTTTTACTAAATTAATAAAAAAATATATTTAAATTTTGTATCTTGTTTCGTAAATATTTTAAACTTTCAAAATTTTCAATAATACTATGTCGTGTTGTTGAAATAAAATTTTAAAAAAATAATAACGGTTGGATGATGATAGTGTCGTAGTAGCTAATTTAGAGAATGATGTTTATAAGTGAGCAATACTAACTCCAAAAAGCAAAGCCATTAGAGCTTATGCTGAAAGTGGACAATATTATACCATTGTAGAGAGTCGTGTTCGTCTAACCTGATATCAGAGTCATCCCCTAAACTTAGTCGTGTCATGCCAATAGATTGGTAAATCCTCAAATGTCAAACAAAGGACTCCAAAAGAAAAGGAGGCTTGCCTCCTCCGAGGCATAGTAAAAAAATGACCAAGACTCCACAAGAAAAAGGAGTCGAGTCTCGATTAAGGGGGAGGCCTTTTGGAGCCCAAAGCAAAGCGATGAAAGTAATACTCAAAGTGGATAATGTCATACCACTCCAGAGGGTCGTGTTCAAAATTATAGAAATTAAAATAATTCCAAAAAGAAAATAAAAGTGAGATTGCTTTTTGAAAATTTATCTATAAATAAATATGGGTTTTGAGGCAATATGTAAGAAAAAGGAAAGAGCTGAAAAGATATGAAGATGAGTCCAATCACTCTCATTTTGCTTCTCTTGGTATCAAATTCCTTTTATTTTCTTTGCAACTTTTTCGAGAAATTTCTTACTATAATTTATTAAACGGTATTGATCTCTTTCTTTTCGTTCTTTCTTATTATGGTAATTGTTTAGCTGGTCGACAATATAGAATCAAGGCATGAACCGGGAGAACGTTGGAGTAATGTGATTGAAGATGAGGCATTACCAGAAGCAACGAAAGTGAAAGAAGATAGCATTGAAGATAAACCGCTCCTAAATGAAAATTTTTTTGTCAAGGATATAGAACCAAGGCCAAGTGTTTCATTTTATCCAAACGATGCTGAAAAGAAATCATTTTCTAAAGACATTGAGCCACGACCAGGTGCAACGTTTTACCCGAATGAGAATGTCAAAGTCATACTTTTTGATAAAGATATTGAGCCACGACCTGGTTTAACGTTTTATCCAAATGAGCATGTCAAAGCCATACTTTTTGACGAAGATATTCAACCACGACCAAGTGTATCGTTCTACCCAGATAATGGGAAAGCTAAGCTTTTCGCTAAAGATATTGAACCACGACCAAACGTCTCGTCTTACCCAAGTGAAAACAGAAGATGACATACACGATGAAGATGACATACAGATCACACGAGCCTAGTGTTATGTCAATATCGACCGTGGGTGTGGAAAGATTATGATGCAAGAAAACAATGGAGCCTTTAAGAAACCTTAAGCTATGATCCAACTACTTGTGGTTTGTAATTTACGTTTGTGTTGAATGTGGTGTGATTTGTAAAATAAATAAATAACTTATGTTTAAGAATGATCTATTTCGATTTAAGATATAGTAAGACTGAGTGTAAAATTACTCATAAACTCTCGTCAAGCCTTCTTCTATTAAGTGTTTTCTAAGGCTACGTGTTCTATCAGCGTTCGAGAGTTAGCCAATGTCATGACTCTTGAGTTCATGTACTCAACTCACTTCTATGTCAGGAGTGTAAGTCACCCATCAGATTTTCTTCGGGGTTTTAGGTGCCTTTAATCTCTCATTTCCTTCTCTCTAAGGTCCATCTAATCATTACGCTTCGTGCATATAAGTCGAGGTGCCCTCATCTATCGTGGGTTCACAGGTGAGTTTAATATGTATGGACAAGTCGTCGCTCTCTATAGATAACCTCAGTCTCTCTAAAACCCTATATGTGTCTACTATTGAGTGCTAGCTGAAAACTCTTCTCGTGGTACTAACAATCTCCCTATTTCTACCCTTTTTGGGCTCTTAATAGTGCAAGATGTTGGTTTTTTTGGCCATTAATCTCATTTTAATTAATTTTAATCAATTTATTAATGTTTTTGATGATATCGAACCTTAATTATTAACAATTTTCAGTATTTTGAACTGTCAACAATATAAGGTTGGGAATGACAATTTCAACGACTTTTCAATCACTCAAATCAGAGCTAAAACAAAGAAATTACAGTCGAGACAACATACCCGACGTGATGACGTGACAGCTAAATCAAAATGTTGGACAACTAATTTTAGAAGAGTAACCAAGAGTAGAGTTTTTCTTATTATTATATTTCTAAATAAAATTGTTTATACAAAATATAAATTTGAATCTAACCGTTGCACACATCGATTTTTATTGTTACTATATTACATTATTATATTATTATATTTTTAAAAAAAATCTACTCTCCAATTTTCTAAAGCTTCCATCGCTGTCTGAGCTTCAATCTTATTTTTATTCATCTTATTCTTGAGAGAGATTTTATTTTGTATTATGAAGAAATAGTTGTGAGTGCTCCAAATTCCGAGCTACTCTTTTATAGGGTTGTGGTGTGTTCCTACCAGATTCAAATACTTATATCAGTTTGATCCTACCCCATTGAAAGGATTGAGTTTGCTATTGAACTCGTAAAAAGAGCGGTGTAGTGGTTAGGCTCTGATCCGTGGAAAGAGTCTAGAAAGTTATTTTTTCAAATTTCCAAAAGGCGCTTGGGTAGTGGAGTAGGTCAAGTTTGACCGAACTAATGTAAAACTATAATGTTTTCTAACTATTTTCTATTTAATTTCAGTTGTGATTTATGGTATGATTTTTGACTTGAACTATTTTGTTCGAGTAATTATCATCTTCTACTTATTTGTAAAATGTTTCATAATCACGCTTAAATATTTTTATCCTTGAAACCTTATTCATCCCTCTCTAGGGTTGTCATACCGATCAAACACAAGATAGGTTCTATTAGGGTCTTAGAGTTAGCCAATTTAGTAACGTGCTTGGCAGCTTGACACATTGGTTACACTTGCATTATTGAAATGCAACGTATGATTTTCTATGCCTTTACGATCATTCACCTCTATATCGAACTCTTGTAGCAAATACTTAATCATCTAATTAGTCGAGATTTGGCATCCTTGATAATCAAATACTTAAGCATCGTGTGATTAGTAAATACTTTGACTTTAGTGTCAATTAATTATAAAAATGGACTTGCATTCCTTCTCCAATAACTCAAAACACTGAACAAATGGCAAGTTAGGAAGCTTTGCTACACCATGTGTTCCTAAATTCGATGGAGACTACGAGCATTGAAATTTGGTCATGGAAAATCTCTTGCGTTCCAAGGAATATTTGAGTGCTATTCAATCTGGTTTCGAGGAACCAAAAGGAAACGAAGCACTAAGCGCAGCCCAGCAAAAGGCAATCGATGAAACAAGGCTTAAAGATCTCAAAATAAAGGATTATCTCTTTCAATCCATTGATAAGAGTATTCTGAAAACCATCATTCAAAAGGATAATACCAAGCAATTGTGGAATTCATGAAACTCAAGTATCAAGGAAATGCTAGAGTGAAGCGAGCCCAACTACAACAACTTCGCAAAACATTCGAAACTTTAGAGATGAAAGCAGGAGAAGGTGTTTCTGAGTATTTTAAAAGAGTTATGTCTACTGCTAACGACATGAGGAATTGCGGAGAGGATATGCCGGATGTCAAAATTGTTGAGAAAATACTTCGAAGTCTCACCGATAAATTCAACTTCGTAGTATGTTCAATTGAAGAATCCAAGGACATTGACCAATTGACAGTCGATGAATTACAGACATCTTTGCTTGTACATGAACAAAAGGTGATTGATAAGAGGAGTGAAGAGCAAGTTCTGGAGGTGGAGAATGTACCAAGGTATGGACAAGGAAAAGGCAGAGGGACATTTCAGAGAGGAAGAGGTTACTCTAGAGGACGGGGAAGAGGTAGATCTTTTGTGAACCGGTCGGTCATCAATTGCTTTCGATGTGGAAAGCAAAGACATTACCAATTTAAATGTCCGGACTTAGAAAAAGAAGCTGTCAATTATACTGAATTTTACGAGGAGGAAGAACTGCTATTGATGGCATACACAAAGAAAAGTAAAGTTGAAAGAGAAGGCATTTGGTTTCTTGATTCCGGGCGCTCAAATCATATGACAGGGGACAAAACATGGTTCGTTGAGCTTGACGAAATGAAACACACTGTCAGGTTGGGAAATAGCTCAAAATTGGCAGTTGAAGGAAGAGGTAGTGTCAGATTCAAAGTTGAAGGTATCACACAAACCGTGACAAATGTCTACTATGTCCTCAATCTCACCAACAATTTGCTAAGCATAGGGCAACTACAGGAGAAGCACTTGGTGATCTTAATTAAAGAAGAAACCTGCAGAATCTATCATCAACAAAGGGGCCTGATAATGAACACACAAATGACGGCGAATCACATGTTCTCAGTTCGTGCAAAGATGAAGCCATTGGTTGACAAATGTTTGAAAATGGAAGATGAAGACTTGGAGGCTCTGAGGCACCAGAGGTATGGGCATTTGAATAGTCTATTCAAATCATGTAACAAAAACAAATGGTGGAAGAATTACCCAAATTAAAGGATGCTGTCAAAATTTGCAAAATTGAGAGAATCAAACAAACCGGAATTGATTCATGAAGATCTTTGTGGACCCATCACTCCAACCTCTCACAGTGGTCAAAGGTACTTGCTGGTACTTGTAGATGATTTTTCTCGCAAGACATGGATTTATTTTCTTGCAGATAAATTAGAAGCTTTTGAAACATTCAAAAACTTCAAAAATCTTGTTGAAAATGAAGCAAAAACAGCCATACATGGACTCAAAACTGACTGGAGAGGAGAATTTATGTCAAATGAATTCAACAAGTTCTGCAAAGATAACGAGATCAAGCGACAACTAACAGCTGCTTACACCCCCCCAGCAAAATAGAGTTACAGAAAGAAGGAATCGGACCATCATGAACATGGTACGGTGTCTTTTATCTGAGAAAGAGATGTCAAAGAAGTTGTGGCTGGATGCAGCTAGATAGACAGTTCATGTTTTGAATTGCAATTACACAAAGCCAATCAAGGACATGGTTCCTGAGGAGAAGTGGTCGGGCATAAAACCAAATGTGGAATACTTCAGAGTATTTGGTTCAATTGCACATGTCCATATTCCCGAACAGAAGAGAACCAAACTTGATGATCAATGTCTCAAATGCGTCTTACTTGGAGTTAGTGATGAATCTAAGGCCTATCGCCGGTATGATCCAGCAACAAAGAAGATAATTGTGAGCAGGGATGTCATATTTGAAGAATGTGCAAAATGGGATTGAAATTCAAGTACAAAAAATGCAGAGCAGGATGTGTTGGCTTGGGGAGATGATGATAATATTACTTCAGAAGAATCGGAAGGAGGAGAGACTGATGGAGAAGGAGATTCAAATAAAGAAGCAAACAACAGGTTAGAAGAAATCCAAGAAATGGATGAATCTTCCCTAGAGTTGCCACAACAAACAAGACAAAGGAGAGAGCCAGTTTGGATGCGCGATTATGAAACAGGTCAACACCTATTTAAAGAAGAAGAAGAAGTCGAGGAAGGGTTTGCTTTTCACATCTCCAATGATGATCCTATGAACTTTGAAGAAGCAGTAAAGGAAAAGAAGTGGCAAGAGGCTATGAAGCTTGAAACTCAAGCTATTGAAAGAAATCCGACATGGGAGATTGTGACATTGCCACATCAAGCAAAGAAAATCAGTGTCAAGTGGATCTTTAAGACGAAACTGAATGAAGAAGGCAAAGTAGACAAATGTAAAGCAAGACTCATCGTTAAGGGATACTCACAAAAGGCTGGAGTAGATTACAATGAAGTTTATGCACCAGTAGCTCGATGGGATATAATCAAAATTCTGGTGGCAGTAGCAGCTCAACATGGATGGTGCATCTATCAACTTGACGTCAAAAGTGCTTTTCTATACGGTGAATTAAATGAGGAGGTATATGTTGATCCACCTAAAGGTTTTGTCAAAAAGGGAGAAGAGAACAAGGTTTATCGATTGAGGAAAGCTCTCTACGGCTTGAAACAAGCACCAAGGGCCTGGTTCAGCAAAATCGAGAGCTATTTTAAGAATGAAGGATTTGAGAAAAGTAATTATGATCACACCTAGTTCTCGAAGAAAATTGGAAGAAAATTATTGTTGGTTTTCCTATACGTTGATGATTTGATTTACAAGGAGATGATGAGAATATGTGCAAATGTTTCAAGTTATCAATGCAACAGGAGTTTGAGATGACAGACTTAGGGAAAATGAAGTTCTGAGTTGAAGTTTATAGTCCCTGGCACCTTCTTGTCAAAGTCAGGCAGCAAAAGTGTCGATGCAACATTGTACAAAAAACTAGTAGGATGCTTAATGTACCTTACGGTAACTCGTCCCGACTTAATGTTTATGGTTTGCTTGATTTCTCGTTATATGGCTGATCCCAAAGAAGAACATATGATGATTGCTAAAAGGCTACTGGGATATTTAAAAGACACATTAGATGTTGGAGTTTATTACAAATGGAGTAATGATGTATATCTTTTGGGATACACACAGTGATTATGCATGAGATATTGACGACAGAAAGAGCACTTTAGGCTATGTTTTCTTTCTAAATGGAGCAGTACTATGTTGGAGTTCAAGGAAGCAAGGAATTGTCACATTATCATCTACAGAAGCTGAATATGTAGCTGCCACTGCAAGAGCATGTCATGGTGTTTGGCTTAAGGGAATTCTAAAGGAGCTAGGTGTTCTAAGCAGCAAGTGCATCGATATCATGTGTGACAGTAGTTCAGCAATCAAATTGTCTAAGAACCTAATTATGCATCGAAGCACAAAACATATTGATGTCAGGTATCATTACTTGCGTAATTTGTCAACTAATGGGACTATGAGGTTAGTATTTTGCAGAACTAAAGATCAAGTGGCAGACATAATGACTAAACCAATTAACTGGAGTTTCTGACTTGGTCTGCAACGTTATAGCTAATTAATAGGCAGTAGTTTTCCATTTGTTGGAGCTTCCTACTGTTTTTAAATAGCTAATTTGCAGAAGTTGATTTGTTTTTTTTTTTTGTGTTTGTTTGTTATTCTGTTGTGTAAGGCTCTATAAAAGTCGTAGTTATCCTTCAATAAACATAATTAGTTCATTAGTTCCTTAGGTACAATTCAAGAGTTTGCGCCTATAAAAGAATTTTTAGACGGTTAGGATCGCACAACAACTCACACGAAAATGCTAGCTTCAAGTATGTAGAGTAACATGGTCTTCAGCTTTCCACTCCTTGAAGGTGACAAACACATCTTGACTTTGTGTTTCAGAAAATAAACCCATAACTTTCCTACTGAAATCATGAAGATGATACAGAGCTTAGATCCACCAAGTGATAGAACTGGAGATGATCCCCAAACGTTTGTATGGATCATTTCCAACCGTATTTTCTTTGGTTCTCTAATAATCTTTATGAAGCGAACTCGTTTCTGGTTGCTCATAATGCAGCTCTCATAAAAATCCATATCAACAGATTTCAGACTTTCTAAAACTTCTTTCGTAACCAACATCTTCATTCACCGTTCATATGTCCAAATCTATTGTGTCATAGACTTGAGCTGGAAGAACTCTTAGCAATAGCAACCATGTTTATACACCTTACAGTGGTGTATAAGGTTTCAGATTTTGTGTCACGTTCTATATTGTCCAATTGACAAATGGAGATCATATTCTTCTTTTAGCTGGGGACATATCTAACATAAGTGTTAGATAATACATCTAACACTTACGCCTCACTAAGTTATTCAAGACTGATTTTTCTTTTCTTTTTAATATGAATATATCATTTTAGTCTCGATCATTTAAATATTTTAATTTTTTTTCTAAGAAGCATGTGAGCAACATCATCTTGGAGAACTAGGTGCTACAAGGAAATGCTCAAGAATGGCACTGTGACCTACATGGGTCTCGACCTCATGTATTTATAGATGTGTATAATGAGGATTACATTGTAACAAACTATGAAATCATAGATTTGGTAACAAGAAATCATAGATTTGGTAACGGGATTCTCTCTAATTCATGTTAACATAATCATAGATTTGGTAAAAAAAAAAAAAAAATTCATAGAACAAAAGTAAAATGAAGCAAAAAGTTGGAATTCTCAAGTTAAATGCATCATGGGAGCATGAAATCTGGGTCATCCAATAACAGTATAATCAGCAACAATGGAGTTTTCAAAAGCAAACACTGCCATCATCATCTACCACTGAATCCAGGAACCTCCAAGTAAGTACTGAAATGGAGGAGAAGCGCCGAGACGCCGGAAACTTACCGGCGAACACCACGGATTCGCCTTCATCGGAGCCGCCTTCGTCTCGCCGTCGAGCTGGAGCTCAGAAGCGAAAGGTCAGCGCTCTCGGTGGCTCTAACTCCTCATCCGCTCCCTCGAAACGCGTTACTCGGGACAAATTTGCTCTTTCGCATCCTCCAAATCACAACGGTCCTTTCACTAGAGCTCGACTTGGCCCTAACAATGGCGCTGGAACAGCATCGGGTAATGCGGCTGGAGGTCTCTCCGCCGCGGGATCAGTTAAGGTGGAGGGATCTTTTCTTCATTCCGAAGCTCAGCGTGGAGACACACTGGTTGCCGCGGCGGAGGAATTGAACAAGGCGAGTAGATTGGCGAATTTGGAAGCGTCTTTCGTAGCTGATTTCGAATCTATTAAATCTCGGGGTACGAATGCTCACGTCGTCCCGAATCATTGCGGTGAGTTTGGTTTACACATGCAAAATCCTGGTTTATGCCAATTATTTTAGAGGCTTATTGAGATGACTTTCCTGTTGAGAAAATGGAGTAATAGGAGGAAATTTTGAGGGGCTTGATGAAGGAGAGCTCCCCAATTTTCTTTCTTGTGATTAGGAATGCAGTATCTCAGTAATGCATATCTAACTCTACATTAGGCTTCGTGTATCTGTTTCAATCAAGTTCAGTGCACATTTGTATACTTTAAATTGTTCTAAACATTTTATTACCAAATCGAGGGTAGTTTAAAGAAAGCTACGTATAAGAAAGTGGTGGAAGAAATAATAGTGTTACATCTTGAGCTCCTTCTGCCTTTCTGAAACTGTGATTGAATGCAAGAACATGAGAAAAATTAAAGCTCTCTGAAAGTTCTTATTATCCGAATCAATTGTGAGGAAGGATGGCTTAAACAACTGGAAATTAGGCCCCTTTCTTAACTTTCTAGCTCATTTGTGTTGGCTTTGTTCCAGTTCTCATTTCGTAGAAAAAAAGTCTGTCAAAAAGAGGAGAAAAATTCAGCTTATTAAATTTTTTAATCTGTGATTTTATTTTGAAACTCAAAGGCGTATTGGGTTTAGGCCTCCCATGCATTTGTGCATGAACCTCTAGATGTAAGGTTTCAACCTTGTAAATTTATTGGTCGCGAATTAGTCATTTTTGCATCGGTGGTAGCGTAAAAATAGAGCTGCACTGCAGTACAACTCTTCTTTAATGGTCCATTAGTTTTCATTAATTTATTTGTGCGGAGGACGAGAGTTCGAAAGTTTCAGATTGAGCATATAATTACCCTGGAGATAATCTTATGATATGTGAAATTATTTGAATGATGCCTGTTATCTTGGATTGGACAAGTACATAGACAGATCTTCTTCATGGGCATGGAGAGGGATTCTCAACCAGTATTTTCTGTTTCCTTTTTTTTTTTTCTTTTGCCCTTCTATTTCTTGCTCATGGTTTATTTCTTAAAGATTCTTAATTATCTAAAATATGTATTGAGATTGATTTGACTCAGAATAACCAGCCATGCAATAAGCTTAATTCTTCTTCTTGACAAAAAATTCCTTTCTATCTTTCTAGTCCTTAGAACAAGCTTAATCCAAGGCTTTCTTTCATTAGTAAAGAGATATCCACTAGTTCATTGATTATTGATTTGGTCTTTGTTTTCAGGTTGGTTTTCATGGACAAAAGTCCACCCGATTGAGGAACGCTCGATGCCTTCTTTTTTCGGTGGAAAGTCTGGCACTCGAAATCCTGATATTTATATTGAGATACGTAATTGGATTATGAAAAAATTCCATGCAAATCCTAGTACGCAGATTGAATCAAAAGATGTATCAGAGATGGAAATCGGAGAACTAGATGCTAGACAGGAGGTGATGGAGTTTCTAGACCATTGGGGTTTGATTAATTTTCACCCTTTCCTATCCGCAGATTCAACTTCAACAAGTGATGTTGATGATGAAAATCAAAAGGACTCTTCGGTTGAGAAGTTGTTTCACTTTGAAACATTAGAATCCTCTCCATCTGTTGTTCCAAAGACTAATGTTACCACCGCTCCACCAAGATTGCTTCGAGAATCTGCAATTTCTGAAGAGATGGTGAGGCCTGAGGGTCCATCTGTTGAGTACCACTGTAACTCGTGCTCTGGTGATTGCTCTCGGAAACGGTACCACTGCCAGAAGCAGGTTGGTTTTCAATTCAAAACTCCTTCCTTAAACAGTTTATTGTTGGAATATCAAATTCGTATTTCAGGAATCACATGGATGCATAATCATGACATCTAATTTCATGAGTTGTCTCACGAGTCAAATGTTATGTATCATTTACATATCAACTAATAGTATTCATCTTTGACAGGCAGATTTTGATTTATGTTCGGAGTGCTTTAACAATGGGAAATTTGATTCTGATATGTCTTCATCAGATTTTATTCTCATGGAGTCTGCTGAGGTTCCTGGTGCTAGTGGAGGTAAGTGGACAGATCAGGAAACTCTCCTCCTCCTTGAGGCTTTAGAGCTTTATAAGGAAAACTGGAATGAGATTGCGGAACATGTGGCCACCAAAACAAAAGCCCAATGTATATTGCACTTCATTCAAATGCCAATTGAAGATAGCTTTCTTGAATCTGAGAACAACGATGAAGTCAGTGCTAAAGAAACTGTTGTTCCGCCGTCAATTGAAAATGATTCGTCAGTTCCCATGGATATCACTGAATCGATGGATAATAAAACTACTGGAAAAGAGGCCTCGAATGTAGAAAATGCCACCAAGGAAGATACAGTTGAGGTAAAAGTTGGGCAGGATAATTCAAAATCAAAGGATGTTGAAGTAAAAGCTGCTTTAGACAACTCGAAATCAGAAGATGGTGGTCAGAAGGCTTCTGAAGACATTGCCTTGAATGCTTTGAGGGAGGCATTTGAAGCCATTGGTTATGTATTAACATCTGATCAGCACCCACTTTCATTTTCTGATGTAGGGAACCCTGTCATGGCACTGGTAAGTTGAAATTTAGAGTTATAAGTACTAATGAAATAGGTAGTCTTCCTCATTTTATTTGATCGATCTTGATAATTTTTAATTCATTGGTATATCTCAAATCAATTATAGTATATTTGTTCATTTGTCGGATCAATATATGGTGTTTCCATTGTTTCTCTGAACCAGTTTAGGATTAAGTCTCATTAAAAAGCATCTAAAAGTATAACCACTTTTTATAATTGTGCAGTGAACCAAAAACTTAAGTCATCACTTAAGTAGGTTCCTTGTGTCTGTTGAACTTGGTTTCTGGCATTCTTTCAATTTTCTAAGTCCCAAAAATGGAAGATGATTGTTTACGTGATGAATCTTTTGGATGACATGGCAGGCATTTTAATTCTTGTTAGCCTATAAGATGCACCAGGTCTGCACTGCAAAGGAGCAGTTTGACGTTCACTTTGTATGAACTTACTACTTTGCTTGGAGGTGCACGACAACTTTGTTGATTCTAGATTCTTGCTATCTTTTTCCTTTTCTTCTTTTATATTCAATTCAAATAATTTTCTATCCTAGCTAGAAAATGTCGGTTTATCTTGAACCTGCTTTACCCTTCTAGAAGTTTTCTGTGAGATATGTGTTTACATAACCAAGTTTTGGCAGTTATCTTTATTACAAGTTCTCATTCATTGACTTCTGTTGTTGCCCAGAATTACCTTCAGTTAGGTACTATCATGGTTATCATATTTATAGATGGAGCAGAAATGCTTAAGTCTATACTCTTCGTTCTTATCTGGAATTAGCAGTCCCTATAATCATAAATTTTATTCCTGGTTGTTTGAATTATTAAATACTTCCTTTTCAGGCTGCATTCCTTGCACGCTTAGTTGGACCTGATGTTGCCAGTGCATCAGCTCATTTTTCTTTGAAAAGCATGTCTCAGAAATCTCCCAGTTTAGATCTGGCTACAAGACACTGCTTTATTTTAGAAGATCCACTAGATGACAAGGCACAAGCTAATCCAGAGAGGTACTTGACGTTGAGACTTGACATGTTTGTTTCAGTTTAGTTCTATTCTTTGATCACAACTGATACTTTTGCAGGGTTGTCAATGTGGAAGCTCAGCAAAATGTCAATGAACAGTGTGAAAAACAGAGGAAAGACACTTCTACTTCAGTTTTAGATGATAGAGCCTTATCAACTACTAACAGTAGTTACAAAAATGGAGAATCTGTGACAGAGGAAACTACAATGGAGAATAGAAATTCTGCAGATGCTACTAAAGAACACGATCCAATGGTTAATCATGGTTCAGATGGAACAAATAAATTGAAAGAACTGACAGAACCAGAAGTGCCCAAGGATGATAGAACAGGCGTTGTTAAGGAAACTGAAAATATGGAATCAAAATTGACAACAAATACAGTTGAAAAATTGGGAGAAGAAACTTCTGTTGAAAAGCCATCACAATCTACGTTGTTATCAAAGGATATACATATGTCAGATCTACAGTATGCTGAAAAAACTGAGATTCAGAAACCTGTTCCATCTCCTTCTGTCAATACTTCAAAAATAGATGATGTGCCAAATCCTTTACCTTCCGTGAATGAACTTCAGCCATTGGTTGCTGCCAATTCAGTGAAAGTAGCCTCAAGTGATGCAGCTATGGTGTCTGATCCTCGAGATAAGAATGAACCTGCACAAACTGAAACATCTAAATCTGTGGTTGACCAGGGAGCAAGCAAGGTCTCTGATTCTTTGCCCACAGAAGAGAATGCAACTCCACAGCCAGTTAAACCAAATCCAGTTATTGATAAAGGAACAGGTGCGTGTTTCTTTTGTAGTTTTCCTCTTGTTTTAATTTTGTAGTCTATGGACCTCCCACCAGGCAGGTTACATTTTTGAGTTTTTTAAGAAACTGTTCAAGGCTTTCCAAAGCTTGCACGTTCCAAGGGGATGGGGAAATACAAGTTATTTCCTTTATCATGCACTGTGATGTATGTTGATGAGAAAAAGGATCATCAAGAACCGCAAAAGGAGTTTAGGACTTCTGTTAAGTTTGCTAGGAACTCTGAACTTGGGATGTCCAATGTCTTAACGCCAATTTATTTGGTCGAATCTTAGAGAAAATCTTGCTCATTAAAGGTAGGATAAATTTCTATCTACCTGCCAATAGGAAGATTATTTCCTTGAAATTAGACAAGAGGCTTGGATGGAAGAGTTGGCAAGAGTTCAAAATGGGCTTTGACTATAAACTCTTACCCTTTTATACTACTCACAAGATGAGTTGGCAAGAGTTCTCTGGTTTGCTTGGACATTCCTTAATGAAAAAACCTGAAGTGGTCTTGAACTCTGGAACTGAATAAACAAGTCTATGGGCAACACAGAAGAGAAAAGTTTGTTGGAAAAAAAAAATTATAAGTGAAGGTCCGAGGTGTTGAGAGAAGAGGGGCTTGGATTGAAAGAATAGTTTGAGAGGTTGCATACCAGAGAAGAATTGCCCAGATAAAAGGTTAAACCTTAATGGTTCCACAAAAAATCTCCTGTACAAGGTAATGAGGAAAGGTTTTTACCCGAGGAAAATCGAAGTTTTTATTTTTATGGGAGCTAAGACATGGAGGTATTAACCCAACTGCTAGACTTAAAAAAGGTTGCCATAAATATCTTGCAATATCACCTAATTGTGTTATGTGCATGAAGGCTACAGAATGGCACTGCCTTTTATTTGCCTATTGCACCTTTGCAAGAAATTTCTGGGAGTTTGTGCTTGCTGCTTTTGATTGGTTCATGGTGACGGGAAACATCCAAGATCTCTTAGCCATCTTTCTCTTGGAACACCCTTTTTGAATCATTAGAGAATAAGCTGTTGTTTTTCGATAATCGGCGAAGGAAATCCTTTCTTTTTGGTGAGAGGAAATCGTCGACAGGAGGTTGTTGAAAGAAAAATAAAATGCGTAAAATAACAAAGAGAGAGAATGGCTGAAATTTTGACTGCGCTTAAAATCAGGTTATTCAATCTTCCAGATTTCCTATTTAAATATAACCTATCCTAAAAATGGCTGGAGAGTGGCCAACTAAATTTGTGTCACTCTCTACGAAATTGCCGTCTAAAACTTTGGTGATCCATTGGATGTTTATCAAATGGTCAAACGGAGGTATTTTGAAATCGTGTGAATCTAAATAAGGAAAAACTCAAAAACTCAGGTTTTATCTAACATAAGCTTGGTTAGCTATCAAATAGTTTCTTTTGGAATCATTGGGAAAAAAGGAATAGCTGAATTTTTATTCTCATTGTAGTTTTAGTCGCTAATTGGAGGGTTTTTTTGCAACTACCTTAGTCGCTATAGTGGCTGGGTTAATCCTTTCTTCTGTACACTTCATTCATCAATAAAATCATATATTTCCTCCAAGGAACACGGTTTAAAATCATATAGGAAATTAACTCTTATCTTTCCATAATAGTTCAGTGGAAGGAAGTGTGAGAAATGGATATAAATTGATCAGAAACGATGGAATTTGTGTTGAATCTCTATTAGAAATTATACAGAAGTAGTTAACCACTATCATCAACTTTTCTCGTCTAGTTCTTCCATCATCTCCTTTGAATTGGAGGGATTAGATTGGCTCCATGTTCTTTAACGTGCCACTTAATTCAGGAAGTCAGACAATTTGTTACTTTTGTGGTGACACATGGCCCTTGATCCTGGTGTTTTTTTAATGATTTTTTTTTTTTTTCCTTTCAAAAGGTGTTAGATTCTCGCCGAAGTTGACTTATTAGATGTTCTAATGAGTTTCATAGAAATGGCTTTGTAGATTTACCTTCCAATTCTACAAATATTTCTTTTTATTTTACAAAATTCTTGTACTATGATATTATAAGAGTTCAGGCACATTAGTACAAACGCCAATCTTTATAAGTGCAACATTAAGGTACTTATACATTGGAAAAAAGTGTTTAGTACTACTATTTCAAGAAATCTATCCACTTTTATGCATGAGAGACAAATCCTTGATCTAGTGTTTAAAACGATTGGCAGTATTTTTCTTCTTGGCGGAAAGTGTAATTTTCTTGGGTGAATCATACTGTTTTCGACAAAACCAATCATAGTGAAGATTCACTTTATTTCTTATCCTTCAAAGTACCCTATACCAATTTAGAGAAATTGTAACAAACTTTGTATGTGGGGCCGGGGGGAGGAGAGGTAGGTTTAGGGGTTGGGCGTTCAGAGCTGAAGAACATTGCTCTCATTGCTAAGTGGTTATGGCATTCTTCCTTAAAGCTTGATGTGATGTCTTCTAGCTTAAAGATTCTCATGACTCTTTGGCATCTCTTGAACCTTTGAATGATGAAGGCTTCAGTATCTTTTCTTTCGATCGAGCATTTTCTTTAGTAGAAGTACCTGCCAAGGCCTTTTTCTAATTAAAGATAATTTATTACTTGTCATCTTGAGTCCAGTTTTCATCATATTTAAGTTGATCGTCATGCTTGATGTAAGACTCCCCATCTTGGCGATGAAGGTGCCTAGTGTTAGGAATCATAAATCTCCACAATGGTATGATATTATCCACTGTGAACATAAACTCTCGTGACTTTATTTTTAGTTTCCTTCCCAAAAAGGCCTCATACCTATGGAGATGTATTACTTACCTATAAACTTATGATCATCCTCTAAATTAGCCAATCTGGAACTCCCTCTCAACAATCCTCCCCTCGAACAAAGTACACCATAGAGCCTCCCTTGAGTTCTATGTAGCCTTCGAACAACCTCCCCTTAATCGAGGCTCAACTCCTTTCTCTGGAGTCTTCGAACACAGTACACCCTTTGTTCGACACATAAATCACTTTTGACTACACTTGCGAGGCTAACAATTTCTTTGTTTGACACTTGAAGATTCTATTGACATGGCTAAATTAAGGGAATGACTTTGATACCATGTTAGGAATCACAGATCTCCACAATGGTATGATATTGTCCACTTTGAGCATAAGCTCTCATGGTTTTACTTTTAGTTTCCCTTAAAGGCCTCATACTGATGGAGATGTATTCCTTATTTATAAACCTATGATTATCCTCTAAATTAGCCAATGTGGGACTCCCTCCCAACAATCCTCAACACTTAGGTGCCCCTATGTTTGATTCATGAAGTCCTCCACGATATCTTTAAGTGTTTGAAGTTTATCTTCATGTAACCTTGTAGTCTCAGCTAAAGGAGTAGGATCCTCCTTTAGATGAGTGACTCAGTCTCTTAAGGTCTCTTGACATTGCAATGATCTTCACAAAAATGTGATTAAGCAGTCCATGTCTCAGTGGTGGTTGAGAAATATGGCAGGAAAGTGGGAATTTCCTTCTTTTTTTTTCCCCCTCAGAACAGAAATTAGTAAAAAGTAACAATATTTGCTACATCTCCAAATTGAAACAATAGAAAGAAAAAAAATGTAGAAGCCACCCTGAATTCAAGTCTCACAAACCACCTGAATTCAAAACAATGCCCTCCTCAAACCCCCCAGTTAAGTTTGGAAGGCTGTTATGTGGCTGCTATTGAAGGAAAGAAATGGTATGATCATCTTATATAAGTACAATTCCTTTGATTATTTTTGGGACCTTATAAAGTTCATGATCTCCAATTTGGAGTAGCCAGCACAAGTTTTTTTACTCCACCCCAAGTTGTTAGGTTTTTTGTGGATGAGTTAAAATGGCAGCCTATGCGTAGTAGAAATAGGGGATCATTTGGAAAGGCTCTTTACTGTTGTTTTGTTTATACTTGATGACCTTGTCTGAAGAGTGTTGGGAGAGTATTAAATTGGATGTGTTAAAGGTTAGGAGACTTGTTTGAAAGAGTTGTAGAGAATGATTTGAAGGTGATGAGTCCTGTAACATATGCTTTAAGATCACAGAATTACCTTTGGTTCTTTGTGAACAAGATGGTATAATTTCTTGTGGTTTTCTCATCCTTTGTTTCTTTCTAGTATAACATATTATCATGAAAACTGTGTTTGATCGGCTGTGCGCACCATTTGTGTGTGTCTATATATATATATATATATATATATACACGCCAAAGGGCAGGGGAAAGGGAGATTCTCCCCCGAAAAGAATTAGTTGTTACTATGACACGACCAAGAAGCTAGAAAATGAACGTGGTACAAAAAGTATTGGGGTTAGTGATATCTTCTAAGAGGTCGTTTGGTTTACTATGACACGACCAAGAAGCTCGAAAATGAACGTGGTACAAAGAGTATTGGGGTTTAGTGATATCTTCTAAGAGGTCGTTTGGTTTAAGACTTCATAGATGCTTGGAATTAGCGGGTATCTGTCATTGGTATGCTTGGAAATAAGATTGCTAGGTATAAAAGATTATTGTGTTTAGTTGTGCATGATAACGTTATTTGTTATTTGGAATTTACAAGTACATATTATGTTTATGTTTATTTATGGAACTAATGGAGATAACCTTATATATAATTTAATTGATTAATTAATAAAACAATAAAAAAAAACTCAAAATATCACTAAAAACTAATATTTTTTAAAATCCAAAATTAATTTATTAAAAAATAAATCCTTTTAATTGGATAATTGAATATGGTTTTAGCAGATAAGTTCATTAATTGATATATTTTTATCGACAAAATTAATTGAATAAATTATTTTAATTTTAATTGATTAATTATGATATATTCATAATGAATGAACTGATCAAAATTAGTCAAAGAATTAGTTAATTGATTATAAATAATCGATTAATTAGTTATAATTTTAAAATAATTAAGTAAATTAATTTTGGTAAACCAAAATCAATTAATTAATTAATTATATTCAAAATAAAATTACAAATGAAAAATAAAAAGCAAATTAAGAAAGGGAGTAAAAAAGAAAACTCAGGGTCAGTCTAGTAATTAGTGGGCAGCTGTTCGGTCGCCTATGATACTAGGACCAATAGGTCAAAAATGGGTTTGTGCCGCAGGTGTTGAACGATCTACTCTACACAAGTGTGGGCTTATAGGGTTAGGGTTCATAAACCCTTTCTTTCATTCATCAATAGGATCCTGGTCGGTCACTTTTCCGGGCCGGGATCGATACTTTTGCAAGGATATTGAATAACACGAGCAGACCATGAATCTTCTTTCATTTGCCACTTTCATTTTTTAGGATCGGCTAGAAGTTCTCTGAGGTTTCAAAATGTGTAGTTCTTTTAGATTTATATACTGACTGCCTGTGTTATTTATCGTACCTGTTTATTTGTTCATAACAGATGATAATCAAAGCAAGAACAATGAAGAAGAAAATTCCAAATGTACAAGTAAGAATGAGGAAAAAATCGATAAGCTGAAGCGTGCTGCAGTTACGACGCTTGCAGCAGCAGCTGTGAAGGCAAAAGTTCTGGCTAATCAGGAAGAGGATCAAATTCGTCAACTTGCCATGATATTAATCGAGAAACAGGTATCTCGATCAAAGTTGGTTTCGATCGATTTTGATTACATATTAATGAAATTATTACCCCTTCTTTGGGCAGCTGCATAAGTTGGAAAGCAAGTTAGCATACTTCAACGATATGGACAATGTGTCCATGAGAATCAGGGAGCAACTGGACAGGTCAAAGCAAAGGCTTTTCCAGGAACGTGCGCAGATAATTGCTGCTCGACTCGGCGTACCTGCTTCAGCATCACGAGGTGTGGCACCACCAGGAAACAGAATGGCTATGAACTTCCCAAACTCAGTTCCAAGGCCTCCAATGGGCATGGCGTCCCAAAGGCCACCGACTTCTGGACCACGGGTATAGCTAGCTGCTACTAATCCTAACCCGAAATATGCAACCAACCAACACCAGTACCACAATTTCTGTAAGTTCATTTCACCTGCAAATCATCAGGACACACTTTCTTCTGTTGGTTCCAAGTAAATCAAATATTAGCTTACTGATAGAGATTGCAACCATTGTAATACAGCAGAATTCACTTCAGTTTACTGTATAACCCATTTGATGTTTGTGTTGTATTAGTAGATTTTGGAATTTGGGAGGAAAAAGAGTATAATTTAGCTTGCCAGATCTGTTCGCCACAAGCCTATCGCTATGCCCGCTAACTAGCTCGTTATCAATTTTAGATTATTGACAGTTCAAGCTGCCATAAGAATATGCTCGTGTTCAAGTGAAAAATTCAAATATCTGAACTTTTAGATAAGTTCGTATAACTTTAAATTGCCACTACACAGATTGAAAATATACTGGAGCATGAACCAAAGCATGAACAGAAGAACCAGAATCATCCTATCATAGAAACAAGAATCACAAGTTCTCTTAAAGAAAAAATCCCAAAAACTCTGACTGTGAAGGAAGAATTATATGAACTTATGCAACAACTGATTGTCATCAACAAATGAGGCTCAGGCACAACAGATTCAATCACCAGACGGATAATGAATATACCTAAGACAGTAAACACAATTTTCATAGACCAAACACAACTGAACTGATAATGATGGGACTCGTTCGAATGCAAAACCCAAATGTACAAATAGGAACGCGTAGAAAGCCTGAGTCCGTAAGACCTTTATAGAAGACTTCTGCTATACTGGAGAATGAAATGGAATAAGAAGAGACTCGGTGTATCGAACTCAGCAGTCGCATCCAGATGATCTTCGCTGATTGTTGGTTGCAACATCGATCGTGTCGGGCAAGTATCTGCAATAACATGGCAACCATCAATCAACAAAGGTTTTGTGAAAGTGAAAGTTAATAGCCAGAAGGTGGACCAATGAAGCATT